>NC_141874.1:667986532-669407366 GCF_056163025.1 Triticum urartu
TGGTTGCCCTCCCTTTCCCCCACTATATATAGGGCCAAGGGAGAGGGGGGAGGCGCAGCCTTGGCCCTTCCTCCAAGGAAGGGTGCGGCCAGGGGAGGAGTCCCTCCTCCCCAAGGCACCTCGGAGGTGCCTTCCCCCTTTAGGACTCTTCCTTTCCCTCTTCTCTTGGCGCATGGGCCTCTTGGGGCTGGTGCCCTTGGCCCATATAGGCCAAGGCGGACCCCCTACAGCCCATGTGGCCCCCCGGGGCAGGTGGCCCCACCCGGTGGACCCCCGGGACCCTTCCGGTGGTCCCGGTACAATACCGGTGACCCCGAAACTTGTCCCGATGGCCGAAATAGCACTTCCTATATATAATTCTTTACCTCCGGACCATTCCGGAACTCCTCGTGATGTACGGGGTCTCATCCGGGACTCCGAACAACTTTCGGGTTACCGCATACTAATATCTCTATAACCCTAGCGTCACCGAACCTTAAGTGTGTAGACCCTACGGGTTCGGGAGACATGCAGACATGACCGAGATGACTCTCCGGTCAATAACCAACAGCGGGATCTGGATACCCATGTTGGCTCCCACATGTTCCACGATGATCTCATCGGATGAACCACGATGTCAAGGACTTAATCAATCCCGTATACAATTCCCTTTGTCTAGCGGTACGATACTTGCCCGAGATTCGATCGTCGGTATCCCGATACCTTGTTCAATCTCGTTACCGGCAAGTCTCTTTACTCGTTTCGTAACACATCATCCCGTGATCAACTCCTTGATCACATTGTGCACATTATGATGATGTCCTACCGAGTGGGCCCAGAGATACCTCTCCGTTTACACGGAGTGACAAATCCCAGTCTCGATTCGTGCCAACCCAACAGACACTTTCGGAGATACCTGTAGTGTACCTTTATACCCACCCAGTTACGTTGTGACATTTGGCACACCCAAAGCACTCCTACGGTATCCGGGAGTTGCACAATCTCATGGTCTAAGGAAATGATACTTGACATTAGAAAAGCTTTAGCATACGAACTACACGATCTAGTGCTATGCTTAGGATTGGGTCTTGTCGATCACATCATTCTCCCAATGATGTGATCCCGTTATCAATGACATCCAATGTCCATGGTCAGGAAACCGTAACCATCTATTGATCAACGAGCTAGTCAACTAGAGGCTTACTAGGGACATGGTGTTGTCTATGTATCCACACATGTATATGAGTTTCCTATCAATACAATTCTAGCATGGATAATAAACGATTATCATGAACAAGGAAATATAATAATAATCAATTTATTATTGCCTCTAGGGCATATTTCCGAAATATCTTTTATGCATCTTATCTTGCTTTGATTGACGGTAGCATTATAAGATGATCTCTCACTAAATTATCAAGTAGTGTTCTCCCTGAGTATGCACCGTTGCGAAAGTTCTTCGTGCTGAGACACCACGTGATGATCGGGTGTGATAGGCTCTACGTTCAAATACAACGGGTGCAAAACAGTTGCACACGCAGAATACTCAGGTTATACTTGACGAGCCAAGCATATACTGATATGGCCTCGGAACACGGAGACCGAAAGGTCGAGCGTGAATCATATAGCAGATATGATCAACATAGTGATGTTCACCAATGAAACTACTCCATCTCACGTGATGATCGGACATGGTTTAGTTGATTTGGATCACGTAATCACTTAGAGGATTAGAGGGATGTCTATCTAAGTGGGAGTTCTTAAGTAATATGATTAATTGAACTTAAATTTATCATGAACTTAGTCCTGGTAGTATTTTGCAAATTATGTTGTAGATCAATAGCTCGTGTTGTTGCTTCCCTGTGTTTATTTTGATATGTTCCTAGAGAAAATTGTGTTGAAAGATGTTAGTAGCAATGATGCGGATTGGATCCGTGATCTGAGGTTTATCGTCATTGCTGCATAGAAGAATTATGTCCTTGATGCACCGCTAGGTGACGGACCTATTGCAGGAGCATATGCAGACGTTATGAATGTTTGGCTAGCTCAATATGATGACTACTTGATAGTTTAGTGCACCATGCTTAATGGCTTAGAATCGGGACTTCAAAGACGTTTTGAACGTCATGGAGCATATGAGATGTTCCAGGAGTTGAAGTTAATATTTCAAGCAAATGCCCGAGTTGAGAGATATGAAGTCTCCAACAAGTTCTATAGCTAAAAGATGGAGGAGAATCGCTCAACTAGTGAGCATGTGCTCAGATTGTCTGAGTACTACAATCGCTTGAATCAAGTGGGAGTTAATCTTCCAGATAAAATAGTGATTGACAGAATTCTCTAGTCACCATCACCAAGTTAGTAGAACTTCGTGATGAACTATGATATGCAAGGGATAACGGAAACGATTCCCAAGCTCTTCGTAATGCGGAAATTGACGAAGGTAGAAATCGAGAAAAACATCAAGTGTTGATGGTAGACAAGACCACTAGTTTCAAGAAAAGGGCAGAGGGAAGAAGGGGAACTTCAAGAAGAACAGCAAGCAAGTTGCTGCTCAAGTGAAGAAGCCCAACTCTGGTCCTAAGCCTGAGACGAAGTGTTTCTACTGCAAAGGGACTGGTCACTGGAAGCGGAACTACCCCAAGTGATTGGCAGATAAGAAGGATGGCAAAGTGAACATAAGTATATTTGATATACATGTTATTGATGTGTACTTTACTAGTGTTTATAGCAACCCCTCAGTATTTGATACTAGTTTAGTTGCTAAGATTAGTAACTCGAAACGGGAGTTCCAGAATAAACAGAGACTAGTTAAGGGTGAAGTGACGATGTGTGTTGGAAGTGGTTCCAAGATTGATATGATCATCATCGCACACTCCCTATACTTTCGGGATTAGTGTTGAACCTGGATAAGTGTTATTTGGTGTTTGCGTTGAGCATGAATATGATTTGATCATGTTTATTGTAATACGGTTATTCATTTAAGTAAGAGAATAAATTGTTGTTCTGTTTACATGAATAAAACCTTATATGGTTACACACCCAATGAAAATAGTTCGTTGGATCTCGATCGTAGTGATACACATAATCATAATATTGACACCAAAAGATGCAAAGTTAATAATGATAGTGCAACTTATTTGTGGCACTGTCGTTTAGGTCATATTGGTGTAAAGCGCATGAAGAAACTCCATGCTAATGGGTTTTCGGAATCACTTGATTATGAATCAGTTGATGCTTGTGAACCATGCCTCATGGGCAAGATGACTAAATCGCCGTTCTCCAGAACTATGGAGCGAGCAACTGACTTATTGGAAATAATACATACTGATGTATGAGATCCGATGAGTGTTAAGGCTCGCGGCGGGTATCATTATTTTCTGACCTTCACAAATGATTTGAGCAGATATGGGTATATCTACTTAATGAAACACAAGTCTGAAATATTTGAAAAGTTCAAAGAATTTCAGAGTGAAGTGGAGAATCATCATAACAAGAAAATAAAAGTTTCTACGATATGATCGCAGAGGTAAAATATTTGAGTTACAAGTTTGGCCTTCAGTTAAAACAATGTGAAATAGTTTTACTACTCACGCCACCTGGAACACCACAGCATAATGGTGTGTCTGAACATTATAACCATACTTTATTAGATATGGTGCGATCTATGATGTCTCTTTTCGATCTACCACTATCGCTTTGGGGTTATGCATTAAAGACAGCTGCATTCACGTTTAAAAGGACACCATCTAAGTCCGTTGAGACGACACAATCTGAACTGTGGTTTGGCAAGAAACCAAAGTTGTCGTTTCTTAAAGTTTGGGATTGTGATGCTTATATGAAAAAGTTTCATCCTGATAAGCTCAAACCCAAATCGGAGAAATATGTCTTCATAGGATACCCAAAGGAGACTGTTGGGTACACCTTCTATCACAAATCCGAAGGCAAGACTTTTGTTGCTAAATTCGGGGTTTTTCTAGAGAAGGAGTTTCTCTCGAAAGAAGTGAGTGGGAGGAAAGTAGAACTTGATGAGATAACTGTACCTGCTCCCTTATTGGAAAGTAGTTCATCACAGAAAACTGTTCCTGTGACTACTACACCAATTAGTGAGGAAGCTAATGATGATGATCATGTAACTTCAGATCAAGTTACTACCGAATCTCGTAGGTAAATCAGAGTGAGATCCGCACCAGAGTGGTACAGTAATCCTGTTCTGGAAGTCATGTTACTAGACCATGACGAACTTGCGAACTATGTGGAAGCGATGATGAGCCCAGATTCCGCAAAATGGTTTGAGGCCATAAAATCTAAGATATGATCCATGTATGAGAACAAAGTATGGACTTTGATGGATTTGCCCGATGATCGGCAAGCCATAGAAAATAAATGGATCTTCAAGAGGAAGACGGACGCTGATAGTAGTGTTACTATCTACAAAGCTAGAATTGTCGCAAAAGGTTTTCGACAAGTTCAAGGTGTTGACTACAATGAGATTTTCTCACTCGTATATATGCTTAAGTCTGTCCGAATCATGTTAGCAATTGCCGCATTTTATGAAATCTGGCAAATGGATAAACAAAACTGCATTCCTTAATGGATTTCTTAAAGAAGAGTTGTATATGATGCAACCAGAAGGTTTTGTCAATCCTAAAGGTGTTAACAAAATATGCAAGCTCCAACGATCCATCTATGGACTGGTGCAAGCATCTCGGAGTTGGAATATATGCTTTGATAAGTTGATCAAAGCATATAGTTTTATACAGACTTACAGTGAAGCCTGTATTTACAAGAAAGTGAGTGGGAGCACTACAACATTTCTGATAAGTATATGTGAACAACATATTGTTGATCGGAAATAATGTATAATTTTCTGGAAAGCATAAAGGAATATTTGAAAGGAGTTTTTCAAAGAAAGACCTCGATAAAGCTGCTTACATATTGAGCATCAAGAACTATAGAGATAGATCAAGATGCTTGATAAGTTTTTCAATGAGTACATACCTTGACAAGATTTTGAAGTAGTTCAAAATGGAACAGTCAAAGAAAGAGTTCTTGCCTGTGTTGCAAGGTGTGAAATTGAGTAAGACTCAAAGCCCGACCACGGCAGAAGATAGAAATAGAATGAAAGTCATTCCCTATGCCTCAGCCATAGGTTCTATAAAGTATGCCATGCTGTGTACCAGATCTATTGTATACCCTACACTGTGTTAAGCAAGGGAGTACAATAGTGATCTAAGAGTAGATCACTGGACATCGGTCAAAATTATCCTTAGTGGAATAAGGAAATATTTCTCAATTATGGAGGTGACAAAAAGGTTCGTCGTAAAAAGTTACGTCGATGCAAGTTTTGACACAGATCTGGATGACTCTAAGTCTCGATCTAGATACATATTGAAAGTGGGAGCAATAAGCTAGAGTAGCTCCGTGCAGAGCATTGTTGACATAGAAATTCGCAAAATACTTACGGATCTGAATGTGACAGAGCCGTTGACTAAAATTATCTCACAAGCAAAACATGATCACACCTTAGTACTCTTTGGGTGTTAATCACATAGCGATGTGAACTAGATTACTGACTCTAGTAAACCCTTTGGGTGTTGATCACATATCGATGTGAACTATGGGTGTTAATTACATGGTGATGTGAACTATTGCTGTTAAATCACATGGCGATGTGAACTAGATTATTGACTCTAGTGCAAGTGGGAGACTGAAGGAAATATGCCCTAGAGGCAATAATAAAGTTATTATTTATTTCCTTATATCATGATAAATGTTTATTATTCATGCTAGAATTGTATTAACTGGAAACATAATACATGTGTGAATACATAGACAAACAAAGTGTCACTAGTATGCCTCTACTTGACTAGCTTGTTAATCAAAGATGGTTATGTTTCCTAACCATGAACAAGTAGTTGTTATTTGATTAAACGGGATCACATCATTAAGTGAATGATCTGATTGACATGACCCATTCCATTAGCTTAGCACCCGATCGTTTGGTATGTTGCTATTGCTTTCTTCATGACTTATACATGTTCCTATGACTATGAGATTATGCAACTCCCGTTCGCCGGAGGAACACTTTGTGTGCTACCAAACGTCACAACGTAACTGGGTGATTATAAAGGAGCTCTACTGGTGTCTCCAAAGGTACATGGTGGGTTGGCGTATTTCGAGATTAGGACCTCGACGTTAGGACGAGGAGAAAACATACAAGATGACGCGTGAGCTCGAAGGTGTCGCTAGCCGCTGCGAATTCCTCGAGAAGGATAATAAAGCAAAAGCGGCTGATCTTGATAAGGCCTTACGAGAGGCAAAAGAAGTGCAGTCCGAGTCTAGAGCGGCTCGGGAGGAGATCCGGCAAGCTGGGGAGATCGCGGCTGGTAAGCCCTTTTTATTGCAAACTAAGTTCGGCGATCCGAATTATACCCCGCTTAACCAAGTGTGGAGTTTCTCCAGACGCGTTATTGGACTTGTCGAAGAGTGTGGCCAATGCGGCACAGTTTTACCAAGCGCAAGAAGGATATGCAACGGAGAAGCTTTTCTGGTCACAATTCAGTGCGTCAAAGCGCCCGCTATTGCTTGACATCGTATTTGTGGCAAAGCCACCATTCATAATTCTTTCATACATGTCACTCATGCAACATTGCATATCCCGGTACACCGCCGGAGGCATTCATATAGAGTCATATTTTGTTCTAAGTATCGAGTTGTAATTGTTGAGTTGTAAGAAAAATAAAAGTGTGATGATCATCATTAATAGAGCATTGTCCCAGTGAGGAAAGGATGATGGAGACTATGATTCCCCCACAAGTCGGGATGAGACTCCGGACGAAAAATAAATAAATCGGTGTGCTCAACCTCTGGGAAGTGTGCTGAGATTTTTGGAAGTGGAACCCAGTGACGAGTGTACACATTCATAAGTTCCCACTCGCAGTTGGACCCAACGTAAACAACCCAATCTCCATTTGCGCCCGCCCAAGCCTTGCCCTCAAGCGATGGCATCTTAACATCACACGTATCATTATCAAGCGGCATCAACTTGCACAGGGCAAGGCCTCCGTCGTGCCGGCGCCAGTCATCAGGGTCACGGCGAAGAAGATAGGGGAGATCAAACCGCTCCTTGACCCTTGGGTTCCTTGCAATGATGTTATTAGTTGAGTCGAGAATGGTCTTGAATGAACTTGCCATGCTAGCCAAGGTGATGACGTCGCACCGATCAATGAGTTCCTCCACCACGTCATCTTTCAGATCGGGGCAAGAATAATGGGGTCATTTCCGGCCTGTTCCCTCCATGGAGAAGACGATCGAACAATGGCAGAAGAAAGAGTGAAGGGCTGAAGGAAAATGGAGGAGGGAGAGGAAGAGCATGCGACAGCAGTTCCAAATCAAGAGGGAAAGACGAAGAGTCAGTGGATGGTTGCGAGTTTGCCACGGTTCACAAAGAGGCGCCCCGGCCTACATGTCCCTTCGGAAATACTCCTACTACCCGCCGTCGTCTCACTGATATGTTGGAACGGTACCACATGTCAACGAAACATGGTGTGTAATTTCTCGTGCAAAATGCGATCTGGCTGCGTTGTCCTGAGGTGCCGCATTAGTTATCGGCCTTTATTTTTTTAATGGCGTGCCGATCAGTTTTGAAGCACGACTAACTGGTACTGTACGCAGAGAAAATATAAACTACTCTACCACTACCCCACCTCCAGTACTAGTAGTATAAAAAAGATATATAGGCTGGAGCTTCAGCGCTTTCTTGCTAAGGGCTGCCCACTTGCTTCTCACACTACCACCCTCTCTCCAGATCTAAAAAAGACGGCCCCTCTCTCCCTCCTCACCGGTGGTCACAGATCTTCCGGGGAAGAGAAGGACGTGCAGCGTTGACGCACTCGTCGTCGGCGAGCGAGGTCACGCACTGATGACAAGGCCGTCCTCCCAGACCTAGCGCCCACGCGGGATGGCCTCCGTCCCCAAGCTCGCTGCCGTAGTGTGTGCGGAGGACGATGACCACGAGCGAAGCCACTTCCCGCCGACCCTCAGGTATGGTACCTCTTTTCGAGCCATAACCTTGTTCTATTGCCCCATCTGCTATGTCGTTGCATGTGGATCTTTTTCCACTCCACCATCTTCCCAATTTGCTATCCTCTACTCTGCTGGCCACGCAGACGAAAACAATAATTTGCACTATTAAAGGAAACCCTACTTCATGCAGACTAATCCATGTCTGGGTTGAATAAGGAAAGGAAGGGAGACTGTACTGTCCAAGAGAGTAGGCATCGAACCCGCATCTAGGTTGAAAAGGGGAAAATCAGTAGCTAAGGAACGAGTCTCGTGTCTCTTGGTTGAAGAAGGGTATAAAGGCATGACAACGCAATAGAGAATGACTAGGTCGATCGGTTTGTTGTCCTCGCATAGGAAAAGGTGGCTAAAGAGAACAAAAATGGGACCGTAATCCACATATGCTGCCTGGATATTTGTTGCTCTGGGCAACCATACCTCCCTCACCACTCTGCGGCCGTGGTGGTACATCGTACTGGTGCGCCCATTGTCCGAATGGGCCTCCCATGCTCTTATTGCCACTTTTTTTGCTGTTAGTATAACGCCAGCAGTCAAGTCAAGCAATGCTACTGCTAAAGTGATGCCACATTTAACTAATGCCGCTCTCAGTCTAATGCCACCCATAAATTTAAGCAATGCCATTTAATGTCACTGGATTATTTCAGGGTTAGCTGTTGATTGTGGATGTATTAAAGATTTTTTAGCTAAGGCATTCTAATGCTGTTGCACAGCCAGTATACCAAGGATGAAACTTGTTGCTACCTTCAGATTTTTGCACTGTTAATGCTTATAGATTACATACCTCACTTTCATGAGATAAGTTAATTTTTTTGTACAGTGTCACCAAAATGCCAAGGCGCTGATGTCATTTTATTTTGGTTAAACTGCACAGACAATTATGAAGAAAAGAGGAACGGTCAAGAGTGGGCACCTCCTCCTCCGGCTGTTCTCTTGAGGAGGTCTGTATGTTTGTCTCTAATGCCTGTCGACTACATACCTGACATCATGATGTAATGTTAAGTCATTTCCTTCTGTATAGTGTCACTGAATTGTCAAGGCGGTGATGGCATTTTATTTTAGTAGAACTACACAAAATTTGCTTAAAAGAAGAGGAAAGGTCAGGAATGGCTCACTTTTCCAGAAAAACTATGTATGCCTTCCTCACATCAGCCGCTGTTGCTTTATTTATTCCTTCAAATAGGTGGTTAGAAATAGTCTTGCTACCTTTTCCCATTAAGAAATTGGAGTGCTTATATTTGTGAGTCTATGCTTCAACTAGTGCCACTTTTAGAGTAATCACACTTTCAATATCTATGCAAACAGGGATGCTCGATTTTAGTGGAACTGCACAAAAAGTCCAACTGTTTCAACATTAGGAGCATGTTTTTTTCCCAACCTTTATATCCAATTGGTGGCACTATGAGCTGTTCATTACGAAGGTACATGGTTTGCTACTATCTTGCTACTCTTTTTATACTGTCATTAGATCGTAATACTAGTGGTTTGCATGTGAATTTATTGGCAGGGTGGACCTACATTGGAGGTGCAGGACAGGATTCAATGATTGGATGCTCAATTTTGGTTGTATCGATTTCACCTCTTCCATCACTGCGAACATGGATATCCTTGGTATGATGAAGAATAGGCGCTATATTTCTGCTCTGAACCAGCAAATCAATTCAGTATGAAATTGTCCAGGGCAAAACATAACTGTATCAGATTGTCCAGTGCAGAACATGATAGATGCTAAGCGGAAGAGACATGTTTAAACCGAAAATACAAGGTGTGGTATATGTTTACTAGCTGCTTGATATTTGTGTAGACAGAGATGTCTGCCCGTTGCTATTTGGCAAACAAACAAAGTGCCCACAATTTTGGTTGAACCGCACAAGAGAATAGTATAGTCACTGCATGCAGTGCCATTTGAAAATAGACACAGAAAGATTGGATAGTCACTTCATGGACTGCAGAAAAGGAGTACTGTACTATTTATTGGCCAACACTAGGTGCTTCATTGCTTTGGTCTGATTATACAATGGGCATCATTTTGCCTAAGTTAAAGTTTGTATTCCGAAAATAGTCTCGCAGTGTGATCGAGGGAAGACCAAATCATATTGCAGTGCATGTTCCTCCATCATGTCTGGTTCATTCTCATGGTTCCAGCTGTTGGTGAAACCACTTACGTTTGCAAGAGGAATTGTAGACTTCACAAACAAATTTGTCTTTCAGTCTGTACTGAATGTTGGCCAATAGAAGCATCCATGTTAGTAGGAAGAACAGATGTTTTTTTTCTAGATCTTTGCTTTTGGAGCTACATATTTGTATATGATCCGTGAGTCATTGAGATGCATTAACATGTTGATCTTATGTATGGGAATCGTACTAGTTAGTTTTAGTTGCGACGCAAGATCCGAAGTGGCTGATCTTTGCTTTTGGAGCTACATATTTGTATATGATCTGTGAATCATTGAGATGCATTAAAAGTTACTTATTTCTGTTTGCTCAGTGTTTACAAGTTACTGATTGATCACTAGCTAGCCTACAAATGCGATCCTGGCAGTTTTATTTGCGACGCAAGATGCATAGTGGCAGTTTTTTGAATAAAAATGCCTACCTCTGAAGAAACCGACAAGCTCGTACGCAAGCAAGTGCCTCCTTATTTCAAGCCAATAAAAAATGGCTCCTCCTAGTGAATTTCTGACATCTGGGTCCCATGCCATTGTCAACGTAGTCAATAAACGAGACAATTGCACAACGAGCGGCTGACACCAGGGACCCAGCAGCTCGCCCAGTTATTTTTGTTTTGGGTTAATTTGATAAATGCCACTCCAAATCTGGTGTATCCGAGAAATGCCACTGCAATTTCCAAACTTTGAAAAATGCCATTTCATGCCATTTCTAGTGGCATTTTTCGAAGTCTGGAGTGGCGTTTTTCAAAGTTTGCAAACTGCAGTGGCGTTTTTCAAAGTTTGCAAAAATTGCAGTGGCATTTTTTAAAGTTTGGAAATTCCAGTGGCATTTTTATGAATCGCCATAATTGGAGTGGCATTTATCTAATTTGTTTTTGAGACGGAAGCAGGGTGTCAACTGGGCTGTGCGGGACACTCTAGCCTGTCTAGACAGCCTTTTCTTTTATGTTTACCACAGACTAGCCCAGTAGTTTTTTTTTCTTTCTGAGAATGGCTAGCCCAGTTTTTTTGTGATTTGTCAAGTTAGTCGCTTTATCAGGCCTATTGGGCTGCAAATCTTTCAAGACGAGGAGAGCTTCATTCGGCTGGCCGAGAAAATGGCCTATTAGTAATGAGAAATGGGTTGTACATTTTTAAAACACATCGAACCGGCAATTATTTTCTAATATCTTTTTTTCATTTCGAGATTTTAAATTGCATTGATTTTTATGCGTGGACAATTTATTGGATTTTATATTGATATACATTTATTTTTAAAATCAGTCTGAATGTGACTCGAAATTTCGGGATTAAAAACAGTTCAGACTGCACCGACATATGCAAAATTTCGCATAATTTTTTAACCGTGGCCACAATATGGGCTGTAATGCTAACATAAAGAATATGGGCTCCAAAAAAACCCGTAAGAATTAGCAAATGGGCTATAAATTATTTGAAATAATGGCAGATGGGCTGTATGCTGTTTTCCAAAGATTTGAGGCTTTCCACAGATGGCCTGTACACTGTTGGATGTCCATCCAACGGCCATCGTGCTTCTTCAATCTCTGCTCTTCCTGCTCCAGCCGCTCAAACAAGCGCCGGCGGGACTGCCTGCTCCCTCCTCCCCGCGGCCGGCTGTGCTGCCGCGCAGGCCTCATCGCCCCACTGTACTCCCATCGCTGGCCTAGCCATCCCTCTACTCACCCACACCTGTTGTTATTCTCTGGCGACGGCAGATGAACCAGTAAACCCTCGTACAGTCATACTCCCCTCCGCGTGGGAAACAAAAACAACGGCCGAGTCTTCCCTGCCTCCGTGTCGTTCCCTTCCTAGGCCTCGACGTCGTCCACCGCCCTGGTGCTCTCGGCGTGGCGTGGTCAGCGTGGTCAACGACCGACCTGCATCTGAAGTGGACTGTACGTGGAGAGGCTGACAGCTGGGTCCACGGCCGCACGCAAGGAAATGCCTCCTTATTACGCGCAAAATAATGATTTCCTCCACCTGACATCTGGGACCCACCGAAATGGCCTCTGTATTTCGCGAAAAAATGTTACCGCCGCTGACAGCTCGGACCCACCAGCTATATCTTCGCACGCAAGGAAGTGCCTCCTTATTACGCACAAAAAAAATGAATACTCCCCCTGCTAGCTGGAACCCAGTATAGTGGGCCTACTAAGTTGACGGGGACGAAGGGCTTTGTCAACTTAGTCAATATGCACGATTCTAGCTCGACTGACTGTATGATGTCCATCCAACGGCCGTAGTGCTTCTTCAACCTCTGGTCTTCTTGCTCCAGCCGCCGAAAGCAGCGCCGGTGGTGCCGCCTGCTCCTGCCTCCCGTGGCCGGCTATGCTTCCGCGGAGGCCTCACCGCCCCCATACTACTCCCATCGCTGGCCAGGCCATCCCTCCACTCCACTCACCCACACCCCCTGTTATTTTGTGGCGACGACAGCGCAGCCGAACCAGTGAACCCTCGTACTCCTCTCCGCATGGGCATCCACTGCCGCGTCTTCCCCGGCTCCGCGTCATCCCCTTCCTAGGCCTCGCCGTCGTCCACCGCCGTGGTGCTGTCGGCGCGCCGTGGTCAATGTGGTCAACGACCGAAATCCATCGGAAGAATACTGTACGTGGAGAGGCTGACAGCTGGGTCCACGGTAGCCGCAAGGAAGTGCCTCCTTATTACGCGGAAAATAATTATTCCTCCACCTGATAGTAGGGACCCACCGGACGCCCACCAGTATATCGCAAAAAAAATGTTTACCCCTGACTGCTGGGACCCACCCAACGGGCCACCGTATTTCGCGAAAAAAACGTTCCCCCTGCTGTCAGCTCGGACCCACCGAAAGTGCCTCCTTATTACGCATAGAAAAATGAATGCCCCCTGCTAGCTGGGACCCACCTTGGTGGGAGGCTGACTTGTGGGCCTACTAAGTTGACGGGGACGGAGGGCTTTGTCAAGTTAGTCAATATGCACGATTCTAGCTCCATTGACCGTACGATGTCCATCCAACGGCCGTAGTCTTCTTCAACCTCTGGTCTTCTTGCTCCAGCCGCCCAAAGCAGCACCGGTCGTGCAGCCTGCTCCTGCCTCCCATGGCCGGCTGTGCTGCCGCGGAGGCCTCACCGCCCCCTACTATTCCCACCGCTGGCCAGGCCCTGCAGCGACGGCAGCCTCACACCGCAGCCGAACGAGTGAACCCTCATACTCCTCTCCGCGTGGGCATCCACTGCCGCGTCTTCACCGGCTCCGCGTCGTCCCCTTCCTAGGCCTCGCCGTCGTCCACCTCCCTGGTGCTCTCGGCGCGGCGTGGTCAACGTGGTTAAGGAACGACTTCCATCGGACGTGGACTGTACGTGGAGAGGCTAACAGTTGGATCCACGGCGGCAGCAAGGAAGTGCCTCCTTATTACGCGGAAAATAATGACTCCTCCACCTGACAGCAGGGACCCACCGGACGGGCCACCGTATTTCACGAAAAATACGTTTCCCCCTGAGTGGTGGGACCCACCAGCTACACCTTCGCACGCAAGGAAGTGCATGCGGGCAAAAATAACGATTCGCCCCCCTGACTGCTGGGACCTGCCAGCTACATCTTCGCAAGCAAGGAAGTGCCTGACAGTCGGGACCCTGCTGGTCGAAGCGTACGTAGCGTTGTCATTCTGGTCATGAACGTGTACGTACATATATACTGGTGGATATACAGGCACGCACGTGTCGTAGTAGAGGCGGCCAGGATGCAAGAAAGAAAATACGGCCACGTATGTGTACATACGGGCGGGGTCTCGAACGCCTACTCGCGCATACATACGGCGAGGGCTCGTTGACATGGCTGGGTCGGAACGGAGAAACAGCGTCGTCATCGTGTTCATGGGGAGGCAACGGAATGCGTCGTGTTCATCGGGAGGGCTTGGACGGAACAGGCGATGGAAACAAGGCCTAGCGTACCGCAGAACGGAGGAAACGGCCTTGTGTTCGACCGGCCACGTTTGAAACAGGATCTTGTTCATCGGGAGGGGTCTGGCGTACCACAAAACGGAGGAAACGGACCTCCTACGGTCGAAACGGGGGTCCTATTGATCGGGAGGGGTGTGGCGTACCGCAAAACGGAGGAAACGGACCTGGTACGTTCGAATCGGGGGTCCTGTTCATCGGGAGGGGTGTGGCGTACCGCAAAACGGAGGAAACGGACCTGGTACGGTCGAATCGGGGGTCCTGTTCATCGGGAGGGGTGTGGCGTACCGCAAAACAGAGGAAACGGACTTGTGTTGGAGAGGTACGGTCGAAACGGGGGTCCTGTTCATCGGGAGGGGTGTGGCATACCGCAAAACGGGACTCCACGGGATATTTTTCATCTCCACCGTCGACCCCCTCTAGCTTCCACGAGCTACTGTTCATCCACTGTCGACCTCCTCCAGCCTCCACCTGCGACTGTACATCCACGGGCTCCTGTTCATCCAGCCTCCACCACGCGCTACTCCATCGGCTACTATTCAACCACCCCTCTCCACGGGCTCCTGTTCAACCACCCGTCCACGGGCTACTGTTCATCCTGCCCACCACCGTCTACTGTTCATCCAGCCCTCCACGGGGTGGTCCTGTTCATCCAGCCCTCCACGGGGTCCTGTTCATCCAGCCCCAACCGGCTCGATCGATCGGGGTCCTGTTCATCCAGCGGCAACAACACGGGGTCATGTTCATCCACCCCCACCTGGAACTGTTCATCCAACCCCCCCCCCCCCCCCCCCGCAACACTCACTGTTCGTCCAAAGGCAGCATCGATCGGCTTTAGTTAGCAGGAGTAGCGAAGGAATCGCTCGATCGGGTTCAGTTAACAACCATCGATCGATCGCTTGAGTTCAGTAACGCGTAGCCTGTAGTGCAATCGCTCGGGTTCAGTTAGAGCCCAACGCCTCGCTCGAGTTCAGTTAGAGCCAACGCCTCGCACACACGCGCGTGCGTGTACGAGAGAAACACGCATCGCTCAGCCCCCGACCTCCCGCCGTAACCGGGAACTCCCCGAAATTTTCCTCCCCCTCGCTTCTACCACGGTTTTTTCCGTCATGGACGGCCCAAAGAATGTCATGCAGCTGTGTCTCCGGCCCGCCCAGGACGAAAAGCCCATTTTCTGTCATGATTTTTTGTCATAGAAGTAGGATCCCACCACATCTATGATGATACCGGGTTTTGTCACATTTATCGTCATAGAAGTGTCATATGTATGACAGGAAAAAAATTCGTTCGGCCCAAAATGTCACGGATGTGTCTTTTTTTTGTAGTGCATTGTTGACCTCGTTAAGATGGTTTGCTTGCAAGACTTCCAAGAAACAGCGCCACCTCCATGAGTGAATACATATCCGCTCGTGGCCTTTATCTCATCAGCATCTGAGATCCAGTTTGAGTCACAATACCCTTCAAGCACCTTTGGGTGCCTGGTGTAGTGAATTCCATAATTCGCACTGCCTTTCAAATAACGCAAAACTCTCTCTAGAGCTTTCCAATGCACATCTCCTGTTTTTGAGACAAACCGACTCAGTTTGCTAACAGCAAAAGAGATGTCAGGTCCTGTAGCACTGGCTAAGTACATAAGCGAGCTAATAATCTGAAAATATTTCAATTGATCTCTAGCAATTCTTCAATTCTTTCGAAGCAACACATTGGCATCATATGGTGTTGGAGAGGGATTGCAGTCACTATAGCCAAAGCGACTCAAGATCTTTTCCACATAGTGTTGAAGCAATGTAATCCCACCATCATCGTCTCTGAACAACTTGATGTTCAGAATGACATCAGCCACTCCTAAATCCTTCATCTCAAAACAACGAGATAGGAAATCCTTGACCTCCTTAATAACATTCAGATTTGTTCCGAAAATCAGTATGTAATCAACATACAAGCAAAGGATAACTCCCTCGCCCCTACCATGGCGATAGTACACACATTTATCAGCTTTGTTTACAACAAAGCCTGTAGCTGTTAAAGTTCTTTCAAACTTCTCATGCCACTGTTTGGGTGCTTGCTTGAGTCCATACAAAGACTTCAGCAACTTGCACACTTTTCCTTCCTGGCCATCTAGTACAAACCCATCTGGTTGTTCCATATAAATTTCCTCGTCCAAATCTCCATTTAGGAAAGCAGTCTTAATGAGGGAGTCCTGGATTAGGGGGTATCCGGACAGCCAGACTATATTCTTTGGCCGGACTATTGGACTATGAAGATACAAGATTGAAGACTTCGTCTCGTGTCCGGATGGGACTCTCCTTGGCGTGGAAGGCAAGCTTCGCGATACGGATATGTAGATCTCCTCCCTTGTAACCGACTCTTTGTAACCCTAGCCCCCTCCGATGTCTATATAAACCGGAGGGTTTAGTCCGTAGGACAACAACAATCATATCATATGCTAGCTTCTAGGGTTTAGCCTCTACGATCTCGTGGTAGATCAACTCTTGTATTACTCATATCATCAAGATCAATCAAGCAAGAAGTAGGGTATTACCTCCATCGAGAGGGCCCGAACTTGGGTAAACATCGTGTCCCCTGCCTCCTATTACCATCCGCCTTAGACACATAGTTCGGGACCCCCTACCCGAGATCCGCCGGTTTTGACACCGACATTGGTGCTTTCATTGAGAGTTCCACTGTGCCGTCGCCGTAAAGCTGGATGGCTCCTCCGATCATCAATAACGATGCGGTCCAGGGTGAGGTCTTCCACCCCGGACAGATCTTTGTATTCGGCGGCTTCGCACTGCGGGCCAACTTGCTTGGCCATCTGGAGTAGATCGAGAGCTACGCCCCTGGCCACAAGGTCAGGTTTGGAAACTTGAATTACACTGCCGATATCCGCGGAGACTTGATCTTCGATGGATTCGGGCCCATGCCAGGTGTGCCACACGATCACGGCGGGCATGATATAGCTCAGCCGTCGGACAGTGTTCAGGAAATCACGCCAGCAACTACTCCGGCCTTCAATCCGGAATAGATTGCGCCATCCGATGACAGGCGGATAGACCCCGCCTTGGAGGCTGCACCCTCAATGGCAATAGAGCCGAATACTGGCCTTACCCCTCACGAGAGCCGTCACGCCGAACCAATGGACTCGTTTCCGGCCACGGCCTCTGAACCGCCTACGGCCATGCCTATCGAATCCGATTGGGCGCCGATCATGGAGTTCACATCCACGGATATCTTTCAGCACTTGCCCTTCGGTGACGTACTAAACTCATTAAGGTCTCTCTCCTTAGGAGAACCTTGGCCGAACTATGTCCGGCGAGCATGTGATGCGGATGACGAAGAAATTCACTCCCCACCCACCACCCACTTAGTAGCCATTGTCGATGATTTAACCGACATGCTCGACTTCGACTCCGAAGACATCGATGGTATGGACAACGATGCAGGAGACGAACAGGAACCACCGCCAACAGGGCACTGGACCGCCACTCCATCACATGACATATACATGGTGGATACACCCAAAGAAAATGATGACGAGGAACGGAAGGATGCAGCGAAAGATAGCTCCCTCGAGAAGCAATCAAAGCGGCGCCGTAGGCACCGCTCCAAATCCCGCCTTGGCAAAAATAGCGATATCAGCGCAAGAAAAAACAATACCTCGGTCAACTCCGGAGGAAACAACAACCAAATAGACCCAGTGACAGAGCAGGGTGAGCCAGCGAATGACGAACGAAGTACGGAGCCGCTGTCCGAACACGGCGACGCCGAGCGTCAAGCTAATCAACCCGTCTCCGGAGAAGAGAACAGTCCGGATGACGATGAGCACATCATCCCGGAAAGGCAGCCGCCAAAAATAAAACTGCCGACCGGTCGGATCGACGACCTCATGGCCGCGATAGAGCGGCCAACGAGGCCGCACATAAGCCAGTACATGACCCACTCGAGGACTCGCATCAAAGGGCCGATGCAACCAGATCCATCTACAGATCAAGGAAACGCACTCCAACACTCACCCAAAACCAAATATCACAACCGTCTGAACTCCATGGTACAACTAATTACAGGGGTGCCGCACACCCCCTATGTTTCACCGATGAGGTACTGGACCACGAATTTCCAGAAGGATTCAAACCAGTGAACATAGAGGCGTACGACGGGACCACAGACCCAGGGGTCTGGATTGAGGACTTTATCCTCCATATTCATATGGCTCGCGGAGATGATCTCCATGCCATCAAATACTTGCCCCTTGTCGGTGTCAAAACCGGTGGATCTCGGGTAGGGGGTCCCGAACTGTGCGTCTAGGCCGGATGGTAACAGGAGACAAGGGACACGATGTTTTTACCTAGGTTCGGGCCCTCTCGATGGTGGTAAAACCCTACTCCTGCTTGATTAATATTGATGATATGGGTAGTACAAGAGTAGATCTACCACGAGATCAAGGAGGCTAAACCCTAGAAGCTAGCCTATGGTATGATTGTTGTATGATGGAGTCGTCCTACGGACTAGAACCCTCCGGTTTATATAGACACCAGATAGGGTTAGGGTTACACAGAGTCGGTTACAATGGTAGGAGATCTTGAATATCCACATCGCCAAGCTTGCCTTCCACGCCAAGGAAAGTCCCATCCGGACACAGGACGAAGTCTTCAATCTTGTATCTTCATAGTCCTGGAGTCCGGCTGAAGGTATAGTCCGGCTATCCGAACACCCCCTAATCCAGGACTCCCTCAGTAGCCCCCGAACCAGGCTTCAATGACGACGAGTCCGGCGCGCAGATTATCTTCGGCATTGCAAGGCGGGTTCTTCTCCAAATTCCGTGTACCTGTAGGAATAATGTCCGATTTTTGTAATGTAGCGCTCCTTGGCTTCCACACCCAATAATGGCCGTCTTCCACGTGTCAAACGAATGCGAAAAGCCGGGGAGTTTTTTACATCCACACCCCTAGCCGCATAAACGGGCCGCCTATTTAACGGGATGGGGATTCAGATCCAAACCACACCTTCTCCCCTCCGCGAGTAATCATCAGAGCGCCTCCAGCAAAGGTCCATTCCAACATGGCCAGCCATCGCAGCTCCTCCTCTCGCCCTTCCAGTCCTAAACCCGAAGATTGGGAGAGTTGCTCCATCCCGCACAGCGAGTTAGTGTCGCTTCAGGCCAAGGGATTTCTCCCTCAGGCTTATATGGTCCCGGTCCGAGCCAGACTCGCCACCTATAATGGCGGAAAACAAGCGGAGAGCACACCCAATCCCTCTAAAGGAGAGCGGGTGTGCCTCATCCCTTATCTAATAAGGGGACTGGGATTTCCAATTCATCCATTTCTCCGTGGGCTTCTGGAGTTCTACGGCCTCCAGCTGCACAATCTCACACCCGCCTCTATATTGCATATCGCGGGCTTCGTCGCCCTTTGCGAGCTATTTTTAGGTGTTGAGGCTCATTTCGTGTTGTGGAAGAGGATATTCTGCCTGGTGCCCCGTTCTCAAGAGGGGTCCATATATCAAGTGGGCGGAGCCGAAGTATGGCGCATCGCCGGGACCGGATACCTATCCGGAACCCCAAAGAAGGCGTCCGAGGACTGGCCTTCGGAATGGTTTTATATAGATGATGTCCCGCTGCCGGACCCTATCCGGGTCGGTCTCCCTGAGTTCAACAGTGCTCCATAAAGAAACGCTTGAGTTGGCGTCCGCGGAGCTCTTAGAGAGAAAGCGACAGAGATGTCCTTTACCTGATGGGCCGAATTAGACTATTGGCTCATTCCGGACTAATCATGATTGGAGTCATGGCCGCATGCATTATGCGGGGGGTGCAGCCGCTTCAATATAGAGGCCACCCCATGTGGGATTTTAACGGGGAGGATGACGCCACCCATTACGGTCGTAAGGGGCCAGCCTCAGCTGCCGCTCTAGTAAAGATCTTATCCTCTTTGTACAAGGGAGAAAAGGAGGAATTCCTCCACGTCAACCCGTGGGGCGGATTTACTATGTACGACCCTCCAAGTTGGGTAAGTGAACAATTGTGCTTGCCCGTTTGTTTTGTATTCCGTTATTAAACATGTAGTCTAACGACTGCAACGTAGGAACTGCGTCAAGAGGTAAAGGATATAAACAGCCGTCCTCCACAGCCTGAGGATCCAGAACAGTCCCTCGATCCGGACTCCGAAGAGGATCCGGACATATCGGTGGAGCTTATTGACGGGGTGTTCCATCAGCTAAGCAAGGACAATACCTTGGTGGCCATTACAGCTGATTACCCAGGGTTAATCCCGGCCTCCCAGGTGACAGAGACCGGAGTCTCATTCCCTTGAGAGAGATTCCATTCTCACGTATTTTGGTTTTTCTGACGACAACCATGTTTTGCAGGGGAGATTTCCGAGGCGGGAGGCCGAACCTGCGGCGGCTAGCCAACGAGGGGCTGCAGGGCCCCGTGGGGTAAAAAGGAATGTGGTCTGGACTGAGATGCCGGCGCAAAGGTATAGCACACCCTCTATTTCCCTCGTGTTATTCCTTCAGGGCATATTAATGTTCGTGCTATCTTCAGGACGAAGAGACCTCACCAGACTACATCTGGAGAGGTTGCCAATCGCGCCTCCACCAGCCAGGCTCCAACGCCAGGCCCGGAAGCGGAGGTGAGCACAAAGCACGCACCAGACGCTCCTCCGACAGAGGATGCGGACAGGCTGTCTGCCACGAACTCTGAGGTGGAGAGTGCCATGAACCATAGGCGTCGCCGGACAGTTCTTCGCGATGCTTGTTTCTCCCAAGAGGCATTAGATGCCTTCAATTCGGGAGATGCGTACCTCCGTGCCGCTCAAAATGGTTTAGCCAGAGCCACGGAGCAGTATGTAAAAGACATACGGGTAAGAAAATTTTGGTCAAATATATATATACCAGTAGCCCACGAGATTTGAAACAGTTAGAGTAACTGATTTAAGGATCATTTGTTATGCAGGTTCTTACAGAGAAGAATACCGTACTGTCCCAGGAGCTGGAAAAGTGCAAAGCCCAACTGGAGGCCGCACTAGCCGCGGCAGGGGAGCCCAAAGAGACCCCCTCTGGTAAGATACACTTCGAAGGATTAGTATTTTGCGGCGTGGGTGCAGATCTGACAAATCATATTGCAGATGGCGCCGGACTCGATCCGGAGAGGCAACAACTCCTACGCCGGCTAGAGGCCGGTAAGAGTATGCTGACAAAGGTGAGGCAGGAGAAGAATGATCTTCAGGATGCCAACACCAAGCTGGACATTGAACTTAAAGATGTTCGTGGCCAGCTGTCGGACTCCACTAAGGAGAATCAGTGGCTACGTCGCGGCATATTTAGTAAGTGCTTGAACAAACTTTGAAAAAAGAGTTCGGCGAGGAAGTCGACTAACAAAGTAATGTCTGTAGGTATGCTCACGGGTCGTCCTGCAGAGGAGATGCCCGGTTCTACGGGTGACCTTCTTCCCGAGCTCTTGCAACTGCACGAGCGAGTTTGGCAGGCGATGCGAGGCGTTGCCCAAGCCTTATGGCCTTCCCACTCCATGCCCGAGGGCCTTGGAGAGCTTGTGGAGAAGCTTAAGGGAGCTCGGCGGCGCTTCCGGTTGTGGAAGATATCGGCCTACCGACAAGGCGCTAGGGAGGCCTGGGCCATGGTGAAGACCTGGTTTACGAAGTCTGACCCAAACCACATGGCCGAGGTCGGACCTGTGGGGCCTGATGGGAAGGAGATCCTGTAAGCTTAGTATACGGCCAAGTAGAATTGGCCGCAAAGTATTCCCAGCAGGACTATAAATTAGACAGCCTGTTAGGTGGTATAGAGGCGGAATACAATCAGTCAGAGTGACTATGTAATTTTCAATTGACATGTATAATGCATTCTAGCTGGATTGTAGATCGTTTGTCATTGCCGACCTTTTCGCTTCTACCTCGGGACCTGACGGTCCGGAGTGTGTCCGAATACCCTACCGGTTATGTAAGAACCGGGGTATGCATGGAGACCGGGCGTAGGGGTCATTAGTGCTTTATCAGACAAGTGCCCAACTAGTTATGTTATATTACATGGTTAGTAAGAAACATCTTCCAGAGAGAATAGTTCCGTTAGGGGTTCCTTTCTCTGGGAGGCATACCCTAAAGTGCATGTCTGGACTGCAAATGCAGGAAAATCATCTGGGGGCATGTATGTGAATAAGTAAAAAAGGTCATCTTTTAGTTCACCGACCGAATATTCCCTTAAGAACTCTAGCTTTCGGCTTCACCCAGTCTGAGGTACACATCCGGCTGATCCGGCAGTAACAATCGCAGAGGTGCTCCCTTTACCGCCTAGCCGAACAAAACTTAAGTCATATCGATCCGGCAGTAACATCCGGGAACGTAGGGGTAAGCACAGGAGCCAGGCAACCCAGCTTGGCCAAAACTTAAGTCATATCGATGCATATAATGGTGAAGAAAAGGTCCATGCAGAAGTTTGACGCATGTGTTGGGCGTGAAGCCCATATAAATAAGCTTTTGTTAAAGAAGCCCCCGGGTTTAATGAGCGCGGATAGCGCGTCACTTGATGAGCCTTTAAGGGCTATAAGAGAAAAGAGGGGAAGGAGAGAAATTTAATACAAAAAATATATAAAATGGACAGAGGAAGGAGACAAACACAGAGTCCGGCGCTAGGCATAGAATCTTCGGAGACGGGCGGCGTTCCATGGGTTCAGCTCGAGTTGGTTATCCGACGCATCTCGCAGGCGGTACGCTCCACCAGTCAAGACTTGGTCGATTATGAATGGACCTTCCCACTTGGGCTTGAGTTTGTCCTTTTTCTTATCCGGCAGGCGTAGAACTAGTTCGCCAACATTGTAATTTTTGGCCCGTACTTCTCTTCTTTGATATATTCGAGCCTGCTATTGATCAAATGCGGAACGGGCTTTTGCCACATCACGCTCCTCCTCCAAGGCGTCCAAGTTTTCCTGCCAATCGAGCTTGGCTTCTCTTTCTTCGTACATGCGCACTCGAGGTGAGTCATGAATTATGTCACAGGGCAGAACTGCCTCTGCGCCGTACACCATAAAGAATGGTGTGTATCTGGTGGTGCGATTCGGCGTGGTCCGCAGCCCCCAGAGTACGGAGTCGAGCTCCTCTACCTAGTGCGTGTTAGATTCGTTGAGGGACCGCACTAGTCTGGGTTTAATGCCGCTCATGATAAGACCATTTGCACGTTCGACCTGGCCGTTAGTTTGTGAAAGTGCGTTATATCGACTAGAGGGGGGTGAATAGGCGATTTTTATGAAAGTCTTCAAAACGTGGGAGTTATGAAGACATACAGTGAAGATATGCCTATTACTATGCAGCAGAAGTTAGATTACACTAGGCAAGCCATGGTCAAGTATTCAATAGAGTGAAAGCACAATGACAAATAGCTGAAGTGTAATAAGGATCAGGTAGGAAGAAGTTATGAAGACAGACAGATCATACATTCACGTTGTGAAGACAAAAGATGGAGCAAGCATGCAATGGCTTCACAATGAGTAACAGTAAGAAAAAGGAAGTGAAGATGAAACCAGTGACTCGTTGAAGACAATGATGTGTTGGACCAGTTCCAGTTGCTGTGACAACTGTACGTCTGGTTGGAGCGGCTAGGTATTTAAACCTTAGGACACACAGTCCCGGACACCCAGTCCTGAACACGCAGCTCAGGACACCAAGTCCTCACCGTATTCTCCTTGAGCTAAGGTCACATAGTCCTCGCCCAATCACTCTGGTAAGTCTTCAAGGTAGACTCCCAAACCTTCACAGACTTCGTCCACTGGCAATCCACAATGTCTCTTAGATGCTCTGAATGCGACGCCTAACCGTCTGGGGATGCACAGTCCTCAAGTGTAATAAGTCTTCAGATCACACAAACAAGAAGACTTAAGTGATGCCCAATTCTCTCTGGCTTTGGGTGGTTAGGGCTTTTCTCCTCGCTAGGAATTTTCTCTCAAAGGCTTCGAGGTGGGTTGCTCTCAAACAACAAAAGCCGTGCACTGAAATTTGAGCAGCCAACCGTTTATGGTTGTAGGGGGTGGGCTATTTATAGCCACTTGGCAACCCGACCTGATTTGTCCGAAATGACCCTGGGTCACTAAGGAACTGACACGTGTCTCAACGGTCAGATTTCAAACTCTCATGGCAACTTTACTTGGGCTACAAGCAAAGCTGACTTGTCCGGCTCTGGACAAGATCCGCTCTCATAGTCTTCACTCAAAGACATAGGTTTTTGGTTTAGGCATCACTTCAGTCATTCTGACTGGTTCTCCTGGACCCCACTTAACAGTACGGTGGTTCCTATGACTCAACACAAAAGAAAAAGAACTATGAAAGAAGTCTTCGAGCTCCATAGGCTTCATAACGTGTCTTCTTTTGTCATAGTCTTCAATGTGAATATCTTCATATACCACCTTTGGCTTCAATGTCTTCATACATTTTTAGGGGTCATCTCTGGTAGTAAAACCAAATCAATGAGGGACTTCTACCTGTGTTATCCTGCAATTCTCACAAACACATTAGTCCCTCAACTCGGTTTGTCGTCAATACTCCAAAACCAACTAGGGGTGCCACTAGATGCACTTACAATCTCCCCCTTTTTGGTGATTGATGACAAACTAGTTGAAGTTTTCAACGGGGAATATAGTCTGTGAAATTGTAAAGGATAAGGGATTGTCTTCATAAGTTGCAAGGGCTCCCCCTGAAGATGTGCATATAAGTTAATTTGCTTTTGGAATGCAAATGCACATGGCATGTTGTATTTGTGGAGATCCACTTCAGCTTATGATGACAATGCACTATGCATGTGAAAGTATATGAAGATAATGACATGCATAATGGAAAATGGACATCTGCAGAATGAGATAAGTGCGGAATTTATCGTTGCACATGCAGAATTTATCTTCGCAAAACAGGGTGGCAAACAGGTAGCAGACAACCATCTGGTTTAAGTGTTACAACTCATAAGAATCAAATGTAGCAAGGAAAACGAGAGTTGTAAGCACGAAGCAAAATATAAGGCAAAACATAAAGCACCCGCCCATATGGACCCGCTTGAAGACTATCAACCCATATGCTTCTCCCCCTTTTGTCAGCAAGGACCAAAAAGGTTTGAAGACATAGAGTGTCTACTCGTTCCCAGGAGCAGCAGGGTCGTTGGAGGTGTTTGGCGGTGCAGAAGAGTTTGGAGGTGCTGAAGCAGGTGGCGGTGAGGTAGCATCGTCTTCTTCATCAATGATTCTGGCACTGACTGTGGCAGCAGATGAAGAAAACTCAGAGTCTTCAAGTGATGGTGTGCTTCGCATCACAGCCCTTCTAGGAGGTGTGGTGTCAAACTTGAATCGCTCAGTGAAGCCATCCTCTTCAAGTTCAGCTTCAGTACACATCATTGATAGCCCTTTCCATGTACGACGACAGGTTTCATGGGTAACGAAAGCATTCTTGGTGGCAAGATTTCGAAGACGGTTAACATCCACCAAGAGGCTTTTCATCTAACGCTTTAGCTAGTCATGATGCCTATCTTGTTTTTGATGAAGGGCCACAAGAAGCTCTCGGTCATTGAGACCACGAGCGCGCTTCTTGGGTCTTGAAGCAGTTGCACTATCAGTGGCTTCAGTTGAAGAAGGGTGTGGTGCACGTGTAGTGCCAGCCAAAGGATACACCCTGGAGATGGCTTCAACACCTTCATCGTTCTAAGTGAAGCTCTGGTGTTCTGCATTCTGAAGACTCAAAGGTTGCTTGGCAGGCTCAGGATATATAGCTTCAGCAGAGGTATCCACATCTGGCAAGAAGATCCAATGGTTGCAGGCTGAGGGCTGATATGAGATCGTAGAGTGAAGCTTGATCAGTCTCATTACCCAAGGAGCATAGAACTTTAAACCAAACAGATCTGAGCCTGATGCAGCTAGTTGGCGTATGAAGAAATCCTGTGCGTTGAAGCATTTGCCATGAAGGATACAGAATATCAGAGTCTTCATTGCACCCTCGATCTTGGCATTTGGAGAGTGCCCTTTAATAGGCCAGAGAGTCCGCCGGATAATGTGATAGATGGTTCTGGGCAGGTACTCAAAGTCTTCAACGAAGAACTCTGTTGGATAAGGAGCATCGTGGGGCAATGGCTTCATCATGGAGAGCATCTGACTCATATTTGGTTCAGGCCTCTGGAATATGCTCTCAAGAGCTTTAGTGTATAGTGGACAGCCTTCCTCGAAGAGTTCGCCAGGAGTGGGCAGGCCGGTGAGCTCAATGATATCGAATGCATTGGCTTCGTGATGGACATTGCTGGTCATCCACTCCAGGGCCCAACTCTTCGGATCTCTGTTGCATCCTTTGATGTGTAGGGTGGCATAGAATTGCAACAGAAGCTCTTCATTCCAGTGCTCTTCATCAGTTACAAACTGCAGCAGACCCACTTGCTTGAAGCAATCCAATGCTTCCTCTAAACAGGGCAGACCAGCAATGGCTTCAACATCAAGGCGCTTGTGCGGGAAGATGCGACCTTGGTTGTATAGGATGCATGAATAGTAGCTGCGCTGAGGATAGCTCCAGAACCTATCTGATGAAATCCGTTCCCTTGAATAGGGGTTCTTGGAGCTGTTGAAGAACGTATTATCTGCCTTGAAGCTATTGATGTCAAAGGAGCCCGGTGCTGATGCAGGACCTGGGAACCTTGGCATCCTTGGGACTGGCTTCTGGACATGAGGCTAGTGCTCAACATGGTAATCAAACTGAGGACCTGCAGCAGACTCAGGAACAGAAGTGTCTGGATCAGTAGCTTCGCTGTCTTCTGAAGCTTTTGGTGGGGAGGTCTCCACATTGGCTTCAGTGTTGGTTGTGGCAGCCTCAACATTTTCAGCCTCCGCTCGACTAGCTGGAGGGTCGGTTACAAGCACGTTCTCTTGGAGAACTGCTTCTTGGTGGAGCATAGGAGTGGGCTCTTGTGGTGCTTCTTCTGCGGCTGATCCAGCCGGAATGTCTTCAGCATAGACTTGAGGCCTTGGACCTTTGCGAAGCCGGCGGAAAGCAGACGACGCCTGTGGGGTTGGAGTGGGCTGGGCCTCATTGTCTTCTTCCTCTTGAGGGCGATCCGCCCATGACGCATCTTGTGCAATTGGCGTCAGAGGACGACCAATGCTGATGAGTTCGCTGTGTTCATACTGAGGAAGGGCTGCATCATCTTGTACATTGTCCTGATGACCAATGTCTTCAGCAGAAATGGGGTCGGCTGCTGGTATGTCTTCAGCTTCAAGAGCCTCTGTGGAAGCAGGCTCATGAACTGTCAGTTGGCGTTCTGCGTTGGGGTGAACCATACAAATAGGTTCAACTATCAAGGGCTCTGTGGGAGCAGCCCGAGATTTCTTGATATTTCGCTTCTTCTTGCTGGGGGCAGTAGGAGAGGCTTCAGAGCTTTTCCTCTTCCTGGCTTCAGCCTCAGCAGTTCTTGTCTTCTTGAGCTCTGAAGCTGTTGACCGGCTCTTTGGCTTCGAGCCAGTCATTGCAGTTGGGAAGACAATTGGAACTGCTTCTTGCCTTGGTGCCTCTGGTTCAGCCATAGCAGGCTTCTTCTTCTTCGCGGCCATCTTGGGGTTGATGCCAGGACGCCCAAGTGCCTTGCGCTTCTCAGCCTCATTGTAGGCCTGCACACATCTTTCAGCCAGAGACTTCATCCGCTCACGTGAACCCTGAGCTTCTGCATGCTTCTTCAGAAAGTATTCCTTAAGCTCATGCAACATGATCTTGAAGCTCTTTACTTCTTGCACGCTGAGCTTGGCCATATTCTTCTTGAACTGAGCCTTTTCATGATCAATTTTCTGCTTCAGTTCAACAATGCGCTGGGCAATGGCAAGTTCTGAAGCAATTGCACCTTGGAAGGCGACGCTGAGGCCAACAGGCAGCTGCAGATCTTCGAAGCTGATGTTTGGTGTGGCAAACCATTCGTCGATGAAGTTGTGGATGATGGCGACATCAAAGAGAGGCAAATTGTTGAAGATTTCAGCTTCTTCTTTGCTCTTGATGAGCTGCTCTAGAGTGTCATCTCCAAGATCTTCATCACTTGACAGATCAATGGCTTCGCTGCGCAGAATGGCAGCAGCTGTGAGCTCTTTGCCGGTGTGTGGCTGAGGCATCTTGGCCTTCTGGGGCTTGGAGACACGGGATACGTCTTCAGACTGCACACTGTCTTCAGGAGGTGCAGTTGCCCATGGCTTTGCCCTTGAGATTTTTGGTGAAGGGGCCGGCTTTGAAGCTTTTGGCTTCTTCGACTGCTTTTGCTTCGGTTCAGCAGGAGCTTCATCAGACCCAGAGTCAGCTGGAGGGTCATTCACGGCAGTCCCCTGGACTAAGATGCGGGTGATGAGGCCCTCAAGGTTGGCATACGGACCGATGATATTGGGTTCTGCGTCGCGTGTGCCATCTGCCCTTGGTGCTGATGGACCAGGGTTGAAGTCTAACCCAAATTTCTTCTTGTTCTGCTTCGCTGATTGTTGGGCAAACTGGAAGTTGCGCTTGAACAGATTGTCGTCACGACACCAGAGTAGTGACGACGGATGTGCATCATCAAGCTGTGGCCCACGAACCATGCATGGATAGAAGCTTTGGGCAATAGCTTCATCTCTGGACCTGGGTACAAGGTTCTTGTAAAGAATGTCCCCCACGGTCTTTTGATAGCACTTTTCTCAGCATACTCTTGGGTTGTGAAGCGGTATTTGAACCATTGTTCTGCCCAATAGCGTGAAATCCATTGGATTTGGGTCTTGCACTGCCCATAATTCTTTTCAGGATCTGTTTTGTACATTTCTGCCAGTTCATCAGGCAGATCTTTGGATGTGCCTCCACGTCTCTGTCTGCCCCCCTTCCTTGCTGCTGCTTCTGAAGCCATAAGCTTTAACTTGAAAGGCTTCAAAACTTTCAAATGCTTCAAAGGCTTTCTTTTGCTGGACCAACAGGAACTGGCTTCGGGAGAATTTATGTGATGCTGTAGGAATTCTGCAAATGAATGCAGACTATGAGAACCAAAGGATTCTCCCATGGACATGTACCTGTGACAGCATTAAGGTGCGAGGGAAGGGGAAGAGGTCATATGCATTCTCAGAAGATTTCGAAGATAAATCAGTTTAGAAGACATTGACCTCATCGTGCGAAGACATTCACTCATAGATAAGAAGTTGGTTCCAGATTTGTACGAATCCACAGATCAGTACAAGTGAGGAATCTAACTACTTTGTGAAGCACAAGTGAATATACTAGGCATGTTATGAGATGCAGTTTGAGAGAGATCTATCTTGTGTGAACAGAAACTTCTTGTGGTAGAAAGTGACAGATCAATAGGATCAATGGTGCTGTAAAAAGGCAGTTTTATTTACCACACTGAGAACTGCTAGACAGAGCGAGAGATGAGGCCGAGCAGTTCACTCGTCCATGCCCTAACTTGGCTACGGAGGAGACCTACGGCGACGGCGGAGAGGACGATGTCCGCGGTCGGAGTGAAGACGGCGTCGGAGAGGTTGCGGTAGCGAAGCGCTTCGTCGCCGGCGTCGTCGAGAGCTAGCGGTGGCGCTAGGGTTCGTGCGAGGGTGGAAGAAGGAGATAATGACCGCGGTAAGTGTGACTTTATAGGCTAAGGGGCGGCACTGCGCTATTACTCAGGTGCCCCTGGCGATTCGCATCTGAGTAGTACGTGGCCATCATGCGGGGGCAGTTCCACATCCCACGCACGCCTGGATTGTTGGGCGGTCGTTCCTACTTCTCCGGATTTCTTGTGGATGAATGAGCATTGAAAACGGTTTTAAAGGTTGTCTCTGTGTCTCCTGCTGACAAGGATGCAGAGAAGACATTCGACAGTTTCAATAGAATGCATATGACTTGGAGAGATAGAATTTGAGATAGAAAGCATAGAGAGATTAGGGTTCAATCACATTCACTTAGTTCAAAAGATTCAACCAAGAAGACATAGCTATAAGTGAATGCTGTAGAGGACAGAACGCTAATATATATATATATATATATATATATATCTATATAATCAACGTAGTGAAGATAATCATGAAGACATGTTAAGATTGAAGCCAAACCAAATATGAAGACATTGCAAGGTAACGCCATGAGAGAAACACTTCAAAATAGAACGTTTGGTGGTGGCGTTACCCACCGTATAGGAAGTACTAGACCCAGACACGGCGCACAATTATCTGGCGCTCCGAAGTCAAATTCCATATTAATGTATTCACACTTAGAATGTATGTCTTCATTGATTGAAGATATACTTTACTTTGTGTGTTGCACATCTAAGTCATCATATGCATAAGTGTTAGGATGTGTGCCTGATCACAGGACATTTGAGGATTCTAGGATATTTAGCTCACACCGTAACTTGCAAAACCTTTTCTCATCCAAGGGCTTGGTGAAGATATCTGCCAATTGCTCTTCGGTGTTGACGTGTATGATATCAATGTCTTCCTTCACAACATGATCTCTAAGAAAGTGATGACGAATTTCAATGTGCTTTGTCTTCGAGTGCTGAACTGGGTTGTTGGCAATCTTGATGGCGCTTTCGTTGTCGCAGTAAAGTGGCACTTGCTTCAGATGAATGCCATAGTCCTTGAGTGTTTGCTTCATCCACAGAAGCTGAGCGCAGCAAGATCCAGCAGCAATGTATTCAGATTCAGCAGTGGAGAGAGATACACAGTTCTGCTTCTTTGAAGACCAACATACAAGTGATCGTCCCAGAAAGTGACATGTGCCTGATGTAGACTTGCGATCAACTTTGTCACCAGCATAATCAGCATCCGAAAATCCAACCAAATCAAACTCCGAGCCCTTTGGATACCATAATCCTAGAGTTGGGGTGTGAGCCAAATATCGAAGAATTCGCTTCACAGCTAAGTGATGCGACTCCTTTGGTGCCGCTTGAAATCGAGCACGCATGCAAACACTAAGCATAATATCTAGCCTAGATGCACATAGATAAAGTAAAGAACCAATCATGGAGCGGTATACCTTTTGATCAAACTCTTTACCATTGTCATCAGGACCCAGATGATGTTTGGCTGGCATTGGTGTTGTGAAGCCTTTGCAGTCTTGCATACCGAACTTCTTCATGCAATCTTTGAGATACTTCTCTTGAGATATGAAGATGCCATTGCGTTGTTGTCGTATTTGAAGACCAAGGAAGAACTTCAGCTCCCCCATCATGGACATCTGATATTGCTCTTGCATCATATATCCAAACTCTTCACTGTACTTCTGATTGGTGCAGCCGAAGATAATGTCATCCACATATATTTGGCACACAAACAGTTCACCATCATATGTCTTCATGAAAAGAGTGGGATCTGGGGAACCAGGTATGAAGCCTTTGCTCTTCAGGAAGTATTTGAGTGTGTCATACCAGGCCCTAGGGGCTTGTTTGAGGCCATACAGTGCCTTGTTGAGCTTGTATACCATGTCAGGATGTTTTGGATTTTCAAAGCCAGGCGGTTGTGCAACATACACTTCTTCTTCAATCTTGCCATTGAGAAAGGCACTCTTCACATCCATTTGATATAGAAGAATGTTATGATGATTTGCATAGGCCAGCAGTATGCGTATGGCTTCAAGCCTAGCCACAGGAGCGAATGTTTCATCGAAGTCAATGCCTTCCACTTGAGTATATCCTTGAGCAACGAGACGAGCTTTGTTTCTGACAACTTGACCATGCTCATCTTGCTTGTTGCAGTATATCCATTTGGTGCCTATTATATTGTGCTTCCGTGGATTAGGATGCTTAACCAGTTCCCATACATTATTCAGCTCAAACTGTTGAAGCTCTTCTTGCATAGCTTGAATCCATTCAGGTTCCATGAAGGCTTCTTCAACTTTCTTGGGTTCTGATATTGAGACGAATGCGAAGTGCCCACAGAAATTTGCTAGCTGAGTTTCCCTTGAACGAGTGAGTGGACCAGGTGCATTGATGCTATCAATTATTCTTTCAATCTGCACTTCATTTGCAACGCGAGGATGTACAGGGCGAAGACTTTGCTCTTGCTGATCTGTGTTGTTGTTGGAAGGAATGTCTTCAGGCTGAGCATTGTCTTCATGTTGATCAGGTGCTGAGATGATAAGTTCTTCTTCAGGATGAGCTTCAGAAGGTATGATCTCTCCAGTTCCCATTAGCTTGATTGATTCACTTGCTGGAATTTCATCTAGCATATTTGGCAGTTGCTCTCTTTGTGAACCATTTGTCTCATCGAACCGCACATCCACTGTTTCAACCACTTTGTAATGAAAGAGATTGAAGACTCTGTAGGAGTGCGAATCCTTTCCATATCCAAGCATAAAAACCTCATGTGCTTTTGGTGCAAACTTTGAGGTGTGGTGTGGGTCCTTGATCCAGCACCTTGCGCCAAATACTCTGAAGTAACTGACATTTGGCTTCTTGCCAGTTAGGAGTTCATAAGATGTCTTGTTCAGAAGCTTGTGAAGATAAACACGATTGATTGTATGGCATGCAGTGTCAATGGCTTCAGTCCAGAATTTTCTTGGAGTCTTGTATTCATCTATCATCGTTCTGGCCATCTCAATGAGTGTTCTGTTCTTGCGTTCGACGACGCCATTCTACTGTGGCGTGTACGGAGCTGAGAATTCATGTGTGATGCCCAAGGTATCAAGATATGTATCAAGGCCAGTGTTCTTGAATTCAGTGCCATTGTCACTTCTGATGTGCTTTATCTTGGCGCCAAGATTGTTCATAGCTTGATTGGCGAAGCGTCTGAAGACATCCTGCACTTCAGTCTTGTAAAGAATTATGTGCACCCATGTATATCTAGAATAATCATCAACAATAACAAATCCATAGAGGCAAGCAGTGGTAGTAAAAGTTGAGTAGTGAGTGGGACCAAAAAGATCCATGTGAAGCAGTTCGAAGGGTCGAGTAGTGGTCATGATTGTCTTCGAGGGATGTTTTGCCCTCGTCATCTTCCCTGCTTCACAGGCACCGCATAAGTGATCTTTCTTGAACTTGACGCCCTCGATGCCTATGACATGTTTCTTCTTCGCAAGGGTGTGGAGGTTCCTCATGCCAGCATGCCCAAGCCTCCGATGCCAAAGCCAGCATTCCGAAGCTTTTGCAAGAAGACATACTGCAAGTTGTGGCCCTGCTGAGAAATCTACCACATACAAATCATCTTTCCGATACCCTTCAAACACTAGAGACTTGTCAGATTCCATTAGTACCAGGCAGCGATATTTTCCAAATATTACGACCATGTTCAAATCGCAAAGCATTAAGACAGACATTAAGTTGAAACCAAGGGATTCAACAAGCATGACTTTATCCATGTGTTGATCCTTTGAGATTGCAACTCTACCTAAACCCAATACCTTACTTTTACCAGTGTCAACAAATGTGATGTGGCTCTTGTCGGATGGACGTAAGGTTGAGTCCATAAGAAGACTTCTTTTGCCAGTCATGTGATTTGTACACCCACTGTCAATAATCCATTCTGAAGACTTTGAAGACGCTGGTGTCGTACCCTACAGCGCAGTTAGGGGGATAGGCTTCACGAAGAGAATTGTGAAGCAAAAACATTTGACGAACCAGTGGGTTATGAAAACTTAGATCCAGATTAGGACTAATAGGGAGAGTAGCATGCGATTCAGGAACGAAGTACATAATGATGCCATTAGGGCATTTTATCTTGCGCCCTACAAGATTTTTAAGGTCCCCAGCAATGGCGTCAGAAGATTTTGGTTTTCTGCTGGAGACCTTTCCCTGCAAAAGAGAGTTAAGCCTTCTTAACCACCCACATCTTCAAGGGTGGCTTAGAAGCAATAAGTCTAAGTGTAGCATCTGAGAATTTTGGCTTTGAAGCCTTAGCAAACAGTCTTGCAGGTGGACAATAGTACTCATAAAAATAAGCAGAATAATTTTTGGTCATATGAACATGAAGGTTTGATGAACGGCTCTCATATTCATATGCCTGAGTATGGTTTCCCTGCAAAACATTTGCGTTAGCGTGACTCAGGTGAGTCCTCTGTTTGTATGAAGCCTTTGGACCGTATGAAGCCTTTGGTCTGAGGTTTTTCTTCTTCAAGTGAGGTGTCATGAAGACATTCATAGGAAGATTTTCCAGACACTTTTTCGGAACCCAGATCTTCTTCATAGGCGGTCCATTCCTGCAGTTAGTACCAATGTACCTGGCAAACACTTCACCATTCTGATTCTTAAACAGTTTATAGTTTGCATCAAAGGATTCATCAATGATAATGGGGTTAGCACAAGTGAAGCCAGATAAATTGGATGGATCTGCTGAAGGTTCCTTTGCAGCAACCCATGTGGTTTTGGGGTACTGCTCAGGTTTCCAGTAAGAGCCGTCTGCATTTATTTTCCTTACGAACCCAACACCCTCTTTCCTAGGGTTTCGGTTCAGAATCTGCTTCTTGAGGACATCACATAATGTCTGATGTCCTTTAAGACTTTTGTACATCCCTGTTTCAAGCAATGTCTTCAACCTAGCATTCTCATCAGCAATAGCAGTGGTATCCTCAGCAGAGGGGTTAGTTACCACATCAACAGTTGAAGATATTGCAACAGCAGTAGCAGTGGAGCATTCAGCAACAGAAGTGGCATTATCATGCTCAATGCATTTAAGACATGGTGGTTCAAATCCTTCCTGAGCGGAACTGATCTGTTCGGCGCGAAGTGACTCATTTTCCTTTTGAAGATCTTCATGAGCCGCCCTCAATTTCTCAAGTTCTTGCTTCCTTTGAAGATAATCATAGGAAAGCTTTTCATGAGTTGTTGAGAGAGTATCAAGACGATCTTCAAGTTCCTGATACTTAACGTGAAGATTTTTATGTCTTCAATTAAGGATTCAGATCGAGTCATTTCAGCACCCAACAGATCATCGCTTCTGTCTAATAGTTTTTGAATATGTTCCATGGCCTTTTGTTGTTCAGTTGCAATTTTAGCAAGTGATTTGTAACTGGGTTTTGAATCACAATCAGAGTCATCGTCACTGGATGTTTGATAGCGAGTAGTGCGTGTGTTTACCTTGGCACCGCGTGCCATGAAGCAGTAGGTAGGAGTGGAGTCGTCCTTGTCATTTGCATCGGTGTCGGTGATGAAGTCATTGTCTTCAATGTTGAAGATGGACTTGGCGACGTATGCTGTAGCCAGACTTGCAATGCCAGAATCAGACTCCTCCTCAGACTCCACCTCTGCCTCCTCAGAGGCGGACTCCTCCTCAGAATCCATTTCCTTGCCAACAAACGCACGTGCCTTGCCAGATGAGCTCTTCTTGTGTGATGAAGACTTTGAGGAAGACTTGGAAGAAGACTTTGAGTATTTCTTCTTCTTGTCGTTAGAATCATATTCCTTGCTCTTCTTCTTCCTTCTGTTCTCATTGTCCCACTGTGGACACTCAGAGATGAAGTGTCCAGTTTTCTTGCACTTGTGACATGTTTTCTTCTTGTAGTCATGAGTAGAAGCTTCATCATTCCTTGAGCTTGATCGTGAAGATTTTCTGAAGCCTTTCTTCTTGGTGAATTTTTGGAACTTCTTCAGTAGCATTGCAAGTTCCCTTCCAATGTCTTCAGGATCATCAGAACTGCTGTCAGATTCTTCTTCAGATGAGGAAACAGCTTTTGCCTTCAAGGCACGAGTTCGCCCATAGTTTGGACCGTAGATATCTCTTTTCTCAGAAAGCTGAAACTCATGTGTGTTGAGCCTCTCAAGTATGTTAGACGGATCGAGTGTCTTGAAATCAAGACGTTCTTGAATCATCAGGGCTAGGATGTCAAACGAACTATCAAGTGATCTCAGCAGCGTCTTGACGATTTCATGTTTGGTGATCTCAGTGGCGCCGAGGGCTTGAAGCTCATTTGTGATGTCAGTGAGCCAGTCAAATGTGTGCTGGACATTCTCATTGTCATTTCGCTTGAAGCGGTTGAAGAGGTTGCGAAGAACACTGATTCTCTGATCTCTCTGGGTTGAGATGCCTTCATTGACCTTGGAGAGCCAGTCCCAGACCAGCTTGGATGTCTTCAAGGCACTCACACGGCCATACTGTCCTTTTGTCAGATGACCACAGATGATATTTTTGGCAGTAGAGTCCAGTTGAGTGAACTTCTTGACATCAGCAGCAGTGACACCTTCTCCAGCCTTGGGAACGCCGTTCTCGACGACATACCATAGGTCGACGTCAATGGCTTCAAGATGCATGCGCATCTTATTCTTCCAGTAGGGATATTCAGTTCCATCGAAGACGGGGCACGCAGCGGAGACTTTGATTATCCCTGCAGTCGACATAGCTAAAACTCCAGGTGGTCAAACCGAATCACACAGAACAAGGGAGCACCTTGCTCTGATACCAATTGAAAGTGCGTTATATCGACTAGAGGGGGGTGAATAGGCGATTTTTATGGAAGTATTCAAAACGTGGGAGTTATGAAGACAGAGAGTGAAGATATGCCTATTACTATGCAGCGGAAGTTAGATTACACTAGGAAAGCCATGGTCACGTATTCAATAGAGTGAAAGCACAATGACAAATAGCTGCAGTGTAATAAGGATCAGGTAGGAAGAAGTTATGAAGCCAGACAGATCATACATTCACGTTGTGAAGACAAAAGATGGAGCAAGCATGCAATGGCTTCACAATGAGTAATAGTAAGAAAAAGGAAGTGAAGATGAAACCAGTGACTCGTTGAAGACAATGATGTGTTGGACCAGTTCCAGTTGCTGTGACAACTGTACGTCTGGTTGGAGCGGCTAGGTATTTAAACCTTAGGACACACAGTCCCGGACACCCAGTCCTGAACACGCAGCTCAGGACACTAAGTCCTCACCGTATTCTCCTTGAGCTAAGGTCACATAGTCCTCGCCCAATCACTCTGGTAAGTCTTCAAGGTAGAATCCCAAACCTTCATAGACTTCGTTCACTGGCAATCCACAATGTCTCTTAGATGCTCTGAACACGACGCCTAACCGTCTTGGGATGCACAGTCCTCAAGTGTAATAAGTCTTCAAATCACACAAACAAGAAGACTTAAGTGATGCCCAATTCTCTCTGGCTTTGGGTGGTTAGGGCTTTTCTCCTCGCTAGGAATTTTCTCTTAAAGGCTTCGAGGTGGATTGCTCTCAAACGACAAAAGCCATGCACTGAAATTTGAGCAGCCAACCGTTTATGGTTGTAGGGGGTGGGCTATTTATAGCCACTTGGCAACCCGACCTGATTTGTCCGAAATGACCCTGGGTCACTAAGGAACTGACACGTGTCTCAACGGTCAGATTTCAAACTCTAATGGCAACTTTACTTGGGCTACAAGCAAAGCTGACTTCTCCGGCTCTGGACAAGATTCGCTCTCATAGTCTTCACTCGAAGACATAGGTTTTTGGTTTAGGCATCACTTCAGTCATTCTGACTGGTTCTCCTGGACCCCACTTAACAGTACGGTGGTTCCTATGACTCAACAAAAAAGAAAAAGAACTACGAAAGATCTAAGTCTTCGAGCTCCATAGGCTTCATAACGTGTCTTCTTTTGTCATAGTCTTCAATGTCAATATCTTCATATACCACCTTTGGCTTCAATGTCTTCATACATTTTTAGGGGTCATCTCTGGTAGTAAAACCGAATCAATGAGGGACTTCTACCTGTGTTATCCTGCAATTCTCACAAACACATTAGTCCCTCAACTCGGTTTGTCGTCAATACTCCAAAACCAACTAGGGGTGGCACTAGATGCACTTACAGTTTGTGGGTGATAGACGGAAGCATAGTCGAGCTTGATGCCCATGTTTTTGCACCAGAGTTTTACCTCGTCGGCGGTGAAGTTTGTGCCGTTATCAGTGATGATGCTGCGGGGGACGCCGTAACGGTGTACAACCCCGGATATGAAGTCTATCACAGGTCCGGATTCAGCCGTCTTAACAGGCTTGGCTTCTATCCATTTGGTGAACTTGTCCACCATGACCAGTAAGTATTTTTTCTTGTGGGTTCCGCCTTTAAGGGGTCCAACCATGTCAAGCCCCCAGACCGTGAAAGGCCAAGTGATGGGGATAGTTTGGAGGGCGGTGGGTGGCATATGGCTTTGGTTTGCAAAAAGCTGGCAACCGACGCATCGTTGGACCAAGTCCTGAGCATCTGCTCGGGCCGTCGGCCAGTAAAAGCCTGTACAGAAAGCCTTGCTTACAAGGGACCGAGCTGCAGCATGGTGGCCACCGAGTCCGGCATGAACTTCAGCCAGCAGGTTCCGCCCTTCCTCTTCGGAGATGCACCTTTGAAGGACTCCGGTAGTGCTTTTCTTATAAAGCTCTCCCTGGTGGACTTTATAGGCTTTAGATCGCCGCACTATGCAGTGTGCCTCGTTTTGGTCCTCTGGGAGTTCCTGCCTAGTAAGGTAGGCTAGGAATGGTTCTGTCCACAGGGCGATGACCGCCATTATTATGTGGGCTGAAGGTGTAATTTCGGTGGCAGAGCCTCCAATTATGTCAGATTGTTCGGCGTCGAGTGGTGCGGTTAGGTCCGGGCTGTTATCTGCGGGTTCCCCCTCCCATGCTACGGATGGCTTGAACAGTCTTTCTAAAAAGATGTTGGGGGGGCTGCATCGCGTTTTGCTCCAATGCGTGCCAGGACATCCGCTGCCTGATTGTTTTCTCAGGCTATATGATGAAACTCCAACCCTTCGAACCGAGCTGACATTTTTAGGATGGCGTTGCGGTAAGCTGCCATTTTTGGATCCTTGGCGTCGAAGTATCCATTTATTTGGGATATCATGAGGTTCGATTCCCCGCGTACCTCTAGGCGTTGAATGCCCATGGATACTGCCATCCGGAGACCATGTAGGAGGGCCTCATATTCGGCAGCGTTGTTGGAGTCCGTGTACATGATCTGGAGCACATATTGAACTGTGTCTCCTGTGGGGGACGTCAGGACGACGCCAGCCCCTAGTCCGGCCAACATTTTGGAGCCATCGAAATGCATGATCCAGTTTGAATATGTGTCGTACTCTTTAGGGAGCTCGGCCTCCGTCCATTCTGCGACGAAGTCAGCCAAAACTTGCAATTTAATAGCTCGCCGTGGCTTGTAGGTTATATCAAACGGGAGGAGCTCGATGGCCCATTTTGCGATCCGGCCCGTTGCATCGTGGTTGTTGATAATATCGTTGAGTGGTACTTCCGAGGCTACTGTTATGGAACACTCTTGAATGTAGTGTCGTAGCTTCCGGGATGCCATGAATACCGCGTATGCAATCTTTTGATAGTGCGGGTACCGTGATTTGCATGGAGTGCGGACAGTGGACACGTAATAGACCGGCCTTTGAAGGGGGAGTTTGTGTCCGTCCGTTTCCCGCTCGACGACGAGCACTGCGCTGACAACTTGATGTGTTGCTGCAATATACAATAGCATTGGTTCGCCGGTGTTCGGCGCGGCCAGGACTGGGATTGTTGCCAATATGGCTTTTATTTCATCGAGTCCGGCCGTGGCGGCATCCGTCCACTCGAAGTGTTCGGTGCGCCAAAGGAGGCGATAAAGGGGCAGTGCCTTTTCTCCCAAGCGAGAGATAAAGCGGCTTAGAGCCGCCACACATCCGATTAATTTTTGTATTTGTTTGAGGTCCTTTGGGATATCCAGTTGCGACAAAGCTCGAATCTTGGCCGGATTCGCTTCGATTCCTCTACCGGATACAATGAAGCCCAAAAGCTTTCCGGCTGGAGCGCCAAAAACGCATTTTTCCGGGTTGAGCTTGATGTCGTATTTTCGGAGGTTGTAGAATGTTAGCCTCAAGTCGTCTACTAGAGATTCGACATGTCTTGTTTTGACGACCACATCATCCACGTACGCCTCTACTGTCTTGCCGATCTGGTTTGCCAGACCTGTCTGAATCATGCGCTGATATGTTGCGTCGGCGTTTTTCAGCCTGAAGGGCATTGTGTTGAAGCAGAATGGGCAGTATGGTGTGATGAATGCCATTGCGGCTTGGTCTGATTCTGCCATCTTGATTTGATGGTAACCGGAGTATGCATCGAGGAAACACAACGAATCGTGCCTGCGGTGGCATCGATAATTTGATCGATACAGGGGAGGGGGAAGGGATCCTTTGGGCAAGCCTTGTTAAGGTCTTTAAAATCGACACACAGGCGCCAGATTTGTCCTTCTTTGGTACCATCACCAGGTTTGCTAGCCAGTCTGGATGTTTTATGTCTCTAATGAATCCGGCCTCCAACAGCTTGGCTAACTCCTGTCCCATAGCCTATCTCTTGGGTTCGGGAAAACGTCGAAGGGCTTGTTTGACAGGTTTGAATCCTTTTAGGATATTTAAGCTGTGTTCAGCCAGCCTGCGTGGGATTCCTGGCATGTCTGAAGGGTGCCAGGCAAAGATGTCCCAATTTTCACGTAGAAATTCTTGCAGTGCGGCGTCCACATCAGGGTTTAGTCGTGCCCCGATGGAAGTTGTTTTATTGGGGTCCGTTGGATGCACCTGGAATTTGACTATTTCGTCCGCTGGCTTAAAGGATGTGGACTTGGCTCTCTTGTCGAGTATCACATCATCCCTGTTAACTGTGGAGCGCAGCGCAGTCAGTTCCTCAGCTGCTAGGGCTTCGGATAATGCCTCCAGGGCTAATGCGGCTGTCTTGTTTTCGGCGCAGAGTGCTATGTCCGGATCACTAGCAAGAGTGATAATTCCGTTCGGCCCGAGCATCTTGAGCTTCATGTACCCGTAATGGGGTATTGCTTGGAAGATTGTAAATGCTTCCCGCCCTAGTAGGGCATGATATCCGCTGTTGAACGGGGCCACCTGAAATGTGACCTCTTCGGATCTGTAATTATCCGGCGTGCCGAACACCACATCTAGTGTGATTTTTCCTGTGCAGCGTGCTTCCCGACTAGGGATTATCCCTCTAAAGGTTGTGCTGCTTCGCTCAACGCGGCTCCAGTCTAATCCCATTTTTTGAAGGGTTTCCTCATAAATGAGGTTCAATCCGCTGCCTCCATCCATGAGTACCTTGGTGAGGTGAAAGCCGTCCACTATTGGACTGAGGACCAATGCGGCTGGTGCTCGGGTTGTTCGGAATTTAGGTTCATCGCTTGCGCTGAAGGTAATAGCCGTGTCGCTCCATGGGTTTATTGTTGCTACTTGATAGACTTCGGCAAGGCTGCGGAGTGTTCTTTTTTGCATATTATTTGATGCGAAGGTCTCGAAGATTGTGAGAACGGTACTGGTGTCCCCAGGGTGGTTTTCTGTGGCCTCCAAAATTAAGAGGTCCTCGCCAATTTTGGCCACCTGACGGAGTATCCAACATGCTCTAAGGCTGTGAGTTGGTGTGGCGTCCTCTGTACTATGAATTTAACAGGGTCCATCAAGCCATCTTTCCAGTACGGTTCCATGCCCTATAGAGGGTTTTGGTTTTTTGGTGTTTAACCCGGGTGTCTTACGATGATGCACCCTCTTAGTTCGGACGGGATTGCTATTCAAGACTGGATTATCCCAAAATTTTGTTTCGATTTTCCAGGCACTTTCCATGGCACAGTACTTTTGTACTATGGACTCCAAGTCAGCGAAGCGTGTAATATCACGACGACTTATGGCGTTAAGGATTCCCTTGTCCGTGCAATTACTGCAGAAGATTGATATTGTGTCTCCCTCGCGGCAATCCTTTATTATGTTCATAACCAGGAGGAATCTGGCCCAGTAATGATGTACTATTTCCTCGGGCTTTTGCCTAATTTGGGAAAGATCGCTTATGTTCGGGTGGGCGGGTGGCGTTGAATCTAAAACCTCGCCCAATCTGAGATTCAGAGGCCGAAGAGCTTCCGAACTCTGAGGTTCGGATTCTTGGATGTTGTCCAATGAGTCTAGCCCATTGCCTGATTCTAAGCTCAGTTCTCGAGTTACATCCTCCCCTCCGTGGGTATCCGGCTTGGAGGGATCGGGAATTCGGACGTAACTAGTCCTTAAAATAGATGAAGGGTCGCCGCACTACGCCTCTACCATGGCGATGTGGTGGGTGGCCTGGGGAGAGTTAATTTCTCTTAGATCGGGTTTAAGCCCAACCTGGTCGTAATCCGTGGCGACCCCCAGGGCGGCGATGCGACCCAAGAGCTCATTTACGGAAGAGAGCTCCATCGGATCTAGCTGCTCGACAAGTTCCGAGCTGACGTGAAGGTTGCTTTTGATGACCCGAGAGGTCACCGTCGGCGCAACGGCCGGACAGGCGGTCATGAGGAAACCACCTAGCCGGAGAGTTTGGCCGACAGCCAAGGCTCCCTTAGCAACGGCGCCGTCTTTAAAGACGGGAGGAGGCATCCTTCCTGATTGCGATGACACAGTGGAACTCTCAATGAAAGCACCAATGTCGGTGTCAAAACCGGCGGATCTCGGGTAGGGGGTCCCGAATTGTGCGTCTAGGCCGGATGGTAACAGGAGACAAGGGACACGATGTTTTTACCTAGGTTCGGGCCCTCTCGATGGAGGTAAAACCCTACTCCTGCTTGATTAATATTGATGATATGGGTAGTACAAGAGTAGATCTACCACGAGATCAAGGAGGCTAAACCCTAGAAGCTAGCCTATGGTATGATTGTTGTATGATGTAGTCGTCCTAGGGACTAGAACCCTCCGGTTTATATAGACACCGGATAGGGTTAGGGTTACACAGAGTCGGTTACAATGGTAGGAGATCTTGAATATCCACATCGCCAAGCTTGCCTTCCACTCCAAGGAAAGTCCCATCCGGACACGGGACGAAGTCTTCAATCTTGTATCTTCATAGTCCTGGAGTCCGGCTGAAGGTATAGTCCGGCTATCTGAACACCCCCTAATCCAGGACTCCCTCACCCCTCAAGCTCAAAGGACCAGCTCGGCACTGGCTAAAAAGCCTCCCCGAAAACTCCATTGGAAGTTGGGAGGAGCTCGAGGATGCTTTTCAGGCTAATTTTCAAGGGACTTATGTCCGACCTCTGGACGCAGACGATTTGAGTCATATAATTCAACAGCCCGGAGAGTCAGCCCGAAAACTTTGGAACAGGTTTCTCACTAAGAAGAACCAAATTGTCGACTGTCCGGACGCCGAAGCATTAGCAGCTTTCAAGCACAGCGTCCGAGACGAATGGCTTGCCAGACACCTCGGCCAAGAAAAACCGAGAACAATGGCAACCCTAACAAGCCTCATGACCCGCTTTTGCGCGGGAGAGGACAGCTGATTAGCCCGAAGCAGCACCAGCGACCCAAGCACATCCGAAGTCAGGGATGGCAATGGAAAACCACGATGCAGTAAAAACAAGCGCCGGAATAAACAAGACAGCCCAGATAACACGGCGGTAAACGGCGGATTCAGGGGCTCTCGGCCGGGTCAGCGGAAAAAGCCCTTTAAAGGCAACAAAGAAGGACCGACCAGCCTAAACAAGATTCTAGACAAACTATGTCAGATCCACGGCACCCCCGATAAACCTGCAAATCATACCGACAAAGAATGCTGGGTCTTCAAGCAGGCCGGCAAGCTAAACGCCAAACACAAGGGAGAGGACTCACCAAGCGAAGACGAGGATGAGCCTCGCCAGCAAGGCACTGGGGGACAGAGAAAATTCCCACAAGAAGTCAAAACGGTAAACGTGGTACACGTGATGAGGGGGAGAAGCAAAACTGCACTCCGAGACACACACGTCCTAGAGCCCATCACCACCAAGTTCAACCCCTAGCTGTCCCGACCGATCACTTTTGATCGCAGGGATCACCCGACAAGTATCCAACACGAAGGATTGGCTGCTTTTGTGTTAGACCCAATAATAAACGGGTACCATCTCACATGAGTCCTTATGGACGGCGGCAGTAGTCTAAATCTGATATACCAGGACACCATCCGCAAAATGGGGATGAACCCAACAAAAATCAGCCACAGTAATACTACCTTCAAGGGAGTAATACCAGGCACAGAGGCCGCTGCACGGGCTCTCTAGTACTAGAGGTTGTGTTCGGCTTTCCCGACAACTTCCGAAGTGAAAAGTTAACCTTCGACATTGCTCCATTCCGAAGTGGCTATAAAGCACTACTCGGATGAGCGGCTTTCACTCGTTTTAATGCAATACCGCATTACGCTTTTCTCAAGCTTAAAATGCCCGGTCGGCGTGGCATCATCACAGTACCTGGAAATGTTGAGCGCTCCTTATGAGTAGAAGAACGTGCGGCTGCTTTAACAACCAAACACTAGATGGCCTCACCACCAGAACAGATGACCGATCGTTAAGACCACGGACACGGTTAGATGAGTCCGGCTAATCATTGGATAGAGATTGGTTTGACGGTTATACCCTTATAGACGGTACCAGGGGCTTCTCAGCGATAATTCGGCTCAACTTCACCCATCTTAATGTATTAAATGGTTTATTTATAATAGCTAATTTTTTGCACGACAAGTTTCAACTAAGTTCCTCTCTTTTACAGATGACAATCATGCTACACCCGTCCAGGATATGGCACAACGGAGACACAGGCGCAGACGTGCAGCAGGGACCCGTTCAAAGGTTTCTCTTTAGATTAAGACCCTGCGTAAACCTTTCTTACTGTCTTTTGTTGTTCACATCCTCCGGATTCTCAATACAACCGAGAAGGATGCTGACGTTCTTGGCGTGTGGCCACATCATAATATTGCTCGTACCTGGACACTAGGGGCTCATTATCCAAGGGCATCATTTAGCCCGATATATATTTCAAAGACCAAATACCTTAGGGAGTGTTCGGCGTCGCGAGTTTGGCCTTATATGCATCAGCTCCGAATCATGTCTTTGGTTAAATGTTGGGTTTGCCCGGCTCCTGTGTTTTGCTACCTTACGTTCCGCTCTATCGGCTAAGGCGGCACCAGGAGAACTACTGCGATTGTGCCCTGGTTCGGCCGGACAAGCACCTTAGTAGAGAAAGCTGAAAACTGACTGTCATGATAAAGTGCGAGACTGGTCAACCACTCGATGACCTAGCGGAATCTTCGGGATTCCTCCGCATTAATGAAGGGCCATTTTCCGGCCAGGCATGTATGTGCCCCGTATTCGGATGAGCGCGGAGCCACCAGGGGCTATATAGTAGCCCCACTGTCAAACTCCTATGGCTAAGTGAAACTGTTAAAGCAATATAGTCCGATTGCCTAGTTCGCTGTGCTATCACCTCCTTAATGGACCAAGACGTTGGATCAAGTGTGAACATGCGTCTTCTGCGAACACCCCCGCATTATATGCATGGGGGCTGAAGCCGGCGACTACAAACTTTCAGGTTATATACATATATACATAAACAGCCGCACAGGAGGCATCATCATACTTTCAGGCAAAAGTATAAAAATAGCCTTTCAATTCAGTAAAACATTATTTTTCAATGGGAATACATGTCACTAGAGCATAATATTCTTCGAGCACTGAGCTTCTATTGAACGAGCGCCTTCAAGGACTTCGTCAAAGTAGTGCTCGGCAGCTACTCAGCTAACGGCCAAACTCGGGGTTGCAATTGCGGTGGCTTCCATCTCTGCCCAGTATGTCTTGACATGGGCAAGCGCCATCCGCGCACCCTCGATGCACGCCGACCTCTTCATAGCGTCGATGCATGGCACAACACCAAGGAACTGCTACACCAAACTAAAATAACTGTTCGTCCTTGGCCCTTCCGGCCATAGATGATCTAGAACAGACCTCATGGCAAGCCCGTACAACCTATGGAGCTCGGCCCATTCGGCCATCCGCTCATTTAAAGGAAGCGAACGCACTGGAACGTTAAATTGTGACGGCCGCAGCTCCATCTGCAGGCGCAACATATTAAAGATACCGGCATCATGCTCCTCTTACTACGTATCGATCACTGGAGAAATCACATACCCTGTGCCTCGTCAAGCCGCTTGTTGACAAGCACGATGCCGGCATCCGCCGCACCAAGTTGCCGCTTCAGCTCGGCAAACTCACCAGTCCGGCTAGCCACCGGACCTTCCGCCACCTGCATATGAAGGCGGCCGGATTGTTACCTGGGACTATGATCCTCTGTTTGCTGCCATTTTCAACAGCAACCAGAGTCTCAGGGGCTACTATCTGCACAGGACACACCTTAACATGCGCGGTACTGTCAAAAATACACACTATTTCACGTACCTCAAAACCTTTCAGCAGACTCATAAAGGCTTCATGCAACCCGCTTTCGGCGGATGAAATCCTCTCAACTACCGTACCCATTAGCGTACGATGCACTTTTGAGATAGCCGCTTGCTCTAGCAGATCCTTCAGTGCGTCCGACCACATAACAGACGGTGCCGGACTCTTTCGGTTGCTCTCTTCAAGAGCCGGATACTGAGGACTTCGGGTGGCCAAAGGATTACCCGCTGGCCTTGCCGGATCAGGAGAAGCCCTCTGCGACGACACCTCGGGGTCGCCCGCCTCGTAAGGCAGGAGGGTATGGGGAGGCGTTTCGCTCTCCATCATCTCCGGAAGAAGATCCCCCGAAGACGAACTCTGTCAAGAAGGGCTATGATCCAGACTACAAGATAAAAGTTTCGATTATTCTCCTCAGAAGCAAAGCAGGAAATTTTTACTATTGAGTCCCCTCTCTACTTACAGCTAGGTTGAGGGCTGACCCCCTTCCGGGCATTGTGCGGCCGGGGTATCCCCCAGGGCAGGACCCTGTGGCGAAGATTTGTTCCCCCATTTGGAGACCATTGTCTCCGGGTCTTCAGAGGCGGTCCTCTTCCTTCCTTGGGAGGGGGGAATTTCAGTTTCTTCCCCCCCGGTTATCCTCCTTTGCAGATGCGCTAGCCTCTTTCTTCCCCCCTTTGTCTTCCCCTAAGGGCGCTTGATAAGGCGCGAGCTCCACCATCTTGGCTAGTACAGGATCCGGTGAGACCTCGGGGAGGGGGGCCGGACACCTGATCATCTTTGCCTTTGTTACACAGTCCTGGTCAAAGAGCGACTTTTCAGAATGATGTTGTGATAAATAAAGATACAACGTGTTCGGTTACAAGGCTACTTACTTGGGTATCTGGACGATTGCAGTTCAAACCCGCATCCTCGGTGGTGTTTCAGACACATTATTTGTGGTCCGAAGAACAATTTGTACATCTCCTCGAGCGTCATGCCGAGGAAATGATGAATAGCTCGCGGTCCCTCCGGGTTGAACTCCCACATGCGGAGGGGACGACGTTTGCAGGGCGGGACTCGACGAATTAACATGACTTGCATTACCGTGACTAGGCTGATATCTTTCTCTAGGAGATCTTGGATGCGGCTCTGCAATATTGGCACATCCTTTACTGGCCCCCAGCAGGGGGAGCCACCCACTTGGTACCCCTGGGGGCTGTGATATAAAACCATTCTCGTTGCCATAAGCTGGACACCTCCTGCAAAGAACCCTCTGGCCATGGGGCATCTGCACTTTTGCTTATCACGGCACCTCCGCACTCTGCGTGCCACCCCTCGACTATCTTCGGCTCCGCCTTGAAGGTCTTGAGCCACAGGCCGAAGTGAGGGGTAATGCGGAGGAAAGCTTCACACACAACGATGAACAACAAGATGTGGAGGATAGAATCCGGAGCCAGATCATGGAAATCCAGCCCATAGTAGAACATGAGCCCCCTCACAAAGGGATCTAGAGCAAGGCCTAGCCCTCGGAGGAAGTGAGATACGAACACAACGCTCTCGCTGGGTTTGGGAGTGGGAATGACCTGCCCTTGAGTAGGCAGCCGGTGCGGGATCTCGCCGGTCAGAAACCTGGCCTCTCTTAACTTTTTGATGTCTTCCTCCGTGACGGAGGAAGGCATCCACCGACCTTGAAGGTTGTATTCGGACATGGTTGAAGGTCCGAAGCACCTGCCTTAGCTTCGGGTGTTGGAACTCGAGGCGGGGGAAGGATTCGATTGAGTTCGAGGAGTAAAAAGGGTAGGCCTTGGTCTCTTTATAAAGAGGGTGAATACCAAGCGTCCTCCTCGTGACCGTTTTTGGGACTTGCCTACAATCGAGGAGTCATACCGACAGGCACGATTGGGTTACCCACGTCCGTATTGATGAGAATCCCGTGATAAGAGGACACGATCTCTGCTTCGACAAGACGTGCCAAGGAAACCGCCTCGCGATATGCGCCAAGGCTGGTTGAGAATAACGGTTTGAATAAAGACCGGGCCGCGGTATGATGTCATGATATCGAGTGTGTCAGCAGATTAGATTTGTGGAAATATTATTCTCTCTACGATGGTATGTGGAACTTGTTTTGCAGAGCCAGACACTATCCTTGTGTTCGAAATCTTCTATGGAGTATTCGGAGGAGGAACCTGCCTTGCAATGCCGAAGACAATCTGCGCGCCGGACTCATCGTCATTGAAGCCTGGTTCAGGGGCTACTGAGGGAGTCCTGGATTAGGGGGTATCCGGACAGCCGGACTGTTGGACTATGAAGATACAAGATTGAAGAATTCGTCTCGTGTCCGGATGGGACTCTCCTTGGCGTGGAAGGCAAGCTTGGCGATACGAATATGTAGATCTCCTCCCTTGTAACCGACTCTGTGTAACCCTAGCCCCCTCCGGTGTCCATATAAATTGGAGGGTTTAGTCTGTAGGACAACAACAATCATACGATAGGCTAGCTTCTAGGGTTTAGCCTCTACGATCTCATGGTAGATCAACTCTTGTATTACTCATATCATCAAGATCAATCAAGCAGGAAGTAGGGTATTACCTCCATCGAGAGGGCCCGAACCTGGGTAAACATCATGTCCCCTGCCTCCTGTTACCATCCTCCTTAGACGCACAGTTCGGGACCCCCTACCCGAGATCCGCCGGTTTTGACACCGACACTTAACATCCATTTGATGAACGAGAAGACCATGTGAGGCAGCTAGTGAAAGTAGAACTCGAATAGTGGTCAGTCAAGCCACAGGTGAGTAAGTATCAAAGAAGTCTTCACCTTCCTTTTGGGTATAACCCTTAGCCACGAGCCGAGCATTGTACTTTTCAATAGTACCATCAGGCCTAAGCTTCTTCTTGAATACCCATTTGCATCCTATAGGTTTTGACCCATAAGGAAGATCAGTTATCTCCCAAGTTTCATTCGCCAAGATGGAATCCATCTCGCCACGAACCGCTTCCTTCTAGTAGTCAGCATCTTCAGATGCATAGGCCTCTGAAATAGAACTGGGAGTGTGATAACCCACAAGTATAGGGGATCGCAACAGTTTTCGAGGGTAGAGTATTCAACCCAAATTTATTGATTCGACACAAGGGGAGCCAAAGAATATTCTTAAGTATTAGCAGTTGAGTTGTCAATTCAACCACACCTGGAAGTCTTAATATCTGCAGCAAAGTATTTAGTAGCAAAGTAGTATGGAAGTAACAGTAACGGTGGTAAAAGTAACAATAGCAGTTTTGTAGCAATCGTAATAGTGGCAACGGAAAAGTAACTAAGCAAAGATCAATATATGAAAAGCTCGTGGGCAATGGATCAATGATGGATAATTATGTCGGATGCGATTTCTCATGCAACAGTTATAACATAAGGTGACACACTCCAGTTCATCCATGTAATGTAGGCATGTATTCCGAATATAGTCATACGTGCTTATGGAAAAGAACTTGCATGACATCTTTTGTCCTACCCTCCCGTGGCAGCAGGGTCCTATTGGAAACTAAGGGATATTAAGGCCTCCTTTTAATAGAGTACCGGATGAAAGCATTAACACTTAGTGAATACATGAACTCCTCAAACTACGGTCATCACCGGGAGTGGTCCCGGTTATTGTCACTTCGGGGTTGCCGGATCATAACATATAGTAGGTGACTATTGACTTGCCAAATAGGATCATGAACTCACATATATTCATGAAAACATAATAGGTTCAGATCTGAAATCATGGCACTTGGGCCCTAGTGACAAGCATTAAGCATAGCAAAGTCATAGCAACATCAATCTTAGAACATAATGGATACTAGGGATCAAACACTAACAAAACTAACTCGATTACATGGTAAATCTCATCCAACCCATCACCGTCCAGCAAGCCTACGATGGGATTACTCACACACTGCGGTGAGCATCATGAAACTGGTGATGGAGGATGGTTGATGATGACGACGGCGACGGATTCCCCTCTCCGGAGCCCCGAACGGACTCCAGGTCAGCCCTCCCGAGAGAGATTAGGGCTTGGCGGTGGATCCGTATCGTAAAACACGATGAATCCTTCTCTCTTATTTTTTCTCCCCGAACGTGAATATATGGAGTTGGAGTTGAGATCGGTGGAGCTCTAGGGGGCCCACGAGGCAGGTGGGCGCGCCTAGGGGGGTAGGGCGCGCCCCCCACCCTCGTGGCCAGGGTGTGGGCCCCCTTCGGTTGATTCTTTCGCCAGTATTTTTTATTAATTCCAAAAGGTGGCTTGATACGTCTCCAAGGTATCTATAATTTTTTATTGTTCCATGCTATATTATGTTCTGTTTTGGATGCTTATTGGGCTTTATTATACACTTTTATATTATTTTTGGGACTAACCTATTAACCGGAGGCCCAGCCCAAACTGCTGTTTTTTTGCCTATTTCAGTGTTCCAAGGGAAAAGGATATCAAACGGAGTCCAAACGGAATGAAACCTTCGAGAATGTGATTTTCGGAACAAACATGATCCAGAGGACTTGGAGTCTACGTAAAGCAACAGACGAGGAAGCCACGAGGCAGGGGGCGCGCCTACCCCCCTAGGCACGCCCTCCACCCTCGTGGACCCCTCGTTGCTCCACCGACGTACTTCTTCCTCCTATATATACCTACATACCCCAAAAACATCAGGGACAGAGCCAAAACCCTATTTCCACCGCCGCAACCTTCTGTACCCCTGAGATCCCATCTTGGGGCCTTTTTCGGTGCTCCGCCGGAGGGGGCATTGATCATGGACGGCTTCTACATCAACACCATAGCCTCTCCGATGATGTGTGAGTAGTTTACCTTGGACCTTCGGGTCCATAGTTATTAGCTAGATGGCTTCTTCTCTCTCTTTGGATCTCAATACAAAGTTCTCCTCGATCTTCTTGGAGATCTATTCGATGTAATCTCTTTTTGTGGTGTGTTTGTCGAGATCCGATGAATTGTGGGTTTATGATCAATTTTATCTATGAACAATATTTGATTCTCCTCTGAATTCTTTTATGTATGATTGGTTATCTTTGCAAGTATCTTCGAATTATCAGTTTGGTTTGGCCTACTAGATTGATATTTCTTGCAATAGGAGAAGTGCTTAGCTTTGGGTTCATCCTTGCGGTGCTCGATCCCAGTGATAGAAAGGGAAACGACACGTATTGTATTGTTTCCATCGAGGATAAAAAGATGGGGTTTATATCATATTGCATGAGTTTATCCCTCTACACCATGTCATCTTGCTTAAAGCATTACTCTGTTCTTATGAACTTAATACTCTAGATGCATGCTGGATAGCGGTCGATGTGAGGAGTAATAGTAGTAGATGCAGGCAGGAGTCGGTCTACTTGTCATGGACGTGATGCCTATATACATGATCATACCTAGATATTCTGATAACTATGCTCAATTCTATCAATTGCTCGACAGTAATTCGTTTACCCACCATAATACTTATGCTATCTTGAGAGAAACCACTAGTGAAACCTATGGCCCCCGGGTCTATTTTCCATCATATTAATCTCCTGTCAACAAGCTACTTTTGTCGCTGTTTATTTTTGCAATCTTTACTTTTACTCTTTATCATAAAAATACCAAAAATATTATCTTATCATATCTATCAGATCTCACTCTCGTAAGTGACCGTGAAGGGATTAACAACCCCTTTATCGTGTTCGTTGCGAGGTTCTTATTTATTTGTGTAGGTGTGTGGGACTCGAGCATGGTCTCCTACTGGATTGATACCTTGGTTCTCAAAAAGTAAGGGAAATACTTATGCTACTTTACTGCATCACCCTTTCCTCTTCAAGGGAAAACCAACGCAGTGCTCAAGAGGTAGCAAGAAGGATTTCTGGCGCCGTTGCCGGGGAGTCTACGCACAAGTCAAGACATACCAAGTACCCATCAAAAACTCTTATCCCTCGCACTACATTATTTGCAATTTGCCTCTCGTTCTCCTCTCCCCCACTTCACCCTTGCCGTTTTATTCGCCCTCTCTTTTCGCTCGCCTTTCTTTTACCATGGCCGAATCAAAAGCGGCTAGGGGTTCTTTCCTAAGCTTCAATGCCTTGGATAGTCCTTCTGTCCTCTCTAAGCTCATAAATAATGACGCTATGGAAAAACCTACCGGGGTTATCAATGAGAATCTGAATAATTTCGATGAAGACGATCCCGGAATATTCCGTTATTTACTCGATGAGTCTTTGAAAGATGCTTGGGATAGGTTACTAAGAATTCGGGCTAGCTTTGTGCCCCAATATCAAATTGAAATATACTTAAAAAGCTTTTATGCTGCCTTACCTTCGTCTTTTAAGCATGTCTTAGACTCTATTTTTGAAGAAGGTTTTCTTGAAGGGGATGCCGTAGATACCTATGAAAAGATAAAAACCATATTTGGGCACCCCATAAATGAGAAGGTTGAATCTACCTCTCTTTTGCTTTCCTATCAAAACAAAACTATCAAAGAGATGAAGGCTAGCTTAGATGCAAATTTCCGCAACGTGCTTAATCTTTCTTCTACCATTAATAGTCATGTGCTTTACCAAAACAGAAAGATTAATGCCATAGATAATAAGTTTGCTCTTTTCTTTCCTAAACCAAAGAAGATAATACTTAGATCTATCCTTGCTTTCATGCCTAGCTAGGGGCATTAAACGATAGCGCTTGTTGGGAGGCAACCCAATTTTATTTTAGTTTTTTTGCTTTTTGCTTCTATTTAGGAATAAATATTTGATCTAGCCTCTGGTTAGATTTGTTTTTATGTTTTAGTTAGTGTTTGTGCCAAGTAAAACCGTTAGGATAACCTACGGTGATAGTTATTTGATCTTGCTGTAAAAAATAGAAACTTTGCGCGCATGAGATTAGTTTTCATAAATCACAGGAACATGCTTTTCAGTTAATTATTTTTGTAGTAGATCAATAAACAAATTATCTAGAACTTCCTAATTTGGGGGAACTTTTTGCGTTCCATAAGTTTGCGTTAGATACAGATTACTACAGACTATTCTATTTTTGACAGATTCTGTTTTTCGTGTGTTGTTTGCTTATTTTGATGAATCTATGGCTAGTAAAATAGTTTATAAAACATAGAGAAGTTGGAATACAGTAAGTTTAACACCAATATAAATAAAGAATGAGTTCAATACAGTAACTTGAAGTGGTGTTTTGTTTTCTTTCGCTAACGGAGCTCACGAGATTTTCTGTTGAGTTTTGTGTTGTCAAGTTTTCAAGTTTTGGGTAAAGATTTGATGGATAATGGAACAAGGAGTGGCAAGAGCCTAAGCTTGAGGATGCCCATGGCACCCCAAGGTACTCCCTCAACGGGCAAGAGGATTATCAAAGCTCAGATCAAGATTAGGACAGATAGGATGATTGGCAAGCGATTCAGGAACAAAATACATAGTAAGACCATTTGGGCATTTGATCTTGCGCCCTACAAGATGTTTTAGGTCCCCAGCAATAGCATCAGACGCCTTTGATATCTGGCTGGATACCTTTCCCTGCAAAAGAAAGTTAATTCTTCTTAACCACCCACATCTTCAGGGGTGGCTTAGAATCTAAGGACACCAAAAAGCCAAAGCTTGGGGATGCCCCGGAAGACATCCCCTCTTTCGTCTTCGTCCATCGGTAACTTTACTTGGAGCTATATTTTTATTCACCACATGATATGTGTTTTGCTTGGAGCATCTTGTATGATTTGAGTCTTTGCTTTTTAGTTTACCAAAACCATCCTTTCTATACACACCTTTTGAGAGAGACACACATGATTCGGAATTTATTAGAATATCTATGTGCTTCACTTATATCTTTTGAGCTATATAGTTTTTGCTCTAGTGCTTCACTTATATCTTTTAGAGTACGGTGGTGGATTTGTTTTATAGAAACTATCGTTCTCTCATGCTTCACTTATATTATTTTGAGAGTCCTACAAAACAGCATGGTAATTTGCTTTAATTGTGAAATTAGTCTTAATATGCTAGGTATTCAAGATTGGTAAAAACTTTCTTATGAGTGTGTTGAATACTAAGAGAAGTTTGATGCTTGATGATTGTTTTGAGATATGGAGGTAGTGATATTAAAGTTGTGCTAGTTGAGTAGTTGTGAATTTGAGAAATACTTGTGTTGAAGTTTGAAAATCCCGTAGCATGCACGTATGGTAAACGTTGTGTAACAAATTTGAAACATGAGGTGTTCTTTGAGTGTCATCCTTTGTGTGGAGGTCGGGATCGCGTGATGGTTAACTCATACCAACCCTTCCCCTAGGAGCATGCGTGTAGTGCTTGGTTTTTATGACTTAAAGATTTTTGCAATAAGTATGTGAGTTCTTTATGACTAATGTTGAGTCCATGGATTATACGCACTCTCAACCTTCCATCATTGCTAGCCTCTTCGGTACCGTGCATTGCCCTTTCTCACCTTGAGAGTTGGTGCAAACTTCGCCGGTACATCCAAACCCCGTGATATGATACACTCTTTCACACATAAACCTCCTTATATCTTCCTCAAGACAACCACCGTACCTACCTATTATGGCATTTCCATAGCCATTCCGAGATATATTGCCATGCAACTTTGCACCATTCCGTTTATCATGACACGTTTCATCATTGTCATATTGCCTTGCATGATCATGTAGTTGACATCATATTTGTGGCAAAGCCATCATGCATATTATTTCATACATGTCACTCTTAGTTCATTTCCCTTACCGGTACACCACCGAAGGCATTCATATAGAGTCATACTTTGTTCTAGTATCGAGTTGTAATCATTGAGCTGTAAATAAATAGAAGTGTGATGATCATCATTCATAGAGCATTGTCCCAAAAAAAGAGAAAGGCCAAAAGAAAAAAAGGCCCAAGAAAAGGAAAAAAAATAAAAAGGGGTAATGCTACTATCTTTTTCCATACTTGTGCTTCAAAGTAGCACCATGATCCTTATGATAGATAGTCTCTTGTTTTGTCACTTTCATTTACTAGTGGGAATTTTTCATTATAGAACTTGGCTTGTATATTCCAACGATGGGCTTCCTCAAATGCCCTAGGTCTTCGTGAGCAAGCAAGTTGGATGCACACCCACTTAGTTTCTTTTGTTGAGCTTTCATACATTTATATCTCTAGTGCATCCGTTGCATGGCAATCCCTACTCCTTGCATTAACATCAATTGATGGGCATCTCCCTAGCCCGTTGATTAGCCGCGTTGATGTGAGACTTTCTCCTTTTTTGTCTTCTCCACATAACCCCCATCATCATATTCTATTTCACCCATAGTGCTATGTCCATTGCTCACGCTCATGTATTGCGTGAAAGTTGAAAAGGTTTGAAATTTCTAAAGTACGAAACAATTGCTTGGCTGAATCCGAGGTTGTGCATGATGAGAGCATTCTTGTGTGACGAAAATGGAGCATGACCAAACTATATGATTTTGTAGGGATGAACTTTCTTTGGCCATGTTATTTTGAGAAGACATAATTGCTTAGTTAGTATGCTTGAAGTATTATTACTTTTATGTCAATATTAAGTTTTTATCTTGAATCTTTTGGATCTGAATATTCATACCACAATTAAGAGGGTTACATTGAAAATTATGCTAAAAGCATTCCACATCAAAAATTCTGTTTTTATCATTTACCTACTCGAGGACGAGCAGGAATTAAGCTTGGGGATGCTTGATTCGTCTCCAACGTATCTATAATTTTTTATTGTTCCATGCTATATTATATTCTGTTTTGGATGCTTATTGGGCTTTATTATACACTTCTATATTTTTGGGGGACTAACCTATTAACCGGAGGCCCAGCCCAAATTGCTGGTTTTTTGCCTATTTCAGTCTTTCGAAGGAAAAGGATATCAAACGGAGTCCAAATGGAATGAAACCTTCGGGAACGTGATTTTCGGAACAAACGTGATCCAGAGGACTTGGAGTCTACGTAAAGCAACAGACGAGGAAGCCACGAGGCAGGGGGGCGCCTACCCCCTGGGCGCGCCCACCACCCTCGTGGGCCCCTCGTTGCTCCACCGACGTACTTCTTCCTCCTATATATACCTACGTACCCCGAAAACATCAAGGACGGAGCCAAAACCCTATTTCCACCGCTGCAACCTTCTATACCCGTGAGACCCCATCTTGGGGCCTTTTCCGGCGCTCCGCCGAAGGGGGCATTGATCAAGGAGGGCTTCTACCACTAGTAGAAAATGAGGCAAAGGTTCAGGCCGGGTAAGACCATTAGTCCCAGTTCAGTCTAGAACCGGGATCAATGGGTGCATTGGACCCGGTTCGTGAGCCCAGGGGGCCGGCCGGGCCACGTGGGCCATTGGTCCCGGTTCGTCTGTACCTTTTGGTCCCGGTCTGTGGGACGAACCGGGACCAATGGTCCTGGCTCCTGGCCCACCACCATTGGCCCCGGTTGGAGGCATGAACCGGGACCAAAGGCCCCCCTTTAGTCCCGGTTCATGCCACCAACCGGGACCAATGGTGGTGCCTATATATAACCCCTCGCGCAAGAGCAGAGCACACTGCTCTGTTTTTTTTGGCCGAGGGGAAGAGGGCTTGGTGGTGCTCTATCTCACCTCCTATGCACACAAGGTGTTCGATGGAATGCCCGAGCCACACTACTTAAGCTTTCTCCTCTCCAAGCTCGACCTCCAAGATCCATTTTCCTCAATATTTGTCTAGGTTTAGCGGTCCGTCACACCCCGCCCCCGTCTTCACCGCCGTCGATCACCTGCGCCGATCTCATCACCGGCACCACCGCGGTGAGCCTCTTGTTCTTATCTTCTTTCTGAAAGGAAAAATATTCTTAGTTGTATGTTTAGATAGATACTTGTATCATTTTCTTACTTTTATTATTGCATCTTATATAGTGCGATGGTTTTGGTATCCGCCCCCGTCGGCCTCGTCCTGTCTATGATTTGGATGTGGTATATATTATCTTTATAACTATTGGTTCATTTACTGTTTATGAAAATTATGCCGACCAACGTGACATAGATTTTATTTATCTAGGAGGTATGTGAACCGGAAATTCCAACCGACCCTATTGTTGAGAGGTTAAATTTAGTTGAAGAAGAAAACAATTTCTTGAAGGAAAAAATAAAAAAAATGAGGAGGAGAAGATGATATTGGAGTTGCATGTTGCGGATGTCGTCGATGATCACAAGATCAAGATGGATGCAATGCGCTTGAAGATTAGAAAGATTAGAAAAATATGCCGTTCATACTGAGGCTTGGTATCATTATGTCGTTGGATCAATTGTTACCTTGGTTGCGATTATGATCGCGTTTGTTTTTGCATTGAAATGTTTTACATAGTTTCAGTGTATGGTTTAATTAATTAGATGCTTTGGAGAGCTATATGTTGTTAGATGAGAACTATGTATGTACTTTGGTTTTAATGTGATGATGAACTTATATTAATTTGGTCACTTAATTATCTATTCATGATGTTCTGTAATGGTTTTTGACACACTTAATTTTATATAACGCACGCAGATGAACCGGCAATGGATGTACGGTGACAGACACACCTCTGAGTACATTAAGGGCATGCATGAATTTCTTGAAGCGGCTGAGGCAAACAAGCAGAATGGTTTTATGTGTTGTCCATGCCCTAATTGTGGGAATACGAAGTCTTACTCTAACCGGAAAATCCTTCACACCCACCTGCTTTACAAGGGTTTCATGCCACACTATAATGTTTGGACAAGGCACGGAGAAATAGGGGTTATGATGGAAGACGGCGAACAAGAAGAGTACGATGACAACTATGTGCCCCCTGAATACGGTGATGCTGCAACAGGGGGAGCTGGTGAAGATCAAGAGGAACCAGACGATGTGCCCAATGATGCTGCAACGGGTGAAGCTGCTGAAGATCAAGAGGAACCAGACGATGTGCCCGATGATGATGATCTCCGCCGGGTCATTGTCGATGCAAGGACGCAATGCGAAAGTCAAAAGGAAAAGCTGAAGTTTGATCGCATGTTAGAGGATCACAAAAAAGGGTTGTACCCCAATTGCGAAGATGGCAACACAAAGCTTGGTACCGTACTAGAATTGCTACAGTGGAAGGTAGAGAATGCTGTGCCTGACAAAGGATTTGAGAAGCTACTGAAAATATTGAAGAAGAAGCTTCCAAAGGATAACGAATTGCCCGACAGTACATACGCAGCAAAGAAGGTCGTATGCCCTTTAGGATTGGAGGTGCAGAAGATACATGCATGCCCTAATGACTACATCCTCTACCGCGGTGCATACAAGGATCTGAACGCATGCCCGGTATGCGGTGCATTGCGGTATAAGATCAGAAAAGATGACCCTGGTGATGTTGACAGCGAGCCCCCCAGGAAGAGGGTTCCTGCGAAGGTGATGTGGTATGCTCCTATAATACCACGGTTGAAACGTCTGTTCAGAAACGGAGAGCATGCCAAGTTGATGCGATGGCACAGTGAGTACCGTAAGAAAGATGGGAAGTTGAGAGCACCCGCTGACGGGTCGCAGTGGAGAAAAATCGAGAGAAAGTACTGGGATGAGTTTGCAAAGGACCCAAGGAACATATGGTTTTCTTTAAGCGCGGATGGCATTAATCCTTTCGGGGAGCAGAGCAGCAATCACAGCACCTGGCCCATGACTCTATGTATGTATAACCTTCCTCCTTGGATGTGCATGAAGCGGAAGTTCATTATGATGCCAGTTCTCATCCAAGGCCCTAAGCAACCCGGCAACGACATTGATGTGTACCTAAGGCCATTAGTTGAAGAACTTTTACAGCTGTGGAATGGAAACGGTGTACGTACGTGGGATGAGCACAAACAAGAGGAATTTAACCTAAAGGCGTTGTTGTTCGTGACCATAAATGATTGGCCCGCTCTTAGTAACCTTTCAGGACAGACAAACAAGGGATACCACGCATGCACGCACTGTTTGGATGACACCAAAAGTATATACCTAGATAGATGCAGGAAGAATGTGTATGTGGGCCATCGTCGATTTCTCCCGACCAACCATCAATGTCGAAAGAAAGGCAAGCATTTCAAAGCCGAGGCAGATCACCGGAAGAAGCCCGCCATGCGTACCGGTGATCACGTACTTGCTATGGTCAATGATTTACACGTAATCTTTGGAAAGGGTTCCGGCGGACTAGCTGTTTCGAATGACGCTGAGGGAGGCGCACCCATGTGGAAGAAGAAATCTATATTCTTCGACCTACCCTACTGGAACGAGCTAGAGGTCCACTCTTCAATCGACGTGATGCACGTGACGAAGAACCTTTGCGTGAACCTGTTAGGCTTCTTGGGCGTGTATGGGAAGACAAAAGATACACCTGAGGCACGGGAGGACCTGCAACGTTTGCACGAAAAAGACGGCATGCCTCCGAAGCAGTATGAAGGTCCTACCAGCTACGCTCTTATGAAAGAAGAGAAAGAAATTTTCTTTGAATGCCTGCTCAGTATAATGGTCCCGACTGGCTTCTCGTCGAATATAAAGGGAATAATAAATATGCCAGAGAAAAAGTTCCAGAACCTAAAGTCTCATGACTGCCACGTGATTATGACACAACTGCTTCCGGTTGCATTGAGAGGGCTTCTACCGGAAAATGTCCGATTAGCCATTGTGAAGCTATGTGCATTCCTCAATGCAATCTCTCAGAAGGTGATCGATCCAAAAATCATACCAAGGCTAAGGAGTGATGTGGCGCAATGTCTTGTCAGTTTCGAGCTGGTGTTCCCACCATCCTTCTTCAATATCATGACGCACGTCCTAGTTCATCTAGTCGACGAGATTGTCATTCTGGGGCCCATATTTCTACACAATATGTTCCCCTTTGAGAGGTTCATGGGAGTCCTAAAGAAATATGTCCGTAACCGCGCTAGGCCATAAGGAAGCATCTCCATGGGCCATCAAACAGAGGATGTCATCGGGTTTTGTGTTGACTTCATTCCTGTCCTTAAGAAGATAGGTCTCCCTAAATCGCGGTATGAGGGGAGACTGACTGGAAAAGGCACGCTTGGAAGGGACTCAATAATATGCAGGGACGGATATTCTTGGTCTCAAGCACACTACACAGTTCTACAGAACTCTACCTTGGTGACCCCGTATGTCGATGAACACAAGAACAGTCTGCACTCCAAACACCCGGAGCAGTGCGACAACTGGATTACATGTGAACACATCAGGACTTTCAGCAGTTGGTTGGAAACACGTCTCAGAGGTGACAACACTGTTTGTGATGAGCTGTACTTGTTGTCCAGGGGACCATCTTTGACTGTATTGATTTACAAAGGATACGAGATAAATGGGAATACATTTTACACGATTGACCAAGATCAAAAGAGCACCAACCAAAACAGCGGTGTCCGCTTTGATGCAACAACCGAGAGGGGAAAGGACACATATTATGGTTACATAGTGGACATATGGGAACTTGACTACAGACATGATTTTAAGGTCCCTTTATTTAAGTGCAAATGGGTCAATCTGTCAGGAGGCGGGGTACAGGTAGACCCACAGTACGGAATGACAACAGTGGATCTAAAAAATCTTGGGTACACTGATGAACCGTTCGTCCTAGCCAATGATGTGGCACAGGTTCTCTATGTGAAGGACATGTCTACCAGACCGAGAAAAAATAAAAGATAAGGAAGCGAATACATCATACGATGAGCCAAAGCGCCACATAGTTCTTTCAGGAAAAAGGGACATCGTGGGAGTGAAGGGCAAGACAGACATGTCTAAAGATTATGAAAAGTTTCATGAAATTCCTCCCTTCAAAGTCAAGGCTGACCCAAGCATCCTGATAAACGATGAAGATTATCCATGGTTACGGCGCAATAAGCAAATGACACAAGCGAAGAAAAAGTGAAGACTTTCTCCCGCAACTATTATGATGATACCATGCCAACTTTGTAACACACGAGTATGATACCATTCTCCGTTTTGTACATGCACATGCTATGCCAACTTTTTCATAGTTCATTTCAAATGCTTTAATGTCTTATGGTTTGGCCCTCGTAATACCATTAATCCCAGTTCGCTCCTTGTCAACAATGTTCTCACCAAGAACCCTCTCAAGAGGGCAGCCACGTGGACCATTGGTAAAGTTAATCCCAAACTTGTGATTCACACAAATTTCAAAGAATTCAAATTTTAACTATTCAAATTTGAAAACTAATGGCACTAACGGAAATTTTATAATTTTTCTAAAACTAAAAGCAAAAAAGAATTAAAAAATAAAACAAAAAACAAAATAAAATAAATAATGCAGAAAACAAAACAAAAAAACTGAAGAAAAAAAGTAAATAAAAATAGCAACAATAAGTATTTTGTTGTAAGTAGAAACAAAATAAAATAAATAAAGCAACAAAGAAAACAAAAAAATGTTTTCAAATTTGAAAACTAATGGCATTAACAAAAAGTTTATAATTTTTCTAAAACTAAAAGCATAAAGAATTAAAAAATAGAGCAAAAAACAAAAGAATATAAAATAAATAATGCAACAAAAAACAAAAAAACAAAAAAAGTGCCACCTACTGGGCCCCCACGGCCTGAATACGACTAGAAACCCATCCATGGGCCAGGATTCAGGCCCGCAGGAGGCCCAGTAGGCCCACAGGCATAGCACTGACAATTAGGCCCGTAAGCCTGCAATGGAGAGAAGCTCGAGAGGGGTGCGGCAGTGGGGCTTATAAACCACTGCGCACCCCTCTCAACTAGCGAGGTGGGACTAAACTTTCGACACGGGCGCAGCAGCACAAGGCCTTTGGTCCCGGTTGGTGGCACCAACCGGGACTAAAGGTGGGCATTGGTCCCGGTTGGTGCCACGAACCGGTACCAATGACACCCTTTAGTCCCGGTTGGTGCCACCAACCGGGACCAAAGGCCGCCGCTTCCCGCCCTTTGGGCTGCTGAAAAGTGGACTTTGGTCCCGGTTGGTGGCACCAACCGGGACTAATGCCCACCTTTAGTCCCGGTTCCTGCCACGAACCGGGACTAAAGGCTCTGCTATATAAGTCCACACTTAGGAAATTTTCACTCTCATCTTGCAGTTGCCGCCCCCAACGACGCCGATGCCGCCAGGCTGCCCCGACGCCGCCCGCCCCGGCCCGCCCCCGTCGTCGCCGTCGCCCGCGCCCCTGCCCCGACGTGCGCCGCCCCGGCCCGCCCCCGTCGCCGTCGCCCGCATCCCTGCCCCGACGCGCGCCGCCCCGGCCCTCCCTCGCCGTCGCCCGCGCCGGGCCCTTCCCCGACGCTCGCCGCCCCGGCCCACCGTCGCCGTCGCCCACGCCCCCTACCCCGAGCACGCGCCCACTGCCCTGTCGCCATCCTCGTCGCCGACCCCGCGGTCCTCCTGGTCCGGCCGGCGCCCTCCCTAGCTAGCATTTTTTTCATATATATGATTTTTTTTCTTATATATGCTTGTTTTTATATATGTGTATATATGTTCTCTGTGTATATATATGTTCATGTATATATGCAAAAGATAGTTTTTTAGAAAAATTAGGATTTTTTTCTGTTCATAGATTTTTTTGGTGATATTAATTATTGTAAATATGCAAATGTTTGTATATTCATATGAACAATGAATTAGGCAATACTACTTCATGTATTTTTAAGAAGGAAGAAGAAGAAAAAGAATGAGAGGAAAAAGGAAATAAGAAGAGGAAGAAAGGCGAAGAAGAGGGGAGAGGAAGAAGAGGAGAAATAAATAAGAAGAAGAAAAAAGAAGAAAAAGAAGAGGAGAAGAAGAAAGGAATAGAGGATCTCTTCTTCGCCTCTATTCCTTTCTTCTTCTCCTCTTTTTTTTTCTTCTTTTTTTCTTCGATCTTCTCCTCTAGCTATTCCTTTCTTCTTCTCCTCTTTTTATTTCTTCTTCGTTTTCTTCTGTTTTATCGGGTCTGTCGTCGTCGATATACCCCTCCCGATAACTTCAACACTTGGGGGGGTCGATATAGCCCCTCCCTGATAACATTATTTTCCCATGTATGTATCTCATCGTTGTCGATATTACCCCCTCCCGGTAACTTCAACACGAGGGGGGTCGATATATATACCCCCTCCCGATAACTTCAACACGTGGGGGGGGGGTGATATACCCCCTCCCCGATAATATTATTTTCCCATGTACGTATGTCATCGTTTTCAATATATAAACCCCTCCCGATAACTTCAACACGTGGGCGGGGGTCGATATACCCGCTCCTCGATAACATTATTTTCCCGTGTATGTATCTCATTGTTGTTGATATTACCCCCTCCCGATAACTTCAACACGTGGGGGGGTCAATATATATACCCCCTCCCCGATAATATTATTTTCCCATGTACGTATTTCGTCATTGTCGATATAAATGTACCCCTCCCGATAACTTCAACATGTGGGGGGGTCGATATACCCCCTCCCCGATATATTATTTTCCCATGTACGTATATCGTCGTTGTCGATATAAATGTACCCCTCCCGATAACTTCAACACGTGGGGGGGGGGTCGATATACCTACTCCCCGATAACATTATTTTCCCGTGTATGTACCTCATCATTGTCGATATTACCCCCTCCCGGATAACTTCGACAGTGAAAACTCTCGAGGAGTACACCCAAACTAATATATCCACGTGTTGTCATGCTTGTGTAATAATTGCCATGTTGTAATATATATTTGCAGAAACAATGGAGCACGGACGAGACGAGGAAACAGAAGAGAGGTTGCGGGACATAACCTTAGACGGAGGTGATGTCATGTCGTGTTTTCTTAACAACAATGATGGTCTGGAAGAACAGCAGGGTGAAGAAGCAGGTCCGGAACAACAGCAAGGTGAAGAAGCAGGTCCGGAAGAACAAGGTGACGGCTCCGGTGACTGAACAGAGTCCGGCCAGGTAAATATATTAGTTAAGCCTGTGCTGAGACAAGCTAATTGATGCATTCATTGTTTTGGTACGTACACATATTAATTAACTCTCGCCTTTCTTCTTTTTTCTAGCCCTCCGGATCGAGCACAACTTCGGTAAAGAGACGAGGCCCGAAGAAAAAGTTGCACGAGGATGAAAGGTTTGAGATCACAGCAATCGCACGCGATGGCCTACCGATTGAACCCATCCGGACAAAGGATGCATTTACTGCTCAGTGCGGGGCTCTTGTTAGGGACAAGATCCCGATCAGCATCCACCAATGGTTTAAGCCGGCTAAAGAAGACCCTGAGGTGTCTTATGTCAATGATATGCAAAAAGATGATATTTGGAAGGAGCTAAAGGCAAATTTCACCCTACCGCCAGAGGAGGATCCGGAGAAGCCGGTTATAGAGCAATTAATTAAGTCTGCTGCTCTTAAGAAGATGGCAGAGCTATTCAGGAGGTGGAAGAATGAGCTGAAAAGGTTTGTCGACAAAGAAGAGACACCAGAATTCAAGGGCAAATATGAGAAGATCAGAGATCAATGGCCCGCATTTGTGGCCCACAATACATCGGATAAGAGTAAGAAGATGTCGGAGACAAACAAGAACAATGCTGCGAAGAAGATGCTTCACCATCGCACGGGGTCAGGTGGCTACCTCGAAGGCCGGCCTAAGTGGGCAAAGGCTAAGACTGATCTGCTTGATAAAGGGATCGAACCAGAGATAATGAACTGACCAGACCATTGCCGGACTTGGTTCTTCGGGGCTGGCAGATCCTTGGACCCTGTAATAGGGAAGTGCATTTGGACGGACGAGCAACTTGACATACCCTTGAAGAAGCTTCGGTACTATATCGATGCAGCGCAGAAAGGGACGTTCCTTCCAGATAGAGAGAACGACGAGCTCACAAAGGCCCTCGGAAATCCTAAGCACCCTGGATGGACACGAGGCACGCCAGGCTCCATTCCGTGAAAGGCTGGGTTTCCGGACACAGGCGGTTACAAAAGCCATGAGAGGAGGAAGAAAGTGCAGCAGACCGAACTGCAGGCGCTGCACGCAAGGGTAGAAGCGATAGAGGAACGAGAAGCAAATCGCAGCAAATGACTTGCCGAAGCTTCCCCTAAAGCTACCCCGCCATCTCAGCGGAGAAGCGGCATGGCTTCCACCGAGCTGCTTCAGCCGGAGCATGTCTTGACGGCTCCTGCCAGCTATCCCGTGGATGCTATCACGGAGTCTCAAAATTGCCACCTTATGACGCAATGGATTAATATGAAGGTCAAGGCGGCTATTGGCTCTGTTTTTCCTAATGAACCTGGTGCAACTTTTCACTGCCGGCCGATTCTAGAAGGATATGCTAAGGTGATGGTGGATGAAATAACGGAGAGATTTGAGGACCTCCCGCTTGACCACCCTACCGGAGAAGGGGAGACTTGGCTGGGTTCTTCTCTGAAGACTCCATGCCTATGGCGGAAGGAGCTCATCAACCTTCCGAACTGGACGCCTCCGCCTCCTCCTCCTCCTCCGGCGAGTCAGGGCACTCCGCCTCCTCCACCGCCTCCTCCTCCAGCGAGTGACGATCAGGGCCCTCGGCTGGCTCCTTCTCCGGCGCGTGGTGGCACTCCGCCTCCTTCTCCGCCTGCGCCGGCGCGCCCGAGCAGCCAGCCTCCTCCTTCTCCGCCTCGTCAGCAAGGGCGAAAGAGACCCGCCGCCGCTCCGGCAGCTGCTCCGGCGCGTCGTAGTCCTTCTCCGCCTTGTAAGCAAGTAAAGAAGACAGCCGCTCCGTCTGCTCAGCCGGTGTCTAGCAGTACAGCCAGAGGCGGGAGGACATACAGATTCGGTCCTTCTCTAAAGACTCTAGAGAAGTTACCATACGAGAGGACCCCGGAGGAGAACACAAAGATCGCGCGAACCAAAGTGGATAACTGGTTTCAAGGGTTGAAAGCAAAGAGACATCCACCTCCGGAGGAGAAGGTAGATCCGGTGAAAGCGAAGCGCACTCTGGCTGCCCTGGCAAAACCACCCAAGTCTCCGCCGAAAGGCAACTATGAGCGCATTATTGGAAATACATGGGCCGAAGAGGAGCGGTCGGGAAGTACAGTCAGTGATCAAAGGATGAAAGAATGATGAGCAGCTGGGAAACAAATTGCCCAGCTCGGCGAACAAGGGAATCAATCGTGCCCCCCGCTCAAGGTGCCTAGCGACATCGTCGATCCGAGGATGGTGCCCGGTTATAGCAATCTTGGAGATTACCTGCCTAACGATGTACATTATGATTTTATGGACGTATAGATACACAGATATGAGTACGGGAAACCTCTCGTCAAAGATGAAAGATCTCTATCAACGATGATGCGAAGATTGCATGATTGGTACATGAAAATTTGTAGAGAGTCTGGGGGAGGAGTACTTTGTATGTGAGAGTTAAAAAGGAGCATGACCTTGTTGGAATTGATTTGTTGCCTATTCCATTTGAGGAGTTCTATCAGTTTTTCAATCAATTGGCCCTCGATAAAGAAACGGTCACCTGCTACTGTATGTAAGTACTACTACTTCTGTCATTAAGTCTCTCTATATAGCTCAGCTCTTTCATTGCATGTATTTATAATTATCCTCACTATATTAATTATGCAGATTGAAGATCGCCGAATTGAAGAAAAGACAAGTCGGTGATATTGGGTTCATTAACACATATCTCATAGATGCAACTGAGGTTGAATTTCATGCCGCAGATACCGAGGCCAACTTTCTACGATCATTCAAAATAAATGAAAACAAAGATATAATACTCTTTCCTTACAACTTCAAGTGAGTGTTACTGTCATGTGCATATTCGGTTTCCCTTATATATTAGTCCAGGTTATAGTAATGTAATTGATGAGTTATGCATGCGTGCGCAGGTACCACTATATTCTCCTAGAGATTAGGCTTGATCAGGGAGTAGTAACTGTCTTGGACTCTAAACGAAAAGATCCCCAGGAGTATGCGGACATGACTCAAATACTCCAGAAGTAAGTTAAATCGATCATTATCCACCATATCAGCAACTTTGTTCATTTCTGATATCAAGTAATTGTTTTCTTTGTCTGGCAGGGTTTGGAGAAAATTCACCAAAAAAGCTCCGGGACTGCCGAAGGAGCTGCAATTTAGACACCCGAAAGTAAGTACTATAGTAGCATGTTCCGCACATCTCCTAGCTATTGATTCAAGCGCTAGTTTCATCAATACCATTTGGCATTCTTGCTTATCTGTTTGATTGAACTCTATTTCTTGTAAAGTGGTTGTGGCAGGACCAAGGGAATGATTTCTGTGGATACTACATTTGCGAGTCCATCCGCCACACGACCTGTGAGCGGGGCTACTCTGCCGAACAATATGAAGTGCGTAAATAACAATATTCACAATTTTATTTTATTACCATCATTTGTGTTTGAGTTTCATTCATTCATATATATATATATGTATTGACCCCCTTCTTCAAATTAGATGTTCCGGATGCGGGATGAACTCCTAGCACCAGATCGCATGCGAGCAATTCAAGAGGAATTGGCGGCATTCTTTCTTGACCACGTGATCGCTGAAGACGGAGAATACTATGTGGACCATGCATCCGTAATTTAGGAGATTATATTTGTAAGAGATAATTACTGTATATATGTAGCCGGTAGTGTCGGATAGATATACAAGAACCTGTTGTTCGACCAATCTCTCGGAGATGGAGAGGTGGTCGATATCACTTCTCTCTGTATGCATATATGTTCATGACGATCTTCTGTTTCCTTCATTTGCTTGCTAGCTAGCTAGCGTGTCTAGTCCTCTCTATACGTATGTATAGTACGTAGCGTTGACCAAGCACGGACATAAGAGAGGACACTTCTCTCTATTAATTAGCTAGCTAACACAATATATGAAATACCTAAATTAACACCCAAAACCCCCAACCCCCCCCCTTCAAAAAAAAACCCTAGCCACAGAAATGCTGACGCGTGGATGCCTATTGGTCCCGGTTGGTGCCACCAACCGGGACCAAAGGCCCTCCTGCCTGGGCTCAGCGCACAGGCCACGTGGAGGCCCATCTGTCCCGGTTCTGGTTAGAACCGGGACTAAAGGGTCAGGGCATTAGAAACGACCCTTCAGTCCCGGTTCAGGAACCGGGACAGAAGGCCATTACAAACCGGGACAATAGGCCCGTTTTCTACTATAGCCTCTCCGATGATATGTGAGTAGTTTACCTCAGACCTTCGGGTCCATAGTTATTAGCTAGATGGCTTCTTCTCTCTCTTTGGATCTCAATACAAAGTTCTCCTCGATCTTCTTGGAGATCTATTCGATGTAATCTCTTTTTGCGGTCTGTTCGTCGAGATCGGATGAATTGTGGGTTTATGATCAAGTTTATCTATGAACAATATTTGATTCTCCTCTGAATTCTTTTATGTATGATTGGTTATCTTTGCAAGTCTCTTCGAATTATCAGTTTGGTTTGGCCTACTAGATTGATCTTTCTTGCAATAGGAGAAGTGCTTAGCTTTGGGTTCAATCTTGCGGTGCTCGATCCCAATGACAGTAGGGGAAACGACATGTATTGTATTGTTGCCATCGAGGATAAAAAGATGGGGTTTATATCATATTTCATGAGTTTATCCCTCTACATCATGTTATCTTGCTTAAAGCATTACTCTGTTCTTATGAACTTAATACTCTAGATGCATGCTGGATAGCGGTCAATGTGTGGAGTAATAGTAGTAGATGCAGGCAGGAGTCGGTCTTCTTGTCACGGACGTGATGCCTATATACATGACCATGCCTAGATATTCTCATAACTATGCTCAATTTTATAAATTGCTCGACAGTAATTCGTTTACCCACCGTAATACTTATGCTATCTTGAGAGAAGCCACTAGTGAAACCTATGGCCCCCGGGTCTATTTTCCATCATATTAATCTCCTGTCAACATGCTATTTCTGTCACCGTTTATTTTTGCAATCTTTACTTTTACTCTTTATCATGAAAATACCAAAAATATTATCTTATCATATCTATCAGATCTCACTCTCGTAAGTGACCGTGAAGGGATTGACAACCCCTTTATCGCGTTGGTTGCGAGGTTCTTATTTGTTTGTGTAGGTGCGTGGGACTCGAGCATGGTCTCCTACTGAATTGATACCTTGGTTCTCAAAAACTGAGGGAAATACTTACGCTACTTTACTGCATCACCCTTTCCTCTTCAAGGGAAAACCAACGCAGTGCTCAACAGGTAGCATGGCTCCGTGAAGTTTCATGTCATTCCGAGAACTTTTATTTCTGCACAAAAATAACACCATGGCAATTCTGCTGAAAACAGCATCAGTCCGGGTTAGTTCCATTCAAATCATGCAAGTTAGAGTCCAAAACAAGGGCAAAAGTGTTTGGAAAAGTGGATACGTTGGAGACGTATCAGAGTGTCATCTATGAGATACACATGAAAATCATCACAAAAGGGCTTTGAGGTCCTCTCTCTCTTGCTCCAAGAAGGAACTTCATTGTTCTCCTCCACAAGATTTTCAAAGTGTTCCATCGAAATAGCAGGTTCAGTAAATGTAACTGGTTCCTGATTCGATGAACTAGGCATCTCCTGATTAGATGAGGTATTCATGTCCTTCATGGGAAAGATATCTTCAAAGAAAGTCGCATCATTCGACACCACGATCGTACCAACATGCATGTCAGGTACCTCAGATTTTACAACCAAGAATCTATAACCAATGCTATGAAAAGCATATCCAAGGAAAACACAATCCACGGTTTTTGGTCCAAGTTTGCGCTTCTTCGGAATTGGCACATTGACATTCGCCAAACAACCCTAAGTTCATAGGTAAGAGAGTTTTAACCTTTTCTTCTCCCATTCCTCGAATGGAGTTATCTCTTTGTTCTTTGTGGGAACTCGGTTTAGGACATGACATGCAGTCAATATCACCTCCTGCTACCTCTTGAGCACTGCGTTGGTTTTCCCTTGAAGAGGAAAGGGTGATGCAGTAAAGTAGCGTAAGTATTTCCCTCAGTTTTTGAGAACCAAGGTATCAATCCAGTAGGAGACCATGCTCAAGTCCTACGCACCTACAAAAACAAATAAGAACCTTGCAACCAACGCCATAAAGGGGTTGTCAATCCCTTCACGGCCACTTGCAAAAGTGAGATCTGATAGAGATGATAAGATAATATTTTTGGTATTTTTATGATAAAGACTAAAAGTAAAGAAAGCAAAATAAACAGCAACAGAAATAGCTAGTTGACGGGAGATTAATATGATGGAAAATAGACCCGGGGGCCATAGGTTTCACTAGTGGCTTCTTTCAAGATAGCATAAGTATTACGGTGGGTGAACAAATTACTGTCGAGCAATTGATAGAATTGAGCATAGTTATGAGAATATCCAGGCATGATCATGTATATAGGCATCACGTCCGTGACAAGTAGACCGACTCTTGCCTGCATCTACTACTATTACTCCACACATCGACCGCTATCCAGCATGCATCTAGAGTATTAAGTTCATAAGAACCGAGTAACGCATTAGGCAAGATGACATGATGTAGAGGGATAAACTCAAGCAATATGATATAAACCCCATCTTTTTATCCTCGATGGCAACAATACAATACGTTTCATTTCCCCTACTGTCACTGGGATCGAGCACCACAAGATTGAACCCAAAGCTAAGCACTTCTCCCATTGCAAGAAAGATCAATCTCGTAGGCCAAACCAAACTGATAATTCGAAGAGACTTGCAAAGATAACCAATCATACATAAAAGAATTCAGAGGAGATTCAAATATTGTTCATAGATAATCTTGATCATAAACCCAAAATTCATCGGATCTCGACAAACACACCGCAAAAGAAGATTACATCGAATAGATCTCCAAGAGAATCGAGGAGAACTTTGTATTGAGATCCAAAGAGAGAGAAAGAAGCCATCTAGCTAATAACTATGGACCCAAAGGTCTGAGGTAAACTACTCACACATCATCGGAGAGGCTATGGTGTTGATGTAGAAGCCCTCCATGATCAATGCCCCCTCCCGCGGAGCGCCGGAAAAGGCCCCAAGATGGGATCTCACGGATACATAAGGTTGCGGCGGTGGAAATAGGGTTTCATGGTGCTCCTGGATGTTTTCGGGGTACGTAGGTATATATAGGAGGAAGAAGTAGGTCGGTGGAGCTACGAGGGGCCCACGAGGGTGGGGGACGCGCCCAAGGGGGCAGGCGCGCCTCCCTGCCTCGTGGCTTCCTCGTTGATTGCTTGACGTCCACTCCAAGTCCTCTGGATCATGTTTGTTCCAAAAATCACGTTCCCGAAGGTTTCTTTCCGTTTGGACTCCGTTTGATATTCCTTTTCTGCGAAACACTGAAATAGGCAAAAAACAACAATTTGGGCTGGGCCTCCGGTTAATAGGTTAGTCCCAAAAATAATATAAAAGTGTATGATAAAGCCCATTAAACATCCAAATCAGATAATATAATAGTATGGAACAATAAAAAATTATAGATACGTTGGAGACATATCAAGCATCCCCAAGCTTAATTCCTGCTCGTCCTCGAGTAGGTGAATGATAAAAACACAATTTTTGATGTGGAATGCTACCTAGCATATTTCTCAATGTAACTTTCTTTATTGTGGCATGAATGTTCAGATCTGAAAGATTCAAGATAAAAGTTTAATATTGACATAAAAATAATAATACTTCAAGCATACTAACTAAGCAATTATGTCTTCTCAAAATAACATGGCCAAAGTAAGTTCATCCCTACAAAATCATATTGTTTGGCTATGTCCCATCTTCATCACACAAAATATTCAAATCATGCACAACCTCGGTTTTAGACAAGCAATTGTTTCATACTGAAGTACTTTCAAACTTTTTCAACCTTCACGCAATACATGAGCGTGAGCCATGGACATAGCACTATGGTTGGAATAGAATATGATGATGGAGGTTTTGTGGAGAAGATAAAAAGGAGAAAGTCTCATGTTGACGCGGCTAATCAATGGGCTATGGAGATGCCCATCAATTGATGTCAACGCAAGGAGTAGGGATTGCCATGCAATGGATGCACTAGAGCTATAAATGTATGAAAGCTCAACAAATGAAACTAAGAGGGTGTGCATCCAATGCTCATGAAGACCTAGGGCATTTGAGGAAGCCCATTGTTGGAATATACAAGCCAAGTTCTATAATGAAAAATTCCCACTAGTATATGAAAGTGACAAATCAAGAGACTCTCTATCATAAAGATCATGGTGCTACTTTGAAGCACAAGTGTGGAAAAAGAGATAGTAGCATTGCCCCTTTTTTATTTCCTTTTTTTCTTTTGGGCCTTCTTTTTTTAGCCTTTCTCTCTTTTTTAGGGACAATGCTCTATGAATGATGATCATCACACTTCTATTTATTTACAACTCAATGATTACAACTTGATACTAGAACAAAATATGACTCTAAATGAATGCCTCTGGCGGTGTACCGGGATGGGCAATGAATCAAAAGTGACATGTATGAAATAATATGCATGGTGGCTTTGCCACAAATACGCTGTCAACTACATGATCATGCATGGCAATATGACAATGATGAAGCGTGTCATAATAAACGAAATGGTGGAAAGTTGCATGGCAATATATCTCGGAATGGCTATGGAAATGCCATGATAGGTAGGTATGGTGGCTGTTTTGAGGAATATATAAGGAGGTTTATGTGTGATAAAGTGTATCATATCACGGGGTTTGGATGCACCGGCGAAGTTTGCACCAACTCTCAAGGTGAGAAAGGGCAATGCACGGCACCGAAGAGGCTAGAAATGATGGAAGGGTGAGAGTGCGTATAATCCATGGACTCATCATTAGTCATAAAGAACTCACATACTTATTGCAAAAATCTACAAGTCATCAAAACCAACTCTACACGCATGCTCCTAGGGGGAGGTTGGTAGGAGTTAACCATCACGTGCCCCCGACCTCCACACAAAGGATGACACTCAAAGAACACCTCATGTTTCAAATTTGTTACACAACGGTTACCATACGTGCATGCTACGGGACTTGCAAACTTCAACACAAGTATTTCTCAATTTTAGAATTACTCAACTAGCACAACTTTAATATCACTATCTCCATATCTCAAAACAATCATCAAGTATCAAACTTCTCATAGTATTCAATGCACTTTATATGATAGTTTTTATTATACCTATCTTGGATGCCTATTACTTTAGGACTAATTTCAACCAAAGCAAAATACCATGCTGTTCTAAAAGACTCTCAAAATAATATAAGTGAAGCGTGAGAGATCAATAATTTCTATAAAATAAAACCACCACCGTGCTCTAAAAGATATAAGTGAAGCGCTGCAGCAAAAACTATATAGCTCAAAAGATATAAGTGAAGCACATAGAGTATTCTAATAAATTCCGAATAATGTGTGTCTATCTCAAAAGGTGTGTACAGCAAGGATGATTGTGGTAAACTAAAAAGCAAAGACTCAAATCATACAAGACGCTCCAAGCAAAACACATATCATGTGGTGAATAAAAATATAGCTCCAAATAAAGTTACCGATAAACGAAGACGAAAGAGGGGATGCCTTCCGGGGCATCCCCAAGCTTAGGCTTTTGGTTGTCCTTGAATTTTACCTTGGGGTTATACGGGCATCCCCAATCTTAGGCTCTTGCCACTCTTTGTTCCATAATCCATCAAATCTTTACCCAAAACTTGAAAACTTCACAACACAAAACTCAAGAGAAAATCTCATAAGCTCCGTTAGAGAAATAAAACAAACCACCACTTTAAGGTATTGTAATGAACTCATTATTTATTTATATTGGTGTTAAACCTACTGTATTCCAAATTCTCTATGGTTTATAAGCTCTTTTACTAGCCATAGATTCATCAAAATAAGCAAACAAGACACGAAAAACAGAATCTGTCAAAAATAGATCACTCTGTAGTAATCTGTATCTAACACAAACTTCTGGAACATAACAAATTCTACCAAATTAGTAAGTCCTGCATAATTTTTTTATTGATCTACTGCACAAAGAATCAACTGCAAAGCACGTTTCTGTGATTTATGAAAAACTAATCTCATGCGCGCAAAGTTTCTGTTTTTTTACAGCAAGATCAAATAACTATCACCATAGGTTATCCTAAAGGTTTTACTTGGCACAAACACTAATTAAAACACAAAAAACACAATCATAGCAGTAGCATGATGAATTATTTATTACTAAAAATAACCAAAATAAAGGAATAAAAATAAAATTGGGTTGCCTCCTAACAAGCGCTATCGTTTAACGCCCCTAGCTAGGCATTGAGATTTCGATGATGCTCGCATGAAAGACAAGAATTGAAGCGCAAAGAGAGCATCATGAAACACATGAAAAACACATCTAAGTCTAACATACTTCCTATGCATAGGCATCTTATAGGCAAACAAATTAACATAGCAAGCAAAAACTAGCATATGCAAGGAAGCGGAAAGAAACAATAGCAATCTCAACATAACGAGAGGTAATTTATTATCATGAAAATTTCTACAACCATATTTTCCTCTCTCATAATAATTACATGTGGGATCATAAGAAAATTCAACAAAATAGCTATCACATAAAATATTTTGAACATGATCCACATACATGCAAAGTTGACACTCTTCCGAAATAGTGGGATTAATATTAACTAAAATCATGACCTCTCCAAACCCACTTTTATCAAAATTACCATAAGTTTGAACATTCTCCAAATATGTGGGATCTAAAGTTGACACTCTTCCAAACCCACTTTCAATATTATTGAAAAAATTATTATCAATCTCATATTCATCATGGGGCTCAAATAAATTTTCAAGATCATAAGAAGAATCACCCCAATCATGATCATTGCAACAAGTAATAGACATAGAAAAAGTAGCATCCCCAGGCTTAGGGTTTTGCATATTATTAGCACAATTGACATCAAGAGAATTTATAGTAAAATCATTGCAATTATGCTTTTTATTCAAGGAGCTATCGTGAATCTCTTCATAAATTTCTTCATCACAATTTTCAGATTCACAAATTTCAAGCAAAACCTCATAAAGATAGTCTAGTGCACTCAAATCACTAGAAATTGGTTCAGCATAATTGGATCTCTTAAAAAGATTAGCAAGGGGATGAGGATCCATAAACTTTTATCAAGCAAAGATGCAAGCAAAAAGAAGGCACATGGTAACACAAGATCGAACGGAAGGAGGGCGAATAAAACAGCAAGGGTGAAGTGGGGGAGAGGAAAACGAGAGGCAAATGGCAAATAAGGTAATGCGAGGGATAAGAGTTTGTGATGGGTACTTGGTATGTCTTGACTTGTGCGTAGACTCCCCGGCAACAGCGCCAGAAATCCTTCTTTCTACCTGATGTCTAGTACGCAACCTTATTCTTGTAGACGTTGTTGGGCCTCCAAGTGCAGAGGTTTGTAGGACAGTAGCAAATTTCGCTCAAGTGGATGACCTAAGGTTTATCAATCCGTGGGAGGCGTAGGATGAAGATGGTCTCTCTCAAGCAACCCTGCAACCAAATAACAAAGAGTCTCTTGTGTCCCCAACACACCCAATACAATGGTAAATTGTATAGGTGCACTAGTTCGACAAAGAGATGATGATACAAGTGCAATATGGATGGTAGATATAGGTTTTTGTAAACTGAAAATATAAAAACAGTAAGGTAGCAAGCGATAAAAGTGACCGTAAACGGTATTGCAATGCGTTGAAACAAGGCCTAGGGTTCATACTTTCACTAGTGCAAGTTCTCTCAACAATAATAACATAGTTGATCATATAACTATCCCTCAACATGCAACAAAGAGTCACTCCAAAGTCACTAATAGCGGAGAACAAACAAAGAGATTATGGTAGGGTACGAAACCACCTCAAAGTTATTCTTTCCAATCAATCCGTTGGGCTATTCCTATAAGTGTCACAAACAGCCTTAGAGTCCATACTAGAATAACGCCTTAAGACACAAATCAACCAAAACCCTAATGTCACCTAGATACTCCAATGTCACCTCAAGTATCCGTGGGTATGATTATACGATATGCATCACACAATCTCAATTCATCTACTCAAACCAACACATAGAACCTCAAAGAGTGCCCCAAAGTTTCTACCAGAGAATCACGACGAAAACGTGTGCCAACCCCTATGCATAGGTTCATGGGCGGAACCCGCAAGTTGATCACCAAAACATACATCAAGTGAATCACATGATATCCCATTGTCACCACAGATACGCACGGCAAGACATACATCAAGTGTTCTCAAATCTTTAAAGACTCAATCCGATAAAATTACTTCAAGGGGAAAACTCAATCCATTACAAGAGAAAAGAGGGGGGAAGAAACATAAGATCCAACTATAATAGCAAAGCTCGCGATACATCAAAATCGTGCCAAATCAAGAACACGAGAGAGAGAGAGATCAAACACATAGCTACTAGTACATACCCTCAGCCCCGAGGGTGAACTACTCCCTCCTCGTCATGGAGAGCGCCGGGATGATGAAGATGGCCACCGGTGAGGGTTCCCCCCTCCGGTAGGGTGCCGGAACAGGGTCCTGATTGGTTTTTGGTGGCTACAGAGGCTTGCGGCGGCGGAACTCCAGATCTAATCTCTGTTCTGGAAGTTTTACAATACGTAGGTATATATGGGTGCAAGGGGTACGTCGGTGGAGCTTCGGGGGGCCCACGAGGCAGGGGGCGCGCCCTAGGGGAGTGGGCGCGCCTTCCACCCTCATGGCCAGCTCCCGTATCTTCTGGCATAGAGTCCAAGTCTATCCGGTGGGTTTCCTTCCAAAAATAACTTCTCCAGTTGATTTCGTTCCGTTTCGACTCCGTTTGATATTCCTTTTCCTCGAAACACTGAAATAGGCCTAAAACAGCAAATCTGGGCTGGGCCTCCAGTTAATAGGTTAGTCCCAAAAATAATATAAAAGTGGATAATAAAGCCCGATATTGCCCAAAACAGTAGATAATATAGCATGGAGCAATCAAAAATTATAGATACGTTGGAGACGTATCAAGCATCCCCAAGCTTAATTCCTGCTCGTCCTCGAGTAGGTAAATGATAAAAAAGATAATTTTTGATGTGGAATGCTAGTTGGCATAATTTCAATGTAATTCTTCTTACTTGTGATATGAATATTCAGATCTGAAAGATTCAAGACAAAAGTTCATATTGACATAAAAATAATAATACTTCAAGCATACTAACTAAGCAATTATGTCTTCTCAAAATAACATGGCCAAAGAAAGTTCATCCCTACAAAATCATATAGTTTAGTCATGCTGCCCCGATGACAAGCCAAGCAATTGTTTCATACTTCAGTAATCTCAAACTTATAAACCTTCATGCAATACATGAGCGTGAGCCACGGATATAGCACTATGGGTGGAATAGAATATAATGATGGGGGTTATGTGGAGAAGACAAAAAAGGAGAAAGTCTCACACCAACTAGGCTAATCAATGAGCTATGGAGATGCCCATCGATTGATGTTGATGCAAGGAGTAGGGATTGCCATGCAACGGATGCACTAGAGCTATAAATGTATGAAAGCTCAACAAAAGAAACTAGTGGGTGTGCATCCAACTTGCTTGCTCACGAAGACCTAGGGCACTTGAGGAGGCCCATTGTTGGAATATACAAGCCAAGTTCTATAATGAAAAATTCCCACTAGTATATGAAAGTGACAACATATGAGACTCTCTATATGAAGAACATGGTGCAACTTTGAAGCACAGTATATGAGACTCGCTATATCATGGTGCTACTTTGAAGCACAAGTGTGGAAAAAAAGGATAGTAGCATTGCCCCTTTTTATTTTATTTTATTTTGGGCCTTCTTTTTTTTCTTTGGCCTTTCTTTTTGGGGGGGGGGGGGACAATGCTCTATTGAATGATGATCATCACACTTCTATTTATTTACAACTCAATAATTACAACTCGATACTGGAACAAAGTATGGCTCTATATGGATGCCTCCGGCGGTGTACCGGGATATGCAATGAATCAAGAGTGACAAGTATGAAATAATTATGAATGGTGGCTTTGCCACAAATACTATGTCAACTACATGATCATGCTAAGCAATATGACAATGATGAATGTGTCATGATAAACTGGATGGTGGAAAGTTGCATGGCAATATATCTCGGAATGGCTATGGAAATGCCATAATAGGTAGGTATGGTGGCTGTTTTGAGGAAGATATAAGGAGTTTTATGTGTGAAAGAGCGTATCATATCACGGGGTTTCGATGCACCGACGAAATTTGCACCAACTCTCGATGTGAGAAAGGGCAATGCACGGTACCAAAGAGGCTAGCAATGACGGAAGGGTGAGAGTGTGTATAATCCATGGACTCAACATTAGTCCTAAAGAACTCATATAATTATTGCAAAAATCTACAAGCCATCAAAAACCAAAGCACTACGTGCATGCTCCTAGGGGGATAGATTGGTAGGAAAACACCATCGCTCGTCCCCGACCGCCACTCATAAGGAGGACAATCAAATAACACCTAATGTTTCAATTTATTACATAACGTTTACCATACGTGCATGCTGCGGGACTTGCAAACTTCAACACAAGCATTTCTCAAATTCACAACTACTCAACTAGCACAACTTTGATATTATCACCTCCATATCTCCAAACAATTATCAAACATCAAACTTTTCTTAGTATTCAACACACTCATAAGAATTCTTACAAATCTTGTATGCTTTAGCATATTATGATTATTTAAGCAAATTACCAGGCTATTTAAGACTCTCAAAATAATCTAAGTGAAGCATGAGAGTTCATCTATTTCTTCAAAATAAAACTACCACCATGCTCTAAAAGATATAAGTGAAGCACTAGAGCAATAACAAACTACTCCGAAAGATATAAGTGAAGATCCATGAGTAGTTTAATAATTATGCAACTATGTGAAGACTCTCTCATTAATAATTTCAGATCTTGATACTTTATTCAATAGCAAGCAAGGCTAAAGAAAATAAAATGACGCTCCAAGCAGAACACGTATCATGTGGTAAATAAAAATATAGCTCCAAGTAAAGTTACCGATTAACGAAGACGAAAGAGGGGATGCCTTCCGGGGCATCCCCAAGCTTAGACGCTTGGTTATCCTTGAATATTACCTTGGGGTGCCTTGGGCATACCCAAGCTTAGGCTCTTTCTACTCCTTATTCCATAGTCCATCGAATCTTTACCCAAAACTTGAAAACTTCACAACACAAAACTTAACAGAAAACTCGTAAGCTCCGTTAGCGAAAGAAAACAAAACACCACTTCAAGGTACTGTAATGAACTCATTCTTTATTTATATTGGTGTTAAACCTACTGTATTACAACTTCTCTATGGCTTATAAACTATTTTACTAGCCATAGATTCATCAAAATAAGCAAACAACACACGAAAAACAGAATATGTCAAAAACATAATAGTATGTAGTAATCTGTAACTAAAGCAAACTTTTGGAACTCCAAAAATTCTAAAATAAATTGGTGGACCTGAGGAATTTGTCTAGTAATCATCTGCAAAAAGAATCAACTAAATAGCACTCTCCAGTAAAACGTTCTAGCTAATCTCGTGAGCGCTAAAGTTTCTGTTTTTTACAGCATGATCATAAAGACTTCACCCAAATCTTCCCAAAGGTTCTACTTGGCACAAACACTAATTAAAACATAAAACCACATATAAACAGATGCTAGATGGATTATTTATTACTAAACAGAACCAAAAAGCAATAAACTAAAATAAAATTGGGTTGCCTCCCAACAAGCGCTATCGTTTAACGCCCCTAGCTAGGCATGATGATTTCAATGATGTTCACATAAAAGATAAGAATTGAATCATAAAGAGAGAATCATGAAGAATATGAATAGCACATTTAAGTCTAACCCACTTCCTATGCATAGGGATTTTGTGAGCAAACAACTTATGGGAACAAGAATCAACTTGCATAGGAAGGCAAAACAAGCATAACTTCAAAATTTTAAGCACATAGAGAGGAAGCTTGATATTATTGCAATATGTAGAAGCATATGATCCTCTCTCATAATAATTTTCAGTAGAATCATGAATTAATTCAACAATATAACCAGTACCTAAAGCATTCTTTTCATGATCTACTAGTATAGAAATTTTATTACTCTCCACATAAGCAAAATTCTTATCATTCGGAATAGTGGGAGTATCATAAGAGACTTGAATACTATAAATTGCTTCCACATTAAAAGAGTAATGTTCAGAGAAAGGGTACTCATAATCATGACAAGTTTTATAAATATAATCATCACTACTCTTTATAGCATAAGTTTTATCACAATAATCATCATAAGTAGCAACTTTGTTCTCATCATAATCGATTGAAACCTCTTCCGAAATAGTGGATACATCACTAAATATAGTCATGACCTCTCCAAATCCACTTTCATAAATATTATAAGATTCAACATCCTCAAATATTGTGGGATCACTACTTCCTAAAGTTGACACTCTTCCAAACCCACTTTCATCAGTATAATCATCATAGGTAGAAGGCATGCTATCATCATAACAACTTTACATATCAAAACTTGGGAGGCTAAAAATATCATCATTATTAAACATAGCATACCCAAGCTTGGGACAAACATTAATTGCAGCAAATATATTCTCAAATATGTCATCCTAATCAAACATAGCTTCCCCAAGCTTGGGCCTTTTCGTATCATAAGAATAATCACTCTCATCATTAATAGTATGGATAGCACCAATAGTATATCAAACATTATTATCATATTCTTCCAAGCAAGTGCCAAAAAGATTTTCAAGATCATAAGTATCATTATCTTCCCAATCACAATCATCACAACAAGCAATAGGCATAATGAGATCGTCATCAAGTGTATCATCTTCATTTTCATGAGGCACAGTAATAATAGGAGCAACTTTATTCGGGAGAGATACCTTTTTACCTCTCTTCCTTTTTCTCTTTTCTTCTTTTTCACCACATCATGTGTGGGTTCAATCCTCTTTTTGGAGCTCCTTATTACACTACAGGAAACAGGTAATTTTCCGTCTGTGAATCCCAGACGGCAAAGACCTAAATCCAGACGGCAAAGAATTTGCCGTCAGGAAGCAGACGGCAAACTCAGACGGCAAAGATAAGTCGGCAAAGAATACTTTGCCGTCAGCTTTTCATAGGGAAGACGGCAAAGACTTTGCCGTCAGCCAACTCTCTCTTTGCCATCAAGCCTGGTAGTAGCAGACAGCAAAGAAAACCATCTTTGCCGTCAGCTAGACTATGCCCTTGTCGTCAGCCTCATACAATTCAGACGGCAAATAATGTTTTTTATTATTTAAAAAAATAGGTAACAATAGTCCAGCTATAGTGGCCCTAGATGGTCGAAGGCCTAGGATTTTTTTGCTCATTATAAAAATAGCTAATAACAAGGCGTAGCCAAAATCTTCACTTCCATTTTTTGCACTTTACTAGTAGTTTGACAATCAACCATCCAATAGTTTGACAACCATCTATGAAGACAAAAAAATCAGATTACACAGGGCTGCCAATTTCACCCCGAAGCTTTGCGTGGCCACCTTCCGAGTACGACGAGCAGAAGCCAGCAATCACCGGTGGAGGGAGGCGGTCAAGACGCCCCCTGATCGGGCCTTCCCCCCGCACGTCCAGAGCATCTCGTCGAGAGCTCGCCGGAGCAGAGGTCCACCTCGCCGGAGAAGAGTTGCTGGCCGCGCCCGACCTCGTCCTGAGATAAGGATCTCGCTGGCCGCTGCTGGAGGGAGTTCATGCGACGGAGGGAGACGAGGAGGCGACGCCGGAGTGAGGTGGTGCCAGAGGGAGGAGGCCGCGCCGCCCGCGCTGCTCGCCGGCCCGCGCTGCTCACCGGCCCGCGCTTCTTGCCGGAGTGAGGAGGCGCCGGAGGGAGGAGGCCGCGCTGGTAGTCGGCCCGCGCCGCTCACCGGCCCGCGCCGCGCCGCCCGCGCTACTCGCCGGAGTGAGGAGGCGCGGGAGGGAGGAGACCGCGCTGCTCACCGGCCCGTGCCGCGTCGCCCACGCTGCTCGCCGGAGTGAGGAGGCGCTGGATGGAGGAGTCATCAGAGGGAGGAGGCCGCACCCCGCTGCTCGCCGAAGTGCGGAGGCGTCGGCGGGAGGAGGCACCAGAGCTCGCCGGCGGGTGCCGCACCGTCCGCGTCTCTTTCTCTTCTCGCCTGCACCGCTCAATCTTGCTATTGCAGTCTGCCCGTAAGAGAGAGAGAGAGATGGGTACGTGGGAGACAGACAAAGTCACGTGGGAGAGAGATCGAGGGATAAGGGAGAGAGAGATCGTGGATAAGGGAGAGAGAGATCGGTGGGTTGGGCTGCCCATCGTGGGAGTGCACACTGGGTGGACCAGATCACTCCACCTCATCGATCCGTGGGATCGATCCGCATGGTGTGCTTCTTCTTTGCCGTCTGCGTTTTATATTACAAACGGTAAAGCGCTCTCTTTGCCGTCTGCAATAAAAAACAGAGACAGCAAAGATCTTTGCCCTATGTGTTCCTTTTTGCAGACGGCAAAGTGAGCTCTTTGCCGTATGTAATAAATTACGCATACAGCAAAGATCTTTGCCGTCTGTATTTCTTTGTTTAGACGGCAAAGTGAGTTCTTTGCCGTCTGTATTTTTTTCGCTGATGGCAAAGTATATTTCGCCGTCAGTTTTTCTTTGCCGTCTGCAGATGACAGCAAACCCTTTTTTGCCGTCTGCCCGACGAAAAGCTGACGGCAAAGATGCCCCCTGACGGCAAATTAGCTGTTTCCCATAGTGTTAATGAGATTGGTTTAATAGAAGGCTCCTCCGCGTTACCTGATTCATCATAAGAAATAATAGGAGAATATTGGGAAGTCTCTTCCCTTTCATTAGTATTTTCTTCATCTTCTATCTGTTTTCTTTTATTTATGTAATTGGCAATATAAGGATTTTCAATGCAATTCACCGCACAATACATCTAAATCTTCTCTAGATCAAAATCAAGAATTCTATCAAGATTAAACTTTGGAATACCCTCAGTTATACGTTTCATTTCTTCATAACCCAAAAGAAGGCTAAGCTCTTTATGATGCTGAAGGGTAATCAAATTATCACAATATTTGGACACGACTTGATCATGAAACAAATAGCATTGGAGCTTTAAATGACCATGTTCATTGCAAAGTTCACAAGGGGCACGAAAAATATTGAATCTTTCAGCACATTCATCTAGCTCTTCTTGCAACAATTTGGTTTCTAAGTACTTATGCCTCTTGCAATATCTATCTTCCCAATTTGGTGCATACTTGCAAACCCAATGTACTCCACAAAAATTGACATGTTTATAGGAGACATTTTCATCATAACTAGTGCAATCATCATTAGCATCATGGATATTCAAAGAATTTGTACTAACAACATTACAATCATGCTCATCATTCAAATATTTAGTGCCAAACATTTTAGAGATTTCTTCTTCTAGCACTTGAGCACAATTATCCTTTCCATCATACTCACGAAAGATATTAAAAAGGTGAAGCGTATGAGACAAACTCAATTCCGTTTTTTGGTAGTTTTCTTTTATAAACTAGACTAGTGCTAAAACAAGAAACAAAAAGATTCGATTGCAAGATCTAAAGATATACCTTCAAGCACTCACCTCCCCGGCAACGGCGCTAGAAAAGAGCTTGATGTCTACTACGCAACCTTCTTCTTGTAGACGTTGTTGGGCCTCCAAGTGCAGAGGTTTGTAGGACAGTAGCAAATTTCCCTCAAGTGGATGACCTAAGGTTTATCAATCCATGGTAGGCGTAGGATGAAGATGGTCTCTCTCAAGCAACCCTGCAACCAAATACAAAGATTCTCTTGTGTCCCCAACACACCCAATACAATGGTAAATTGTATAGGTGCACTAGTTCAGCGAAGAGATGGTGATACAAGTGTAATATGGATGGTAGATATAGGTTTTTGTAAACTGAAAATATAAAAACAGCAAGGTAGCAAGCGATAAAAGTGAGCGTAAACGGTATTGCAATGCGTTGAAACAAGGCCTAGAGTTCATACTTTCACTAGTGCAAGTTCTCTCAATAATAATAACATAGTTGGATCATATAACTATCCCTCAACATGCAACAAAGAGTCACTCCAAAGTCACTAACAGCGGAGAACAAACGAAGAGATTATGGTAGGGTACGAAACCACCTCAAAGTTATTATTTCCAATCAATCCGTTGGGCTATTCCTATAAGTGTCACAAACAGCCCTAGAGTTCGTACTAGAATAACAAATTAAGACACAAATCAACCAAAACCATAATGTCACCTAGATACTCCAATGTCACCTCAAGTATCCATGGGTATGATTATATGATATGCATCACACAATCTCAATTCATCTACTCAAACCAACACATAGAACCTCAAAGAGTGCCCCAAAGTTTCTACCGGAGAATCACGACAAAAACGTGTGCCAACCCCTATGCATAGGTTCATGGGCGGAACCCGCAAGTTGATCCCCAAAACATACATCAAGTGAATCACGTGATATCCCATTATCACCACAGATATGCACGGCAAGACATACATCAAGTGTTCTCAAATCTTTAAAGACTCAATCCGATAAAATTACTTCAAGGGGAAAACTAAATCCATTACAAGAGAGAAGAGGGGGAGAAGAAACATAAGATCCAACTATAATAGCAAAGCTCGCGATACATCAAGATCGTGCCAAATCAAGAACAAGAGAGAGAGAGAGATCAAACACATAGCTACTAGTACATACCCTCAGCCCCGAGGGTGAACTACTCCCTCCTCGTCATGGAGAGCGCCGGGATGATGAAGATGGCCACCGGTGAGGGTTCCCCCTCCGGCAGGGTGCCGGAACAGGGTCCCGATTGGTTTTTGGTGGCTACAGAGGCTTGCGGCAGCGGAACTCCAGATCTAATCTCTGTTCTAGAAGTTTTACGATACGTAGGTATATATGGGTGCAAGGGGTACGTCGGTGGAGCTTCGGGGGCCCCACGAGGCAGGGGGCACGCCCTAGGGGGGTGGGCGCGCCCCCCACCCTCGTGGCCAGCTCCCGTATCTTCTGACGTAGAGTCCAAGTCTATCCGGTGGGTTTCCTTTCAAAAATAACTTCTCTAGTTGATTTCGTTCCGTTTCGACTCCGTTTGATATTCCTATTCCTCGAAACACTGAAATAGGCATAAAACAGCAAATCTGGGCTGGGCCTCCGGTTAATAGGTTAGTCCCAAAAATAATATAAAAGTGGATAATAAAGCCCGATATTGCCCAAAACAGTAGATAATATAGCATGGAGCAATCAAAAATTATAGATACGTTGGAGACGTATCACTACCTCTTGAGCACTGCGTTGGTTTTCCCTTTGAAGAGGAAAGGGTAATGTAGTAAAGTAGCATAAGTATTTCCCTCAGTTTTTGAGAACCAAGGTATCAATCCAGTAGGAGACCATGCTCAAGTCCCACGCACCTACACAAACAAAAAAGAACCTTGCAACCAAACGTGATAAAGGGGTTATCAATCCCTTCACGGCCACTTGCAAAAGTGAGATTTGATAGAGATGATAAGATAATATTTTTGGTATTTTTATGATAAAGACTAAAAGTAAAGAAAGCAAAATAAACGGCGATAGAAAAAGCTAGTTGACGGGAGATTAATATGATGGAAAATAGACCCGGGGGCCATAGGTTTCACTAGTGGCTTCTCTCAAGATAGCATAAGTATTACGGTGGGTGAACAAATTACTGTCGAGCAATTGATAGAATTGAGCATAGTTATGATAATATCTAGGCATGATCATGTATATAGGCATCATGTCCGTGACAAGTAGACCGACTCCTGCCTGCATCTACTACTATTACTCCACACATCGACCGCTATCCAGCATGCATCTAGAGTATTAAGTTCATAAGAACAGAGTAACGCATTAGGCAAGATGACATGATGTAGAGGGATAAACTCAAGCAATATGATATAAACCCCATCTTTTTATCCTCGATGGCAACAATACAATACGTGTCGTTTCCCCTGCTGTCACTGGAATCGAGCACCTCAAGATTGAACCCAAAGCTAAGCACTTCTCCCATTGCAAGAAAGATCAATCTAGTAGGCCAAACCAAACTGATAATTCGAAGAGACTTGCAAAGACCAATCATACATAAAAGAATTCAGAGGAGATTCAAATATTGTTCATAGATAATCTTGATCATAAACCCACAATTCATCGGATCTCGACAAACACACCGCAAAAGAAGATTACATCGAATAGATCTCCAAGAGAATCGAGGAGAACTTTGTATTGAGATCCAAAGAGAAACAAAGAAGCCATCTAGCTAATAACTATGGACCCGAAGGTCTGAGGTAAACTACTCAAACATCATCGGAGAGGCTATGGTGTTGATGTAGAAGCCCTCCATGATCAATACCCCCTCCGGCGGAGCGCCGAAAAAGGCCCCAAGATGGGATCTCACGGGTACAGAAGGTTGCGGCAGTGGAAATAGGGTTTCTTGGTGCTCCTGGATGTTTTCGGGGTACGTAGGTATATATAGGAGGAATAAGTAGGTCGGTGGAGCTACGAGGGGCCCATGATGGTGGGGGACATGCCCAAGGGGGGCAGGCACTCCTCCCTGCCTCGTGGCCTCCTTGTTGATTGCTTGACGTCCACTCCAAGTCCTCTGGATCATGTTTGTTCCCAAAATCATGTTCCCAAAGGTTTCATTCCGTTTGGAATCCGTTTGATATTCCTTTTCTGTGAAACACTGAAATAGGCAAAAAATAGCAATTTGGGTTGGGCCTCCGGTTAATAGGTTAATCCCAAAAATAATATAAAAGTGTATGATAAAGCCCATTAAACATCCAAATCAGATAATATAATAGCATGGAACAATAAAAAATTATAGATACGTTGGAAACGTATCACCTCCCCCCACCATGCCTTGGAGAGACTCGATGTGTCTAACATGGCGTTAACCAAATCAGTTAGAGTACGGTTCTTTCTTTCGGATACCCCTTTTGACTGAGGTGAATAGGGAGGCGTCCTCTCATGGATTATACCATGTTCCACACAAAAAGCATCAAATTCATTTGAAAAAAACTCTACACCACAGTCGGACCTAAGCCTCTTGATTTTCCGATCAAGTTGGTTTTCCACTTCAGCTTTATAGATCTTGAAAAAGTTCAAAGCCTCATCCTTAGATTTCAGAAGATACACACAGCAGTATCTAGTGGAGTCGTCAATTAACGTCATGAAATATTTCTTTCCAACTTTTGTCAAAACACCATTCATTTCACATAGATCTGAATGTATGAGTTCTAGTGGTGCAAGATTTCTTATTTCCACAGTCGTGTGAGACTTACGAGGTTGCTTAGCTTGCACACAAACTTGACACTTAGACCCCTTGACAGTGGTGAAACTAGGGATTAAGTTCAATTTGGCTAGTCGCGACATGCAACCAAAGTTAACATGACAGAGACGTGAATGCCACACATTTGATTCAGTATTGTTGCAAACATGATTAACAACTTTATTGCAAACATCTGACAAGGATAAATGAAACAGGCCTCCTGACTCATAGCCTTTACCAACAAAGGTTCCATACTTGGATATTACAAATTTATTTGACTCAAAGACAAGCTTGTAGCCATCTCTACACAGAAGAGATCCGCTAACAAGATTTTTATTGACGGAGGGGACATAATGCACGTTCTTCAGCCGCACGATCTTCCCCGAAGTAAACTTCAGATCGACCGTGCCAACACCACGAACAGAAGCACTTGAACCATTGCCCATCAGCACGGTTGAAGTCCCTGCAGTCTGATAAGACGAAAACATGGAAATATCACCACATACATGCACATTAGCACCTGTGTCAATCAACCAATCAGGAGAATGACATACTGAAAGAATAGTGGGAAATATACCATACCCAGCATCCTTCATGTTAGTGTCACCAATGACAACATTAGCGGTCTTGTCGCCTTTCCCAAGATGACGCTTGTCATAACAATTAGGGCAACTAGGAGCCCAATGGTCAGGATCTCTGCACACATGACAAACACCTTTATTCTTGTCATTCTTCTTCTTAAAGTTCGTGTGTTTTACAACCTTGTTCTTCCCATCAAACTTTGCTTTACCATCAAACTTTCCCTTGTTCTTGAATTTGTGGGGCTGGAAGTTTTTCTTCTGTACCAGATTGGCAGTAGAACCTCCCTCAATACCTCGAGCACGGTTATCCTTTGCTCTCGCCTTTTCTTCCACATCAAGAGTACCAATGAGATCCGGAACAGAAAACTCCTGCCTCTTATGCTTCAGTAAGGTAGCAAAGTTCCTCCACGAAGGAGGAAGCTTAGTGATGATACCTCCGGCAACAAACTTGTCTGGTAGCATACAATTGAAGTGCTCAAGTTCTCTAGCAAATGACTGTATCTCATGAGCTTGCTCAACCACGGAGCACTCTTCAGTCATCCTGTAATCATAGAATTGCTCCATGATGCACAGCTCAGTGCCAGCATCCGAGACCCCAAACTTGGCCTCGAGTGTGTCCCACATATCTTTTCCATTATCAATTGATGCATAAGCATCAACTATGCTGTCACCAAGAACACTCAAGAGAGCAGCCTTAAACAGGGTATCCATTTTCTGAAAAGCTTGTTCCTTTTGAGCATCATATTCTCCTTCAGGTTTGCCAAGAGTGGCATCATAGCAACCATAAGACTGCTCTCACGCGCCACCTCTTATAGTGGATACCCTCAAACATAGGAGGTCTCATGGAAGCAGCAAAACCACTCGGGGTAAATTGCCTATAATAAGGTTTTTGGATTGTTGGAAATATGAGAAATTTACCAAATGATTTTATTAACAGAAATACTAGATAAAGCATGACTAATATAGCAGAGACAAAACAAGTCATGCGATCTGACAGAGAGAAAGTAATAGCATCAGCATATATGAACTATAGCTAAACATATCTAGAGAAAACACTAGAACAAGGAAGTATGGCAGTACCTCGAACAGAAAGAAGAAGAACACATACGGGACAGCAGCAGTATAAGCACTAGACTTGGGGTGGGTGTCCTCGCCAGCCATGTGATACGTCTCCAACGTATCTATAATTTTGTATTGTTCCATGCTATTATATTATCTATTTTGGATGTTTAATGGGCTTTATTATACACTTTTATATTATTTTGGGACTAACCTACTAACCAGAGGCCCAGCCCAAATTGCTGTTTTTTGCCTATTTCAGTGTTCCGTGGAAAAGGAATATCAAACGGAGTCCAACGGAATGAAACCTTCGGGAGAGTTATTTTTGGAACAAGCGCAATCTAGGAGACTTGGAGTGGACATCAAGCAAGCAACGAGGCGGCCACGAGGCAGGGAGGCGCGCCCAGGGGGTAGGCGCGCCCCCACCCTCATGCGCCCCTCGTGGCTCCCCTGACCAATTTCTTTCGCCTATATATACTCATATACTCCGTGGACATCTGAGAGCACCACGAAACCCTATTTCCACCGCCGCAACCTTCGTACCCGTGAGATCCCATCTTGGGGCCTTTTCCGGCGCTCCACCGGAGGGGGCATTGATCACGGAGGGCTTCTACATCAACACCATAGCCTCTCCGATGATGTGTGAGTAGTTTACCTCAGACCTTCGGGTCCATAGTTATTTGCTAGATGGCTTCTCTCTTTGGATCTCAATACAAAGTTCTCCTCGATCTTCTTGGAGATCTATTCGATATAATTCTTTTTGCGGTGTGTTTGTCGAGATCTGATGAATTGTGGGTTTATGATCAAGATTATCTATGAACAGTATTTGAATCTCCTCTAAATTCTTTTATGTATGATTTTTTATCTTTGCAAGTCTCTTTGAATTATCAGTTTGGTTTGGCCTACTAGATTGATCTTTCTTGCAATGGGAGAAGTGCTTAGCTTTGGGTTCAGTCTTGCGGTGTTCTATCCCAGTGACAGAAGGGGAACCGATACGTATTGTATTGTTGCCATCGAGGATAAAAAGATGGGGTTTATATCATATTGCTTGAGTTTATCCCTCTACATCATGTCATCTTGCCTAATGCGTTACTCTATTCTTATGAACTTAATACTCTAGATGCATGCTAGATAGCGGTCGATGTGTGGAGTAATATTAGGAGATGCGGAATCGTTTCGGTCTACTTGTCGCGGACGTGATGCCTACATACATGATCATGCCTAGATATTCTCATGACTATGCACTTTTCTATCAATTGCTCGACAGTAATTTGTTCACCCACCGTAATACTTATGCTATCTTGAGAGAAGCCACTAGTGAAACCTATGGCCCCCGGGTCTATCTTCCATCATATAAGTTTACGATCTATTTTATTTTGCAATTTATTTTCCAATCTATATCATAAAAGTACCAAAAATATTTATCTTATTATCTCTATCAAATCTCACTTTTGCAAGTGGACGTGAAGTGATTGACAACCCCTTTATCGCGTTGGTTGCAAGGTTCTTATTTGTTTGTGTAGGTACGAGCCGATTTGTGTGCAGTCTCCTACTGGATTGATACCTTGGTTCTCAAAAACTGAGGGAAATACTTATGCTACCTTGCTGCATCACCCTTTCCTCTTCAAGGGAAAACCAACGCATGCTCAAGAGGTACCAAGAAGGATTTCTGGCACTGTTGCCGAGGAGGCTATGCCAAGTTAAGTCAAGATTGGATCTTCCAGCAGCTAGCCATCTCTAGTGCAGTTGCCAAGTCAAGTCAAGACATACCAAGTACCCATCACAAACTCTTATCCCTCGCATTACATTATTTGTCATTTGCCTCTCGTTTTCCTCTCTATCGGTGTCAAAACCGGTGGATCTCGGGTAGGGGGTCCGAACTGTGCATCTAGGATCGATGGTAACAGGAGACGGTGGACACGATGTTTACCCAGGTTCGGGCCCTCTCTATGGAGGTAATACCCTACTTCCTGCTTGATTGATCTTGATGAATATGAGTATTACAAGAGTTGATCTACCATGAGATCGTAATGGCTAAACCCTAGAAGTCTAGCCTGTATGAATATGGTAATGAGTATTCGGACCTATAGACCTAACCCTCTAGTTTATATAGACACCAGAGGGATCTAGGGTTACATCAAATCGGTTACAGAGAAGGGAATCTTCATATTTGATTGCCAACCTTGCCTTCCAGGCCAAGGAGAGTCCCATCCGGACACGGGTGGAGTCTTCGATCTTCGTATCTTCACAGCCCATCAGTCCGGCCCATGGCTAATAGGTTGGACGCCCGAGGACCCCTTAGTCCAGGACTCCCTCAGTAGCCCCTGAACCAGGCTTCAATGACGAGGTGTCCGGCGCGCAGATTGTCTTCGGCATTGCAAGGCGGGTTCCCCTTCCCGAATACTCCAAGATAGTCTTCGGACGCGAAGAATGTAACCGGACCTATAACACAAGCACCACACACAGCCGCAAAGAGTATAATATTCCACGAGTCCAATCCGCTGACAACTTTCTTTGTAATGTGACATCACATACACCCGGTCATTATTTCGAACCATTTTCGTCTGCCGTTCCATGTTTTGAGATGCGGTTTCCATTGTCATGTCTTGTCAAAGCAGAGATCGTGTCCCCTTATTGCGGGATTCTCATCAATACGAGCGTGGGCAACCCAACCGTGCCGTTTGCACAGCCCTTGGGAATAGGCGAGTTTTAAGGCGAGTGGGGAGGCGTTCGATATTTACTGCCTTTATAAAGGGATAAGGATTCATCCTTGTTCACCTACGCCTTCTCTTGCCCTCTGCCCTCTCAACCTTGAGCTCCAACGCCCAAGCTCTCAACCTTTCCGCCTTAAGCAAGTATTCAACCATATCCAGAACCGGAGGGCAAGGTAAATGGACATCGCTGGGCTTCGGGCGGCCGGGTACCTCGCGAAAGAAATCACCCACCGACTTCCAGCCAAGGGGTAAATTGTCCCCACCCCGAAGCCCGACGAGAGGGTGCTGTTCATCCCCCATTTTGTCCGCGGGTTAGGGTTTCCACTCCACCCTTTCGTCCATGGACTGATGTTCTATTACGGGCTAGATTTCCATGATCTGGCCCCGAACTCCTTCCTCAACATTTTGGCATTCATTGTCGTGTGTGAGGCCTTCCTCCGCATCCAACCCCACTTCGGGCTATGGCTCAAGATCTTCAACGTGAAGCCGAAGGTGGTGGATGGACAGCACGCGGAGTGCAGAGGCGCCATGGTGAGCAAACTGCCCAATGTCACATGGACCAAATCATGTGTGGACGGAGAAGGCAGAGCGGATTCATTGTCTGGCTCCGCTGCCCGAAGAGCCCGTCATACGGCTCCTGGCAAAGATGCTGGTTCCGGCGCCTTACAAGGCGCCGGAGAAGAAGGCCAAGGGAACCAAAGGCGGCCCTCGCCGCAAGGGTACTTCGGACGTGACGTCCGAAGATGATGAGGATCACTCCTCTGCCGCCGAAGACGACGTCGAGGAGGAGCCGGACACATGGGGGAGCAAATCCCCTAGCCGAATACCCTTCCGAAGACCCACACGGCTCCGGAGTCAAGTGAGCAGCCTTCCCCGAAAGGAGGAGGTGTGCATGTTCCGGCGGTGACCTCTGTCCAATCGGAGGCACCGGATAGTCTACTGGAAGCGCTACAAGGCGCTTCCCTTGCGGATGAGCACCGTATCCTTATGGGTATGGTGATTGAGAAGGTTCAGTCAGTTAAGAGCGGACTGACCGAAGCCTGCAGCAATCTGCTGACCGGCTTTGAGGTAAGCGATGTAAAAGAAAAAGTCCCAATGTAGACAGTAGCCCCTGAGACACTATCTGGTGTTCGGAAGGAAAAGAGCCGGACAGAGGATCAATACCCTGCACGAAGCTAACTATATATGTCTTATGTGACTGAGCAGGCGTCGCTACTGGCCGCGACCTCACATGCTGCCAAAGTCTCCGGACTGAAGCAAAAACTGGAGCGGCACGAGGACGAGCTCGGTCAAGCGAGGAAGCAGCTGGAGGACCAGCAAGGTATTTTTAATCACTCGCTATATATTCGGAAAGAATAAATGATGTTTTATTGACTGTAATTCATGATGTGTGTAGGAGCGATGACCGAGGTCGAGGCCCTAAAAAAGGCCCTGGCCGAAGCCAAGGGGAAAGTTGTCCAGGAGCAAGCTGCTCGTAAGAAGCTCAAGGCCAGGCTTAACGAGGTGCAGCAGGAGCTCCAAGATGCTGTTAAGAAATGCGAGACCTTGGAGGGAAACGTTTTGGCTCGAGACGCCGAACTCGCCAAGGCTCGCCAAATCGCAGAAGAGGCGCGGGTTGAAGCCTAGGGCGCCCTCCAGGAAATCCAAGAGGCCAAGAGGATCGCGGCGGGTAAGGCATTTAGTATGCAAAGCAAGTATGTGAAGAAGAAGTATTTCTTACTAACCCATATCCAGAGTTCCCCAGGGGCGTTTGCGGACCTGCCGCGCAGTGTGTCAGACGCTGCAGAGTTCTTTCAAGCTGAAGAAGGGAGCTCAACGGAGAAGCTATTCTGGTCGCAATATCTGACGCCAGAGCATCCGGTGCCCTTCAACGATCAGCTAAAACAGTTGGTCGAGTTGCACATGGTGGCCGAACTGGCCATGAAGGACTTGATAATCCGGTTGTGGCCTGCTGAAGCTATACCTAGTAGCTACTTCGGCCTCCTAAAGCGGCTGGTGAATGCCTGTCCTTGGTTGGATGTCGTCAAGCGTTCGGTCTGCATCGAGGGCACGCGCATGGCCTTTGCCCATGTCAAGGTCTGGTGGGTGAAAATGGATGCCAAGAAGCTGATGACCGAGGGACCACCGGAGGGCAAGGAGCACCGCAAGCCCGAGCTATATTTTGATAGTGTCCTGGAGGGGTCCCGCATTGTTGCGGAGCAGTGTGCGAAAGACGTGATCTTTGAATGAATACATTCATATTTGTCTCGCCCTGTATTGTGAAACAAAGACAATTTGTGTAATATAATTCTTTGTGTTAATTTTTTACCTCCTGTGCGGCCGTTTTTATTAAATCTGAGAGTTGGCCAGTCTCCGGCTTCAGCCCCCGTGTAGGAAGTACCGGGGTGTTCGGTGGGCGCCAAAACACACTTGATCCAAAGATTTTTGGTCCGTTAAGGAGGTGTTAGCACTGCGAACCAGGCAATCAGACTATGCTGCTTTATCACTCTCACTTAGCCATAGGAGTTTGACAAATAAAAATTTAGGCGCAGGCCCTAGTGCTCGTGAGTACGAACTTGGGATACTGTAAACACCTGATCGGGTAAAAACCAATCCTTCGCTAAATGCGGAAAAAACCTCTAACGATTTGTAACCTCTCGAACAGCTGACCGGCTCTCGCCGCATCATGACAGTCAGTTTTCGGCTTTCTCTACTGAGGTGCTCATCCGAATGAACCAAGGCACAATCGCAGTAGTTCTCCCTTTACTACCCTAGACGATATAACGGAACGTAAGGTAGTAAGCACAGGAGCCGGGCAACCCAACTATTGACCAAAGACATGATTCGGAGCCGATGCATATAATGCTAAAGATCGGGGTGCCGAACTATACTGTAAAAGTGTTCGGACTTTGTTGTCGTGTTATGGGGCATATTGAAGCCCCTGGCGAATAAAGGCGTACTAGAGTGTACGTGTGCAATTGATAAGAATATCAAGAAAGGGGGAAAAAGGAAAAGGACAGTATGCCAATGCCGCAGGAACTTGGCCTGCGAACTATTTTTTCCATTTAAAGCATGATTAATACGTCAAAGCATATTTGTACAAGTAGTGCAATAAGCAATAAGGCTATTTAACATGCCACAACCAAGGCGAAGCTGCGTACGGGTACCGAAAACAGGTAGAGTGATCGTTGAAGGGGTCGCCTAGAGCTCCCCTTATGCGTCCGAGTTGCTTATCCCCTTGGTGTACTTATCCTTCGGAAGGATAGGTGTTCGGGCCTTCAGGGAGGGCCTGTGGAAAAGAAACCTGAAAAGGAAAAAAAGTAAATATTGAAAGTATATGTGTCCGGGGGCGGTCAAGCCGTACTATGGATCACAAGACAAGAATGCCTCCGTATATGCACATGGTATTTTGAGTGCGTACTTATGTACGCGCGGTACAAATGCCGCCACCTGATTGGGACTGGGACGGAGGCCGAATACGCGCGGTACAAGCCGCACTATCCTGCTACAGAATGGTCCGGACCCTCTTAGTGGTGTCCGGGAGTTCGGCCGCCGAATTAAGGTTCTGCTTAAAAAGGCTGCTCTGTACGTCTGCTGCTAGGGCAGCGGTGTGCTCCTCGGTACGGAGGGAGCCACTACTAGGGAAAACCCTAGTAGTAGCGCGGGTTTTGAGGCTAGCAGCAGCGCGGGTGGCCGCACTACTAATAAGGCGCTACAGCTAACTTATAGTAGTAGCACGGTCCGTACCCGCGCTACTACTGTTGACGATATCAGCAGCGCTTTTTATGAACGCGCTACTATTACTTAGCTATAGCGATTTCGCAGTCCCTCACTACTGCTATATCTTTCATCATTTTCCCCCCGTACCCCTTTCCCTTTCAGTTTCCCTTTCAGATACTAGATACTAGGTACTGCTAGTAGATATCAAATTCATAAACCATTACTGGGTAGTACTCCCCACGATGAGTAATTTGGAACGAAGGGAGTACTAGATAACAATTTCATGCATAGTCAACATGCATCCTCAAGCAGTACAAGGTCATATCAACGGCGATCATCATATGTAGTTCTAGATGATATCGACGACGATCATCATATGTAGTTCTAGATGATATAGCCACACACACATATGTAGTTCTAGATGATATAGCCACACACACATATGTAGTTCTAGATGATATCGAAGACAATCATCATCCTCAAGCCTGGGCGGTTGGTGTTCCTGATAGTAATTAGGATGGCCTTTCCAACACGAAGATTCTTGCCATCGAGGAATTTCTTCCACCCAACTGAGTTTAAGTGTGTGCGACCGTCCGTGTCCATGCTGTAAGTACAGGTTGTGACGGAGCCCCTTGAAGTAAGGCGTAGTCCAGCTGAGCCTTCTTCATCAGGCTCGATACCATAACTCACAGATATGCTCTTTGCCAATTTCTGAATAAGAAAAACATTTCAATTCATAAATAGCCTCGCAAATAAGTACATATGGATTATCTACACTATTAATAGTTTCCTTAGATTCTACACTAATAAGCATGTGATCGAACTCTACACTAAAACATATCAACGACTAGATTCCACACAACATACCATATCATTGGATTGTACACTAAGTATTTCATCAGATAATTTGCATTCGTAAGTATAACATACCATATCATGTCGATCAACCATGGTATTTGTCAGGCGGGTCACGAATGGCACCCGACAAAGTCAGCACGTGGCGGAATTATGTCCCACAGGTTGGACACCTCCTCCTCGCTCAGCCTTGTTCTTTGAGCTACGATGGCTTCATGAAGTGGGTCCTCATCATCTTCATCGAGTGGGTCCTCATTATCTTCATCATCTTCATCATCTTCGTCATCTTCATCATCTTCCACGAGGTTGAGATAAATGACAGCCAGCTTGGGTCTTTCTGCTCTAAAGGAGAAGCTGATCAACTCACCACTAGTAAGACGCATGCGAGCGACGAAACGGGCCCATCCATCTCGTCCAATCTGAGACATATTGCGTCCTTTCTCGACCTCCATAGTGTACGGCCCCCCAGGAGCCTCAAATGTCACAGTGTCTCTTGTCAGCTTGTTGAATTTCAAACTCACATTGCATGGGACGATCTGTGTAAAATAAGCAAAATGACACAATGCAGTAATGCCAACACTAAAAATAAAATATTTATTGCATTTCATCTAATTTCTTACCTCCGCATGACGAAAACTCGGCTGGAAGTAGATGCCGAACAGCTTGCCAGTTGCAAGGCTGCTGGCGCACCTTGACTTGCACAGTCAACATAGTGGTGGTGGTGGTAGCACCATTTTTCCTAAAGAAATATGAGCAAAGGATTAACGATCCACTTCACAGGAAAGAAAAATAGTAGCATGTGATATTTTTGGTTCTTCCACAAGAAGCAATTTGATGGACAATTATAATCCTAAGATCTAGTAACATGTAACATATTAGATGACAAGGTACCACCTACATTTTGCCAAAAAGTAACTTATTAAAAAAACAAAAGCAACTACGTACCTATCCATGTATAGAAAAAATAACAATAAAATGGTGCATACTAAATCAACTAAATGAACTAGCCTACTAAATCAACTAAATCAAAATGTTCTAAATCAACTAAATGAACTAGCCTACTAAATCAACTAAACCAAAATGTTCTAACTCAACTAAATCAACTAGCCTACTAAATCAACTAAATCAAAATGTTCTAAATCAACTAGCCTACTAAATCAACTAAATCAAAATGTTCTAAATCAACTAAATCAACTAGCCTGCTAAATCAACTAAATCATATCAACTAAATCAAAATGTTGCATATGAACTAGCCTACTAAATCAAAATGTAGCAGGCAGGAGGGAGAAGGAGGGGCGACTCGAGGAGGGAGAAGATAGTAGGACGGAGGAGGAAGGCGGAGCGAGGAGGGGCCGGCCGGCGGCCAGTGGAGGGAGGCCGGAGGAGGAAGGTGGAGCGAGGAAGGGCCGGCCAGCGGCGAGTGGAGAGGGAGGACGGAGGAGGAGGCCGGTACCGAGTCCAGCAAGGAGGAGGAGGTGACAGCGGCGCAGAAGGAGGAGGGGCGACGGGGGAGGACCGGGGCAGGGGATTGAGAGGGGATCCAGTGAGTGTGTGACTGTGAGTGGATAGGATAGAGGAGATGGGGATGGGAGATGGAATGTCTTAGCAGTAGCGCGCTATAGAGAAAGACGCTACTGCTAAACTACCTAGCAGCAGTGCCTTTCACAAAGAAGCGCTACTACTATGTGTCAGCAGGTAAAAATAGACTTAGTTCAATGTATCAAAAATACATTGATCATCAACGATCTTTTTGTGTACAATCTGATTTGTCAATATGAGTCCTCACTGGTTTAGGAACAGGTGAAGACTCATATTGCAGCCACAAATTCTACACATAGAGTTCAATGAAGACCAAGTGCTTGTCAAAGTTTAAGAAGTAACATATTTAAGGTGGTAGAAACTCTCTTCATGGAGCGAGGTGGGACTAAATTTTTGTAGTAAACTTAGCAGTAGAGCTTATTGGCGAAATGCACTGCTACTATGCTACAAAGCAGTAGCGCCCATTGTTATAACGTGTTGCTGCTATAACTAGCCTCGCGGCGGCCTCGTGGGAATTATAGCAGTAGCGCATCTTTGAGCGGGTGCGCTACTGCTATATTTATTTCAGCAGTGATTTATTCTTGTGCTCGCTACTGCTAATTAGTAGCAACGCCTTATTCTAAAGCGCGCTGCTGATAAGATTCTGTGTATAGGCTTTTCCCTAGTAGTGAGAGTTCCGTGTTTCCATTGACTGTTATGACACTGCGTGGTCCGGACATCTTGAGCTTGAGATAAGCATAGTGTGGCACCGCGTTGAATCAAGCAAATGCGGTTCATCCAAGCAGTGCGTGATAGCCGCTGCGGAAGGGGACGATGTCGAAGATTAACTCTTCGCTTCGGAAGTTGTCCGGAGATCCGAAGACAACCTCTAGTGTGATTGAGCCCGTACAACGGGCCTCTACACCTGGTATGACTCCTTTAAAGGTAGTCTTTGTGGGCTTGATCCGTGATGGGTTAATGCCCATTTTGCGCACCGTATCCTGATAAAGCAGGTTGAGGCTGCTACCACCATCCATCAGGACCCGCATGAGGTGGAATCCGTCGATGATTGGGTCGAGGACCAATGCGGCCGACCCGCTGTGACGGACACTAGTCGGGTGGTCTCGGCAATCAAATGTGATCTGGAAGGAGGACCATGGGTTGAACTTTGGGGCGACTGGCTCCATCACGTAGACGTCCCTGAGTGCACGCTTGCGTTCCGTCTTGGGGATGTGGGTGGCATATATCATATTCACCGTTTTGAACTGAGGGGGGAATTTCTTCTGTCCCCATGTGTTCAGTGGCCGAGTATCCTCGTCATCGTCCTTGCTTTGCGACCCCTTCTCCTTGTTATCGGCATTTAACTTGTTGGCCTGTTTAAAAACCCAACAATCTCTGTTGGTGTGGTTGGCTGGTTTTCCCGGGGTGCCATGTATCTGGCATGAACGATTGAGTATGCGGTCCAGACTGGATGAGCCGGAATTGTTCTTATTGTATGGCTTCTTCCACTGACCGGACTTGGAGCCACTGAATCCGGCATTGACCGCCGTGTCATCGGTATGGTTGCCATTGATTCGACGCTTGTGTTTGTTGCGTCGGGGATTGCTATTGATATCCTTGGCTTCAGAGGTGCCTGGTTTGCTTGCATTATTATTGCAATGGGCTAACCAACTATCTTCGCCCGCGCAAAAGCGGGTCATAAGTGTCATAAGTGCCGCCATGGACTTCGGCTTTTCGTGCCCGAGATGTCAGGCGAGCCATTCGTCGCGGATGCTATGCTTAAAGGCCGCTAGGGCTTCGACATCTGGACAGTCGACAGTCTGGTTCTTTTTAGTTAAGAACCTAGTCCAGAATTTTCGGGCTGATTCTCTGGGCTGTTGGACTATCTGACTTAAATCATCTGCATCCGGAGGCTGGACGTATGTTCCTTGGAAGTTGTCCAAGAAGGCTTCTTCCAAGTCTTCCCAGCTGCCGATTGAGTTTTCTGGCAGACTGTTCAACCAGTACTGAGCTTGTCCTTTAAGTTTCAATGGGAGATATTTAATGGCGTGGAGATCATCGCCACGATCCATATGAATATGGAGGAGGAAATCCTCTATCCAGACTGCAGGGTCTGTTGTCCCATCATATGATTCGTTGTTTACGGGTTTAAACCCTTCTGGGAATTCATGGTCCATTACTTCATCCGTGAAGCAAAGGGGGTGTGCGGCGCCTCTATATCGGGCCACATCGTGACGTACTTCCAATGGGTTCCTTCTGCGTAGTTCGGCCCGGGCGTGGTTGGGCTTATTACGTCCCGGTAGGTGGCCGTCGTCACATGTCGGGGCACGCCCTCGTGATCCGTAGATCAATCTAGCATGTCCTGCATTATTGTCCAGTTTTTGCCGTAGGTCATAGGTATGTCCCTGAGCTATTTGGTCTCCACCTTTACAGTGAGGTGGAGCGGGCTGGTGTTCGGCTTGAGTTGCCGCCTTGTCTTGACCCCGTGGTGGTCGGTCAGCCGCATTGCATGATGATGGTATGGCCTCCAACGCATCATCATCGAACTGTGGGAGCAATCTACGTTGCGGGTAGCTTTTGGCTAGGTGCTTGAGGCCATATTCCTTGGCGGCCAGGACATCAGTCCATCTGTCATTCAGCAGATCTTGATCAGCTTGAAGCTACTGCTGCTTCTTTTTCAGGCTCCTTGCAGTGGCTATTAGCCGGCGCTTAAAGTGCTCCCGCTCGAGGGGTTCTTCAGGCATGATAAAGTCTTCGTTGCCGAGGCTCACCTCCTCCTCGGAGAGCCGATGATAACTACCATCCTCCGAGTCTTCATTTACGGCCTGTTCATCAGGGCTGACTTGCCCATCCTCCTAATTGTCCTGTTCGGCAGTTTGTTTGTCGTGGTCTTCTACATCTTCGGCACCGTCCTGAGTGTTGTCGTCTCCTGTGCCAGTGTTGTTGTCCTTGCTGTAGCGTGTTTTAGAGCGGCGCCGCTGACGCCGGCGCTTTGGTTGTGTCTTAGGGGGGGTCATCCTTCACCGGGTTTTTCTTGTCGTCACCACTATTACCTTTTGGTGTATCCACCATGTATACGTCGTATGAGGAGGTGGCCGTCCATCGTCCGGTGAACGGCGTGGCTTGGGCCTCCTCTTCTCCGGCATCATCGTCCATACCGTCGATGTCTTTGGAGTCATAATCGAGTGTGTCGGTTAGGTCATCGACAGTGGTTATGAAGTGGGTGGTGGGTGGGAAACGAAATTATCCATCATCAGCCTCCAGTTCAAACCAGAGATAATTCGGCTATGAGTCCCCGGCCAAGGACAGATTCTTTAATGAGTTTAGCACATCACCGAAAGGCGAGTGTCGGAAGATGTCTGTGGCACTGAATTCTAAGATCGATAACCGATCCAGCTCGGCGTCCGTGGACGTACATGGTTCAGAACTTATAGCTGGGAACGAGTCCGGAGTTCCGGTGACACAGATATCACGCGAGGCTAAGTCTGTGTGTGGCTCCAACGCTGCGGAATCTGTGGCCTCCGTAGCGGGGTTGAGCTTCCTGTCCTCGGATGGCGCGATTTGCTCTAGATCTAAGGCCAGAGTAGTTATAGGAGCTATCTCCTAGATGTGGTCCGATGACAGATTTAAGTCATGTTCATCGAGGTGACAAGGAGCGGCTGCCGCAGTCTCAAATCCGTCGAAGATCATGTTCCACGGACGTCTGCAACTTAATTCAAGCTCCCGAATCTGACCTGATGGCCAGGGGCGTAGCTTTCGATCTGCTCCAGATGCCCAAGTGAGTTGGCCCGTAGTGCAAAGCTGCTGAATACGAAGATCTGTCCGGGGAGGAAGATTTCTCCTTGGATAGCATCATTGTAAATGATCGAATGGGCCATCAAACCTCTTGACGACGGCACGGTGGAACTCTCAATGAAAGCACCAATGTCGGTGTCAAAACCAATGGATCTCGGGTAGGGGGTCCCGGACTGTGCGTCTAGGATCGATGGTAACAGGAGACGGGGGACACGATGTTTACCCAGGTTCGGGCCCTCTCTATGGAGGTAATACCCTACTTCCTGCTTGATTGATCTTGATGAATATGAGTATTACAAGAGTTGATCTACCACGAGATCGTAATGGCTAAACCCTAGAAGTCTAGCATGTATGAATATGGTAATGAGTATTCGGTCCTATAGACCTAACCCTCCAGTTTATATAGACACCGGAGGGATCTAGGGTTATGTCAAATCGGTTACAGAGAAGAGAATCTTCATATTTGATCGCCAACCTTGCCTTCCACGCCAAGGAGAGTCCCATTCGGACACTGGTGGAGTCTTCAGTCTTCGTATCTTCACAACCCTTCAGTCCGGCCCATGGCTAACAGACCGGACGCCCAAGAACCCCTTAGTCCAGGACTCCCTCACTATCCCCCACTTCACCCTTGTCGTTTTATTCGCCCTCTTCTCCGTTTGCCTCTTTTTGCTTGCCTTTTGTGTGCTTGTGTGTTCGATTATTTGTCATGATGGCTCAAGACAATACTAAATTGTGTGATTTTTCCAATACCAACAACAATGATTTTCTTAGCACTCCGATTGCTCCTATTACCGATGCTGATGTGAAATTAATGCTGCTTTGCTGAATCTTGTCATGATCAATTCTCTGGCCTTCCTAGTGAAGATGTCGCTACACATCTAAACAACTTTGTTGATTTGTGCGATATGCAAAAGAAGAGAGATGTGGATAATGATATTGTTAAATTGAAGCTATCTCCATTTTCGCTTAGAGATCGTGCTAAAACATGGTTTTCATCTTTGCCTAAAAACAGTATTGATTCATGGAATAAGTGCAAAGATGCTTTTATCTCTAAGTATTTTCCTCCCGCTAAGATCATCTCTCTTAGAAACGATATTATGAATTTTAAGCAACTTGATCATGAACATGTTGCACAAGCTTCGGGGAGAATGAAATTAATGATACGCAATTGCCCTACACATGGTTTGAATTTATGGAAGATTATACAAAAAATTATGCCGGATTGAATTTTGCTTCTAGAAATCTTTTAGATTCGGTTGCGGGGGGCACTTTTATGGAAATCACTTTAGGAGAAGCTACTAAACTCCTAGATAATATTATGGTTAATTATTCTCAATGGCACACCGAAAGATCCACTAGTAAAAAGGTTCATGCGATTGAAGAGATTAATGTTTTGAGTGGAAAGATGGATGAACTTATGAAATTTTTTGCTAGTAGGAGTGTTTCTTCTTATCCTAATGATATGCCTTTGTCCACTTTGATTGAGAAAAATAATGATTCTATGGATGTGAATTTTGTTGGTAGGAACAATTTTGGTAACAACGCGTATAGAGGAAACTTTAATTCTAGGCCATTCCCTAGTAATTCCTCTAATAATTATGGTAATTCCTACAACAACACTTACGGAAATTTTAATAAGTTGACCTCTAATTTTGAGACTAGTGTTAAAGAGTTTATGAATTCACAAAAGAATTTCAATGCTTTGCTTGAAGAAAAATTGCTTAAGATTGATGAATTGGCTAGGAACATGGATAGAATTTCTCTTGATGTTGATTCTTTGAAACTTAGATCTATTACACCTAAGCACGATATCAATGAGTCTCTCAAAGCCATGAGAATTTCCATTGATTAATGCAAAGAAAGAACCGCTAGGATGCGTGCTAAGAAAGATTGCTTCATAAAAGCGTGTTATTCTAGTTTTCATGATAATAAGGATGAAGATCTAAAAGTGATTGATGTGTCTCCTATTAAATCTTTATTTTGCAATATGAATCTTGATAATGGGACTAGAGATGAGTCAACTTTAGTTAGAAGGCGTCCCAATAATTCGGAGTTTTTAGATATTGATGCAAAAATTGGTAAAAGTGGGATTGAGGAGGTCAAAACTTCACATAGCAATGAACCCACTATTTTGGATTTCAAGGAATTTAATTATGATAATTGCTCTTTGATAGATTGCATTTCCTTGTTGCAATCCATGTTAAATTCTCCTCATGCTTATGATCAAAATAAAGCTTTTACCAAACATATCGTTGATGCTTTAATGCAATCCTATGAAGAAAAACTTGAGTTAGAAGTTTCTATCCCTAGAAAACTTTATGATGAGTGGTAACCTACTATTAAAATTAAAATTAAAGACCATGAGTGCTATGTTTTATGTGATTTGGGTGCTAGTGTTTCCACGATTCCAAAAACTTTGTGTGATGTGTTGGGTTTCCGTGAATTTGATGATTGTTCTTTAAACTTGCACCTTGCGGATTCCACCATTAAGAAACCTATGGGAATGATTAATGATGTTCTTATTGTTGCAAATAGGAATTATGTGCCTGTATATTTTATTGTTCTTGATATAGATTGCAATCCTACATGTCCTATTATTCTTGGTAGACCTTCCCTTAGAATGATTGGTGCAATTATTGATATGAAGGAAGGGAATATTAGATTCCAATTTCCGTTAAGGAAAGGCATGCAACACTTTGCTAGAAAGAAAATTAAGTTACCTTATGAATCTATTATGAGAGCCACTTATGGATTGCATACCAAAGATGACAATGCTTAGATCTATCCTTGCCTTTATGCCTAGCTAGGGGCATTAAACGATAGCGCTTGTTGGGAGGCAACCCAATTTTATTTTTATTTCTTGCTTTTTGGTTCTGTTTAGTAATAAATAATTCATCATGCTACTGCTATGATTGTGTTTTTTTATTTTAATTAGTGTTTGTGCCAAGTAAAGCCTTTAGGATCTTCTTGGATGATAGTTGTTTGAACTTGCTGTAAAAAACAGAAACTTTGCGCTCACAAAAATAATTTTCATAAATCACAGAAAAGCGATTTTTCCCTGATTCTTTTTGAAGTAGATTAATATACATATTACCCAGGTCTTCCTAATTTGGTTGAATTTTTGGGGCTCTAGAAGTTTACGTTTGATACAGATTGCTACAGACTGTTCTGTTTTTGACAGATTCTGTTTTTTGTGTGTTGATTGCTTATTTTGATGAATCTATGTCTAGTATCGGGGGGTATGTGTTGGGTAACGTAGTAATTTCAAAAAAATTCCTACGCACACGCAAGATCATGGTGATGCATAGCAACGAGAGGGGAGAGTGTTGTCTACGTACCCTCGTAGACCGTAAGCGGAAGCGTTATATCAACGCGGTTGATGTAGTCGAATGTCTTCACGATCCGACCGATCCAAGTACCGAAAGCACGGCACCTCCGAGTTATGCACACGTTCGGCTCAGTGACGTCCTCGCCTTCTTGATCCAGCAAGAGGGGCGAAGTAGTAGATGAGTTCCGGCAGCACGACGGCGTGGTGTCGGTGTTGGTGAAGAACAATCTTCGTAGGGCTTCGCCTAAGCACTACGAAAACTATGACGGAGGATAAACTAGAGGAGACGGGGTTGCCAGCACACAGCTTGGTGTTTCTTGATGTATCTTGGGTGCTAGCCCTACCCCTCTATTTATATGTTGAGCCTTGGGGTCGAAACTTGGGGTAAAAGCCTCCACAAAGTCGGTTTCACCCGAAAGGCAAGAGTCCTTCTCGGACTCCAGGGCCAGACGCCAGGGTTCCCGGTGTCTGGAACCAGACGCTAGGGACTCTGGCGTCTGGCCCCTGGACTCCGCAAAACTTCCTTTTGCGCTTTCCAAAAACCTCGTGGGCTTTCCCCTTTGGCCCAGATAAAGTGTTCCCGTGCCCAAACATTTCGGGAAACATCCGGAACCCCTTTCGATGGATTCCGGAAGCTTTCCGGAGATCAAACACTACTATCCACATATCAATATTTACTTCCAGACCATTTCGGAGTTCCTCATCATATCCGTGATCTCATCCAAAACTCCGAACAACATTCGGTCACCAACATACATAACTCATAGTACTATATCATCAACGAACGTTAAGCGTGCGGACCCTACGGGTTCGATAACTATGTAGACATGACCGAGACGCCTCTCTTGTCAATAACCAATAGTGGGACCTGGATGCCCATATTGGCTCCTACATATTCTACGAAGATCTTTATCGGTCAGACCGCATAACAACATACGTTGTTCCCTTTGTCATCGGTATGTTACTTGCCCGAGATTCGATCGTTGGTATCTCAATACCTAGTTCAATCTCGTTACCGGCAAGTCTCTTTACTCGTTCATGATATATCATCTCGCAACTAACTCATTAGTTGCAATGCTTGCAAGGCTTAAGTGATGTGCATTACCGAGAGGGCCCAGAGATACCTCTCCGACAATCGGAGTGACAAATCCTAATCTCGAAATACGCCGACCCAACAAGTACCTTTGGAGACACCTATAGAGCACCTTTATAATCACCCAGTTACGTTGTGACGTTTGGTAGCACACAAAGTGTTCCTATGGTAAACGGGAGTTGCATAATCTCATAGTCATAGGAACATGTATAAGTCATGAAGAAAGCAATAGCAACATACTAAACGATCAAGTGCTAAGCTAACGGAATGGGTCATGTCAATCACATCATTCTCCTAATGATGTGATCCCGTTAATCAAATAACAACTCTTTGTCCATGGTTAGGAAACATAACCATCTTTGATTAACGAGCTAGTCAAGTAGAGGCATATTAGTGACACTCTGTTTGTCTATGTATTCACACATGTATTATGTTTCCGGTTAATACAATTCTAGCATGAATAATAAACATTTATCATGAAATAAGGAAATAAATAATAACTTTATTATTACCTCTAGGGCATATTTCCTTCAGTATGAACCATAAAGAAGTTGGAATATAGTAGGATAAACACCAATATAAATAAATAATGAGTTCATTAGAGTACCTTGAAGTGGTGGTTTGTTTTATTTCGCTAATGGAGCTCATGAGATTTTCTATTGAGTTTTGTGTTGTGAAGTTTTCAAGTTTCTGGGTAAAGATTTGATGGATTATGGAACAAGGAGTGGCAAGATCCTAAGCTTGTGGATGCCCAAGGCACCCCAAGGTAAAATTCAAGGACAACCAAAAGCCTAAGCTTGGGGATGCCCCGGAAGGCATCCCCTCTTTCGTCTTCGTCCATCGGTAACTTTACTTGATGCTATATTTTTATTCACCACATGATATGTGTTTTGCTTGGAGCGTCTTGTATTATTTGAGTCTTTGATTTTTAGTTTACCATAATCATCCTTGATGTACACACCTTTTGGGAGAGACACACATGAATCAGAATTTATTAGAATACTCTATGTGCTTCACTTATATCTTTTGAGCTAGATAATTTCACTCTAGTGCTTCACTTATATCTCTTTAGAGCACGGTGGTAGTTTTATTTTATAGAAATTATTGATCTCTCATGCTTCACTTATATTATTTTCAGAGTCTTTTGGAACAGCATGGTGATTTGCTTTGGTTAAAATTTTAGTCCTAAAATGATGAACATCCAAGATAGGTATAATAAAAACTATCATATAAAGTGCATTGAATACTATGAGAAGTTTGATACTTGATGATTGTTTTGAGATATGAGGTTGGTGATATTAGAGTCATCCTAATTGAGTAGTTATGAATTTGAGAAACACTTGTGTTGAAGTTTGTGATTCCCGTAGCATGCACGTATGGTGAACCGTTATGTGATGAAGTTGGAGCATGATTTATTTATTGATTGTCTTCCTTATGTGTGGAGGTCGGGATCGCGCGATGGTTAACTCCTACCAACCCTTCCCCTAGGAGCATGCGTGTAGTACTTTGTTTTGATGACTTGTAGATTTTTGCAACAAGTATGTGAGTTCTTTATGACTAATGTTGAGTCCATGGATTATACGCACTCTCACCCTTCCACCATTGCTAGCCTCTCTAATACCGCGCAAATTTTGCCGGTATCATACACCCACCATATACCTTCCTCAAAATAGCCACCATACCTACCTATTATGGCATTTCCATAGCCATTCCGAGATATATTGTCATGCAACTTTCCATCGTTCCGTTTATTATGACACGCTGTATCATTGTCATATTGCTTTTCATGATCATGTAGTTGACATCATATTTGCGGCAAAGCCACCATTCATAATTCTTTCATACATGTCACTCTTGATTCATTGCATATCCCAGTACACCGCCGGAGGCATAGACATAGAGTCATATGTTGTCCTAAGTATCGAGTTGTAATTCTTGAGTTGTAAGCAAATAAAAGTGTGATGATCATCATTATTAGAGCATTGTCCCAAGTGAGGAAAGGATGATGGAGACTATGATTCCCCGACAAGTCGGGATGAGACTCCGGATGAAAAATAATAAAAAAATAGGCCATATAAAAAAAAAGAAAATCCCCAAACAAAAAATGAGAGAAAAAGAGAGAAGAGGCAATGTTACTATCCTTTTACCACACTTGTGCTTCAAAGTAGCACGATCTTCATGATAGAGAGTCTCTTATTTTGTCACTTTCATATACTAGTGGGAATTTTTCATTATAGAACTTGGCATGAATATTCCAATGATGGGCTTCCTCAAAGTGCCCTAGGTCCTCCTGAGCAAGCAAGTTGGATGCACACCCACTTATTTTCTTTTGTTGAGCTTTCATACACTTATAACTCTAGTGTATCCGTTGCAAGGCAATCCCTACTCACTCACATTGATATCTATTGATGGGCATCTCCATAGCCCGTTGATACGCCTAGTTGATGTGAGACTATCTTCTCCTTTTTGTCTTCTCCACAACCACAGTTCTATTCCACATATAGTGCTATGTCCATGGCTCACTCTCATATATTGCGTGAAGATTGAAAAAGTTTGAGAATACTAAAGTATGAAACAATTGCTTGGCCGAAACCGGGGTTCTACATGATTTAAATATTTTGTGTGATGAAGATAGAGCATAGCCAGACTATATGATTTTGTAGGGATAACTTTCTTTAGCCATGTTATTTTGAGAAGACATGATTGCTTTGTTAGTATGCTTGAAGTATTATTATTTTTATGTCAATATTAAACTTTTATCTTGAATCTTTCGGATCTGAATATTTATGCCACAATAAAGAAAATTACATTGAGAAATATGCTAGGTAGCATTCCACATCAAAAATTCTGTTTTTATCATTTACCTACTCGAGGATGAGCAGGAATTAAGCTTGGGGATGCTTGATACGTCTCCAACGTATCTATAAATTTTTATTGTTCCATGCTATTATATTATCTGTTTTGGATGTTTAATGGGCTTTATTATACACTTTTATATTATTTTTGTGACTAACCTACTAACCGGAGGCCCAACCCAAATTGATGTTCTTTGCCTATTTCAGTGTTTCGCAGAAAAGGAATATGAAACGGAGTCCAAACGGAATGAAACCTTTGGGAGAGTTATTTTTGGAACAAACGCAATCCAGGAGACTTGGAGTGGATGTCAAGCAAGCAACGAGGAGGCCACAAGGCAGGGAGGCGCGCCCAGGGGGGTAGGCACGCCCCCACCCTCGTGGCTCCCCTGACTGACTTCTTTCGCCTATATATGTTACAGTATATGTGGATTTCACTAGCTCTTTCCATCAGTTTGGACTTTTGGTTGCGTTGGCTAGTGCATGAAGCTTAACATGGTATCGGAGCTAAGGTCTTGTGTTCAAGTCCTGGTTTGCGCAATTTATCTAAAAATTGCCGTTGCCCCCCTTTGTGTCCATGTATTGGCCTCTTGAGTCATACATGAGTTTCGCGCGCCGTCGCTCTCTTCCGGTTGCACGTGTTGACTTGTCTTCCCCGTCACACGTGAGAGGGGGTGTTACAGTATATGTGGATTTCACTAGCTCTTTCCATCAGTTCGGACTTTTGGTTGTGTTGGCTAGTGCATGAAGCTTAACAATATATACTCATATACCCCGTGGACATCCGAGAGAACCATGAAACGCTATTTACACCGCCGCAACCTTCTGTACCTGTGAGATCCCATCTTGGGGCTTTTTCCGGCGCTCCGCCGGAGGGGGCATTGATCACGGAGGGCTTCTACATCAACACCATAGCCTCTCTGATGATGTGTGAGTAGTTTACATCAGACCCTCGGGTCCATAGTTATTAGCTAGGTGGCTTCTCTCTTTGGATCTCAATACAAAGTTCTCCTCGATCTTCTTGAAGATCTATACGATGTAATTCTTTTTGCGGTGTGTTTGTCGAGATCCGATGAATTGTGGGTTTATGATCAAGATTATCCATGAACAATATTTGATTCTCCTCTGAATTCTTTTATGTATGATTTCTTATCTTTGCAAGTCTCTTCGAATTATCAGTCTGGTTTGGCCTACTAGATTGATCTTTCTTGCAATGGGAGAAGTGCTTAGCTTTGGGTTCAATCTTGCGGTGTTCGATCCTAGTGACAGAAGGGGACCCGATACATATTGTATTGTTTCCATCAAGGATAAAAAGATGGGGTTTATATCATATTGCTTGAGTTTATCCCTCTACATCATGTCATCTTGCCTAATGCATTACTCTGTTCTTATGAACTTAATACTCTAGATGCATGCTGGATAGCGGTCGATGTGTGGAGTAATAGTAGTAGATGGATAATAGTTTCGGTCTACTTGTCGCGGACGTGATGCCTATATACATGATCATGCCTAGATAATCGCATGACTTTGCACTTTTCTATCAATTGCTCAACAGTAATTTGTTCACCCACCGTAATACTTATGCTATCTTGAGAGAAGCCACTAGTGAAACCTATGGCCCCCATGTCTATCTTCCATCATATAAGTTTTCGATCTATTTTATTTTGCAATCTTTATTTTCCAATCTATATCATAAAAATACCAAAAATATTTATCTTATTATCTCTATCAGATCTCACTTTTGCAAGTGGCCGTGAAGGGATTGACAACCCCTTTATCGCGTTGGTTGCAAGGTTCTTATTTGTTTGTGTAGGTACGAGGCGATTTGTGTGCAGTCTCCTACTGGATTGATACCTTGGTTCTCAAAAACTGAGGGAAATACTTACGCTACTTTGCTGCATCACCCTTTCCTCTTCAAGGGAAAACCAATGCATGCTCAAGAGGTAGCACCATGTCATCGAGGAGGTTGTCGACATCGGGGAAGAAGTCGTCGTCAGGGAAGTAGTTGTCGGAGTCCGGGGCGTCCGTGACGAAGAATTCAGTAGTCGCGCGGAGCACTCTCCAAAAACCTTATCACCCTTCTCCCGTACATGACTCAAAGAGGTGCGGTTTCGGAGGCCTATTGTCCTGACTCGCGTTGCATGCCGCAAGCCGGGATGAGGAAGACAGCAGCAACTCAGAGATTGGAACCGGTGGCGAGAGGAAGAAGAAGTTCTGGTGCGTCTCTTTGAGAGGAGCGACCTCCCTTTTATAGGCGCAAGAGAAGGAGGCGAGAGGCTGCGCCGAGAGCTGAAGGGAACAAGGGAGACGAAACGAACAGCCAGCAGCCGAAGGGTGCAGCGTTCGTATTCAATATCCACTACAGCAAAAACTTTCCAGCCCCCGAGTGACCTTTCGTATTCCCGTAGTGCGTGGCAAAAATTTAGACATCGACTCGGCTCATTCCCGCAACCCGCAACGCGGCGCAGCGCGGGGCGGCGCGTTGTGACGAGGCAAGGCGAGTCGTGGCGAGGCGGGCGGCGGAGGAGGAGTGCGCGTGGATGTCCCTCTTGTTCTCATGCTCATACAAGTGGGGAAAGAACCTCCCTTATAAGGAGGTCAAACTCCCACTAAACTAGCAATGTGGGACTTAACTTTAGTAGTATCCCTTGCCTTGCACAAATGGGCTAAGTGGGCCTCTAGGATTTATTTAGAAATTTTTGAAATAGTTATTGGGTTGTCCAAAAAAGACTAAATTCCAGCACCATGCAAGAGATGGGAATGAAATTCAAACATCTGGGCGTCGTGGCTCGGCCGGAAAGATTGAGAAACTTGGTTTTTTAATTCTTGTAAATCCAAAACATGCCTGAAAATCATGAAACTTGGCATGGTGTCATGACATGGCACCAACATGCTGTGGTAATTTTTCTATCCGATTTGTGAAGGCGCACACATTGACAATCAACAAAGTCATTTTGGAACAAGTGCTTTCACGTTACAAATCGGAAACAAAAGTATTATTGAAACCGTGGGCGTTCTACTTACCAATTACATGCCGCCACATGTCCCCTTTTTTATTGGCTAGGAGATGTCATGTGGGGTAGCTATTTGAGTATGGGAGGCATGCGATTAGACCCTTGCGCGTGCTCATCAGGAGGAGAGCCCTTTGACCGCTACCTGCCGCGCACCTCCCTCCCAACGTCTCCATTAATGGCGCCCGAGCCCCTGTTCTACGGCATGACTATATGTCTCACTGGACTGAGATTTAAGAGAGAAAAATGAAAAATCTGAAAAGAAAGTTTTGCACGGACCTATATACCATTGACTGCGACTTATAGCGAGCATGATGAATATAAGGACGATGACAGTGGATAATAATTGTCTTACATATTTAGGAACATAATTAAAAAAAGCCACATGCGGCAACGCCCGAATATACAAGGGCAAAAGAAGAAGGAAGACAACGATCTGGCTCGCTAATCTCTACTTTCTTGATGCGTTGCTGCAGGCCACGCGAACTAGCCTTCGTGGCGAGCGGCGATGAGCTCTTTCTTGTCCTCAAGATGCTGCTTGAGAGCATCCACGGATTCCTCCACCAGCCTTCTGCGCTCGATGCACAGCATGGCATTCTCGTCCATAAGTTTCTCGACAATGATGCCGATCCTCTTCAACAAGGCAGTGGTCTCCTCCTGCTGCTCTGCACTTCCGACGATCTTTGCCCTCAGCGGGTCGCGCTCAGCCGGAGCTTCACATTGCTCTCATTTAGTTGCCGAATGACGTCGGTAGCCTGTTCAAAAGAGGCTTTCATGTCGTCCTACAACCTCGCCCATCCAGAGATCTGATCCATCTGGCTATGGACGATCGCATGCATGCGCCTGTAAGAGTCCTTGCCTGCCCGCAAGACATTTTCCCAAGCTTCCGCGGCACGGGAGGACATCTCTGCTGCATTCGCGGCGTGGCGGGACATCTCTTCTGCTTCCGCGGCGCGGCCGGACCAGTCTGCCGCATCAACGGCGCGGCAGGATCTGCGTGCTGCTTCAGTGGCGCGGCGGGACCTCTGTGCTACTACGGCTGCGCAGTGGGACATGCCTGCTGCGTCCGCAGCGAGGCGGGACATCTCTCGTGCTTCCGCTTCCATGCTCGCATCTCCCTGGTGGCAATCTCTCGACCCATAACTCACGCTGGCCATGGCAGACGCAAAGGGAACGATGATGAATGATACGTCTCCAATGTATTTATAATTTATGAAGTATTCATGCTATTATATTATCCATCTTGGATGTTTAATGGGCTTTACTATGCACTTTTATATTATTTTTGGGACTAACCTATTAACCCAGAGCCCAGTGCCAGTTCCTGTTTTTCCCTTGTTTCAGTGTTTCGAAGAAAAGCAATATCAAACGGAGTCGAAACGGAATGAAACCTTCTGGAGAAGTTATTTTTGGAAAGAAAGCAACCCGATAGACTTGGAGTGCACGTCAGGAAAGAAACGAGGGAGACACGAGGCAGGGGGCGCGCCCACCCCCCTGGGCGCGCCCTCCACCCTCGTGGGCCCCTCATGGCTCCCCTGATGTATTTCTTCCGCCTATATATATATCCATATACCCTAAAACTATCGGGGAACATAATAGATCTGGAGTTCCGCCACCGCAAGCCTCTGTAGCCACCAAAAACCAATCGGGACACTGTTCCGGCACCCTGCCGGAGGGGGATCCCTCACCGGTGGCCATGTTCATCATACCGGCGTTCTCCATGACAAGGAGGGAGTAGTTCACCCTCGGGGCTGAGGGTATGTACCAGTAGCTATGTGTTAGATCTCTCTCTCTCTCTCTTTCTCTCTCTCTCTTGTTCTTGATTTGGCACGATCTTGATGTATCGCGAGCTTTGCTATTATAGTTGGATCTTATGATGTTTCTCCCCCTCTACTCTCTTGTAATGGATTGAGTTTTCCCTTTGGTTATCTTATCGGATTGAGTCTTTAAGGATTTGAGAACACTTGATGTATGTCTTACATGTGCTTATCTGTGGTGACAATGGGATATTCACGTGATCTACTTGATGTATGTTTTGGTGATCAACTTGCGGGTTCAATGACCTTGTGAACTTATGCATAGGGGTTGGCACACATTTTCACCTTGACTCTCCGATAGAAACTTTGGGGCACTCTTTGAAGTACTTTGTGTTGGTTTGAATAGATGAATCTGAGATTGTGTGATGCATATCGTATAATCATACCCACGGATACTTGAGGTGACATTGGAGTATCTAGGTGACATTAGGTTTTTGGTTGATTTGTGTCTTAAGGTGTTATTTTAGTACGAACTCTATGATAGATCGAACGGAAAGAATAGCTTCATGTTATTTTACTACGGACTCTTGAATAGATCGATTAGAAAGGATAACTTTGAGGTGGTTTCGTACCCTACAATAATCTCTTTGTTTGTTCTCCGCTATTAGTGACTTTGGAGTGACTCTTTGTTGCATGTTGACGGATAGTTATATGATCCAGTTATGTTATTATTCTTGAGAGAACTTGCACTAGTGAAAGTATGAACCCTAGGCCTTGTTTCCTAGCATTGCAATACCGTTTGTGCTCACTTTTATCATTAGTTACCTTGCTGTTTTTATATTTTCAGATTACAAAAACCTATATCTACCATTCATATTGCACTTGTATCACCATCTCTTCGCTGAACTAGTGCACCTATACAATTTACCATTGTATTGGGTGTGTTGGGGACACAAGAGACTCTTTATTATTTGGTTGCAGGGTTGCTTGAGAGAGACCATCTTCAACCTACGCCTCTCACGGATTGATAAACCTTAGGTCATCCACTTGAGGGAAATTTGCTACTGTCCTACAAACCTCTGTACTTGGAGGCCCAATAACGTCTACAAGAAGAAGGTTGCGTAGTAGACATCAAGCTCTTTTCTGGCGCCGTTGCCGGGGAGGTGAGTGCTTGAAGGTATATCTTTAGATCTTGCAATAGAATCTTTTTGTTTCTTGTTTTAGCACTAGTTTAGTTTATAAAAGAAAATTACAAAAAATGGAATTGAGTTTACCACATACGCTTCATCTTTTTAATATCTTTCATGAGTATGATGGAAAAGAAAATTGTGCCGAAGTGTTAGAAGAAGAATGCATTAAAATGTTTGGCACTAAATCTTTGAATGATGAGCATGATTGCAATGTTGTTAGTATGAATTCCTTGAATATCCATAGTACTAATGACAATTGCACTAGTCATGATGAAAATATATCTTATAAGCATGTCAATTTTTGTGGAGTGTATTGGGTTTGCAAGTACACACCAAATAGGGAAGATAGATATTGCAAGAGGCACAAGCATTTAGAAACTAAATTGTTGCAAGAATGTCTTGATGTTTGTGCTGAAAAATTCAATATTTTCCACGATCCTTGTGAACTTTGCAATGAAAATGGTCATTTAAATCTCCAATGCAAATTGTTTCATCACCGAATCGTGTCCAAAAATTGTGATAATTTGATTACCCTTGAGCATCATAAAGAGATTAGTCTTCTTTTGGGGTATGAGGAAATGAAACGTATAATTGAGGGTATTCCAAAGTTTAATCTTGATAGATTTCTTGATTTTGATCTAGAGAAGATTTATATGTATTGTGCGGTGAATTGCATTGAAAATCCTTATATTGCCAATTACATAAAGAAAAGAAAGCAAATAGAAGATGAAGAGAACACTAATGAAAGGGAAGAGACTTCCCAATATCCTCCTATTATTTCTTATGATGAATCAGGTAACGAGGAGAAGCCTTCTATTCAACCAATTTCACTAATAGGGAGCTCCAAAAAGAGGATTGAACCCACACATGATGTGGTGAAGAAAAAGAAAATAAAAAGGAAGAGAGGTAAAAAGATATCTCTCCCAAATAATGTTGCTCCTATTATTGTTGTGCCTCATGAAAATGAATCAAAAATAATTGTGGAAGATGATGGACTTGATGATCTCATTATTCCTATTGCTTGTTGTGATGATTATGATTGGGAAGATAATGATACTTCTTATGATCTTGAAAATCTTTTTGGCACTTTCTTGGAAGAATATGATAATTGCTATACTATTGGTGCTATCCATACTATTAATGATGAGAGTGATTATGCTTATGGCCCAAGCTTGGGGATGCTATGTTTGATGAAGATGATGTTTTTGAGAATATATTTGCTGCAATTAATGTTTGTACCAAGCTTGGGGATGCTACGTTTAATGAAGATTATATTTTTAGTCTCCCAAGTTTTGACATGCAAAATTATAATGATGATAGCATGCCTCCTACTTATGATGATTATATTGATGAAAGTGGGTTTGGAAGAGTGTCAACTTTAGGAAGTAATGATCCCACTATTTTGGAGGACGTTGAATCTTATAATATTTATGAAAGTGGATTTGGAGAGGTCATGACTTTATTTAGTGATGTATCCACTATTTCGGAAGAGGTTTCAATTGATTATGATGAGAACAAAGTTGCTACTTATGATGATTATTGTGATGAAACTTATGCTATAAAAAGTAGTGATGATTATATTTATGAAACTTGTCATGATTATGATTACCCTTTTTCTGAATATTACTCTTTTAATGTGGAAGCAATTTATAGTATTCAGGTCTCTTATGATACTCCCACTATTCCGAATGAGAAGAAATTTGCTTATATGGAGAGTAATAAAATTTCTATGCTTGTAGATCATGAAAAGAATGCTTTAGGTGCTGGTTATATTGTTTAATTCATTCATGATGCTACTGAAAATTATTATGAGGGAGGATTATATGCTTGTAGGAATTGCAATAATATCACGTTTCCTCTCTATGTGCTTAAAATCTTGAAGTTATGCTTGTTTTACGTTCCTATGCAAGTTGATTCTTGTTCCCATAAGTTGTTTGCTCACAAAATCCATATGCATAGGAAGTGGGTTAGACTTAAATGTGCTAGTCATATTCTTCATGATGCTCTCTTTATGTTTCAATTCCTATCTTTTATTCGAGCATCATTGAAATCATCATGCCTAGCTAGGGGCGTTAAACGATAGCGCTTGTTGGGAGGCAACCCAATTTTATTTTAGTTTCTTTCTTTTTGGTTCTGTTTAGTAATAAATAATCTTTCTAGCTTCTGTTTAGATGTGGTCTTGTGTTTTAATTAGTGTTTGTGCCAAGTAAGACCTATAGGATCTTCTTGGATGATAGTTATTTGATCTTGCTGAAAATTCCAGAAACTTTCTGTTCACGAAAACAATTGTTTAAAATCACCAGAACATGATAAAATACTGATTCCAATTGCAGCAGATCAATAATCAAATTATCTAGGTCTTCCTATTTTGGTAGAATTTTTGAGTTCCAGAAGTTTGCGTTAGTTACAGATTACTACAGACTGTTCTGTTTTTGACAGATTCTGTTTTTCGTGTGTTGTTTGCTTATTTTTATGAATCTATGGCTAGTAAAATAGTTTATAAACCATGGAGAAGTTGGAATACAGTAGGTTTAACACCAATACAAATAAAGAATGATTTCATTACAGTACCTTGAAGTGGTGTTTTGTTTTCTTTCGCTAACGGAGCTCACGAGTTTTCTGTTGAGTTTTGTGTTGTGAAGTTTTCAAGTTTTGGGTAAAGATTCGATGGACTATGGAATAAGGATTGGCAAGAGCCTAAGCTTGGGGATGCCCAAGGCACCCCAAGGTAATATTCAAGGATAACCAAGAGCCTAAGCTTGGGGATGCCCCGGAAGGCATCCCCTCTTTCGTCTTTGTTCATCGGCAACTTTACTTCACTAGTAGAAAAGGGGGCAAAGGTCCAGGCCGGGTCAGCCCATTAGTCCTGGTTCAGTCCAGAACCGGGACCAATGGGGGCATTGAACCCAGTTCGTGAGCCCAGGGGGGCGGCCGGGCCACGTGGGCCATTGGTCCCGGTTCGTCTGGACCTTTGGTCCCAGTTGGTGGGACGAACCGGGACCAATGGGCCTCGCTCCTGGCCCACCACCATTCGTCCCGGTTGGTGGCATGAACCAGGACCAAAGGCTCCCCTTTGGTCCCGGTTCATGCCACCAACCGGGACCAATGGTGGTGCCTATATATACCCCCTCGCGTAAGAGCAGAGCACACTGCTCTGTTTTTTCTGGCCGAGGGGGAGAGGGCTTGGTGGTGCTCTAGCTCACCTCCTATGCACACAAGGTGTTCGATGGAATGCCCGATCTACACTACTTAAGCTTTCTCCTCTCCAAGCTCGACCTCCAAGCTCCATTTTCCTCAATATTTGTCTAGGTTTAATGGTCCGTCACGCCTCGTCCCCGTCTTCACCGCCGTCGATCACCCGCGCTGAGCTCATCGCCGGCACCACCGTGGTGACCCACTTATTCTTATCTTCTTTCTGAAAGGAAAAATATTCTTACTTGTATGTTTACATAGATACTTGTATTATTTTCTTACTTTTATTATTGCATCTTATATAGTGCGATGGTTTTGGTATCCGCCCCCGTCGGCCCTCGTCCTGTCTATGATTCGGATGTGGTATATATTATCTTTATAACTATTGGTTCATTTATTGTTTATGAAAATTATGCCGACCAACGTGACATAGATTTTATTTATCTAGGATGTATGTGAACCGGAAATTCCAACCGACCCTATTATCGAGAGGTTAAATTTAGTTGAAGAAGAAAACAATTTCTTGAAGGAAAAAATAAAAAAAAATTGAGGAGGAGAAGATGATATTGGAGTTGCATGTTGCGGATGTAGTCAATGGTCACAATATCAAGATGGATGCAATGCGCTTGAAGATTAGAAAAATTAGAAAACATGCCATTCATACCGAGGCTTGGTATCATTATGCCGTTGGATCAATTGTTACCTTCGTTGCGATTATGATCGCATTTGTTTTCGCATTGAAATGTTTTACATAGTTTCAATGTATGGTTTAATTAATTAGATGCTCTGGAGAGCTATATGTTGTTAGATGAGAACTATTTATGTACTTTGGTTTTAATGTGATGATGAACTTCTATTAATTTGGACACTTAATTATATATAATGCACGCAGATGAACCGGCAATGGATGTACGGTGACAGACACACCTCCGAGTACATTAAGGGGATGCATGAGTTTCTCGATGCGGCTGAGGCAAACAAGCAGAATGGTTTTATGTGTTGTCCATGCACTAAATGTGGGAATACGATGTCTTACTCTAACCGGAAAATCCTTCACTCCCACCTGCTTTACAAGGGTTTCATGCCACACTATAATGTTTGGACGAGGCACGGAGAAATAGGGGTTATGATGGAAGACGGCGAAGAAGAAGAGTACGATGACAACTATGTGCCCCCTGAATACGGTGATGCTACAATCGGGGGAGCTGGTGAAGATCAAGAGGAACCAGACGATGTGCCCAATGATGCTGCAACGGGTGAAGCTGTTGAAGATCAAGAGGAACCAGACGATGTGCCCGATGATGATGATCTCCGCCGGGTCATTGTCGATGCAAGGACGCAATGCGAAAGTCAAAAGGAGAAGCTGAAGTTCGATCGCATGTTAGAGGATCACAAAAAAGGGTTGTACCCCAATTGCGAAGATGGCAACACAAAGCTCGGTACCATACTGGAATTGCTGCAGTGGAAGGCAGAGAATGCTGTGCCTAACAAAGGATTTGAGAAGCTACTGAAAATATTGAAGAAGAAGCTTCCAAAGGATAATGAATTCCCGACAGTACATACGCAGCAAAGAAGGTCGTATGCCCTCTAGGATTGGAGGTGGAGAAGATACAAGCATGCCCTAATTACTGCATCCTCTACCGCGGTGCATACAAGGATCTGAACGCATGCCCGGTATGCGGTGCATTGCCGTATAAGATCAGACGAGATGATCCTGGTGATGTTAATGGCGAGCCCCCCAGGAAGAGGGTTCCTGCGAAGGTGATGTGGTATGCTCCTATAATACCACGGTTGAAACGTCTATTCAGAAACGGAGAGCATGCCAAGTTGACGCGATGGCACAGTGAGGACCGTAAGAAAGACGGGAAGTTGAGAGCACCCGCTGACGGGTCGCAGTGGAGAAAAATCGAGAGAAAGTACTAGGATGAGTTTGCAAAGGACCCAAGGAACGTATGGTTTGCTTTAAGCGCGGATGGCATTAATCCTTTCGGGGAGCAGAGCAGCAATCACAGCACCTGGTCCGTGACTCTATGTATGTATAACCTTCCTCCTTGGATGTGCATGAAGCGGAAGTTCATTATGATGCCAGTTCTCATCCAAGGCCCTAAGCAACCCGGCAACGACATTGATGTGTACCTAAGGCCATTAGTTGAAGAACTTTTACAGCTGTGGAATGGAAACGGTGTACGTACGTGGGATGAGCACAGACAGGAGGAATTTAACCTAAAGGCGTTGATGTTCATGACCATCAATGATTGGCCCGCTCTCAGTAACCTTTCAGGACAGACAAACAAAGGATACCACGCATGCATGCACTGTTTAGATGACACTGAAAGTATATACCTGGACAAATGCAGGAAGAATGTGTACCTGGGCCATCGTCGATTTCTTCCGACCAACCATCAATGTCGAAAGAAAGGCAAGCATTTCAAAGGCGAGGCAGATCACCGGAAGAAGCATGCCATGCGTACCGGTGATCACATACTTGCTATGGTCAATGATTTACACGTAATCTTTGGAAAGGGTCCCGGCGCACTAGCTGTTCCGAATGATGCTGAGGGACACGCACCCATGTGGAAGAAGAAATCTATATTTTGGGACCTACCCTACTAGAAAGACCTAGAGGTCCGCTCTTCAATCAACGTGATGCACGTGACGAAGAACCTTTGCGTGAACCTACTAGGCTTCTTGGGCATGTATGGAAACACAAAATATACACCTGAGGCACGGGAGGACCTGCAACGTTTGCACGAAAAAGATGGCATGCCTCCGAAGCAGTATGAAGGTCCTGCCAGCTACGCTCTTACGAAAGAAGAGAAAGAAATCTTCTTTGAATGCCTGCTCAGTATGAAGGTCCCGACTGGCTTCTCGTCGAATATAAAGGGAATAATAAATATGCCAGAGAAAAAGTTCCAGAACCTAAAGTCTCACGACTGCCACGTGATTATGACGCAACTGCTTCCGGTTGCATTGAGGGGGCTTCTAACAGAAAACGTCCGATTAGCCATTGTGAAGCTATGTGCATTCCTTAATGCAATCTCTCAGAAGGTGATCGATCTAGAAATCATACCAAGGCTAAGGAGTGATGTGGCGCAATGTCTTGTGAGTTTCGAGCTGGTGTTACCACCATCCTTCTTCAATATCATGACGCACGTCCTAGTTCATCTAGTCGATGAGATTGTCATTCTGGGGCCCGTATTTCTACACAATATGCTCCCCTTTGAGAGGTTCATGGGAGTCCTAAAGAAATATGTCCATAACCGCGCTAGGCCAGAAGGAAGCATCTCCGTGGGCCATCAAACAGAGGATGTCATCGGGTTTTGTGTTGACTTCATTCTTGGCCTTAGGAAGATAGGTCTCCCTAAATCGCGGTATGAGGGGAGACTGACTGGAAAAGGCACGCTTGGAAAGGACTCAATAATATGCAGGGACAGATATTCTTGGTCTCAAGCACACTACACATTTCTACAGAACTCTACCTTTGTGACCCCGTATGTCGATAAACACAAGAACAGTCTGCGCTCCAAACACCTGGAGCAGTGCGACGACTCGATTACATGTGAACACATCAGGACTTTCAGCAGTTGGTTGGAAACACGTCTCAGAGGTGACAACAATGTTTGTGATGAGTTGTAATTGTTGTCTAGGAGACCATCTTTGACTGTATTGATTTACAAAGGATACGAGATAAATGGGAATACATTTTACACGATTGACCAAGATCAAAAGAGCACCAACCAAAACAGCGGTGTCCGCTTTGATGCAACAACCGAGAGGGGAAAGGACACATATTATGGTTACATAGTGGACATATGGGAACTTGACTACGGACATGATTTTAAGGTCCCTTTGTCTAAGTGAAAATGGGTCAATCTGTCAGGAGGCGGGGTACAGGTAGACCCACAGTACGGAATGACAATAGTGGATCTGAAAAATCTTGGGTACACTGACGAACCGTTCGTCCTAGCCAATGATGTGGCACAGGTTATCTATGTGAAAGACATGTCTACCAGACCGAGAAAAAGAAAAGATAAGGAAGCGAATACATCATACGATGAGCCAAAGCGCCACATAGTTTTTTCAGGAAAAAGGGACATCCTGGGAGTGGAGGGCAAGACAGACATGTCTAAAGATTATGAAAAGTTTCATGAAAATCCTCCCTTCAAAGTCAAGGCTGACCCAAGCATCCTGATAAACGATGAAGATTATCCATGGTTACGGCGCAATAAGCAAATGACACAAGCGAAGAAAAAGTGAAGACTTTCTCCCGCAACAATTATGATGATACCATGCCAACTTTGTAACAGACGAGTATGATACCATTCTCCGTTTTGTACATGCACATGCTATGCCAACTTTTTCAGAGTTCATTTGAAAACTATGAATTTAGGTCGAATTTTCTCTATAGGTGCATCTATGTTCATTTTTTAGTAAAGTTAATCACAAACTTGTGATTCACACAAATTTCAAAGAACTCAAATTTTAACTATTCAAATTTGAAAACTAATGGCACTAATAGAAAGTTTATAATTTTTCTAAAACTAATGGCACTAACAGAAAGTTTATAATTTTGCTAACCTAAAAGCAAAAAGAATTAAAAAATAAAGCAAAAAACAAAAGAAAATAAATAATGCAGAAAACAAAATAAAAAACTGGAAAAAAATAAAAATAGCAACAATAAGTATTTTGTTGTAAGTAGAAACAAAATAAAATAAATAAAGCAACAAAGAAAAAAAACTAAAAAAGTGTTTTAAAATTTGAAAACTAATGGCACTAATAGAAAGTTTATAATTTTTCTAAAACTAAAAGCAAAAAGAATTAAAAAATAAAGCAAAAAACAAAAGAAAATAAAATAAATAATGCAGGAAACAAAACAAAAAAACTTGAAAAAAAATAGCAACAATAAGTATTTTGTTGTAAGTAGAAACAAAATAAAATACATAAAGCAACAAAGAAAAAAATAAAAAAAACTGCCACCTATTGGGCCACCACGGCCTGAATATGACTAGAAACCCAACCTGGGCCAGGATTCAGGCCCGCAGAAGGCCCAATAGGCCCACAAGCAGAGAGGTGTCAGATTAGGCCCATAGGCCTACAGTTCAGAAGAGTTCGAGAGGGAAGAGGCAGCGGAGCTTATAAACAGGTGTTGGCCGCTCTCAACTAGCGAGGTGGGACTAAACTCCCACCACCGCGCCAGCGCAAGGCCATTGGTCCCGGTTGGTGGCACCAACCGGGACTAAAGGGGGGCATTGGTCCCGGTTCATGGCACCAACCGGTACCAATGCCCCCCTTTAGTCCCAGTTGATGCCACCAACCGGGACCAAAGGCCGCCGCTTCCCGCCCTTTGGGCTGCTGAAAAAGGCCATTGGTCCCAGTTGGTGGCACCAACCGGGACTAATGCCCACCTTTAGTCCCTGTTTGTGTCACGAACCGGGACTAAAGGCTTTGCTATATAAGTTCACACTTAGGAAATTTTCACTCTCATCTCGCAGTTGCCTCCCCGACGCCGATGCCGCCAGGCTGCCCCGACGCCGCCCGCCGCCCCCACCGTCGCCCTCGCCTCGCCCGTGCCCGTCGTCGTCGTCGCCCGCCGTCGCCAGCGCCCCTGCCCCGACGCGCGCCGCCCCGGCCCGCCCCCGTCGCCGTCGCCCCCGCCCGCCCTCGCCGTCGCCCGCGCCCCTACCCCGACGCGCGCCGCCCTGACCCGCCCCCGTTGTCGCCGCGCGGTCGCCCTGCCTCGCCCTTCGTCGCCGTCGCCCCCTACCCCGAGCGCGCGCCCACTGCCTCGTCGCCATCCTCGCCGCCGACCCCGCGGTCCTCCTCACCTTGGTCCGGCCGCCGGCGCCCTCCCTATCGTTGTAATTTTTTTCATATATATGCTTGTTTTATATATATATATATATGATGATATATATGCTTGTTATCATAATTGATTTTGTTCATATATATATGTAATGATTTTTTTATAGAATATGATGTTTTTTCATAGATGATCACATATGTGATGTATGCACGGATGTGGATGAAATATGGTGTTTTTTTGTTCATAGAACATGATTTTTTTTTATTCACAGATTTTTTTTGTTCATGAGAGAGGCGGGGGACGTTGAGGGATCATAGATGTATTTTTTCAGAATTTTCTATCGTGCATAGACGGATTTTAGACCACGGGAGCACCCCCTCCCTATCGTTGCAAAATTTGCTAAGTGATATTAAGAAGGAAGGAAAAGAAGGATAGGAAAGAAGAAAGTAAGAAGAGGAAAGAAAGAAGAAGAGGAGAGGAAGAAGAGGAGAAATAAATAAGAAAAAGAAAAAAGAAGAAAAAGAAGAGGAGAAGAAGAAAGGAATAGAGGAGAAGAAGAGAAAATAGAATATATCGTGTGTCGTGTCGATATAAACTCCCGATAACTTCAACACGTGGGGGGTCGATATACCCCCTCCCGATAACTTCAACACGAGGGGGGGTCGATATACCCCCTCCCGATAACTTCAACACGTGGGGGGTCGATATACCCCCTCCCCGATAACTTCAACACGTGGGGGAGGGTCGATATACCCCCCTCCCCGATAACTTCAACACGTGGGGGGTCGATATACCCCCTCCCCGATAACATTATTTTCCCGTGTATGTATCTCGTCATTGTCGATATTACCCCCTCCTTGAAGCATTCTCGAGGCCACCCCAAACCCTTGAAGCATTGTCGAGGCCACCCGAAACCCTATAGAAGCAGCGTCGAGGCCACTAATTAATATGATTCCTTACTGTGATTAGCTAGCTAGTTCTACGTTTGCCACTAATATATCCATCTGTCATGTTTGAATAATAATTGCCATGTTGTACATATTTGTAGAAACTATGGACAGCCCCCGAGACAAAGCACAAGAAGCATTATTGGGGGACATAATCGCACAAGGAAGTGATGCCGTCTGCTCGTTGTTTCTCAACGACACCGATGGTCTGGAAGGAGAGGGTGAAGAAGCAGCTGGCTATGATTATGATGGCTCCGGTGACCCAATGCCGGTGCAAGAAGGAGACCGTGAGGATGGCTCCGGTGACCGAACCGAGTCCGGCCAGGTATATATATTAGTTAAGCCTGTGCTGACTAGCTAATTGATGCATTCATTGTTTTGGTATGTACAAATATTAATTAACTCTCGTCTTTGTTCTTTTTTCTAGCCCTCCGGATCGAGCACAACTTCGGTAAAGAGACGAGGCCCGAAGAAAAAGTTGAGCTCGGATGAAAGGTTTGAGATCATAGCAATCGCGCCTGACAGCCAACCGATTGAACCCATCCGGATAAAGAACGCATTTGTTGCTCAGTGCGGGGTTCTGGTTAGGGACAAGATCTTGATCAGCATCCAGCAATGGTTAAAGCCGGCTAAAGAAGACCCTGAGGTGTCTTATGTCAATGATATGCAGAAAAATGATCTTTGGACTGAGCTGAAGTCAAATTTCACCCTACCGCCAGAGGATGATCCGGAGAAGCCAGTTAAAGAGCAATTAATCAAGTCTTTTGCTCTTAAGACGATGGCAGACCTATTCAGGAGGTGGAATAAAGACCTGAAAAGGTTTGTCGACAAAGGAGAGACACCAGAATTCAAGGGCAAATATGAGAAGATCAGAGATGACTGGCCCGCATTTGTGGCCCACAAGACATCAGAAAAGAGAAAGAAGATGTCAGCGACAAACAAGCAAAATGCTGCGAAGAAGAAGCATCACCATCGCACGGGGTCAGGTGGCTACCTCATAGCCCGGCCTAAGTGGGCCAAGGCTGAGAATGATCTGGTTGATAAAGGGATCGAACCAGAGACAATGAACTGGCCAGACCGTTGCCAAACTTGGTTCTTCGGGGCTGGCGGAATCTTGGACCCTGTATCAGGGAAGTGCATTTGGACGAATGAGCAAATGGAAATACCAGTCAAGAGGCTTTAGCACTATATCGATGCAGCGCAGCAAGGGACGTTTGTTCCAGACAGAGAGAACGACGAGCTCACAATGGCCCTCGGGAATCCTGAGCACCCTGGACGGACACGAGGCACGCCAGGCTCCGTTCCATGGAAGGCTGGGTTTCCGGACGCAGGCGGTTACAAATGTCATGAGAGGAGGAAGTAAGTGGAGCAGACCCAACTGCAGGCGCTGCACGCTAGGGTACAAGCGATAGAGGAACGAGAAGCAAATCGCAGCAAACGAACTGTCGAAGCTTCCCCCGAAGCTACCCCACCATCTCAGCGGAGAAGCAGCGTGGCTTCCACCGAGCTACTTCAGCCAGAGCATGTCTTGACGGCTCCTGCCAGCTATCCCATGGATGCTATCACAGAGTCTCAAAATTGCCACCTTATGATGCAATGGATTAATATGAAGGTCAAGGCGGCTGTTGGCTCTGTTTTTAATACTGAACCCGGTGCAACTTTTCACTACCGGCCGATTCTAGAAGGATATGCTAGGGTGATGGTGGATGAAATAACGGAGGGATTTGAGGACCTCCAGCTTGACCACCCTACCGGTGAAGGGGAGACTCGGCAGGGTTCTGCTCTGAAGACTCCATGCCTATGGCGGAAGGAGCTCATCAACCTTCCGAACTGGACGCCTCCGCCTCCTCCTCCTCCTCCTCCGGCGAGTCAGGGCACTCCGCCTCCTCCACCGCCTCCTCCTCCGGCGAGTGACGATCAGGGCACTCGGGCTCCTTCTCCGGCGCGCCCGAGCAGCCAGCCTCCTCCTTCTCCGCCTCGTCAGCAAGGGCGGAAGAGACCCACCGCCGCTCCGGCTGCTCTAGCGCGTCGTAGTCCTTCTCCTCCGCCTCGTAAGAAGACAGCCGCTCCGTCTGCTCTGCCAGCGTCTAGCAGTACAGCCAGAGGCGGGAGGACATACAGATTCGGTCCTTCTCTGAAGACTCCAGAGAAGTTACCATACGAGATGACCCCGGAGGAGAACGCGAAGATCGCGCGAACCAAAGTGAAGGACTGGTTTCAAGGGTTGAAAGCACAGAGCCATCCACTTCCGGAGGAGAAGGTAGATCCGGTGAAAGCGAACCGCACTCTGGCTGCCCTGACAAAACCACCCAAGTCTCCGCTGAAAGGCAACTATGAGCGCATTATTAGAAAGACATTTGCCGAAGCGGAGCGGTCGGGAAGTACTGTCAGTGATCAAAGGATGAAAGAACGACGAGCTGGGAAACAAATTGCCCAGGTCGGCGAACAAGCGAAGCAATCGTGCCCCCCGCTCAAGGTGCCTGGCGACATCGTCGCTAATGATCCGAGGATGGTGCCCGGTTATAGCAATCTTGGAGATTACCTGCCCTACGATGTACATTATGATTTCTTGGAGGTGCAGATAGACAGATACAAGTACGGGAAGCCTCTCATCAAAGATGAAAGATCTCTAACAACGATGATGCGAATATTGCATGATTGGTACTTGAAAATCTGCAGAGAGTCTGGGGGGAGGAATACTTTGTATGTGAGAGTTAAAAAGGAGCATGACCTCGTTGGAATTGAACTGTTGCATGTTCCATTTGAGGGAGTTCTTTCAGTTTTTCAATCAATTGGCCCTCGATAAAGCAATGGTCACCTGCTACTGTCTTTAAGTAGTACTACTTCTATCATTAAGTCTCTCTATATAGCTCAGCTCTTTCATTGCATGTACACTACAAGAAATATGTCAACTTATGACCTTCTGTCAGTGTCCCTCGAAGAATTGCTCATAAATTTATGACCATTTTAGACCAATTGGTCAAAAGCTGTTCAGGGGGCTCCAAACCCTAAACCATTGCGACCATTTTGGTCAGAAAGGTCATAATTTCCTTACACGAAATGGTCACAAAGCAAATAGTGCTAGTCCGCTGCCTTATTTCTAGTTGTTAATGACCAATATAGATGGTCATAGCCTTGTAGATTGTGGTGGGTTGTGATGACTAGGTGCCATCTCATCAGTTTTGCCTATGTGTCATGTCCATGTGGTAGTTTTTGCCCTAGGTTGTGAAGCAACCTATATTTCTATCATTCCCAAAATTCCCAAAAAAATCTCATAAATTCTTTGGGGCATATCTTCATCAAATATGTAAAAATCCTTCCTTGCCTAGTTCAAACTAATTCAACAATATTCATTTTCATATTCCGTTCACAACAACACTTTATGAAGGAAGTGCTATTTATATATTCTTGATTGCCCTCGGAATTTTTGGGCATTATTTCCTATCCAAATCATTACTGCATGACAAAATTCAGCTCCATTTTCCTAGCAAATCTTCCTCGGCAAATTTCCAAAGTTTTTGTCCACCTAGAAGCATTGTGAAGGAAGTACCTTTTTTATATCTCTAAATGACATGAAATTTATACAGTTCCTTCATATGCCCAAATTATCACCCTCCTCCAAATTGCAGCTCAGTCAAATCATATATGTGAGCCCAGGTTCAATTTATATTTTATGGCCAAATTGGCACATTGCAAAGCAAGTGTTATATAGACCCCTCCTATTACCCTCAAACTTTTCGGGCACTCTTCCGTACCCAAATCATTGCCACATGATAATATTCAGCTCAATTTTCCTAGTAAATCTTTCTCAGGAAATTTCCAAAGTTTCTACCTCGAGAGAAGCTTTGTGAAGTAAGTACTAGCTAGGCTTACCCAAATGATCTGAAAAATTTACCAGCGCATGACCATACCTAAGTAACTTACCTACACCAATTTTGAGCTCATTTCATTCATCCAATCTCTCTCACTAGTTTTCCCAAGTTTCTGTCCATAGAAGAGCATTGTGAAGGAAGTACTACTTTGGCATGTCAAAATGATATCAATTTTCTACAATGCTTTCCTATGCCCAAATAACCATCCTCCACCAAATTTCAGCTCAATCCATTCATTATTTTGAGCCCAGCTTCAACATTCATATTTTTGTCCAGTGTGGTACTTTGCAAAGCAAGTACCACCTAGGATCATCCTTTTGAGCTGAAAATTTGTGAATACATTCTCCTTAGTAGATGATCATCCTCGGCCAAAACTCACGCCCATTGGCCATGTGCATTTCTCATACCACTAATCAAACACTTGGCTGGTTATTCATGTTTGAGCATCGATCGGTCTCCTCGTGAGAATCTTATGTTGTGATTTTCTTCCTAGCACCTACCTGGGGAGTTCCCAACCCACTAGACATGCCTAGGCTGCCCAGAACACATGGCAACGCCACGGTCACGCGGTGGGCATGCTAGTTTACGTGCTCTAGAGTTGGAGCCCTCGGCCACCGTCCAAACCTCGACGTATCGCCACCAAACAATGTATTTATGATTAAATAGGTATTTATGTAACTAGAAATGATTTTTGGAAAAAATAAATAGCAAACTATGAGGCAGCTGCAGTTCAAATTTGACCCGCTTCCTACTGAATCAGCGGGAATTTGTCTTTTTCACCAGAGGTGGATCAAAACTTTTGACACCCAACCATTTTGTCAATTGTGCATTATATATGGCCTAGTGTTTTATAAAATTGATTAGGTCAAATTTTGCAACAAATATATGGTAGGTCCTTCACAAAAAAACTCATTTTGGGCACTCGGAAAAATGGAAAATGAATTTTTCGTGCAAAGAAAATGAAAACTTCCTTAGGCAACATTGTTTGTCATCCGAAGATGCACCCTTGTGCAAGATATGAGGTCATTTAAACAAAGTATGCCATGAATGTGGCCATAAGATTGATCATTTGGCTTGATAGCCATGAATCTTCACGCATGATAGCTCATTTCTGAGAACACTTTTTAAAAATAATTTCCGTATTACAAATTTATTATTTTTCCTGGAAACTTGGTCACATATAATGACACAATGCAAAGGTTTCCCAATTTTTTGATTTTTTTTGAATTTTTTATGCCCGTTTCAAAATGCGGTCAAAATGGCGGGAATGACTGTTCCTAGCTAGTGGTTGAATCTTGGAATTTTTTTGGTGTCTCTCTGATTAAATAGATACTTATGTACCTAGAAATGATTTTTGGAAAAAATAAAGAGCAAACTACGAGGTAGCTACAGTTCAAATTTGACCCGCTTCCAACTGAATCGGCGGGAATTTGTCTTTTTCACCAAAGGTGGATAAAAACTTTTTACACCCAACCATTTGGTCAATTGTGCATTAAATATGGCCTAGTATTTTAGAAAAATGATTTAGTCCAATTTTGCAACAATTATTTGGTAGGTCCTTCACAAAAAAACCTCCTTTTGGGCACTCGAAAAATGGAAAATGGTTTTTGTCGGAAATATGCCCTAGAGGCAATAATAAATTAGTTATTATTATATTTCCTTGTTCATGATAATCGTTTATTATCTATGCTAGAATTGTATTGATAGGAAACTCAGATACATGTGTGGATACATAGACAACACCATGTCCCTAGTAAGCCTCTAGTTGACTAGCTCGTTGATCAATAGATGGTTACGGTTTCCTGACCATGGACATTGGATGTCATTGATAACGGGATCACATCATTAGGAGAATGATGTGATGGACAAAGACCCAATCCTAAGCCTAGCACAAGATCATGTAGTTCGTATGCTAAAGCTTTTCTAATGTCAAGTATCATTTCCTTAGACCATGAGATTTTGCAACTCCCGGATACCGTAGGAGTGCTTTGGGTGTGCCAAACGTCACAATGCAACTGGGTGGCTATAAAGGTACACTACAGGTATCTCCGAAAGTGTCTGTTGGGTTGGCACGAATCGAGACTGGGATTTGTCACTCCGTGTGACGGAGAGGTATCTCTGGGCCCACTCGGTAGGACATCATCATAATGTGCACAATGTGATCAAGGAGTTGATCACGGGATGATGTGTTACCGAACGAGTAAATAGACTTGCCGGTAACGAGATTGAACAAGGTATCGGGATACCGACGATCGAATCTCGGGCAAGTATCGTACCGATAGACAAAGGGAATTGTATACGGGATTGATTAAGATCTTGACATCGTGGTTCATTCGATGAGATCATCGTGGAACATGTGGGAGCCAACATGGGTATCCAGATCCCACTGTTGGTTATTGACCAGAGAGTCATCTCGGTCATGTCTGCATGTCTCCCGAACCCGTAGGGTCTACACACTTAAGGTTCGGTGACGCTAGGGTTATAGAGATATTAGTATGCGGTAACCCGAAAGTTGTTCGGAGTCCCGGATGAGATCCCGGACATCACGAGGAGTTCCGGAATGGTCCGGAGGTAAAGAATTATATATAGGAAGTGCTATTTCGGCCATCGGGACAAGTTTCGGGGTCACCGGTATTGTACCGGGACCACCGGAAGGGTCCCGAGGGTCCACCGGGTGGGGCCACCCACCCCGGGGGGCCACATGGGCTGTAGGGGTGTGCGCCTTGGCCTATATGGGCCAAGGGCACCAGCCCCAAGAGGCCCATGCGCCAAGAGATAAGGAAAAGAAGAGTCCTAAAGGGGGAAGGCACCTCCGAGGTGCCTTGGGGAGGAGGGACTCCTCCCTTGGCCACACCCTTCCTTGGAGGAAGGGCCAAAGGCTGCGCCCCCCCCCCCTCTCCCTTGGCCCTATATATAGTGGGGGGAAGGGAGGGCAACCATACCTAAGCCCTGGCGCCTCCCTCTCCCTCCCATGACACATCTCCCTCCTCCCGCAGCGCTTGGCGAAGCCCTGTTGGAATCCCGCTACTTCCACCACCACGCCGTCGTGTTGCTGGATCTCCATCAACCTCTCCTCCCCCCTTGCTGGATCAAGAAGGAGGATATGTCGCTGCTCCGTACGTGTGTTGAACGCGGAGGTGCCGTCCGTTCGGCGCTAGGATCATCGGTGATTTGGATCACGACGAGTACGACTCCATCAACCCCGTTCTCTTGAACGCTTCCGCGCGCGATCTACAAGGGTATGTAGATCCACTCCTCCCTCGTTGCTAGATGACTCCATAGATAGATCTTGGTGACACGTAGGAAAATTTTGAATTTATGCTACGTTCCCCAACAGTGGCATCATGAGCTAGGTCTATGCGTAGTTTCTATGCACGAGTAGAACACAAAGTAGTTGTGGGCGTTGATTTTGTCAATTTACTTGCCGTTACTAGTCTTATCTTGATTCGGCGGCATCGTGGGATGTAGCGGCCCGGACCGACCTTACACGTACTCCTACGTGAGACTGGTTCCACCGACTGACATGCACTACTAGCATAAGGTGGCTAGTGGGTGTCTGTCTCTCCCACTTTAGTCGGATCGGATTCGATGAAAAGGGTCCTTATGAAGGGTAAATAGCAATTGGCATATCACGTTGTGGTTTTGCGTAGGTAAGAAACGTTCTTGCTAGAAACCCATAGCAGCCACGTAAAACATGCAAACAACAATTAGAGGACGTCTAACTTGTTTTTGCAGGGTATGCTATGTGATGTGATATGGCCAAAAGGATGTGATGAATGATATATGTGATGTATGAGATTGATCATGTTCTTGTAATAGGAATCACGACTTGCATGTCGATGAGTATGACAACCGGCAGGAGCCATAGGAGTTGTCTTAATTTATTTATGACCTGCGTGTCAACATAAACGTCATGTAATTACTTTACTTTATTGCTAACCGTTAGCTGTAGTAGTAGAAGTAATAGTTGACGAGACAACTTCATGAAGACACGATGATAGAGATCATGATGATGGAGATCATGGTGTCATGCCGGTGACGATGATGATCATGGAGCCCCGAAGATGGAGATCAAGAGGAGCAAAGTGATGATGGCCATATCATGTCACTATTTGATTGCATGTGATGTTTATCATGTTTATGCATCTTGTTTACTTAGAACGATGGTAGTAAATAAGATGATCCCTCATAATAATTTCAAGAAAGTGTTCCCCCTAACTGTGCACCGTTGCGACAGTTCGTTGTTTCGAAGCACCACATGATGATCGGGTGTTAGATTCTAACATTCACATACAACGGGTGTAAGACAGATTTACACACGCGAAACACTTAGGTTGACTTGACGAGCCTAGCATGTACAGACATGGCCTCAGAACACAAGAGACCGAAAGGTCGAGCATGAGTCGTATGGTAGATACGATCAACATGAAGATGTTCACCGATGTTGACTAGTCCGTCTCACGTGATGATCAGACACGGCCTAGTTGACTCGGATCATGTAATCACTTAGATGACTGGAGGGATGTCTATCTGAGTGGGAGTTCATAAGATGAACTTAATTATCCTGAACATAGTCAAAAGGTCTTCGCAAATTATTTCGTAGCTCGCGCTTCAGTTCTACTGTTTAGATATGTTCCTAGAGAAAAATTAGTTGAAAGTTGATAGTAGCAATTATGCGGACTAGGTCCGTAAACTGAGGTTTGTCCTCATTGCTTCATAGAAGGCTTATGTCCTTAATGCACCGCTCAGTGTGCTGAACCTCGAACGTTGTCTATGGATGTTGCGAACATCTGACATACACATTTTGATAACTATGTGATAGTTCAGTTAAACGGTTTGATTTGAGGCACCGAAGACGTTTTGAAACATCACGAAACATATGAGATGTTTCGAGGGATGAAATTGGGATTTCAGGCTCGTGCCCACGTCAAGAGGTATAAGACCTCCGACGATTTTCTTAGCCTGCAAACTAAGGGAGAAAAGCTCAATTGTTGAGCTTGTGCTCAGATTGTCTGAGTACAACAATCGCTTGAATCCAGTGGGAGTTGATCTTCCAGATGAAATAGTGATGGTTCTCCGAAGTCATTACCACCAAGCTGCTTGAGCTTCGTGATAAACTATAATATATTAGGGACATATATGATGATCCTTGAGATATTCGCGATGTTTGACACCACAAAAGTAGAGATCAAGAAGGAGCATCAATTGTTGACTGTTGGTGAAACCACTAGTTTCAAGAAGGGCAAGGGCAAAAAGGGATGCTTCATGAAACGGCAAATCAGCTGCTGCTCTAGTGAAGAAACCCAAGGTTGAACCCAAACCCGAGACTAAGTGCTTCTGTAATAAAGGGAACAGCCACTGGAGCAGAATTACCCTAGATACTTGGTAGATGAGAAGGCTGGCAAAGTCGATAGAAGTATATTGGATATACATTGTGTTAAATGTGTACTTTACTAGTACTCCTAGTAGCACCATGGTATTAGATACCGGTTCGGTTGCTAAATGTTAAGGCTGCGGAGTAAACGGAGACTAGCTAAAGGTGAGCTGGCAATATGTGTTGGAAGTTTTTTCCAAGCTTGATGTAATCAAGCATCGCACGCTCCCTCTACCATCGAGATTGGTGTTTGCGTTGAGCATAGACATGATTGGATTATGTCTATCGCAATACGGTTATTCATTTAAGGAGAATAATGGTTACTCTGTTTATTTGAATAATATCTTCAATGGTCTTGCACCTAAAATGAATGGTTCATTGAATCTCGATCGTAGTGATACACATGTTCATGCCAAAAGATATAAGATAGTAATGATAGTACCACCTACTTGTGGCACTGCACTTGAGTCATATTGGTATAAAACGCATGAAGAAGCTCCATGTTGATGGATCTTTGGACTCACTCGTTTTTGAAAAAAAAATTGAGACATGCGAACCATGTCTATTGGCATATATGCATGAAGAAACTCCATGAAGATGGATCGTTTGGACTCACTTGATTTTGAATCACTTGAGACATGCAAATCATACCACATGGGCAAGATGACTGAAAGCCTCGTTTTCAGTAAAATGGAACTAGAAAGCAACTTGTTGGAAGTAATACATTTTGATGTGTGCAGTCCAATGAGTGCTGAGGCGTGTAGTGGATATCGTTATGTTCTTACTTCATAGATGATTTGAGTAGATGTTGAGTATATTTACTTGATGAATCACGAGTCTGAATTATTGAAAGGTTCAAGTAATTTCAGGGTGAAGTTGAAAGATCGTCGTGACAAGAGGATAAAATATCTATGATATGATCATAGAGATGAATATCTGAATTACGAGTTTGGCACAGAATTAAGACATTGTGGAAATTGTTTCACAACTAATACAGCCTGGAACACCATAGTGTGATGGTGTGTCCGAACATCATAACTGCACCCTATTGGATATGATGCATACCATGATGTCTCTTATTGAATTACCATGATAGTTTATGGGTTAGGAATTAAAGACAACCACATTCACTTTAAATAGGGCACCACATAATTCCGATGAGATGACACCATATGAACTATGGTTTAGAGAAACCTAAGCTGTCATTTCTTAGAAGTTTGGGGCTGCGACGCTTATGTGAAAAAGTTTCAGGCTGATAAGCTCGAACCCAAAGCGGATAAATGCATCTTCATAGGACACCCAAAACAGTTGGGTATACCTCCTGTCTCAGATCCGAAAGCAATAAGGGATTGTTTCTAGAATCGGGTCCTTTCTCGAGGAAAAGTTTCTCTCGAAAGAATTGAGTGGGAGGATGGTGGAGACTTGATGAGGTTATTGAACCGTCTCTTCAACTAGTGTGTGGCAGGGCTCAGGAGTTGTTCCTGTGGCACCTACACCAATTGAAGCAGAAGCTTATGATAGTGATCATGAAACTTCAGATCAAGTCACTACCAAACCTTGTGGGATGACAAGGATGCGTACTACTTCAGAGTGGTACGTAATCCTGTCTTGGAAGTCATGTTGCTAGACAACAATGAACCTACGAGCTATGGAGAAGCGATGGTGGGCCTGGATTCCAAAATGGCTCGAGGCCTATAATCCGAGAGAGGATCCATATATGAAAACAAAGTGTAGACTTTGGAAGAACTACTTGATGGTCGTAAGGTTGTTAGGTACATATGGATTTTAAAAGGAAGACGGACAATGATGGTAAGTATCACCATTAAGAAAGCTCGACTTGTCGTTAAGATGTTTTCCGACAAGGTCGAGGAGTTGACTACGATGAGACTTTCTCACTCGTAGCGATGCTAAGAGTCTGTTGGAATTATATTAGTGATTACTGCATTATTTATGAAATCTTGCAGATAGGATGTCAAAACATTGTTTCCTCAATGATTTTCTTGAGGAAAGGTTGTATGTGATACAACCGGAAGGTTTTGTCAATCCTGAAAGATGCTAATAAGTATGCAAAAGCTCCAGCAATCCTTCTAAGAACTGGAGTAAGCATCTCGGAGTTGGAATGTATGCTTTGATGAGATGATCAAAGATTTTGGGTGTATACAAAGTTTATGAGAAACTTGTATTTCCAAAGAAGTGAGTGGGAGCACTATAGAATTTCTGATGAGTATATGTTGTTGACATATTGTGGATCAGAAATGATGTAGAATTTTAGAAAGCATATAGGGTTATTTGGAAAGTATTTTTCAATGGAAAGCCTGGATTAAGCTACTTGAACATTGAGCATCAAGATCTATAAGGATAGATCAAAATTCTTAATGGTACTTTCAAATGAGGACATACCTTGACATGATCTTGAAGGTGTTCAAGATGGACCAGTCAAAGAAGGAGTTCTTGCCTGAGTTGTAAGGTATGAAGTTAAGACTTAAAGCTCGACCACGGCAGAAGAAAGAGGAAGGACGAAGGTCGTCCCCTATGCTTTTGTCATAGGCTCTATATGGTATGCCATGCTGAGTACCGCACCTGAAATGTGCCTTGCCATGAGTCAGTCAAGGGGTACAAGAGTGATCTAAGAATGGATCACAGGACAGCGGTCAAAGTTATCCTTAGTAACTAGTGGACTAAGGAATTTTCTCGATTATGGAGGTGGTAAAAGAGTTCTTCGTAAAGGGTTACGCCAATGCAAACTTTGACACTAATCCAGATTATTCTGAGTAGTAAACTGGATTCGTATAGTAGAACAGTTATTTGAAATGGCTCCAAATATAGCGTAGTAGCTGCATCTACAAGATGACATAGAGATTTGCGAAGTACATACGGATCTGAAAGATTCAGACCCGTTGACTATAACATCTCTCACAAGCATAACATGTTCAAACCCAGAACTCATCGAGTGTTAATCACATGGTAATGTGAACTAGATTATTGACTCTAGTAAACTCTTTGGGTGTTAGTCACATGGGGATGTGACCTTGAGTGTTAATCACATATCGATGTGAACTGGATTATTGACTCTAGTGCAAGTGGGAGACTGTTGGAAATATGCCCTAGAGGCAATAATAAATTAGTTATTATTATATTTCCTTGTTCATGATAATCGTTTATTATCCATGCTAGAATTGTATTGATAGGAAACTCAGATACATGTGTGGATACATAGACAACACCATGTCCCTAGTAAGCCTCTAGTTGACTAGCTCGTTGATCAATAGATGGTTACGGTTTCCTGACCATGGACATTGGATGTCATTGATAACGGGATCACATCATTAGGAGAATGATGTGATGGACAAAGACCCAATCCTAAGCCTAGCACAAGATCATGTAGTTCGTATGCTAAAGCTTTTCTAATGTCAAGTATCATTTCCTTAGACCATCAGATTGTGCAACTCCCGGATACCGTAGGAGTGCTTTGGGTGTGCCAAACGTCACAACGCAACTGGGTGGCTATAAAGGTACACTACAGGTATCTCCAAAAGTGTCTGTTGGGTTGGCACGAATCGAGACTGGGATTTGTCACTCCGTGTGACGGAGAGGTATCTCTGGGCCCACTCGGTAGGACATCATCATAATGTGCACAATGTGATCAAGGAGTTGATCACGGGATGATGTGTTACGGAATGAGTAAAGAGACTTGCCGGTAACGAGATTGAACAAGGTATCAGGATACCGACGATCGAATCTCGGGCAAGTATCGTATCAATAGACAAAGGGAATTGTATACGGGATTGATTAGGTCCTTCACATCGTGGTTCATCCGATGAGATCATCGTGGAACATGTGGGAGCCAACATGGGTATATAGAGATATTAGTATGTGGTAACCCGAAAGTTGTTCGGAGTCCCAGATGAGATCCCGGACGTCACGAGGAGTTCCGGAATGGTCCGGAGGTAAAGAATTATATATAGGAAGTGCTATTTCGGCCATCGGGACAAGTTTCGGGGTCACTGGTATTGTACCGGGACCACCGGAAGGGTCCCGAGGGTCCACCGGGTGGGGCCACCCACCCCAAGGGGGCACATGGACTGTAGGGGTGTGCGCCTTGGCCTATATGGGCCAAGGGCACCAGCCCCAAGAGGCCCATGCGCCAAGAGATAAGGAAAGGAAGAGTCCTAAAGGGGGAAGGCACCTCCGAGGTGCCTTGGGGAGGAGGGACTCCTCCCTTGGCCACACCCTTCCTTGGAGGAAGGGCCAAAGGCTGCGCCCCCCCCCCCACTCTCCCTTGGCCCTATATATAGTGGGGGGAAGGGAGGGCAACCATACCTTAGCCCTGGAGCCTCCCTCTCCCTCCCATGACACATCTCCCTCCTCCCACAGCGCTTGGCGAAGCCCTGTTGGAATCCCGCTACTTCCACCACCACGTCGTCATGCTGCTGGATCTCCATCAACCTCTCCTCCCCCCTTGCTGGATCAAGAAGGAGGAGACGTTGCTGCTCCGTACATGTGTTGAACGCAGAGGTGCCGTCCGTTCGGCGCTAGGATCATCGGTGATTTGGATCACGACGAGTACGACTCCATCAACCCCGTTCTCTTGAACGCTTCCGCACGCGATCTACAAGGGTATGTAGATCCACTCCTCCCTCGTTGCTAGATGACTCCATAGATAGATCTTGGTGACACGTAGGAAAATTTTGAATTTATGCTACGTTCCCCAACAGTTTTTTCGTCCAAAGAAAATGAAAACTTCCTTAGGCAACATTGTTTGCCATTCCAATATGCACCCTTGTGCACAATATGAGATTATTTCAACAAACTATGCCATGTATGTGGCCATAAGATTGATCATTTGGCTTGAAAGCCATTGATCTCCACACGTGATAGCTCGTTTCTGAGAACACTTTTTTTAAATAATTGCCGTATCACAAGTTTGTTATTTTTCCTGGAAACTTGGTCACATATAATGACACAATGCGAAGGTTTTCCATTTTTTTGATTTTTTTTGAATTTTTTATGACTGTTTCAAAATGCGGTCAAAACGGCGGGCTTGTCCGTTCCTAGCTAGTGGTTAAATCTTGGAATTTTTTTGTTGTTTCTCTGATTAAATAGATACTTATGTACCTAGAAATGATTTTTGGAAAAAATAAAGAGCAAACTATAAGGCAGCTACAGTTCAAATTTGACCCGCTTCCAGCTGAGTAGACGGAAATTTGTCTTTTTCACGAGAGGTGGATCAAAACTTTTTACACCCAACCATTTGGTCAATTGTGCATTAAATATGGCCTAGTATTTTAGAAAAATGATTTGGTCCAATTTTGCAACAATTATTTGGTAGGTCCTTCACAAAAAAACCTCATTTGGGGCAATCGAAAAATGGAAAATGGTTTTTCCGTGCACAGAAAATGAAAACTTCCTTAGGCAACATTGTTTGGCATTCCAATATGCACCCTTGTGCAAAATATGAGATCATTTAAACAAACTATGCCATGTATGTGGCCATAAGATTGAGCATTTGGGTTGAAAGCCATTCATCTTCACACTTGATAGCTCGTTTCTGAGAACACTTTTTTTAAATATTCGCCGTATTACAAGTTTATAATTTTTCCTGGTAACTTGGTCACATATAATGACGCAATGCAAAGGTTTTCCAATTTTTTGAATTTTTTTGAATTTTTTATGCCCGTTTCAAAATGCGGTCAAAACGGCGGGAATGACCGTTCCTAGCTACTGGTTGAATCTTGGAATTTTTTTGGTGTTTCTATGATTAAATATATACTTATGTACCTAGAAATGATTTTTGGAAAAAATAAAGAGCAAACTACAAGGCAGCTACAGTTCAAATTTGACCCGCTTCCAGCTAAATCGGTGGGAATTTGTCTTTTTCACCAGAGGTGGATCAAAACTTCTGACACCCAACCATTTAGTCAATTATGCATTAAATATGTACTAGTATTTTAGAAAATTGATTTGGTACAATTTTGCAACAATTATTTGGTAGGTCCTTCACAAAAAAAGCTCATTTGGGGCAATCGAAAAGTGGGAAAAGAATTTTCCGTGAAAAGAAAATGAAAACTCCCTTAGGCAACATTGTTTGCCATTCCAATATGCCCCCTTGTGCACAATATGAGATCATTTAAACAAACTATGCCATGTATGTGGCCATAAGATTGAGCATTTGGGTTGAAAGCCATTCATCTTCACACTTGATAGCTCGTTTCTGAGAACACTTTTTTAAAATAATTGTCGTATTACAAGTTTGTTATTTTTCCTGGAAACTTGGTCACATATAATGACACAATGCGAAGGTTTTCCATTTTTTTGATTTTTTTTTGAATTTTTTATGACTGTTTCAAAATGCGGTCAAAACGGCGGGCTTGTCCGTTCCTAGCTAGTGGTTAAATCTTGGAATTTTTTTGTTGTTTCTCTGATTAAATAGATACTTATGTACCTAGAAATGATTTTTGGAAAAAATAAAAAGCAAACTATAAGGCATCTACAGTTCAAATTTGACCCGCTTCCAGCTGAGTAGACGGAAATTTGTGTTTTTCACGAGAGGTGGATCAAAACTTTTTACACCCAACCATTTGGTCAATTGTGCATTAAATATGGCCTAGTATTTTAGAAAAATGATTTGGTCCAATTTTGCAACAATTATTTGGTAGGTCCTTCACAAAAAAACCTCATTTGGGGCAATCGAAAAATGGAAAATGGTTTTTCCGTGCACAGAAAATGAAAACTTCCTTAGGCAACATTGTTTGGCATTCCAATATGCACCCTTGTGCAAAATATGAGATCATTTAAACAAACTATGCCATGTATGTGGCCATAAGATTGAGCATTTGGGTTGAAAGCCATTCATCTTCACACTTGATAGCTCGTTTCTGAGAACACTTTTTTTAAATATTCGCCGTATTACAAGTTGATAATTTTTCCTGGTAACTTGGTCACATATAATGACGCAATGCAAAGGTTTTCCAATTTTTTGAATTTTTTTGAATTTTTTATGCCCGTTTCAAAATGCGGTCAAAACGGCGGGAATGACCGTTCCTAGCTACTGGTTGAATCTTGGAATTTTTTTGGTGTTTCTATGATTAAATAGATACTTATGTACCTAGAAATGATTTTTGGAAAAAATAAAGAGCAAACTACAAGGCATCTACAGTTCAAATTTGACCCGCTTCCAGCTAAATCGGTGGGAATTTGTCTTTTTCACCAGAGGTGGATCAAAACTTCTGACACCCAACCATTTAGTCAATTATGCATTAAATATGTACTAGTATTTTAGAAAATTGATTTGGTACAATTTTGCAACAATTATTTGGTAGGTCCTTCACAAAAAAAGCTCATTTGGGGCTATCGAAAAGTGGAAAAAGAATTTTCCGTGAAAAGAAAATGAAAACTCCCTTAGGAAACATTGTTTGCCATTCCAATATGCCCCCTTGTGTACAATATGAGATCATTTAAACAAACTATGCCATGTATGTGGCCATAAGATTGAGCATTTGGGTTGAAAGCCATTCATCTTCACACTTGATAGCTCGTTTCTGAGAACACTTTTTTAAAATAATTGCCGTATTACAAGTTTGTTATTTTTCCTGGAAACTTGGTCACATATAATGACACAATGCGAAGGTTTTCCATTTTTTTTGATTTTTTTTGAATTTTTTATGACTGTTTCAAAATGCGGTCAAAACGGCGGGCTTGTCCGTTCCTAGCTAGTGGTTAAATCTTGGTAGGTCCTTCACAAAAAAACTCATTTGGTAGGTCCTTCACAAAAAAACTCATTTTAGGCACTCGGAAAATGGAAAATTGATTATGACCATTTTAGATGGTCATAACATCATCAAAGCCTGCACTTCATTCTGATTGGTCAATGGGCATGTCACGCGGATCAAGCATTAGAGACCGTCGGATCCTGCCAGATCCAACGGCCCACACCCCTCACCCTCTCCCCACCCACACCCACCCGAAAGCAGCTCCACTCACCTACACCACATGTCGTTGAGGACACTGACATGTGGGCCTAATTCCTCACGGGCCCACCTGTCATTGGCAAAATGCCACCACTCACCCACTCCTCCCCCTCGCGGGCACACCACTCCTCCCCTCTCTCCTCCTCTCCCCCGCACACCACTCCTCTCCCCGCAGCCCAAACCCTAACCCCTCTCCCCTTTCCCTCCATTGGACCGCCGCCGCCACCTTCGTCGACCACCCGCCCCACTCCTCTCCCCGTCGACCATCGCTCCGCCGCCGTCCCGTCCTCCCCTTCCTTCCGCTGCCCACCTCTCCCTTCGTCTGCACCCTCCCCTTCCCCCCTCCACTCCTCCCTCGCCTCTGGCCAGAATCGTCGCTCCCGATCCAGATCCCTCCCCTCGCCGCCACCCATCCCTCCCTCCCCACCTCAGATCCTCGCCGCCGCCACCCACCTCTCCCCTCCCCACCTCAGATCCCTCCCCTCGCCGCCACCCACCCCTTCACTGGCCGTCATGGACATGGTCGCCACCACCGACCGCGAGCGCGTCCGAGTCCCATCCATGTCCGCGTCGGCTCCGTCTCTGTCTCCTTTCGTGGGAGGTGACCCGCACCCGGCCCCGCGGCGGGGGAGAGGCGGCGGCAGCCTCGCGCTCCATCCAGATCCGGTGCTCGCGTGCTCCAGCGGCCACGCGCGACCGTCTCCCGTGGATAGGGTTTGGTCCACCGCGTCGTCGGCGTGTCTCCAGCGACTAAGGTTGGTCCCCTCTCTTCCTCACCTCGTCTCCTATCCCTACCAGATCCTTTCTTCCTCACCTCGTCTCCTCTCGCTACCAGATCCATCCAGCACGTCGTTGTCGCTCGTGCTCCGGGCCGCCATGGCATGGACGGGAAGGCTGCCTCGACGCCGACGCCATGGAGAACCCCGCGGTCAGCCCCCTCTCCTCTCCTCTCCTTTTCGATTTCTTCTTCCATTGCATTCCCTTCCATCCTCTTCCCTGACGCGATGTGGTTTCCGTCCATGAGCAGCAGCGTCAGGGGCGGTGAAGGCCAACAGTAGAAGCATCCATCTCCGGCGCCACCAGGGGCAGGTAAAATTCTGGTTGATTTGCATATATGGTCGCTGTTGACTCTGCTTGTCTCTATCTGAAAGTAGTGGTAGCTGTAGTGCGTGTGCTGAGTGATTGCCAACGCTTTGTTGGCTGGTTGGATGTAAGAACTGAATGCGTTGCTTTTGCAAACTGATTATCTATCTAGAAAATGTTGCAGTTGTGGTACTACATGATCTTACTAATGCTGTCTTTTTCAGTTCTTCTGAAACTGAACGCATCTAAGTTTGGCCATTTGTACTGCATCTTTCTGAACCGAACACTGCCATGTTTGGCAAACTGATGATACGTGTATCTTTGTTGAACTCTGGTTATCTGCAAGTAGTAGTGCTCTTCCTGGATTGGAGTGGAAATTGCTGCATGGTGCTGCAACTTGCGCAAACTGATGATATGGGATTAAGAATAATGATGCATTTTTGTTGTTAGCGATTTCTTCTATGAAACTTCATATATGTATTTACATTCATTGAAAGCATATAATCAATATCTGGTCTGATGATTTATGTACTATTATCTCAAATAAAAAAGCATATAACAGTAGCAGTAGCACAAATTTAACTGAATTCAATTAAAATTTCCATGATGTGCTTCAATTAAAATACAACCATGTTACGATCTTTCAGCATGCATGATGTGCTTCGATGGTTTCTATCTACTGTCATGGTATGATCATTTGACCACCGTGTCATCTCCAATTTGCTTCAATTAAACTGTTGGGTGCTTCTACAGATGACCCCTTGCATCTCCAATTTGCTCTGACCCTGAATTACCTTGTTAAGTATTTGCCTTGCCTGGTAATATTGCCCTTCCAGTTTAGATCATGCTTGGCTACTTGACAAGGTATTCTGGTCTGTAGATGCATCTTATTCCTGTTGAGAATCGTTTGGATGCATCTTATTCTGGTCTGTTTTTTTTGTTATTGACCTGCTGCTGTTGTCAATCTACTGTTGTCATTAACCTGCTGTTGCTGTTGTTGTACGAGAAGAAGGAGCACACCCAGGAGAAGAAGGAGCAAACCCGGAGAAAAACAACGAGCAGGAGAAGAAGGCCCTGGATTGCTGTTGCTGGAGTGTTTACGAAAACATGATCTTCTCCCATGTACAGTGCAGTCACATTTCATGTCACAGAGCAGGAGATGACGGACATGCTGATCGATATGCTATAAGTTGCCGCAAACTCCCTCTTTTTCTTCCATTTGCATGAATGATGCTATATCGATCTGTTTGCTTGAGATCATAAGTGTATGCTATGAGAGATATCCAGAAGGTCCCCTGCTCTGCTCTGCCTGCCTCGTTTACTGCCTTTCCACCATAGTAGATGTTCTTTTTTCTTCTGTAATTTACCATCAATGATTTGTTGTAGCCTAATTTCTACGAACTAGTATGATTCGTTCGCATATTTGGCCAGCTCCAGACTAGTTAGTGCTCCTCTTTTGGTTTCCTTAGTTGCTTTATGCATAAGAATAAGCTAATAAGAACAGAACATTAATACTTTGCATGCTATTAGCTGAATGGATGGCTGTGGTAGTAAAATTCTATTATTGTTTAGGTGCAATTTGGTGTAGTGAAGTTTTTTGCACGACTCGCACTTGTGCAATACATATTCATATTTTTCTCTGTTTTCTTGTATGAATGAGTATCTCATTTTAACTAGCTGGAGAACAAAAATCATGGTACTAGCTGAATTTGTGTCATCATTCTAATATAAATAGTTGTTATTTTTTGAATGGTCTCTTCTTGCTATATTGGCTCCAGTTTTCCTAATTCTTCTCTGTTGATTCATGTATCAGGGTGACCGTGGAAGGCATATCACCGTTTGTGCCCAGTCCTGACAGGAGTAGGTGCCTAGTTTGTGATTGTTATCGAAGGAGCTCCATGCTGAAGAACATAGCTTGTAACTGTATCACATGTGGAGCTTGTAACTGTGATTGCCATACTTGCAGAGCTTCTGGATAATGTCTGGAGTATCACGTGTAGAGCTTGTATGTGTTAGAGCTTATTATGTGTAGAGCTTGTAAAGTATATGTTATTTGTACAATAGGAGCTCTGTACTGAATCTGGCTGATAATATTTGGAGTATTATGTGTGTTTTTTGTTTGTGCCAATTTAAATACTGGTTATTTATTTACTGTTAAATTGAAATATGAAGAATATGAACTTGCTAGCTGGGACCCACGTACCTGAACCTGACATCTGGGACCCATTTGACTAGTGGACCTTTTTTATATTACAAAAAAAATAAAACTTTCTAGCGGAAAAGGCCACGGCCCAAAAATGAGAAGGCTTAATTGTTGGGCTTGGCCCATCTACCTAGCCAAAATTAATATGAGAAAAAAAACACAAATAAGCCGAATTGTTGGGCTAGGCCCATGTAGAAAATCGAATTGGACCGGGCTGAATCTTGTGCCACATCAGATTACCACGCTGGATGCCTACGTGGCCTCGGGAGGTTGCTAGTGACCAAAACGCCACAGTAGACGTATTTTGGTCATAAACGTCTTCGACCATTCTAGAAGAAAGGTCGCTATAGTCAGTTTATGATGGCCAGCTTTTGACCTTCTGTTTTTGGTCACAAAAAGGTCGCAAATGGAAATTTGTGACCTTTCAGTGACCAATAGTGGTGGTCACAAGTTGACATATTTCTTGTAGTGGTATTTATAATTATCCTCACTATATTATGCAGATTGAAGATCGTCGAATTGAAGAAAAGACAAGTCGGTGATATTGGGTTCACTAACACAAATCTCATAGATGCAACTGAGGTTAAATTTCATGCCGCAGATATCGAGGCCAACTTGCTACAATCGTTGTTAATAAATGAAAAAAAAGATATAATACTCTTTCCTTACAACTCCAAGTGAGTGTTACTGTCTTGTGCATATTCGGATTCCCTTATATATTAGTCAAGGTTATAGTAATGTAATTGGTGAGTTATGCATGCGTGCGCAGGTTCCACTATATTCTCCTAGAGATTAAGATTGAGCAGGGAGTAGTAATTGTCTTGGACTCTAAACCAAAAGATCCCCAGGAGTATGCGGACATGACTCAAATGCTCAAGAAGTAAGTTAAATCGATCATTATCCACCATATCAGCAACTTTGTTCATTTCTGATATCAAGTAATTGTTTTCTTTGCCTGGTAGGGTTTGGAGAAAATTCACCAAAAAAGCTCCGGGACTGCCAAAGAAACTGGAATTTAGACACCCGAAAGTAAGTACTATAGTAGCATGTTCCGCGCATCTCCTAGTGATTCAAGCGCTAGTTTCATCAATACCATTTGGCATTCTTGCTTATCAGTTTGATTGACCTCTATTTCTTGTAAAGTGGTTGTGGCAGGAACAAGGGAATGATTTCTGTGGATACTACGTTTGCGAGTCCATCCGCCACACGACCTGTGAGTGGGGCTACTCTGACGAACAATATGAAGTGCGTAAATAACAATATTCACAATTTTATTTTATTACCATCATTTGTGTTGAGTTTCATTCATATATATATATATATATGTATTGACCCCCTTCTTCAAATTAGATGTTTCGGATGCGGGATGAACTCCTAGCACCAGATCGCATGCGAGCAATTCAAGAGGAATTGGCGGCATTCTTTCTTGACCACGTGATCGCTGAAGACGGAGAATACTAGTGGACCATGCGTCTGTATGATAGGAGATTATATTTGTAAGAGATAATTATTGTATATATGTAGCCGGTAGTGTCGGATAGATATACGAGAACTTGTTGTTCGACCAATCTCTCGAAGAAGGAGAGGTGGTCGATATCACTTCTCTCTGTATGCATATATGTTCATGACGATCTTCTGTTTCCTTCGTTTGCTTACTAGCTAGCTAGCGTGTCTAGTCCTCTCTATACGTATGTATAGTACGTAGCGTCGACCAAGCACGAACATAAGAGAGGACACTTCTCTCTATTAATTAGCTAGCTAACACAATATATGAAACACCTAAATTAACCCCTCAAAACCCCCAACCCCCCCCCCCCTTCAAAAAACAAAAAAAACAGCCACAGAAATGCTGACGCGTGGATGCCTATTGGTCCCGGTCGGTGCCACCAACCGGGACCAAAGGCCCTCTTGCCTGGGCTCGGCGCACAGGCCACATGGAGGCCCATTTGTCCCGGTTCTGGACTAAGCCAGGACTAAAGGGACAGGGCATTAGTAACGACCCTTTAGTCCCGGTTCAGGAATCGGGACAAAAGACCCTTACAAACCGGGACAAATGGGCCGTTTTCTACTAGTGCTTGGAGCTATATTTTTATTCACCACATGATATGTGTTTTGCTTGGAGCGTCAATTTATTTTCTTTAGCTTTGCTTGCTGTATGAATAAAATACCAAGATCTGAAATTCTTAAATGAGAGAGAGTTTTCACATAGCTACACAATTATTTAACTACTCATTGATCTTCACTTATATCTTTTTGGAGTAGTTTGTCATTTACTCGTGTGCTTCACTTATATCTTATCAGTAAATGGTTGAATAATTTGAATGTCATAAATCTAGAATTATATATGTTTCATATGCCTTTCCCATGGGGAGTAATGCCTTCACATATAAGAAGTAGAGGTGCTAAATTTATTGAAGGTTAGCAAACATTGTATTGGTCACTTGAACAATTGATGAAAGAATATTGAAGGAAGAGAGATTTCACATATAATACTATCTTGGACATCTTCTATGATTATGAGCCCCATTAGTTATTTTCAAACCTGAGCAAATTAGTTGAAGTTGGACAAGGAAGACAACATAATGAGTTATGCTTGGGTATATTTGTAAGTTATATTGTTTTGGATCCTCTAACATGTGGTGCTTGCTATTTAGAATCCTTTGCTAGCTGAAATATCTGTACTAAGCGGGAATACTGCTTGTGCATCCAAATTCCTTGAACCAAGTTTCTTCCATGAGTGTCCACCATATCTACCTATATGTGGTATTTACCTGCCATTCCAACTAAATTTGCATGTGCCAAACTCTAAACCTTCAAATAATAATCTGTTTTGTATGCCCGAATCGCTCATGTAGCGACTAGGGGTTAGTAGTATCTTCCATGCTAGGTGGGTTATTCTCACGATGAGTGGACTCCGCTCATCATTCACGAGAAAATGGCTGGTAACTGGGATGCCCAGTCCCATGATCAAAAGATCGAAATCAAATCAAAAATAATTGTAAACAAAACTCCCTAGGTTTGATGTTAGTTGGAGGCACCCCTTGTTTCGGGCAAGCCATGGATTGATGACTGTTGGTGGAGGGGGAGTAAAATCTTTACCTTTCTGTTTGGACCGTCTATAATGTATGTAGTGTGGAAGATATTGGAAGCTCTTCGTCGTTATGTTGACAATGAAAGCATACCTCTCAAAATTATTTTCATCTCTGTTTTTGCTTCGAGCTCTGGCACCTTTGCAAATCCCTGCTTCCCTCTGCGAAGGGCCTATCTTTTACTTTTATGCAAGAGTCAGTAGTATTCCTTCCCATTCCAACCTACTCTTTAGTTGGCAAGCATCATATGATGGAAAGATGTAGGCATATATGGCCATTCAAATATATTTGAGCATGAATTATTACTATTGACATTACCCCTGAGGTAAAAGGTTGGGAGGCGAAACATTAAGCCCCTATCTTTCTCTGTGTTCGATGAATACTATTTGTTCTAAAAATATGCTTTGAGTGGTAGCAATCATGGAAGACTAAATGATAGTTGAGTATGTGAAGTTTGCAGAATCAAAGCTCTGACATAGACTCTTCCTGAAAATAAGATGAATTGTAATTGTTTGATGACTAATAACATGGTTTGTTGTTTTCAAGAAATTTTATGATCTATACTTTAACATGTGAATAGTTTGTTACTTGATCATGCAAAGTTTTATGATATGAGCTACTATTATGACATATAATGATGCTAGAAAAGGTGATAGAAATTATCATTGATCAAACTTGTGCACCTGCTAGGATTCACACTTCATAAATTCTTTCTTTTATCATTTACCTACTCGAGGACGAGCAGGAATTAAGCTTGGGGATGCTGATACGTCTCCAACGTATCTATAATTTATGAAGTATTCATGCTATTATATTATCCATCTTGGATGTTTAATGGGCTTTACTATGCACTTTTATATTATTTTTGGGACTAACCTATTAACCCAGAGCCCAGTGCCAGTTCCTGTTTTTTCCCTTGTTTCAGTGTTTCGAAGAAAAGGAATATCAAACGGAGTCGAAACGGAATGAAACCTTCTGGAGAAGTTATTTTTGGAAAGAAAGCAACCCGATAGACTTGGAGTGCACGTCAGGAAAGAAACGAGGGAGGCACGAGGCAGGGGGGCGCCCTCCACCCTCGTGGGCCCCTCGTGGCTCCCCTGGCATATTTCTTCCGCCTATATATATCCATATACCCTAAAACTATCGGGGAACAGAATAGATCTAGAGTTCCGCCGCCGCAAGCCTCTGTAGCCACCAAAAACCAATCGGGACCCTGTTCCGGCACCCTACCGGACGGGGGATCCCTCACCGGTGGCCATCTTCATCATCCCAGCATTCTCCATGACGAGGAGGGAGTAGTTCACCCTCGGGGCTGAGGGTATGTACCAGTAGCTATGTGTTTGATCTCTCTCTCCCTCGTGTTCTTGATTTGGCACGATCTTGATGTATTGCAAGCGTTGCTATTATAGTTGGATCTTATGATGTTTCCCCCCTCTACTCTCTTGTAATGGATTGAGTTTTCCCTTTGAAGTTATCTTATCGGATTGAGTCTTTAAGGATTTGAGAACACTTGATGTATGTCTTACATGTGTTTATCTGTGGTGACAATGGGATATTCACGTGATCTACTTGATGTATGTTTTGGTGATCAACTTGCGGGTTCAGTGACCTTGTGAACTTATGCATATGGGTTGGCACATGTTTTCATCTTGACTCTCCGGTAGAAACTTTGGGGCACTCTTTGAAGTACTTTGTGTTGGTTTGAATAGATGAATCTAAGATTGTGTGATGCATATCGTATAATCATACCCACGGATACTTGAGGTGACATTGGAGTATCTAGGTGACATTAGGGTTTTGGTTGATTTATGTCTTAAGGTGTTATTTTAGTACGAACTCTATGATAGATCGAACGGAAAGAATAGCTTCGTGTTATTTTACTACGGACTCTTGAATAGATCGATCAGAAAGGATAACTTTGAGGTGGTTTCGTACCCTACAATAATCTCTTCGTTTGTTCTCCGCTATTAGTGATTTTGGAGTGACTCTTTGTTGCATGTTGAGGGATAGTTATATGATCCAGTTATGTTATTATTGTTGAGAGAACTTGCACTAGTGAAAGTATGAACCCTAGGCCTTGTTTCCTAGCATTGCAATACCGTTTGTGCTCACTTTTATCATTAGTTACGTTGCTGTTTTTATATTTTCAGATTACAAAAACCTATATCTACCATCCATATTGCACTTGTATCACCATCTCTTCGCCGAACTAGTGCACCTATACAATTTACCATTGTATTGGGTGTGTTGGGGACACAAGAGACTCTTTGTTATTTGGTTGCAGGGTTGCTTGAGAGAGACCATCTTCAACCTACGCCTCCCACGGATTGATAAACCATAGGTCATCCACTTGAGGAAAATTTGCTACTGTCCTACAAACCTCTGCACTTGGAGGCCCAACAACGTCTACAAGAAGAAGGTTGCGTAGTACACATCAATGAATGACTTGTTTATTTTTTTGGATGAGGAGTTGAGGAGGAATGTGCAGTCATCTTGGAGTAGTAGTATTTATAACCAAGTAGTAATACGCTCCTAAGTGGGAAACCGTTTTGGTTTTGATCAATGTGAACAGGTTTGCAATTTGGAATGTGACGAGATGCATGCTTAAAATTTACTGACGGTTATAAGTGCGGCACTATTCCCGGAAGGCGTAACGTGGGCACGTACGCCTTCTCGACCGCGTACGTGGCATTTGCACTATAGGGTGCACCGCAATAGGCAATGTCAGCACACGTCTTGTTCCAACAATCGTGCATGCTCGTTATTACCATCGCACATGCTTCTTTTAATTAGAATGTGTGTGCCCGTCTAGCGCACACACATTGATCTATCTGACTGTTTCAGTTTGTTGTGGCTAATCGCAAACAGTTCATCCGTGTGAAGTGTATGCCATGAATCGCAGACACTTTGATCTGGCTGACCCGTTTCTGTTATGTTTCCTAATCGCAAATAGTTAATCCTTCTAAAGCGTATGCCCTCAATCGCACACACCTTTATCTAGCTGCCTGTTTCTATTGTTCTTCCTCATCACAAACAGTTCACCCGAGTGAACCGTATGCTGTATATCGCACACGCCTTCATCTGTCTGCCCGTTTCTTTTGTTCCGCCTCATCGCAAACAGTTCATTGAACTGAATCGTATGCCCTGCATCGCACACGAAACTAAAGCTGAACCGTGTTTGATGGCTCCGCCATCGCAAACGTTTTGCACCTTTTTTGACGGTTCTTTTACACCACCGTTTCCGATTATTGCATCACACACAGTTTCATCGAAGGGTCTCTGATCGCAGTGTCGCGTTAGCAGCATCCTGTAGTAGTGAGCTCCTCGATGAGAGGATCGTTGGTGATGACGATGGCTTCGATTTCCCCCTCCCGGAGGGAAGTTTCCCCGGCAGAATAGCTCCGCTGGAGCCCTAGATTGCTTCTGCCCAGGTTCCGCCTCGAGACAGCGGCGCTTCGTCCCAAAAGCTCCCTTCTGATTTTTTCGACATCAAAACCTTCCGTATAGCAGAAGATGGGCATGAGACGATGGCCAGGGGGCCCACAAGCCCTGGGGGAGTGCCCTGGGGGGTAGGGCGCGCCCCACAGGCTTGTGGCCACCTGGTGGGTCCCCTTCTATAACTTCTTCGCTCAATATTTTTTTATATATTCCAAAATAATTCTCCGTAAAGTTTCAGGACATTTGGAGTTGTGGAGAATAGGTCTCTTAGATTTGCTCCTTTCCGGTCCAGAATTCCAGCTGCCAGCATTCTCCCTCTTCATGTAAATCTTGTAAAATAAGAGAGAAAAGGCATAAGTATTGTACTATAATGTGAAATAACAGCCCATATGCAATAAATATCAACATAAAAGTATATGATGCAAAATGGATGTATCAAGGCTTCTTGAGAGAAGCTCCGGTTGTAAGAAGCTTATAGCAAAACTTGTCCCAAATCGGACAAGAATTTTACAACAGCATGTTGGTGCCATGTCATGACACCATGCCAAGTTTCTTGATTTTCAGGTTAGTTTTAGGTTTACAGGAATTTTAAAACCAAGTTTCTCAATGTTTTCGACCGAGCCACGATGCCAGATATTTGAGAATTCATTCCCATTTCTTGCATGAGACTTAAACATTCACCAAAGGACACATATATGATTTTTCAACCCATTTTGGTGCACTGGAACATGTGCATGTAGTTCAAATTTGAATTATGGACATTAAATGCTTAGAAACTCAATTTATGTATTAAAAAGCCAAATGAACCCTGAATAATTCCAAATTTTAACACGACACTCATATAGTTGCGTGTTCACTGCAGGTAAATGTTCTAACAATTCAAACATCGTCCTTTCCTGCCATAACCCCATTTTGTCTATGAGGATGGATTTCTTTAGATCCAGACTTTTGTGGCAAGAAGATGTTAATAAGAAAAAAATACCATTTGTTGAAGTGGTCTAAGGTTTGCAGGCCTATAGACGTGGGTGGGTTAAGAATCCAGATTTTGTCTCTGATGAACAAAACTCTTTTATGTAAATGGTGGTGGACACTGTTTGATACTAAGGGATTGTGGCAAAGTGTCATTTTAAATGAATATAAAGAAAGGGACATGCCTTCCTAGTATTAAACCAAGACAAGGTGATTCCACTTCTTGGCTGGAATATTAAAACACAAGGAACACCTTTTCTCCCTTTGTAGATCCACTGTTGCTAATGGAATAGTGTGAGATTATGGGAAGATTGGTGGAATTGAGATAAACCTCTGAAAACCAATTTTCCTAGATTATACAGGATATGCTTTGACAAGAATAAATCTGTTAACGAAATCCTTTTGCAAAGGGCTTGATCAAGTTTAGTTTAGGAGAACTTTGTATGGTGATTCCTTGGAGCTTTGGAATCATATTAAGGAGGTGTGTATTCGAGTGACCATGTTTGATCAGAAAGATTCCACTAGATGGACTCTAACTAAAAAAGGGATTTATTCCGTCAAATCATATTTTAGGTTTTTGATTGAAAATGAAATGAAATATCCACAAAAAATCTTGTGGAAAACTAGAAAAGCCTCTAGAGTGAAGGTGTGCCTTCGGTTAGTTCTTAGAAACAGTATACTAAGTTGCTAACCAAAGATAATCTTCTGAAGAGAGGGTGGGTTGGTGACAGTGAATGTCCTTATTTGTGGTAAAGAGGAAACCATTAACCCTTTTTTCACAACGTTCTATGGCTAATCTACTTTGAAACATAATGAAATGTGCTTTTAATCTACATGATAATCCAGATATCACACATGACCTGTTTAACACCTCATTGCTGAAAATTAATAAAAATGAGAAAAACCTGGTGGTGGTTGGCATTTTTGCTACTTGGACTATTTGGAAAGAAATAGTAGCATTTTGTACAACAAAAAGGTGAATGAGCCTTGTACTCCTGTGAATATGATTATTAAATGGCTTCATGGTTGAAACACTTTGCTAAAAACCCAGAAAAGCAAAAAAATAATGAAGTTTTCAAGGCGTCACATGGCTAGAGATCAGGGAGCAATAAGATTACGGCGGGGTGATCTTCATGAAGATGCTTCCCCTATACCTCCTCTGCCTTATTGGCTTTGAAGATGTTCTGTTGCTATCTTCTTTGCTTTTGGACATTTGATATTAAGAGTTTGTTGTTAGACATTTATGAAAGGTTTTAACCCTGTATCCTGGAGACCCAGCATTTGGACTCCCAAAATATTGGGATTGAAGTTTATTAGCTTTTACCTTGCAAAAAAAAGTTTATTAGCTTTTGTGGGTTATCAACTAGCTTTGTCCGATATAGCCCATGTGGTCTTTGGGGCTAACGGATGCAGGCGTGTAGCCCATTTTGCTCTGGTAGATCATGCATAATTTCATCCCCTTTTTTTTTCTTTTGTTTTAGTAGTTGTATGAGACATTGTGGTTTCTTTTAGTCAAAATTGGAGAGGGAGCTCTCTTTATCAAAAAAAAAAGTTTGGGGTACAAGCTCGGGAGAGTGCAAGAGCCAAATTTGATGACCAGCGTTAGTAGAGCTTGGTTTGGAAAAAAAAATCTCTGGGCCCAAATGACAGTCAATGATAAAAGAGATAAAAAAATTGCTTGTCGGACTGTTACGCGCAGCCACCCACACAAGACAGACCCACTCAGATCCCCTGTTTTGCCTCAAAAAAAAAAAACTCAGACCCCCTGTTTCACGCTCCCCTGTTTCACCCTCTCGAATAAGGAAATGCTCATTCAGGTTCCCACCTGACCACCTCACGGGCCAAAACCCTCTCCCCCTTCCTCGCTGTCTGCCTCTCCGGGGACGACGGCACGACGCGGTACGGGCTGCGTCGCCAGGATCTGCTACCTCGTCGAGTCCGCTTCTCCCCCGCCATACAAGTCTTTACCTCCGGCGACGGCGTACGCGGCCTGCTGCGCGAGCGATTCGGCCACCTTAGGGGTTAGGTTTTCCCCACATCCGTCAAGGTACGAACCACGAAATGGCGACCTTTTTTTTGGGGGAGTCTGTATGCGATTGAGGGGTAGGATCTCTATTTGTCATCGCCCGTGCGGCCATGCTTTAGCGTGCCTGCGGTGGCGACCAGGGTACATACACATGCCCTGCCTGCGCTGGGTTCGTTGTAGATTGGGGGCTCCGATGTTTCATGCCGACTTTTTATTGATTGCATATCTTCATGATAATGCACCATAGGCCTGCAATTTGTTTGTTATACATGAGAAAGGGGGAAGAAGAAGAGATAGGAGAGATGCTGTTTATGCCAGATTTGACTTAAGTTGTGCTGTTTTTTGTTGCATGTACTGACTACTGAAGCTATGGCTCGAGACTTTGATACATACATGAAGGGGTACCAGAGGTGCAAGCGCCCTTGGGAGTGTTCAGTTAAAGATCTAGGCGTCAAGCATATCGATTTCGATAAAAAAAGGATGAGGTTTTTTGAGGGCAAATACACCATGGGACCAATCATATCTGACTGTCTCATGAGAAGTTCCTAAACAGATCACAGTTTGAGTCCTATTCTCTTTTGAGGAACTTTAGGCATTCAAATGTTGTGCCTGTCCAAAACTTCTATGATGTGTCAGGCTATCCCAGGTTTGTATTGTCTTGGGTGGACGGAAGCTTAACAGCATGGATGAAAAAGGATGGCGCAGGCATAATGTTTAAATCAAATATGAAGGGGAGCATTCCAACGGGAGCACTACGACAGACCATCCTGTGAGCCCTCAATCCTCATACTAGTTTTTTCGCTTGTTTCATCTGAACTTGTCGTTTTTGGTTGATGTTGGTGTTGGGCTGGGAGGGGGCAGGTTTTGCTGGTCTGATCTAACTTCTATCTTGATTGTATATTTTGTATTCAGTGACCTCTGTAGCGGACTTGAGCATTTACTGGCTGAGCAATTGTACCCTGCTGAGATTGATTTAAAAGACATGTACGTGCGCCAAGTGGGCCACAAGGGAATTGTCCAAATCCTCATTAATAAAGGTACTCGACCAACTTTTTATTTTGTCAAACGACCAACTTATTTAAGGAAGAACTGCAGCCCATTCCCTTTTGCTAACATTTAAATGTATGGATGCAGTTGAGAGATTGTCAGGTCTTGATGCAACAAAAAGGAAGGCAAAGTTATGGGCTGGTCTGAGAAAAGCTCTTCATGAGATATATAAGGAGGCTCCACGCGCTGTTAACCCTGTTGCATTGAGGTTCATCAACTATGTTGGAGTGACAGACAGCACCCGACTACAGAGGTTCCCTGACAAATGGGACTACAACATGAAGGCAAGGTACTTACTATCAGTTATGTCAGAAGATATTGCTGTGGTAAGACCTAAACTGCATGTCTAAGGTGTGCCTATAATAAATTGGCCAGAAACTCCCAATGGCAACCGTCTTCGGGCACCATTTCAAGAGGCGTTTGACCATCAGGCCGCACGTGGAACAATCTATGACGTAGAAGATCCCTATGACTACATAAGGTTGTGCAAGGATGTTATCAAACATTGGAACGTCATGCCAGCTTCTGTTAAGGTACGCATGGAAGTGTGTAATGTGAGGTGTGGTTTTCATTTCCTTTTTATCTGACAATTGATAGCTGAAACACAGGGCGAGTGTTCCACCTGGGAGAAGTTCATTGACAAGATCGAGAAATGGGATCAGATGATTTGGTGCACTCTGTACGAGGCTACTGCATGTAAGAGCTATTTTTCTACGACACGTGCATGCCTTAAAATGACATGTTCCTTACACATTGCAAACTTTATTAGCATCATTATATGCTAATGCTTATTGTTTTCGTGTATGCAACTCCGTAGCCTTGAAACTGGATTCAGAACAGGGAATTGCTTATACAAACTGAAACAACCTAGAGTAGATTTTGATTGCAGCTGCGAAATTTAGGAGCCACTGATTGATCATGATCTTAGTTAGCGATCGTAGTAAACTATAACAAGTTTATATGCAAATGAAATGTACCTTGCACTTTCAGGAATCCTGAGGATGTATGGCAACAATGAGACAAACTAGCTTGACTTCGCTTCTGGAAACTGAAGACGTGATGAATGCTAGACACTGGCAGCAAAACCTGGTGATTTGTATTCTCATGTAACTTGTATGTTGAGGCTTGCTAGTTTGTTTTAGTGTCCCCTTCTTGGAGTTGTTGAATACTTGTGGTCAAGAGGCTGAAGATGTGGCATGTAATCATCACTTGTTCTAATACTTCTTGGAGTTGAATGTTTTGGTAACAGATTGTCAGGTCGGCTGACTGTTGAAGGATCACATAACTGCATGTTCTGTTTCCTGTTGATGTTTGTGTGAGTGCCAAATGAGAAGGCAACACTCTGACCATTGAGTTTTGACTGGGCATCATATTACACACGGTAATATAATATGCCCAAAAGGCATGGTTTGGCAGTGTCTATGCATGTTTTTTAGAATGTTGTGAGGCGTTTCAGAGATATATGTGGTGTCGATATAACGATGGATCTTACTGGAGTAGTGTCTGTTTTTTATCCTTCCACCCTTACTGGAGTATATGATCTATGCAAGAATGAAAACAGTGTGGCGACATCTCGAAGCAAAACCTATTCTGCATGCAATCTTGTCTCACACTGCAACAACGGAACAATCTGGCATGGTCAGATATAAGTTGCTCACATCACAATCTAGCCCCAAGCGCTGCACAGTCGACGTGGTTGACTTCACTTGCCGGCCACCTCCACACTTGCATCTGCTATCTTGCACCCTCCACGAATGTAGCGCATGGTTTGAAGAATTGAAGCCCTCCTAAATCCCCAAATCCTGAAATGAATAGCGCGTGGGTTGAAGCCACTCACGCGGTTTTATAAAGAAGCTAGTCTGACAGCGAATATTGTCTTTGGAGGCCGAGCTCCATGGAGCTCGGTTTTGAAAAAAATTAAATTTCGTCAAATTTCATATTCTCCGTGTTTCAAAAAATTCAAAAAAAACACAGACATGCATGAAGGCACTACACACATGTGTGTAAATTTTCATTGCAAAATACGTTGAAATGAGGATTGTGCAAAAAAGAAAAATCTGGAGCTTTTTAACACATGATACTATTCATCCTCCCAGGCCATGAATTTATCTTTTTTGCACAGGTCGCATTTCAACATTTTTCATCTTGAAATTTTACACACATACACATAACATCCTTGTTTACCTGCACAATTTTTTTTCAGATTTTTTTGAAATCAAAAGGCTTGAATTTTGATTTGTTTACAAAAATAGGCCTCCATGGAGGCCGAGAGCCAAACGTCCATTCTGGACTGACAATGAATATAAAAGGTTATACTGAAATTAATTACAGACATACAGAAGCTAGTCTGACTAGCTAGTGTTCTTTTAGCACTACTAAAAGATGATTCATTCAAGGTGTAACATAGACTACAACTGTTTTTTTCTCTGAAGATCCCTCTTTTACATAAAAAAAAAACTCCGGCTGGATCAATGTTTCTTCAACCTGTGGTTGCATGGTTAGGAGGATAGCGGTATTCCCAACCCACCAGAGTTCAAGTCCTACATTTGATATTGATGATCGCATTATTTCTAGATTGAATTCAGACTTCCGGCGATGTTAGTTCAGTAGGAGTAGACGTTCCTGCCGACTGCGAGGCGTCTATGGTGACTTCGTAAAATCTCAAGATGCTATGCCGGCTCAGTCTCTTGGAGGCGTTCACAGGGGTAGGATGTGCATACGTGCGTTTATAGGTGTGAGTGTGCTCGTGTATGTGGGCGACTTAAAGATTATACTGTGTTAAGAAAAAAAAGTCTATATATCCACGAGAAGACTTTTTCTTTCCCCTTTCGCAAGGCAACTAGGGAAAGCCTTCCTCCCTTCGATCTTCATCTGCGAGCCCGTGGATTTAGCTCCTCTCCGCCGGCCGCTCCGGCAACCGGTGGCGGGGAGGATATTCCTGGTGCCTCGGCTTAGATAGGTAGGGTTTTTGTTCTCACAAGAGCAGCGCTCGGATAGATGGAGGCGCTTCTTTTGAGTCAATCTTCCGGGCTCCGGTCATCCTCAAGTTCGTTCGTCGGGGCGGATCAGACGGAGCTCCGGCGTTCCAGCCAGCTCCTCGGAGCGGCGATGTTAGGGTTTCTCGTCATGCGTACGCAACGGCGAGATGCGAGATTCAGTGTCTGATTCTTCAGATCGATTCAAGGATTCAATGGCGACGACTGTGGCTCCTGAACGCTGGTCCTTAGGGGCACGTGCACGAAGACTTCCCAGCTGTCATTGATATGGTCAAGCCGGCTCCGGTATGGAAGCGACGTTGGCGGCTCGTTCTGGCGGTGGCAATGATCGTTCGGTTGTCCATGGACCTTGATGTAACTTTTTTTTATGTTTGAGGTGCTTTGTACTCCGGATGAATTTTTATAATAGTGATATTTTTGGGGAAAAAAAAAGCCTCGAGAGAATATGCGTGTCCTTTTACCTGCGTGCCACACGTCCACTCCTGGCTCCCAAACAACTCTAGCTTCGGATCGTGGGACAGAGCAAAAGGTTTGACCCGGGACAGAGTACTGTTTTTCTTCCTATTCGTTGTGCCCCCAAACTGGCCACCGCCTCCCGCGAGGCCGCGACGCATCGGGCCTCTCCGCGTCTTGTCTCCCTTGTTCGTCTGAGATCGATTCGTTCTGGCTCTCTGGCAGCCACCTCCGCCGCGGTCCTCCGTGTGGCGAGGGAAAGCTCTCCTTGTCCTTGCCACTTCCACGCGTCGAGTCGCCGCCAATAACTCCGGCGGAACCACTCTGTTTTTCAAAACATTATCATTATTATCGGTTTGGATGTCGTTTGTTCATATATCCATTGTTGGTTAGGGTTCAAGGACAAGAACACTGCTTGCGCAGGAGCAATTAGCAACTCCTGATCGAATCCGACGAAGGGGGTCGAACACAGAAGCACCTTGCGATCTCCGTCGCCGCGTGGAGAGATGCCGCAGAAGCGAAAGAAGACGCCGGGTAACCCCGCCGGAGAGAAGCAAACAAAAACTGACACGTCGTCGCCGCCGAAAAGAACAAGCACTCCGCAACTCAGAGCAAGAACAAGCTCCCGCTGTTCGGACCGGAGTACCGGTCGTCCCAAAGATCCTCCCGACCATGGCAACGCCGCTGCAATCCAGGAACAGAAACAAGAATATGCCGCAACACAGGTACTAGATGAAGATGTGGGCGACATAATCCAGAAGCTGAACGAACTGGGCTTGGGAGAGGACATCGACTTCGAGGACTACTATGGATACTTGCAGCAGCTGCCTCCCGACCCCCGTGTTGACACTTCCACTGAACTGGACCTTGAGGATCACTTTGACATGGACCTCCGCCATGCGGTGTATCGCATTAGAGATCCTACAAGGTTCCATCCATCCATGCCTCTGTTTTTCAGCCATCTATTCAATGCTGTTCAATCTCTACATCTGCATTCCTTCCTTGTGACTTTGTGGGCATTTTATGTTACTTGTTCTATCCTACTTATGCTGGTTTCTTTAAACAACCGTCCATATCTAATTTGATCCAATGGTGACATCATTGCCTACAGTTGTTAAAACAGGAGTCCAGGAATGAGTTGTGCTGCGATGAACTGAAAGAGTGCCCTATGGAGCTTCTTGACAGGGACGAATTTCCTACAGATTTCCTCGTGAAGATGCGATATTTTAGCTTCTTCGATGAAGGCGGCGTATTAGACTGGTTCTTCGATCCTGATCTCTGCAAGCTTGCTGGCCTGGATGACTACCAGCGTCTAGTCCCACGGAGGCATGTACGTATATGATTTGATCACCGGGTGTTCCTGTGATCGTTTAATTGCCTTTAGTATTATTCCATTGTGTTAGTAACTTAGTATGGCTTGTTAGGTCCATTTGTCTGAATTTCAAAACCATGATATATACACAAATGAGACTCTATGTGGTCTGTTTCCAGAAAAGGGTTGAAGAGTTATTTATTACTCCCTCCGCCGGAATTACTTGTCGCTCAAAGGGTTGAAGAGTACTTATTTAAGGTTCTAGATTACAGAGCAATTTATACATAGTTACTGATGAGTTCATGACACATCTACAGAGTGTTAATTGTCTCCTTGGATGGATATTTCATAATGTTATATGCTGGAAAATGTATGTAATCAAATTATCGGCCGCTGAAATCTGGTCAATTGACTACTTTTAACATAGTGCCAATCCAGGATATTTTCTTTCCACTTTATTGCCTTCATAGAGGCTCATCATTATTTTAGTAAAGTAGTCATATGCGTATTTTCCTGTTGGAAATGGTAGTTTATTTAAAAGGAACCAACATATTTATTTAATTTTATGAATAATAGTATGTTTTTGCTAGCCCTTTGTCAAACCCTTCGTTTTTTTTGCCCCTCGCTATTTACAATTTGTTATGTTATAATTGTCATTCTAGAAAACATTCTAAACCATGTGTTTCCTCTTTCCCTTCATTTTTGATGTAGGATGCTTATGAGTACGCTGGTTGGGTTGTGTACCGCAGTTACCTCCATAGCTACGAGATGCAATATGAATACATCAAGTACTTTGAAACATTATTAAGGGAACTTAAGGTATACATACACCATAAAGTCAAGCAAGATTAGCTTACCTGCAATGATTGGATTTTTGTTCGGGGACTCAAACCTTTTATTTAATCTTGATACAGTGGTTGAAAGATTGTCTACCGAGCAAGTTTTCATCTCTTACTGTAAGTACATGACCACACAAAAATCATGGATGGCGATGTTTCTGTATACGCTGCACCACCATGGTAATTCTTTTGTTCTTTAATCTTTATAGGTAAGCAAGATACGCACCAGAGGAATTTATCAAGCAACTAAGATCGCTACTCGCTTTTCCAAGATCACAACTCATTTAGCTCGTATTGGCTTCCGTGTATGATCTCTAACACACTCACTAATTTATTTTTGTGTGTGTTTTACATCTAACAGTTCCATTCTTTCGATGCAGGATTGTTTTAACTACATGAGCATTGAGGCTACTTGGTGTAACGGATCCGATGGTGTCTATTTTGAGATTTGGAAGAGGGTCACTCAACAAAAGGTTAGAATTCAGCACATCAACCCAGTCTTCTTCACACATGATGATTATCCATGTAATTCTGATTAATTCATGGTGTTAATGAACTCTGAATATGATGTATTTTTTTCCTCAACAATGCACAGAAGAGTTTCAGAGATGCTTTGAAGGAAGTCTGTAAACTGAACAAGTGTTCATCACTGCAAGATAACATGAAATATGCCATAGAGAATGACTGTTCCGTGATGGAAACAGCGGTAGGCTCTTCTTCACATATAATTTTCAAGTCAAAATTCGAACATGCATGCTTATCCTTTTTGCGTATTTTCTTCATCTTTTCAGTTTCTTCGTTGCACGGTAGGGGCAGGCGTTACCAAGGAAGTAAGTACTGTGATACGCATGTGGGATCCATCCAGTGGATTATATGCTCTTATATTTGATTTGATTTCACGTCTAACTGCCTTAGGTATCAGAGGATAAAGCTCAGGAGTTGATTGCAGAGGCAGTTAAAAAGCTGGTAATGTGCTTGAATGAAATTGCACCTTGCTATATATCAGTACATGCCTATTTCGAAGATACCATTATGCTAAGCGACAATCATTTGTTTATTCAGAGGATAAAACCAAAATTCTATGATGGGTATATCAGAAAGAAGATAAACATTGCCAAACTTATAGGAATGATCACTGTGGTATGCCATCCTATCCTTAGTTTTTAATTGTGCATAATATGATATCTTTTCTGTTTACGGTAACCAAACTATATGTGCTCTATAACAGCGATTATATTATTTACTTTTCCAGGACTGAAAAGACATAATACATCTGGCTTTTCATGGTTGGAGCTGCCATTTGTTCAAGATGTCTTTCTTGGATTTCCTGTACTTTTGCTGCTGCAATGAACAAATGAACTAGACCAGACTTAAAGCTCTTACCAAGTACAGTAGCATAATACTAGTAGTCTACTAGATGGATGGTTTGTTCCGGGGTCTACTAGTACCGAAAGAAAGTGGAAAATGCTTGTATTGAATTGTTGCTACTAAGGGTTTAGGTTTATTAGAGGGCTTATTGGAATCTCATAAACATAACGGTATGTCATCTTGCTCAAAGCATTTACCTGTATTTACACTTAAATTCCGGATGGTGCGGAGGGATCTTGATCTATGGACGGCTATTTAGTTATAAGATGCAGAGGGTATCTTGGTCTAGTAATATTATGGACGTACTGCCTATGTAGAATCAACACATTCATATGTCTCGCATGAGCATGAGATATTTCATTGTGCACATTGGAGTGTTACACTTAGTAAACTTATGAAGACCGGTCCAATTTTTAGCATGAGAATCACCTTCCAACAACTATTACACACTGTTTTTATTTCCAATTTTGTTTTATTCCGAAAATACAAAAATATTGTCGACGTGTTATCTTTTAATTACCTTTGTGCAACTAGCAAGACTAGTAAGGATCGACAACCATTGTTAGAACTATTGGGGAACACAAGTGAATATTTATTTGTGTTGCGGAGCATTCGACTGTTGCAGGATACTGGTAGTACGCGGATTTATACCTTGGTTTCTCATCAAGGAAAGCTTGCTACGAACTCCTCCACTTGAAGCCCAACGCCTTGCCCCTAGCAAGCAAGCACTTGTAAGGTTAAGCCCAACTAACATACACAATTCCTCTTGAAGATCACTCATCTATGCATGACCATTGTAAAGACTAATAGATCGGAGATTGTATATGTCTATAAATCATGCAACAAAGAACTCATATGAATCCAAAATAAACCATATATATAAATGTGAATATAAACTGACAATTCATCACACCTCAAAAAAACACACCATTAATAACATCCAATGGATGACAATCATGTTGGCGGCTCATGTGATACAAACAAGAAAGAGGTGATGCAATCTAGCTACTATTATAGACCCATAATTCAAGGAGGATTACTCATAAATGGACATGGTTGTAGCAAGGGTGATGAAGATGACTTTGGGGATGAATTCCCCGTTCGCCAGAGTACTGAAAAGGCCTCCAAATTAGATCGTCACGAAACAGGAGGTGGCGATGGCATAAACATTCCTTGATAATTATTTATGAGGGTTTCAGGTCAATATAAAGGCAGGCGGTGGAGAGGTTCCCTGGTCGTGTGGGCCCATGTCTACTAGTCCATCGCTCCCTTGGCTTCATCCTGATCCAAAACTTTGCAAAAAAAAAATCAATGTTTCCAGTTACCGAAGCGGTGATTTTCTGAAAAGTCAAAAACATGAAAAACAACAACTCACACTTGGCATTGGATTAATATATGTTAGTCCAATAAAATAATATAAAATTGTGTCAAAGCTATGCCAAAATGATATAAAAGTAGCATGAACATACAGAAGAAAAAAATATACATACATTTGAGATGTATCGAGTAAGAGTGACAGAGCTGCCGACAGAAAGCTGGGAGGCCAGGTTGCTAAACAGGGCCCTAAACTTGGGTTGTTGCATGTTGAGTAGTCACGTGTCTGTGGGCTGAGTAGTGGGCCTAAGCTTCGGAAAGGTTGGATGGACCAAGACCAGGTTGGGCCCTAACATAGCTTCATAGTGGCAACTTCGACGACTAAACATGTCGCGACCTAAGCATAGCTTAGATGACTAGATTTCTTGTGGTGGAACCAACCCAACCAAATTCAAGTCCTAGGCATGGCAGTAATGCTTGCATATTTTCTGAACTTTTTAGGCTTTTTCGCACTATTTGGTAGCATGGCGTGCCCTTCGACTACGAGGTGCATGTGGCAACTTCGTCGATCACAAAATTTCTCTCGAAGGTGCTCATAGTAATATAGTGTGCTTACGTTCATATAGGTGATTGTGCTTGCGTGTTGTCAGCGTCTACGCTTATATTGTGTTTCTAAAACATTCTAAATCTACTCACTATCCATGAAATGTAACTTAAACTAGCCAGTGATCATATTTTGAATATATTTTTGACATGATATTTTGAATATATTAATATTTGGTAACCAAGGTGAATATATATGCCCTAGTTCTTCTACTCTACTAAGGGCATCTCTAATCAATCCCCTATAATTTAGAGAAGGATACGGCAGAGGAGTATATTTGCTCCTCTAAACAAGTGTCATTCCTAACCGATCCCTTAAATTTAATAGAGTAAAAAAATATTTTTGCCAAATCTTTCTAATTTTAGTTTACATAGTACATTCCAACTACATATTTGCACACATATTAAATCCAAACATAATAATTAAGGTTCACACAATTAACGAATATTACAAATTCAAATTAGAAACCAAATTATTCAAATTTGGAAACCATATTATTCAGATTCAAACACATAGAAGGGGTCAAATGAAGTAAAGAGCATGATAAAAGCACAACTATGAAGTGCTATGGAGATGCCACTGATGCTCAACAAGATCATCTTGGAGTTGGGTATGAACTTCTTGGTTCTCGATGTTGTGGTGTGCTGTGAGGAATCTTTATATCATGTTTGCATTGTGCTCCTGCTCAACAGGATTCCCATTGGAGATGTAGCAAAAGTTCTCAGGTATGCCTCTCTTATTTTCAATGATTGTGTTATGCAAGATGATGCAACATGTCATGATTTGTCATAGGGCCTTGGAGTTCCACTGGTCAGCAGGGCCACGGATGATGGCAACTCATTTCTAAAGCACACTAAAAGCTCTCTTCACAACCTTCCTTGTCAACTCTTGATGCGCTGCAAAGTGAGACCTCTAGTTACCTTAGGACGCATGATTGTCTTTACGAATGTGGCCCATGGAGGATATATAGATGCCATATGCAGGATAGTATCATATCATGTACTCACCGCCATTGACAACATACTTTCAAGGAGGAGCATCTCCAACAACAAGCATAGCAAACAGTTGTGATCTCGGTAGCACATTCAGGTCATTATGAGAACCAGACAATCCTAAAAATGAATGCCAAATCCATAAATCCTCCGATGGAACAGCCTCAAGAATGATTGTTGGATCGTTGCAGTGGCCTTTGAACTGACCTTTCCAGTGCATGTAGTCAACTGAACCTTCACTCAATCCCAACAGCCTTTCGGTATCTTCATCGTTGGGTGGCCTGAAGTACTCTGACCCAAAGATATTAGTAATGGCTTTTGTGTACCTTCAAATGGTCTCCAAGATTGCATCTTCTCCAATGCGGACATAGTCGCTAAATGGCGTCGGCCGAACACCCGTAGGCGAGCACTCGAACAGTTGCGATACACTTCATGAAAGGACTCACACTTATCTCTCCAGATGCACTCCTTCTAAGTTTGAACTAATCATCATGCCTCTCCACAGCTTTTACAATGGTGAGAAATAGACTTGTGTGCATCCGAAATCTCTGGCGAAAATACTTCTCCCGTTCTCCGGATAGGTTTGATTGGGGCCAAAATAGCCTCTCATGATCTTTGCATGGCCATCCGCTCTATCACAGTTGAGGTGTATACGACCGAATTGTGATCCTCTCCTGAGCCGCTGAAAATGATCATTGAAGGTCATGCCATTGGCCATTTTGAAGTCGTTACCATCTTCTTCCTCCTCCGACGATGAAGAAAGTCCTTGAAGATCATCTCTCTTAATCTATTCATCTTGACAAATGACTCGGTTCAATTCAATTGACAAAGGACAAAACGAGCTGAAAAAGCACAAACTAACTCACCTAGGCAAATTGTCAAACACTTGAAAGGCGGCGAAGCTGTCACGACAGGCTTGCAACATTGAGAAGATACTAGCGGCCGACAGGGCTTTTGAGATGGCCAACAGTGGACGGAGAGGCTCAGAGAAAGAAGATATGAGCCTCTTTCCGGTGACGGGATCGATGCGGCGGTGGTGTTTGAGCTCGATTTCGGCGACGACAACGACCGATGATTGGTTCGGAGTGGGGCAGGAGGGCGGCGAGGGTGAAAGGAGGCAATGGGGTGTCGGCGGATACGGTGGCTAGTCACCGAAAGCAACACCGGTGATGATGCATCGTGGGGTGGAGACGGCGCATGTGTGGGGGAGAGGTCAAAACTTTTGCTCCGCGGTTCACAACCGGATGATCGTGGGGTGGAGACGGCACATGTGTGGGGGAGTACTGTGAACGCCGATGTGCACTGTAGTCCCCTTCCCCCCTATCCGTCGTTGTGCCCCCAAGGCCCCAACCGGCCGCCGCCTCCCGTCTTGTTTCCCTCGCTCGTCCCAGATTGATCCGTTATCTCCGGCAGCCACCTCCGCCGTGGCCGCCGCGGCCCTCCATCCGGCGAGGGAAAGCTCTCTTGCCACTCCCACGCGTCGGGTCGCCGGCAATAACTCCGCCAGTACCCCTCCGTGACATTATTACCCCAATTGTTTTTTTTATGTCTTTATTTATAGCATTACCGGTTTGGATTTTGTTTGTTTATCTCCATTAATTGTTGGCTAGGGTTTGGGCAGATGCGCTGCCACGGATAGAACGAGATTCTTTGAATATCTTTGTAGACGAGAGCATTGACGAAGGGAAGGGGGTCGAATAGACAGACGCTCAAGCCGTGAGGTGCCACAGAAGCACCTTGAAAAGGCGAGTTCGCCGTCGCCGGTTATGGGCTTGCGTGGAGAGATGTTGCAGAAGCGAAGGGAGAAGGTAAATACAGGCTCGATTCTGCAGAAGCGTAATGCAAAGGAGAAGACGTGCCCCCCTGATCGGCTCCGCGGACGTACACAGGGTATCAATCGGCCTGTCAAGGCTGAATCACCTCTGGCCGGAGAGATGTCTCAGAAGCGAACAGAGAAGGTGAATACAGTCTCGACTCCACAGAGGCATAGTGCAAAGGAGACGACGTGCCCCCCTGATCGGCTCCACGGACGTACACAGGGTATAAATCGGCCTGTCAAGACTGAAACAGGTTTGTCTCAGAAGCGAAGGGAGAAGGTGGATACAGGCTCAATTCCACAGGAGCATAATGCAATGGAGAAGATGTGCCCTCCTGATCAGCTCCGCCGACAGATGCAGGGTATCAAGCAGCCTGTCAAGACTGAAGCATGTATGTCTCAGAAGCAAAGGGAGAAGGTGGATACAGGCTTGATTCCACAGAAGCATAATGCAATGGAGAAGACGTGCCCCCCTGATCAGCTCCGCCGACGTACGCAGGGTATCCAGCGGCCAGTCAAGACTGAAGCACGACTTGCCGGAGAGAAGAAGCACATGAAAAGCAATGCATCTTTTCCAACGAAAAGAACCACTGCACAGCTCAGAAAAAGAACGAGTTCCTGCACCACTTGTCCATCGTTGCCCATGACCAGGGCAACACCGCTGCTATCCAGAAACAGAGAGAAGAAGACGTGGGCGAAATAATTCAGAAGCTGAACAAATTGGGCTTGGGAGAGGATATCAGCTTTGAGGAGTACTATGGATACTTGGAGCAGCTGCCTCTCGACCCCCGTGTTGATACTTCCAATAAACTCGACCTTATGGCTCGCTTTCGCATGGACCTCCGTCATGCGGTGTATCGCATCAGATCCTACAAGGTTCCATCCATCCATGCCTCTATTTTTCAGTCATCTATTAAATGCTGTTCAATCTGTACATCTGCGTTCCTTGCAACTTTATGCTACTTGTTCTATCCTACTTATGCTGGTTTCTTTAAACTCACATCCTTATCTAATTTGATCCAATGGTGATATCATTTCCTACAGTTGTTAAATAAGGAGTCCAAGAATGACTTGTGCCGTCTTGAACTGATGGAGTGCCCAATGGATCTTCTTGACAAGGACGAATTTCCTAAAGATTTCCTCGTGGAGATGCAATATTTTGGCTTCTTCGAGAGAAAAGGTGTATTAGACTGGTTCTTCGACCCTGATCTGCCTGCTGGCCTGAATGACTACCAGCGTCTAGTTCCTCATGATCATGTACGTATATAATTTGATCACAGTGTTTGTGTGATCATTTAATTTCCTTTGGTGTTCCATTGTGTTAGTATGGCTAGTTCGGACCATTTGTCTGAATTTCAAAACCATGCTATATACTCCCTCCGTCCCATAATATAAGAGCGTTTTTGACACTACACTAGTGTCAAAAACGCTCTTATATTATGGGCCGGAGGGAGTACAACAAATGAGACTTTGTGGTCTATATCCAAAAAAGGGTTGAAACGTTATTTGTTTACTTATTGAAGGATCTAGATTACAGAATAATTTATTGATGAGTTCATAATACATCTACAGAGTGCTAATTGTCTTCCTGGATGAAAATTTCATAATATTATATGCTGGAAAATGTAGATGATCAAATTATTGGTATCTGAAAACTGACCAACTGACTACTTTAACATAGTGCCACTCTAGGATATTTTTCTTTCCACTTTTGCCTTCATAGAGTTCCATCATTCTTTTAGTAAAGTAGTTATATGCATTTTTTTCCCTGTTGGAAATGGTAGTTTATTTAAAAGGAACCAATAGATTTATTTAATTTTATGAATACTAGCACGTTTTTATTAGCCCTTTATCAAACCCTTGTTTTTTTTCACTCCTTGCCATTTACATTCTGTCATGTTATATTTGTCATTCTAATAGACATTCTGAACCATGTGTTTCCTTGTTACCTTCATTTTGATGTAGGGTCATGGTGAGTATGCTTTCTGGGGTGCGTACAGAAGTTACTTTCATAGCTACGAGATGCAACTTGAATACATCAAGTACTTTGAAACATTATTAAGGGAACTTGAGGTATACATCATTAAGTCAAGCAAGACTAGCTTTCCTGCAGTGATTGGATTTTTGTTAGGGGACTCACAACCTTCTTTTTTTAATTTTGATTGATACAGTGGTTGAAAGATTGTCTACCGAGGAAGTTTTCATCTCGTACTGTAAGTACATTACATGACCACACAAAAATAATGAATGACACTGTTTCTGTATGTGCTGCACCACCATGGTAATTCCTCTGTTTTTTAGGTAAACAAGATTCGGACAAGAGGAATTTATCAAGCAACTAAGATCGCCACTCGCTTTTCCTATATCACACCACATTTAGCTCGTATTGGCTTCGATGTATGATCCCTATCATAATCACTAGTTTTTTTTTTTTTTTGTGGTTTGCATCTGACAGATCCGTTCTTTTGATGCAGGATTGTTTTACTTACATGAGCTTCGAGGCTACTTGGTGTAATGGGTCCGATGATCTCTATTTTGAGATTTGGAAGCGGGTCACTCAACAAAAGGTTAACATTCGGCACTGTAACCCATTCTTCTGCACATGTGTTGATTATCCATGTAATTCTGATTAATTCCTGGTGTTAATGAACTCTGAATATGCTTGGTAATGTATATTTTTTTCCTCGACAATGCACAGGGAAGTTTCAGAAATACTTTGAAGGAAGTCTATGAGCTGAACAAGTGCCCTTCACTGCAAGAGAGCATAAAATATGCCATAGAGGATGACTGTTCCGTGATGAAAACGGCGGTAGGCTCTTCTTCAGACAATTTTCAAGTTTAGAATTCGTAACATGCATGCTTATCTCTTTTGCTTCTTTCCTCTATCTTTTCAGTTTCTTCGTTGCACGGCAGGGGCAGGCATTACCAAGGAAGTAAGTACTATGATATGCATGTGGGATCGATCCAGTGGATTATATGTTCTTATATTTGATTTGATTTCACATCTGACTGCCTTAGGTACCAGTGGATGAAGCTCAGGCGTTGATTGCAGAGGCAGTTAAAAAGCTGGTACTGTGTTTGAATGAAATTGCACCTTGCTATATATTATCTCCGTCCCAAACTAGTTGTCTTTGATGTGTCAAGATACGGATGTACCTATAACACTAAAGCGTGTCTAGATATATCTGTATCTAGATAAATCTAAGACAACTAATTCGGAACGGAGGGAGTACATGCCTATTTCAAAGATACCATTATGCTAAGCAAAAATCATTTATTTATCCAGAGGATAAAACCCATATTCTATGATGGCTATATCGGAAAGAAGATAGACATTGCCAAACCTATAGGAGTGATTACTGAGGTATACTATCCTAATATTTGTTTGTAATTGCGCCTAATTTGATATCTTCTTTGTTTACGGCAACCAAGTTATATGTGTGCTCTCATTGCGCTTAAATCTGTACATACTTGGTAATGTATTTTTTTTTCCTCAAGAATGCACAGGAGAGTATCAGAGATACTTTGAAGGAAGATTATAACCTGAACAAGTGTTAGTCATTGCAAGATAGCATAAAATATTCCATAGAGGATGATTGTTCCATGATGGAAAAGGCGGTAGGCTCTTCTTTTGCGTGTTTTCTTCATCTTTTCAGTTTCTTTGTAGCACGGCAGGGGCGGGCGTTCCCGAGGAAGTAAGTACTGTGATATGCGTGTGGGATTGTATCCAGTGGATTATATGTTTTTATATTTGATTTGTTTTCATGTCTGATCGCCTCAGGTATCAGAGGAGTTGATTGCAGAGGCAGTTAAAAAGCTGGTACTGTGCTTGAATGAAATTGCATCTTGATATACACATACCTATTCAAAGATACCATTATGCTAAGCGCAAATCATTTATTTATTCAGAGGAGAAAACCCGAATCCTGTGATGATATCAGAGAGAAGATAGAAATTGCCAAACCTGTATGCAACGAACAATGAACCAGAGATCAGACTCGTAGATCTTACCAAGTAGGAGCACAGTAGTATAGCAAGTACTGCTACTAGTCATGTGATGTTTGAGTGTGTTCCTACAACTTCCTGCGTCATGTTATGTTTATGAGCCACTTGTCTGATTTTCTGTACTTGGCTGAGATTTGTTTTTTAGGGTAGCCACTTGGCTGAGCTGCTCTCGTATTTTTCACTGGGCCGAATTGCTATCAGGCCTCGCTGCTTGGGCTACATTGGGTCGTCTTGTGCATATACTCTCCCTCTGCCGCTGGGATCGCTGTTTGCTCACACTTTACTTGGTACTACTTACTTTGGTTTTAGCAAAAAGTGGAGTCTCACAAATCACCAAACACCAGGGCAGGCTGAACATTTTAAAGTGGAGTCTCACAAATCACCAATGCAAAATAATTCATTGTTTAAATCAGGTGGTGCGCAATGGTGGAGCTACAGCAAGGCCGGATGGGCCATGGCCCGCCGAATATATTGAAATTTATACACAACTTTTTTTACTGTTCGGCCTTAGAACTCCGGCCCACTGGCTATTTCTTCCATTTTGGCCCGCCCAGGGTTGGCCTTCAAGCTCCGCAACTGGTGGTGCGCATCTGGTTGTGTTTGCAGGGGTGTAGTTGGATTAGAGCATCTACAGCCGGACATCTCAAATTCGCCTCATATGTCCGGGCAGGCCACCCGGTCATGATTTTTTGACCCAGACGTGCCCCTCAAATGACCCTCAAACACTCGGGCTGACCGACGGATATGGGGGTGCCTGAGCACGCAAGCCATGTGGATCTGACGGCGGGGTCCCACGCAGAAACGCCCGGAAATCTGGCGGTCTGACGGATGCCGTGTTCGTCGCCGCGGTGTGAACGCCGCTGGCGCCGCTCCGGCTCGCCGCCCAAGACCAAATCCGGCTATTTAAGTCGGCCGGTGTCCCGCAACCCTAACCCATCCCCCTCCCTCGTCTTCGCGCCGCCAGTTCGAGCCCATCCACCTCCTTCCTCTCCCGCTCTGGCGCTCTTCCTACAGACGCTTCGCCCACGCTCTGACACTCTGCCATGGTTCGGAGCAAGATCACCTACTACGCCATGCTGACGCTGGAGCACTGCTACGAGATCCAGCAGGAGATCCGGGCGAGGCAAGCGGCGCGCATCGCCCGCATTGCATCGCCCGCATCGCTGTCGGGCTGCCTCCAGACTCGCCGGAGCCGGAGGAGGAGGAGCAGCTGGGGGAAGCGGAGGAGGAGGAGATGGCTCCGATGGAGGTGGAGGAGCCGGACCAGTAGGTGCCGGCCTTCAAGCAGGAGCAGGCGGAGTTCGCCGTTGCCAGACCGACGAGATGGCAGAGCAGCAGGCAATCCTGGAGTCCATCCAGGATGAGGCCTATGTCGAGGCCAACCGGGCGTTCCTCCGGCAGGCGGAGTTGGACGCGCTCTTCGCCGAGCTCGACGCGGAGATAGAGGCGGAGGAGGCCAGAGCGGAGGCGCCGGAGCTGCAGCTACCGTCCATGCTGCCGGAGCCGGGCACGGAGATCGTCGTTATCTCCGACGAGGAGTAGCTAGGATCGACGTAGTACGTAGGTTCTACTTTTTTTCATGTCTTTATATGGATATAAGAATCTAATATGAGATGTCCGGATGCAAGAAGTGAAATTTGAGGCATGCCTGGTCACTTGTCCTCTCTTTTTTTATGCGAATGTTGTCAGATAGTCCAAGTGAACCGAACAGAGAAAATGATGAATCCCGCACAAATCACCGTTGATCAATAAGCCCAACCCATAGTGTGTGTTCTATGTGTGTATCTTAGTTAATCGAGGAATGGATATTCAAATTGAATATCAAGGCCAGTCAATCAAACTTTTTAATCGAGGGGTTCCTACTCTGCAAATAAAATTCATGATCAAACAGTCAAACTTTGTAACCAATAGGACGTTGTTTTCATGATCAAAGAATCAAACTCGATTTCTACTCTCCAAAATGGAATTCACGCGCGCGCACAGAGACGCAGCATGGGAAGTACGACCTCTTAAACTGCAAAAACGTCTTACATTAGTATACATAGAGAGTAGCACTCTAAACAAAATCTCATATGCTTCTAGCTGTAATCGTTCATGCAAGAGTACTGCTCAGTGTTGTTAGAGCGTCTCCAGCAGCAAAACAAAAAAACACCATGTAAACAAAAAACAGTTTTTCTTCTTTTGGGGGCAAAAAATCGGCTCCAACAGCATACCAAAACCTGTAGAGCAAACATTTTTTTTTGTCTAGTAGACCAAAAGATTGCTATAAAGCAATGACCAAATCCGAGATGCACCAAGGTGTCGACGTGGAAGGCCCACAAAACTGAATCAAAAGCACACACAATATTAAGCTTGAGCAGCATCCACGACAACTTCAGGTTGTGTAGGAGGCGCAGAGTCTATTGCACCAACAAGTTATCGTGGATGTAACGTTCAGCGACCATTGCCCTAAGCTAGGGCATGAGGCGAAGTGAGAGCACTTTCACGAAAGCTTGGCAAAGAGGTTCGGCCAAAAATCATGAAGGGACTCAGGATGCGGCTTCTTGGGCAGCAAAGTAATGACAGCCTCATTGAGCTTCTGGAAACCCCTCCCGTTTAGAGTGTATAGCTTATCAAAGGACGCACAGACATTGGCCTTGATCATGGTCCAACAACTGCCAAGAATCCATTGGGGTCGGGCACCTTGCCGGCAGGAAGAGACTTCACTGCCACCCAGATCTCATCCTTAGAAAAGGGGTGCCTAGTTTGGAAAGATCGAACGTAACATGATGGATCTTGGCCAGATTAATGGTGAAATCATGCACGTCGACGGTGCTACGGATGTTGGTGAGGTGGTCATATGCAGCCCTGCCAGATCATCCAGTTTCGAGACGAAAGCATCCCCCACCTTGAGAGAGAATATGTGGTTCTTTTGTATCCTGTGCGAGGCATGCAAATGATGGCAGGCGAGAGGTAATCTTTCCATTCATGAGCCAAAAGAAATGAAGGAAGGTAATGGGTCGGTCGAGGCGTGCCAGCCCAAGGTACACAACCTTGTGCTTGCGGCTGAGCCAGATTTCAAAGGCAGAGAGCAGCCGAAGGTCTTGCACGGCGCCGAAGCAAGTGATAACCTTACGGGCGGCCTTTAGATGAAGGGTGACGTTGTCGATGGTGCAGGCGCTCCAGCTCTGGAGTGGGCGAGGAGTGGCCAGAAGACGCGAATAGAGGTGGCGGAAATGGTCGGGGTACGGGGTCACCGATTGCCATGCTTTGAAGATGGCTTCTAGGAAGCCCTCGAGCTGCGGCCAGAAGTGCTCAAAGTGGAAGCGAGCCGTTCAATCCACAAAAGAGCGGGCAGTTATCCGATGCACCAGAGGAGCGACAACACATCGGGCAAAATGCAGGTGAGGACTTCCCAATAGGATGCGAAGAGAACGCGATCGTTCCGAAAGAGCGTGGATGATCGCGCTCGTTCGGCCAAGTATAGCGGCGCCCATGAAGACAGGGGTCACGAAGTTCCTCATCCATGATGAATAACCGGAAGCAATGCCTGACACAACAATTCATGCAGTGGTTGTTCTTACCAGCGGTGGATGTAATTATGTTGAAGTCACCCCCAAGAGCCAAGGCCTAACATGCGAAGCCCGTACTTCCTGAAGGTCTCCGATGAGGAAGCTTTCTTGTTGTCGTCGTCGTCTTGAAGGTAGGTTGGTCGCTCGCCGGAGAGGAGACCAGAGCGTGATGTGATGGGTTGGCATTGGTTGAGTTTGAGATGGAAACCTCGAAGCGGGGCGCCGATGATCAAATAGTCACAATTTTGTAATCACGGGATTTGTACCGTGCATCTCAAATTTCACAATCAAACAAAATCCAAAATTTCACTATGCATTTTCCATTTTGCCAATCACAAACTGGCTAGCATGGTCGAACGAGTCAAACCACGGTGAAAATAACCGAGAGAACAAAAAGGAAGCAAGAGCCAACACATCCAACTGATGGCACAAGTGTGTTACAATCTTAGAAGAAACACAAGCGTGGCAAGCACAAGGCCACCAAAGATGATTGCTATTCTCAAGCAAAGCAAGATCCCAGATGCTTCTAGCTGCTACAGTAGTTAGCTCACGCAGGACAGGAGGGCCGTATTTGGTCACGTTCCGGTGCTGTGTTAGCTGTTAGAGATTATATGGATCTATTAATAGCGGTTGCCCCGTTTGACGGGTTCTTTCTTGGTCCACAAGTAAATATTGGGATGGATGGATGGGCATCTGCCGGACCACATCTCTCATTTCGCTTTGTTTCCTTTTCGCCAGATATTTGCCAACCGTGATAAAGATAAACGGCTGCACGTACCCGCCAAGTGTGAAAGGGTGCTAAACAGAATATTCCCCTCCTACGAGAACTACTTCAGAACCTGATTGTACAGCTAGGCTTAGATGATCCCTTTCCCGGTTTAAAAAAATAACAATTAGTTTTTTTCAAACAAATCGTCGTTCATTGTGCATGACACTGTCTCACATATTATATTCTACCACTAACCAAACTCCATGAGTGGAGGCACACCGTCACAAATTGAATACGTTCACTTTTGCAAGCTTAAAGTAAAGTAATCCCCTAGCAGCCACTGGCCTAAAAAAATACGTACAATATAAAAAAAATGCCCGCAAAATAAACAAACTTCAAAATTAAATTAAATTGAAGTTAAAACGAGTGCTTACATGGCTAACCACGAGGCGTAATTCGTGTCCCGCCTAGGCATCACACGCACGCCGGTCCGGTCGCAAAGCCGCGAACACGTGAGCCTCTCGTTGGATGCCAGTGGTCACAGGCCGTCTCCACGCGGAAGGGAAAAAAAAGGGGGGGAAGAAAATCGCAACGACCAAAATTAATGCGATCGATCGACTTGGAGGAGAAGAAAAGGCCTCCTCAGTTTCTGGGATCCCCGGGAGGCAGGCACGGCCCCCCCGCCACTGACGCCGCGGCCCCACCCCTGCCCTCGCCGCCTCCGCCATCGCTCCTCCTTCCCGATATAAAATCCCTCGGCCAAAAGACCCTTCCATTCGCAACCCGCAACCCCCCAACCCCACCCCAACCACCCACCGCAGCAACAAGGGCAAGCGTGCGTCAACATCAGACGACGGCCCGTCCCGGATTGTGATTCGCGGAGGCGTTCCTCGGCGCCCAGATGAGCTCCCGGATGGCCGGATCGGTCCTCCTCCGCCGCGCCGGCGCCGGCGCCGGCCGCCTCTTCGCCACCACCCCGTCTCCGGCGGCCAGGACCGCCCTCGGTGGAGGTGAGGGCGCGTGGGTGCGGATGATGTCCACCTCCGCGGCCTCGCAGGTCAAGGACGAGGCGGCCAAGGCGGTCAAGGCGGAGGCGGCCAAGGGCGACGGGGAGAAGAAGGAGGTGGCCATCAGCAGCTACTGGGGGATCGAGCAGTCGAAGAAGCTGGTGCGCGAGGACGGCACCGAGTGGAAGTGGTCTTGCTTCAGGGTACGCTCTTCCCTTGCTTCCTCTGCTCTGCTTTTCCCGTTTCGGTTCCGTCGCCGGCGACGGGTCGCCAGATCGGAGCGTTTGTGCGGTCGACGGGCGCTATTATTATTTTATTTCCTTGTTGCGCCGCCGCCGTGTGTGATTGATCGGTTGGTTTTGCTGCCCGCCGCAGCCATGGGAGACGTACACCGCGGACACGTCGATCGATCTGACCAAGCACCACGTGCCCAACACGATGCTCGACAAGATCGCCTACTACACCGTCAAGTCCCTGCGCTTCCCCACCGACATCTTCTTCCAGGTACGCGCGCCTCCTCCCTCCCCTCCCCTCACCGGCCGCCACAACCGCCGGATGGTTCGTTCCGTGTTTTTTAGTCCAACCCGTTTCGCCGAAGACAGCACGAACGGCGGTGTCTGCGTCTTTGCGTGTCATGGCCTCGTGGGTGACGGATGTAGCATGGTCCCTGTCACGCTTTTGATTCTGTTCCCCCCTGCTTTCCGGGGAGACGGCGTTTGGACTCGCTATTTAGAACGCGGACCCAAGCCGTCATGCCGAGTATTTTTTACCTAATCGTTCGTTCGTGGGGATGGGTGTTTTATATTCTGCATCAGATTACTGTGGATAATCGCGTGCTGGAGAAATCCGCTGACAGTGGATGGAAGTATCGACAGATTATAGACTGTCAGCAAACATTAGGAATTGGAAACACAAATAACATGGCGATCCTTGACATCGCTACTACATCGGACATTTTATTATTGATTAAAGCACCAGAGAGGATGCCATTTGTTTTGCCATGTACTTTACTTTACTTTATTAAAGCATCTGTTTATCATGATTTTTGCACAAGCTGTATCATCTTGATCTCCACTCTGTATTTCGAAGTTCATCATGATCTGAAGCTGACCCTTCAAATTGGTTGCAGAGGAGGTATGGCTGCCGCGCAATGATGCTGGAGACTGTCGCCGCAGTGCCGGGGATGGTGGGCGGCATGCTCCTCCACCTGCGCTCCCTCCGGCGCTTCGAGCAGAGCGGCGGGTGGATCCGCGCGCTGCTGGAGGAGGCCGAGAACGAGCGCATGCATCTCATGACCTTCATGGAGGTGGCGCAGCCGAGGTGGTACGAGCGCGCCCTCGTCATCGCCGTCCAGGGCGTCTTCTTCAACGCCTACTTCTTCGGCTACCTCATCTCGCCCAAGTTCGCGCACCGCGTCGTCGGGTACCTGGAGGAGGAGGCCGTCCACTCCTACACCGAGTTCCTCAAGGACCTCGACGACGGCAAGATCGACAACGTCCCCGCCCCGGCCATCGCCATCGACTACTGGCGCCTCCCTGCCAACGCCACCCTCAAGGACGTGGTCACCGTGGTCCGCGCCGACGAGGCTCACCACCGCGACGTCAACCACTTCGCATCGGTATGAATCCTTCCAAATCCCACATGATCGGCATTCTTTCTTGACCCCATTTCCTGACCAGTCCATGTGCATCTGTTTTGTGTGGATTGGTTCTGAATTTCTTATGATGTATTCTGATTTTGTCTGTCGATTGTGTCGTGCAGGACGTGTACTACCAGGGTATGCAGCTGAAGGCCACCCCGGCGCCGATCGGATACCACTGAGGCTGGCCGTGTTCTGCTGAATTTTGCATCGCTACTACTACTGCCACCAAGCAAATGAGTGTTTCGTTTTGAAGGCAGAGGAAATGAGAGCTCTTTAGCTGTATAGGATGTTGCAATTGTTGCTCGTTTGGTAACCATTGAGTACTGAGAAATAAGCAGTGTGCTTGTCAGTTACGTATCTAGGATATTGTTGAACCACCATTTCGCTCTAAGATGAACCTATTTGGCGTACGCCACAATGTCTTCGTTATCAGACCACCATTCATCTACCTCCCTATGTACATATACCCTATTTGAATATTCTTCCTTTTCCTTACCACTGTTGCATTTTCTGATCTGCAGTAGATCAGGTGTTTGTGGCTTGACTGAACTCAGTTGATGCCTTTCCTCATAGTCGGGCTCTACAGCCGCAACGCTTGGAACCAGGCCTATACCTATTCATCCGGTTGAATGGCCAAAAACCCAAGTGGTCCACCCCGTCATTGACCGGTCAAACCACCCTACGCCCGGGCTGTCTAGCACCCTTTAAACCCTGCATATTTCTGAGGACAAATAGTAGAAGGCGTGATGCGTTATCCGGCCTAAGCTGGCCCATCCCAAACTCTAGCCACTACTCCACTTTCTCTAACCCCTCCGATCCAATCATAGATCATCGTTGGTAATCTCTGGCATGGCGGGCAACATATTCGAGACCGGAAACTTTGGATGCGTCGACCGAGACTGTGCAGGGACGGGGAGTTTGCTGTCCACTTGGCTCGTAAGGATCCCATGAGGAAATGAATCTGCCCCACACTCCACCATTCAGTCCTTCCGACGGGAATCCATTGCTTCTGTGCAAGTGGGCTGGCGGCTCGAGGCGGCCAACCGCGGAGGCTCCAAAATAGGTGAGCGGAGGGTGGCAGGCGCTCCGCACCGGCCTTTCGCGGGCTGGTCACTAAACCCCTGCGGTGGGTCATCGTCGCGGTGTCGTCCAACTCCTAGTCAAGGGTAAACGCAGGCACTGCCCACTGCCTCAGATGCAATGCCCAAGTTGTTGTAGCAAACTGCGGCCGAGGACCGGTGTGCTCGCCGTGCGAGGAACAATGCGCGAAACGTCGCCGGGGCCTTGAAGATGCATGTGCCCGCATTTGGGCGAAGCGACAAGCCCGGGCCGCGTGTGCCTTCGCACTAGAGCAAAGCTAGGCTATTTGTGGCCTCTCCGAGCTGCTCTCTCCGGACGAGGAGGAGGGGGATGAGGGTGCTACATCCAACCCCTACAGCTTCGAGCAAATCCACCTTGACCCGTATTGCATCTTCAAGCGCTATGGGGACAAAGCGGACAAGGGCAAGGGTAAGGACGAGGGCAAGCGTGTGTAAAGTTTCTCAATAGCTCTAAGATTTAGAACATGCCAATTCTTAATAATTCGATGGCATGTATGATGAACTACTGAAACTACGTGTGTTTTATTTTGCATGAGAATGAATGGATTAGAGGATTTGGTATGAGGGATATGGCTAAACCTGGGAATAGTTAGTAATCCAGACCAAATCCAGCCCAATCTATACTAGTACAGACCCACTTATCAAACCAATTCAATCCAAACCGTTGGTGCTAGAGTCCAGACCAATCCAAACTGTCGTATTGTTCAAGACAAACCAATCCAAATCATTCCTCACATACAGTTTGAACCCAAAGTTTTCAAACCATGGATAGAGATTGAACCATAGGAGAGAGAGAGGATGGAGAGGGGGGAGAGAGAGACACAAAAAGGGGGCGGAAGAGAGAGATAGAGAAGAGGAGAAGGGAAGGGCCGCCCCTAGAGAGGACCTCCATAATCTGGTTGTGAGTGCTTGGAGGCAGAGATTGGAGCTTTAGCCGCCGTCGGCGCTCGCGATGGCCGATTTTCTTGTACAGACATACTACGATCGAATTTGGTCGCTCGATCCAGTTTTTATCTATGGGTTGAAACAGGTTGTGACTGTTTGGTCTCCATCCAGACCAAACCAAGCCGATCTAGTATCATTGATAAAGCCCATACCAAACCAGATTACCACAGGGGGTCAACCCATTCAGTCCAATCCAAGACAAACCAATAGAAAAACCAAACTGAAACTGAAGTTTCAGTCCAAACCATTCCCAGGGTTAGATACGGTTATGGACGCAAACATTTGAAGGGTGACCAGGCGCTGTCTCTGGACGCGTCCTAACGCATTCATAGACGTTTGAGGGGTGATATTTCATGGATCCATCCGTTGATGTCTCAGTGAGCATTTCAGAATCCTTTCTAGTTCTGAATCCTCGGAAGCGCCACAATTTACTGTTTGATGTGCAATCTAGCCAACCGTCCGTTGTAGACATGACTGGTTGTAGAGAAAAAGAGTGATCTATTCCTTTTTTTCACTATTGACGAAAAGACCCCTAATCTATTATAAAAGTTTAACGAAAGTACAAAACATCTCAAACATTATTAGAACTATAGTGAGGTGTTGAAGTCTTCGTGCACGTGCCTCTAAGGATCTATACCACAAAAGCCACAGTCATCGCCATTAAACCCTTGAATCGATCTAGAAAACCTGATACCAAATCTCGGTGTCACGTATGCACAAGAAAAAACCTAACCTCGACACCCTGAGGAGCTGGCAGGACTCTACGCCGAAGGCCTGTTTAATCCGTCCCGACGAACGAACTTGAAGGAGGATCAGAGTCCGAAAGACTGACTCGAAGAAAAAGTGCTGCCATCTGTCCTAGCGTCGATCCCGCGAGAACTAAGGGTGGCAAGCAGAAGGGATGCGAATTCACAGGCTCGGTCGCGAAGATTGAGGGGGGGGGGGGGGGGGGGGGGGAGGCTTGCCATGCTTGCCATAGTCACTTGGTGGCAGGGGAAGGTATATTCTACAAATGAAGAGAAATCCAACTTCATTTCGAGCTGTGGGATAGGACCATGTAACTGACACGCCGATGGTCTTTCCATAATATCTTGCTTTCGAGTGATTCTCTCCATTGGTCATAGACACGGTTGCTGCGATTCTCTCCATTGTCATAGGCACGGTTGCTGCGATTCTCTCCATTGTCATAGGCACGGTTGCTGTGTGGGGATCTTCCACTGGAGTTGTCAGCGTCCACCAGCAGTGTGTGCCAAGAAAGGGACAAAGCTAGCATGCATCGCAAGGTAGAACAAACTATGGCCAAGGAAAGAACATGTTCATGCGTATGGCTCAGAGCCAAAGAAAAGAATCTTCTTCGGTTAGCAACCCTCTCAAGTCATACTCCAGAAATTACCACACTGCACATCACTCCTCTAACTGCACATCGCTCGTCATATTTTGTTGATAAATGGATCGATCTCTCCTCCATTCCATTGACACACATCACTCCACTACTAGCTGCTGAACTGAAGCGGCATCCCGTGGCCGACGACGATGCACGCGCCGATGTTGATCCTCCTGCTGTCGATGGCCGTGGGGGGCGCAGCTGGCATCGGCGTCACCTACGGCAGGCGAGCGACGAGCCTCCCGCCGCCGGCCGACGTCGCGCGGTTCCTCGCCCGCGGCACCGTCCTCGACCGCGTGAGGCTCCTGAACGCTGACCCGCTCGCCCTGCGCGCCTTCGCCGGCATGGGCCTCGCCGTGGACGTGACCGTCCCGAACGCCCTCGTCCCGCGCATCGCCGACAGCGTCGCCTTCGCTCGACAGTGGGTGCGCGACAGTGTCGCGCCCCACGCGGCGGCCGGGACCAACGTGTCGCGGATCCTCGTGGGCCGCGACGTCATCTCGCAGGCCAACCGCACGCTGCTGCTCTGCCTCGTGCCGGCCATGCAGAACCTGCACACGGCGCTGCTCGCCACGTCGCTGCACCGGCGGATCAAGGTCTCCGCCGCGCACTCCCTCGGCGTCCTGGCCGTGTCCACGCCGCCGTCCGCCGCGCGGTTCCGCGAGGGGTACGACGCCGCCGTCGTCAAGCCGCTCCTCGCCTTCCTGCGCGCGACGGGCGCGCCCTTCATGGTGAACGCGTACCCGTTCTACGGCCTCACCAGCGACGCGGGGCTCGACTTCGCGCTGTTCAGGGTGAGCGCCGAGGGCGTCACGGACGCCGGCACCGGGCTGGTGTACACCAACGCGCTGGACGCGCAGCTCGACGCCGTGCACTCGGCGATGAAGCGGCTCGGCTTTGGCGACGTCGACGTCGTCGTGGCCGAGACTGGGTGGCCGTGGGCCGGGGAGGACTGGGAGGTCGGCGCGGGCGCGGACCACGCCGGGGACTACAACAGGAACGCCATCCGCCACCTCGGGTCCGGCGTGGGCACGCCGCTCATGCCCAACCGCACCTTCGAGGTCTCCATCTTCTCCCTCTTCGACGAGAACCTGAAGCCCGGCCCGATGTCCGAGCATCACTTCGGCCTGTTCCACGCCGACATGACGCCGATCTACGACGCCGGGATCCTCACCGCTCCGGAGGTAATTCATTCGTGCCACCATCGGTTCTACACTCCGCTCTTTCTCACAGTGATGTTAACTAGCCACACTGCGGGCGTGCAGACCGTTGGGCCGGTGAGCGCCAAGGTAACACCGGCGTCGCCGGCGCCAGCGCCAGCGCCAGACGCGGGAGCGGCGGACTCGGGCGGGCGGCAGTGGTGCGTGCCGACGCCGGCAGCGGACGCGGCGGTGCTGCAGGAGAACATCGACTTCGTGTGCGGAGGGGGCATGGACTGTGGTCCGATACGACCGGGCGGGCGCTGCTACGAGCCGGACACGGTGCAGGCCCACGCGGCGTACGCCATGAACCTCTATTTTCGGAGCAACGGGCAGCATGCGTTCGACTGCGACTTCGGTCGCACCGGCGTCGTTACCACTGTTGACCCAAGTAAGATTTCTTCTTCTTCTACGTGATGAAGTGTTTCAGCTGGATCGATCTTGTCTCTAATTATTACACCGCGACATACTCTGTTTTTCCATGGCAGGTTTTGGAAGTTGCAACTTTACATAAGGAGGCGTACTTGGCAAGAAGCAAGAGGACTTTGTCGTTGTGTTTGGTGCTCAACAAGTTTCTTATGCAACTTTGTTTGTCAAATTTATTAAAGCCCTATATACCTACCTAGAAAGAAACATTGCTGGTTGCGATTACCGCTGGATATGGAAAGCACGTATTCCTTTGAAAATTCAAATTTTCATGTGGCAGCCATCGCAAGATGCGGTGCTGACCAGGGATGTGATGAAACGCCGAGGATGGAAGGGGGAATCCAAATGTTCCTTTTGTGGGGAGAGGAAAACCTCCCAGCATCTCTTTTTCGCTTGCCCAGTTGCCAGAGTTACCTGGAGAGTAGTTGGGTGCATGTTTGGCACAAACCTATGCCCTAATAACTTGTGGCAGGTTTTTGTTTGGTGTTATACTTTTTCCCGGGTGGCGATGTCTTTTATACGGTGGGCATTGCAGCTCTATGTTGGGCTATTTGGACCTGCCGCAATCGAGCTACTTTTGAGCACACCCCTCTCAAAAACCCATTTGAATGCATTTTTTCTACATGTGCACTTCTTTGTTATTGGGCAAGACTGATAAAGCAGGAGGATGCGGCGAGTCTGAGGGCTGGAGGAGCTCTGCTGAAGAACAATGCGTCTCGCATGATGAGGATCTGCGCAACGGCGCACCAGGATGGAGGAGTGCATTGAGAAAAGAGATCGAGAAGAAAAGGAAGATGATCTGCTGCAACTTTTGCTTTATCGCTTTTGATCGATATACCTCCTGCGTGAGGTTGCTGTGGAGCATGTTGCTCTGATGTGAGCAGTGGTCTTTTGTTAAAACTGTGAGTTAGATGTTGGGGTTCTGGATTTATAGTGTCGTCGGGTTTTCGCCCCATGGTGAGTAATCTCGATGGCGAGTGCTCATGGTGGGTTTCCCGGCGATGCTTGAACCCGCTTTCCTCTTTCCCGTCCTATTTGCTGAACTTGGTTGTATTTCCGTTATGTTCAAGTAATGGAAAGGGGATTCGCCCGGTTCAAATTGTTTTTAATTAAAAGATGAAACAAAACGTTTTTAGACCCTTAAATTGTTGCATGGTTACATTTGGTGTCCCAACTTATTTCCTATACATTTTTGTCCTCGTGTTCTTCAAATTTGCTAGTTTGAACTATTTGGATTACGGGATGTGGTAGCCTTCGACGTGTCCGCGGACATTTGAGACAATCCTTTTAAAGATAGCCTTGGAGATGTTCTTAGGGCTACCCAAAAGTCATATTTAGGGAGAAAATTTCTTTTTTGGGGGATTAACCCTTAGCTGGCATATCCCTCAAACAGTTAATCCCAAGTTATAGTTTGTATCCCAAAAGTCACCATGCAGCTTGTTTTTGCCCCAAGAAGAGCAACCCTCAGCAAAAATTGGGAGACCACGCTGCCCCTCTCGGCCTCCGTGCCATCAAAGAGTCCCCCGACGCCGGAATCAGTCCACGCAGGTTTTGGAAGTTGCAACTTTACATAAGGAGGCGTACTTGGCAAGAAGCAAGAAGACTTTATCGTTGTGTTTGGTGCTCAACATGTTTCTTATGCAGCTTTATTTGTCAAATTTATTAGAAGGCGAAACAAAATGTTTTTAGACCCTTAAGTTGTTGCATGGTTTCATTTGGTGTGCCAACTTATTTCCTATACATTTTTGTCCTCATGTTTGTTAAATTTGCGAGTTTGGACTGTTTGAATTAGGGGACGAAGGAGCCTTGGACGCGTGCGCCGACATTTGAGACGACCCGTTTAAAGATAGCCTTGGAGATGTCCTTAGGGCTAGAGATACCCCAAAAGTCATATTTAGGGAGAAAATTTCTGATTTGAGGGATTAACTCTTAGCTAGCATATCCCTAAGATAGTTTATCCCACAAAATTATAGTTTTTTATCCCAAAAAGGCACCATGCAGCTTGTTTTTTCTCCAAGAAGGGCAACTCTCAGCAAAAATTGGGAGACCGAGCTGCCCCTCTCGACCTTCAGCGCGCCGCCAAAGAACCATCAACGTCGAAATCAGTCCGCGCAGGCCCCCTTCCACAACCCCACCACCCCTTCTCTTTCATTGTTGGCACCATAATCGACCCGATTCGCTGCCGTCATGTTCACAAAGCTTCAGCCTGTCGATGGTGAGCCTTGATGTGGTCAGAATTTATGTTGCATGAGCTTCGGAATGCAGTAGTAGCCTTGTGTGCGAGCCCATGCCGGTCTACGACATTGGAATGGGCCCTCTTCACCGCCTTCGTTACTGAGCTGCCCACCATTCCTGTATGCTTGGCCATGAACTCTCTATCATGGTCTATGCATTTTGGCAAATCATCCCGTTGTAGCAGCTTCTTCGTCGAATCGGCCCACAAATCATACACCACCGGTGGCAATGCGGTCCGAAACCTGGCAAAGCATAACATAAACCCTCTCTATGCTTGCAATTTGGTATACGATTCCCATTGTTCAGAACATTACATATGCAGAGACAGAGAAATGATTCTCTTGCAACACATGTATATGGATAAAGCTTTACGTAAACTAGATGCTAGACTACTAGTATTGATCACTGATAGAAGCTAGATGATGCGCTGATAGAATCATGCAAGAAGTAAGTCCAAACTCAACGAGAAGCAAATCCAAATAAATGAGATGCAAGCCTAGAGAAGGAAATATAAAAAGCTTCACCGTGCACTCCTAACTTCTATAATGATTTGGTTGATACTCCTTGGATCAGTAGCAACAGTTCTTCTTGGGCGAGCCATTGCATTAGTGATGTTCTTAGTGTAAGCAATTAGCTAGATAAACTATTGTGTTCTTAGTAATTTCCACTCTGGATTGGCACCAATTGTTCTCAATGTGCAACATTATATTTGATTTGTATCCTAGATCAAGTTTCGAATAAAATATGTTATGAAAATATACGTCCAAATGAACTTTGTATGCAAACATATGATTTTTTTGAGGATTAATTTTTTGGCGATCTTCTAGATGAAGAAAAGATTAATTCTTTAAAATGTGGGACAATTACACTTTTGCCCTTAGTTGTGCCAGCCCGTGGGGTTTGCCCTTACTTACTTTTCTCCTCTGCTCAGTTTTGCCCTTAGATTTGTTTCTGAGGTCATCTAAGTGCCCTTTGACCGTTTGACTAATAGTTTAAAAATTCATACAAAATTCATATGAACTCATAAAAATGCAAATGAGATATAAAAATATTTAGAAAACATTACCTTATGTGCAGGTCATTTGCATTCCTCAAAAGAGTATTGTTTAAACAACCCAAAGTTATTAATGCTATTAACATTATTAAAAATAAAAGGTATAAAAATACTTTTTTCATGAATAAAAATTACAGGAAAATAAGGTGATGTTTTCTGAACATCCTGATATCTTATTTGCCTTTTTCTGAGCTTATATCTACTTGTTATGAATTTTCAAAATTTGAAACTTCATAATAAGTTGATCCGAATTCACAAAAATGCAAATAAGATCACCTACATTTGCAATTAATTTTTATTCATGAAAAAGTTTTTTTATACCTTTTTATTTTTAATAATGTTAATAACATTAATAACCTCGGTTAATTTAAACATTACTTTTTTCCTTGTTGCAAAGGGCATGCACATAAAAGTAATGTCTTTCTGAACATTTTGATATCTTAGTTTCATTTTTATGGGTTCATATGAATTTTGAAAGTATTGGTCAAACTGTCAAAGGGCACTCGGACGACCTGAGAGAAATATCGAAAGGAAAAAGTGAGCAAAGCAGACTAGGGGCAAAATTTGCATTTGTTCCTTAAAATATAGCTTTTCAAAGAATATATAGGATGTGGGATTAAAGTTTAGAGGGTCCGCTAGAGATGCCCTTAATTACCACTCTGAAACGGAATATTTATGAAATGTTCAACGAGCCAATAAATTTATTCATTTAGTTAAAAAAACAAATTTATTCATTTGTCCTCACTTTTTTTGGTACGAAAGGAAGATCAGTTGTGCAATACTATAAAGGAAGTGCCCCACCACACCCTTCTCTTTCATTGCTGGCACCAAAGTCGACCCGATTCGCTGCCATCATCTTCACAAAGCTTTGGTCTGCTGATGGTGAGCCCTGACGTGGTCAGAAATTAAGTCGCATGAGCTTGGAAAAGCAGTAGTAGCCTTGTGTGTGAGCCCATGCCGGTCTACGACACTGGAATGGGCCTTCTTCACCATCTTCGTTACTGAGCTGCCCGCCATTCCTGTATGCTCGGCCATGAACTCTCTATCATGGCCTAAGCATTTTGGCAAATCATTGCGTTGTAGCAGCTTCCTCATCGAATCCTCCCACAAATCATATCATACAACGCCGGTGGCAATGTCGTCCGAAATCTGGCAAGGCATAACACAACCCCCCTCTATGCTTGCAATTTGGTATACGCTTCCCATTGCTCTAAACATTACACACGTAGAGAAAGAGGAATGATTCTCTTGCAACACATGGATATGGATAAAGCTTTATGTAAACTAGATGCTAGACTACTAGTATCAATCACTGAGAGAAGCTAGATGATGGACTGATAGAATCATGCAAGAAGCAAGTCCAAACTCAACGAGAAGCAAATCCAGATCAATGAGATGCAAGCCTAGAGAAGGAAATATAAAAGGCTTCACCATGCACTCCTAACTTCTATAATGATTTGGTTGATACTCCTTGGATCAGTAGCAACAGTTCTTCTTGGGCGAACCATTGCATTGGTGATGTTCTTAGTGTAAGCAATTAGCTAGAGAAACTATTGTGTCCTTAGTAATTTCCACTCTGGATTGGCAGCAATGGTTCTTAATGCACAACATTATATTTGATTTCTATCCTAGATCAAGTTTCTAATAAAATATGTTATGAAAATGTATCAAACATCACCTACATTTGAAATTATTTTTTATTCATGAAAAAGTATTTTTATACCTTTTCATTTTTAATAATGTTAATAACATTAATAACCTCATGTAGTTTAAGAATTACTTTTTTCCTTGATGCAAAGGGCATGCACATAAAAGTAATGTCTTCCTGAACATTTTGATATCTTATTTTCATTTTTGTGGGTTCATATGAATTTATTATGAATTTTCAAAGTATTGGTCAAACGGTCAAAGGGCACTCGGAAGACCTGAGAAAAAAAAATCAAAAGGCAAAACTGAGCAAAGGAGACTTAAGGGCAAAAATTGCATTTGTTCCTTGAAATATACTCCCTCCATTTTTATTTACTCCGCATATTAGCTTTGGTCGAAGTCAAGCTTCGAAAATTTGGCCAAAGTTTATAGACAAAATACTAACATATACGATAACAAATCAATACCATTAGATTCATTATTGAATGCACTTTCACATCATATAGATTTGTTGTGGTAAAGGGTTATATTCTTTTCTATAAACTTAGTCAAACTTTACGAAGTTTGACTTTAGTCAAATCTAATATGCAGAGTAAATAAAAACGGAGTGAGTAGCTTTTTAAAAAATATATAGAATGTGGGATTAAAGTTTAGAGGGTCTGCTAGAGATGCCCTTAATTACCACTCCGAAACGGAATATTTATGAAATGTTCAACATGGCAATAAATTTATTCATTTAGTTAAAAATATAAATTTATTCATTTGTCCTCACTTTTTTTGGTTACGAAAGGAAGGTCTGTTGTGCAATACTATAAAGACGAAATCGTATGTACATGCAAAAGGGAAACGTTGGGTACCGGCTTCGGCTGGTCGCGCATGGACCGCTCGATCGTGTATTCGTGTAGCCATCCCCACCGCTGAGCATCTCCCGATCCACGTTTGCATCGCTGGCTTTTCCTTTCTTGGCCCATCACACATGCCCTTTGCCCAACACGGCCGCTCGTTCAGCCTTCCTCATATCTTCTTTGCACGAGGAGCGCACCCAGGTCATTTCAAAGCTTTATCTTTGACCAACTGCTCACTGAAGCTTTGAGGTGGGGTTGGGGAAAGAGCTACGACCGCAGTCGGATGAAGCTGCATCTGTTTGTCGGCTATGTTGTGACTGTGGAGACCATGGCCATGCCCACACCATCCTAGCGCAACGAGCTCGAGGGCCGGCGGGGGTGCTGCGTGTTGCGACCGCGGTGATTGCGTGCTGGAACCAACGTGCGACGTGCCGGAACCAGCGACAATATTTGCTGGATCGACTCATGGTGGAGCTACCACGCGGCGGCGGGGACAACGATTTTTGTTGCAACTGTTGTTGGATTTTGCTACAACCGAAGAGAAAATTTGCTACATAAATGAATGGCATAGAAGCAATCCAGGACGACAACGACGACGATTTTTGCTGCAACCCTCGTTGTCTTTTGCTACAACCAACGAGTTTTTTGCTACATCCATTTTAATGGTGATGACTGGTGGCCGTCGTTCATGCAACCCTATGCAGCGAGTGTTGATGGTGGAAAAAAGTTTCATGCAGTGTGGGAAAAAGCTTCAACCGACGCGGAAAAAGTTTCAACAGGCGCGAGTGGTGACGCTGAGAGCTGCGGCCGGAGGCAGGGTGGTGTTGCGATGGATGTGCTACGTCGGCGGTACGGTGGTGGTGCGATTTTGCTGCGATGAGTTTTTTTTTGCTGGAACTAGAATACGCAGTACTGCTACAACCGGCACAACAATTTGATGCCACCGGCTAGGGTGGTCATGAGCTGCATATTTTGTCGGAGCTTGAAGGCCAGAAGTTGAAACCCGTTGGTGTGGCGTGCTACGACCGACACCACGGCATGCTGGAACCATCCGCGTCGAGAGGTAGAACTAGAAGACGATGGATACAGCAATCGGCGACGGCAGGAGTTGAAGGCCGCGACCAGCCGGCGATGGTGCAACCTCCAAGGAGAAAGCGGTAAATAGAGATGGCGTGTGCAACTGTTGTAAAAAATAGCTTCAACCGTAGATGGAAAAGCTTCAACCGATTTTTGAGGAAGTTTCAACCGGCACTGCCAATCACGAAAATTGCAACCGTTCACGGAAAATGCTCCAACCTTAGATGAAAAAAGCTTCAATCAGACGATAGAGAAAGCTTTAACCAGGTGCTGGTCAAACAAAAAAAAGCTACAACCATTTACAAAAAGCTTCAACTGTAGATGGAAAAAGCTTCAACCAGCAAGAGAGAAACCAACCAGACACACTGTGCAACCATTGAAAAGTTTGACAGAGAAAGCTTCAACCTTATACAGGAAAAGCTTCAACCGGGGATAGAAAAAGCTTGCGACCGGCGACCAGAACGTGGCCCAGATAAAGAAGCTGCATTTTTTTACTGGAATCGTCTAGATGAAAATTTTCAACCAGAGAATCGATTTGCTGGAAATGGTGATATTGGTGCAGCTAATCGAGGCTGTTTACGAGAGCTCGCCAGTGGCAACTCTATGAGAATTTCTGTCGAGATCAACTAAGTTTAAGCTAGCTCAGGTCACCAAGTTCAGCGTGTGCACGTGCGTTTGCTATTGTAGGTCAATTAATCTGCTTCTCTATGGAAATTCCATGGGGCGGACGGGCTCGCTCGCTCCCGGTATCGTGAACCGTCAACTGGTCACATTACATCCAACCTTACACATATATTGTTCATCACATACAAGAAAACAAAGACACACAAACTGATTACAGCAGTACATACTGACCAAGCAGTTTATTATTGAAACAGTCCTCCTTCGAAAATGGCTACTAAGCCCTCAACAGCAGACTGCAATTTTTTTAGTGTAACCGGGGTCAGATGCAGATCGCATGCTGCTCTGAAGTAGCATTTTCAGCATGCAGAACAACCTTAGGGTCATTGCATGTGTTCTTCCTGTGACCACCGATGCCACAGTTTGAGCATTTTATTTCTTTCCTTTCTTTCCGAGGAAGATCACCCGTTCGTGGGCAGGTAGTGCTCTTGTGACCTGGTTCTCGACATATGCTACAGAAGTAGGTTCGCTTGCTTGTACCACATCCATCGTCAGATTTTGGAGTTGCTGCTTGATTGTATTTTTGCTCTTTGCGCCTCGGTCATCATATGAAGGTTTGTCCCTGCTGGTGGTGGGCCGGCCTGGCTTACACTTTCGTTCTGGAGCCTTTAGCCCACGAAATTATCAATTCTGCTACCTTATGCATCACGGGCACACACACTGCATACTGGATGCAATGGAATCAACTCTTTTTCATTCTTTTTATCTGCCTCAATCCTGTCTTCCAGACCCATCCCACCACGGAGGTGTCAATTTATCCATTGTTTTCCTGAGCATATCCATTGCACAGTCATGCGCAGTTGTATTTGCATCCCACAGGCGGACAACCGCAAGGGCATGGGTCTACACGTTTGAATGTCTAAATGAGTTTGCATCAATATTGTCCTTCTGAAGAAAAGCCAAATGCTCCGGCAGCATATCCCTTGCATCTTGTGTCCAACGTTTCATAATGTGCTTTGTTGGTATCTTGTCTATACCAAGGAAATCAAGGACCTGCAAAACGGCATAGTTTGTAATTGCCATGGTTAATTATCCGGCTAAATAAACATGTTTGCTTTCGAGCCCACGCACACAAGAGCAACAACCCAATAAATAAAAAAATATACATCTTCGGCATAATATTCTTTTTGTTACCTTAAGCACATGACAACACATCTTCGCATAATACCCTGCACCATTTGTCATGTTTTTCTGGGTGGTAGCGCCGTGCAAAATATGTTTTTCCTTTGCTGATCTCCTCTATCTTGTATTGCCCAGCTTCATATAGGACCTCAGCAAAATTTTCAAACATCGCTCGAGTGTATATATCACTAGCATATGCTACTCAAGTGGTGTGTTCAGTTTCATAACCGGAGAAATTTGGACAAATTATTTGAATGAGTATTATGACATAAAACAGGTAGTGATTGCAGAAGCAAATTCTTTTATTTATTTTTCAGTAAATTAAGTAAGGAAAACTTACTATCTCTCCACAAAGCCCCCTTAATGCTCTTTTTCTGAAAGGCACAATAAGTTTCCAACTATGTTGTACAGTGGCGGAGCTAGGCAGGAATGTCGTGGGGGGGGGGGGGGGGGGGGGGAGGGGGGAGTCAAAACATGAACAACTAAGAGGGCAAAGATTGATCTTTTCCTTATCTAATCCCCGTACAGTAATTTTTCACGAAGATTGGGGGGGGGGGGGGGGGGGGGGAGGCCCTCAGGCTTGCACTAAGCTCCGTCACTGATTGTACACCTTGTTGATGCTAATACTATTTTCACGAAGCTGCCATACAAGGTCACGGGTAGACATGTCAATATGTCTGCGAAGGCCAGTATATCTTCTCACCACACTTATCTATTAGAGAGTGATTGTGGAATGTCCTATGCTCACTTATGTACCATCCATTGTCTTTTGATCGGAGCAACTATATCATTGTTGGGCACCTAGAACGGCAGGACCATGTGTTACTCTTTTCTAGAACCCCCTGCAAAAAGTTTGTCACAAAAAAATATATGCGGATTTTCTTTTTTAAATGGCCAGAAGCATTATTTATGATGCATCAGCTATGTTTTGTCATGCTGATGGTTAATCGAAAAACAATACTAACCGAGCAGCTACTACTATCTCATGCATACATTTGGTCCTCTCAACGTTCAATCTGCTTTTTCCATATCTAACTCCAAAACCAATTTCCCAGGAATTCAGTGTAATAGTCATAGCTTCTCCAAGTGAATCAAAATTGTCTCCAACAGCAGGGATTACAACAGTTTCAGTCTTCTTCTCCGCATAGATCTCAATGTTTTTTCCAGGGCACTTATCCTTCCAGCATAGGGTGGACATTCAAGAGGTTCATTCTCTACACGGATTCTTTGTAATTTGGAAAGATATCGACGCATGCACTGCAAATTATTTCTTTGCTTAATTAACTACTATTATCCCGAAAATGCATAGGAGCACATGCGGGCTCACCCTCCCTATATCTCACCATTGAGTAAGCATAGGGATCTGTACCACTATATTAGTCTGCATGTATTTCTCAAATTTAATTGGACGTATGCTTTCTTTTAAGAGAGGTATTTTTCTATAGTCTTAATGATCCTTGACAAATAATAAATGCATCTACGTGTGAACACATCTACATGTGAACGGTCGGACACTTGGACTGGACATCTGACAATGCCCCACATGCATGTAAATTTTAAGAGCCCTACATTTTGAATCATATAACACATCTAATAAATGCAGCTTGTGGAGTACCAAGCTCCTAGGAAATTTCCTTCAATGATAATTCCTAGACAATTGTGTAGGTAGATTCAAGAGATTTTTCAACACATTTCATATTGTTTTTAATCTTAAGTGGAAAACTGAGAACTTCATGGTAATAGTTCTAGAAACTTATTCATAATAATCTCAGTTTTTTTTTGAAAATCCGAGGAATTATTCTCTTCTAGAAAGCTGAGGATTTAATAATAAAATTCTAAGAAAGGTGCAATTAATCATCAAAATCAAAACAAATGTATCCCGTCACATAGACACAAACGAAATTGCTACAGGACATCGGTGGAAGAGAAAGTTTCTTTCTTTACATTTTTACAGTGCTTCATCATGGTTCTTTTTATTAAATGGACGTTTACTAAAGAGGCCAAAGATTGATCTTTTCCTTATCTAATCCCCGTACAGTAATTTTTCTTCGTTGATTTGCCTAAGGCTGGGTGGGGAGCGGGGGGGGGGGGGGGGGGGGGGCACGCCCCCCTCAGGCTTGCACTAACTCCATCATTTAGAGTGATTGTGGAATGTCTTGTGCTCACTTATGTACCATCCATTGTCTTTTGATTGGAGCAACTGTATCATTGTTGGGCACCTAGAACGGCAGGACCATGTGTTACTTTTTTTCTGGAACCCCCTGCAAAAAGTTTGTCACCAAAAATGCGGTTTTTCTTTTTTATATGGCCAGAAGCATTATTTATGATGCATCAGCTCAGTTTTGTCATGCTGATGGTAAATCGAAAAATAATACTAACCGAGCAGCCACAACTATCTCCTGCATACATCTGGTCCTCTCAACGTTCAATCTGCTTTTTTCATATCTAAGTCCAAAACCAATTTCCCAGGAATTCAGTGTAATAGTCATAGCTTCTCCAAGTGAATCAAAATTGTCTCCAACAGCAGTGATTACAACAGTTCCAGTCTTCTTCTCTACATAGATCTCAATGTTTTTTCCAGGGTACTTATCCTTCCAGCACAGGGTGGACATTCAAGAGGTGCATTCTCTACACGGATTCTGTGCACTTTGGAAAGAAATTGACACATGCACTGAAAATTATTTATTTGCTTAATTAACTACTACTATCCTGAAAATGCATAGGAGCACTTGCGGGCTCACCCTCCCTATATCTCACCATTGAGTAAGCATAGGGATCTGTACTGCTATATTAGTATGCATGTATTTCTCAAATTTAATTGGACGTATGCTTTCTTTTAGGAGAGGTATTTTTCTATAGTCTTAATGATCCTTGATAAAGAATAAATGCATCTACGTGTGAACACATCTACATGTGAACGGTCGGGCACTTGGACTGGACATCTCACAATGCCCCACATGCATGTAAATTTTAAGAGCCCTACGTTTTGAAACATATAAACACATCTAATAAATGCAGCTTGTGGAGTACCAAGTTCCTAGGAAATTTCTTTCAATGATAATTCCTAGACAATTGTGTAGGTAGATTCGAGAGATTTTTTAAAACATTTCATATTGTTTTTTATCTTAAGTGAAAAACTGAGAACTTCATGGTAATAGTTCTAGAAACTTATTCATAATAATCTCAGTTTTTTTTTTGAAAATCCAAGAAATTATTCTCTTATAGAAAGCTGAGGATTTAATAATAAAATTCTAAGAAAGGTGCAATTAATCGTCAAAATCAAAACAAATTTATCCCGTCACATAGACACAAACGAAATTGCTACAGGACATCGATGGAAGAGAAAGTTTCTTTCTTTACATTTTTACAGTGCTTCATCATGGTTCTTTTTATTAAATGGATATTTACTAAAGAGGCCAAACATTGATCTTTTCCTTATCTAATCCCCATACAGTAATTTTTCTTCACTGAATTGCCTAAGGTTGGGTGGGTGGGGGGGGGGGGGGGCACGCTCCCCTCAGGCTTGCACTAAGCTCCATCACTGATTGTACACCTTGTTGATGCTAATACTATTTTCACGAAGCTGCCTTACAAGGTCACAGGTAGACACGTCGATATGTTTGCGAAGGCCAGTATATCTTTTCACCACACTTATCTATTAGAGAGTGATTGTGGAATGTCCTGTGCTCACTTATGTACCATCCATTGTCTTTTGATCGGAGCAACTGTATCATTGTTGGGCACCTAGAACGGCAGGACCATGTGTTACTTTTTTTTTTCTGAAACCCCCTGCAGAAAGTTTGTCACCAAAAAATGCGGTTTTTCATTTTTATATGGCCAGAAGCATTATTTATGATGCATCAGCTCAGTTTTGTCATGCTGATGGTTAATCGAAAAATAATACTAACCGAGCAGCCACAACTATCTCCTGCATACATCTGGTCCTCTCAACATTCAATCTGCTTTTTCCATATCTAACTCCAAAACCAATTTCCCAGGAATTCAATGTAATAGTCATAGCTTCTCCAAGTGAATCAAAATTGTATCCAACAGCAGGGATTACAACAGTTTCAGTCTTCTTCTCCGCATAGATCTCAATGTTTTTTCCAGGGTACTTATCCTTCCAGTCGAGGGTGGACGTTCAAGAGGTGCATTCTTTACATGGATTCTGTGTAATTTGAAAAGAAATCGAACGCATGCACTGAAAATTATTTATTTGCTTAATTAATTACTATTATCCCGAAAATGCATAGGAGCACCTGCGGGCTCACCCTCCCTATATCTCACCATTGAGTAAGCATAGGGATCTGTACCGCTATATTAGTCTGCATGTATTTCCCAAATTTAATTGGACGTATGCTTTTTTAGTAGAGGTATTTTTCTATAGTCTTAATGATCCTTCACAAAGAATAAATGCATCTACGTGTGAACACATCTAGATGTGAACGGTCGGACACTTGGATTAGACATCTGACAATGCCCCACATGCATGTAAATTTTAAGAGCCTTACGTTTTGAATCATATAAACACATCCAATACATGCAGCTTGTGGAGTACTCCCCCCCCCCCTACGGAAATACTTGTCATAAAAATGGATAAAATAAGATGTATCTAGACGTATTTTAGTTTCTAGAAACATCCTTTTTTATCCATTTTGATGACAAGTATTTTCTGACGGAGGGAGTACCAAGTTCCTAGGAAATTTCTTTCAATGCTAATTCCTAGACAATTGTGTAGGTCGATTCAAGAGATTTTTCAACACATTTCATATTGTTTTTTATCTTAAGTGAAAAACTGAGAACTTCATGGTAATAGTTCTAGAAACTTATTCATAATAATCTCAGTTTTTTTTGAAAATCCGAGGAATTATTCTCTTCTAGAAAGATGATGATTTAATAATAAAATTCTAAGAAAGGTGTAATTAATCATCAAAATCAAAACAAATGTATCCCGTCACATAGACACAAACGAAATTGCTACAGGACATCGGTGGAAGAGAAAGTTTCTTTCTTTACATTTTTACAGTGCTTCATCATGGTTCTTTTTATTAAATGGACGTTTACTAAAGAGGCCAAAGATTGATCTTTTCCTCATCTAATCCCCGTACAGTAATTTTTCTTCACTGATTTGCCTAAGGCTGGGTGGGGAGGGGGGGGGCACGCCCCCCTCAGGCTTGCACTAAGCTCCATCATTTAGAGAGTGATTGTGGAATGTCCTGTGCTCACTTATGTACCATTCATTGTCTTTTGATCGGAGCAACTGTATCATTGTTGGGCACCTAGAACGGCAGGACCATGTGTTAATTTTTTCTGGAACCCCCTGCGAAAAGTTTGTCACAAAAAATATATGCGGTTTTTCTTTTTTATATGGCCAGAAGCATTATTTATGATGCATCAATTCAGTTTTGTCATGCTGATGGTTAATCAAAAAATAATACTAACCAAGCAACCACAACTATCTCCTGCATACATCTGGTCCTCTCAACATTCAATCTGCCTTTTCCATATCTAAGTCCAAAACCAATTTCCCAGGAATTCAGTGTAATAGTCATAGCTTCTCCAAGTGAATCAAAATTGTCCCCAACAGCAGGGATTACTGATACGTCCATTTTGCATCATGCTTTTATATCGATATTTATTGCATTATGGGTTGTCATTACACATTATGTCACAATACTTATGCATATTCTCTCTTATTTTACAAGGTTTACATAAAGAGGGAGAATGCCGGCAGCTGGGATTCTGGGCTGGAAAAGGAGCAAATATTAGAGACCTATTCTGCACGGCTCCAAAAGTCCTGAAACTTCACGGAAGTCATTTTCAGAATATATAATAAATAATGAGCGCAAGAAGTCCCAGAGGGGGGCCACACCCTGTCATCGAGGGTAGGGGCGCGCCCTACCCCCTGGGTGCGCCCCTGCCTCATGGGTCCCCTGGTGGCCCTCCGATCCATCTTCTGCTATATGGAGTCTTTCGACGAGGAAAAAATCATAAGCCAGCTTTCGGGACGAGACTCCGTCGCCACGAGGCGGAACCTTGGCGGAACCAATCTAGGGCACTGGCGGAGCTGTTGTGCCGGGGAAACTTCCCTCCGGGAGGGGGAAATCATCGCCATCATCATCACCAACAATCCTCTCATCGGGAGAGGGCAGTCTCCATCAACTTCTTCACCAACACCATCTCCTCTCAAACCCTAGTTCATCTCTTGTATCCAATTCTTGTCTCCAAGTCTGGGATTGGTACCTGTGGGTTGCTAGTAGTGTTAATTACTCCTTGTAGTTGATGCTAGTTGGTTTATTTGGTGGAAGATCATATGTTCAGATCCTATATGCATATTAATACTCCTATGATTATGAACATGAATATGCTTTGTGAGTAGTTACGTTTGTTCCTGAGGACATGGGAGAAGTCTTGCTATTAGTAGTCATGTGAATTTGGTATTCGTTCGATATTTTGATAAGATGTATGTTGTCTCTCCTCTAGCGGTGTTATGTGAACGTCGACTACATGACACTTCACCATTATTTGGGCCTAGAGGAAGGCATTAGGAAGTAATAAGTAGATGATGGGTTGCTAGAGTGACAGAAGCTTAAACCCTAATTTATGCGTTGCTTCGTAAGGGGCTGATTTGGATCCATATGTTTCATGCTATGGTTAGGTTTACCTTAATACTTTTGTTATAGTTGCGGATGCTTGCAATAGAGGTTAATCATAAGTGGGATGCTTGTCCAAGTAAGGGCAGTACCCAAGTACCGGTCCACCCACATACCAAATTATCAAAGTACCGAACGCGAATCATATGATCGTGATGAAACCTAGCTTGATGATAATTCCCATGTGTCCTCGGGAGCGCTTTTATCTATATAAGAACTTGTCCAGGCTTGTCCTTTGCTACAAAAAGGATTGGGCCACCTTGCGGCACTTTATTTACTTTTGTTACTTGTTACTTGTTACCAATTATCTTATCACAAAACTATCTGTTACCTATAATTTCAGTGCTTGTAGAGAATACCTTGCTGAAAACCGCTTATCATTTCCTTATGCTCCTCGTTGGGTTCGACACTCTTACTTATCGAAAGGACTACGATAGATCCCCTACACTTGTGGGTCATCAATTACAACAGTTTCAGTCTTCTTCTCCGCATAGATCTCAATGTTTTTTCCAGGGTACTTATCCTTCCAGCATAGGGTGGACGTTCAAGAGGTGCATTCTCTACACGGATTCTGTGTAATTTGGAAAGAAATCGACACATGCACTAAAAATTATTTATTTGCTTAATTAACTACTACTATCCTGAAAATGCATAGGAGCACCTGCGGGCTCACCCTCCCTATATCTCACCATTGAGTAAGCATAGGGATCTGTACCGCTATATTAGTCTGCATGTATTTCTCAAATTTAATTGGACGTATGCTTTCTTTTCGGAGAGGTATTTTTCTATAGTCTTAATGATCCTTGACAAAGAATAAATGCATCTACGTGTGAACACATCTACATGTGAACGGTCGGACACTTGGACTGGACATCTGACAATGCCCCACATGCATGTAAATTTTAAGAGCCCTACGTTTTGAAACATATAAACACATCTAATAAATGCAGCTTGTGGAGTACCAAGTTTCTAGGAAATTTCTTTCAATGCTAATTCCTAGACAATTGTGTAGGTAGATTCGAGAGATTTTTCAACACATTTCATATTGTTTTTTATCTTAAGTGAAAAACTGAGAACTTCATGGTAATAGTTCTAGAAACTTATTCATAATAATCTCAGTTTTTTTTGAAAATCCGAGGAATTATTCTCTTCTAGAAAGCCGAGGATTTAATAATAAAATTCTAAGAAAGGTGCAATTAATTGTCAAAATCGAAACAAATGTATCCCGTCACATAGACACAAACGAAATTGCTACATGACATCGGTGGGAGAGAAAGTTTCTTTCTTTACATTTTTACAGTGCTTCATCATGGTTCTTTTTATTAAATGGACGTTTACTAAAGACGCCAAAGATTGATCTTTTCCTTATCTAATCCCCGTATAGTAATTTTTCTTCACTGATTTGCCTAAGGCTGGGTGGGGGGGGGGGGGGGGGGGGCTCCCCTCAGGCTTGCACTAAGCTCCATCACTGATTGTACACCTTGTTGATGCTAATACTACTAGTTGAATGCCCATGCGTTGCCACGGGAATACAAAATATGATGTAAAAAGATAACTCGACGTGAATTAGCAATATCCATATCTATTAGTGACACATTCTGCAAAGTGAAATACATATACAACTATATGAATTAAAAATAGTACTACCATTTTTTCTCGGGAATAGTATCATAATTCATATGCAACATGGAAAATAAAAGGTTAAAAGGACAGACATCTAAGAAATTTGATAGCCCTCACAGACCGTCTAAATACCTTGGTTCTACTCCCTCTGTTCCTAAATACCTTGGTTCGAACATGGACTACACACAAAGCAAAATAAGTGATTCTACACTTTAAAATATATCTTTATATATTCGTATGTAGTCCTTTATTGAAATCTCTAAAAAGATTTATATTTTGTATTTAGAAATCAAGGAAGTGCATTTATGACTCTTACTCTCACTCTTTCTTGTAATTAAACTTTCTGTCTTCTATAAAACTAAGGTACGTCATTGACGTACTCTCGAAAAAAACTCTCAGTCTCACTGTCTACTCACCGCTTAGCCCTTTTCCCTTCATGCTACCAATACTTTTCACTTTCCAGAAATACCCTTCCCCCACCGCTCTCACACACTCGAGCTCACTCTCTCGCCCCCACTCTCACCCACCCCTTATTGCTCCCCTCCAGATCCACGCCATCGCCGGCCTCTCCTCGCCGCCGTCACCGACCTCTCCTCGCTGTCGTCACCGGCCTCTCCTCGACTCCCTTTCTCTCCACCACCAAGCACCTCGTTTCCTCCCATCGCACAGCCCGTACCTTAGGTCAAAAGCTTGACTTTTTAGGCGCCGACGACGGGCTTCTGGGCGGCAGAGGCTGGATCCGCGTGCGTCCACGCCGGCTTCGCAGCGACGCTTGATGTGGAGCGGCGCTGGAGCAGCGGAGCGGGGCTTTCTTCTTCACCTCACAGCGTCGTCCTCCTTCACGACCACGCAGCCGCAGCGGCGGAGGAGCCGAATCCCTAGCCAGCGAGCTCAGGGAGCCATGGGTCCATGGGTACGAATCTCTCCTCTTCTCTCTCTCTCTGACCCACCCCGTCTCTTCTCCCTCCCTCTCTGACCCCCGTCTCCATGACCAGGGCAACGCCATGGAAGGGCCACCAACTACAGCAGCGAGGAGAGGAGAAAGGGAGTAGCCTGACGGCCGTCTTCCACCTCCGCCTGCGCCTCCGTCCTCCACCTCCACCTACACCCCCACCGGAAAATAGTACAATGGCCAAGGAAATAGGCAAGAGGCGCCGCTTCCTGGATGGACATGGACATGCTTCTCCAACTCTGCTTCTTCCTGGGTCGCCATGGAAGGTACTCAATGTTATGCTCTGCTATGCACCATGTTATGCTTGCTGCAACTTACTGATGCATAATTCAGTCAAGATAAAATTGTAGAAATCTCAAACTTTAGCATGGACTGAATAATGTTTGTGCATAATTCAGTCAAATTTAGTTAAGGATTTTGTTACGATTGTTACTGGATCATCCATGGACTGAATAATTCAGTCAAATTCAGCTAAGACAATTCAGTCAAATTCAGCTAAGATCATTCATGGAATTGTCCTTGCAATCAGTCACGAGCTTCATTCATTCGTTCATTCAGAGGGATAATTGTTTACAACCTATGCAAATTGTCCATTTTTTGATTTGTTAGCATCACTCAGTCATCCACCATTACACTTTCCTTGTCCTGCCTTTTTTTGTGAATTGTGCAAGCTGTGCTTGCTTTAAATTCCAGTAGGAAGAACTTGCTTTAACAGAATTTGCTTGCAGCAGCAGCAGCTTGCAATTTTGCTTGCTTGCACTGCTTGTGTAGTTCCCCCTACAGACTCTGTAGCAAGTGCAGTAGTGTCCTCTCTCACTCTCTTCTTTTTCAGTACAGTAGGAGCATTCTCTTATCTTATTTAACTGTAACTTTGACTGAAACATTTTTCTATTAATTAAAATAAATTCAAACCTTTTCCTTTAATTAACTTAAACCTTTTAATTTACTCCCCAGTAGTAATTAACTGAAACCTTTTGTGTTAACTCAAATTAACTAAAATATTTTTTGTTAATTAAAATAAACTGAAGCCTTTTCCTTTAATTAACTTAAATCTTTTCAGTTAAGGAGTACTCCTCTAGTAGTATTGGTCATTTAGAAGTAGTTATATGTGTCATTCAGGAGTATTGTTAATTAGGGAGGAGTAAAATTAACTTGTGCTTGCAGTATAAGGCTAGCTAGATGAGTAGTATCGGTATACGGTTAGGATTAGGTTGTTTATTTAGTGAGATAGGATTAAACCTTTCTTGGGGTTGTTTGGATTGGATACAGAGTTTTTGCCAATTCTATTTCCCATAAACTCGTTTAAAGGGCTAACCACCTGAAATTTGTTAGCATAACAAAAAGTATATGTTTTTTAGGGACAGAATTAGTAAAACTTGGTTTTAGTAGAACAGGCAAAGTGTCTTCTAATATTTATTCTTTAAACCATTTTAGCCGTTCCTATTAAAAATGCATGGCATGAGCATCAATCAGATCAAAGAAATCACTTACGCCTCAATCAGGCAAAGGCAGCAGCATGACCTTAACATTGTGTATAGTTATAGTCTACTCTAGAATATGGTTAACACCTTAACGTTGTGACTCACGTGTTCTAGGTGAATGTGCCTGAGTGTCTTGAAACTTCCAAGAAGGAAAAGAACTGTGGTCAAGGAGGCTAGCTTCCTCTTCTGGTTCAATCTGCCAATCCTGACCAAAATTTGAATTGTACACACCCACAATGCATTTCAACAAAGCAAAACACAATGGCAGAATCATACAGATTTATGCAAGATAACCTGACATAAAATTCAGTACTCTACAATGGTGACAGTCATACTGATGTACCATTTGTAAAAATCGAATGCAAAGCTTGGTGTGCATCTTTTGGCAAATAGCTTAAGGTTGATGTTTCTAATCGTGTACATGGTACTTTGGAATCACCTTCTGCATTGAATTTTATATGATGTGAAAAGATTAGTTGACAATGAATATTTTATATGAGTGCTTTCTATGGGGTATATTTCGACAACAGAACACGAACATGGTCTTATTTGTTAGCCCACACATTGTAGACTCTGATAAGAATTTTCATTTGTTGAAAGTTTATTTTAAGAGAACATGATGATATTTGTAAACAGTGGAGCACATATCGATGTGGCGCAATTAGCTGGTGCGACTGATGATATTTAGAGGAAGACAAATCCTACTTACATGCTAGGCCTCTCCATGGATTTCGTTGAGAGTGGGCCTGGTCCAACTACTTATATTTTTTTAAAGGCCCACACGGAACTCCAAAAGTGTGTTCAGCATGTAAGAAATTTGATGTTCTAAAAACAAAGTAAGAAATTTGATAGCCCTCACAGACCGTCTAAATATCTCAGTTCTGTAATATGCCCTCACAGACCTTCTAAATATCTCAGTTCTGTAATATGCTCTCACAGACAGGCAAAGTAAGAAATTTGATAGCCCTCACGGACATCGACGGGAGAATCATACAGATTTATGCAAGGTAACCTGACATAAAAGTCAGCACTCTCCAATGGTGACAATCAGGTCTGCATCTTTTGGCAAATGAACTCAGTAGAACGCGCTATAGTGGTATTGGCCAATGTTTCTCATTCACCAGTCACTACAATGAATAGCTTGAGGGTTGATGTTTCTAATCTTGTACATGGCACTTTGGAATCACCTTCTGCAATGAATTTTGAGGCCTGAAATTAATGTTTAAGAACGTGTTAGAATCTAAGGACACCTGCGTGTTAAATCTTATCACAGAGCTATAGAAAAAAGTAGATGAATAGATTATATTCCTTTTGTTCATATCGAAGTATCTATTGGCTTGAAAGACTCATCCTTTAATGGTAGAGATAGTAGAGATACGAGGAGCTCACTGATGGCAAACTCAGCTCAAATTTGGTTTGTTCATAAATTATCAGATACATAGTTCCTTATCCATGTATTTCTAACAAGAGATTCTATGCAACTGAAGTTTAAGTCAGTATTTTTATTGCTATATGATATTAGATGCCTCAGGTTTTTACCATATTTAAAAAGCACTTATGCCTTAGAAAGAAATACGATACCTTAGTATTTTTATTCTTCTTTAGGAGGTCATTGTCCAAGCTGTTGGGTTTCGTAGTAATTTCAAAAAATTTCCTACGCACACGCAAGATCATGTGATGCATAGCAACGAGAGGGGAGAGTGTTGTCTACGTACCCAACGCAGACCGACTGCGGAAGCGATGACACAACGTAGAGGAAGTAGTCGTACGTCTTCACGATCCAACCGATCAAGCACTGAAACTACGGCACCTCCGAGTTCGAGCACACGTTCAGCTCGATGACGATCCCCGGACTCCGATCCAGCAAAGTGTCGGGGAAGAGTTCCGTCAGCACGACGGCGTCGTGACGATCTTGATGCACTACAGCAGCAGGGCTTCGCCTAAACTCCGCTACAGTATTATCAAGGAATATGGTGGCTGGGGGCACCGCACACGGCTAAGGAATAGATCACGTGGATCAACTTGTGTGTTTCTGGGGTGCCCCTGCCTCCGTATATAAAGGACTAGAGGGGGGAGGTTGGCCGGTCATAGGAGGCGCGCCAGGAGAGTCCTACTCCCTCTGGGAGTAGGATCCCCCCCCCCAATCCTAGTTGGAATAGGATTCACGGAGGGGGAAAAGAGAGAGGGGGGGCCGGCCACCTCTCCTAGTCCTAATAGGACTAGGGGAGGGAGGGGGCGCGCAGCCCATCTTGGGCAGCCCCTTCTCTTTTCCACTAAGGCCCACTATGGCCCATATAGCTCCCGGGGGGTTCCGGTAACCTTCCGGTACTCCGGTAAAATCCCGATTTCACCCGGAACACTTCCGATGTCCAAACATAGGCTTCCAATATATCAATCTTTACGTCTCGACCATTTCGAGACTCCTCGTCATGTCCGTGATCACATCCGGGACTCCGAACAACCTTCGGTACATCAAAATGCATAAACTCATAATATAACTGTCATCGTAACCTTAAGCATGCGGACCCTACGGGTTCAAGAACAATGTAGACATGACCGAGACACGTCTCCGGTCAATAACCAATAGCGGGACCTGGATGCCCATATTGGCTCCTACATATTCTACGAAGATCTTTATCGGTCAGACCGCATAACAACATACGTTGTTCCCTTTGTCATCGGTATGTTACTTGCCCGAGATTCGATCGTCGGTATTCCAATACCTAGTTCAATCTCGTTACCGGCAAGTCTCTTTACTCGTTCTGTAATACAACATCCCGCAACTAACTCATTTAGTTGCAATGCTTGCAAGGCTTAAGTGATGTGCATTACCGAGAGGGCCCAGAGATACCTGTCTGATAATCGGAGTGACAAAACCTAATCTCGAAATACGCCAACCCAACATGTACCTTTGGAGACACCTGTAGTACTCCTTTATAATCACCCAGTTACGTTGTGACGTTTGGTAGTACCCAAAGTGTTCCTCCGGTAAACGGGAGTTGCATAATCTCATAGTTACAGGAACATGTATAAGTCATGAAGAAAGCAATAGCAACATACTAAACGATCGGGTGCTAAGCTAATGGAATGGGTCATGTCAATCAGATCATTCTCTTAATGATGTGATCCCGTTAATCAAATAACAACTCATTGTTCATGGTTAGGAAACATAACCATCTTTGATTAACGAGCTAGTCAAGTAGAGGCATACTAGTGACACTTTGTTTGTTTATGTATTCACACATGTATTATGTTTCCGGTTAATACAATTCTAGCATGAATAATAAACATTTATCATGATCATAAGGAAATAAATAATAACTTTATTATTGCCTCTAGGGCATATTTCCTTCAGTCTCCCACTTGCATTAGAGTCAATAATCTAGTTCATATCGCCATGTGATTTTAACAGCAATAGTTCACGTCACCATGTGATTAACACCCATAGTTCACATCGATATGTGATCAACACCCAAAGGGTTTTACTAGAGTCAGTAATCTAGTTCACATCGCTATGTGATTAACACCTAAAGAGTACTAAGGTGTGATCATGTTTTGCTTGTGAGATAATTTTAGTCAATGGGTCTGTCACATTCAGATCCGTAAGTATTTTGCAAATATTTATGTCAACAATGCTCTGCACGGAGCTACTCTAGCTAATTGCTCCCACTTTCAATATGTATCTAGATCGAGACTTAGAGTCATCCAGATCTGTGTCAAAACTTGTATCGACGTAACCTTTTACGACGAACCTTTTTGTTCACCTCCATAATTGAGAAATATTTCCTTATTTCACTAAGGATAATTTTGACCGCTGTCCAGTGATCTACTCTTAGATCACTATTGTACTCCCTTGCTTAACACAGAGTAGGGTATACAATAGATCTGGTACACAACATGGCATACTTTATAGAACCTATGGCTGAGGCATAGGGAATGACTTTTATTCTCTTTCTATCTTCTGCCGTGGTCGGGCTTTGAGTCTTACTCAACTTCACACCTTGTAATACAGGCAAGAACTCTTTCTTTGACTGCTCCATTTTGAACTACATCAAAATCTTGTCAAGGTATGTACTTATTGAAAAAACTTATCAAGCGTCTTGATCTATCTCTATAGATCTTGATGCTCAATATGTAAGCAGCTTCACCGAAGTCTTTCTTTGAAAAACTCCTTTCAAACACTCCTTTATGCTTTACAGAATAATTCTACATTATTTCTGATCAACAATATGTCATACACATATACTTATCAGAAATGCTGTAGTGCTCCCATTCACTTTCTTGTAAATACAGGCTTCACCGCAAGTCTGTATAAAACTATATGCTTTGATCAACTTATCAAAATGTATATTCCAACTCCGAGATGCTTGCACCAGTCCATAGATGGATCGCTGGAGCTTGCATATTTTGTTAGCACCTTTAGGATTGACAAAACCTTCTGGTTGTATCATATACAACTCTTCTTTAAATCCATTAAGGAATGTAGTTTTGTTTATCCATTTGCCTGATTTATAAAATTGCGGCAATTGCTAACATGATTTGGACAGACTTAAGCATCGCTATGAGTGAGAAAATTTCATCGTAGTCAACACCTTGAACTTTGTCAAAAACATTTTTTGACAAGTCTAGCTTTGTAGATAGTAACACTACTATCAGCGTCCGTCTTCCTCTTGAAGATCCATTTATTTTCTATGGTTTGCCGATCATCGGGCAAAATCCATCAAAGTCCATACTTTGTTCTCATACATGGATCATATCTCAGATTTCATGGCCTCAAACCATTTCGCGGAATCTGGGCTCATCATCGCTTCCTCATAGTTCGCAAGTTCGTCATGGTCTAGTAACACGACTTCCAGAACAGGATTACCGTACCACACTGGTGCGGATCTCACTCTGGTTTACCTAGGAGATTCGGTAGTAGCATGATCTGAAGTTACATGACCATCATCATTAGCTTCCTCTCTAATTGGTGTAGTAGTCACAAGAACAGATTTCTGTGATGAACTACTTTCCAATAAGGGAGAAGGTACAATTACCTTATCAAGTTTTCTACTTTCCTCCCACTCACTTCTTTCGAGAGAAATTCCTTCTCTAGAAAGTTTCCGAATTTAGCAACAAAAGTCTTGCCTTCGGATCTGTGATAGAAGGTGTATCCAATAGTTTCCTTTGGATATCCTATGAAGATTTACTTCTCCGATTTGGGTTCGAGCTTATCATGTTAAAACTTTTTCACATAAGCATCGCAGTCCCAAACTTTAAGAAACGACAACTTAGGTTTCCTGCCAAACCATAGTTCATACAGTGTCGTCTCAACGGATTTAGATGGTGCCCTATTTAACATGAATGCAACTGTCTCTAATGCATAACCCCAAAACGATAGTGGTAGATCGGTAAGAGACATCATAGATTGCACTCTATCCAATAAAGTACGGTTATGACGTTCGGACACACCATTATGCTGTGGTGTTCCATGTGGCATGAGTTTGTGAAACTATTCCACATTGTTTTAATTGAAGACCAAACTCGTAACTCAAATATTTGTCTCCGCGATCAGATCGTAGAAACTTTTATTTTCTTGTCACGATGATTTCCCACTTCACTCTGAAATTCTTTGAACTTTTCAAATGTTTCAGACTTATGTTTCATCAAGTAGATATACCCATATCTGCTCAAATCATCTGTGAAGTTCAGAAAATAATGATACTTGCCGTGAGCCTTAACACTCATTGGACCGCATACATCAGTATGTATTATTTCCAATAAGTCAGTTGCTCGCTCCGGAGAACGGAGTCTTAGTCATCTTGCCCATGAGGCATGGTTCGCAAGCATCAAGTGATTCATAATCAAGTGATTCCAAAATCCCATCAGCATGGAGTTTCTTCATGCGCTTTACACCAATATGACCTAAACGGCAGTGCTACAAATAAGTTGCACTATCATTATTAACTTTGCATCTTTTGGTTTCAATATTATGATTATGTGTATCACTACGATCGAGATCCAACGAACTATTTTCATTGGGTGTGCAACCATATAAGGTTTTATTCATGTAAACAGAACAACAATTTATTCTCTTACTTAAATGAATAACCGTATCACAATAAACATGATCAAATCATATTCATGCTTAACGCAAACACCAAATAACACTTATTTAGGTTCAACACTAATACCGAAAGTATAGGGAGTGTGCGATGATGATCATATCAATCTTGGAACCACTTCCAACACACATTGTCACTTTACCCTTAACTAGTCTCTGTTTATTCTGCAACTCCCGTTTCGAGTTACTAATCTTAGCAACTGAACTAGTATCAAATACTGAGGGGTTGCTATAAACACTAGTAAAGTACACATCAATAACATGTATATCAAATATACTTTGCCATCCTTCTTATCTGCCAATCACTTGGGGTATTTCCGCTTCCAGTGACCAGTCCCTTTGCAGTAGAAACACTTAGTCTCAGGCTTAGGACCAGACTTGGGCTTCTTCACTTGAGCAGCAACTTGCTTGCTGTTCTTCTTGAAGTTCCCCTTCTTCCATCTGCCCTTTTCTTGAAACTAGTGGTCTTGTCTACTATCAACACTTGATGTTTTTCTCGATTTCTACCTTCGTCAATTTCAGCATTACGAAGAGCTTGGGATCGTTTCCGTTATCCCTTGCATATCATAGTTCATCACAAAGTTCTACTAACTTGGTGATGGTGACTAGAGAATTCTGTCAATCACTATCTTATCTGGAAGATTAACTCCCACTTGATTCAAGCGATTGTTGTACTCAGACAAACTAGGCACATGCTCACTAGTTGAGCGATTCTCCTCCATCTTTTAGCTATAGAACTTGTTGGAGACTTTCATATCTCTCAACTCGGGTATTTGCTTGAAATATTAACTTCAACTCCTGGAACATCTCATATGCTCCATGACGTTCAAAACGTCTTTGAAGTCCCGATTCTAAGCCATTAAGCATGGTGCACTAAACTATCAAGTATTCATAACGTCTGTATCTGCTCCTGCAATAGGTCCATCACCTAGCGGTGCATCAAGGACATAATTCTTCTGTGCAGCAATGAGGATAAACCTCAGATCACGGATCCAATCCGCATCATTGCTACTAACAACTTTCAACACAATTTTCTCTAGGAACATATCAAAATAAACACAGGGAAACAACAACCCGAGCTACAACATAATTTGCAAAATACTACCAGGACTAAGTTCATGATAAATTTAAGTTCAATTAATCATATTACTTAAGAACTCCCACTTAGATAGACATCCCTCTAATCCTCTAAGTGATTACGTGATCCAAATCAACTAAACCATAACCGATCATCACGTGAGATGGAGTAGTTTTCAATGGTGAACATCGTTATGTTGATCATATCTACTATATGATTCACGCTCGACCTTTCGGTCTCCGTGTTCCGAGGCCATATCTGTATATGCTTGGCTCGTCAAGTATAACCTGAGTATTCCGCGTGTGCAACTGTTTTGCACCCGTTGTATTTGAACGTAGAACCTATCACACCCGATCATCACGTGGTGTCTCAGCACGAAGAACTTTCGCAACGGTGCATACTCAGGGAGAACACTTCTTGATAATTTAGTGAGAGATCATCTTATAATGCTACCGTCAATCAAAGCAAGATAAGATGCATAAAAGGATAAACATCACATGCAATCAATATAAGTGATATGATATGGCCATCATCATCTTGTGCTTGTGATCTCCATCTCCGAAGCACCGTCGTGATCACCATCGTCACCGGCGTGACACCTTGATCTCCATCGTAGCATCGTTGTCGTATCGCCAAGCTTATGCTTCCACGACTATCACTACCGCTTAGTAATAAAGTAAAGCATTACATCGCGATTTCATTGCATACAATAAAACGACAACCATAAGGCTCCTGCCAGTTGCCGATAACTCGGTTACAAAACATGATCATCTCATACAATAAAATTCATCATCATGTCTTGACCATATCACATTACAACATGCCCTGCAAAAACAAGTTAGACGTCCTCTACTTTGTTGTTGCAAGTTTTACGTGGCTGCTACGGGCTTAAGCAAGAACCAATCTCACCTACGCATCAAAACCACAACGATAGTTTGTCAAATAGACTCCGTTTTAACCTTCGCAAGGACCAGGCGTAGCCATACTCGGTTCAACTAAAGTTGGAGAGATAGTCGCCCGCAAGCCACCTATGTGCAAAGCACGTCGGGGGAACCGGTCTCGCGTAAGCGTACGCGTAAGGTTGGTCCGGGTCGTCTCGTCCAACAATGCCGCCGAACCAAAGTATGACATGCTGGTAGGCAGTATGACTTATATCGCCCACAACTCACTTGTGTTCTACTCGTGCATATAACATCAACATAAATAACCTGGCTCTGATACCACTGTTGGGTTTCGTAGTAATTTCAAAAAATTTCCTACGCACACGCAAGATCATGTGATGCATAGCAACGAGAGGGAGAGTGTTGTCTATGTACCCAATGCAGACCGACTGCGGAAGCGCTGACACAATGTAGAGGAAGTAGTCGTACGTCTTCACGATCCAACCGATCAAGCACCGAAACTACGGCACCTCCGAGTTCGAGCACACGTTCAGCTCGATGACGATCCCCGGACTCCGATCCAGCAAAGTGTCGGGGAAGAGTTCCGTTAGCACGACGGCGTGGTGACGATCTTGATGCACTACAGCAGCAGGGCTTCGCCTAAACTCCGCTACAGTATTATCGAGGAATATGGTGGCTGGGGGCACCGCACACGGCTAAGGAATAGATCACATGGATCAACTTGTGTGTTTCTGGGGTGCCCCTGCCTCCGTATATAAAGGACTAGAGGGGGGGAGGCTGGCCGGTCATAGGAGGCGCGCCAGGAGAGTCCTACTCCCTCTGGGAGTAGGATTCCCCCCCCCAATCCTAGTTGGAATAGGATTCGCGGAGGGGGACAAGAGAGAGGGGGGCCGGCCACCTCTCCTAGTCCTAATAGGACTAGGGGAGGGAGGGGGCGCGCAGCCCATCTTGGGCAGCCCCTTCTCTTTTCCACTAAGGCCCACTATGGCCCATATAGCTCCCGGGGGGGTTCCGGTAACCTCCCGGTACTCCGGTAAAATCCCGATTTCACCCGGAACACTTCCGATGTCCAAACATAGGCTTCCAATATATCAATCTTTACGTCTCGACCATTTCGAGACTCCTCGTCATGTCCGTGATCACATCCGGGACTCCGAACAACCTTCGGTACATCAAAATGCATAAACTCATAATATAACTGTCATCGTAACCTTAAGCATGCGGACCCTACGGGTTCGAGAACAATGTAGACATGACCGAGACACGTCTCCGGTCAATAACCAATAGCGGGACCTGGATGCCCATATTGGCTCCTACATATTCTACGAAGATCTTTATCGGTCAGACCGCATAACAACATACGTTGTTCCCTTTGTCATCGGTATGTTACTTGCCCGAGATTCGATCGTCGGTATTCCAATACCTAGTTCAATCTCGTTACCGGCAAGTCTCTTTACTCGTTCTGTAATACAACATCCCGCAACTAACTCATTTAGTTGCAATGCTTGCAAGGCTTAAGTGATGTGCATTACCGAGAGGGCCCAGAGATACCTGTCTGATAATCGGAGTGACAAAACCTAATCTCGAAATACGCCAACCCAACATGTACCTTTGGAGACACCTGTAGTACTCCTTTATAATCACCCAGTTACGTTGTGACGTTTGGTAGTACCCAAAGTGTTCCTCCGGTAAACGGGAGTTGCATAATCTCATAGTTACAGGAACATGTATAAGTCATGAAGAAAGCAATAGCAACATACTAAACGATCGGGTGCTAAGCTAATGGAATGGGTCATGTCAATCAGATCATTCTCTTAATGATGTGATCCCGTTAATCAAATAACAACTCATTGTTCATGGTTAGGAAACATAACCATCTTTGATTAACGAGCTAGTCAAGTAGAGGCATACTAGTGACACTTTGTTTGTTTATGTATTCACACATGTATTATGTTTCCGGTTAATACAATTCTAGCATGAATAATAAACATTTATCATGATCATAAGGAAATAAATAATAACTTTATTATTGCCTCTAGGGCATATTTCCTTCACAAGCATCTTCCTCCTGCATATGTTTGAAATTTCACAGTGTCTCTTGTTATTTCCAGCTTGAACAGGTGCATCTTTGATCAAGTATAGGACAGGCAGATGTCAGAAAAGGAATACTCATGGTTTTTGAAGACTGACCATGCTCCCTCGAGTACTACACAACAACAAACTCAGGTTAGTGTGCATTAAGATCTACAATAGTTATGTGATTGTAACGCAGAATTGAACATACTTTACCTTGAGTTGCTATAATTTGATCAGGCGATTTCATGTGCTAAGGACTTCCTTGTAGACTATGTTCTTCATGGTCGTTAATAAGGGCTCAGATCTTTTTCTCTTCTTTGAATTCTTGCTTTGGTCCTTGCCCTTGCCCTTACCATTGCCGTTGTCCTTGATGGCGAGAATCTTAATGTTCCTCTTCGCGGTGGCTCTAGACAATGCAACGTCGAGCTGACCGTGAGAGAAAATCGGGTCCGGTAGGTATACCTCGACAATCGGGATGGTCTGCCCTTACGCCTTGTTGATTGTCATGGCAAAGCTGAGCCTAATAGGGAACTGCTTCCTCTTGAATTTGAAAGGGAATATATCGTCATCAGATGGGCAGAGAGGTATTCGAGGAGGGAACACCCTCCTACCAGCATGTTGTCCTAGCATGATTTCTGCGTCGATGGCATTCCTCTGGAAACCCCGGACCACAAGCCTTGTGCCGTTACACAACCCATTAGCTGGATCAATGTTTCTCAACAGTATAACGGGGCAATTTATCTTTAGTTTGAGCGCATGCGGAGGCAAACCGTTGGGAGTCAGGTTGTTCAGGAACTCAGGGGCATAGTAGCCGTGTGGATCATCCTCTGCACTATCAAAACTATGGTAGATCTTCTCTTCGCCCTGGAAGCGCTCTATCATGCGTGTGTTTATCTTATCAATGTTGTCGTTCTTGGTGGAGAGGATCGCTCGAGATGTCATGTATTTTGGATCAACCATGTTGTGGTCTAGAGCAGGAAATACATGTTCGATTAGCTTCTCTAGGTCAATGTCGTCTCCTGTTGGCGGCACACAAATGTCCTCGGGGATCCTTATGTTGCCTTCCTCGTCGGTTTCCTTGGTGCCGTTGCCTACCCTTAGCAAGTAATCTGCGAACCATGGGTCGTTATGTGCCCTCATGTTGGTGACGAGCCTTAGCTGGCACATGCCCTTCCAAAGGTACGAACTCCGCAGGGTCGCATCGATTATCTGACCCCGGGACCCCTTCCTGACGACCAGAAGCACTTGCCTGAAGTCCCCACCGAACACGACAGTCTTTCCCCCGAATGGTCGGTCTTGTCGTCCCATGATGTCCCGCATGCTATTATCCAGTGCCTCAACCGCTTGCCGCTTTGTCATGGTGGCCTCGTCCCATAGGATGAGTGAAGCCATGTGCAGGAGCTTTGCTGTCCCACTTTGCTTGGTGAAGCTGCACGACCCCCCATCTTCAATGCTGAGTGGGATCTTGAACCTCGAGTGGGCTGTCCTTCCTCTAGGTATGATGGAAGCTGCGACGCCAGACGTCGCCGTAGCCACCGCGATCTTACCCTCGCCTCGAACCTTTGCAAGCAGTGCCTTGTATAGGAAGGTCTTCCCGGTGCCTCCTGGGCCATCGACAAAGAATACACCCCCATCATCGACATCGACTATTGCCAGTATCTCGTCATATGCAAGCCTCTGCTCAGGGTTTAGCGAGGATGCTAAAGCAGCGTCGTTCGCGTCAACCTTGATTGTGGACTCCTCGGTGACTTCTCTGGCCTCACCTCCAGCAGTGTCATAGGTCTCGTCGATGTCCGGAAGAGAGAACTACGCTATGTCTTTGCCCATGGACTGTAGCATGCCCCTGATGTCAAGCAACACTATCTGCTCCACTGCCTTTGAGCATGTGTGTGATCGGCGGTAGTCATCAGACATCGCCTCTAGGTGCCTATGCCATAGACCGCGCACATCACCTGGCTCACAAAATACCAAGATTGTTGCAAAGAGCCTCCTGAGTGAGGCTGGCACCGCGAACTCTGTTGACTCTGTATGACACTCGTCAAGCGTGTTGTCGGCCTCGATGAGGCCCAATCTCTCGGCAACCTCACGGAAGCTATCACATAGCACACCGTCCACGGTTCGCAGGTCCTCGAAGGATGTCTTGTCTGGTACGTGGTTGAGCAGCACTCACAGGAAGTACCGCTCCCCCTCTGCTGGATGGGCTGACACGATTCGACCTACTTGGTGCTGCTTTTCTCTCGGCCTCCAGTACTTCTGTCTCTGCCATGTGAAACTTCCCGGGAAGTCCTTGTACAGGATATCCCGAGCCCACTTGTGCTTCTGATTAGCGAGAAAATACTCAGTCAGCATTGACTTAGATGCATTATCACGGGCGACGACATCGGTCAGGTTCTCTTGCGCTTTGAATGTGACACTATGCATATTAGGGAGATGAAGCGGCAATTGTAGGACCGATGGGAAACTCTCAGAAAGGTTCAAGCCAAATATCCTCCACGTCGCCTCCGGTGGAGTAACCCATCTCGCATCAATGTACCTTTTAATCTCGTCTACAACCCCGTTGCTGTCAGGCTGGTCGATGCTGATTGAAGCTCGATCATGGCCCTTGTATACGTATTTGTAAAGGTACTTGACGGCCTTGATGCTGGAGCACACCTCAACATTAATGTGGCAGTTGAACATCCGCAACAGATAAGGGTTGTAAGGTACCACCCATCTGTTATCTAGCAGATGACGGCGAACTTTAGCCCTACGACCATCGTCCCGCTGTCGATAGACCGGGTATGAATCCTTCCCCTGTAAGGTGTTCTGGTTGAACGGTTGTGGGTACTTGCTCTTGCACTTCAAGTCTTGCATGCACACATTTTGGGCATTTAGATTACCGCATGGGCCATGCATCATATGCTTCACGACCATGGCATAGAGCTCTGGATACTTATGCTTGTCCGGGAGCTCTGCAGATATGAGGCGGTCATACTGCTCTGGCACCAAAATTTTATAATTTGAATTCATGATCAACAGGAAGTGCGCATGGGGGAGGCCCCTCTTCTGGAACTCGACGACATACACATGCGCTACCACAACACCCAGGATGTGCTTCTTGAACAACATCTCTTTCATGGTCTCCAGCTTGGCCCTGAACACACGTGCGACAAGATCTGGTCAGTCCTGGGGTGTCTGGCCAGGAAGCAGCTCATTCAGTATCTCCTCCCAGCTAGGGTTGCATGTCATAGTCAAAAAGATGTCAGGCTTCCCGTACGTCTGCACCAATGCCATGGCGTCCATATGCCTCCGCTTCATGTCTCGTCCGCACCCCTGATGTGTCCCTGGGAGCACGATCCTCTTGCCAACAGCGCTCGCTTGCATCTCCCCAACTGCGATACTATCCACAAGGCCTTGGTATAAATCGGCACGTATCTGCGTCTGGTGGTCCCTGACCCACTTCAGCCTACAACCCTCAATCTTGATGAACATGTCGACACCCCACTGCTGGAACAGGCGTGCTCCATGAAGTATGGGGTTGTATATCGCAGGGCACGTCTGTAGCCGGTAACAGTAGTAGTCCCTAACAAAGACACACAACCGGCTGTTCCCCTCTATGGAAAGATGTGAAAGAAGAAGGTTAGGTACCATATGGGAAGGATAGACAATGTTTTTTTTGCATATAAGCATACCAAACAGGCGGACCTGAATCGTTATCGCGGTTTCCTCTTGGTTGTTGTGCAAGTTCCCAAGGGACATTGTGCTTAGGGATATTTGGATGCCAACCAAGCTCCCCCCTTGGGAAAAAGAGGGGATACGACAGCGGGTCATAGCAGCCTTCTGTGGCATGTATACTATGCTTCTCGTTGTTGTCACCATAGAGTGTAATGCTGCGGTTGAACCTGTTTGCTAGATCACTTCCCTCGACCCAAATCGCAGCCACCTCAGATGACACCGGTCTGTTATATCTTCGTTGGTCTAGCTTCTGGTCAATGTTGAGGTCTATCCGGTATTCCTCGAGGTTTTCCTTGTGGGCACCCAAACTCCTAAACTGTTGGGAGTAGGGATTTTCCTTGAGGATGTCCACTAACTTGCTGACAACGCACTGGTCCAATTGCTTGGTGGCCTCCTTGCGATGGCTTAAGCTAGGGTCGTCGTCATAGAAGTACAACTGCAGATGTTCAGGACGAGATCTTGGACCGAATGAGTGCACCTTGTGGTACATAGTGCCATGTGCCCGAAACGTGTACACCCCGGACTTCATGTTTGTGTAGTTGTTGTCTAGGCTGACACCAAGGGTAGTGAAGGAGAAGTGCCCGTTGAAGAACCGAATGCTCTCCCGGAAATGCCGAGAGTCTGCATCCGCGCTAGACCATAACCTCATCATCTCCGGGATAGGCTCCGGTTCAGCCAGCTCAATCTCCCCGTTCCGACAGCAGAAGCCGTCAGTCTCGTACTGGAACTTCTTGGCCTTGCAATGGTCACAGTTCGCCGCGTGCTTCAAGATGTGCGTGCTATCTGGGATGTTCGAGTACACATAGTCGAAAGGATCAAGCTCGATAGATCCCGTGTTCGAGGAGTCTACGGGCTCATTGACGTCCGTGCTATCAGCGTTGGATCCTGCAAGCATTCTCGAGACATAATATGTCACGATAGGATGCAAAACATAAACCAATAGTATAGAAGGATGAGCAGCGAAAGACGCCTCAGAGTACCTTCACCGGCAAATAGGTAGTACTCATCATCCATGAGATCACCGGAGAGTCCATTCTCGTCCATGATGCCGCTAAGGAAGGCCTCCATGTCAGCTGCAACATTGTTGAGCCGGTAAGTAATGGTTTAGTGCGAGTGGTCACTGGATGGGGAGTAAAGATGAGAGGGTTACCATCGGTCCCGATGGTGTAAGATGGCGTGCTTGATGAAGGGGAGGAAGCCGGTGAAGCAGCTCCTGTGGGCTGTGTTTCTGAGCTTGTTGCTGCTCTGTTCACATCTAAGGTACTTGGGTGTGGAGACCTTCGCTTAGCTGCAAAGCTTGCATTACGACGATCTAGCAACGCCGACCTCTCACCTTCAGCTATGCTTTTGCTGTGCACTCTTCGTTTTGCGGCACTCCCTTGAATGTTCTTTACCGCCATACCTTGTTTGTGAGCTCGCTCGCGAGCCCTACGCTGTGCTCTGGTTGAAGGAAATATGCCCTAGAGGCAATAATAAAGTTATTATTTATTTCCTTATACCATGATAAATGTTTATTATTCATGCTAGAATTGTATTAACCGGAAACATAATACATGTGTGAATATATAGACAAACAGAGTGTCACTAGTATGCCTCTACTTGACTAGCTCGTTAATCGACGATGGTTATGTTTCCTAACCATAAACAAAAGAGTTGTTATTTGATTAACGGGATCACATCAATAGATGAATGATGTGATTGACATGACCCATTCCATTAGCTTAGCACCCGATCGTTTAGTACATTGCTATTGCTTTCTTCATGACTTATACATGTTCCTACGAATATGAGATTATGCAACTCCCGTTTGCCGGAGGAACACTTTGTGTGCTACCAAACGTCACAACGTAACTGGGTGATTATAAAGGAGCTCTACAGGTGTCTCCAAAGGTACATGTTGGGTTGGCGTATTTCGAGATTAGGATTTGTCACTCCGATTGTCGGAGAGGTATCTCTGGGCCCTCTCGGTAATGCACATCACTTAAGCCTTGCAAGCATTGCAACTAATGAGTTAGTTGCAGGATGATGTATTATGGAACGAGTAAAGAGACTTGCCGGTAACGAGATTGAACTAGGTATTGAGATACCGACGATCGAATCTCGGGCAAGTAACATACCGATGACAAAGGGAACAACGTATGTTGTTATGTGGTCTGACCGATAAAGATCTTCGTAAAATATGTGGGAGCCAATATGAGCATCCAGGTTCCGCTATTGGTTATTGACCGGAGACGTGTCTCGGTCATGTCTACATTGTTCTCGAACCCGTAGGGTCCGCACGCTTAAGGTTTCGATGATAGTTATATTATGAGTTTATGAGTTTTGATGTACCGAATGAGTTCGGAGTCCCGGATGAGATCGGGGACATGACGAGGAGTCTAGAAATGGTCAAGACGTAAAGATCGATATATTGGACGACTATATTCGGACATCGGAAAGGTTCCGAGTGATTCGGGTATTTTTTGGAGTACCGGAGAGTTACGGGAATACGTATTGGGCCTTATTGGGCCATACGGGAAAGAAGGAAAAGGGCCTCAAGGGTGGCCGCACCCCTCCCCTTAGTCTGGTCCGAATTGGACTAGGGAAGGGGGGCGCCCCCTTCCTTCCTTCTCCTTTTCCCTTCCTCTTTTCCTATTCCATATGGGAGGTGGAATCCTACTAGGACTAGGGAGTCCTAGTAGGACTCCACACCTGGCGCGCCTCTCCTAGGGCCGGCCTCCTCCCCCTTGCTCCTTTATATACGGGGGCAGGGGGGCACCTCTAGACACACAAGTTGATCTTCGTGATCGTTCTCTTAGCCGTGTGCGGTGCCCCCCTCCAACATAATCCTCGATAATATTGTAGCGGTGCTTAGGCGAAGCCCTGCGACGGTAGAACATCAAGATCGTCACCACGCCGTCGTGCTGACGGAACTCTTCCCCGACACTTTGCTAGATCGGAGTCCGGGGATCGTCATCGAGCTGAACGTGTGCTAGAACTCGGAGGTGCCGTAGTTTCGGTGCTTGATCGGTCGGGCCGTGAAGACGTACGACTACATCAACCGCGTTGTCATAACGCTTCCGCTGTCGGTCTACGAGGGTACGTAGACAACACTCTCCCCTCTCGTTGCTATGTATCACCATGATCTTGCGTGTGCGTAGGAAATTTTTGAAATTACTACGTTCCCCAACAGTGGTATCAGAGCCTAGGTTTTATGTGTTGATGTTATATGCACGAGTAGAACACAAGTGAGTTGTGAGCGTTATAAGTCATACTGCTTACCAGCATGTCATACTTTGGTTCGGCGGTATTGTTGGACGAAGCGGCCCGGACCGACATTACGCGTACGCTTACGCGAGACCGGTTCTCCCAACGTGCTTTGCACAAAGGTGGATAGCAGGTGACAGTTTCTCCAACTTTAGTTGAACCGAGTGTGGCTACGCCCGGTCCTTGCGAAGGTTAAAACAACACCAACTTGACAAACTATCGTTGTGGTTTTGATGCGCAGGTAAGATTGGTTCTTGCTTAAGCCCGTAGCAGCCACGTAAAACTTGCAACAACAAAGTAGAGGACGTCCAACTTGTTTTTGCAGGGCATGTTGTGATGTGATATGGTCAAGACATGATGCTAAATTTTATTGTATGAGATGATCATGTTTTGTAACCAAGTTATCAGCAACTGGCAGGAGCCATATGGTTGTCGCTTTATTGTATGCAATGCAATTGCGCTGTAATGCTTTACTTTATCACTAAGCGGTAGCGATAGTCGTGGAAGCATAAGATTGGCGAGACGACAACGATGCTACGATGGTGATCAAGATGTCGCGCCGGTGACGATGGTGATCACGACGGTGCTTCGAAGATGGAGATCACAAGCACAAGATGATGATGGCCATATCATATCACTTATATTGGTTGCATGTGATGTTTATCTTTTATGCATCTTATATTGCTTTGATTGACGGTAGCATTTTAAGATGATCTCTCACTAATTATCAAGAAGTGTTCTCCCTGAGTATGCACTGTTGCGAAAGTTCTTCGTGCTGAGACACCACGTGATGATCGGGTGTGATAGGCTCTATGTTCAAATACAACGGGTGCAAAACAGTTGCACACGCAGAATACTCAGGTTATACTTGACGAGCCAAGCATATACAGATATGGCCTCGGAACACAGAGACCGAAAGGTCGAGCGTGAATCATATAGTAGATATGATCAACATAGCGATGTTCACCAATGAAACTACTCCATCTCACGTGATGATCGGACATGGTTTAGTTGATTTGGATCACGTGATCACTTAGAGGATTAGAGGGATGTCTATCTAAGTGGGAGTTCTTAAGTAATATGATTAATTGAACTTAAATTTATCATGAACTTAGTACTGGTATTATTTTGCAAATTATGTTGTAGATCAATAGCTCGTGTTGTTGTTTCCCTGTGTTTATTTTGATATGTTCCTAGAGAAAATTGTGTTGAAAGATGTTAGTAGCAATGATGCGGATTGGATCCGTGATCTAAGGTTTATCCTCATTGCTGCACAGAAGAATTATGTCCTTGATGCACCGCTAGGTGACAGACCTATTGCAGGAGCAGATGCAGACGTTATGAACGTTTGGCTAGCTCAATATGATGACTACTTGATAGTTTAGTGCACCATGCTTAATGGCTTAGAATCGGGACTTCAAAGACATTTTGAACGTCATGGACCATATGAGATGTTCCAGGAGTTGAAGTTAATATTTCAAGCAAATACCCGAGTTGAGAGATATGAAGTCTCGAACAAGTTCTATAGCTAAAAGATGGAGGAGAATCACTCAACTAGTGAGCATGTGCTCAGATTGTCTGGGTACTACAATCGCTTGAATCAAGTGGGAGTTAATCTTCCAGATAAGATAGTGATTGACAGAATTCTCTAGTCACCATCACCAAGTTAGTAGAACTTCGTGATGAACTATAATATGCAAGGGATAACGGAAACAACTCCCAAGCTCTTCGTGATGCTGAAATCAACGAAGGTAGAAATCTAGAAAACATCAAGTGTTGATGGTTGACAAGACCGCTAGTTTCAAGAAAAGGGCAAAGGGAAGAAGGGGAACTTCAAGAAGAACGGCAAGCAAGTTGCTGCTCAAGTGAAGAAGCCCAAGTCCGATCCTAAGCCTGAGACTAAGTGCTTCTACTGCAGAGGGACTGGTCACTGGAAGTGGATATTCCCCAAGTATTTGGCGGATAAGAAGGATGGCAAGGTAAACAAAGGTATATTGGATATACATGTTATTGATGTGTACTCTACTAGTGTTTATAGCAACCCCTCGGCATTTGATATTGGTTCAGTTGCTAAAAGTAGTAACTCAAATTGGGAGTTGCAGAATAAACAGAAACTAGTAAAGGGTGAGGTGACGATGTGTGTTGGAAGTAGTTCCAAGATTGATATGATCATCATCGCACACTCCCTATACTTTCAGGATTAGTGTTGAAACTAAATAAGTATTATTTGGTGTTTGCGTTGAGCATGAATATGATTTGATCATGTTTATTGCAATATGGTTATTCATTAAAATCAGAGAATAATTGTTGTTCTGTTTACATGAATAAAACCTTCACCCAATGAAAATAGTTCGTTGGATCTCGATCGTAGTGTTACACATATTCATAATATTGAAGCCAAAAGATGCAAAGTTAATAATGATAGTGCAACTTATTTGTGGCACTGCCGTTTAGGTCATATCGGTGTAAAGCGCATGAAGAAACTCCATACTGATGGACTTTTGGAACCACTTGATTATGAATCACTTGGTACTTGCGAACCATGCCTCATGGGCAAGATGACTAAGACTCCGTTCTCCGGAACAATGGAGCGAGCAACAAACTTGATTGGAAATAATACATACTGATGTATGCAGTCCAATGAGTGTTGAGGCTCGCGGTGGGTATCGTTATTTTCTGACCTTCACAGATGATTTGAGCAGATATGAGTATATCTACTTCATGAAACATAAGTCTGAAACATTTGAAAAGTTCAAATAATTTCAGGGTGAAGTGGAAAATCATCGTGACAATAAAATAAGGTTTCTACGATCTGATCGCGGAGACAAATATTTGAGTTACGAGTTTGGTCTTCAACTAAAACATTGTGGAATAGTTTCACAAACTCATGCCACCTGGAACACCACAGCATAATGGTGTGTCCGATCATCATAACCGTACTTTATTGGATATAGTGCAATCTATGATGTCTCTTACCGATCTACCACTATCGTTTTGGGGTTATGCATTAGAGACAGTTGCATTCACGTTAAAAAGGGCACCATCTAAATCCGTTGAGACGACACAATCTGAATTATGGTTTGGCAAGAAACCAAAGTTGTCGTTTCTTAAAGTTTTGGGTTGTGATGCTTAAGTGAAAAAAATTCATCCTGATAAGCTCAAACCCAAATCGGAGAAATATGTCTTCATAGGATACCCAAAGGAGACTGTTGGGTACACCTTCTATCACAGATCCGAAGGCAAGACATTCGTTGCTAAGAATGGATCCTTTCTAGAGAAGGAGTTTCTCTCGAAAGAAGTGAGTGGGAGGAAAGTAGAAAACTTGATAAGGTAATTGTACCTTCTCCCTTATTGGAAAGTAGTTCATCACAGAAATCTATTCTTGTGACTACTACACCAATTAATGAGGAAGCTAATGATGATGATCATGTAACTTCAGATCAAGTTACTACCGAATCTCGTAGGTAAACCAGAGTGAGATCCGCACCAGAGTGGTACGGTAATCCTGTTTTGGAAGTCATGTTACTAGACCATAACGAACTTGCGAACTATGAGGAAGCGATGATGAGCCCAGATTCCGTGAAATGGTTTGAGGCCATGAAATCTGAGATATGATCCATGTATGAGAACAAAGTATGGACTTTGATGGATTTGCCCGATGATCGGCAAGCCATAGAAAATAAATGGATCTTCAAGAGGAAGACGGACGCTGATAGTAGTGTTACTATCTACAAAGCTAGACTTGTCGAAAAAGGTTTTTGACAAAGTTCAAGGTGTTGACTACGATGAAATTTTTCTCACTCGTAGCGATGCTTAAGTCTGTCCAAATCATGTTAGCAATTGCTGCATTTTTACGAAATTTGGCAAATGGATAAACAAAACTACATTCCTTAATGGATTTAAAGAAGAGTTGTATATGATGCAACCAGAAGGTTTTTTCAATCCTAAAGGTGCTAACAAAATATGCAAGCTCCAGCGATCCATCTATGGACTGGTGCAAGCATCTCGGAGTTGGAATATACGCTTTGAGAAGTTGATCAAAGCATATAGTTTTATACAGACTTGCGGTGAAGCCTGTATTTACAAGAAAGTGAGTGGGAGCACTACAACATTTCTGATAAGTATATGTGAATGACATATTGTTGATCGGAAATAATGTAGAATTATTCTGCAAAGCATAAAGGAGTGTTTTCAAAGAAGTTTTTCAAAGAAAGACCTCGGTGAAGCTGCTTACATATTAAGCATCAAGATCTATAGAGATAGATCAAGACGCTTGATAAGTTTTTTCAATGAGTACATACCTTGACAATATTTTGAAGTAGTTCAAAAATGGAACAGTCAAAGAAAGAGTTCTTGGCTGTTTTACAAGGTGTGAAATTGAGTAAGACTCAAAGCCCGACCACGGCAGAAGATAGAAAGAGAATGAAAGTCATTCCCTATGCCTCAGCCATAGGTTCTATAAAGTATGTCATGCTGTGTACCAGATCTATTATATACCCTACACTGTGTTAAGCAAGGGAGTACAATAGTGATCTAAGAGTAGATCACTGGACAGCGGTCAAAATTATCCTTAGTGGAATAAGGAAATATTTCTCAATTATGGAGGTGACAAAAGGTTCGTCGTAAAAAGTTACGTCGATGCAAGTTTTGACACAGATCTGGATGACTCTAAGTCTCGATCTAGATACATATTGAAAGTGGGAGCAATTAGCTAGAGTAGCTCCGTGCAGAGCATTGTAGACATAGAATTCGCAAAATACTTACGGATCTGTATGTGACAGACCCGTTGACTAAAATTATCTCACAAGCAAAACATGATCACACCTTAGTACTCTTTGGGTGTTAATCACATAAACGATGTGAACTAGATTACTGACTCTAGTAAACCCTTTGGGTATAGGTCACATGACGATGTGAACTATGGGTGTTAATCACATGGTGATGTGAACTATTAGTGTTGAATTACATGGCGATGTGAAATAGATTATTGACTCTAGTGCAAGTGGGAGACTGAAGGAAATATGCCCTAGAGGCAATAATAAAGTTATTATTTATTTCCTTATATCATGATAAATGTTTATTATTCATGCTAGAATTGTATTAACCGAAAACATAATACATGTGTGAATACATAGACAAACAGAGTGTCACTAGTATGCCTCTACTTGACTAGCTCGTTAATCGAAGATGGTTATGTTTCCTAACCATAAACAAAAGAGTTGTTATTTGATTAACGGGATCACATCATTAGAAGAATAATGTGATTGACATGACCCATTCCATTAGCTTAGCACCCGATCGTTTAGTACATTGCTATTGCTTTCTTCATGACTTATACATGTTCCTATGACTATGAGATTATGCAACTCCCTTTTGCCGGAGGAACACTTTGTGTGCTACCAAACGTCACAACGTAATTGGGTGATTATAAAGGAGCTTTACAGGTGTCTCCAAAGGTACATGTTGGGTTGGCGTATTTCGAGATTAGGATTTGTCACTCCGATTGTTGGAGAGGTATCTCTGGGCCCTCTCGGTAATGCACATCACTTAAGCCTTGCAAGCATTGCAACTAATGAGTTAGTTGCAGGATGATGTATTACGGAACGAGTAAAGGGACTTGCCGGTAACGAGATTGAACTACGTATTGAGATACCGACGATCGAATCTCGGGCAAGTAACATACCGATGACAAAGGGAACAACGTATGTTGTTATGCGGTCTGACCGATAAAGATCTTCGTAGAATATGTGGGAGCCAATATGAGCATCCAGGTTCCGCTATTGGTTATTGACCGGAGACGTGTCTCGGTCATGTCTACATTGTTCTCTAACCCGTAGGGTCCGCACGCTTAAGGTTTCGATGATAGTTATATTATGAGTTTATGAGTTTTGATGTACCGAAGGAGTTCGGAGTCCCGGATGAGATCGGGGACATGACGAGGAGTCTCGAAATGGTCGAGACGTAAAGATCGATATATTGGACGACTATATTCGGACATCGGAAAGGTTCCGAGTGATTCGGGTATTTTTTGGAGTACCGGAGAGTTACAGGAATACGTATTGGGCCTTATTGGGCCATACGGGAAAGAAGGAAAAGGGCCTCAAGGGTGGCCGCACCCCTCCCCTTAGTCTGGTGGAAATTGGACTAGGGAAGGGGGGCGCCCCCTTCCTTCCTTCTCCTTTTCCCTTCCTCTTTTCCTATTCCATATGGGAGGTGGAATCCTACTAGGACTAGGGAGTCCTAGTAGGACTCCACACCTGGCGCGCCTCTCCTAGGGACGGCCTCGTCCCCCCTTGCTCCTTTATATACGGGGGCAGGGGGCACCTCTAGACACACAAGTTGATCTTCGTGATTGTTCTCTTAGCCGTGTGCGGTGCCCCCCTCCAACATAATCCTCGATAATATTGTAGCGGTGCTTAGGCGAAGCCCTGCGACGGTAGAACATCAAGATCGTCACCACACCGTTGTGCTGACGGAACTCTTCCCCGACACTTTGTTGGATCAGAGTCCGGGGATCGTCATCGAGCTGAACGTGTGCTAGAACTCGGAGGTGCCGTAGTTTCGGTGCTTGATCGGTCGGGCCGTGAAGACGTACGACTACATCAACCGCGTTGTCATAACGCTTCCGCTGTCGGTCTACGAGGGTACGTAGACAACACTCTCCCCTCTCGTTGCTATGCATCACCATGATCTTGCGTGTGCGTAGGAATTTTTTTAAAATTACTACGTTCCCCAACACTGGTCTCCTGCTTCTACTCATGGGCTTGATTCTGGTTGTGTATTTGCTGATCATTGGTTTGCTCGGAGGCATTTATGAGGTCGCTGGGGGCCTCATTATCGTCCAGGGTACGACTAAGGTACTCGCCTGCACGATTGGGGAGCCGGTAAATACTGGTTCAACGCACATGGATATAACAAGTAGAGTAAAGTTGGGAGGATTACCGTTTGATTCGTAGCTGTAACCAGCCTTACTCGCTAACCGGGGGGGGGGGGGAGGAGCTGAGGCGGCGGGGTCTCTGACAGCCAATGCATGAGTGCTCGACATCAGGTTGGGCGTAGCTAAGGTAGCTGCATCTGGGCGTGGCATTGCAATGGATTCAGCGCAAGGGATGTTGCGCCTAGCTGCGAGTAGTGCGTTGCGTTCAGCTAGCATCTTCTGCTTCTCCTTGGGTGGTATGTTGTGCACACGTGCTCTTCGACGAGCGTTTGTCTCTTGCTTCTCCTCGACCGGCATATTTTGGTAGGACGCCCTTCTGCAGCTGTTCCTCTCTTGCTTGTCCTCGACCGGCATATATTGGTAGGACGCCCTTCTGCACCTGTTCCTCTCTTGCTTGTCCTCGACTGACATATTTTTGTAGGACGCCCTTCTGTAGTTGTTCCTCTCTTGTCTGTCCTCGACCGGCATATTTTGGTACGACACCCCAACCGGTATATCTGAACCAATATTATGCTGAATGCTGCTGTGTGTTCCATGAAGTGATACACGGTGATCATAGTAAGTGGCTTCACGAGAATGATTTCCTGAAGAACCATTTTATGTGGATCACTTTGTTAACAAATGTATGAATGCACAATCTGAAAAAAATGTCATGTGTAAAGTTGATACCGATTGAGGTTTGCACCTGCTGTATTGGGTGGAAGGCTGTGAGATTGCCGGCTATGGGAACCATCATAGGCACTTGTGTGCGCACATTGTCATCATCATCGGAAGACGAAACACTGTAGTTAGTGGTGTCCGTTTGTTCGCGTATGAAGAAACCAGATGGTGGCCGGGATGTAGTGGTGGGTTGTGATCTTGGTCTCCTCTCATAATCAACAACTGAGAAGATTAATGTAGGCTAAGTTATGAAAGCTTATTGAAGACCTTATGTCCAGACATGTGATTGGCATACACATACCTCTTTTCCCTTTATCATAGAGATCCCCTCTGTCTTGTGACATTTATGTGTCCTGTAGAAGCTTTAGGTTCTTATTACCTGCTTTCTTTTGCATTTCAAAAATGATCAGGCAGTTACTGGAATTTCTGTCATTTATTTGCATTGGGTGTACTTGCTGCAAAGACATCAGAGATAACATGGTGCAAATGAAGCATTTGATGAGCCTATTCTTCCTTGAAATAGTAGAGATTCAGGTAGCTGGCACATAGACTAAAAGGTTCAGTCCTTAAAGGTTCAGTGTTCAGTCCTTAAAGGTTCAGTTTAGTATGTGTCTGATGTAGGTACTTTGCTGAGACATCATGAATGCATTTATCTGTAGGAAACAGCTGAGGAGGGCAAACAAACCTAGGGAACTGTGAAGATGGTGACAGGAGGATGTAGCTGCAGCGTCGGGAGATGGGGGTGCAGCGATAGCCTGCGCATGGAGGTTGTCGTTCAGGCGCGGAGGTGGCTGGTTCGGACGACCGCGAGGTTGCTGCCGCAGTCTGGTTACAACACTTGAGAAGAGGCCACCGACCCTGGTACACAACAGTCGCGATCAGAGGTTGCTCGTTCCGGTGCCAGCTGAGGTTGCAGCTCAGCTCGTACAGCTGACGCCTGCCGCAAGAACGATGTGGCCGGACAGCGAGAGGAAGAACCGGCGTTTCTCTCCCCGGCGACGTGTGTTTGCGGCTGGCTTGATGGAGCTCGGCATGGACGTGGTTTGTTTTTTGGTCAATGGACCTCGCTCATGGAGTTCGTGGACTGAGTCCTAACTGTTTCTTCGGCTGGTGCGTGGTCGTGGTTCTCGCGCTGCAGTATTGGTTCCTGGATGTCGTTCGTGGGCTGGATTGGCGATGGATCTTGTTCGTGGGCCGAGTTAGAGAGGGATTGGCAAGGTAAGTTTTGAGGCTGGTGCGATCGTGGCCTCCTGGCCTCCTCGCTCAGGGCTGGCATACATGGGTAGGAGGTCGAACCATCACCACGACAACGACGACTGCAGATTCCCCTTTAATAGTAGAGATTTTCACGAAGCTGCCTTACAAGGTCACAGGTAGACATGTCGATATGTTTGCGAATGCCAGTATATCTTTTCACCACACTTATCTATTAGAGAGTGATTGTGGAATGTCCTGTGCTCACTTATGTACCATCCATTGTCTTTTGATTGGAGCAACTGTATCATTGTTGGGCACTTAGAACGGCAGGACCATGTGTTACTTTTTTCTGAAACCCCCTGCAAAAAGTTTGTCACAAAAAAATGCGGTTTTTCATTTTTATATGGCCAGAAGCATTATTTATGATGCATCAGCTCAGTTTTGTCATGCTGATGGTTAACCGAAAAATAATACTAACCGAGCAGCCACAACTATCTCCTGCATACATCTGGTCCTCTCAACGTTCAATCTGCCTTTTCCATATCGAACTCCAAAACCAATTTCCCAGGAATTCAGTGTAATAGTCATAGCTTCTCCAAGTGAATCAAAATTGTCTCCAACAGCAGGGATTACAACAGTTTCAGTCTTCTTCTCCGCATAGATCTCAATGTTTTTTCCAGGGTACTTATCCTTCCAGCACAGGATGGACGTTCAAGAGGTGCATTCTCTACACGGATTCTGTGTAATTTGGAAAGAAATCGACGCATGCACTGAATATTATTTCTTTGCTTAATTAACTACTACTATCTCGAAAATGCATAGGAGTACCTGCGGGCTCACCCTCCCTATATCTCATCATTGAGTAAGCATAGGGATCTGTACCGTTATATTAGTCTGCATGTATTTCTCAAATTTAATTGGACGTATGCTTATTTTAGGAGAGGTATTTTTCTATAGTCTTAATGATCCTTGACAAAGAATAAATGCATCTATGTGTGAACACATCTACATGTGAACAGTCGGACACTTGGATTAGACATCTGACAATGCCCCACATGCATGTAAATTTTAAGAGCCTTACGTTTTGAATCATATAAACACATCTAATAAATGCAGCTTGTGGAGTACCCCCCACCCCCCATCCGAAAATACTTGTCATTAAAATGGACAAAAGAAGATATATGTAGACGTATTTTAGTTCTAGAAACATCTTTTTTATCTATTTTGATGACAAGTATTTTTGGACAGAGGGAGTCCAATTTCCTAGGAAATTTCTTTCAATGCTAATTCCTAGACAATTGTGTAGGTATATTCGAGAGATTTTTCAACACATTTCATATTGTTTTTTATCTTTAGTGAAAAACTGAGAACTTCATGGTAATGGTTCTTGAAACTTATTCATAATAATCTCAGATTTTTTTGAAAATCCGAGGAATTATTCTCTTGTAGAAAGCTGAGGATTTAATAATAAAATTTTAAGAAAGGTGCAATTAATTGTCAAAATCAAAACAAATGTATCCCGTCACATAGACACAAACGAAATTGCTACAGGACATCCGTGGAAGAGAAAATTTCTTTCTTTACATTTTTACAATGCTTCATCATGCATGGTTCTTTTTATTAAATGGACATGTACCAGAAGTCTTTGCCATTCATTGCTTGGTTGAAATCTTTGCTATGTTTGTCAGACACAGTATCTCGAATTGCGCTTTCGCTCCAATTAAACTAAAACCTACACCGATCCCCAAACGAATAACTAGTGGCTTTGATTTAAGGGGTGTGCGTCGTCGTGCCTCTTCGTCCGCGTCCCTATTATCGGGCATATAGGAGATGTATGGCAGCAAGCAGTACCGTGATTTAGCATTTCTTATGTCATGCATTGTATTTGGAAAAAAGAACAAACATAATTGATTCAGGAGCAGAGAAATGGATATATGTACCTCGTTGGGAACAGTTGTCCAGCCGGGGGCTTGAGGATCATCCTTCCCGGTTGACTGCTGTGGGCTGGGCGCTCAGACACTGGGAACAGATACCTGTCAACAGGATCTGATGGAAACTCGAAGCCATTGGCTTCCGTCCCGCCTCCGCCGTCGCCATGGCGTTGCCTCTGCTTTTGACAGCTGCGGTCGTCCAAAGGGATAAATCTTTTATTTTGGGTATACTACTACAGGGGTCAGGTGGGGCGTGGTGGAGCCGCTGTGCCATACATTCTTATCCATTGCAAATTCACCGGTTCGTGACACGGGACGGAACGTGGCCAACTGTCATGAACCGGCACTTCCGTTCTGTACCATGGGAACAGTTGACCCGTGCGCCGTGACCGAATCGTCAGATGAAACGTCGGTCCGACCGTATTCCACTATTCCACGTTAAGTACGGGTCTTTTTTTTTAACATAAGCACATACGCACACCCCTATAAATGCACACATGCATCCCCTATCTCTATGAGCATTTCCGAAAGACTGAGCCGACATATCATCTTGAGATTTACAAAGTCACTATAGGCACCTCATCATCGACGGGAACCAGAATTTAAACCCTGCTGGGCTGAGCATACCACCGTCCCTCTAACCATCCAACCACAGATTAGTTCTCCTGACATATACAATTGCATTCAAAGCCCGGTGGAACATATCCCTCGTCCATTTGGCAGGTGCTCGTCCGCTACAACGCTGCTCTCTTGCTTGTCTATCTGCTTGCAAATTGAATACTTGTAGATCAATTAAGCTGCTTGCCTGCTAACAAGTCAGCTTTGCATGTAGGCGCATGCGCGTGCCTCTGCTACATGGGCGGCTTGGGTGGTGATGGACGGATGCAGTGAATGCCATTAATTTACTCGGAGATGAACGCTGGTGATGTTAATTCTCCCAAGTCCAAACTGACGCATAAGCAGCAAACTTGTATCCAAAACGCTTTTGCAAGTTAACCCCTCGTGTTGTCCTATATAAGCACGTCAATTCCTCTACAACTTCACCAAATCAACTGAGCTCACAGTCACAGATGCAACAGATGACCATGTCTCCTTCCATCTGCCTCGCCATCTTGTTGCTTGCACTGGTCCCGCAGTCGCCGGCATCAGCCAGCATTAACAACAACAATGGCGTCGCCGTCGCGGCCCCTAGCGTGCCCACGGCGACCCAGTTCCTGCAGGCGCACAACGACGCGCGTGGCGATGTCGGCGTGGCACCCCTGGAGTGGAACTCGACGCTGGAGCAGGACGCCCAGCGGTACGCGGACCGGCTCCGCATCGGCTGCAAGCTGGAGCCACTAGACATCGAGCTGATCTACCTGCAGAACACCTACAACGGCAGCGGTTACCAAGATGGCGCCGCCGTCACCGCCTCGTGGGTGAACGGGCGGCGGTGGTACGACTACCGCGCTAACGCGTGCGCGCCCGGCCACGAATGCGGGGCCTACAAGCTGGTGGTGTGCAGCACCGCGCAGGAGCTCGGCTGCGCCCGCCGCACCTGCCGGAGCAGCCCCGACACCGTGGCTGTTTGCAGCTACTTCCCTGCCTGCGACTACAACGACCGGCCATACTGAGTACTGTATATATACGGAAGCTAAATCAGGAAAGATGTCTTCTGTTCAAATAGTATATGATGCGAAATAAGGCGTTTGGTCCGGCGGTTTGTTTTGGTCAAGTAATGGGGAATTCGGACTACACTCTGACTGAAGCTGTCTGTTACTTTTGTGGGAAATTTCAGTTCGCCCGTAAACCACTTTATTTATCTGTAAATCCCGGTACCGCAATGTTATTCGTAGCTCAATCTGATGGTGATATCGCCTGAACCAAATAGCAGATGTGTGTGACTAGTTTTCGACTTTCCTCACGTACGATTAGTTTCTCACCAGAAACTCTACACGCCTTTCTCCCCGCAATCTGATCTGCTCGATCCTACTCTCCATCCACGATATCCTGATTTCTGTTTGTTCCAAAAAAAAAAGATTATGTCCAATGCAGTGTAGTAGAGTTAACACTCGCAATAAAGACGCCGGATGATGGTTGAAATGAAATGATCCCGTTCTAACATGGACATCATAACCATAACCCTTCTCTTTCTCATGGAAATCATGAGAGGAAAACATAAACAAACAAAAAGTGGCAGGTCATGCACCAATAACAAAAGACAATGATCAACAGAGGTGAAGGTGAAGAATACTCCACAAGGCTGCATGAGACATAAACATCAATTGCAGATCACCGCAGGTGTAGTTCACATGTCCATAAAATGCAGGCAATATGAGTAGGGAATTCTAGCAGTAGAGAGATTACCACATGTCAATTTCAGTTAGTTACTGAAAATTGGACTACAAAATCTACTACATTAGTCCCTAAGAAAACTCAATTAAGGATTGCCTTCATCTTGAGTCCCTTCAGTATTCTTCAGGCAGTAGATCAAACCCACAACTTTGCAGCTAATATCCATCAGCAGTGTTTGATTCTTCTGAATTTTATTCTGCCAATACATTGAAGTTTCCCAAGCTCGCCAATTTCATCTCATAGCCCTCATTGTTGTCAATCTCACCTCCATCCGCCAACCCCTCAAAGGGTTGTGCAGCTCCAAGACTCACCGTCTGCCGACGTACTTTGGTCTTCTGCTACCTTCTCCAGTGCTTTCACTATACTTCTTCACCCCCCGACCCTCGTTTTGGTTCGCAACAGCAGCACCAGTTTCCTCATAATGTTGTTCATTGTTGTCTACCTCACCTCCATCAGTCAACAGCTACCAGTGTGAAGCACCAAGGCCCTTCTGCCTGCCCTTATGCTTCCATTGCTTTTGGTATTCCTGAACGAGTGCATCTCCAGTTGACAATGGTGATGTTGTTACTCCGTGCATGACACGAGGGCCTTGCAAAGTTGCAATTACATGTCCTGATGGTTCCCAGTCCTAGCATGTCTGTGGGTATCAATGAAACTCACAGAGCAATTCTAGTTGAGCACAAAATTTCGTGCATGTATGAACCTAAGAATGATTGGGCTCTACTCCTTGGTTAGCTCAGATGGTCAATATGGTTTACTTGTGAAGTATTGTTCCATCTCTCATCTCACGCTTAAATAAGAACACCGTGTGTTGCAACAACCATGGAATGGATGCTTTCTTGAAGTTTAGTACTTCCATAATGGGCACATGGGCACTCATGTATTGTTCAGCATCACTTACTCAATGAACTGACCATACTGACTTAGGTTCAACAGTAAGTCCAGTACAACAAAAGTTACATGATCAGTTTGCAAGGGTGCGTACAAGTTCAAAGTGCTCCCCTAATTGGCTATACTACGAGACACTTTATTATAGTTCTTCCTAGCCAAAACAAAGCAACTTTAGAGTTTTGCTTTTGATCATCCTTTAATTATGCCAGTGCTAGCAAGCAGGTGATCAACCAAACTCTTCGTTGTTGATCCCTTGCAACAACAACGTATCCTGCTCGGCCCTCTTGTTGCCCCCTCGGGCGACTCGAGGGCGACTAGGGTTCCCTGGCCGCCGCCACCCCCTCCACCTCATTCCTCCCCTCGCTGCTACCGAAGACGGCCGCCGGTGAAGGTGGCGGTGGGGGATCTTGGTGCTCCATCCCCTCTCGGAGGCCAGTGGTTTCTGCGTGGCGGCCCTAGCCGGTGATGCGGTGGCATTGGGCAGCAGGTGGCGTTCGTAGGGGGTGCTGGCCAGCGTGCTCGGCCATGGGGGCGGCGGGTGGCTGGTGGAGTCCGACCGCAGTGCGAAGTCTCTTCTTTGTCAGATCTGGAGGTTCGAAATCCCCCTTCCTCGCTGCCTCTCTCTCTCTCTCCATCGACAGAGGTTAGCGATTTGTTTTCTGGCTCCGGCGTTGGTGGGTGTTGGTGGCCAGCTAGGGGGTGGGGGGAAACCTTGGCCGGTCCGGCTGGCCCAGTGGCGGCAACGCCCAAGGGTGCTGCTTTCCTCCATGGGGGCGTAGCCAAGGTCCCCTGCTCTCCACCCCGACCCCCTGGCCGGGTGAAAACCCTTAATCCACCACGGATTTTGCGGCGGCGGCTTACATGTCGTGACCTTGCTGGAGGCGTCGTCAGGGGTGCTGGGCTCAGTCGGGAGGCTCTACAAGAGAGGGACTGAGGTTGGTTTTTGTTTTGAGTTTGTGCTTGGTACCCAGTTGGCTCCTCTTTGGCTCCAATTCCAGGAAGCTTGCCTTTCCAACTAGTTGGGCGTGGACCGTGGTGAGGCGACCGGCTAGGAATATCCCAAATCGAAGTGATCACCCTATGTCCACCTTACAATGTGAGGGCGACATTCTTCTAGCTCTAGGGCTAGCTTCTCGAAATCCCGATGGTGTGCCGCCTACGAGCCATGGCGAGGGGGTAGGGCCCCTCTTCGGTGATAGAGAAGGAAGATGTTGTTTCCCTTCTTCCCTAGGTGTTCCTGGAGCTTGGTCCATCTTTGAAGGCTGGCTATGTCCTACTCTGCTGCTCCGTTCTGCTACATATGATCCTAGTTTGGAGTACTCGGCCTTTTGCAAGTTGTAATCTTATTTTCCATTCTTTAGCTGCTTGTGGAGGTTGTAGTTAGTGTTTGCTTTCGAGTTCTCCTCATTGTGTCGTTCTGGCCGTTGTAATTTGGGTCGTTTGTTCCAACTCCTCGCCGGTTGATAGCTTTTTTAGTTCAAAGCCGGGCTCTCCGTGGCCCTTCATTCTAAAAGAAAAAAACAACAATGTATCCTCACTTTCAAAGCACACATATTTTAAGCCTATTGTTGCTTCTAGATGGAACCCCACAAGACAACCATGATCTCAGCGTGGAAATGATTTAGGACTTTCTTCAATTTTCCCGCACCGCAAGCTTCTACCTCACTTTTTGCGATTCCTGATAATAGCAACCCACCCACCCTGCAGTGCTTGATTCAGTATTAAAAGTGCCATTGATGTTGGTTTTCAGTTTATTCTCATTGGGAGGGGTACATATGCTTTGTACAATCTGAACTACTAACCAGTTTGATTTTCAGCAATAAGACACATAGCAACATTATCACCATGTTTACCTTCCTCCTTGATTCTATTCGTCTCATTCCACCATCGTCGTAGGAGCACAACACCTTGATCTTATCTTTTTCCAAATCCAAAAATGCATATACTTTCTGGTTTGGGGGATTAACCCTTAGCTAGCATATCCCACAAATGGCCAATCCTTCAAAATTACAGTTTTATCTCCAATAATGGACCTAGCCAAATGCACACAATTTGTTTCAGAGCCTTTTGAATTTATATTCTATAATATATGAATATAACTTCAAATCCAAGTACAATATGATTTAAATACAGTGCACAAAATATTCCTTATAATGTTCACAATTTTTAGTTGGGCATAAAGCATTTTATAAAATTTCCAAATATTAAAGAAGGCATTTTTTAAACATTTAATGAGATTTTCAGGGTTCTTTTGCCCTTTTTATTTAAAGTTTGAGGCATCAGTTTTTCCCCAATTCAAATTTATTTGAAATAAAAATGATGCATGGATGCTTCACAATAAAATAAATGTTGGCTCTACAATAATTATAGGGCTGTGACATCTTCTAGCTGGTGTTTGCGACTTAGCCTATAGTTTGTGGACGACGTGCAATAAGAGGTAATATGATTGAGCGGGTCTTTCTTAGGCGGGCCTCTGCCTCTATTTTCAATTTATTAGCAATTTTGTAGCATTAGCACCTAATATATAGACAGGGAGATCGCGATCGCCTGGGTCTTATGATGGATGCGATGAGTGCTCTCACTCGCCAACTTGCCTCGCAGCAAGCCCTCTGAGACTTCGGCCACTTAGTGGTCTTTTATTCCTATTTCTTCCATGCTTTTCTTAGGCTTTGTTTGTGTTGATGCCCCAGGAGACTAGTTTATCTTAGGACACTTGAACTTATTGTATGGACGTGTTGTTGACCTTATAAAGCGGGGCGAAAGCCAAAAATGCCAAATGGAAGCCGAGCTCCATGGAGGCCTTAATCTGAAAACTTCAAAATTCCAACTTTTTAGTTTCAAAAAATTCTGAAAAAAATACACATATACCTAGAGCCATATTGTACATGTGTAAAATTTCAGGTCGAAATAGATTAAAATGAAAGCTACACAGAAAAGACAAATTTGTGGCTTTTTAACATGTGTGTACTGTTTATCCTCAAAGTCCATGATATTTTTTTTGCAGCTTCCAATTCAAGGTATATGATCATGAAATTTTCCACACGTACACATTACATCCTTGTATACATGTGTATTTTTTCAGATGTTTTTGAAACTGAAAATTTTGAAATTTGAAAATTTCAAAATTAAGGCCTTTATGGAACCCGGTCTTCAAAATGCCCTACTCAGCGAAAGTCTCTTACGAGAAACGGGATGTTTAAGAAATGTTCAACAGGCGAACAAATTTATTTCATTTGTCCTCACATTTTTGACTTTTGTGTGTAGGAAAGGAAGGTCTGTTGTGCAAGTATATATCAGGGAGAAGGAAGTCGTACGTACATGCAAAACGGCTAACCTGTTAATTATCGGTACTAGCAGTGAGTGCCATTAATTAAAGTATTCTTCAGGCAGTAGATCAAACCCACAGCTTTGCGGCTAATATCCATCAGTAGTGTTTAATTCTTCAGAATTTTCTTCCGCCAATACATTGAAGTTTCTCAAGCTCGCCAATTTTAGCTTATAGCCATCATTGTTGTCTATCTCACCTCCATCCGCCAACCCCTCAAAGTGTTGTGCAGCTCCAAGACTCACCGTCTGCCGTCTTACTTTTGCCATCTACTACCTTGTAATTGCATGTCCTGATGGTTCTCAGTCCTAGCATGTTCGTGGGTATCAATGAAACTCACAGAGCAATTCTAATTGAGCACAAAATTTTGTGCATGAATGAACCTAAGAATGATTGGGCTCTACTCCTTGGTTGGCTCAGGTGGCCAATATGGTTTGCTTGTGAAGTATTGTTCCATCTATCATCTCATGCTTAAATAAGAACATCATGTGTTGCAACAACCATCCAATGGATGCTTTCTTGAAGTTTAGTACTGGGCACATGGGCATTCATGTATTGTTCAACATCACTCCCTCAATGAAGTGATAGTACTAACTTAGGTTCGACAGTAAGTCCGGTACTACAGAAGTTACATGATCAGTCTGCAAGGGTGCGTACAAGTTCAAAGTGTTCCCCTAATTATCCTCAGTTTCAAAGCACACATATTTTAAGCCTGTTGTTGCTTCTAGATGGGCACCCCGCAAGACAACCATGATCTCAGCATGGAAATGATTAAGGACTTTCTCCAGTTTTCCTGCACCATAAGCATCTACCTCACCTTTTGCAATTCCTGATAATAGCAACCCACCCACCCTATAGTGCTTCATTCAGTATTAGAAGTGCCATCGATGTTGGTTTTCAGTTCATTCTCATTGGGAGGGGTACATCTGCTTTGTACAACATGAACTACTAATGAGTTTGGTTCTCAGCAATAAGACACGTAGCATCATTATCTCCATGTTTACCTTCCTCCTTGATTCTATTCCTCTCATTCCACCACCGTCGTAGGAGCACAACACCTCGATCTTATCTTTTTCCGAATCCAAAAATACATATACCTCAAATGGTCAATCCCTCAAAATTATAATTTTACCTCCAATAATGGACCTAGCAAAATGCACATAATTTATTTCAGAGCCTCTTGAATTTATATTCTATAATATATGAGTATAACTTCAAATCCAAGTACAATATGATCTAAATTTAGTGCCAAAAATATTCTTTAAAAATGTTCAAAAAATTTATTGGGCATAAACATTGTAAACAATTGCCAGATATTAAAGAAGGCATTTTTTGGAAACATTTCATGAGATTTTCAGGGTTCTTTTACCCCTTTTATTTAAATTTTGAGGCTTCAATTTTTTCCCAATTCAAATTTATTTGAAATAAACATGATGCATGGATGTTTCACACTAAAATACATATTGGCACTAGAATAATCCTAGGTCTGTGACATCTTCTAGCTGATGTTTGCGACGTTAGCTTATAGTTTGTGGACGACGTACAATAATATGCAATATGGTGATTGAGCGGGTCTTTCTTAGGCGGGCCTTTGCCTCTATCTTCAAATTATTTGCAATCTTTTTAGATCTAGAGTAGACAGGTATACTCAGAGAGACTAGGATATCCAGATACCAACAGAGATCATAAACTAGCTTGGACATCTGCAATCAAACATCAATCTCCTTGACTCCTAGTCAGCACAACCAGACCATGCGCGAGCGAGTTTCTGCTCCTTTCAGCATATCTTGTGGAGCATTTCGAGATTGTGGTCATAGCCTTTATGGATGTCCATCATGATGCCATAGCAAGGGGAACGCGTGGGTGTCTGCAACGCTAGCACTAGCACCTGTTATCTACTCCCTCCTTTTCGGTTTATAGGGCTTATCTCAAAATTTTAGTTTTTTCATTTTATAAGGCTCAATTTGGTTGTTCCCCATCACATGTTCAGACTTCAAGGTGCATTAAATCATTGCATGCAAGTATTAAGAGAAAACTGACCAATACATGCACTTTATGCATGCATGCATTGCAATTAATGCATTCGTAAACATAATTTTTTGAGAAAAATAAGAGCATTAATTGGGTGCTTTTGCAAACTATAAAAAATATTCCATCACTCATCATCTACCTTGGTTGGTAAGATTTTTGAACTGAGCCTTATAAACCGGAAAGGAGGGAGTAGATAGGGAGATCGTGATCGCCTGGGTCTTATGATGGATGTGATGACTACTCTCGTTCGCCAACTAGCCTCGCTGCATGCCCTCTAGACTTCGGCCACTTAGTGCCTTTTTTTCCTATTTCTTTCCTGCTTTTTCTTACGCGTGTTTGTGTTGATGCCCCGAGAGACTAGTTTATCTTAGGACACTTGAGCTTATTGTATGGACGTGTAGTTGACTTTATAAAGCGGGGCGAAAGCCGAAAATGCCAAATGGAAGCCGAGCTCCATGGAGGCCTTAATCTGAAAAGTTCAAAATTCAAACTTTTTAGTTTCAAAAAATTCTGAAAAAATACACATATACCTAGAGCCATATTGTACATGTGTAAAATTTCAGGTCGAAATAGATTAAAATGAGAGCTAAAAAAAATCGGTGGCTCTTTTAACATATGTGTACTCTTTATCCTCAAAGTCCATGATTTTTTTATTTTTTTGCAGCTTGCAATTCAATGTATATAATTATGAAATTTTGCACACGTACACATTACATCCCTGTATACATGTGTATTTTTTCAGATGTTTTTGAAACTGAAAAGTTTGAAATTTGGAGTTCTCAAAATTAAGTCCTTTATATGGAGCTCGGTCTCCAAAATGCCCTACTCGGCGAAAGTCTCTTACGAGAAACGGAATGTTTAAGAAATGTTCAACAGGCGAACAAATTTATTTCATTTGTCCTCACATTTTTGACTTTTGTGTGTAGGAAAGGAAGGTCTGTTGTGCAAGTATATATCAGGGAGAAGGAAGCCGTACGTAGTACATGCAAAACGGCTAACCTGTTAATTATCGGTACTAGCAGTGAGTGCCATTAATTACTCGGAGATGAGCGCTTCATGTTAATTCTCCGAATTCGAAACTGACGCATACGCTTGTGCAAGTTAACCCCTCGTGTTGTCCTATATCAGTACTCCTTTTGAGAAGGAAGTATGTGATGTTGGTAGTACTAATGAATGCCATTGACTAGTCGGAGATGAACGCTTCATGTTAATTCTCCGAAGTCCAAACTGACGCATACGCAGCACACTTGCCTCCAAAACGCTTCTGCAAGTTAACGCCGTGCTGGCCTATATAATCAAGTCAATTACTCTTAAACTTCACCAAATCAACCGAGCTCAGAGTCACAGATGCAACAGACGACCATGTCTCCTTCCATCTGCCTCGCCATCTTGTTGCTTGCACTGGTCTCACCGTCACTGGCATCAGCCAGCATTAACGACAACAATGGCGTCACCGTCGCGGCCCCTAGAGTGCCCGTGGCGTTCCAGTTCCTGCAGGGGCACAACGACGCGCGCCGCGAGGTGGGCGTGGCACCCCTGGAGTGGAACTGGACGCTGGGGCAGGACGCCAAGCGGTACGCGGCCCAGCTCGCCGCCCGCTGCAAGCTGGAGCCGCCAAAGTACATCCCGCCGATCTACGCGCGGAACAGGTACTGGGGCAGCGGGAAACAAGACGGCGCCGCCGCCACCGGCTCGTGGGTGTACGAGCGGCGGTGGTACGACCACGGCGCCAACGCGTGCGCGCCCGGCAAGGAATGCGGGTCCTACAAGTTGGTGGTGCGGAACACCACGCGAGAGCTCGGCTGCGCCTGCCGCACCTGCCGCGGCAGCAACGACACCGTGGCTGTTTGCAGCTACTCCCCTGGCGGCAACTACGACGACCCGCCATACTGAGTACTCCTACGTCTATACGGGAGCTGCATCAGGAAAGATGTGGCCAAGTAATATATGATGCGAAATAAGGCGTTTGGTCCTTCGTTTTTTGGTCAAGTGATGTGAAATTCGGATTACGTTGTGAATGAAGCTGTCTGTTGCTTTGGTTTTGTTCAGTTCGCCCGTACCGTAAACCACATTATCCCGCTATATATATACTGCAATGTTATTGGTAGCTGAATCTGATAGTGCTATCGCCTAAACGAAGTAGTAGCAGAGGAGTGACTAGTTTTCGAATTTCCACACACACGATTATTTTCCCACCAGGAACTCTCAACGCCTTTCTCCCCGCAATCTGAACTGCTCGACCCTACTCTATCTTGATTTGTGTTTCTTCCGTGAAACCAAACGGTTTGCACAGAAGCTCATTTTCACAGATCAGATTATACTAATGTATTCAAATAGCTATGGCATCGTATGCCGGGCGAAAGCCCAAATCCGTGCCGGGCGAGCGACAGCGGCGCTCCGCGTCGTCACCCTCTTGGGGGTGTCGTTCATGGTGAGCTTGGAGTGGATGTGACGCTTTGGCTGCTTGGCGGCGGTTGGTGGCGTAGCCGGAGTTCGTCTGGTGGCGGTGCGTTGGCGCTCTGCCGTCTATGTGCTCAACCTCGGAGTCCTTCCACGGTGCTTGGTCTTCAGCAGCCCTGCCGGACTCGGCAGAGCGGTGCTTCATTCTACTCATTGATGACAATGTATCTCGGTGGCGTGGCGCAGTGGAGATTCGGCGTCCGATGTGTGGCGATGGACTCGCGCAGAAGGACGAAACTGTCTGGTGTCGTGGTGACGTCGATGGCTGAGTGGCCAGACAAGGTAGAAGCCTCAATATTTGCTTTGAAGACGGACCTGTGGAAGATGGCGGCGACGACACACGAGTGCGTCGGACCGGTTTGTATCCCAGACCCGGTATGTGGCTCGGCTGGTGTTTCCGCCTTTTGATATTAGGCTTAGGTGAGTGGTCTGGGTAGTGGCCGAGCTAGCACCCCTTCATCATTTTGATGTTAGGCTTAGATAAGTGGTCTGAGTAGTGGCCCAGCTAGCACGCCTTCATCATTTGGATAGGAGTAACGGCAAATGTTGCGAAGATGGCGGATTCAGACATATTGTTATAATACTTTGTAAAGTCCTCGAGAATAATCAATAAAGTGACCGCATGCATCACTCAGATGCAGAGGCCGAGGGTCATTCTTCTTTTTAAAAAAATAGCCATGGCATCAAGGAATACTAAAGGGTGAAATTAGAGGAAACAAATCTCAAACGCTGCATAGGGAGCCAGAAAAAAGATAGAAACTAACAACCTCGAGAGAATCGTTAAGAAGAGGGAAAACCAAATCTAACAGGATTAAGAATGTGTCCAACGCGTCCCTTAAAGACTGTGTCCAATGCGGTGTAGTAGAGTTAGCACTTAGCACTCGATGATGATCGAAATGTAATGATCCCGTTCTACCATGGACATCAGAACACCCCGTTGTACCATGGACATTAGAACCATGACCCTTCTCGTTCTCATGAAAATCATCAGCGGAAACATAAACAAACAAAAAATGGCAGGTCATGCACCAATAACAAAAGACAATAAGCAGTAGAGGTGAAGGTGAAGAACACTCCACAAGATTGCATGACACATAAACATCAATTGCAGATCACCATAGGTGTAGTTCACACGTCCATAAAATGGATGCAATACAGGTAGAGAATTCGAGTGGTACAGAGATTACTACATGTCAATTTTAGGTAGTTACTAAAAATTGGACTACAAAATCTGCAACATTAGTCCCTAAAAGCTCTACCTCCATTTCTTACATAGGCATATTGTCGGTCTATAGGACTTTACTGTTGCCGACTTGTCGGTTTTGTTACTTTTCCATTTGTCAGACTTTTGTTGTTTGGCTGCGTGCATCCTAATTATGCAGAGGCCGGGTGTTACTCATAATATTTTGTATTCGCTTGATGCTATATTTTGAGATAAGAAAAGCGCCCTTTATCGGAAAAAGGGACCCTAAGAGAATTCGGTCAAGGATTGCCTGCATCCGGATCACTGCACCATGACTACCCTCCTTTGCTTCTTGAGTTCTCTTTAGTCTTCTTCGGGAAGTAGATCAAACCCACAACTTTGCGTCTGATATCCATCATTAGAGTTTGATTCTTCAAAATTATCCTCCGCCAGCACATTGAAGTTTCCCATGCTCGTCAATTTCAGCTCATAGCCATCTTTGCTATCTGCCTCACCTCCATCCGCCAGCCCCTCAAAGGGTTGTGCAGCTCCAAGCCTCTTCCGCATGCCGATGTACTTTGGCCTTCTGCTACCGTCTCCAGCGCTTTCACTATTCTTCTTCACCCCCTAACTCTGGTTTTAGTTCACAGCAGCAGCACCAGTTTCCCTAGAATTTTCTTCATTACTATCCACCTCTCCTCCATCCAGTAACACCTAAAAGTGTGCAGCACCAAGCCCCTTCCGCCTGCCCTTATGCTTTGGCCTTATGCTACCTTCTCCAGTGCTTTAGTGCTTTCGGTATTCCTAAACGAGTCCATCTCCAGTTGACCACGATAATGTTGTTACTCCTTGTAGGACACCACAACATTGCAATTGCATATCCTGATGGTTCCTAGTCCTAGCATGTCTATGGGCATCAATGACACTGACAAAGCAATTCCAATTGAGCACAAAATTTTGTGGATGTATGAACCTAAGAATGACTGGGCTCTACTCCTTTGTTGGCTCAGCTGGCCAGTATGGTTTGTTTGTGAACTATGGTTCCATCTCTGATCTGATGCTTAAATAAGAACATTGTGTGCTTCAACAACCATGGAGTGTATACTTTCTTCAAGTTCAATACTTCCATAATGGGCACATGGTCATTCGTGTATTTTTCAGCATCACTCCCTCAATCAAGTGATTGTACTGACTTAGGTTCACACACTAAGTTCAGTACAACAGAGTTACATTATCACTCTGCAAGGGCGCGTACAAGTTCAGAGTGCTCCCCTAATTGGGTAAACTACATGACACTTTATTACTATTCTCCCTAGCCAAGGTAAAGAAACTTAAGAGTTTTGTTTTAAGCATCCTTTAATTCCACCAGCGTCAGCAAGTAGGTGATCGATCAAAGTCTTTGTTGTTCATCTGTTGCAACGTCAATGTATTCTCTTAATAATATGACATCGGATTGATTATTACGTAGCTCGATAGAGCAGAGAGAGAGAGAGAGAGACGGGTATCAACTACAGATAGCCTCACACTAGTGTAGCAATGGGGTACAATCTACACGGAAGGGGGCTTGGACCACCCATAATCGGAGATGCTCCTGGATCAAATGCCGCAAGTCAAGATTCGAGGTCCGGATGTGATGAAGCACCATTTGGTTCTGGTTCTTCCAGGTAACCCAAAGGACACAACACATCGCCGTGCTGAGAAGTGGACGGCTCCAGGAGGGGTGACAGGTGGAGAAGACACACCAAACATTTTCAACACAACAATTGACAAGCATATTGTGACGACCGAGGACGCGAGACCACATCGGATGTAAATGGGGGCACTCAAAGAATAGGTGCACGATCGTCTCAGACCGAGTGGGGCAAAAGGGGCAGTCATCATGTTTGAGGAAGTCGATCCGATGTAGGAAGTCCTGCACACGAGTGTTACCATGTCTTAGAATCCAGGCGAACACCTTGACCTTGATGGGCATGAAGCCATCCCAATTGAGGTCATGCATGGGAGCTCATGGCTAGAGAGTTTGATCATGCGGTACACCGCACTCGCCTTGAACTGAAGACACCCACCCCAAGCTAGGATCTGCTCATCATGAACCTCATAGGACTGAACGCGATTAAGAGCTGACCGAAGCAAGCAAAATTGCACACATATTTTAAGCCTCTTACTGCTTCTAGTTGGTTACCCCGCAAGACAGCCATGGCCTCAGCGTGGAAAGGATCAAGGACTTTCGCCAATGTTCCTGCACCACAAGCTTCTACCTCACCTTTTGTGATTCCTGATAATAGCACCCCACCCACCCTCCAGCGCTTGATTCAAAATGAAAAGCACCACGATGTTGGTTTTCAATTCATTCTCACTGGGAGGGGTTCATATGCTTTGTACAACCTGAACTATTTGTCAGTTTGGTTTTAGCAATAAGACACATCACATCATTATCTCCATGTTTACCTTCTCCTTGATTCTATTCTTCTCATTCCACCATTTTCGTAAGAGCACAACCACCTTGATCTTATCATTTTCCTAATCCCAAAAAATATATACTTTCTGGGTTGGGAGATTAACCCTTAGCTAGCATATCCCTCAAAATTATAGTTTTTTATCTCTAGAAGCCACCCTCTAGCACATTTTTTGCTCCATGAAGGGCAACTCTCGGTGAAATTTAGGAGACCACACTGTCCCTCTTAGTCTCGAGCCTCCACCCACATCATCACAAAGAGCCCCCGACACTAGAATCAGTCTGCACAACCCCCCTCCCATAGCCTCGCCTCCTTCCCCTTCTCTTTTGTCGCCAGTGCTACAACCTGCTAGATTCATCACTGCCGATGTCTCAAAGCTTCAATCTGTCGCTAGCACTCCTTAATGTGGCCGGAAACAAAGCCACATGAGCTTGGGGAAAGCGGTAGGAGCCCCGTGTGCGAGCCCACGCAGGCTGACAGTGCAGGAATGTGCCTTCTTCACCGCCTCGATGGCTGAGCTCCCCGCCACTCTCGTCGGCATGGCCATGAGCTCCCCACTGTGGCCTATACATTTCGGTGAATCATCGCCCAATAGTAGCTTGTCCATTGAATCCGCCTGCAAATCGTACACCATCGGCGGTGATCCCGCCCCAAATGCAACAAGCCCATGTTCTCCTTTTGCAGTTGCAAGTGCTCCATTTCTCAAAAAACCTCACTTTCAACCGTTGTACAAAAAACCTCGATCGCAAATAATACATCTTTGTTTGCCGGCGCACGTGAAAGCAAGGTATAACACAAACCCCTCTATGTTTCCAATTCAGTATACAAACCCGGTTGTTCTGAATATTACTCATACAGATGATTCTCTTGCAACACACAGATATGGATCGATCATGTAAAGGTTTACATAGATATGGCTGAGTTCCTCCACTATAGAGCTCTGCAACAGTTGAGGCATCGCAGCCTATTTTGGCTTATATTTGCGGCGATGACCTGGACACTTTGGACGACTCGTAATAAGATGGTGATTGAGAAGGTCTTCCCGAGGAAGGCGTATGACTCCTTCAAATTCCTTGCTTTTCTACATCACTGGCACCCACTCTCGAGGCAGCGTCATCGCAACTGGCTTGGCTGCATGATGGATGCGCTCTTGGCTTCAGCGGGTCGGCTTTCATCCTCGTAGTGCCCCTTAGCGGCTGCCACTAGGTGGATTTTTTTCTATTTCTCTCATGTTTTCTTGGGCTTGCATGTGCTATGGCCCCAGCCGTCGTTCTTGAGATGTTGGTTGTTTGGACCGTTGTTTTATTTATAAAGCGGGGCGAAAGCCTATTTCGAGAGAGATGTAAAAATCTACGTAAACCAAATGTAGACTACTAGTATCGATCGGTGAGAGAGACGCTAGATGATGTGCTAACAGAGCCACACAAGAAGCAATACCAAATTAACGAGATGCAAGCCTAGATAAGGAAACTAAGAAGCTTTACCTTGCACATCCTAACTAACCGCTATAATGATTTGGTTGATACTTGGTACATAGCTCGTTTTCTAAATACCTCTTTTGATTCTTCTGGCAGACGATGGATGGCCCACAAAAATACCGTATGGTGAAATGGACTGACATCTACATGCCAAAGGATTTGGGAGGATAGGCATCCTAGTGTCAGAGTGCATGAATGTGGCCCTTATGCTACGAATGGGTCTAGCGGATCATTTGAGGGGAGGGGGCTTATGGTTGACACTTATTCAAGCAAAGTACTTCCGAGGCCAGTCACCGCTTGCTTGTTCCCCTACTGATGGATCCTAGTTTTGGCAGTCCGTCCAGCAGATCAAGCAAGAGATCGGCCAGGGGATGTCCTTCTCCATTGGCAATAGTGAGGGAACCCTATTCCGGCTTGACCGTGCGTGAATAGAGCCCCATTATGTATGGGGTTTCCAAACTTATTTGGCATCTGCTCAGTTTGAATGGTGTTGGTCTCCATGACTCGCAACAGTGGCCATTGGAACGTCTTTATTCCATGATAATTTGGGCCAATGTAGATCATAGAGTGGGCTAACTTGCGGGCTGCCCTCCCACCGGTGCTCGTGGATTATCCGGACACCTTATCCTAATGGGTGTCCCCTTCAGGTGTCTTCTCTATCAGCCTGGCATAACATGTCCTATGTTGATGTTTGCTTTAGTGTGTGGGCTTCTCCGCTCTAGAAAGCACCATTGCCCTTGAAGATAAAGATTTTTGTTTGGCAATTGTTAAGGGATCTCCTCCCATCTGGGAGGGAGGTGATCAAGAGAACGACCCTGCAAATGGGTTGTGCCCTCTGTGTGGTGTCTAGGAGGTGAGTAAATTGTTTAAAACCATGACATTTGCGACTAGGGTACTCCAAAACCATTGCTAAAAATAACAAATCACCACCGCTTCCTTGGAAGTGAGTAACAGATCGGACTAATTCAAAACTGAGGATGTCTAACTATAGAACTGACTGGTGGGACCATCTATTGGGTTGATGTGGCGAAAACTAGTCCTAGTCATGTTTGACCTACGGAGGTGGACGGGGGTCCCACCCATCAGCCACACCTCTTATCTCCTCTCGCCTCTCCTTCCTCCCCACACATCTCTCTCCCTCACCATTGGTCATCCAACAGCGCCGCCCCTGCCTGCAGCCTGGCACCATCCCTCCGAGCACACCTTCCCGCCGCCTATCGCCAGCCGAATCTGGTCCATCGCAGCCATCTGCGTCCGCCGCCCCCTCCCTGCACGCCTCCCCGCCGCCTGGCGTCGGCTAAATCCGTGGCTGTCGATTTTCTACCTCCGACCGCCCCTTCCCAGCACATCTCCCCGCCGCCTGGCGCTGGTCGAATCTGAGGCCATCTACACCCGCCGCCCCTCTCGCACGCCGTGGTGAAGTGTCCTAGCCGCCCCATGCTCGCGACAGCGGCCACACCTGGTGGCCCCCCCTCGCCTACTGATACGTCTCCAACGTATCTATAATTTTTGATTGTTCCATGCTATATTACATCCTGTTTTGGACATTATTGGGCTTTATTATACACTTTTATATTATTTTTGGGACTAACCTATTAACCGGAGGCCCAACTCAGAATTGTTGTTTTTTTGCCTATTTTAGGGTTTCGCAGAAAAAGAATATCAAACGGAATGAAAGCTTCGGGAATGTGATTTTCGGAACGAACATGACCGAGAGGACTTGGACCCTACGTTAAGCAATCAACCAGGAAGGCACGAGGTAGGGGGCGCGCCTACCCCCCCCCCCCCCCCCCCCAGGCGCTCCCTCCACTCTCGTGGGGCCCATGTTGCTCCACCGACGTACTCCTTCCTCCTATATATACCTACGTACCCCCAAACTACCAGAAACGGAGCCAAAACCCTAATTCCACCACCGTAACTTTCTGTATCCACGAGATCCCATCTTGGGGCCTTTTCCGGAGCTCCACCGGAGGGGGCATCGATCACGGAGGGCTTCTACATCAACACCATAGCCTCTCCGATGAAGTGTGAGTAGTTTACTTCAGACCTTCTGGTCCATAGTTATTAGCTAGATGGCTTCTTCTCTCTTTTTGGATCTCAATACAAAGTTCTCCCCCTCTCTCGTGGAGATCTATTCGATGTAATCTTCTTTTGCGGTGTGTTTGTTGAGACCGAAGAATTGTGGGTTTATGATCAAGTTTATCTATGAACAATATTTGAATATTCTCTGAATTCTTTTATGTATGATTGGTTATCTTTGCAAGTCTCTTCGAATTATCAGTTTGGTTTGGCCTACTAGATTGATCTTTCTTGCAATGGGAGAAGTGCTTAGCTTTGGTTCAATCTTGCGGTGTCCTTTCCCAGTGACAGTAGGGGCAGCAAGGCACATATTGTATTGTTGCCATCGAGGATAACAAGATGGGGTTTATATCATATTGCATGAGTTTATCCTTCTACATCATGTCATCTTGCTTAAAGCGTTACTCTGTTCTCTTGAACTTAATACTCTAGATGCATGCTGGATAGCAGTCGATGTGTGGAGTAATAGTAGTAGATGCAGGCAGGAGTCGGTCTACTTGTCTTGGACGTGATGCATATATACATGATCATACCTAGATATTCTCATAACTATGCTCAATTCTGTCAATTGCTAAACAGTAATTTGTTCACCCACCGTAATACTTATTCTCTCGAGAGAAGCCACTAGTGAAACCTATGGCCCCCGGGTTTATTTTCCATCATATTAATCTTCCAATACTTAGTTATTTCCTTTCCATTTATTTTACTTGCATCTTTATTTCTCTTTATCATAAAAATACCAAAAATATTATCTTATCATATCTATCAGATCTCACTCTCTTAGGTGACCGTGAAGGGATTGACAACCCCTTTATCGCGTTGGTTGCGAGGAGTTTATTTGTTTGTGTAGGTGCGAGGGACTCGTGCGTGGCCTCCTACTGGATTGATACCGTGGTTCTCAAAAACTGAGGGAAATACTTACGCTGCTCTGCCGCATCACCCTTTCCTCTTCAAGGGAAAACCAACACAGTGCTCAAGAGGTAGCAAGAAGGATTTCTGTCGCCGTTGCCGGGGAGTCTACGCAAAAGTCAACATACCAAGTACCCATCACAAACCCTTATCTCCCGCATTACATTATTTGCCATTTGCCTCTCGTTTTCCTCTCCCCCCACTTCACCCTTGCCGTTTTATTCGCCCTCTCCCTTTCCGTCCCCCTCCTCTTTCTCTATTCGCCTCTTTTTGCCCGTCTCTTGTTTGCTTGTGTGTTGGATTGCTTGCTTGTCACGATAGCTCTATATAGATTTGCTGATCTCCACCTTAAAAGGTTATAAGAGATCGAAAGCAACGTTAGGAGTTTTATGGTCTTACAATTTGAGCATAATAATTTCTTTAGAAATGAGCTTAAAGAACAAAAAAGCTTTATGAGTTATATGAATAAAGAGCTCGATGATATGTCTAAAGAATTTGATGGTTTGAAATCTCAGATTGCTCATCTCAAGAAGTTAATAGCTGAAGTTTTGGATAAGCAAGCCATCTTAGTTAATAAGATGGCCGCTAAGCCGAATTTTTTTTGGAAGACAAAGATGAAGATCTAAAAGTTATTGATGTGTCCCCTATTAAATCTTTGCTTTGTAATATGAATCTTGATAATGATGGGACTGAATATGATCCACCTTTACCTAGAAGACATTCCAAAAATTCAGAGTCTTTAGATCTTGATGCTAAAATTGTTAAAAGTGGGATTGAAGAAGTCAAAACTTTAAATATCAATGAACCCACTATTTTGGATTTCAAGGAATTTAATTATGATAATTGCTCTTTGATAGATTGTATTTCCTTGTTGCAATCCGTGCTAAATTCTCCTCATGCTTATAGTCAAAATAAAGCCTTTACCAAACGTATCGTTGATGCTTTGATGCAATCTTATGAAGAAAAACTTGAGTTGGAAGTTTCTATCCCTAGAAAACTTTATGATGAGTGGGAACCTACTATTAAAATTAAAATTAAAGATCATGAGTGCTATGCTTTGTGTGATTTGGGTGCTAGTGTTTCCACGATTCCTAAGACTTTGTGTGATTTGCTAGGTTTCCGTGATTTTGATGAATCTATGGCTAGTAAAATAGTTTATAAACCATAGAGAAGTTGGATTACAGTAGGTTTAACACCAATATAAATAAAGAATGAGTTCATTACAGTACCTTGAAGTGGTGTCTTGTTTTCTTTCGCTAACGGAGCTCACGAGATTTTGTACTTTAAGTTTTGTGTTGTGAAGTTTTCAAGTTTTGGGTAAAGATTTGATGGATTATGGAACAAGGAGTGGAAAGATCCTAAGCTTGGGGATGCCCGTGGCACCCCCAGGATAATCTAAGGACACCTAAAAGCCAAAGCTTGGGGATGCCCCGGAAGGAATCCCCTCTTTCGTCTACTTCCATCGGTAACTTTACTTGGAGCTATATTTTTATTTACCACATGATATGTGTTTTGCTTGGAGCGTCTTGTATTATTTGAGTCTTTATTTGTTAGTTTTCCATAATCATCCTTGCTGTACACACCTTCTGAGAAAGACACACATGATTCGGAAATTGTTAGAATACTCTATGTGCTTCACTTATATCTTTTGAGTTATATAGTTTTTGCTCTAGTGCTTCGCTTATATTTTTTAAAGCATGTTGGTGGATTTGTTTTTATAGAAACCATTGTTCTCTCATTCTTCACTTATATTATTTTGAGAGTCCTACAAAACAGCATGGTAAATTGCTTTAATTATGTTAGGCATTCAAGATTAATAATAAAGTTTTCTTATGAGTGTGTTGAATACTATGAGAAGTTTGATACTTGATAATTGTTTTGAGATATGGAGATGGTGATATTAGAGTCATGATAGTTGAGTAGTTGTGAATTTGAGAAATACTTGTGTTAAAGTTTGTGATTCCCGTAGCATGCACGTATGGTGAACCGTTATGTGATGAAGTCGGAGCATGATTTATTTATTGATTGTCTTCCTTACGAGTGGCGGTCGGGGACGAGCGATGGTCTTTTCCTAGCAATCTATCCCCCTAGGAGCATGCGCATAATACTTTGCTTTGATAACTTGTAGATTTTTGCAATAAGTATATGAGTTCTTTATGACTAATGTTGAGTCCATGGATTATACACACTCTCACCCTTCCACCATTGCTAGCCTGTCTAATACCGCGCACCTTTCGCCGGTATCATACACCCACCATATACCTTCCTCAAAACAGCCACCATACCTACCTATTATGGCATTTCCATAGCCATTCCGAGATATATTGCCATGCAACTTTCCACCGTTCCATTTATTATGACACGCTTCATCATTGTCATATTGCTTTGCATGATCATGTAGTTGGCATCGTATTTGTGGCAAAGCCACCGTTCATAATTATTTCATACATGTCACTCTTGATTCATTGCACATCCCAGTACACCATCGGAGGCATTCACATAGAGTCATATTTTGTTCTAATCATCGAGTTATAATTCTTGAGTTGTAAGTAAATAAAAGTGTGATGATCTTCATTATTAGAGCATTGTCCCATGTGAGGAAAGGATGATGGAGACTATGATTCCCCCACAAGTCGGGATGAGATTCCAGACGTAAAAAAGAGGCCATAAAAAATAAAAAAAAGGCCCAAATAAAAAAAAGAGAGAAAAAGAGAGAAGGGGCAATGCTACTATCCTTTTTCCACACTTGTGCTTCAAAGTAGCACCATTATCTTCATGATAGAGAGCCTCCTATTTTGTCACTTTCATATACTAGTTGGAATTTTTCATTATAGAACTTGGCTTGTATAATCCAATGATGGGCTTCCTCAAAATTCCCTAGGTATTCGTGAGGAAGCGAGTTGGATGCAGACCCACTTAATTTATTTTGTTGAGCTTTCATACACTTATAGCTCTAGTGCATCCGTTGCATGGCAATCCCTACTCACTCACATTGATATCTATTGATGGGCATCTCCATACCCGATTGATACGCCTAGTTGATGTGAGACTATCTTTTCCTTTTTCTCTTCTCCACAAAAAAATGAGAGAAAAAGAGAGAAGGGACAATGCTACTATCCTTTTACCACACTTGTGCTTCAAAGTAGCACCAAGATCTTCATAGAGAGTCTCCTATGTTATCACTTTCATATACTAGTGGAAATTTTTCATTATAGAACTTGGCTTGTATATTCCAATGATGGGCTTCCTTAAAATTCCCTAGGTCTTCGTGAGCAAGCAAGTTGGATGCACACCCACTTAGTTCTTTTTGAGCTTTCATATACTTATAGCTCTAGTGCATCCGTTGCATGGCAATCCCTACGCACTCACATTGATATCTATTAATGGGCATCTCCATAGCCCGTTGATAAGCCTAGTTGATGTGAGACTATCTTCCCCCTTTTTGTCTTCTCCACAACCACCTTTCTATTCCACCTATAGTGCTATGTCCATGGCTCACGCTCATGTATTGCGTGAAGATTGAAAAAGTTTGAGAACACCAAAAGTATGAAACAATTGCTTGTCTTGTCATCGGGGTTGTGCATGATTTAAATACTTTGTGTGGTGAAGATGGAGCATCGCCAGACTATATGATTTTGTAGGGATAACTTTCTTTGGCCATGTTATTTTGAAGAGACATAATTGCTTAGTTAGTATGCTTGAAGTATTATTATTTCTATGCCAATATTGAACTTTTGTCTTGAATCTTTCGGATCTGAATATTCATACCACAATTAAGAAGAATTACGTTGAAATTATTCCAAGTAGCATTCCACATCAAAACGAGCAGGAATTAAGCTTGGGGATGCTTGATACGTCTCCAATGTATCTATAATTTTTGATTGTTCCATGCTATATTACATCTTGTTTTGGACATTATTGGGCCTTATTATACACTTTTATATTATTTTTGGGACTAACCTATTAACCGGAGGCCCAACCCAAAATTGCTGTTTTTTTTGCCTATTTTACGGTTTCACAGAAAAAGAATATTAAACGGAGTCCAAACTGAATGAAACCTTCGGAAAAATGATTTTCGGAACGAACATGATGCAGAGGACTTGGACCCGACGTCAAGCAAGCAACCAAGAAGGCACGAGGTAGTGGGGCGCGCCTACCCCCCCAGGCGCGCCCTCCACCCTTGTGGTGCCCACGTTGCTCCACCGACGTACTCCTTCCTCCTATATATACCTACGTACCCCCAAACTACCAGAAACGGAGCCAAAACCCTAATTCCACCACCGTAACTTTCCGTATCCACGAGATCCCATCTTGGAGCCTTTTCTGGATGTCGGTGTACAAAAATAGGGGTGCATCTTTGTACCCCTTTTCCTGTGCACGGGCAGTCAGAGCCGCGCCCATGACCACACCAAGCAGAACGAGGGAGGTGAGCCAAGGTAAGATTGAAGTCCATGACAATCAACGCAACACCAAGGCCAAGACCACAATGACCAGAGGGACGAAGCAAGTTCCCCCAGCAAGACCCTTGCCGGGCGGCCTCAGCGACCCCGGCAAGACCCTTGCCGGGACAGCTCGCCCCACACCAACAGAGTGAGCCACCCTTGAGCCCACGGCCCCCAGTGCCATCATCAGCGTGGGGACAGGGCTCGGGAAGGCACCTCTGTGGTGGCATGCAGATCTTTGTGGAGACATATTCAAGATCAGATTAGAAGATGAGGATTCTCGGCAAGATCCTTGCCAAGGAAGGCCACTAGACCCCCGGCAAGATCCTTGCCAGGGATGACAACACGCCACGACGAGGCCCTTGCCGGGCCACCCGGCAAGGCCCTCGCCAAAGACGCCGGCAAGGCCACCGCCAAGCCCACGTCAACCAAGCTTCCACCGCCGTTCACATGCATCTGCCAGCCCAACCAGCTAGGCGGGCACCTGCGTGGCAACATGCAGCTCCCAGGCCAACTCATCAAGCTCCTGCGTGGCGGCATGCAGATCTTCGTGAAGGCTCCACCACCGCGCCAACTCAGCTGCCTGCCTGCTTACATGGCACCGCACGCATCCATGGCCGAGGCGCGTGTCGAAGCGAGGAGGAGCGGCGACGGACAGGACGGGCCTCGCCCCTGTCCCCGATAAAGCAAGAGGACACCTAAGCGATGCATTAAATGCACCTTGTCCTGTAATACGAGGGATAACCTCGTGCCACTGTAGACCTTTCCACCTCCTGTGTGCCACTGTGGCAACCCCTTTTTCCTATAAAAGGAGGCCCGAGGAGACGGATTCGGCTCTTTTGAACCACATGCTGACCACAGCTAGTTCGAGAGCTCAAGAACTCTCAGAAATACACCCACCAAAGCAGGACCTTGGTTTTACGCATCCTCGCGGCCCGAACATGGGTAAACGATCCTTGTGCTGTCTACTAGCTCTGCTCTCCTTGCGACCCTGAGCCCCAGCAACTGTAGTAGGGATTCTTGTGATCCCATAGGTGTCGTTCCACACCGACATCTTTGGCGCGCCAGGTAGGGGGTGCAATTGTGAGAATCTGGTCTGGTAGTTAGCCTAGCGGTTCTTCATCGCTTTCGGTTTCTAAGAAGAAGGCGGCTGGAGGAACGACGCCATCTCAGAGACAGAAAAGCTAAGTCATTCAGAGCCTTGGATTATTTCCTCTTACACTTAAGGTTATCATCCTCGGAGATCTGGCCTATGTATGGGAAACCTGCACGCAAGGGGCCCCCTGCGATTAGCAACGCCTTTGTTCTGTTTCGAGTCTGCTCAACAGCTCAAAGCTGCTATGTCGAGAGTGGTGGGGTAGCCTTCCGCACTTGGCATTGCTCCTGACTCTGACTCGAGTCAAACTCGACGGTTTGGGCGGCCGCGCTAAGGGCGGTAAGGTGGTTTGCCCGGCAGCAAGCACACCCGGCAGGCCAATGGGGATCCGTCCCCACGATGCTGCCCTGGGTTTACATGCCGGCAAGCCTACCTAGTTACGTAGGGTGGACATACAAGGAAAAATCGAACAGGTAAATAACATGCATGATACTAAAAAGTGCTGCAGAGTTATGTTACATCAAATTGTTGCTGCGGTTCTAACTAGAGATAGCAATTGTCTTGGTTATGAACCTGCAGCGGCGATAAAAAAACAGGATGCCTAATCCTGGCGCTGGCCCTCCACCCTTTGAATTCCGCCGACTCGGCTGATGATGGGCTCGATGCACTCCCTGAGCGGCGCAAGGTCGGTTCCCTCCGGCAAGCTCTCCAGCACGGCAACGAAGTCGAGGTCGGGGTACCAGTGCGCCACCTTGGTGAGAACCTTGGTCATGGCACCCTGGCAAAACCTCCGGGACTCGTCGGCCAGTGAGGCCGCCCGGTTGGCGTGGAGCCTCTCCAGAGCGCCGACGACCTTCTCGAAGAACATGGTCAGGCTGCAATTGGCGCTCACGCCCCGCTCCGGGACATACCTCACGTCCGGCATCCCCATGATGGCCAGCTGCGCGGCGTCCTGGTTGGCGACGGTGGCAAGGCGATCGAGCCAACGGTTCTCGCCCTCCACGTGGTCCGCGAAGTTGAGGCCCTCGTGATTCCGCAACAGCTTCTAGGCCTCCAGCTCCTTGGCCAGGGTCCCTCTCGGGTTGTGGCCTCCGACAGCACCTTCTTGAGACCCTCCAGCTTCAGCTTGAGGTCTTTGATGGAGTTGTTGGCCTCGGAGAGCTCCCCAGCCTTGCTGACGACCACGCTCGACGCCTCTGTCAGGGCACTGTTGAGTGTGTCCTGCTCCTGGGACAGCTTCAGGGCCTGCTCCTTCAGCCTGTCGCGCTCTGCCTCCAGCTCCTCCACCTTGCCGGCGTGAACCTGGACCTGGGCATTGAGTGCCTCCTTGTGCCTCTGCTCCAGCTCGCTGGTCCGCTGCAATACAAGCTTCTCCACCTCTGCATCCTTGCCGCGAAGCATGGCGGCAAGCTTCTCCTCGCGCTTAGCGAGGTCCTCCTCCTGGGAGTTCAGCGCGGCCTCGCGTTGGGTCCGAGCGGCTTCGGCGGCCTCGGCCAAGTTCTTCGTCGCCTCCTAAGCTTTCTCGACATCGGCGAGCTTCATGGTGAGCTCCACGTCGCGCTTGGCCTGCTCACCCTGGGCTGCCTTGAGCTCCTTGTGGGCCTCGCGGAACCAGTCCTGCGCCTCGGCAACGCGCTTCTGGAGGTCCGCCTCTGCCTTCTCCACCACCGCCGTCCTGGACTTAGCCTTGTCCAGGCGGGCGCGGCGGAGCACCTGGAGCTTCCGGAAGCTGGCATCCATGGCATGGAGGAGCCGCTCTTCCTGCGAGCCATCGCCGCCAACGATCGGCTCGTCGACGACTTCAAACCCGGCAGCGGCAAGCACCTCGTCGTCGAACACCTCTCCCTCAATGGGTGTCTTGGTGCTCCACGCGCCTGGAAGGTGGACAAAGAAATCGTCACTCACCCTCAGGTACTTGCTGTTGGGTAACGTAGTAATTTCAAAAAAATTCCTACGCACACGCAAGATCATGGTGATGCATAGCAACGAGAGGGGAGAGTGTTGTCTACGTCCACTCGTAGACCGTTCACGGAAGTGTTATATCAACGCGGTTGATGTAGTCGTACGTCTTCACGATCCAACCGATCCAAGCACCGAAAGCACGGCACCTCCGAGTTCTGCACACGTTCGGCTCGGTGACGTCCTCGCCTTCTCGATCCAGCAAGAGGGGAGAAGTAGAAGATGAGTTCCGGCAGCACGAGAGCGTGGTGATGGTGTAGGTGAAGAACAATCTTCGCAGGGCTTCGCCTAAGCACTACGAAAACTATGACGGAGGATAAACTAGAGAAGACGGGGTTGCCGGCACACGGCTTGGTGTTTCTTGATCTCTCTTCGGTGCTAGCCCTACCCCTCTATTTATATGTTGATCCCTAGGGTCGAAACTTGGAGTAAAAGCCTCCTCAAAGTCCGTTTCACCCGAAAGGCAAGAGTCCATCTCAGACTCCAGGGCTAGACGCCAGGGTTCCCGGCGTCTACCCCCTAGACGCCAGGGTTCCTGGCGTCTAGCCTCTGGTCTCCGCAGAACTTCCTTTTGCACTTTCCAAAAGCCTCGTGGGCTTTCCCCTTTGGCCCAGATAAAGTGTTCTCGTGCCCAAACATTTCGGGAAACATCCGGAACCCCTTCCGGTGAATTCCGGAACCCTTCCGGAGATCAAACACTACTATCCCATATATCAAACTTTATCTCCGGACCATTCCGGAGCTCCTCGTCATGTCCGTGATCTCATCCCGGACTCCGAACAACATTCGGTCATCAACATACATAACTCATATAGTACTATATCGTCAATGAACGTTAAGCGTGCAGACCCTACGGGTTCGAGAACTATGTAGACATGACCGAGACACCTCTCTGGTGAATAACCAATAGCGGGACCTGGATGCCCATATTGTCTCCTACATATTCTACGAAGATCTTTATCGGTCAGACCGCATAACAACATACGTTATTCCCTTTGTCATCGGTATGTTACTTGCCCGAGATTCGATCGTCGGTATCTTAATACCTAGTTTAATCTCGTTACCAGCAAGTCTCTTTACTCGTGCCGTAATACATCATCCCGCAACTAACTCATTAGTTGCAATGCTTGCAAGGCTTATAGTGATGTGCATTACCGAGTGGGCCCAGAGATACCTCTCCGACAATCGGAGTGACAAATCCTAATCTCGAAATACGCCAACCCAACAAGTACCTTTGGAGACACCTGTAGAGCACCTTTATAATCACCCAGTTACGTTGTGATGTTTGGTGGCACACAAAGTGTTCCTCCGGTAAACGGGAGTTGCATAATCTCATAGTCATAGGAACATGTATAAGTCATGAAGAAAGCAATAGCAACAAACTAAGCGATCAAGTGCTAAGCTAACGGAATGGGTCAAGTCAATCAAATCATTCTCCTAATGATGTGATCCAGTTAATCAAATGACAACTCATGTCTATGGTTAGGAAACTTAACCATCTTTGATCAACGAGCTAGTCAAGTAGACGCATACTAGTGACCTCTGTTTGTCTATGTATTCACACATGTATTATGTTTCCGGTTAATACAATTCTAGCATGAATAATAAACATTTATCATGAAATAAGGAAATAAATAATAACTTTATTATTGCCTCTAGGGCATATTTCCTTCAGTCTCACACTTGCAGTAGAGTCAATAATCTAGATCACATCGCCATGTGATTTAACATCAATAGTTCACATCACCATGTGATTAACACCCATAGTTCACATCGTCATGTGACCAACACCGAAAGGGTTTACTAGAGTCAATAATCTAGTTCACATCGCTATGTGATTAACACCCAAAGAGTACTAAGGTGTGATCATGTTTTTCTTGTGAGAGAAGTTTAGTCAACGGGTCTGCAACATTCAGATCCATATGTATTTTGCAAATTTCTATGTCAACAATGCTCTGCACGGAGCTACTCTAGCTAATTGCTCCCACTTTCAATATGTATCCAGATTGAGACTTAGAGTCATCTGGATCAGTATCAAAACTTGCATCATCGTAACCCTTTACGACGAACCTTTTGTCACCTCCATAATCGAGAAACATATCCTTACTCCAGTAAGGATAATTTTGACCAATGTCCAGTGATCTACTCCTAGATCACTATTGCACTCCCTTGCCAAACTCAGGGCAGGGTATACAATAGGTCTGGTACACAGCATGGCATACTTTATAGAACCTATGGCTGAGGCATAGGGAATGACTTTCATTCTCTTTCTATCTTCTGCCGTGGTTGGGCTTTGAGTCTTACTCAATTTCACACCTTGTAACACAGGCAAGAACTCTTTCTTTGACTGTTGCATTTTGAACTATTTCAAACATCTTGTCAAGGTATGTACTCATTGAAAAAATTTATCAAGCGTCTTGATCTATCTCTATAGATCTTGATGCTCAATATGTAAGCAGCTTCACCGAGGTCTTTCTTTGAAAAACTCCTTTCAAACATTCCTTTATGCTTTGCAGAATAATTCTACATTATCTCCGATCAACAATATGTCATTCACATATAGTTATCAGAAATGATGTAGTACTCCCACTCACTTTCTTGTAAATATAGGCTTCACCACAAGTCTGTATAAAACTATATGCTTTGATCAACTTATCAAAGCGTATATTCCAACTCCGAGATGCTTGCACCAGTCCATAGATGGATCGCTGGAGCTTGCATATTTTGTTAGCACCTTTAGGATTGACAAAACTTTCTTGTTGCATCATATGCAACTCTTCTTTAATAAATCCATTAAGGAATGTAGTTTTGTTTATCCATTTGCCAGATTTCATAAAATGTGGCAATTGCTAACATGATTCAGACAGACTTAAGCATAGATACGAGTGAGAAACTCTCATCGTAGTCAACACCTTGAACTTGTCGAAAACCTTTTGTGACAATTCTAGCTTTGTAGATAGTAACACCACTATCAGCGTTCATCTTCCTCTTGAAGATCCATTTAATCTCAATGGCTCGCCGATCAATGGGCAAGTCAATCAAAGTCCATACTTTGTTCTCATACATGGATCTCATCTCAGATTTCATGGCCTCAAGCCATTTCGCGGAATCTGGGCTCATCATCGCTTCCTCATAGTTCGTAGGTTCGTCATGGTCAAGTAACATGAACTCCAGAACAGGATTACCGTACCACTCTGGTGCGGATCTCACTCTGGTTTACCTACGAGGTTTCGGTAGTAACTTGATCTGAAGTTACATGATCTTCATCATTAGCTTCCTCACTAATTGGTGTAGTAGTCACAGGAACAGATTTCTGTGATGAACTACTTTCCAATAAGGGAGCAGGTACAGTTACCTCATCAAGTTCTACTTTCCTCCCACTCACTTCTTTCGAGAGAAACTCCTTCTCTAGAAAGACTCCGAATTTAGCAACAAAAGTCTTGCCTTTGGATCTGTGATAGAAGGTGTACCCAATAGTCTCCTTTGGGTATCCTATGAAGACACATTTCTCCGATTTGGGTTTGAGCTTATCAGGATGAAACTTTTTCATATAAGCATCGCAGCCCCAAACTTTAAGAAACGATAGCTTAGGTTTCTTGCCAAACCATAGTCCATACGGTGTCGTCTCAATGGATTTAGATGGTGCCCTATTTAACATGAATGCAGCTGTCTCTAATGCATAACCCCAAAATGATAGTGGTAGATCGGTAAGAGACATCATAGGTCGCACCATATCTAATAAAGTACGGTTATGACGTTCGGACACACCATTACACTGTGGTGTTCCAGGTGGCGTGAGTAGTGAAACTATTTCACATTGTTCTAACTGAAGGCCAAACTCGTAACTCAAATATTTTACTTCTGCGATCATATCGTAGAAACTTTTATTTTTGTTACGATGATTCTCCACTTCACTCTGAAATTCTTTGAAATTTTCAAATGTGTCAGACTTGTGTTTCATCAAGTAGATATACTCATATCTGCTCAAATCATCTGTGAAGATCAAAAAATAATGATACCTGCCGTGAGCCTCAATATTCATCGGACCACATACATCAGTATGTATGATTTCCAACAAATCTTTTGCTCGCTCCATTGTTCTGGATAACAGAGTCTTAGTCATCTTGCCCATGAGGCATGGTTCGCAAGCATCAATTGATTCATAATCAAGTGATTTCAAAAGTCCATCACTATGGAGTTTCTTCATGCGCTTTACACCAATATGACCTAAACGGCAGTGCCACAAACAAGTTGCACTATCATTATTAACTTTGCATCTTTTGGCTTCAATTTTATGAATATGTGTATCATTACGATCGAGATCCAACAAACCATTTTCGTTGGTGTGTATGACCATAGAAGGTTTTATTCATGTAAACAGAACAACAATTGTTCTCTAACTTAAATGAATAACCGTATTGTAATAAACATGATAAAATCATATTCATGTTCAACGCAAACACCAAATAACACTTATTTAGGTTCAATACAAATCCCGAAAGTATAGGGAATGTCCGATGATTATCATATCAATCTTGGAACCACTTCCAACACACATTGTCACTTCACCCTTAACTAGTCTCTGTTCATTCTGCAGCTCCCGTTTTGAGTTACTACTCTTAGCAATTGAACTAGTATCAAATACCGAGGGGTTGCTATGAACACTAGTAAAATACACATCAATAATCTGTATATCAAATATACTTTTGTTCACTTTGCCATCCTTCTCATCCGCCAAATACTTGGGGCTCTTCCGCTTCTAGTGACCACTCCCTTTGCAGTAGAAGCACTTAGTCTCAGGCTTAGGACCAGACTTGGGCTTCTTCACTTGAGTAGCAACTTGCTTGCCGTTCTTCTTGAAGTTCCCTTTCTTTCCCTTTGCCCTTTTCTTGAAACTAGTGGTCTTGTTAATCATCAACACTTGATGTTCTTTCTTGATTTCTACCTTCATCGATTTCATCATCATGAAAAGCTCGGGAATCGTTTTCATCATCCCATGCATACTATAGTTCATCACGAAGTTCTACTAACTTGGTGATGGTGACTAGAGAATTCTGTCAATCACTATTTTATATGGAAGATTAACTCCCACTTGATTCAAGCGATTGTAGTACCTAGACAATCTGAACACATGCTCACTGCTTGAGCTATTCTCCTCCATCTTTTAGCTATAGAACTTGTTGGAGACTTCATATCTCTCAACTCGGGTATTTGCTTGAAATATTAACTTCAACTCCTGGAACATCCATATGATCCATGACGTTCAAAATGTCTTTGAAGTCCCGATTCTAAGCTGTTAAGCATGGTGCACTTAACTATCAAGTAGTCATCATATTGAGCTAGCCAAACGTTCCTGACGTCTGCATCTGCTACTGCAATAGGTCTGTCACCTAGCGGTGCATTAAGGACATAATTCTTCTGTGCAGCAATGAGGATAAACCTCAGATCACGGATCCAATCCGCATCGTTGCTACTAACATCTTTCAACTTAGTTTTCTCTAGGAACATATCAAAAATAAACGGGGAGCAACATCGCGAGATATTGATCTATAACATAGATATGCTAATACTACCAGGACTAAGTTCATGATAAATTAAATTTCAATTAATCATATTACTTAAGAACTCCCACTTAGATAGACATCCCTCTAATCATCTAAGTGATCACTTGATCCAAATAAACTAAACCATAACCGATCATCACGTGAAATGGAGTAGCTTTCAATGGTGAACATCATTATGTTGATCATATCTACTATATGATTCACGCTCGACCTCTCGGTCTCAGTGTTCCGAGGCCATATCTGCATATGCTAGGCTCGTCAAGTTTAACCTGAGTATTCTGCGTGTGCAAAACTGGCTTGCACCCGTTGTAGATGGACGTAGAGCTTATCACACACGATCATCACGTGGTGTCTGGGCACGACGAACTTTGGCAACGGTGCATACTCAGGGAGAACACTTTTATCTTGAAATTTAGTGAGAGATCATCTTATAATGCTACCATCAAACAAAGCAAGATAAGATGCATAAAAGATAAACATCACATGCAATCAATATAAGTGATATGATATGGCCATCATCATCTTGTGCTTGTGATCTCCATCTCCGAAGCACCATCATGATCACCATTGTCACCGGTGCGACACCTTGATCACCATCGTAGCATCATTGTCGTCTCACCAATCTTATGCTTCCACGACTATCGCTACTGCTTAGTGATAAAGTAAAGCATTACAGCGCAATTGCATTGCATACAATAATGTGACAACCATATGGCTCCTGCCAGTTGCCGATAACTCGGTTACAAAACATGATCATCTCATACAATAAAATTTAGCATCATGTCTTGACCATATCACATCACAACATGCCCTGCAAAAACAAGTTAGACGTCCTCTACTTTGTTGTTGCAAGTTTTACGTGGCTGCTACGGGCTTAAGCAAGAACCGTTCTTACCTACGCATCAAAACCACAACGATAGTTTGTCAAGTTGGTGCTGTTTTAACCTTCGCAAGGACCGGGTGTAGCCACACTTGGTTCAACTAAAGTTGGAGAAACTGACACCCGCCAGCCACCTGTGTGCAAAGCACGTCGGTAGAACCAGTCTCGCGTAAGCGTACGCGTAATGTCGGTCCGGGCCGCTTCATCCAACAATACCACCGAACCAAAGTATGACATGCTGGTAAGAAGTATGATTTTTATCGCCCACAACTCACTTGTGTTCTACTCGTGCACAACATCAACGCATAAAACCTAGGCTCGGATGCCACTATTGGGTAACGTAGTAATTTCAAAAACATTCCTACGCACACGCAAGATCATGTGATGCATAGCAACGAGAGGGGAGAGTGTTGTCTACGTACCCTCGTAGACCGTTCGTGGAAGCGTTATATCAACGCGGTTGATGTAGTCGTACGTCTTCACGATCCGACCGATGCAAGCACCGAAAGCACGGCACCTCCGAGTTATGTACACGTTCGGCTCGATGACATCCTCGCCTTCTCGATCCAGCAAGAGGGGCGAAGTAGTAGATGAGTTCCGGCAGCACGACGGCGTGGTGACGGTGTAGGTGAAGAAGAATCTTCGCAGGGCTTCGCCTAAGCACTACAAAAACTATGATGGAGGATAAACTAGAGGAGACAGTGTTGCCGGCACACGGCTTGGTGTTTCTTGATCTCTCTTTGGTGCTAGCCCTACCCCTCTATTTATATGTTGAGCCCTAGGGTCGAAACTTGGAGTAAAAGCCTCCTCAAAGTCAGTTTCACCCGGAAGGCAAGAGTCCTTCTCGGACTCCAGGGCTAGACGCCAGGGTTCCCGGCGTCTACCCCCTAGACGCCAGGGTTCCTAGCGTCTAGCCTCTGGTCTCCGAAAAACTTCCTTTTGCACTTTCCAAAAGCCTCGTGGGCTTTCCCCTTTGGACCAGATAAAGTGTTCTCATGCCCAAACATTTCGGGAAACATCCGGAACCCCTTCCGGTGAATTCCGGAACCCTTCCGGAGATCAAACACTACTATCCCATATATCAAACTTTATCTTCGGACCATTCCGGAGCTCCTTGTCATGTCCGTGATCTCATCCCGGACTCCGAACAACATTCGGTCATCAACATACATAACTCATATAGTACTATATCGTCAACGAACGTTAAGCGTGCGGACCCTACGGGTTCGTGAACTATGTAGACATGACCGAGACACCTCTCTGGTCAATAACCAATAGCGGGACCTGGATGCCCATATTGGCTCCTACATATTCTACGAAGATCTTTATCGGTCAGACCGCATAACAACATACGTTATTCCCTTTGTCATCGGTATGTTACTTGCCCGAGATTCGATCGTCGGTATCTCAATACCTAGTTCAATCTCGTTACCGGCAAGTCTCTTTACTCGTTCCGTAATACATCATCCCGCAACTAACTCGTTAGTTGCAATGCTTGCAAGGCTTATAGTGATGTGCGTTACCGAGTGGGCCCAGAGATACCTCTCCGACAACCGGAGTGACAAATCCTAATCTCGAAATACGCCAACCCAACAAGTACCTTTGGAGACACCTGTAGAGCACCTTTATAATCACCTAGTTATGTTGTGACATTTGGTGGCACACAAGGTGTTCCTCCGGTAAACGGGAGTTGCATAATCTCATAGTCATAGGAACATGTATAAGTCATGAAGAAAGCAATAGCAACAAACTAAACGATCAAGTGCTAAGCTAACGGAATGGGTCAAGTCAATCACATCATTCTCCTAATGATGTGATCCCGTTAATCAAATGACAAATCATGTCTATGGTTAGGAAACTTAACCATCTTTGATCAACGAGCTAGTCAAGTAGAGGCATACTAGTGACACTCTGTTTGTCTATGTATTCACAGATGTATTATGTTTCCGGTTAATACAATTCTAGCATGAATAATAAACATTTATCATGAAATAAGGAAATAAATAATAACTTTATTATTGCCTCTAGGGCATATTTCCTTCACTTGCTGGAGTCGGAAGCAACAGAGGAGGAAGGCTAGTTACCAGCCTCCTCCTCCTCGGCAACGGTCCCGCCGGCTTCCCCGGCAGGCCCCTTGCTGGCCTCCTCAGCGGCAGCCTTGTCGGCCTTGCTACCTCTTGAGCACTGCGTTGGATTTCCCCGAAGAGGAGAGGATGATGCAGTAAAGTAGTGTAAGTATTTCGCTCAGTTTTTGAGAACCAAGGTATCAATCCAGTAGGAGGCTACGCGCGAGTCCCTTGTACCTACACAAAAACAATAGCTCAACGCAACCAACGCGCTTAGGGGTAGTCAATCCCTTCACGGTCACTTAGAAAGTGAGATCTGATAGAGATGATAAATAATATTTTTGGTATTTTTGGTATAGAGATGCAAAGTAGAAAGTAAAAGGCAAAGTAAAAGCAAAGCAATAATAAAGTGATGGAGATTAATATGATGGGAAAGAGACCCAGGGGCCATAGGTTTCACTAGTGGCTTCTCTCAAGAGCATAAGTATTCTACGGTGGGTGAACAAATTACTGTTGAGCAATTGATAGAATTGAGCATAGTTATGAGAATATCTAGGTATGATCATGTATATAGGCATCACGTCCGAGACAAGTAGACCGACTCCTGCCTGCATCTACTACTATTACTCCACTCATCGACCGCTATCTAGCATGCATCTAGAGTATTAAGTTAAAAACAGAGTAACGCCTTAAGCAAGATGACATGATGTAGAGGGATAGTTTCATGCAATATGATAAAAAAACCATCTTGTTATCCTCGATGGCAACGATACAATACATGCCTTGCTGCCCCTTTTGTCACTGGGAAAGGACACCGCAAGATCGGACCCAAAGCTAAGCACTTTTATGTCGGTGTTCTGGGAATGGGGGTCCCCAGACTTGCCTGCCTGCGGCCTGCGGTGTGGCTCAAGTAGGGGCCCAGTGCGGCCCATCTTCATCAGCCCAAGCACAAGACCCTCGCAAGGGGCCGAGCCTCGCGGGGCGGATGACAGGAAGCTTCCTCAAGAGCGGCCTCATCAGGCAGACTCGCGAGGAGGCGGGGAGATCAATGCAAGGGTACCTCGCAAGGATCCCCTGATGCAAGCCATGACGATCAAGGCCAGGCGGGCGCCGGCCTGCGCAGGGTCCTTGTTTCCCCTTTGGTGCAAAGGGGGCAAGCACAGGCCAAGGTATCGGGCAAAGGTTGCCATTCCTGTGCAACAAGACCAAGACCTACAGAGCGGCAGGACGGAGGTCACTATGGATCCCAAGACGGCGTCATCACTAGTTCTTTTGGCAGCTGAAGACCACCTTTGGTCAGGATAACTTGTACTAGATGTTTCCCTTCAAAATGGCCAATTGTTGGGGCCCTTCCCGCTCAATTATTCTACGAGAGGATCAGACGTAGATCGGTAGGGGAGAGATCTCCGCGCGCACCCCAGTGTTCGAACCTCAAGGGTCTGCCGGAACCCGAAATCCGACATTTGGCGCGCCAGGTAGGGGTGCGCCGGAATCTTTCTTCCGCTGTTCGCGTGTGATCTTTCATCGTGTCCATGGCTGACGCTCGTCGGGCTCGCACCGAGCGTCGGGCTGCTCGCGCCACTCGCGTCGCCCAAACGGCGCCCGTCGGTGGCCCCCCTCGTCGTTCCCCGTCGCCCGCCGCCAACGCCGCCACCGGCCTGGCGAGGAACGAGCAGCAGGCCTTGTCCCAGCATCCTTCTATGCGGTGGGATGGCCGCACCGCCACCCCGTCGCTGAATCCAGCTGGCTCGTCGTCCCACGCCCATCGCGCACCCATGGATGCGCACGCCTCACTGCTCTTGGCGCGGGAGCTCCTGCACTATCGCCTCGTCGACAACCTCTACGAGGACTGGCTTGCCCGCATCATCGAGCTCGTCAGTGTCATAGGGGGCTCCCCCTTGCGGCCCCTCTCGCTGCCTCGCCCTCCGTCCCGTGCAGGGGGCGAGGATCAGGAGGTGCTTCTGCCGCCTCCTCCCCAAGAAGGTGCCTTGGCTCCAAGGCGCGCAGCCCCATGGCGGGACCCTCCATGTCCGGCGCCTACGCAGCAAGAAGGGAGCTGCCAAGAGATCCCACGTCCCTGGGAAGGTGCTCGCACGTTCCCAGCGCCGGCGTGCCAGGATCGCGCCCCAGTGCCTCCACGACAAAACCCCACGCTGCTCCAGTGGCGGCGCGTGGTGACCCACAAGAACAAGTCCAGCACCAGCAAAGGGCACCGGTGGCCACGGCGGGCTGCCTCGCCTTCACCCCCGAGCTGCGCGGTGTCACATGGCCAGGCAAGTTCAGGCCTGACCTCCCTCCTTGCTACGATGGCACGGCGGACCCCGCGGAGTTCCTACAGCTCTACGAGCTAGGCATCGTAGCCGCCAACGGAGACGAAAAGGTCATGGCGAATTGGTTCCCCATGGCGCTCAAGGACGGCGCCCGCACCTGGCTCCTGACACGATCTCCTCCTGGAGCGAGATGCGCACCCGCTTCATCGCCAACTTCCAGGGCACTCGCGACCGGCCCCCGGCCGTGAGCGACCTGCGCCGCATCAAGCAATAGCCAAGAGAAACCCTGCAGAAGTACATCCAGCGCTTCAACTACGCTCGCCTCAAGATCCCCAAGGTAACTGAAGAAGCTATCATCTCAGCCTTCTCCGACGGCGTGCGCGATGTCAAGATGAAGGAAGAACTCGCAATCCATGAAGACCTGTGCACATCCCTGGAGCTGTTCAACTTGGCGACCAAGTGCGCCAGGGCTGAGGAAGGGCGTCTCTCCCTCCTCGAGCTCCCGGTAGCCGACCCGGAAGAAAAGAAGCTCAAGGCCAAAGACGTGAAGCGCAAGGGGGCTGCTGTGCTAGCAGCGAAACTGGACACCAAGCGAGGCAGGGATCAGCCTGAGTCATCCAAGGGCGGACGGTACTGCGTGTACCACGACCTCCACACCCACAACACCAACGAATGTCAAGAGCTCAGAGCCGTGCGAGATGGGCGAATCGGCCGACGCCTAGAGCACAACGACAGGGGATATGGCCGAGGAGGAGGAAGAGGTGGCGGACGATGGGAAGACCGTGGCCTTCGCCAGGGATGGCGTGACCGCCCTCGCGAGGACCGCTGGCAGGACGAGCCTCGCGAGGGAGGCTGGAGGGACCAGCCTCGTGAGGGCCACCCGCACGGCAATGCAGGCCTCCCTCCTCTGCCGCCTCCACCAAGGAGGAATGAAGACCAACACCAAGATGATGGGGCTGGGGGCTTCCAAGAGCCGCATGCAATTGCTTGCATCTTGGGTGGCGCCCAGGCCCCAGCCTCACAGCGCATCTTCAAGCAGTTTGCTCGCGAGGTGAATGCAGTCCTTCCCAAGCTTGAGGCCACACGCCCTCTCAGGTGGTCTTCGTGCGCGATCACATTCAGTTCCGCAGACCAGCTCAAGTGTGCGGCAATGGCCGGAGTCCTCCCGATGCTTTGCTCCCGAGTCATCAGCAACGTGCAGGTCACCAGGACCCTCATCGATGGCGGGGCATGACTCAATGTCCTGTCCGTCAAAACGTTCGACAATCTCCATGTGTCATAAGACCAGCTTCAGCCGACCAAGCCTTTCTCAGGAGTCACCGATGGTTCCACTGTTCCAATTGGGCAGGTTCGCCTTCCGGTCACCTTCGGGCAACGCAACAACTACCGCACTGAGCTCATCGACTTCGACGTCGCTCACATCCGCCTGCCGTACAACGCCATCCTCGGGTACCCAGCCCTAGCCAAGTTTATGGCAGTGACTCACCATGGTTACAATGTCCTCAAGATGCCAGGAAGCGGTGGAGTCATCACCGTACCCTGTGAAGAAAGGGACGCAGTGTGCTCGCTTGAGCGTGCGTTCCAAGCCGCAGCAATCGAAGACCCAGATCACGGGAGCAGGAGGCCTCCCGAGGCGACCCTCAAGAAGAAGAAGACCTCACCTGGCCTGAGCCACAAGGAGGCAGGCACCTCCGGAGGTACTGCGTCAGGATTCGCGCCCGGTCAGGGAGCGCCACCCTCTCACGCATAGGAAGGCGCACCCGGCACCCTCCTCAGGCAGGGCTCGGGGGCTCTCTCTTGGAGAGCCGCCGACCTTGCCAAGGTCGCGGGGGAGGCGCTCGGGCACCACTTGGAGGGGTGCTTTCAAGCACGCTTCCCTCAGGAAGGTACAAGTCAAAGGAGACCAAACCCTCAGGAGTTCATCGCAAGGAACACCCATGAGCTACAAGAGTCCAGAGTCATGCGCGGTAGCCACCGCTTACCTGCCGTGGCCCCACATCCAGGCGAGAATGGAGGACTGCGCATCTGCGTCGACGTACCAGGGCTCAACCGAGCTGCGTCCCAGAGGCGCCTATGGCCTTCGGCCGTAGGGCGCTGCGAGGGACCACCCCACAGCTACGTTCGCATGCCCTTCGGCCTGCCAAGCGCGGTCGCCACACATCAGCGCCTGTTGTGGAGCATTCTGAAGGCTCAGGAGGTCAGGCATCGCGCGGTCCTGGCGGAGGTGGCGATGGTCCCCGAAGACCTGCACGTGCCACCGGAGCCTCCCGAGGCCCCTGGGCCTAGGGGCTCATGAGGGCTGACGTCTTCACCGCGCATCGCTCACTTCCTCGGCATCACTTCATCTTCAACAGCACCAGGTGACATCTTTCAGAGTTCTACTTTCAGCTGGGAGCGCCCACAGGGCTGCACCATTCCCAGGCCGCGTGTGTCCGTCCCTGCGGCATGTATCCATTTTGGTTATGCTCTTTATTTACCTTGTTGGGGGCGCCCCTCGGGCTGCATCATCCCCACGCCACTCAGGCCCGACCCAGCGGCAGTTGCTTTTCTAGCATTTACCTTAGGATGAAGTTGTTCTCTCATGCTTAATCTGATTCCCATAATTATCACCTACTGCTTGTCATCATGCAAAGTGCTTGCACGTTAAAAGGGGGCGCCTGAGCATCATGACTCATGGGCTCTCACTGGCTCTCCAGCCCTCACCCCTGGCCTTGACCCACGGCATCGCGACCTGTCATACCAGCGGCGGCTGAGCTCGCTCGAGGGCCGAGACCTGAGGACGTAGAGCATTTGCATTCTAACAACCCTCCAGGAACACACCAATTGATAAAGGCCCAGAGCCAGGTGCAACCCGCCTCGAGGTAGGGCCTCGTGAGTCTCGCGCCGGCTCACGGGTGCCCAAATACACCTCTCCTAGCCCTACCGTGCCGGCCACGTGTCAGGGCGGGGCTGTACACGCCCTGGGGGCTCCTCCCGGAGGGGAGCCCCCTCCCACGCACCAGTGGAAGCACCATGTTCCGCGCTGGCTGACGACACTGCCGAGGAGCGGCTATGCCCGTACACATACGGAAGCGCTATGCTCCGCGCTGGTGATAAACAACTAAGGGCGGCCCACGGCCGTACCAACCTCAGGGAGCCCAGAGCTCAGTGTCCGGCACCATCGCAACGCCTCCCCTCGGGAGTGCCGCGCGAGGGGGCTGGACACGGGGGCTACGCCCGGGCCTCGCCCGAGCGCACGCCACCCAGCCAGGTCCCTTGGGCCTAGTCGTCGCGCGCCACTCCCCAAGTGGAGCCAAGGTACGAAACTCGTTTGAGCGTCAAGGGGGACTCCTGAGCATCGCGACTCAAGAGCCTAACTTGCCATGTAGCCCCTCACTCCTTAGTCCCGTCCATGGTTTCCGGTCGGGGCTAACGCTGGGTGAGGTACGCGCGGGCCCGGGCCCTACCGACGCAGAGCGTAAGCAAGTATTACAAGCCATAAGATTGTTCCACAACGCCAAACACAAGTTTAAATGCCTCCGCGAGGCATGGTGCATGTGCAGGAATAAAACAAGATGGAAGTCGCGAAGGGATCACTCCCTAGTAACGCCGTCACCGATGGTGGAGTCACGCTGGACGGCTTCGCCTCTCGAGGTCGCGAGGCTGGCGGCACCGCACCCGGGCAGGACGCTGGGGGAGCGGAACTTCCCCAGCAAAACCTCGGCTCGGCCTCTCACGACCTCAGTGGCGGCGGCGGAACGGTTGCCGCTCACGGGCTCCAGCAGGCTGTCGAAGTCGACGTTGGGGTCGCGCAGGTAGACATGGCTGAGGACATGCGTCAGCGCCGCAGAAGACAGGGCACGCGCCTCGGCTTCGACCGTGGGGCCAAGGCCATCTGCGACGTCCTCAAGCGCATCAACTAGGAAGGGGAGCAGCTTGGCGGGGCCATCCTCCGCACCAGCCAATGGCTCCTCCAGGCCGCTCTCATACAGCGTCTTCAGTATGCCACGAGCCTTCTTCTCCAACTTCGCGAAGGCCACCCGGTCCTCCGTCAGGACCTTCGCCTTGGCGTCCAGCTCGGTCCTCTCCGCCTTCAGCGACCGCTCCAGCGTCTCTAGTCGGCTATGGCGGTCATCAAGCTTGGCGTCCCGGTCCTTGGCGGCGGCCTCCCTAGCCTTCATCTCCTTCTCCTTCTCCTGGCAGCTGTGCACCTCCTTGGCGAGCTCGTCGCGCAGGCCTTGCAGCTCGGCCTCAAGCGTCTTGCAGCGGCCCTGGGCAGCATTGCGAGCGGCCTTGGCTTGGTTAGCGGCCCGCTTCTCCTTGTCGGAGGACGACACGGCCTGGCTCAGCACCGATCGGACGGAAGTAGCAGAACAGGCCTAGCCAGAGGCCAACTCTAGGCGCCCGGGCACCAGACGAGGGTCCGCGCTTAGGAGATCCTCCCGCAGTTGGCTCAGCTCATTGGCAACCTGGTCCAGGACAGCGGCGGAGGGAGCAGAAGAGACGAGGACCTGTGGAGCAGGCAGAGAAGATGGCAGCATGACCATGGCTTGGCAGGAGGGGACCACCTGAGCCTTGGCCGCCACGGCCGCAGCGTCGAGCACAGTCGACTCCAGGTCCAGCGGGGCCACGGGGGCTGACTCCTCGCCGGGGTGCCCCAGTTGGCCTCACGAGGGCGGTTGGGTCAGAGAGGCGCGGGCCTCGCTGTCCTCTCCCCCAACAGCTGAAGGCGTCGCCTTGGCAGACGGATTCGCCCCAAGCGGGGCCGCAGAAGCCTCTTTCAACCTCTTGGCCGCAGGTGCCGGCCTGGTAAAAGAGAGCAAACGTCAAGCCTCAGCGGCAGAAACCAAGCAGAGCACGAATCGAGCACTTACTGGACGTCATCCATGGACTCAAGCAACCTCCGGCCAAACTTGAAGCCCGAGAGCCTGCAGGGGGGGTCAGCCTTGGGGGGCCGGAAGCAGAAGGCGCGCCAGGAGGGATGGAGCAGGCCTTGGACCCCCCCAGGGACCAGAGCAGACCCTGGGGGAACCAGGCTCGACCTGCCCTTCCTCGTGACCGAGGAAGAGCCCTCCCTTCCTCGCCTGGCGCTGGCCTCGTCGTCGTCCGGCATGGAGCGGAGGGCCTGGGACCTGCGCCGAGGGAAGGACTCCCCCCAATCCTCGCCAGTCTCCTCCGAGTCGGACGCTTCCTCCTCCGCCTCTTCTTCCTCCTTTCCCCCGCTGGAGCTGCTGGAGGACAGGTTCACCGTCGCCAGGACCGCCAGATCTTCGGGAGCTGCCGCGGGCACCAGCCCCTCACAGTTGAAGGTGGGCATGGCATTCACCACCTGCTCCCAGTCGTCACGAAGGAACAGGGGGACGGGGGCGCCCACCGGGCTCGCCACGTCTCCCCCAACCAAGGAATGGAGGGCTGCAGTCAGATCCTCGTCGGTCAGGGCCTCAGAGCTCAGGCGCAGGGCGGCGTCTGCTCCTCCAAGCCTCCAAAGTGGGAGCGAGTGCTCCTGGAGCGGAGCCACCCGGTGCTCCAAGAACTCCCTCAGGAGCGTGGCCCCAGTCAGCTTCGCCGCCCCCAATTTGCTTGGCCTCAGGTCCGCGTTCATCCTCTTCAACACTACCTTCGCGCGAGGGTCGACGAGCTCCGCGCGGGACCATGAGTCAACGGACTTAGGTTGCCCCGTGGGCAATACCAAACGAGGGTGGAGGCGCCCGACATCCATCATGACCCACTTGCTCTGGTAGCCTTCGATCCTCTTCCCAGGCTTCGAGATGGTGTTGGAGCTAGAATATGCAATGAAGCTCGCGCATGCGGAGACCTGAGCACCAGAAACCCGGAGGGAGAAAAAGTGGCGTAGCAAGGCCACCGAGGGCTTCACACCAACATGAGCCTCGCAATAGTAGGCGAAAATCACCAGGAGAAGGACAGAGTTGGGGTGGAGATGCAGGGCCTGCAAGTTGTATTGGCGGATAACGACAAGGAAGAACTCAGAGAAAGGAGGCACCAGACCGGCAAGAATGGCACTCACGAAGAACGGGTAGAAGGTGCTCCCCTTGCCCTCAAGATGGTCAGAGCCGACCTTGAGCACAGTCGCCCCCTCGCTGCCCTGCGCCACCGTCATCAGGTGCGCGAGGGCGAGGTTCTTCTCCGAAAAATTTGGGGAATCTAGGGCCGACAAGTACCAAGCATCAGTCGGGGACTTGCAAGTCGCCATAGAGTCCCGGATGCGAAGGATTGAGACATATCTGGAGGATTTCGGGAGCAAGAGGGAGGAAAGCGAGAAAGGGGTCTAGGGCAAGACGGACGAGAGCGAGGCAAGTAAGCCTGGCCCGGGCACCCCCTTTTTGCCAGTCGTGCAGTTGCCGATGTGTCGTGGGTAGTGCAGACGCCCACGTCCAATCAACCGCCATGCGGCGCCCAAGGCCGCAGGCTGTTAGGGCCCGCGGCGCTTCGCGCTTGCCCCTTCGCTTCTCTGCTAAGCCAAGCCCACGCGCGCCTTGGGCCCGAGGGCTACTGTCGGCGTTCTGGGAACGGGGGTCCCCAGACTTGCCTACATGCGGCCTACGGCGTGGCTCAAGTAGGGGCCCAGCGCGGCCCATCTTCATCAACCCAAGCTCAAGACTCTCGCGAGGGGCCGAGCCTCGCGGGGCGGACGACAGGAAGCTTCCTCAAGAGCGGCCTCATCAGGCAGGCTCGCGAGGAGGCAGAGAGATCAATGCAAGGGTACCTTGCGAGGATCCCATGACGCAAGCCATGACGATCAAGGCCAGGCGGGCACCGGCCTGCGCAGGGTCCTTGTTTCCCCTTTGGTGCAAAGGGGGCAAGCATAGGCCAAGGTATTAGGCAAAGGTTGCCATTCCGGTGCAACAAGACCAAGACCTGCAGAGCGGCAGGACGGAGGTCACCGTGGAGCCCAAGACGGCGTCATCACCAGTGCTTTTGGCAGCTGAAGACCACCTTTGGTCAGGATAACTTGTACTAGATGTTCCCCTTCAAAATGGCCAATTGTTGGCGCCCTTCCCGCTCAATTATTCGGGGAGAGGCCCAGGGCCTCTATAAATAGAGCTAGCCACCACAGAGTAGGGACATCTAGAAAAACCTCGAGACATCGAGAAGACGGCGAGAGATCTGGTAGAACCCTAGCAGAGAGAGAGAGAGGCGACAGAACTCACCCTAGCAGTTCATCGCACCAGCTCAAGAACACCTCTCGCGAGGCTGTTCTTCCCTTGTACTATCCATCATCAGCCCTAGAGGCAATCCACCACACCACACACTGGAGTAGGGTATTACACCACAATGGTGGCCCGAACCAGTATAAACCTCGTGTCTCTTGTGTTGTTCATCATTTTCATCTTGGTTCGCACGAGAGGATTGGACGTAGATTGGTAGGGGAGAGATCTCCGCGCGCACCCCAGTGTTCGAACCTCAAGGGTCTGCCGGAACCCGAAATTTGACATTTTCCCATGGCAAGAACAACCAATATAGTAGGCCAAACCAAATTGATAATTCGAAGAGACTTGCAAAGATAAATAATCATACATAAAAGAATTCAGAGAAGATTCAAATATTATTCATAGATAGACTTGATCATAAACCCACAATTCATTGGTCTCAACAAACACACCTCAAAAATAAGATTACATCGAATAGATCTCCACGAGAGAGGGGGAGAACATTGTATTGAGATCCAAAAAGAGAGAAGAAGCCATCTAGCTACTAACTGTGGACCCGTAGGTCTGAAGTAAACTACTCACACTTCATCGGAGGGGCTTGGATGATGATGTAGAAGCCCTCCGTGATCGATGCCACCTCCGGCGGAGCTTCGGAACAAGCCCCAAGATGGGATCTCATGGATATAGAAAGTTGCGGCGGTGGAATTACGTTTTTGGCTCCGTATTTGATCGTTTGAGGGTACGTGGATATATATAGGAGGAAGAAGTACGCTGGTGAAGCAACAGGGGGCCCATGAGGGTGCAGGGCGTGCCTGGGGGGCAGGCATGCCCCCTGGCCTCCTGTTAATTGGCTTGACGTAGGATCCAAGTCTCCTGAGTTGAATTCGGTGAGAAAATCACGTTCCCGAAGGTTTCATTCCGTTTGGACTCCGTTTGATATTCCTTTTCTTCGAAACCCTAAAACAGGCAAAAAAACAGCAATTCTGGGCTGGGCCTCCGGTTAATAGGTTAGTCCCAAAAATAATACTATAAAAGTGGATAATAAAGCCCAATAATGTCCAAAACAGTAGATAATATAGCATGGAGCAATCAAAAATTATAGATACGTTGGAGACGTATCAAGCATCCCCAAGCTTAATTCCTGCTCGTCCTCGAGTAGGTAAATGATAAAACTGAATTTTTGATGCGTAGTGCTACTTGGCATAATTTCAATGTAAATCTTCTTAATTGTGGTATGAATATTCAGATTCAAAAGATTCAAGACAAAAGTTCATGTTGACATAAAAATAATAATACTTCAAGCATACTAACAAAGCAATTATATCTTCTCAAAATAACATGGCCAAAGAAAGCTATCCCTACAAAATCATATAGTCTGGCTATGCTCTATCTTCACCACACAAAGTATTTAAATCATGCACAACCCCGATGACAAGCCAAGCAATTGTTTCATACTTTTGACATTTTCAAAACTTTTTGAATCTTCACGCAATACCTGAGCGTGAGCCATGGATATAACACTATATGTGGAATAGAATGGTGGTTGTGGAGAAGACAAAAGGAGGGGAAGATAGTCTCACATCAACTAGGCGTATCAACGAGCTATGGAGATGCCCATCAATAGATATCAATGTGAGTGAGTAGGGACTGCCATGCAACAGATGCACTAGAGCTATAAGTATATGAAAGCGCAACAAAAGAAACTAAGTGGGTGTGCATCCAACTCGCTTGCTCACGAAGACCTAGGGCATTTTGAGGAAGCCCGTCATTGGAATATACAAGCCAAGTTCTATAATGAAAAATTCCCACCAGTATATGAAAGTGACAGAATGAGAGACTCTCTATCATGAAGATCATGGTGCTACTTTCAAGCACAAGTGTGGTAAAAGGATAGTAACATTGTCCCTTCTCTCTTTTTCTCTCATTTTTTTGTTTGGGCCTTCTCTTTTTTATGGCCTCTTTCTTTTCGTCCGGAGTCTCATCCCGACTTGTGGGTGAATCATAGTCTCCATCATCCTTTCCTCACTTGGGACAATGCTCTAAAAATGATGATCATCACACTTCTTTTTTCTTACAACTCAATACTTAGAACAAAATATGACTCTATATGAATGCCTCCGGTGGTGTACCGGGATATGCAATGAACCAAGAGTGACATGTATGAAAGAATTATGAACGGTGGCTTTGCCACAAATATGAAGTCAAGTACATGATCATGCTAGCAATATGACAATGATGGAGTGTGTCATAAGGAACGGAACGGTGGAAAGTTGCATGGCAATATATCTCAGAATGGCTATGGAAATGCCATGATAGGTAGGTATGGTGGCTGTTTTGAGGAAGGTATTTGGTGGGTGTATGATACCGGCGAAAAGTGCGTGGTATTAGAGAGGCTAGCAATGGTGGAAGGAAGGAAAGTGCGTATAATCCATGGACTCAACATTAGTCATAAAGAACTCATATACTTATTGCAAAAATCTAGAAGTTATCAAAGCAAAGTATTACGTGCATGCTCCTAGGGGGATAGATTGGTAGGAAAAGACCATCGCTCGTCCCCGACCGCCACTCATAAGGAAGACAATCAATAAATAAATCATGCTCCGACTTCATCACATAACGGTTGACCATATGTGCATGCTACGGGAATGACAAACTTTAACACAAGCATTTCTCAAATTCACAACTACTCAACTAGCATGACTCTAATATCACCATCCTCATATCTCAAAACAATTATCAAGCATCAATTTTTTTCTTAGTATTCAACGCACTCAAAAGAAAGTTTTACAAATCTTGAATACCTAGCATATTATTATTAAGCACTCAAAATAATCTAAGTGAAGCATGAGAGATCAATAGTTTCTATAAAACAAATCCACCACCGTGCTCTAAAATATATAAGTGAATCACTAGAGCAAAATTATATAACTCAAAAGATACAAGTGAAGCACATAGAGTATTCTATCAAATTCCAAATTGTGTATGGCTCTCTCAAAAGGTGTGTACAGCAAGGATGATTGTGGTAGACTAACAAGCAAAGACTCAAATCATAAAAGACGCTCCAAGCAAAACACATATCATGTGGTGAATAAAAATATAGCTCCAAGTAAAGTTACCGATAGAAGTAGACGAAAGAGGGGATGCCTTCCGGGGCATCCCCAAGCTTGGGATTTTAGGTGTCCTTAGATTATCTTGGGGGTGCCATGGGAATCCCCAAGCTTAGGCACTTGCCAATCCTTGTTCCATAATCCATCAAATCTTTACCCAAAACTTGAAAACTTCACAACACAAAACTTAAAGTCAAAAATCTCGTGAGCTCCGTTAGCGAAAGAAAACAAAAGAACACTTCAAGGTACTATAATGAACTCATTATTTATTTATATTGGTGTTAAACCTACTGTATTCCAACTTCTCTATGGTTCATAAACTATTTTACTAGCCAAAGATTCATCAAAATAAGCAAACAACACACGAAAAACAGAATCTGTCAAAAACAGAACAGTCTGTAGTAATCTGTAGCTAGCGCAAGATCTGGAACCCCAAAAATTCTAAAATAAATTGATGGACGTGAGGAATTTATCTATTAATCATCTGCAACAATAATTAACTAAATAGCACTCTCCAAATAAAAATGACAGCAGTTCTCGTGAGTGCTAAAGTTTCTGTTTTTTACAGCAAGTTCAACAAGACTTTCCCCAAGTCTTCCCAACGGTTCTACTTGGCACAAACACTAATTAAACACACAAAACACAACAAAAACAGAGGCTAAATAAATTATTTATTGAATAATAGCAAGGATAAATATTGGTTTGTCTCCCAACAAGCGCTTTTCTTTAAAGCCTTATAGCTAGGCATAATATTTCAATGATGCTCACATGAAAGACAAGGATTGAAGTACAAAGAGAGCATCATAAAACACGTGACAAACACATCTAAGTCTAACATACTTCCTATGCATAGGCATATTATAGGCAAACAACTTATCAAGGCAAGCAACAACTAGCATATGCAAGGAAGCGGAAACAAACAATAGCAATCTCAACATAACGAGAGGTAATTTAGTAACATGAAAATTTCTACCACCATATTTTCCTCTCTCATAATAATTGTATGTGGGATCATAAGCAAATTCAACAAAATAGCTATCACATAAAATATTTTCAACACGATCCACATACATGCAAAGTTGACACTCTTCCAAAATAGTGGGATTAACATTAACTAAAGTCATCACTTCTCCAAACCCACTTTTATCAAAAATTTCATAAGATTGAACGTTCTCCAAATATGTGGGATCTAAAGTTGACATTCTTCCAAACCCACTTTCAATAATATTGCAAACACTATTATCAATCTCATATTCATCATGGGGCTTAAATAAATTTTCATGATCATAAGAAGAATCACCCCACTCATGATCATTGCAACAATAGAGGACATAGAAAAACTAGCATCCCCAAGCTTAGGGTTTTGCATATTATAATTACAATTGACATTAATAGAATTTATAATAGAATCATTGCAATCATGCTTTCTATTCAAAGATCTACCATGAATCGCTTCATAAGGTAATTCATCACACTTTTCAGATTCACGAATTTCAAGCAAAACTTCATAAAGATAATCTAGTGCACAAAACTCACTAGCAATTGGTTTATCATAATTGGACCTCTTAAAAAGATTAGCAAGTGGATGAGGATCCATAGATCATAGGTTCTATGTTTAGTAATAAATAAACAACTATTCTAACCATACAAGCAAACAAAAAGCAAGCGGACAAAAAGGGGCAAATAGAGAAAGAGAGGGAGGATAGAGAGAGAGGGCGAATAAAACGGCAAGGGTGAAGTGGGGGAGAGGAAAACGAGAGGAAAATGGCAAATAATGTAATGCGGGAGATAGGGATTGTGATGGGTACTTGGTATGTTGACTTTTGCACAGACTCCCCGGCAACGGCGCCAGAAATTATTCTTGCTACCTCTTGAGCACTGTGTTGGATTTCCCGAAGAGGAGAGGATGATGTAGCAAACTAGCGTAAGTATTTCCCTCAGTTTTTGAGAACCAAGGTATCAATCCAGTAGGAGGCTACGCGCGAGTCCCTTGTACCTACACAAAAACAATATCTCAACGCAACCAACACGCTTAGGGGTTGTCAATCCCTTCACGATCACTTACGAAAGTGAGATCTGATAGAGATGATAAATAATATTTTTGGTATTTTTGGTATAGAGATGCAAAGTAAAAAGTAAAAGGCAAAGTAAAAGCAAAGCAATAATAAAGTGATGGAGATTAATATGATGAGAAAGAGACCCGGGGGCCATAGGTTTCACTAGTGGCTTCTCTCAAGAGCATAAGTATTCTACAGTGGGTGAACAATTTACTGTTGAGCAATTGACAGAATTGAGCATAGTTATAAGACTATCTAGGTATGATCATGTATATAGGCATCACGTCCGAGACAAGTAGACCGACTCCTGCCTGCATCTACTACTATTACTGCACTCATCGACCGCTATCCAGCATGCATCTAGAGTATTAAGTTAAAAACAGAGTAACGCCTTAAGCAAGATGACATGATGTAGAGGGATAGTTTCATGCAATATGATAAAAAACCCCATCCTGTTATCCTCGATGGCAACGATACAATACGTGCCTTGCTGCCCCTTCTGTCACTGGGAAAGGACACCGCAAGATCGAACCCAAAGCTAAGCACTTCTCCCATGGCAAGAACAACCAATCTAGTAGGCCAAACCAAACTGATAATTCGAAGATACTTGCAAAGATAACCAATCATACGTAAAAGAATTCAGAGAAGATTCAAATATTATTCATAGATAGACTTGATCATAAACCCACAATTCATCGGTCTCAACAAACACACCGCAAAAAGAAGATTACATCGAATAGATCTCCACGAGAGAGGGGGAGAACATTGTATTGAGATCCAAAAAGAGAGAATAAGCTATCTAACTATGGACCCATAGGTCTGAAGTAAACTACTCACACTTCATCGGAGGGGCTTGGATGATGATGTAGAAGCCCTCCGTGATCGATGCCCCCTCCGGCAGAGCTCCGGAACAGGCCCCAAGATGGGATCTCGTGGATATAGAAAGTTGCGGCGGTGGAATTAGGTTTTTGGCTCCGTATTTGATCGTTTGGGGGTACGTGGATATATATAGGAGGAAGAAGTACGTCGGTGGAGCAACATGGGGCCCACGAGGGTGCAGGGTGCGCCTGGGGGGGGGGGGGGCAGGCGTGCCCCCTACCTAGTGGCCTCCTGTTAATTGGCTTGACGTAGGGTCCAAGTCTCCTGAGTTGTATTCGGTGAGAAAATCACGTTTCCGAAGGTTTCATTCCGTTTGGACTCCGTTTGATATTCCTTTTCTTCGGAACCCTAAAACAGGCAAAAAACAACAATTCTGGGCTGGGCCTCCGGTTAATAGGTTAGTCCCAAAAATAATATAAAAGTGGATAATAAAGCCTAATAATGTCCAAAATAGTAGATAATATAGCATGGAGCAATCATAAATTATAGATACGTTGGATACATATCAGGCCTCCCCGGTGGCCCCCTCGGTGGCGTGCTCGGCAGCGTCTTTGGCGGCCTCCTCGGCGGCGATCCTCTCGGCGTCCGCCTCGGCGGCCTTGGCGATGCCCTCAATGATGGCGTCCACGTCCTCTGGGTTCATCGAGGAGGAATATGGGCGCCGAAGAAGGGGGTGAGGCAAGGCCAGGACCAGGAGCCAAAAGGGGGGGGGAAGCAGGGACGAACGACAAACGACTTACCTGTGCCAGTACCCGGCTGGGAAACGGAAACCCCCTCCCCACCAACATTTGGCGTCGAGGCAAAGCTGCCGGCGCCCAAGTTGTCCTCCTCCTCCTCCATGTGCATGGGCCCGGTGCCAGGCGCCCTTGCCGGGGATGCCCCCCGGGGCGGTGTGGTCGATGGGGGCGGCGTGTTGGGAGTAGCCCTCTGTGGCTCCTCCTCCTGCTACTCACCTCCTACGTACCTGACAAGGTCAGCACCAAGGTGTCATGCCTCTGACACATGTCGACGGGAGAAGAGTGATGAACTTACGCTGGGGGCTCTGCCGGGGGCTACTCAACACCACCAATGGCGCCCCCGAAGTACCAGCTGGGGGCTAACCACCTGCTGAGACCTTGGCCCTCTTCGCTCTATGGGCCAGCGTCTCCCCGTCCCTGCAAAGATGAAAACAAGTCAAGACAAGCAACGCAGATTGGGGAGGCAGAGATAACGAAAATGAACCAGATACTTACTCATCGTCCGCCTGCTCCTCTGCTGTCTTCCTCTTCCTCCTCGGGATGAGGGATACATAATCAAAAGTAACCTCCATATCAACATTCGCTGGAGGAGGAGAAGGAGGTGGTGTCTGGGCACGCGCGGATCAAGAAGGGGCGGCTGTCTTCTTCTTCACCGCGGCCTTCGTCGGCTTCTTTGCCGCCGCGGCCCTCGTATGGTGCCCGGGCTCCTCCAAGGTCAGCTGTGATCGCACAGCCCTGCCGGGCCGGACCGGCTCACCGAAACCGGCCCGTCGCAGGACTCGCCCCCTCCCCGTAGGTGGCGTCGGCTCTGCGGTCTCGGCCTCCTCCGATGACGACCCGCCGGTCACATCTTCAACCAAAAGAGCCTCGGTGCCAGCGCTGCTGGCTCCCCCAGCGGCCATCGCCCACCGAGAGAGCTCCTCCTCCTCCGTGGCCGTCGCGGCCTTGTCCTCCACTCCGCCGGTGTTGCCGGCCTCCCTAACAAGTTGCGCCTCCCTCGCCCCGGTGGCGATGTAGTCCAGCTCTGCCCGGGAGGTGTACTGGACAAGCAGCCGCTCGGCGTCGGTGTTGACATACACCTCGTGCAGGGTGTCGAAGAACTGCTGCACTTCAGCATCCTCTGGCTCCTTCCAGCTCAGGACGGGTCCGTGCGCGTTGTAGTCCGGCATCATGGCGATGATCTCGGACCGACGTGAGTTGTTGCACAACGGGACCACCCCCGTCGGCAGTTTGAACAGAGGCCCCTTGAGGACCTTGTCGGCCTTCACGGTGGCCCTCGCAACCTTGCCGGTCTTCTCGACCTCGCCGTCGCGGCCCACGCCGAGCTGGAAGATCCACTAGCAGAAATGGGCGTGCGCCATCATTGTGAAGTTGTGGTCGAGGCCAGGGTGGAGCCGCATGATGTCGACGGGGTTCGTGAAGAGCCAGGCTGGCCTCCCCTTGTTATGCAGAGGAGCGATCCGGCGACGTATGAAGTCCGCCCCGATCATCTCAAGGGTGAGCACGGCCTGGGTAAGCCGGAGAATCCTGGTGGTGGCGACCATGAGCTTCCCGTCGTCAGCGTCGACGTCGCTCCAATCGCTTCCGTGAACCAGCGGCGCCCGGCGAACTCTGCAGAACGCCAGCGGGTCCTTCTCTTTGATCCAGCACCATCGGCCCCGCCATTCTTCCCACCTCTCCTTCATGGCGCCGTCCGGGTACGCTCCCTTGGATTTGGGATCCAGGCGATGCACCCCGAGATGGCACCTCCTGTTTGGATCCGAGGGAAGAAGTAATGGCGGAAGAGCGCCGTGTTGGGGTGCACCCCGGCAAAGCCTTCGCAGAGGTGCGCGAAAAGGGCCATGCACGCCACCGCATTCGGAGTAAAATACAGGAGGTGGAAGCCGAAGGTGTGCATGATGTCACTGAAGAAATCTGAGAAGGGAGGACAGAGCCCACAAGAAAAATAATCAACAAAGAAGGGGTACCGATTTGGGGCAGCCTCGGCGCAGTTGGCGGGGATGACGCGCGTGGCCGGATGCCCCGAATTCTCTCCCCCGTCTTCACTCCCCATAGGGGCCTGAAGGAGTCCCGAAGCTCGAACACGTCGACCGTCGAGGGGAAGAAGGCGGACTGAATCCGCTGCACCGCCAGCGCACTCTTCGGTAGCTTCGCGGCTCCGGCGTCCTTGGCCACTCCCTTGCCCTTGGTGGATTTTGGCGCCATGGCGACCGGGGGAGGAGGGCAGGACAGAGGGCAGCGGAACCGCAACAACGGCAAGTGGGGACGAAGCTTAAGGAAGAAGAGGAAGGCATATGGAGGTTTCCGAGATTGGGGTTGCGCGGAGGGTAAAAGGAACAGTGCGCTCGCGGTTATCCCTTTTTATGGGGAAGCCGCGGGGCGCGATGCCCATTTACTGCGACGTGACGCATGCGTGTGGAAACCGTCCCACGCATGCCGCCCACGTCACGCACACCCCTCCACGCCGCTCCACGCGCGCGGGTCATGGGAGGCGGAGCACGTGAAGAATCTTACCACGATAAAAATAGCCCCACCTGCCCGCGCACCGTTTTGGGCCTGGCCCAACAATGCGTCTTGCCTATGTGTGGCCCAGGCCCGGGGGCTCCTGTCGGTGTACAAAAATAGGGGTGCATCTTTGTACCCCTTTTCCTGTACACGGGCAGTCAGAGCTGCGCCCACGGCCACACCAAGCAGAACTAGGGAGGTGAGCCAAGGTAAGATCGAAGCCCATGACAATCAAAGCAACGCCAAGGCCAATACCACAATGAGCAGAGGGACGAAGCAAGTTCCCTCGGGAAGACCCTTGCCGGGCGGCCTCAGCGACCCCGGCAAGACCCTTGCCAGGACAGCTCGCCCCACACCAACAGAGCGAGCCACCCTTGAGCCCACGGCCCCCAGTGCCATCATCAGCGTGGGGCCAGGGCTCGGGAAGGCACCTCTGTGGTGGATGCAGATCTTTCTGGAGACATATTCAAGATCAGATTAGAAGACGACAATTCTCGGCAAGATCCTTGCCAAGGAAGGCCACCAGACCCCCGGCAAGATCCTTGCCGGGGATGACAACACGCCAGGACGAGACCCTTGCCGGGCCACCCGGCAAGGCCCTCGCAAAGTCACCGGCAAGGCCACCGCCAAGCCCACGTCAACCAAGCTTCCACCGCCGTTCACATGCAGCTGCCATCCCAACCAGCTGGGTGGGCACCTACGTGGCAACATGCAGCTCCCAGGCCAACTCATCAACCACCAGCGTGGCGGCATGCAGATCTTTGTGAAGGCTCCACCACCGCACCAACTCAGCTGCTTGCCTGCCTACATGGCACCGCACACATCCCTGGCCGAGGCGCGTGTCGAAGCGAGGAGCAGCGGCGACGGACGGGACGGGCCTCGCCCCCGTCCCCGATAAAGCAAGAGGACACCTAAGTGATGCATTAAATGCACCTTGTCCTGTAATACGAGGGATAACCTCGTGCCACTGTAGACCTTTCAACCTCCTGTGTGCCACTGTAGCAACCCCTTTTTCCTATAAAAGGAGGCCCGAGGCGACGAGGAGCGGGATTCGGCTCTTTCGATCCACACGCTGACCACAGCTAGTTCGAGAGCTCAAGAACTCTCAGAAATACACCCACCAAAGCAGGACTAGGGTTTTATGCATCCTCGCGGCCCAAACCTGGGTAAAAGATCATTGTGATGTCTACTAGCCCTACTTTCCTCACAACCCTGCACACCGGCAACCGTAGTAGGGATTCTTGTGATCCCATAGGTGTCATTCCACACCGACACCGGAGCTCCACCGGAGGGGGTATCAATCACGGAGGGCTTCTACATCAACACCATAGCCTCTCTGATGAAGTGTGAGTAGTTTACTTCAGACCTTCGGGTCCGTAGTTATTAGCTAGATGGCTTCTTCTATATTTTTGGATCTCAATACAAAGTTCTCCCCCTCTCTTGTGGAGATTTATTCGATGTAATCTTCTTTTGCGATGTGTTTGTTGAGACCGATGAATTGTGGGTTTATGATCAAGTTTATCTATGAACAATATTTGAATCCTCTCTGAATTCTTTTATGTATGATTGGTTATCTTTGCAAGTCTCTTCGAATTATCAGTTTGGTTTCGCCTACTAGATTGATCTTTCTTGCAATGGGAGAAGTGCTTAGCTTTGGGTTCAATCTTGCGGTGTCCTTTCCCAGTGAGAGTAGGGGCAGCAAGGCACGTATTGTATTGTTGCCATCGAGGATAACAAGATGGGGTTTATATCATATTGCATGAGTTTATCCCTCTACATCATGTCATCTTGCCTAAAGCGTTACTCTGTTCTCTTGAACTTAATACTCTAGATGCATGCTGGATAGCAGTCGATGTGTTGATTAATAGTAGTAGATGCAGGCAGGAGTCGGCCTACTTGTCTTGGACGTGATGCCTATATACATGATCACACCTAGATATTCTCATAACTATGCTCAATTCTGTCAATTGCTCAACAGTAATTTGTTCACCCACCGTAATACTTATGCTCTCGAGAGAAGCCACTAGTGAAACCTATGGCCCCCGGGTCTATTTTCCATCATATTAATCTTCCAATACTTAGTTATTTCCTTTGTCATTTATTTTACATGCATCTTTATTTCTCTTTATCATAAAAATACCAAAAATATTATCTTATCATATCTATCAGATCTCACTCTCGTAGGTGACCGTGAAGGGATTGGCAACCCCTTTATCACGTTGTTGCGACGAGTTTATTTGTTTGTGTAGGTGCGAGGGACTCGTACGTGGCCTCCTACTGGATTGATACCTTGGTTCTGAAAAACTGAGGGAAATACGTACGCTTCTCTGCTGCATCACCCTTTCCTCTTCAAGGGAAAACCAACGCAGTGCTCAAGAGGTAGCAAGAAGGATTTCTAGCACCGTTGCCGGGGACTCTATGCAAAAGTCAACATACCAAGTACCCATCACAAACCCTTATCTCCCGCATTACATTATTCTCCATTTGCCTCTCGTTTTCCTCTCCCCCCACTTCACCCTTGCCATTTTATTCGCACTCTCTCTTTCCGTCCTCCTCCTCTTTCTCTATTCGCCTCTTTTTGCCCATCTCTTGTCTGCTTGTGTGTTGGATTGCTTGCTTGTCACGATAGCTCTATCTAGATTTGGTGATCTCCACCTTAAAAGGTTAGAAGAGATCGAAAGCAACATCAGGAGTTTTATGGTCTTACAATTTGAGCATAATAATTTCTTCAGAAATGAGCTTAAAGAGCAAAAAAGCTTTATGAGTTATATGAATAAAGAGCTCGATGATATGTCTAAAGAATTTGATGGTTTAAAATCTCAGATTGCTCATCTTGAGAAGTTAATAGCTGAAGTTTCGGATAAGCAAGCCACCTTAGTTAATAAGATGGCCGCTAAGCCAAAAAAAATTTGGAAGACAAAGATGAAGATCTAAAAGTTATTGATGTGTCCCCTATTAAATCTTTGCTTTGTAATATGAATCTTGATAATGATGGGACTGAATATGATCCACCTTTAGATAGAACACGTTCCAAAAATTCGGAGTCTTTAGATCTTGATGCTAAAATTGTTAAAAGTGGGACTGAAGAAGTCAAAACTTTAAATATTGATGAACCCACTATTTTGGATTTCAAGGAATTTAATTATGATAATTGCTCTTTGATAGATTGTATTTCCTTGTTGCAATCCATGCTAAATTCTCCTCATGCTTATAGTCAAAATAAAGCCTTTACCAAACATATCATTGATGCTTTGATGCAATCTCATGAAGAAAAACTTGAGTTGGAAGTTTCTATCCCTAGAAAACTTTATGATGAGTGGGAACGTACTACTAAAATTAAAATTAAAGATCATGAGTGCTATGCTTTGTGTGATTTGGGTGCTAGTGTTTCCACGATTCCTAAGACTTTGTGTGATTTGCTAGGTTTCCGTGATTTTGATGATTGCTCTTTAAACTTGCACCTTGCGGATTCCACTATCAAGAAACCTATGGGAAGAATTAATGATGTTCTTATTGTTTCAAATAGGAATTATGTGCCCATAGATTTTATTGTTCTTGACATAGATTGCAATCCTTCATGTCCTATTATTCTTGGTAGACCTTTCCTTAGAACGATTGGTGCAGTTATTGATATGAAGGAAGGGAATATTAGATTCCAATTTCCATTAAGGAAAGGCATGGAACACTTCCCTAGAAAGAAAATTAAATTACCATATGAATCTATTATGAGAGCCACTTATGGATTGCCTGCCAAAGATGGCAATACCTAGATCTATCTTCGCTTTTATGCCTAGCTAGGGGCGTTAAACGATAGCGCTTGTTTGGAGGCAACCCAAATTTATTTTTATTCCCTGATTTTTGATCCTGTTTAGTAAAAAATAATTTATCTAGCCTCTGTTTTGGTTGTATTTTTTGTGTTTAATTAGTGTTTGTGCCAAGTAGAACCGTTGGGAAGACTTGGGGAAAGTCTTTTTAATCTTGCTGTAAAAAACAGAAACTTTAGCACTCACGAGATTTGATGTAATTTTTATTTGGAAAGTGATATTTAGTTAATTATTTTTGAAGATGATTAATAGATAAATTCCTCACGTCGAGCAATTTATTTTAGAATTTTTGGGGCTCCAGATCTTGCGTTAGCTACAGATTACTACAGACTGTTATGTCTTTCACAGATTCTGTTTTTCACATGTTGTTTGCTTATTTTGATGAATCTATGGCTAGTAAAATAGTTTATAAACCATAGAGAAGTTGGAATATAGTAGGTTTAACACCAATATAAATAAATAATGATTTCATTACAGTACCTTGAAGTGGTGTTTTGTTTTCTTTCGCCAACGGAGCTCACGAGATTTTCTACTTTAAGTTTTGTGTTGTGAAGTTTTCAAATTTCGGGTAAAGATTTGAGGGATTATGGAACAAGGAGTGGAAAGATCCTAAGATTGGGGATGCCCATGGCACCCCCAGGATAATCTAAGGACACCTAAAAGCCAAAGCTTGGGGATGCCCCGGAAGGCATCCCCTCTTTCGTCTACTTCCATCGGTAACTTTACTTGGAGCTATATTTTTATTTACCACATGATATGTGTTTTGCTTGGAGCGTCTTGTATTATTTAAGTCTTTATTTGTTACTTTTCCACAATCATCCTTACTGTACACACCTTTTGAGAGAGACACACATGAATCAGAAATTGTTAGAATACTCTATGCGCTTCACTTATATCTTTTGAGTTATATAGTTTTTGCTCTAGTGCTTCACTTATATTTTTTAGAGCATGTTGGTGGATTTGTCTTATAGAAACCATTGGTCTCTCATTCTTCACTTAAATTATTTTGAGAGTCCTAAAAACATCATGGTAAATTGCTTTAATTATGTTAGGCATTCAAGATTAATAATAAAAATTTCTTATGAGTGTGTTGAATACTATGAGAAGTTTGATACTTGATAATTGTTTTGAGATATGGAGATGGTGATATTAGAGTCATGCTAGTTGAGTAGTTGTGAATTTGAGAAATACTTGTGTTAAAGTTTGTGATTCCCGTAGCATGCACGTATGGAGAACCGTTATGTGATGAAGTCAGAGCATGATTTATTTATTGATTATCTTCCTTACGAGTGGCGGTCGGGGATGAGCGATGGTCTTTTCCTACCAATCTATCCCCCTAGGAGCATGCGCGTAATACTTTGCTTTGATAACTTGTAGATTCTTGCAATAAGTATATGAGTTATTTATGACTAATGTTGAGTCAATGGATCATACGCACTCTCACCCTTCCACCATTGCTAGCCTCTCTAATACCGCGCACCTTTCGCCGGTATCATACACCCACCATATACCTTCCTCAAAACAGCCACCATACCTACCTATCATGGCATTTCCATAGCCATTCTGAGATATATTGCCATGCAACTGACCACCGTTCCGTTTACTAAGACATGCTCCATCATTATCATATTGCTTTGCGTGATCATGTAGTTGACACTATATTCATGGCAAAGCCACCATTCATTATTCTTTCATACATGTCACTCCTGATTCATTGCATATCCCGGTACACCGCCGGAGGCATTCACATAGAGTCATATTTTGTTCCAAGTATTGAGTTGTAATTGTTGAGTTGTAAGTAAATAAAAAAGTGTGATGATCATCATTTTTAGAGCATTGTCCCAAGTGAGGAAAGGATGATGGAGACTATGATTCCCCCACAAGTCGGGATGAGACTTCGGACTAAATAAAAAAGAGGCCATAAAAAAAGAGAAAAGGCCCAAACAAAAAAATGAGAGAAAAAGAGAGAAGGGACAATGCTACTATCCTTTTACCACATGTGTGCTTCAAAGTAGCATCAAGATCTTCATAGAGAGTCTCCTATGTTATCACTTTCATATACTAGTGGGAATTTTTCATTATAGAACTTGGCTTGTATATTCCAATGATGGGCTTCCTAAAAATTCCCTAGGTCTTCGTGAGCAAGCAAGTTGGATGCACACCCATTTAGTTCTTTTTAAGATTTCATATACTTATAGCTCTAGTGCATCCGTTGCATGGCAATACCTACTCACTCACATTGATATCTATTAATGGGCATCTCCATAGCCCGTTGATACGCCTAGTTGATGAGAGACTATCTTCCCCCTTTTTGTCTTCTCCACAACCACCTTTCTATTCCATCTATAGTGCTTTATCCATGGCTCACGCTCATGTATTGCGTGAAGATTGAAAAAGTTTGATAACACCAAAAGTATGAAACAATTGCTTGGCTTGTCATCGGGATTGTGCATGATTTAAATACTTTGTGTGATGAAGATGGAGCATAGCCAGACTATATGATTTTGTAGGGATAACTTTCTTTGGCCATGTTATTTTGAAGAGACATAATTGCTCAGTTAGTATGCTTGAAGTATTATTATTTCTATGCCAATATTGAACTTTTGTCTTGAATCTTTCGGATCTGAATATTCATACCACAATTAAGAAGAATTACATTGAAATTATGCCAAGTAGCATTCCACATCAAAAATTCTGTTTTTATCATTTACCTACTCGAGGACGAGCAAGAATTAAGCTTGGGGATGCTTGATACGTCTCCAACGTATCTATAATTTTTGATTATTCCATGCTATATTACATCCTGTTTTGGACATTATTAGGCTTTATTATACACTTTTATATTATTTTTGGAACTAACCTATTAACCGGAGGCCCAACCCAGAATTGCAGTTTTTTGCCTATTTTAGGGTTTCACAGAAAAAGAATATTAAACAGAGTCCAAATGGAATGAAACCTTTGGAAACGTGATTTTCAGAACGAACATGATCCAGAGGACTTGGACCCTACGTCAAGCAATCAACCAGGAAGGCACGAGGTAGTGGGGCGCGCCTACCCCCCAGGTGCGCCCTCCACCCTCGTGGGGCCCACGTTGCTCCACCGATGTAATCCGTCCTCCTATATATACCTACGTACCCCCAAACTACCAGAAACGGAGCCAAAACCCTAATTCCACCGCCGTAACTTTCTGTATCCACGAGATCCCATCTTGGGGCCTTTTCCGGAGCTCCGCCGGAGGGGGTATCGATCACGGAGGGCTTCTACATCAACACCATAGCCTCTCTGATGAAGTGTGAGTAGTTTACTTCAGACCTTTGGGTCCATAGTTCTTAGCTAGATGGATTCTTCTCTCTTTTTGGATCTCAATACAAAGTTCTCCCCCTCTCTTGTGGAGATCTATTCGATGTAATCTTCTTTTGCGGTGTGTTTGTTGAGACCGATGAATTGTGGGTTTATGATCAAGTTTATCTATGAACAATATTTGAATCTTCTCTGAATTCTTTTATGTATGATTGGTTATCTTTGCAAGTCTCTTTGAATTATCAGTTTGGTTTGGCCTACTAGATTGATCTTTCTTGCAATGGGAGAAGTGCTTAGCTTTGGGTTCAATCTTGCGGTGTCCTTTCCCAGTGACAGAAGGGGCAGCAAGGCACGTATTGTATTGTTGCCATCGAGGATAACAAGATGGGGTTTATATCATATTGCATGAGTTTATCCCTCTACATCATGTCATCTTGCTTAAAGCGTTACTCTATTCTCTTGAACTTAATACTCTAGATGCATGCTGGGTAGCAGTCGATGTGTGGAGTAATAGTAGTAGATGCAGGCAGGAGTCGGTCTACTTGTCTTGGACGTGATGCCTATATACATGATCATACCTAGATATTCTCATAAGTATGCTCAATTCTGTCAATTGCTCAACAGTAATTTGTTCACCCACCATAATACTTATGCTCTTGAGAGAAGCCACTAGTGAAACCTATGCCCCCCGGGTCTATTTTCCATCATATTAATCTTCCAATACTTAGTTATTTCCTTTGCCATTTATTTTACTTGCATCTTTATTTCTCTTTATCATAAAAATAACAAAAATATTATCTTATCATATCTATCAGATCTCACTCTCGTAGGTGACCGTGAAGGGATTGACAACCCCTTTGTCGCGTTGGTTGCGAGGAGTTTATTAGTTTGTGTAGGTGCGAGGGACTCGTGCGTGGCCTCCTACTAGATTGATACCTTTGTTCTCAAAAACTGAGGGAAATACTTACGCTGCTCTGCTGCATCACCCTTTCCTCTTCAAGGGAAAACCAACGTAGTGCTCAAGAGGTAGCACCTACCCGCCGCCTCGTGCCGGCCCGCGCATGCCATGGTGGAGCACCCTAGTGATACGTCTCCGTCGTATTTACTTTTCCAAACACTTTTGACCTTATTTTGGACTCTAACTTGCCTGATTTGAATGGAACTAACCCGGACTGACGCTGTTTTCAGCAGATTGCCATGGTGTTATTTTTGTGTAGAAATAAAAGTTCTCGGAGTGACCTAAAACGTCACAGAGATTTTTTTGGAATTTATAAAAAATATTGGCGAAAGAATCAACACCAGGGGGCCCACACCTGTCCAATGATACGTCTCCAACGTATCTATATGAAGGAAATATGCCCTAGAGGCAATAATAAAGTTATTATTCATTTCCTTATATCATGATAGAAGTTTATTATTCATGCTAGAATTGTATTAACCGGAAACATAATACATGTGTGAATACATAGACAAACAGAGTGTCACTAGTATGCCTCTACTTGACTAGCTCGTTAATCAAACATGGTTATGTTTCCTAACCATGGACAAAGAGTTGCATTTGATTAACGGGATCACATCATTAGTTGAATGATCTGATTGACATGAACCATTTCATTAGCTTAGCACCCGATCGTTTAGTATGTTGCTATTGCTTTCTTCATGACTTATACATGTTCCTATGACTATGAGATTATGCAACTCCCGTGTGCCGGAGGAACACTTTGTGTGCTACCAAACGTCACAACGTAACTGCGTGATTATAAAGGTGCTCTACAGGTGTCTCCAAAGGTACATGTTGGGTTGGCGTATTTCGAGATTGGGATTTGTCACTCCGATCGTCGGAGAGGCATCTCTGGGCCCTCTCGGTAATGCACATCACTTAAGCCTTGCAAGCATTGCAACTAATGAGTTAGTTGCGGGATGATGTATTACGGAACGAGTAAAGAGACTTGCCGGTAACGAGATTGAACTAGGTATTGGATACCGACGATCGAATCTCGGGCAAGTAACATACCGATGACAAAGGGAACAACGTATGTTGTTATGCGGTCTGACCGATAGAAGATCTTCGTAGAATATGTAGGAACCAATATGGGCATCCAGGTCCCGCTATTGGTTATTGACCGGAGACGTGTCTCGATCATGTCTACATTGTTCTCGAACCCGTAGGGTCCGCACGCTTAAGGTTTCGATGACAGTTATATTATGAGTTTATGCGTTTTCATGTACCGAAGGTTGTTCGGAGTCCCGGATGTGATCACGGACATGACGAGGAGTCTCGAAATGGTCGAGACATAAAGATTGATATATTGGAAGCCTATGTTTGGATATTGGAAGTGTTCCGGGTGAAATCGGGATTTTACCGGAGTACCGGGAGGTTACCGGAACCCCCCGGGAGGTATATGGGCCTTAGTGGGCCTTAGTGGAAGAGAGGAGAGGTGGCCAGAGATGGGCCGCGCGCCTCTCCCCCCCTTGGTCCGAATAGGACAAGGAGAGGGGGCCGGCCCCCCTTCCTCCTCTCTCTCCTCTTTTCCCCCTCCACGAATCCTATTCCAACTAGGAAAGGGGGGGGTGTCCTACTCCCGGAGGGAGTAGGACTCCTCCTGGCGCGCCTCCTCTTGGCCGGCCGCCCCCCCCCTTTGAGCATTTATATACGGAGGCAGGGGCACCCCCTAGAGACAAGTTGATCAATGTGATCATATTCTTAGCCGTGTGCGGTGCCCCCTTCCACCATAGTCCTCGATAATATTGTAGCAGTGCTTAGGCGAAGCCCTACGACATTAGTACATCAAGATCGTCACCACGCCGTCGTGCTGACGGAACTCTTCCCCGACACTTTGCTGGATCGGAGTCCGGGGATCGTCATCAAGCTGAACGTGTGCTAGAACTCGGAGGTGCCGTAGTTTCGGTGCTTGATCGGTTGAGCTGTGAAGACGTACGACTACATCAACCTAACGCTTCCATTGTCGATCTACAAGGGTACGTAGATCACACTCTCCCCTCTCGTTGCTATGCATCACCATGATCTTGCGTGTGCGTAGGAATTTTTTTGAAATTACTACGTTCCCCAACACTATAATTTTTGATTGTTCCATGATATTATATTATCTGTTTTGGATGTTAATGGGATTATTTATACACTTTTATATTATTTTTGGGACTAACCTACTTACCCATTTAGATGTGGTTTTATGCTTTTAATTAGTGTTTGTGCCAAGTAGAACCTTTGGGAAGACTTGGGGAAAGTCTTTGCGATCTTGCTGTAAAAAAACAGAAACTTTAGCGCTCACGATATTTGCTTCCATTTTTTACTGGAGAGTGCGATTAGGTTGATTCTTTTCGAAGATGATTAATAGATAAATTCCTCACGTCCATCAATTTATTTCAGAATATTTGGGGTTAGAGAAGTATTCGAAACATACAGATTACTACAGGCTGTTCTGTTTTTGACAGATTCTGGTTTTCGTGTGCTGTTTGCTTATTTTGATGAATCTATGCCTAGTATCGGAGGGTATGAACCATAGAGAAGTTGGAATACAGTAGGTTTAACACCAAAATAAATAAATAAATAAATAGTTCATTACAATATATTAAGTGGTGGTTTGTTTTCTTATACTAACGGAGCTCATGAGATTTTCTGTTTAAGTTTTGTGTTGTGAAGTTTTCAAGTTTTGGGTAAAGATTTGATGGATTATGCAATAAGGAGTGTCAAGAGCCTAAGCTTGGGGATGCCCAAGGCACCCCAAGGTAAAACTCAAGGATAACCAAAAGCCTAAGCTTGGGGATACCCCGGAAGGCATCCCCTCTTTCGTCTTGTTCTATCGGTAACTTTACTTGAGGCTATATTTTTATTCACCACATGATATGTGTTTTGCTTGGAGCGTATTGTATGATTTGAGTCATTGCTTTTTAGTTGACCACAATCATCCTTACTGTACACACCTTTTGGGAGAGACACACATGAATTGGAATTTATTAGAATACTCTATGTGCTTCACTTATATCTTTTGAGCTAGACAATTTTGCTCTAGTGCTTCACTTATATCTTTTAGAGCACCGTGGTGGTTTTATTTTATAGAAATTATTGCTCTCTCATGCTTCACTTATATTATTTTGAGAGTCATTCAGAACAGCATGGTAATTTGCTTTGGTTATAAAATTAGTTCTAATATGATAGGCATTCAAGATGGGTATAATAAAAACTATTATAAAAAGTGCATTGAATACTATGAGAAGTTTGATACCTGATGATTGTTTTGAGATATGAAGATGGTGATATTAGAGTCATGCTAGTTGAGTAGTTGTGAATTCGAGAAATACTTGTTCTAAAGTTTGTGATTCCCGTAGCATGCATGTATGGTGAACCATTATGTGATGAAGTCGGAGCATGATTTATTTATTGATTGTCTTCCTTATGAGTGACGGTCGGGGATGAGCGATGGTTTTTTCCTACCAATCTATCCCCCTAGGAGCATGCGCGTAGTACTTTGTTTCGATAACTAATAAATTTTTGCAATAAGTATGCGAGTTCTTTATGACTAATGTTGAGTCCATGGATTATACGCACTCGCACCCATTCACCATTGCTAGCCTCTATAGTACCGTGCAACTTTGGTCGGTACCATAAACCCACCATATACCTTCCTTAAAACAGCCACCATACCTACCTATTATGTCATTTCATAGCAATTCCGAGATATATTGCCATGCAACTTTCCATCGTTCCGTTTGTTATGACATGCTTCATCATTGTCATATTGCTTTGCATGATCATGTAGTTGACATAGTATTCGTGGCAAAGCCACCGTTCATAATTCTCTCATACATGTCACTCATGACTCATTGCATATCCCGGTACACCGCCGGAGGCATTCACATAGAGTCATATTTTGTTCTAAGTATTGAGTTGTAAGTAAATAAAAGTGTGATGATCATCATTATTAGAGCATTGTCCCATGTGAGGAAAGGATGATGGAGACTATGATTCCCCCACAAGTCGGGATGAGACTCCGGACGAAAAAAAGAAAAAAAAGAGGCCAGAAAAAAGAAGAAGAGAAAAGGCCCAAATAAAAAAAATGAAAAATGAAAGAAAAAAGAGAGAAAGGACAATGTTACTATCTTTTTACCACACTTGTGCTTCAGAGTAGCACCATGATCTTCATGATAGAGAGTCTCCTATGTTATCACTTTCATATACTAGTGGAAATTTTACATTATAGAACTTGGCTTGTATATTCCAATGATGGGCTTCCCCAAAATGCCATAGGTCTTCGTGAGCAATCGAGTTGGATGCACACCCGCTTAGTTTCTTTTTGAGCTTTCATACAATTATAGCTCTAGTGCATCCATTGCATGGCAATCCCTACTCACTCACTTTGATATCTATTGATGGGCATCTCCATAGCCCGTTGATACGCCTAGTTGATGTGAGATTAGCTTCTCCTTTTTGTCTTCTCCACAACTACCATCCATTTCCACCTATAGTGCTATGTTCATGGCTCACGCTCATGTATTGCGCGAAGATTGAAAAAGTTTGAGAACATCAAAAGTATGAAACAATTGCTTGGCTGGTCATCGGGGTTGTGCATAATTGAAATATTTTGTGTGGTGAAGATAGAGCATAGCCAGACTATATGGTTTTGTAGGAATAACTTTCTTTGGCCATGTTATTTTGAGAAGACATAATTGCTTTGTTAGTATGCTTGAATTATTATTATTTTATGTCAATATTAAACTTTTGTCTTGAATCTTTCGGATCTGAACATTCATGCCACAATAAAGAAAATTACATTGAGAATTATGCTAGGTAGCATTCCACATCAAAAATTCTGTTTTTATCATTTACCTACTCGAGGATGAGCAGGAATTAAGCTTGGGGATGCTTGATACGTCTCCAACGTATCTATAATTTTTGATTGTTCCATGCTATTATATTATATGTGTTGGATGTTAATGGGCTTATTTATACACTTTTATATTTTTTTTTGGACTAACCTACTAACCCAAGTCACAGTGCAAATTACAGTTTTTTTGCCTATTTCAATGTTTCGCAGAAAAGGAATATCAAATGGAATCCAAATGGAATGAAACCTTCGAGAGAGTTATTTTTGGAACAAACGTGATCCAGAGGACTTGGAGTGGGCGTCAAGAAATCAACGAGGAGGCCATGAGGCAGGGAGGTGTGCCTGCCCCCCTGGGCGCGCCCCCACCCTCGTGGGCCCCTCGTGGCTCCACCGACCTACTTCTTCCTCCTATATATATCCATATACCCCGAAAACATCCAGGAGCACCACGAAACCCTATTTCCACCACCGCAACCTTCTGTACCCAAGAGATCCCATCTTGTGGCCTTTTCCGAAACTCCGCCCGAGGGGGAATCAATCACGGAGGGCTTCTACATCAACACCATAGCCTCTCTGATGATATGTGAGTAGTTTACTTCAGACCTTCGGGTCCATAGTTATTAGCTAGATGGCTTCTTCTCTCTCTTTGGATCTCAATACAATGTTCTCCTCGATCTTCTTGGAGCTCTATTGGATGTAATTCTTTTTGCGGTGTGTTTGTCGAGATTCGATGAATTGTGGGTTTATGATCAAGTTTATCTATGAACAATATTTGATTCTTCTCTCGAATCTTTTATGTATGATTGGTTATCTTTGCAAGTCTCTTCGAATTATCAGTTTGGTTTGGCCTACTAGATTGATCTTTCTTGCAATGGGAGAAGTGCTTAGCTTTGGGTTCAATCTTGCGGTGTCCTTTCCCAGTGACAGTAGGGGCAGTAAGGCACGTATTGTATTGTTGCCATCGAGAATAAAAAGATGGGGTGTATATCATATTGCTTGAGTTTATTCCTCTACATCATGTCATCTTGCCTAATGCGTTACTCTGTTCTTATGAACTTAATACTCTAGATACATGCTGGACAGCGGTCGATGTGTGGAGTAATAGTAATAGATGCAGAATCGTTTTGGTCTACTTGTCACGGACCTGATGCCTATATACATGATCATGCCTAGATATTCTCATAATTATGCACTTTTCTATCAATTGCTCGACAGTAATTTGTTCACCCACCGTAATACTTATACTATCTTGAGAGAAGCCACTAGTGAAACCTATGGCCCCTGGGTCTATTCTCCATTATATTGATCTCCCGTCAACTAGCTATTTTTGGCGCCGTTTATTTTGCAATCTTTATTTTCCAATCTATATCATGAAAAATACCAAAAATATTTATCTTATTACCTCTATCAGATCTCACTTTCGTAAGTGACCGTGAAGGGATTGACAACCCCTTTATCGCATTGGTTGCGAGGTTGTGCAGGTACTAGGCGACTTGCGTGTAATCTCCTACTGGATTGATACCTTGGTTCTCAAAAACTGAGGAAATACTTACGCTACTTTGCTGCATCACCCTTTCCTCTTCAAGGGAAAACCAACACAGTGGTCAAGAGGTAGCATCCATGAGGGTGGAGGGCTCGCCCACCCACCTGGGGGGCGCCCCCTGTCTTGTGGGCCCCCTGAGGCTTGATAACCCACAAGTATAGGGGATTGCAACAGTTTTTGAGGGTAGAGTATTCAACCCAAATTTATTGATTCGACACAAGGGGAGCCAAAGAATATTCTCAAGTATTAGCAGCTGAGTTGTCAATTCAACCACACCTGGAAACTTAATATTTGCAGCAAAGTAATATGATAGTAGTGGTAACAATGGTAAAAGTAACAGTAGTAGTTTTGGTTTTATAGTGATTCTAACAATAGCAACGGAAAAGTAAATAAGCGAAGAACAATATATGAAAAGCTCGTAGGCAATGGATCAGTGATGGATAATTATGCCGGATGCGATCAATCATGCAACAATTATAACATAGGGTGACACAGAACTAGCTCTAGTTCATCAATGTAATCTAGGCATGTATTCCGAATATAGTCATACGTGCTTATGGAAAAGAACTTGCATGACATCTTTTGTCCTACCCTCCTGTGGCAGCGGGGTCCTATTGGAAACTAAGGGATATTAAAGCCTCCTTTTAATAGAGTACCGGACCAAAACATCAGCACATAGTGAATACATGAACTCCTCAAACTACGGTCATCACCGGTAAGTATCCCGATTATTGTCACTTCGGGGTTAACGGATCATAACACATAATAGGTGACTATAGACTTGCAAGATAGGATCAAGAACTCACATATATTCATGAAAACATAATAGGTTCAGATCCGAAATCATGGCACTCGGGTCCTAGTGACAAGCATTAAGCATAGCAAAGTCATAGCAACATCAATCTCAGAACATAGTGGATACTAGGGATCAAACCCTAACAAAACTAACTCAATTACATGATAAATCTCATCCAACCCATCACCGTCCAGCAAGTCTATGATGGAATTACTCACGCACAACGGTGAGCATCATGAAATTGGTGATGGAGGAAGGTTGATGGTGACGATGGCGGTGGATTCCCCTCTTCGGAGCCCCGAACGGACTCCAGATCAGCCCTCCCGAGAGAGATTAGGGCTTGGCGGCGGCTTCGTATCGTAAAACGCGATGAATCCTTCTCTCTGATTTTTTTTTTCTCCCCAAACACGAGTATATGGAGTCAAGATGGACGTCAGTGGAGCATCAGGGGGGGCCATGAGGGTAGGCGCACCCCCACCTTACCTTCGTATATGCGGTATCTACCTGTCGTTCCAAGTAAATTTGTATGTGCCAAACTCTAAAACTTCAAATGAAATTCTGTTTTGTATGCTCGAATAGCTCATGTATCAACTAGGGATGTTTGTATCTTCCATGCTAGGTGGGTTATTCTCAAGAGGAGTGGACTCCGCTCCTCATTCACGAGAAAATGGCTGGTAACCAGGATGCCCAGTCCCATGCTTAAATTAAAATAATTGCAAACAAAACTCCCCCAGGATTATTGTTAGTTGGAGGCACCCGTTGTTTCAGACAAGTCATGGATTGATGTTTGTTGGTGGTGGGGGAGTATAAACTTTACCATTCTATTTGGGAACCGCCTATAATGTGTGTAGCATGGAAGATATCGAGATCTCTCGATTGTTATGTTGACAATGAAAGTATGCCACTCAAAATATTATTTATCTCTATTTCAAAAATCGAGCTCTGGCACCTCTACAAATCCCTGCTTCCCTCTACGAAGGGCCTATCCATTTACTTTTATGTTGAGCCATCATCCTCTTATTAAAAATCACAAGTTGGAGAGCACTGCTGTCATTTGCATGCATTACTATTAGTTTACATTGAGTATGACTGTGACTGGATCTCTTTTACTATGAATTACAATGTTTAGTCAGTCCTTGAACTCCAAAGGTGCTCTGCATTTATGTTTTGTGGTCTCAGAAAGGGCTAGCGAGATACCATCTTGTTATATCATATTATGATTGTTTTGAGAAAGTGTTGTCATCCGAGATTTACTATTATTTCTCGCTAGTTGATTATGCCATTGATATGAGTAAACATGAGACCTAAGTGTTATTGTGAATATGGTTAGTTCATAATCTTTTCTGGAAACTTGAATGCCGGCTTTACATATTTACAACAATAAGATCAAACAGAATTTGTAAAAGTTTTTCTTTATCACTTTCAGTTTGTTAACTGAATTGCTTGAGGACAAGCAAAGGTTTAAGCTTGGGGGAGTTGATACGTCTCCGTCGTATCTACTTTTCCAAACACTTTTAACCTTGTTTTGGACTCTAACTTGCATGATTTGAATGGAACTAACCCGGACTGATGTTGTTTTCAGCAGAATTGCCATGGTGTTATTTTTGTGCAGAAATAAAAGTTCTCGGGATGACCTAAAACTTCACGGAGAATATTTTTGGAATTTATAAAAAATATTGGCAAAAGAATCAACATCAGGGGGCCCACACCCTGTCCACGAGGGTGGGGGCACGCCCACCCCCCTGGGGCGCGCCCCCTGTCTCGTGGGCCCCCTGAGGCTCCATCGACCTCAACTCCAACTCTATATATTCATGTTCGGGGAGAAAAAACGGAGAGAAGGATTCATCACGTTTTACGATTCAGACGCCGCCAAGCCCTAATCTCTCAGGGGGGCTGATCTAGAGTCCATTCGGGGCTCCGGAGAAGGGAATCTGTTGCCATCGTCATCATCAACCTTCCTCCATCACCAATTTCATGATGCTCACCGTCGTGCATGAGTAATTCGATCGTAGGCTTGCTGGACGGTGATGGGTTAGATGAGATTTATCATGTAATCGAGTTAGTTTTGTTAGGGTTTGATCCCTAGTATCCATTATGTTCTGAGATTGATGTTGCTATGACTTTGCTATGCTTAATGCTTGTCATTAGGGCCCGAGTGCCATGATTTTAGATCTGAACCTATTATGTTTCCATGAATATGTGAGTTCTTGATCCTATTTTGCAAGTCAATAGTCACCTACTATGTGTTATGATCCGGTAACCCCAAAGTGACAATAATCAGGACCACTCCCGGTGATGGCCGTAGTTTGAGAAGTTCATGTATTCACTAAGTTTTAATGTTTTGTTCCGGTACTCTATTAAAAGGAGGCCTTAATATCCCTTAGTTTCCAATAGGACCCCGCTGCCACGGGAGGGTTGGACAAAAGATGTTATGCAAGTTCTTTTCCATAAGTACGTATGACTATATTCGGAATACATGCCTACATTAAATTGATGAACTGGAGCTAGTTCTGTGTCACCCTATGTTATAACTGTTGCATGAGGAATCGCATCCGACATCATTATCCATCACTGATCCATTGCCTACAAGCTTTTCACATATTGATCTTTGCTTAGTTACTTTTTCCGTTGCCACTATTACAATCACTACAAAACCATTAATGTTACTTTTTCCACCGTTACCGCTACTTCCATATTACTTGTCTACTAAATACTTTGATGCAGATATTAAGTCTTTCAGGTGTGGTTGAATTGACAACTCAACTGTTAATACTTGAGAATATTCTTTGGCTCCCCTTGTGTCGAATCAATAAATTTGGGTTGAATACTCTACCCTCGAAAACGGTTGCGATCCCCTATACTTGTGGGTTATCACCTAGCCACACACGTGCTTGCAACAGCGACCACACCGGTGTGGCGCCCCTCGCCATGGTCGACAATAGGAGGCGCTGCAGGTGGGCCTGGGCAGACACAGCGACATGGGGCTCTCACTAGCGGCCTAGGTCGTGGATGGCGGCACTACCATGCGCAGACACGGGATGGCGGTGCAAGCAGGCGCGGTCACGGGATGGCAGGACGCACGCGGCAGCGGTGTTGCGGGTGCGGGGCGTGGTGGGCTTGCCGAAGAGCGCGAGGCGGCGGCGCTGCAAGCTCGGCCTCCAGCCGCCGGTAGAGGTGGTGAGAAACGGAGGGAGAAAGAGGAGAGGAAATTGAGGAGGAAGAAGAAGGTGTGAGACAGACAAGTGGGACCCCCGTCCATGTCAGCAGGTCAAACATTGACTAGGACTAATCTTCGCCACATCAACCTAGACATCTGGATCCCACCCGTCAGTTTTGCTATTAATGCGGCTCAGTTTTGAATTAGTGCATTCTATTATTCACTTGGCGCAGAACTGGTGATCTTTTGTGTTTTTTGCCAAAAGAGGTGGTTTTGAAATACCCTAGTTACAAATGTAATGGTTTTTGAGCAATTTACTCCCCGAAGATGGGGACTCACATCCTCTTCTCTTGCACAACCTCAAGAGTTTCTGTGGAGTTTTGCCCGTCAGGCTTTGGGGCCTTATTGGAGGCCCTCGAACTGGTCGGGTTCCTTTAAAAGTCATGCCATCCAAACCGGAAGGAGGAGGCACCTCTTCTAGTTGGTGTTTACGGTGTTAGCTTAGACTTTGTGGATGATACACAATAATATGGTGATTGAGTGGGTCTCTGTTAGGCGGGCCTCTGACATTATCTTCAAATTATTTTCATTTGTGCAGCATTAGCACCCGTTGTATAGACATCGAGATCGCGATTGCCTGAGTGTTATGATGGATGAGATAACTGCTCTGGCTCGCCAACTTGCCTCGCAGCAGGCCCCATGAAACTTTGGCCACTTGGCGGTCTTTTTTTCGTTTTTCTTTCATGATTATATTTCAGGCGTGTTTGTGTTGATGCCTCAACAGGCTATTTTATTTTACGGCATTTGAACTTATTGTATAAACGTGTTGTTGATTTTATCTATAAAGCGTGGCGAAATCCAAAAATGCCAAATGGAGGCCGAGCTCCATGGAGACCTTAATTTGAAATTTTGCACACATACACATTACATCCTTGTATACATGTGTATTTTTTTCAGATTTTTCTGAAACTGAAATTTTTGAATTTTCAAAATTAAGGCCTCCATGTAGCGCGGTTTCCAAAATGCCATACTCGGCAAAAGCATATTACGAGAAATGGAATATTTAAGAAATATTGAACACGCTAACAAATTTATTTCATTTGTCCTATCATTTTTTTGTGTGTGTCCGAGTAGGGAGAAGGAAGTCGTATGTACATGCAAAACGGCTAACCTGTTAATTATCGGTACTTGCAGTGAATGCCATTAATTACTCGCAGATGAGCGCTTCATGTTAATTCTCCGAATTCCAAACTGACGCATACGCTTCTGCAAGTTAACCCGTCGTGTTGTCCTATATAAGCAACGTCAATTCCTCTAAAACTTCACCAAATCAACTGAGCTCAGAGTCACAGATGCAGCAGATGACCATGTCTCCTTCCATCTGCGTCGCCATCTTGTTGCTTGCACTGGTCTCGCCTTCGCCATCATCAGCCAGCATTAACAACAACAATGGCGTCGCCGTCGCGGCCCCTAGCGTGCCCACGGCGACGCAGTTCCTGCAGGCGCACAACGACGCGCGCCGCGAGGTCGGCGTGGCACCCCTGACGTGGAACTCGACGCTGGAGCAGGACGCCGAGAGATACGCGGGCCGGCTTGGTATCCGCTGCAAGCTGGAGCCGCTGAAGTGGGACGCCCCGCATATCTACGGGCAGAACACCTACTGGGGCAGTGGGTTCAACGATGGCGCCGCCGTCACTGGCTCGTGGGTGTACGAGCAGCAGTCGTACGACCACCGCGCCAACGCGTGCGCGCCCGGCAAGGTATGCGGGTCGTACACGCAGGTGGTGTGGAACACCACGCGAGAGCTCGGCTGCGCCCGCTGCACCTGCCGGAGCAGCCGCGACACCGTGGCTGTCTGCAGATACTTCCCTCCCGGCAACTACCGCGGCGTTCCGCCATACTGAGCACATCTATACATCATGTCTGTGTTCAAATAATGTATGATGCGAAACAAGACGTTTCGTCCGGCGTTTTATGGTTATAAGAAATGGGAAATTTGGATTACACTGGGACCGAAGCTGTCTGTTACTGTACTTATTTTTGTTTAGTTGGCCACATGTGCACCCAACGTGTTCTCCTGTGCCACCCCCATCCCCGCGCCTCAACCACCGAAGCCCACAGCCTGACCCGCATGTGGCTTTGCTAGCACGTGCACACATTCATCTTCAGAAAACCAACACCAGGCTAAAATTTTCTGCTTATTTGGCAGACGAGACCCAAACGAATGGGGCTATAGGTTAGACAGTGAGTTGATCACCGTTGGTTTGATGAGTCGGAGTTGAGGGTTTTTGACTTCTTTCGTTGCTGAATTAGCAATCTTGGAATTGCTACGTCCAATAAAAGCTAAGTGACGTTGCACAGAAAATGTTTTTTACTAACATGTGGAGTACAAATCGTATCACACCTTTCGGTTACACTTCAACTATCAACTATCTACTTATCAACTAATTCCTAGAATCAGGAGGAGCAGATGTACCAGCTTGCCCAACCATTTTTAGTTGCCCACTGGAAAAGAAATACTAGGATAGCGAATTATTGTACGGGTCCTTCTCCATTTGACCATGATGGTGTTGTTACTCCGCGCAGGACACTAGAGCTTTGCAACTGCATATCCTGATGGTTCCCAGTCCTAGCATGTCTATGGGTATCAATGACACTGACAGAGAAATTCCATTTGAGCACAAAATTTTGTGCATGTATGAACCTAAGAATGACTGGACTCTACTCTTTGGTTGGCTCAGGTGCCCAATATGGTTTGTCTGTGAACTGTTGTTCCATCTCTTTTCTCACGCTTAAATAGGAACAACGTGTGTTGCAACAACCATGGAATGGATGCTTTCTTGAAGTTCAGTACCTCCATAATGGGCACATGGTCATTCATGTATTGCTCGGCATCACTCCCTCAATGAAGTGATCGTACTGACTTAGGTTCACACACGATTTTCATTACAACAGAAGTTACATGATCAGTCTGCAAGGCAGCGTACAAGTTCAGACTGCTCACCTAACATTATTACAGTTCTTCCTAGCCAAAATAAGGCAAGTTCAGAGTTTTGCTTTAAGCATTCCTTTAATTCCGCCAGCGCAAGGCAAGCGGGTGACTGATCGAACTCTTCAATGTTCATCCCTTTGCAACAACAACGTATTGTCAGTTTCAAAGCACACAGATTTGAAGCCTCCTGCTACTTCTAGTTGGGCACCTCGTAACGCAACCATGATGTCAGCGTGAAAAGGATTTAGGAATTCTCCAATTCTCCAACTGTTCTATTAGGACTCAGACTTTCAAAGTTATTAGGATCTGAACATGCTTTTACCTTAGTTTGTACAATTTTGTGTTATTTTGGCTTCACGCTGCTGCTGCGCATAAAGTACAGTAAACTCAGATGATGCATGAAAAAAACTGCAGATCTAGCATAGTTTTTAAATTCAGATTTTTGTAACTAATTATGTGATGCCCTTATGTTAAAATGCTTATTTGTTCTTCAACTAGGCCAACAACGGCTGCTAGCAATGATATATACATATCAACAGTTCCAAGGAGGTGCATGTGTGAGTATGCATAACATAGTATATACATGCCTGACCCTGTGACTGGAGGAGATCCAGGAAGGGATGAACTCAAAATCATCTGTGATTTAATTGGAAAATACTCTTCAGCATCTGAAACATCTAAAGGTGATTGCAGCAGTCCTACCCGCTAATTATTGCTAATTAGTACTCCAGTGTTGAATCACTCAGCTAAGTATCAACACTCCCTCGAGACTTGGCTATTAGCAAAGTAGTGCTAGGTCCTCGGCGTTCGTTCTTACTCTCTATTTTCTCGAGTCTTTGGTTTCTCTTTATTCACTTTTCGCTTTCTATTTTCATTATCACTATTCATTTGGTATCTTGGTTTCTCTTTGTTTAGTCTCCACCCTCTTTCTCTCGTACCTTATTTTTTTTCATTTGTATGTCTAAGTTAAGAATGAGAGGCTAGATAAACAAACAGGAAAATGCTCAGTTCGTTCAGGCCTTAGGGACGCATTCCATCACTGTCCATCAACAAGTTCAACTCCGACAATGGTTCACCGATAATGTGGGCCGGTGCACCACGTCAGCAACCTCGACGTCCTGACAGGGCATTTTCCAACTGGGCCTATTGTAAACGACGAGACCATGAGGATGTAATCAGTAATGTTGCTCCTGGAATAGTTATTTTCTATGAGTGCTCACTCCCCGCATCTTGTTCTGTTTTTTGTTCTATTTTTCAGAAAATGAAGATGTACTTTGCCGTTCCACCAATCTCGGCAAAAGAGTAGATTATGGCGCCCCTCGTGCTACAGTGGAATTGAATCACAAAATATTCTGCAGATTCATCAATCAATGAAGGAGGTTAGTTTTTACCTGAGCGGCAACGACGGCCACCGTGGTCTTGCTGGAGCCTCGCTTGCAGTCGAAAGTCATCAGCTTCAGGGTGTGCCAGCACAGCCAAAATAGACGCCACCTTCGGCGGGGAGCAACAGAAGCAACTGTGAGGATTTGGCCCGCTGATACGAGCAACGGCGGCTCCATACCCGCATCCGCAGCTCCGAGCCGCTGGTCCGCCGAGATGCAGATGGAGCCGGCGAGCCGTTGCGCCTCCAAGTTGCCGGGCCACCGAGATGCAGATGTAGCCGCTGCGCCTCCGAGCTGCAGGGAGAGCCGGTCCGCCGCCAAGCTGCAGGGTGAGCTGCCGTGAAGATGGAGCCGTGCTTTGTCTCCAGTACGAGTAGTGGGTAGAGGGGAACGAATCCAATGAACTGTTCGATGGAACCAAGACCAACAGTGAACCACGTGGTGATCTCTACGCTATATGCGCCACGCGTGTGTATAGGTGTCCAGAGACCAGAATGTGTGGTTCTGTGTCACAGTGGCACAATTGTAATTTTATTTTGGTGTTAATTTGTAGCACTTGTATGATCTGTATTGTTTTTTTTCTGATTTATTCCAACTACTATTCTTAGAATATAAGAGCATATACAGCCACAAGTGTCAAAATCTGGCCCCAACCGCCTGCAGACGCACTGCTCGTCCACGGACAGTGGTTAGTCACCACAAAAAATTTGTATTCATGACCAGATACCTCCTTTGCAAATCATCAAATCCATAACTAAACTACTCTAAATTTTCGCCGATGACAATCCTTATTGTTTCGGTCTGTGTCCATGTCTAGCAGCCTGCTGCACCCCTCAGAGTGGAAGTGCGGTCGCCGGGGAGGGAGCCCCGCATGTCCCATGTTCTACTCTTCCTTGTCAGAGCCCGGAGCCTGCACGTAGTCGGTAGACGTGAGATAGACGATGGATGGACACGTCCACCATGACGCGGTTGCGGTGCCAGGGGTCGCCGGACACCCATTGTGCCGCCGGAGAATGCGACTCCTCATGTGATGTGACTGTTGTTGGAAATTAATTCTGTGTATAGCAAGGATAAGATATTAAGCTTGAAATTAGTCATTTATGGTTTACACTATTGTTTGTGTTTCACGTTTCTTTTTAATAGCTTCCTCCTGGTACTATTATGTGTCAATACCTAATAAAAACTATGGTCCAAAATTATGTGGTGTACAAAGTCTCAAAAGCACTTTGGAATTGATAAAAGTAAAAGTTTGTTTGTCCTGAGCAGCAAGGATCTTGATATGGTGCTTAAAAGCACTAACCCCTTCTTCATTGTTCACATACATTTGTTGTTCCTTTAATGATTTACTTTTCTCGGCGTTTTTTGTGTGTGTCTGTTTTTATGACCAGCTTGGCCATTGCTCTGGAGTGTGTCGTTCAACTCAAAAAGAGCAAAGAATTTGAGACTGCTTAATCTTTTTTTCAATAGGTCATATTCAACAACCAACTTTAGCCAAGAACAAACCATCAGCAAGAAAGTGTAACCTGGGATTTTTAGAGTCCGCACATGAGCTCTCGCGGCTCGCCAGGCGATTCGCGAGGCGACCCGCTCGGCGACCCATGGGCCGCCCCCGTCGCCCCCGCTGCTCCGGCCACCCCACCCTCCTCAAGTCCGGCAGTCGTCCCCACCCACCTGACCGCCGCTGTGGTCGCCGGCCCCCGCCCTAGAGGTAAACCTAGCTCACTCTCTGTGGATAGTTTGATTCGTGCTCGTCCCTGTGCCTCTGTTCTGCGTTCGGGTATCGCTTTTCGTCAGCGAGTGATTTCCTCCTTCCTCTCCCCGGTGTCTCGCGACCTGTTGGCCTTCCCGGACCTCGGCCCCCCGGCGTTCTTTGGGTTGTCACCCCATTCCCGTCGAAATGCTTCTCGGTCAGTAGGGTGGCGCGCCTTCTCTCCTATTTTTTCTGCTCCCCTGAAGAACGGCTTGCCGTCACCCGCGACCATGCCTTGGTGTTCGTCGTTGAGGTCGCGAGCCCCGCCATTGCCGAGTTCCTCGTCGCCATTGGTCCGGGGCTCATGCACGCCATCAACCTCGCCCTCTTCGTCTCGCGGGATGGGGCCTACGCTGTCGCAGCCAAAGCCAGGGCCCGTGCCATGCGCGCCGCGGCCTATGGCCACCAACCAGGAGTTACTGCATGTGCACCCGTTAGGCGGCGTAGACTCCTTGAGATTTGGTGCCCAGTCCCTGCCTCAGTTAATTCCCTCGGTTTGCTCCTCCTACCACCAGCTAACGTTTCGCCCTCTGATTCGCTCGGAACCCCCGATGAATCTACGACCCATCATGCGCCCGATCTTCTGACGAGCCCGGTCGCGTCCCTGCACGACAACCAGGCTGTCGGTAGCGGCTGTCCGCAGCGCATTGACTGCGCGGGAGGGGATGGCTCCGCGGCGGGTGTCACTTCGGCGTTTAACTCTGCGCCAGGAAAAAGAGGGAGCCCATACAGGGATGCGCTCCTTTCGCCACCCCGCGATCTAAAGCCCCTCCCCCCCGTGCTCTCCACCCCTTCCTCTCTCGCTTTCTGGTTGCTTTCGCTGCCTATCCACCCTTCACTACGTCCGTGACTGCCGCGATCCCATGTGTTGTCGTCGCTGCCGTGTCTCGGGGCACCGCGCCGGCTCTCCGCGTTGCTCCATGGCCTCCCCCACAAGCTCGCTTCCCCCAAGGGGGCTGCCGCCTCCCCTCCTAGGCCGGCGCCCGCCCCCACCCCCCCATCCCCCCGCCTCCGCCTCCACCGCCTCCCGCCCGTCGCCCTGCCACCCCATACCCATCTGCTCGCCTCCGCTCGACTAGGCTCCTAGATGACCTACCTCAGCTAGGAGGGTTCGAGGCTGGGGGGCCGAGCTTGCCGATTGTTGCGTCCTCTGTGGCAGGCATGGTGCCCCGCTTTCGGGACATCTCCACGTCTGCCGTGGTCTCCTCGCTGCCTCCATCCCCCACCCCTCCTCTCCGGTTACCAGCCGCCCGGAACCGGTCGTGCCCGCTCAACCTTCGCTGGGTGCTCCTTCCCTAGGGCTGGCTGTGGCCAATGGTGAGGGGGGTGGCCCGGGGTCTAGCAGCGCGCCAATATCTGGCACATCTGCGGGCTCCGAGTCCTCCAGGTCCTCTGGGCGCTCCATCGCTGCGAAATCCCTCCGTCCCGATGCGGTGGAGGTGTTCATGCCGGAGGGTGACTACGCGGCAGCCTTGCGGCTTGCGGTTGTTACCATTGAGCCGCCCAACGCCTTCCACAACGACACGGCGGCGGTCCAAGCGGCCCTCCTCCGCGACATCGGGCACATCCTCCCCGAGACGATCCCCTCATCGATTGGCGCCATGTACCTCCGCTTTGCCACTCCGGCGGACCGCGAAGAAGCCATGTGCCACCAGCCGTTCATGCACGAAGGGGCGTGTATCGACCTCCACCGCGAGGAGAGGTACAGGCGCACGGACATGCATGTCGACACGTGTGCCCTCCTCGCTGCCACCTGCTTCCCCACCAAACACCTAAACCCTACCGGCATCACGGCGGCCTTTGTGTCCTTCGGCAAAGTGCTGGAGGTTGATCCTCTGGTGCTGGCCGGGCGGGACCTGGTCACGGTGAGGGTGGTGGTGCGCCTCCGCAACCCTCGTGACGTCCCCTGCGACGTCTGGCCCATTGGGAGCCGTTGAGGGGCCCGGGTGATCTCGGTCTGGCCAGTCCGTGCTTGGGCTGCCAGCGACTCCTTCTCCAGGGAAGGCGTGTACCTCCCCTTCTTCCGCAACCCGCCTCCGCCGTTCACGCACAACTTCCCCATCCTCCAAGGGGCGCCTATGGGGCGCGGGCGCGGCGGGGCTCAGGACCCTCCCCTCCGTGGGCAGGGTCGTGGTGGGGGCGTCAGCTCGCCTCTCTGCTGCGCGTGGTGGGGCGAGGGATGAGCCTCTCCACCTTCCTCTCTACCATGCGCTCCGTGATGCCACTCCGTCCCCCCTGGTTCACCTCTCCTCTCGGGCTCGGGCGATGACCACTCTCGGGTGACTAACGTAGAGCTGGACGAACCTGCAGAGGAGGAGGAGGGCGGGGATGGGGAGGCCCGCTGCAGCGCCCATCTCGCCAAAAAGGAGAGCGCGACCTAGGTGAGCATCGAGTCCAAGGCGATGCGTCTCAAAGCTTTGAAGGAGGCTCTCTCCGGTTGCTCCCTGAGGCTCAAATCAAGTGTGGAGAAGGACGGGATCCTGGATGCTGTTGTCGCCCCCTTGGGCAAGAAAAAGGTGGCGGGGCTCCGATCTGCCGCCTCCATCCCAGCTGCCAAGGTGCCGGGGCCTCCTGATGATTAGTTTTCCTTCTGTCGACATCGTTTGGGGGCTTAGCTCGATGCCTTGCCTTTCCTTACGTATCTGCCCTCCCTCTGGACTGCGTGTATCTTTCTTTCTTCATGTTATCCTTCGTCGTTGTCCTTGTCTTAGGGTTTGTCCCTCCGGTGTGTTCGGTTGTAATGGGGAGTAACCCGGCTAGAACTATTCGTGTCTTGTCCTGGAACGTCCAGGGTCTGGGGCTAAGGACAAATGTGATGTTGTTAAGAACTTGGTGGCTTCTTCTAATCCCTGTTTTGTTTGCCTCCAGGAGACCAAGTTAGCTTGCTTGGACTTCCGTAAGGCTGTAACCTTCCTCCCGGGGCGTCTCTCGGATTTTGTCACTAAAAATGCTGACGGGAGCCGTGGGGGGTTGTGACAGCATGGGATCCGTCTCGCTATGCTTTGGTTTCCTCTTCGGAGTCGCGTTTCTCTCTCACCTCGACCTTTGCTTGCACCTCCTTAGATGTGCATATTGTGATCACCAACGTGTACGGCCCCTCCGACCACTCGCTCGTTGATGATTTCGTTGACGATATGGTTGCATTACCTTCAGGGGTCTCGGATGCCTGAATTGTGGCCGGAGATTTCAACCTCATTCGCTTCCCGTGCGAGAAAAACAATTCCCATTTTGACGCCGGGCGAGTGTCTAAGTTCAACTCGTTGATCAACTCCCTTGCCCTCCACGAACACCATCTTTCGGATCGCCTGTTCACATGGACGAACCGGCAGGATAACCCCATCCTTGCTCGGTTGGACCGCGCGTTCTTTGACAACAGATGGAACACGACCTTCTCCAACTCGACCCTCTCCTCTCTCCCTCGCACCATGTTGGATCATGTTCCGCTTATGATCTCTGCGTCCACCAAAGTCCCTACCCCACTCGTTTCTTCTTCGAAACTGCTTGGCTGACCAATCCTATGTTCCTCCCCTCCACTCTTCCTTCCTAGACCAGATCGGTTAGAGGCACTGGGGCCGGGGGCCTTCTCTCTGCCGAAAAGAAGGCGTTCAGGTCTGCCTCTAAGGCATGGAAAAAGCACCACCGGTACATCCCCACCTTTGATAATGATTGCCGGTTTCTGATCGAGTTGCTTGATTTTGGGGAAGAAGATCGTTCTTTGTCTGCAGATGAAAAGTTGCTGCGGAGAGATGCTCGTCAGGCTCTCACGGCATCAATCCTCCGCCAAAGTGAGCACTGGCGTCAGCACGGGAAACGCGCGGTGTGCGAGGGGGATGAGAACACTCAGTTCTTCCATGCATCCACCTTGCATCGACATCGCAGCAACGCGATCCCCGTCCTGGAAGTCGAAGGGGCGCGGTTTGTGGACCATGCAAGAAAGGCCGCTACGCTGCTGGGCTTCTTCTCCAAGCTTATGGCCCAGCCGCGTCGGCCCATCTGGTGGTTCTCGCTAGCTGGGCTCTACGCCCGTTCTGCTCGGGTGGATGGTGCGCCCCTCGTAGCCCCGTTCTGCCGAGCCGAGATCAAGGCGGCGGTTGATGCCCTGGACCATACCAGTGCCCCTGGCCCTGATGGGCTGAGCCCCGCCTTCAATCAAGCAGCCTAGGAAGGGCTTGCTGCTGATGTCCAGAGGCTATTCGACGACCTCCATGCCGGCTGCGTTTCTCTGGACGGGATCAACCGCGCCTATGTGGTTCTTCTACCTAAAATAGATGGGGTCCCGACACCGGCGGATTTTAGGCCTGTCTCGCTTCAAAATGGAGACGTGAAGTTCCTGTGCAGAGGGCTAACAACAAGGCTTCAAAGGCAGATTATTGCGCTGATTGACAAAGATCAATCTAGGTTTGTGAGAGGGAGAAGCATCTCGGAAAACTTTGTGTATGCCGCCGAGCTCATCCAGTGCTGTCACAAAAGGGATGCCCCCACGGTGGTGCTCAAACTAGATTTCTCCAAAGCTTTTGACTCAACTAACTGGGAAAGCCTTCGCGCCATCATGGAAGTCCGTGGATTCCCAGCGCCCTGGTGCGATTGGATCGATGAAATCCTCTGCTCTTCCTGTTCGGCAATTCTGCTTAATGGTGTGGCTGGGAAATGGTTTGAACTGAAATGCGGGCTCTGTCAGGGGACCCGATCTCGCTGTACCTCTTCCTGATTGTGGCGGATGTATTGCAGCAGCTGATCTGGCAAGATGATGTGATGAAGCACCCGTTGGTGCCCGATGCCCCTGCGGTGGTGCTCCAGTACGTGGATGACACCTTGATCATCATGCGGGCGTGTGAGGAGGGGGCTGCCCGTCTGCGAAGGATTCTAGACATGTTTGCAGATCAATTTCACTAAGAGAACCTTGGTCCCGATTCATGTCGATGCGGTGGTTCAAGAGATGGTTGTCCATGCATTAGAATGCTCGGTCTCATTCTGGTTCGACAACTGGCTGCCCTGTGGCACCCTCGCCGCGACCTTCCCTGCTCTCTTTTCGCATGCTGTTACTCCCGAGATGACTGTCTGGGAGGCAAGAGAGGAGGGCCTTCTTAGGCACCTCGTGCCGCGCCTCACGCGTGTGGGCGAAAACGAGCTAGGTGTGGTCCTGGCAATGATGGAGGCCCAGCCGGCGAGAGAGGAGGGGGATGATCGGTCTCTCCTCCACATCACGACACCCCGCGGCACCCTATCAGCTGCCATGGCGTACAGACTGCTGAGGTTTGGTGGCCTGGTTGCTCCGTTTGCGACCTCCATCTGGGAAATGAGAGCGCCGTCGCGCGTCAAGTTCTTCTGCTGGTTGATGGTGCAGAAACGTATCCATACAAGAGATGTCCTGCTCAGAAAACACATTGTGGAGCCTGATGGTGCTGGGTGCCCCGTGTGTGAGGAAGAGCTGGAGAGTGCGGATCATATGATCTTCTCCTGTCCGTTTGCAAGATCCTTCTGGGGGCGGATCAGCGTCAACGTCGAGGGGGTGAGCGTGAGCTGCTTGGATCACCTGGCCTCTGCGGCGAGCTCGGCGGTCGGCTCTGCACCTGAATTCGCCATGCTATGCTGCTGGCACTCATGGAAGCACCGGAACGCGGTTGTGTTCCAAGGGAAGCGTCCTTCTCTCGCTCGGTTACTTGGCTCATGTAAGGAAGACGTGCTATTGTGGCGCGGGCGCATGAAAGAAACCTATCGGACCCATGTTGAAACTTGGATGCAGGCTTTGGGGTAGCTAGGGCAGTTTGTTCTTTTTCCCTCCCCTATGTAAAACTACAGTGTGGTGTCCTGTCTCATGCTTGTAATCACCTCCTCTGGTTAATATATTCAGGTGGGGGAAACTCCCCCCCCCCCCTTGAAAATTCAAAAAAAAAGTGTAATCGGGGACAGGTGTGCAGAAATCCTTGAGAAAAAAGATAATCACAATGAAATGCTACTTTCCAGGGATTTATTGTGGTCCTTCAATTTTTCAGTAGGGAACTCAAATGGTTTGTGGAGAGAGGAAGTTGATTTTCTTCTTATTGCACTTTGTTTTCTTCCATTTGTTTGAGTCTCTTGAAAGCTAATGTTGTTGTAGTGTCTTTTTTTTACATTTTCATTTTGTTGGGAGAAAGATGATGCTCTTTCTTGGGAAATTTCTTATGAGATAGAACAATAGTCCTCTTAAAAAGTTCTTCCCCAAATGTTTTTGTGTGTGCAACTACGATCGGTTTTTGTATTCATTTATTGTACAGTTTTATTCTGCAGAAGCGGCAAAAAGGTTAATTATGAGGACGGCGAAAGACTACATATCTTAGTTACCAGAAGCTGGGTTATCAAAGCAATCTACATGATCTATCTCTGTCTATGTAGCTTTTCTTACAAAAGTTATGTGATCAAAACAATCTACATGATGCATATCTGCCTATGTAGCTTTGCTTAGTATAAACTGATCTCATGGTTTTCTTTTAGCCTATTAACCTACTATCAATGTAATATATAGCACTATGTATGAACTATTTCCTTATGTTTAAAGAATATCGGTCTCTAAATATTCCAACTTGCATGTCTTGAAAATTTGGTTTGCTATCGCCCTTCGCGCCATCGGTGCAACTGGTCATCTAGCATGGAGAAAGGTCAAGCGTATGATTTCGCCTTCAAATGCATTTTCAAGGGACCTGATCGTCTACTCAATATAAGCAAGTTGGAAGAGCCCCTTGTTATATAACGTAGTATTAGTATAGATGCCTACCAAGATTTCTATGCTTATCATCCTTTTGAATCTTATTTAATCACCTAAGACCATCCTATCTATTAAACGTCGGTCATTTGCTCCTTAGACGGTTGTGTGGTTTGCTTTTGAAATAGCTATGATGCAAGAAATATATTCTTTTGCCTTCAAGTGCACGTCCAAGGGCCTCTGCATAATTGTTTATCACTATCGCTTGCTTGCTGCATGCAGTATCATGAGTTGTGCTTTGGCAGGAACAATACTTTAAAAAATTGTTTCTTTGTCTATTGCTCTGCTCATTGCAAGTATGCAAGCTCTGCTTTTTGAAATTCTTGGTGTAAAGAAAAATATTTTTGTTTGTTCTATCAAGAATATTAGCTGGAATAAGTCCAGATGTATGCCAACTAAAAAGTCTTTTATGCGTTTATTTTCATATGTTTCATTCTGTATCTACATATTTCAATGCACACTCTTTCAATATTTGGCTTGCGCTCGGTCTTTGGCCATGGGCGCAACGGGTCATCAGTGAGAGGAAAGGCGGAGGGGACGATGGAGGAGATCTCCATCACCGGGCCGCCGCCGCAAGCAGGGAAGAGCCGCTGAGGACGAGGCTTGCCTGCTCCCTCAGCATGCTCCCATCCGTGCTCCCCTTCATTTATTCTCCATCCAACAGCCAAAGTAAAACATAAAATCCCGTGTATTCTCGTATGTCTTCCTCCGAATACCCGAACAAGGAACAACCATCGTGCTGCTCGACGAGTTGAACGCCACACTCTAGTAATCCTTCGACCAGGCCACGGCCTCGCTTGTGTCATCGGCCGCGTCGGCCTAGGACCTGACGGAGGAGTGCAACGGATGGGGCCGACGCCATGCTGGCATGGATGGGTCACCGTACGGCCTGCCGGCGGCAGCAGGGCAAGCTCGCTGCGTGGGGCGGAGAGGCGATTCTGGACGGCGGGGGGCGTGCGGTCGACCGGGACTGTGTTCATAGTTAGGCTGGCACAGAGCTGCACGTCGATACAAAGAAGGTCTATTGCAGCTTGTAGCTTTGGCTGGGAGTGTGACCGATGCCGGCGACACAAGCATGACCGATGTGAATAGAGTAACAGACTCCATGCCATTTACGTGTATGTAGGAGAGGATTGCATGTATTACGGGATACAGGTGGATGAGGATTAGACCGGTATTCCTGATTATTTTTTGGTAGTGAAAAAAAGGACGAAGGGTAAAGAAATTACTGAACCGTGCGATGGGGAAGGAAGGACGTCCGTTAATTATCGGTACTAGCAGTGAATGCCATTTTTTTTAAGTTAAAGCAAAGCTTTATAACTTAACGGTGTACGGGTAAATCACCCGCAACACAAACAGCCATTTGGGCTGGTACATCGGACTCCCACTCGACGGCCGAGTTTGCAGGGTACATACGACCAAGGCTTGCTAGTTCATGAGCCGCGGAGTTAACACTACGCCGACACCATTTTATTACAAATTTAGAAAACCACAGTTTAAGCTGGTATTTTGTGTCCTCGATGACAGCAGCGTACGCCGAAGAATCGACCTTCCGAATATCCATTGCTTCTGCCAGCAATTGTGAATCAGTTTCAAACTCTGCTCGAATAATCCCCAAGTCAGCTGCAAATGAAACAACATTTGACAACGCCACGACTTCCGCTGCAAAGGCATCTTGGATGAGTTCCTGTCTTCCTGCCCGTGCACCCACCACTTCGCCGTCGCTGGTTCTTGCCACCGCACCCCAGCCTGCATGGAGCTCCCCTGAGACGAAGGCGCCATCAACATTGAACTTAACCATGTCTTGAGCAGGAGGCCTCCATTTATCAGTGCACTGTGGCTTGGGTTCTGGAAGGAAAACCTGCATATATTCCAGAGTAGAGCTGCGTGTGCATCTCGCTACGTCGGCCGCTGTCAAGACACGCTCCCCATTTCTCACTTTACCCCTAGCGCTCCACCACATCCACCAGAATGTGAGAATCTGCATCCTTTTTGGGGTGTTTAGCTCCCAAAGGTAGTCCATCATCACATGTACAGATGAGATTGCTTGCAGCTCCCTTCTTTCCTTCTCTAAGCCTAGTTCCCTCCACACCACCTTCACTGATTTGCACTTGATGAACAGGTGCCCCCCGTCCTCATCAGCTTGCCCACAGAAAAAACATTTCGTGCTCTCCACTTTCAAACCTCGCCTCTGCATGTTTGACATGAGTGCTAGAGATTCATGCTGCAGTCTCCAAGTGAACATCTGGACAGTTCTCAGGCACGGCAATTGCCAGATTCTTTTCCAAGAATCGTCGCTGCAAGTGTTCAGGTTACCCGCTTCGGCTGTGCTCTGTCCCACTCCCCCATTCTTCCTTATAGCCTTCAGTTCCATGTGCAGCTTATACGCACTCTTCACAGAGTGTATTCCCTTGCTGTCGAACTGCCATGCAACGAAGTCATGAACCCCCTCCCACAATGGCATCTGCAGAATGTGTCTAGCATCCTCTGTGCAAAATGTATCCCGCATAAGGCGCTCATCCAATTGCTTTGTGGAGGGATCCATTAACTCACTTACAGTCTGCATCAGGTTATTCCCTTTTGGGGTGATTATCCTTCGTGACCACGGCCTTGGGATCCAAGGATCCGTCCATATCTTAACGCTTTCGCCGTCACCGATTCGCCAGATGTATCCTTCTCGGACTAGGTCAAGTCCTTTCAGTAAACTCCTCCATGCGTATGAGATGCCCTCTCTCGCCATAGCCTCCAGGACATGGCAGTTCAGGAAGTAACGGGCTTTGAGAACCCGAGCATGCAGCGTGTCTGGGTTTTGTATTAGCCGCCAAGCCTGCCTCGAGAGCATTGCCATGTTAAAGCTATACATATCACGAAAACCGAGACCCCCTTGCGCCTTGGGCTTGACGAGCTTCTCCCACCCAATCCAGTGAACTGTATTTTCCTTATCTTGTTGGCTCCACCAGTATTTTCCGATTAGGGCACTTAGTTCGTGGCAAAAACTCTTGGTCAAGTCAAAGCAAGACATAGCAAACGTGGGAATGGCCTGCGCCACCGCTGTAACTAGAGACTCCTTGCCTGCCATTAATTACTCGCAGATGAGTGCTTCATGTTAATGGGAAACGATTCGTACCAGTAGTCTGATACGAAGCAATCTCCAGACCACATGTGAACCATCGATGCCTTACTAATCCCACGGTCAAGATCTTCCAATTGCCCACCCGTATTTGACGCAGGCCCTGGTCCCTCTCCCATCAAATAATGTATGGTGCGAAACAAGGAGTTTGGTCCGGCGTTTTATGGTTATAAGAAATGGGAAATTTGGATTACACTGTGACTGAAGCTGTTTGTTACTTGTACTTATTTTTGTTTAGTTGGCCACATGTGCACCCAACATGTTCGCCTGTGCCACCCCGCGCCTCAACCACCGAAAGCCCACAGCCTCACCCGCATGTGGCTTTGCTAGCACGTGCACACATTCATCTTCAGAAAACCCACACCATGACCAGGCTATGAACTCACTAATTTGCAGCTTATTTGGCAGACGAGCCCCAAACGAATGGGGCTCTAGGTTGGACAGTGAGTTGATCGCCGTTGGTGTGATGAGGCGGAGTTGAAGGTTTTGACTTCTTTCGTTGCTGAATTAGCAATCTTGGAATTGCTACGTCTAATAAAAGCTAAGTGACATTGCACAGAAAATGTTTCTTATTAACATGTGGAGTACTAATCGCATCACACCTTTCGGTTACACCTCAACTATCGACTATCTACTAATCGACTAATTCCTAGAATCAAGAGCGGCAACTGTAGAATCAAGAGCGGCAGTTGAACCAGTTTGCCCAACCATTCTTAGTTGCCCACTGGAAAAGAAACACTAGGATAGCGAATTACTGAACGGGCCCTTCTCCATTTGACCATGATGGTGTTGTTACTCCGTGCAGGACGCTAGAGCTTTGCAACTGCATATCCTAATGGTTCCCAGTCCTAGCATGTCTATGGGTATCAATGACACTGAGAGAGGAATGCCATTTGAGCACAAAAATTTGTGCATGTATGAACCTAAGAATGACTGGACTCTACTCTTTGGTTGGCTCAGGTGCCCAATATGGTTTGTCTGTGAACTGTTGTTCCATCTCTCTTCTCACGCTTAAATAGGAACAACGTGTGTTGCAACAACCATGCAATGGATGCTTTCTTGAAGTTCAGTACTTCCATAATGGGCACATGGTCATTCATGTATTGCTCGGCATCATTCCCTCAATGAAGTGATCGTATCGACTTAGGTTCACACACTATGTTCATTACAACAGAAGTTATATGAGCGGTCTGCAAGGCCGCGTACAAGTCCAGACAGTTCCCCTAACTTTATTACAGTTCTTCCTAGCCAAAATAAGGAAACTTCGGAGTTTTGCTTTAAGCATTCCTTTAATTCCGCCAGCGCCAAGCAAGCAGATGACTGATCAAACTCTTCGATGTTCATCCCTTGCAACAACAACGTATTGTCAGTTTCAAAGCACACAGATTTGAAGCCTCCTGCTACTTCTAGTTAGGCACCTCGTAACGCAGCCATGATGTCGGTGTGGAAAGGATTTAGGAGTTCTCCAATTTTCCCTCACCTCAAGTTTTTACTCATATTTGTGGTTCCTTGTAATAGCACCCCGCCCTCCAGTGCTTCATTCAGAATAAAAAGTGCAATCAATGTTTGTTTTCAGAGTAAGACACATAGCATCATTAATCTCTATGTTTACCTTCCTCCCTGATTCTATTCCTCGAATGTCACCATTGCCATAAGAATACAACCACGCCTTGATATTATGATTTTCTAAAGCCTCTCTCTCTCTCACTCACTCTCTCTCTCTCTCTCTCTCTCTTCTCCTCTTCCACAACTCTCTCTCTCTCTCTTTCTCTCTCTCTCACACACACACCATCACCACCACTATTCCATAGCCATGAACCCCTTCCCCAACGACCCTGGATGGAGGACATTTCTCCTTGGGTGCTCGCTCGGTGACCGCCCCAAGTTTGTGAAGAACGTGGATGAGTGCTCTCAGTTCAAGAGCCTAGACGAGACGCATAAAGAGGCATACGTTATGCTGTTGAAGGCGCTGAAGATGGAGTTGAAGAGGCTGATATCCGACCCCACCAAAGGCAAAAGAGTAGGTCTATCCATGTCAGATGGACCATGTACAGGATTGTCAGGGCTCCTGATGACCAGGTGACGTCGACCACCATCATTCTAGAGGAAGACGAGGAGGAGCAGATGGTGAATGCAGCGAATGGCGAATTGGTCGAGCCTCGATAAGCTAGCAATGTTGAAGCGGTGGAGATGGTTGTCCAGGCACCCGTACACTACCCTTGGAGGTCGATGATTGCAAGACTCAAGGATACCGCCACTCCAAGCGCATCCAGGCTAACCACGTCTAGGATGTAGTGCTTGTTGGGATGGATTTCAATGGATGTAAGCTCGATTTACCCCCCCCCCCTCTATTGAAAATCGTACAATCTTGTTCGAATGTCTTAAATCCCTAATTGGATATGCCTAAATCGAGTACCAAATCAAACCCGACAGGTAGATTGGATGCCTAATGCGTGATGCATAAATCAAATGCAAGTATGGTATAATTCGATTCCATCGGTGACAGGTGGTGACTTACCGCCATTATCGAACGACTGTCGATGAGGCGGTGAAGCCGGTGATCGATGCTGGTGCTCACCGTCCAGTTCTTCATTCCGGTGCTCACCGTACATATCTTGTGCTCGCTGTTGCCGGTGTGAGAATGGAGAGATAGCAGTGAGAGGAGGGTGAGGGTAGTTATGGCGGCGTTTCCGGAAACAACGCAACATTTCGAGCATGGCTCCTAGCATCCAGCCTCTGATGCCCACGTGTCTCGGGTTGCATTGGCCATGCTTGACTATGAAAAAATGGCCGATTCGAGTGTTCCTACTTAGCTAGGCCCAGAGGTGCTTTAAACATCGTGGGGCGATATTTAGGTGCAAGGCAGGCAACCAAACAGGCCAAAATTGCATCACGCGGGCCTGGTTAGACCTAATGCAGGTTACCAAACGATTCCTAAGTTGCTAAGTTATCGTAAAATTGGTGCTTATTGTCCGTAGGATGAGCCCCAGCTGAAGGATGGATTGTGGACAAAGAACGGTGAGCGGATCGCCATTGAACCAGTAAAGGGGATTCAACATGTTTAGTTGCTTCTGGATTATGGATACATGTGGGTTGGGAGCGGGGAGATGAGGCAGAGTGTGGCCATGCTCAAGTTTTCCACCATGCTATCCCAAAGGTTGTTGACATTGTCACCTACACGACCTTCTTCGCACCGGCAAGAACCTCCACGGCCAACTTCAAGGCCTTGCTATGGGTCAAGCTTTGTTATTGATTCTTCATGTACTCATACTTATCAGTTTGGTACTGAACCGTGAAGTGTGTGACCTAAAGCTTTCATTCTGCTTGTCGCGGCTCTTTTTGTGCTCTGGATATTTTTTTAGAACAAAATTTGAGAGAGAATAATTTGTTAAAAATCTGAAATATGGAACGCGTGTGTGTTGGTTTTTGTGCTTTGTCACTCATGCTCTGAAAACTGATCCTTGTTTGTTTTCTCATGTTTCAGATTGTTGTCCTAATGTGGACCTATAACAATGTTATAATACAATTGCATTTGACACTTCCTATATGCTGGAGAGAGAAATCAAAATGATAGTCGTTAAATTTGTCACTTTTTCTAATGACATTGATACAAAAGTTGTCTAACCTCAAGTTGTTCATGCAGATTTTTTGGGTACCTAAACTTGGTACTTGAGTGTATACACAAGCGGTATTTCTTTGATTCACATAAGAAATGTTCACAAAATGGTTAGCTACATCAAATTCCCATAAAAGATCGACAGATGGACAAATACATACATGCCACATGATTGTGGATAATCAGCAAGATTCACAACCATATGCCACTTTATAAGGACTTTTGCATATATACTTATGAAAGAGTTAATTTGGAACTATCGCTACTAATAAAAGCTAATGCTTGTTATCAACATGTTATTGTTTTAGAGTGATTTATCCACACCTTTCTTAATGTTCTTACACTTTGTATTTTCATGCATGTTAAAACATATTGTCTAATTTGTAATGTTCAATAAACCACCTCAAAAGTTAGCATATGATCAGTAACCATTATGAAACTAAGAGTTGTTCTTGCATAGCATTGACCATTAAAAGTAAAAGGTTCATACCAAACCCCCAAATTACTAGCTTGTCATCTTCTAGCAATATTTTTGTTTCAAACCGGGTTTTCATTATGTCATCGGGGGTTTATACTTTGCACCAATAAAGTGTGATACAAGTACCAGCTTGAGTTTGGCCAAAGCGAATTCGTCTGTTCCCGTTGCCCAGAACTTGAGCTAAAGGATGCATCGCTTCCTATAATGGACGACATTAACATTGCCAACTTCATGCATGACTTTGGTCACCTACTCAACTAGGCAGCCATTCCTAGACCGTATCCCCGGCATGGCTTGCCATGACACAACCCATCTCTGGCGGTGTCATTGGTAGATGCACTCCAACTCACTCCGAGACAGAGAACATGAAGGCAAGACAACAATTATGCCTCTCATTCACACTGGGACAACAATTGAACTGTAGGACAGTGAATTCTCAAAGAATTCCTTCTTCGTCTCACCATCATATGACGATGTTACTTGGTGAGTAGTTTGAGGATCGTGTAGACGCAAATCCTAATGGTTCCCATTCCTAGGATTGACGCGGATTTCAAACATTGGAAACACATTTCTAACCAAGTGTAACATGTGTGCATTGAATATCTGGTAAGCGGAAATGAACCTACCAACGACTAAGCTCTGCTCCTCAGTCGATGTGCAATGGCTTCTTTGTGAATCATTGTTCTATCTCTCTTCCCATGTTAAATAGGAACCCTGTATTGTGTAATATATAGCCATTTGATGGATGTTTTCATGCAATTCAATATTGTCATAATGAACACATGGGCAATTGGGCATTCTTGTGTAGTTGTGAGCATCCCTTCCCTAGAGCATCAACTCCCCAATAAACACAGTTTTCTCATACCAACTCACCTTCATGGTGTAGTTTCTTTTATTAGAAAGCATTTGCATTCGCCGTGCCAAGTAGATCATTCACTAAAATGTAGAAACATACATAAGAAACCATAATCACCAATCGACCAAAAATGATTTTCACCGTCAATTGATATAGTACTTTTTTTGGCAACACAAGCCCACAAAAGAGGGCTAAATTTTATTTAGTAACCTAAACAATGCATAGATAATAGTTTTTCATAGGAAAAGAGATGGCTTGAAAAGCCATTTTATAGTTACATCTAGCAGCTTTGCTGCAAAAGAAGTTACAAGGATAAGTAGGTTTATTCAACGAAGCTTTCTTTGCAAGAGATTGAGCTAGGGTATTTTGGATTCATGGAATATGCTTGACCTTGCAAGATTAAATGTTAGAGACCATGTTGGAGAACTCAACTGAAATCAACCTAATCCTCCAATGCCCTGCTGGTTGGATTAAGTCATTGGCTTCCATCGCTTGTACTAGGTTGCTGCAATCAGAGAATAATAGAACCATATAGCAGTTCAATGCTTTCACAGTCGCGGTTGCCAAGAGAAGTCCCAATGCTTCGACCTATGAAACAGAATATACTCTAGGGCTAGTTCTTTTGGGCGGCTTAAAAAATAAGCTGCCTCTCCCCAGCTTAAAAAACAAGCCGCTCTGAAAATTTCTTGTGGCTTCTAAATTAGTAATCTCATAACTAGTTTAGAAGCCCCAATGAATAAGAGAGGCAGCTTATGAAAAAAGCTGGGGTGGAGGCGGCTTATTTTTTAAGCCGCCAAAAGAACTGGCCCCTAGTGGAGGTAGCTTGTATAAATATTGTACGATCATTAACCTCATTTCTTAGAAATACTCCAAGAAAGGATTCATTTGTTGTCTCCTTATGGTTAAAAGGTGCATCAACATATAATTTAAGACCTCCAGGCAAAACAGAAGAATTTGCATTTGGGAAGGGTTTGGATAGGTTAAGACTAGGAGAGGTCCTCTTCCAAATCCTCCATTAAACCTGCATTTAGCATTGCCTTTGTAACATGGATTACATGCATAGGGCTCCAAGTTTTCTTTTCAAAAAGGATATTATTCCTACCTTTCCAAATATTCCAAAGAATAGTAAAAGTAGTGCTTAAGTTTCGCTCTAGATGCTTCATAAATAAGATTTGTAGGACTATATCAATGGAGTAAAGATTGTGATTCCGCCTATTAGTTTTCAAACCAAAGTAACAAATCATTCTTGAGAAATTATAGAGAAAGAAGGGATTCAAATATGTTTCGTCCTAGCCACATCTACAACAATTTTATTAATATGTTTTGAAAATCTGGAAGCTCTCATACCTGCTACAATTGCCCTTCTAATAAGCTTCCAACCAAAAGTTTTCGCCCTTGGGACCATTGTCTTGTCTTTCTAGACTTGGTTGAGAAAGGTCACTACTTGATTCATAATAAGAGAGCTTTGATGTGTAGATCTAACTTGGGAATCCCGCACAAAAAGTTATATGCACTTTTTGAGGTGCAAACAACATTAGGAGTATGAGTCCAACAAATCATATGTTTGCAATCAACATTGATGGCACGAATATCCAAAATCTTATTCTTGAAGTTATCATCAAAATAAGCACTAGTCTTATCTTCATCCCAACATTTAAAAATTGGGTTTTCAGAGGTTACTAATGATGCTACGAAAAGGCCTCTCCAACTTTGATTTAAGGTGATCATGGATATTATTCTCACAATCCTAAGCTACGTAACTGCTCAAGGGTGTTTAAACTAAGGCCTAGGAGGACACAAAATTAGAAGTGCTTATGTAACCACTCGAGAGTTTGCACACTAAACTGAATTCATTACTAAACTGCCAAGTGTGTTACTCGCACATTTGTTTGATTAAATCATTTGTGATTTGCCAACAGTAGATGCGCTCATGTGGGTCATTTTGCCTCCTCATTGACCACCCTTCTTTGGTTTTTCCTAGTCGGCCTCTTGCGCCGTAACCTGCAATCGATGAGGAATTCATCATCATGTACACCCAGTAAGTGTAGCACCCTGTGCTCACCTAGTAACCATGAGGCCTCTAGTCCACGGCCATCTCATGCCACCCGACATGGTGATGTCCCCAAGCCGCTACTTCACACAAATGTTCCTAGTGCTCCAGGCGGCTACCGCAAGTCCCATGTTCGCCTATACCTGCCTCCTTCCCAATGCCTACACTGCCAAAAGCCCACACCCCGTAGGTGGTTGGCTAGCACTTGAACACCTTCATGTTAAAAATCGCCACACCTGGCTAATGTCTCACTAATTTGTTGCTTAGTCCGAAGTGGGCTCTAGCCTAAGTAGAGAGTGAGTTGCTCACCGTAGAATCTGTAAAGCAAAGTTGCAGTTTTTTTACTTATCTTTGTTGAATCATTAATCTTGGAATTATTGCGTCTAATAAAAGCTAATGCATGTTACTAACATGTGGATTACTTATCAGATCTCACCTTTTAAATGCACTTCAAATATATTATAAATTATTGTGTAGTTTCTGTTTTTCGATGAACCATATGTACTAGCTTCTAATGCATCTACTAGAAATTTTTAGTTGCCTACTTAAAAAATTAATAACATGGCAAATTCTCAACAATCGTATAATGGCAGATTGTTTCTTATAGACTAATCTACAACCTGATATGTCAGCTTCTACACTAATCCTCACCCTACCCCCCCCCCCCCCCAAGCCTTCACCTAATCCCGTATGCCCAGTCCATAAGATTTTTTTCGTATTTGTAGTATTTCTCATGAACTTTTGAACAAGTCTATCTCCACTTGACCAAGATAATGTTGGTACTTCATGTAGGAAGTTAGAGACGTGTAGTTCATTGAGAACCCACAAGTATAGGGGATCAATTGTAGCCTCTTTCGATAAGTAAGAGTGTCGAACCCAACGAGGAGCTAAAGGTAGAACAAATATTCCCTCAAGTTCTATCGACCAGCGATACAACTCTACGCATGCTTAACGTTTGCTTTACCTAGAACAAGTATGAAACTAGAAGTACTTTGTAGGTGTTTTTGGATAGGTTTGCAAGAATATAAAGTCCACGTAAATAAAAAGTAGGGGCTGTTTAGGTAAAGAAGCAATAAAGTTAGTATAGCGAGTGTGGAAAAGTGATGGTAGGAGTTGTGAAATTGTCCCTAAGCAATTGACTACTTTACTAGACCGATAGCAAGTTTTATGTGGGAGAGGCCACTGCTAGCATGTCATCCCTGACTTGGAATTCTATGCACTTATGTTTGGAACTATTAGCAAGCGTCTGCAACTACTAACGTTCATTAAGGTAAAACCCAACCATAGCATTAAGATATATTGGCCCCCCTTCAATCCCGTATGCATCAATTTCTATGCTAGGTTGAAGCTTCTGTCACTCTTGCCCTCCAATACGTAGTCCTATCAACATACAACTAACCCAATGGTGTGATCCACGCACGCGCTCATATGATGGGCACCAAAGGACAACAACATAACCACAAGCAAATTAAACCAATCATAGTAATTCACCAATCACTGATAGGACAATGAAAATCTACTCAGACATCATAGGATGGCAACACATCATTGGATAATAATATGAAGCATAAAGCACCATGTTCAAGTAGAGGGTACAGCGGGTTGCGGGAGAGTGGACCGCTGTAGATAGAGGGGGGAAGGTGGTGGATATGTTGGTGAAGATGACGAAGGTGTTGGTGTAGATTGGGGTGATGATGATGGCCCCCAGTGGCACTCCGGCGCCACCGAAAGCGAGGGGGAGAGAGCCCCCCTTCTTCATCATCTTCTTCTTCTTCCTTGACCTTATCCCTAGATGGGAGAAGGGTTTCCCCTCTGGTCCTTGGCCTCCATGGCATGGGAGGGGCGAGAGCCCCTCCGAGATTGCATCTGACTCTCTGTCTCTCTCTGTTTCTGCATTCTGGGATTCTGTGAAGGAAATATGCCCTAGAGGCAATAATAAAGTTATTATTTATTTCCTTATTTCATGATAAATGTTTATTATTCATGCTAGAATTGTATTAACCGTAAACATAATACATGTGTGAATACATAGACAAACAGAGTGTCACTAGTATGCCTCTACTTGACTAGCTCATTAACCAAAGATGGTTATGTTTCCTAACCATGGACAAAGAGTTGTTATTTGATTAACGGGATCACATCATTAGATGAATGATCTGATTGACATGACCCATTCCGTTAGCTTAGCACTTGATCGTTTAGTATGTTGCTATTGCTTTCTTCATGACTTATACATGTTCCTCTGACTATGAGATTATGCAACTCCCGTTTATCGGAGGAACACTTTGTGTGCTACCAAATGTCACAACGTAACTGGGTGATTATAAAGGAGCTCTACAGGTGTCTCCAAAGGTACATGTTGGGTTGGCGTATTTCGAGATTAGGATTTGTCACTCCGATTGTCGGAGAGGTATCTCTGGGCCCTCTCGATAATGCACATCACATAAGCCTTGCAAGCATTGCAACTAATGAGTTAGTTGCGAGATGATGTATTACGAAACGAGTAAAGAGACTTGCCGGTAACGAGATTGAAGTAGGTATTGGATACGGACGATCGAATCTCAGGCAAGTAACATACCGATGACAAAGGGAACAACATATGTTGTTATGCGGTCTGACCGATAAAGATCTTCGTAGAATATGTAGGAGCCAATATGGGCATCCAGGTCCCGCTATTGGTTATTGATCGGAGACGTGTCTCGGTCATGTCTACATTGTTCTCGAACCGTAGGGTCCGCACGCTTAAGGTTTCGATGACAGTTATATTATGAGTTTATGAGTTTTGATGTACCGAAGGAGTTCGGAGTCCCGGATGGGATTGGGGACATGACGAGGAGTCTCGAAATGGTCGAGACGTAAAGATCGATATATTGGACGACTATATTCGAACTTCGGAAAGGTTCCGAGTGATTCGGGTATTTTTTGGAGTACCGGAGAGTTACGGGAATTCGCCGGGAGAAGTATTGGGCCTTATTGGGCCAAACGGGAAAGAGAGAGGGGCTGCCTAGGGCAGGCCACGCGCCCCCCAAAGCCTAGTCCGAATTGGACTAGGGGGAGGGGCCGCGCCCCCTCCTTCTTTCCCTTCTGCCTTCCCCTTCCTTGTCTCCTACTCCTACTACATGGAAGGACTCCTAGTTGGACTAGGAAAGGGGGAATCCTACTCCCGGTGGGAGTAGGACTCCCCTAGGGCGCGCCATAGAGAGGGCCGGCCCTCCCCTCCTCCACTCCTTTATATACGGGGGCAGGGGGCACCCCATAGACACACAAGTTGATCCACGTGATCATATTCTTAACCGTGTGCGGTGCCCCCTTCCACCATAATCCTCGATAATATTGTAGCGGTGCTTAGGCGAAGCCCTGCGACGGTAGTACATCAAGATCGTCACCACACCGTTGTGCTGACGGAACTCTTCCCCGACACTTTGCTGGATCGGAGTCCGGGGATCTTCATCGAGTTGAACGTGTGCTAGAACTCGGAGGTGCCGTAGTTTCGGTGCTTGATCGATCGGGCCATGGAGACGTACGACTACATCAACCAAATGCTTCCGTTGTCAATCTACAAGGTTACGTAGATCACACTCTCCCCTCTCGTTGCTATACATCACCATGATCTTGCGTGTGCGTAGGAAATTTTTTGAAATTACTACGTTCCCCAACAGTGGCATCCGAGCCTAGGTTTTTATGGTTTGATGTTATATGCACGAGTAGAACACAAGTGAGTTGTGGGCGATATAAGTCATACTGCTTACCAGCATGTCATACTTTGGTTCGGCGGTATTGTTGGATGAAGCGGCCCGGACCGACATTACGCGTACGCTTACGCGAGACTGGTTCTACCACCGTGCTTTGCACACAGGTGGCTGGCGGGTTTCAGTTTCTCCAACTTTAGTTGAACCGAGTGTGGCTACGCCCGGTCCTTGCGAAGGTTAAAATAGCACCAACTTGACAAACTATCGTTGTGGTTTTGATGCGTAGGTAAGATTGGTTCTTGCTTAAGCCCGTAGCAGCCACGTAAAACTTGCAACAACAAAGTAGAGGACGTCTAACTTGTTTTTGCAGGGCATGTTGTGATGTGATATGGTCAAAACGTGATGAGATATAAGTTGTTGTATGAGAAGATCATGTTTTGTTGATGTTATCGGCAACTGGCAAAAGCCTTATGGTTGTCTCTTTATTGCATAAGATGCAAGCGCCAAATAATTGCTTTAGTTTATCGCTATGCGATAGCAATAGTTGCAAGAGCAATAGTTGGCGAGACGACCATGTGACGACATATTGATATAGATCAAGATGATCGAGATCATGGTGTCATGCCGATGACGATGGAAATCATGACGATGTTTTGGAGATGGAGATCAAAGGCACAAGATGATGATGGCCATATCATGTCACATATTTTGATTGCATGTGATGTTTATCTTTTTATGCATCTTATCTTGCTTTGATTGATGGTAGCATTATAAGATGATTCCTCACTAAATTTCAAGATAAAAGTGTTCTCCCTGAGTATGCACCGTTGCCAAAGTTCGTCGTGCCCAGACACCACGTGATGATCGGGTGTGATAAGCTCTACGTCCATCTACAACGGGTGCAAGCCAGTTTTGCACACGCAGAATACTCAGGTTAAACTTGACGAGCCTAGCATATGCAGATATGGCCTCGGAACACTGAGACCGAAAGGTCGAGCGTGAATCATATAGTAGATATGATCAACATAGTGATGTTCACCATTGAAAGCTACTCCATTTCACGAGATGATCGGTTATGGTTTAGTTCATTTGGATCACGTGATCACTTAGAGGATTAGAGGGATGTCTATCTAAGTGGGAGTCCTTAAGTAATATGATTAATTGAACTTTAATTTATCATGAACTTAGTCCTGGTAGTATTAGCATATCTATATTGTAGATCAATAGCTCGCGTTGTTGCTTTCATATGTTTATTTTGATATGTTCCTAGAGAAAAATTGTGTTGAAAGATGTTAGTAGCAATGATGCGGATTGGATCTGTGATCTGAGGTTTATCCTCATTGCTGCATAGAAGAATTATGTCCTTGATGCACCGCTAGGTGACAAACCTATTGCAGGAGCAGATGCAGACGTTATGAACGTTTGGCTAGCTCAATATGACGACTACTTGATAGTTTAGTGCACCATGCTTAACGGCTTAGAATCGGGACTTCAAAGACGTTTTGAACGTCATGGACCATATGAGATGTTCCAGGAGTTGAAGTTAATATTTCAAGCAAATATCCGAGTTCACAAATATGAAGTCTCCAACAAATTCTATAGCTAAAAGATGGAGGAGAATAGCTCAAGCAGTGAGCATGTGCTCAGATTGTCTGGGTACTACAATCACTTGAATCAAGTGGGAGTTAATCTTCCAGATAAAATAGTGATTGACAGAATTCTCTAGTCACCATCACCAAGTTAGTAGAACTTCGTGATGAACTATAATATGCAAGGGATAACGGAAACAATTTCCAAGCTCTTCGTGATGCTGAAATCGACGAAGGTAGAAATCAAGAAAAACATCAAGTGTTGATGGTTAACAAGACCACTAGTTTCAAGAAAAGGGCAAAGGGAAGAAGGGGAACTTCAAGAAGAACAGCAAGCAAGTTGCTGCTCAAGTGAAGAAGCCCAAGTATGGTCCTAAGCCTGAGACTAAGTGCTTCTACTGCAAAGGGACTGGTCACTGGAAGCAGAACTGCCCCAAGTATTTGGCAGATAAGAAGGATGGCAAAGTGAACAAAAATATATTTGATATACATGTTATTGATGTGTACTTTACTAGTGTTTATAGCAACCCCTCAGTATTTGATACTGGATCAGTTGCTAAGAGTAGTAACTCGAAACAGGAGTTGTAGAATAAACAGAGACTAGTTAAGGGTGAAGTGACGATGTGTGTTGGAAGTAGTTCCAAGATTGATATGATCATCATCGCACACTCCCCTATACTTTCGGGATTAGTGTTGAACCTAAATAAGTGTTATTTGGTTTTTGCATTGAGCATGAATATGATTTGATCATGTTATTGCAATACGGTTATTCATTAAAGTCAGAGAATAATTGTTGTTCTGTTTACATGAATAAAACCTTCGATGGTCATACACCCAATAAAACAAGTTTGTTGGATCTCGATCGTAGTGATACACATATTCATAACATTGAAACCAAAAGATGCAAAGTTAATAATGATAGTGCAACTTATTTGTGGCACTGCCGTTTAAGTCATATTGGTGTAAAGCGCATGAAGAAACTACATGCTGATGGGCTTTTGGAATCACTTGATTATGAATCACTTGATGCTTGCGAACCATGCCTTATGGGCAAGATGACTAAAACGCCGTTCTCCGGAACAATGAAGCAAGCAACAGATTTGTTGGAAATCATACATACTGATGTATGTGGTCCGATGAATATTAAGGCTTGCAGCAGGTATCATTATTTTCTGACCTTCACAGATGATTTGAGCAGATATGGGGATATCTACTTGATGAAACATAAGTCTGAAACATTTGAACAGTTCAAAGAATTTCAGAGTGAAGTGGAAAATCATCGTGACAAGAAAATAAAAGTTTCTACGACATGATCGCAGAGGTAAAATATTTGAGTTACGAGTTTGGCCTTCAATTAAAACAATGTGAAATAGTTTCACTACTCACGCCACCTGGAACACCATAGTGTAATGGTGTTTCCGAACCTCATAACCATACTTATTAGTTATAGTGCGATCTATGATGTCTCTTACCGATCTACCACTATCGTTTTGGGGTTATGCATTAGAGACAGCTGCATTCACGTTAAATAGGGCACCATCTAAATCCGTTGAGATGACACCGTATGAACTATGGTTTGGCAAGAAACCTAAGCTGTCGTTTCTTAAAGTTTGAGGTTGCAATGATTATGTGAAAAAGTTCCAACCTGATAAGCTCTAACCCAAATCGGAGAAGTGTGTCTTCATAGGATACACAAAAGAAAATGTTGGGTACACCTTCTATCACAGATCCGAAGGCAATATATTCATTGCTGAGAATGGATCCTTTCTAGAGAAGGAGTTTCTCTCGAAATAAGTGAGTGGGAGGAAAGTAGAACTTGATGAGGTAACTGTACCTGCTCCCTTATTGGAAAGTAGTTCATCACAGAAATCTGTTCCTGTGACTACTACACCGATTAGTGAGGAAGCTAATGATGATGATCATGTAACTTCAGATCAAGTTACTACGGAACCTCGTAGGTAAACCAGAGTGAGATCCGCACCAGAGTGGTACGGTAATCCTGTTCTGGAGGTCATGTTACTTGACCATGACGAGTCTACGAACTATGAGGAAGCGATGATGAGCCCAGATTGTTGGAAATATGCCCTAGAGGCAATAATAAATTAGTTATTATTATATTTCCTTGTTCATGATAATCGTTTATTATCCATGCTAGAATTGTATTGATAGGAAACTCAGATACATGTGTGGATACATAGACAACACCATGTCCCTAGTAAGCCTCTAGTTGACTAGCTCGTTGATCAATAGATGGTTACGGTTTCCTGACCATGGACATTGGATGTCGTTGATAACGGGATCACATCATTAGGAGAATGATGTGATGGACAAGACCCAATCCTAAGCCTAGCACAAAGATCGTGTAGTTCGTTTGCTAAAGCTTTTCTAATGTCAAGTATCATTTCCTTAGACCATGAGATTGTGCAACTCCCGAATACCGTAGGAGTGCTTTGGGTGTACCAAACGTCACAACGTAACTAGGTGACTATAAAGTTGCACTATGGGTATCTCCGAAAGTGTCTGTTGAGTTGGCACGAATTGAGACTGGGATTTGTCACTCCGTGTGACGGAGAGGTATCTCTGGGCCCACTCGGTAGGACATCATCATAATGTGCACAATGTGATCAAGGAGTTGATCACAGGATGATGTGTTACGGAACGAGTAAAGAGACTTGTCGGTAACGAGATTGAACAAGGTATCGGGATACCGACGATCGAATCTCGGGCAAGTATCGTACCGATAGACAAAGGGAATTGTATACGGGATTGATTAAGTCCTTGACATCATGGTTCATCCGATGAGATTATCGTGGAACATGTGGGAGCCAACATGGGTATCCAGATCCCGCTGTTGGTTATTGACCGGAGAGTCATCTCGGTCATGTCTGCATGTCTCCCGAACCCGTAGGGTCTACACACTTAAGGTTCGATGACGCTAGGGTTATAAAGGAAGTTTGTATGTGGTTACCGAATGTTGTTCGGAGTCCTGGATGAGATCCCGGACGTCACGAGGAGTTCCGGAATGGTCCGGAGGTAAAGATTTATATATGGGAAGTCTTGTTTTGGTCACCGGAAAGGTTTCGGGGTTTATCAGTAATGTACCGGGACCACCGAGGGGTCCGGGGGTCCACCGGGGGGACCATGGGCCCAGAGGCATACATGGGCCAAGTGTGAGAAGGCACCAGCCCCTAGGTGGGCTGGGGCGCCTCCCAGTAAGGCCCATGCGCCTAGAAGGGGAGAGGGGGCAAACCCTAAGGGCAGATGGTCCCTAAGGCCCATACTCCCTGCGCCTCCCTCTCCTCCCCCCTTGTGGCCGCCACCCATAGATGGGTTTGGGGCTGCCGCCCCTCTAGGGGTGGGAACCCTAGAGGGGTGCACCCTCCTCCCCTTCCCCTATATATATGAGGCCTAGGGGCTGCCCAATACACGCGATCTGATCTCTGCCTGTTGGTGCAGCCCTCCCTCTCTTTCTCCTCATATCTCGCGGTGCTTGGCGAAGCCCTGCAGGATTGCCACGCTCCTCCATCACCACCACGCCATTGTGCTGCTGCTGGATGGAGTCTTCCTCAACCTCTCCCTCTCTCCTTGCTGGATCAAGGCATGGGAGACGTCACCGGGCTGTACGTGTGTTGAATGCGGAGGTGCCGTCCGTTCGGCACTAGGATCATCGGTGATTTGGATCACGACGAGTACGACTCCATCAACCCCGTTCTCTTGAACGCTTCCTCTTAGGGATCTACAAGGGTATGTAGATGCACTCTCCTTCCCCTCGTTGCTCGTCTCTACATAGATAGATCTTGGTGACACGTAGGAAAATTTTGAATTTCTGCTACGTTCCCCAACAGTGGCATCATGAGCTAGGTCTATGCGTAGTTTCTATGCACGAGTAGAACACAAAGTAGTTGTGGGCGTTGATTTTGTTCAATATGCTTGCCGTTACTAGTCTTATCTTGATTCGGCGGCATCGTGGGATGAAGCGGCCCGGACCGACCTTACACGTACTCTTACGTGAGACTGGTTCCACCGAATGACATGCACTAGTTGCATAAGGTGGCTAGCGGGTGTCTGTCTCTCCCACTTTAGTCGGATCGGATTCGATGAAAAGGGTCCTTATGAAGGGTAAATAGCAATTGGCATATCACGTTGTGGTTCTTGCATAGGTAAGAAACGTTCTTGCTAGAAACCCATAGCAGCCACGTTAAACATGCAAACAACAATTAGAGGACGTCTAACTTGTTTTTGCAGGGTATGCTATGTGATGTGATATGGCCAAAAGGATGTGATGAATGATATATGTGATGTATGAGATTGATCATGTTCTTGTAATAGGAATCACGACTTGCATGTCGATGAGTATGACAACCGGCAGGAGCCATAGGAGTTGTCTTAATTTATTTATGACCTGCGTGTCAACATAAACGTCATGTAATTACTTTACTTTATTGCTAACCGTTAGCAATAGTAGTAGAAGTAATAGTTGACGAGACAACTTCATGAAGACACGATGATAGAGATCATGATGATGGAGATCATGGTGTCATGCCGGTGACAAGATGATCATGGAGCCCCAAGATGGAGATCAAAGGAGCTATATGATATTGGCCATATCATGTCACTATTATTTGATTGCATGTGATGTTTATCATGTTTATACATCTTGTTTACTTAGAACGACGGTAGTAAATAAGATGATCCCTCATTAAAATTTCAAGAAAGTGTTCCCCCTAACTGTGCACCGTTGCGACAGTTCGTTGTTTCAATGCACCACGTGATGATCGGGTGTTTGATTCAGACGTTCACATACAACGGGTGTAAGACAGATTTACACATGCAAACACTTAGGTTGACTTGACGAGCCTAGCATGTGTACAGACATGGCCTCGGAACACAAGAGACCGAAAGGTCGAGCATGAGTCGTATGGTAGATACGATCAACATGAAGATGTTCACCGATATTGACTAGTCCGTCTCACGTGATGATCGACACGGCCTAGTTGACTCGGATCATGTAATCACTTAGATGACTAGAGGGATGTCTATCTGAGTGGGAGTTCGTAAGATGAACTTAATTATCCTGAACATAGTCAAAAGGATTTTGCAAATTATGTCGTAGCTCGCGCTTTAGTTCTACTGTTTAGATATGTTCCTAGAGAAAAATTAGTTGAAAGTTGGTAGTAGCAATTGTGCGGACTAGGTCCGTAAACCGAGGATTGTCCTCATTGCTTCATAGAAGGCTTATGTCCTTAATGCACCGCTCAGTGTGCTGAACCTCGAACGTCGTCTGTGGATGTTGCGAACGTCTGACATACACGTTTTTGATAACTACGTGATAGTTCAGTTAAACGGTTTAGAGTTGAGGCACCGAAGACGGTTTTTGAAACGTCGCGAAACATATGAGATGTTTCGAGGGCTGAAATTGGGATTTCAGGCTCGTGCCCACGTCAAGAGGTATAAGACCTCCGATGATTTTCTTAGCCTGCAAACTAAGGGAGAAAAGCTCAATTGTTGAACTTGTGCTCAGATTGTCTGAGTACAACAATCGCTTGAATCAAGTGGGAGTTGATCTTCCAGATGAAATAGTGATGGTTCTCCGAAGTCATTACCACCAAGCTGCTAGAGCTGCGTGATGAACTATAATATATCAGGGACATATATGATGATCCTTGAGATATTCGCGATGTTTGACACCGCGAAAGTAGAAATCAAGAAGGAGCATCAATTGTTGATGGTTGGTGAAACCACTAGTTTCAAGAAGGGCAAGGGAACAAAGGGATACCTCATGAAACGGCAATTCAGCTGCTGCTCTAGTGAAGAAACCCAAGGTTGAACCCAAACCCGAGACTGAGTGCTTCTGTAATAAGGGGAACAGCCACTGGAGCAGAATTACCCTAGATACTTGGTAGATGAGAAGGCTGGCAAGGTCGATAGAAGTATATTGGATATACATTGTGTTAATGTGTACTTTACTAGTACTCCTAGTAGCACCAGGGTATTAGATACCGGTTCGGTTACTAAGTGTTAGTAACTCGAAATAAAAGCTACGGAATAAACGGAGACTAGCTAAAGGTGAGCTGACGATATGTGTTGGAAGTGTTTCCAATGTTGATATGATCAAGCATCGCACGCTCCCTCTACCATCGAGATTGGTGTTTGCGTTGAGCATAGACATGATTGGATTATGTCTATCGCAATACGGTTATTCATTTAAGGAGAATAACGGTTACTCTGTTTATTTGAATAATACCTTCAATGGTCTTGCACCTAAAATGAATGGTTCATTGAATCTCGATCATAGTGATACACATGTTCATATAAGATAGTAATGATAGTACCACCTACTTGTGGCACTGCCACTTAAGTCATATCGGTATAAAACGCATGAAGAAGCTCCATGTTGATGGATCTTTGGACTCACTCATTTTTGAAAGGATTGAGACATGCGAACCATGTTTGTTGGTAGATATGCATGAAGAAACTCTATACAGATGGATCGTTTGGACTCACTTGATTTTGAATCACTTGAGACATGCAAATCATACCACATGGGCAAGATGACTGAAAGCCTCGTTTTCAGTAAAATGGAACTAGAAAGCAACTTGTTGGAAGTAATACATTTTGATGTGTGCAGTCCAATGAGTGCTGAGGCATGTAGTGGATATCATTATGTTCTTACTTCACAGATGATTTGAGTAGATGTTGAGTATATTTACTTGATGAATCACGAGTCTGAATTATTGAAAGGTTCAAGTAATTTCAGGGTGAAGTTGAAAGATCGTCGTGACAAGAGGATAAAAGATCTATGATATGATCATAGAGATGAATATCTGAATTACGAGTTTGGCACAGAATTAAGACATTGTGGAAATTGTTTCACAACTAATACAGCCGGGAACACCATAGTGTGATGGTGTGTCCGAACATCATAACTGCACCCTATTGGATATGATGCATACCATGATGTCTCTTATCGAATTACCACGATAGTTTATGGGTTAGGCATTAAAGACAACCACATTCACTTTAAAATAGGGCACCACGTAATTCCGATGAGATGACACCGTATGAAGTATGGTTTAGAGAAACCTAAGCTGTCATTTCTTAAAAGTTTGGGGTTGCGACGCTTATGTGAAAAACTTTCAGGCCGATAAGCTCGAACCCAAAGCGGATAAATACATCTTCATAGGACACCCAAAACAGTTGGGTATACCTCCTGTCTCAGATTCGAAAGCAATAAGGGATTGTTTCTAGAATCGGGTCCTTTCTCGAGGAAAAGTTTCTCTCGAAAGAATTGAGTGGGAGGATGGTGGAGACTTGATGAGGTTATTGAACCGTCACTTCAACTAGTGTATAGCAGGGCACAAAGAGTTGTTCCTGTGGCACCTACACCAATTGAAGTGGAAGCTTATGATATTGATCATGAGACTTCGGATCAAGTCACTCCCAAACCTCGTGGGATGACAAGGATGCGTACTACTTCAGAGTGGTACGTAATCCTGTCTTGGAAGTCATGTTGCTAGACAACAATGAACCTACAAGCTATGGAGAAGCGATGGTGGGCCCGGATTCCGATAAATGGCTCGAGGCCATAAAATCCGAGAGAGGATCCATGTATGAAAACAAAGTGTAGACTTTGGCAGAACAGCTCGATGGTCGTAAGGCTGTTGAGTGCAGATGGATTTTAAAAGGAAGACGGACAATGATGGTAAATGTCACCATTAAGAAAGCTCGACTTGTTGTTAAGAAGTTTTCCAACAAGTTCAAGGAGTTGACTACGATGAGACTTTCTCACTCGTAGCGATGCTAAGAGTCTGTTGGAATTATATTAGCGATTACTGCATTATTTATGAATCTTGCAGATAGGATGTCAAAACATTGTTTCCTCGATGATTTTCTTGAGGAAAGGTTGTATGTGATACAACCGGAAGGTTTTGTCAATCCTGAGAGATGCTAATAAGTATGCAAAGCTCCAGCAATCCTTCTAAGGACTGGAGTAGGCATCTCGGAGTTGGAATGTATGCTTTGATGAGATGATCAAAGATTTTGGGTGTATACAAAGTTTATGAGAAACTTGTATTTCCAAATAAGTGAGTGGGAGCACTATAGAATTTCTGATGAATATATGTTGTTGACATATTGTTGATCAGAAATGACGTAGAATTTCTGGAAAGCATATAGGGTTATTTGGAAAGTGTTTTTCAATGGAAAGCCTAGATTAAGCTACTTGAACATTGAGCATCAAGATCTATAAGGATAGATCAAAACGCTTAATGGTACTTTCAAATGAGCACATACCTTGACATGATCTTGAAGGTGTTCAAGATGGATCAGTCAAAGAAGGAGTTCTTGCCTGAGTTGTAAGGTATGAAGTTAAGACTTAAAGCTCGACCACGGCAGAAGAAAGAGGAAGGACGAAGGTCGTCCCCTATGCTTTTATCATAGGCTCTCTACAGTATGTTATGCTGTGTACCGCACCTGAAGTGTGCCTTGCCATGAGTCAGTCAAGGGGTACAAGAGTGATCCAAGAATGGATCACAAGACAACGGTCAAAGTTATCCTTAGTAACTAGTGGACTAAGGAATTTTCTCGATTATGGAGGTGGTAAAAAGAGTTCGTCGTAAAGGGTTACGCCGATGCAAACTTTGACACTAATCCAGATTATTCTGAATAGTAAACTGGATTCGTATAGTAGAACAGTTGTTTGGAATAGCTCCAAATGTAGCGTAGTAGTTGCATCTACAAGATGACATAGAAATTTGCGAAGTACATACGGATCTGAATGTTGCAGACCCGTTGACTAAAACCTCTCTCACAAGCAACATGATCAAACCCAGAACTCTTTGAGTGTTAATCACATAGTGATGTGAACTAGATTATTGACTCTAGTAAACTCTTTGGATGTTGGTCACATGGCGATGTGACCTGTGAGTGTTAATCACATGGCGATGTTAACTAGATTATTGACTCTAGTGCAAGTGGGAGACTGTTGGAAATATGCCCTAGAGGCAATAATAAATTAGTTATTATTATATTTCCTTGTTCATGATAATCATTTATTATCCATGCTAGAATTGTATTGATAGGAAACTCAGATACATGTGTGGATACATAGACAACACCATGTCCCTAGTAAGCCTCTAGTTGACTAGCTCGTTGATCAATAGATGGTTACGGTTTCCTGACCATGGACATTGGATGTCGTTGATAACGGGATCACATCATTAGAAGAATGATGTGATGGACAAGACCCAATCCTAAGCCTAGCACAAAGATCGTGTAGTTCGTTTGCTAAAGCTTTTCTAATGTCAAGTATCATTTCCTTAGACCATGAGATTGTGCAACTCCCGGATACCGTAGGAGTGCTTTGGGTGTACCAAACGTCACAACGTAACTAGGTGACTATAAAGGTGCACTACGGGTATCTCCGAAAGTGTCTGTTGGGTTGGCACGAATTGAGACTGGGATTTGTCACTCCGTGTGACGGAGAGGTATCTCTGGGCCCACTCGGTAGGACATCATCATAATGTGCACAATGTGATCAAGGAGTTTATCACGGGATGATGTGTTACGGAACGAGTAAAGAGGCTTGCCGGTAACGAGATTGAACAAGGTATCGGGATACCGACGATTGAATCTCGGGCAAGTATCGTACCGATAGACAAAGGGAATTGTATACGGGATTGATTAAGTCCTTGACATCATGGTTCATCCGATGAGATCATCGTGGAGCATGTGGGAGCCAACATGGGTATCCAGATCCCGCTGTTGGTTATTGACCGGAGAGTCATCTCGGTCATGTCTGCATGTCTCCCGAACCCGTAGGGTCTACACACTTAAGGTTCGATGACGCTAGGGTTATAAAGGAAGTTTGTATGTGGTTACCGAATGTTGTTCGGAGTCCCGGATGAGATCCCGGACATCACGAGGAGTTCCGGAATGGTCCGGAGGTAAAGATTTATATATGGGAAGTCTTGTTTTGGTCACCGGAAAGGTTTCGGGGTTTATCGGTAATGTACCGGGACCACCGAGGGGTCCGGGGGTCCACCGGGGGGGGGGGGGCCATGGGCCCCAGAGGCATACATGGGCCAAGTGTGAGAAGGCACCAGCCCCTAGGTGGGCTGGGGCGCCTCCCACTAAGGCCCATGCGCCTAGAAGGGGAGAGGGGGCAAACCCTAAGGGCAGATGGGCCCTAAGGCCCATACTCCCTGCGCCTCCCTCTCCTCCCCCCTCGTGGCCGCCACCCATAGATGGGTTTGGGGCTGCCGCCCCTCTAGGGGTGGGAACCCTAGAGGGGGTGCACCCTCCTCCCCTTCCCCTATATATATGAGGCCTAGGGGCTGCCCAATACACGCGATCTGATCTCTGCCTATTGGTGCAGCCCTCCCTCTCTTTCTCCTCATATCTCGCGGTGCTTGGCAAAGCCCTGCAGGATTGCCACGCTCCTCCATCACCACCACGCCGTTGTGCTGCTGCTGGATGGAGTCTTCCTCAACCTCTCCCTCTCTCCTTGCTGGATCAAGGCATGGGAGACGTCAACAGGCTGTACGTGTGTTGAACGCGGAGGTGCCGTCCGTTCGGCACTAGGATCATCGGTGATTTGGATCACGACGAGTACGACTCCATCAACCCCGTTCTCTTGAACGCTTCCGCTTAGCGATCTACAAGGGTATGTAGATGCACTCTCCTTCCCCTCGTTGCTGGTCTCTACATAGATAGATCTTGGTGACACGTAGGAAAATTTTGAATTTCTGCTACGTTCCCCAACACAGATTCCGCGAAATGGCTTGAGGCCATGAAATCTGAGATGAGATCCATGTATGAGAACTAAGTATGGACTTTGATTGACTTGCCCAATGATCGGCGAGCCATTGAGATTAAATGGATCTTCAAGAGGAAGACGGACGCTGATAGTAGTGTTACTATCTACAAAGCTAGAATTGTCGCAAAAGGTTTTTTTGACAAGTTCAAGGTGTTGACTACGATGAGAGTTTCTCACTCGTATCTATGCTTAAGTCTGTCCGAATCATGTTAGCAATTGCCGCATTTTATGAAATCTGGCAAATGGATAACAAAACTGCAATCCTTAATAGATTTCTTAAAGAAGAGTTGTATATGATGCAACCCGAAGGTTTTGTCAATCCTAAAGGTTTTGAAAAAATATGCAAGCTCCAGTGATCCATCTATGGACTGGTGCAAGCATCTCGGAGTTGGAATATACGCTTTGATGAGTTGATTAAAGCATATAGTTTTATACAGACTTGTGGTGAAGCCTGTATTTACAAGAAAGTGAGTGGGAGCACTACAACATTTCTGATAAGTATATGTGAAAGACATATTGTTGATCGGAAATAATGTAGAGTTATTCTGCAAAGCATAAAGGAGTGTTTGAACGGAGTTTTTTCAAAGAAAGACCTCGGTGAAGCTGCTTACATATTGAGCATCAAGATCTATAGAGATAGATCAAGACGCTTGATAAGTTTTTTCAATGAGTACATACCTTGACAAGATTTTGAAGTAGTTCAAAATGGAACAGTCAAAGAAAGAGTTCTTGCCTGCGTTACAAGGTGTGAAAATGAGTAAGACTCAAAGCCCGACCACGGCAGAAGATAGAAAGAGAATGAAAGTCATTCACTATGCCTCAGCCATAGATTCTATAAAGTATGCCATGCTGTGTACCAGATCTATTGTATACCCTACACTGATTTTGGCAAGGGAGTACAATAGTGATCTAGGAGTAGATCACTGGACAGCGGTCAAAATTATCCTTAGTGGAATAAGGATATGTTTCTCGATTATGGAGGTGACAAAAAGGTTCGTCGTAAAGGGTTACGTCGATGCAAGTTTTGACACTAATCTAGATGACTCTAAGTCTCGATCTATACATATTGAAAGTGGGAGCAATTAGCTAGAGTAGCTCCGTGCAGAGCATTGTTGATATAGATATTTGCAAAATACTTACGGATCTGAATATGACAGACCCGTTGACTAAAATTATCTCACAAGAAAAACATGATCACACCTTAGTACTCTTTGGGTACTAATCACATAGCGATGTGAACTAGATTACTGAATCCAGTAAACCCTTTGGGTGTTGGTTACATGGCGATGTGAACTATGGGTGTTAATCACATGGTGATGTGAACTATTGCTGTTAAATCACATGACGATGTGAACTAGATTATTGACTCTAGTGCAAGTGGGAGACTGAAGGAAATATGCCCTAGAGGCAATAATAAAGTTATTATTTATTTCCTTATTTCACGATAAATGTTTATTATTCATGCTAGAATTGTATTAACCGGAAACATAATACATGTGTGAATACATAGACAAACAGAGTGTCACTAGTATGCCTCTACTTGACTAGCTCGTTAATCAAAGATGGTTATGTTTCCTAACCATGGACAAAGAGTTGTTATTTGATTAACGAGATCACATCATTAGATGAATGATCTGATTGACATGACCCATTCGTTAGCTTAGCACTTGATCGTTTAGTATGTTGCTATTGCTTTCTTCATGACTTATACATGTTCCTCTGACTATGAGATTATGCAACTCCCGTTTACCGGAGGAACACTTTGTGTGCTACCAAACGTCACAACGTAACTGGGTGATTACAAAGGAGCTCTACAGGTGTCTCCAAAGGTACATGTTGGGTTGGCGTATTTCGAGATTAGGATTTGTCACTCCGATTGTCGGAGAGGTATCTCTGGGCCCTCTCGGTAATGCACATCACATAAGCCTTGCAAGCATTGCAACTAATGAGTTAGTTGCGAGATGATGTATTACGAAACGAGTAAAGAGACTTGCCGGTAACGAGATTGAACTAGGTATTGGATACCGACGATCGAATCTCAGGCAAGTAACATACCGATGACGAAGGGAACAACGTATGTTGTTATGCGGTCTGACCGATGAAGATCTTCGTAGAATATGTAGGAGCCAATATGGGCATCCAGGTCCCGCTATTGGTTATTGACCGGAGACATGTCTCGGTCATGTCTACATTGTTCTCGAACCGTAGGGTCCGCACGCTTAAGGTTTCGATGACAGTTATATTATGAGTTTATGAGTTTTGATGTACCGAAGGAGTTCGGAGTCCCGGATGGGATCGGGGACATGACGAGGAGTCTCGAAATGGTCGAGACGTAAAGATCGATATATTGGACGACTATATTCGGACTTCGGAAAGGTTCCGAGTGATTCGGGTATTTTTCGGAGTACCGGAGAGTTACGGGAATTCGCCGGGAGAAGTATTGGGCCTTATTGGGCCATACGGGAAAGAGAGAGGGGCTGCCTAGGGCAGGCCGCGTGCCCCCCAAAGCCTAGTCCGAATTGGACTAGGGGGAGGGGCCGCGCCCCCTCCTTCTTTCCCTTCTCCCTTCCCCTTCCTTGTCTCCTACTCCTACTACATGGAAGGACTCCTAGTTGGACTAGGAAAGGGGGAATCCTACTCCCGGTGGGAGTAGGAATCCCCTAGGGCGCCACATAGAAAGGGCCGGCCCTCCCCTCCTCCACTCCTTTATATACGGGGGCAGGGGGCACCCCATAGACACACAAGTTGATCCACGTGATCATATTCTTAACCGTGTGCGGTGCCCCCTTCCACCATAATCCTCGATAATATTGTAGCGGTGCTTAGGCGAAGCCCTGCGACGGTAGTACATCAAGATCGTCACCACGCCGTCGTGCTGGCGGAACTCTTCCCCGACACTTTGCTGGATCGGAGTCCGGGTATCGTCATCGAGCTGAACGTGTGCTAGAACTCGGAGGTGCCGTAGTTTCGGTGCTTGATCGGTCGGGCCATGGAGACGTACGACTACATCAACCAAATGCTTCCGTTGTCGATCTACAAGGGTACGTAGATCACACTCTCCCCTCTCGTTGCTATACATCACCATGATCTTGCGTGTGCGTAGGAAATTTTTTTGAAATTACTACGTTCCCCAACATTCTGCCCTTTCACCGTTTCTTATATATCCGGAGATCTGTAATTCCGATTGGATTGAAACCTTCGCCCAGATTTTTCTCCGAAAATTAGCTTTCTTGAGTCCAAAGAAGAGCAGCAACTGCCTTACGGGGGGTCCACGAGGGTCAGGGGCGCGCTCCCCTGCCTCGTGGCCCCCTCGGGCACCTTCTCGCGTTGATTCTTCTTCCCATATTTCACAAATATTCCAAAAATATTCTCCGTCAGTTTTTATCCCGTTTGGACTCCGTTTTGATATGGATTTTCTGCGAAACAAAAAACATGCAACAAACAGGAACTGGCACTGGGCACTGGATCAATATGTTAGTCCCAAAAATAATATAAAAAGTTGCCAAAAGTATATGAAAGTTGTAGAATATTAGCATGGAACAATAAAAAATTATAGATACGACGGAGACGTATCAGCATCCCCAAGTTTAATTCCTGCTCGTCCTCGAGTAGTAAATGATAAAAAAGATAATTTTTTTATGTAGAATGCTACCTAGCATAATCTTGATCATGTAATCTAATCATGGCATGAATATTAAGACACGAGTGATTCAAAGCAATAGTCTATCATTTGACATTAGGACAATAATACTTCAAGCATACTAATAAAGCAATCATGTATTTTCAAAATAACATGGCCAAAGAAAGTTATCCCTACAAAATCATATGGTCTGGCTATGATCCATTTTCACCACACAAAGCATTCAATCATGCACAACCCCGATGACAAGCCAAGCAATTGTTTCATACTTTTGATGTTCTCAAACCTTTTCAACTTTCACGCAATACATGAGCGTGAGCCAAGGATATAACACTATAGGTGGAATAGAATATGATGGTGGAGGTTGTGTGGAGAAGACAAAAAGGAGAAAGTCTCACATCGACGCGGCTAATCAACGGGATATGGAGATGCCCATCAATTGATGTCAATGTGAGGAGTAGGGATTGCCATGCAACGGATGCACTAGAGCTATAAGTATATGAAAGCTCAAACTGAAACTAAGTGGGTGTGCATCCAACTTGCTTGCTCATGAAGACCTCGGGCATTTGAGGAAGCCCATCATCGTAATATACAAGCCAAGTTCTATAATGAAAATTCCCACTAGCATATGAAAGTGATAACTCAATGAGACTCTCTATATGAAGAACATGGTGCTCCTTCGAAGCACAAGTGTGGTAAAAGGATAGTAACATTGTCCCTTCTCTCTTTTTCTCTCATTTTGTTGTTTTTTTGTTTTTTCCTATTTTTTTGGTGGGCTTCTTTGGCCTCTTTTTTTATTTGGGCTTCTTTGGCCTCTTTTATTTTGATAACCTCACATGGGACAATGTTCTAATAATGATGATCATCACACTTTTATTTACTCACAACTCAATATTACAACTTGATACTAGAACAAAGATATGACTTTATATGAATGCCTCCGGCGGTGTACCGGTGTTGGAAATATGCCCTAGAGGCAATAATAAATTAGTTTTTATTATATATCCTTGTTCATGATAATCGTTTATTATCCATGCTATAATTGTATTGATAGGAAACTCAGATACATGTGTGGATACATAGACAACACCATGTCCCTAGTAAGCCTCTAGTTGACTAGCTCGTTGATCTATAGATGGTTACGGTTTCCTGACCATGGACATTGGATGTCATTGATAACGGGATCACATCATTAGGAGAATGATGTGATGGACAAGACCCAATCCTAAGCCTAGCACAAAGATCGTGTAGTTCGTTCGCTAAAGCTTTTCTAATGTCAAGTATCATTTCCTTAGACCATGAGATTGTGCAACTCCCAGATACCGTAGGAATACTTTGGGTGTGCCAAACGTCACAACATAACTGGGTGACTATAAAGGTGCACTACGGGTATCTCCGAAAGTGTCTGTTGGGTTGGCACGAATCGAGACTGGGATTTGTCACTCCGTGTGACGGAGAGGTATCTCTGGGCCCACTCGGTAGGACATCATCATAATGTGCACAATGTGATCAAGGAGTTGATCACGGGATGATGTGTTACGGAACGAGTAAAGAGACTTGCCGGTAACGAGATTGAACAAGGTATCGGGATACCGACGATCGAATCTCGGGCAATTATCGTACCGATAGACAAAGGGAATTGTATACGGGATTGATTAAGTCCTTGACATCGTGGTTCATCCGATGAGATCATCGTGGAGCATGTGGGAGCCAACATGGGTATCCAGATCCCGCTGTTGGTTATTGACCGGAGAACGTCTCGGTCATGTCTGCATGGTTCCCGAACCCGTAGGGTCTACACACTTGTTCGATGACGCTAGGGTTATAAAGGAAGTTTGTATGTGGTTACCGAATGTTGTTCGGAGTCGCGGATGAGATCCCGGACGTCACGAGGAGTTCCGGAATGGTCCGGAGGTAAAGATTTATATATGGGAAGTCATGTTTTGGTCACCGGAAAAGTTTCGGGTGTTATCGGTAATGTACCGGGACCACCGGAGGGGTCCGGGGGTCCACCGGGGGGGGCCATGGGCCCCAGAGGCATACATGGGCCAAGTGTGAGAAGGCACCAGCCCCTAGGTGGGCTAGGGAGCCTCCCACCATGACCCATGCGCCTAGAAGGGGAGAGGGGGCAAACCCTAAGGGCAGATGGGCCCTAAGGCCCATGCTCCCTGCGCCTCCCTCTCCTCCCCTCTTGGCCGCCACCCCAAACCCATCTAGGGCTGCCGCCCCTCTAGGGGTGGGAACCCTAGAGGGGGCGCACCCTCCTCCCTCTCCCCTATATATAGTTGGGGTATTTGGGGCTGCACACATATGAGTTTTGGACCTCTCCATGGCGCAGCCCTGCATCTCTCCTTCCTCCTCTCCTGCGGTGCTTGGCGAAGCCCTCCAGGATTGCCACGCTCCTCCATCACCACCACGCCGTTGTGCTGCCACTGGATGGAGTCTTCCTCAACCACTCCCTCTCTCCTTGCTGGATCAAGGCATGGGAGACGTCATTGGGCTGTACGTGTGTTGAACGCGGAGGTGCCGTCCGTTCGACACTAGGATCTCCGGTGATTTGGATCACGACGAGTACGACTCCTTTAACCCCGTTCTCTTGAACGCTTCCGCTTAGCGATCTACAAGGGTATGTAGATGCACTCTCCTTTCCCTCGTTGCTGGTTTCTCCATAGATAGATCTTGGTGACACGTAGGAAAATTTTGAATTTCTGCTACGTTCCCTAACAACCGGGATGTGCAATGATCTAGTGTAGCAATGACATCAAAAAAATAGACAAGCCATGAAAACATCATGCTAGCTATCTTACGAACATGCAAAGCAATATGACAATAAATGCTCAAGTCATGTATATGATGATGATGGAAGTTGCATGGAAATATATCTCGGAATGGTTATGGAAATGCCATAATAGGTAGGTATGGTGGCTGTTTTGAGGAAGATATAAGGAGGCTTATGTGTGATAGAGCATATCGTATCACGGGGTTTGGATGCATCGGCGAAGTTTGCACCAACTCTCGAGGTGAGAAAGGGCAATGCTTGGTACCGAAGAGGCTAGCAATGATGGAAGGGTGAGAGTGCGTATAATCCATGGACTCAACATTAGTCATAAAGAACTCACATACTTATTGCAAAAATCTATTAGTCATCGAAACAAAGTACTACGCGCATGCTCCTAGGGGGATAGATTGGTAGGAAAATACCATCGCTCGTCCTCGACCGCCACTCATAAGGAAGACAATCAATAAATACCTCATGCTCTGACTTCATCACATAATGGTTCACCATACGTGCATGCTACGGGAATCACAATCTTATACACAAGTATTTCTACAATCCACAAATACCCACTAGCATGACTCTAATATCACCATCTTTATATCGCAAAACTATTGCAAGGAATCAAACATATCATATTCAGTGATCTACAAGTTTTATGTAGAATTTTATGACTAACCATGTGAATGACCAGTTCCTGTCATCTCTCTAAATAGATATAAGTGAAGCAAGAGAGTTTAATTCTTTATACAAAAGATATGCCCACGCTCTAACAAAATATAAGTGAAGCAAAATAGCATTCTAAAAATGGCAGTTTTCTATGTGTAGGGAAACAGGCAATCCAAACTTCAAATGATATAGGTGAAGCACATGAAGCATTCTATAAAGCCATACTCAAAAGATATAAGTGAAGTGCAATGAGAATTCTATAAATCAACCAAGGACTATATCATACCAGCATGGTGCATAAAAGAAAAATGAAAACTAAATGCAAAAGACGCTCCAAGATTTGCACATATCGCATGAAGGAAACGTATCCGAAAACATACCGATACTTGTTGAAGAAAGGTGGGATGCCTTCCAGGGCATCCCCAAGCTTAGACGCTTGAGTCTCCTTGAATATTTACTTGGGGTGCCTTGGGCATCCCCAAGATTGAGCTCTTGCCTCTCCTTCTTCTCCTTACATCGAGACATCCTCGATCTTTGAACACTTCATCCACACAAAACTCAACAGAAAACTCGGTAAGATCCGTTAGTATAATAAAGCAAATCACTACTCTAAGTATTGTTGCAAACCAATTCATATTTTGTTTTTGCATTGTAGATACTGTAATATAACTTTTCCATGGCTTAATCCACTGATATAAACCGATAGTTTCATCAAAACAAGCAAACTATGCATCGAAAACAGAATTTGTCTAAAACAGAACAGTCTGTAATAATCTGAACATTCACCATACCTCTGGTACTCCAAAACTTCTTCCAAAATTAGGAAAAATAAACAATTTGTATAGAAAGACAGTGCAAAATGTTTCAGAACCATTTGACGTTCTAGTAAAAAAATGTAAAATCGCGCACTACAGCCAAAGTTTCTGTCCTGCACCATACAAACCAACAAGCATTGTAAACATCCTAAAGGCAAACCTTGGCACATTATTTTTATAATAAAATGGAATTGTACAAGGGGATAATTATTTTTGTTGAAAAGTTTCTGTAATCAAGATTCACAAAGTTTCCGTGAGCATGAACAAAGTTCAAGGAGCTCCCCCACTCAATGCTTGTCTCTCTCACTTTCACTTTCCTTTTTGAAAAAGTTTTGGGTTCCCCTCTTTAATTTTTTTTGTTTTTAAACTATATGAAAGCACTCAACAGAAATAAATGACTCTCTAAAACTTCTGGGTTGTCTCCCTGGCAGCGCTTTCTTTAAAGCCATTAAGCTAGGCATATATATTTTTTGAAACGGAGGCAAAAGCTTTGCCTCATCTCATTAATAAAGCAGAAGAGAGTTGCCCGGTTAATAAAGGGAAAACTGGGCGAAAACCGTCACAAACCACTGAGCGGCACAAACATAATACCACACACACCTCACATAAAGGGTATCATCAACATCACACACCGGTGTCATCGTCATCACTTCTCCCCAACAGGCGTCATCGCCCTCCCTAATCTCCGAGCAAGCGACTCCGACTTCTCCGAAGACAAAAGTCGACCCAGCCCACACCGTAGAGGCTGTGTGAAACACAAGAATCCCCAGCCAAACTCAGCCACCCGCGCCAAGGACAGCACAACTCCGACTCTGAATGATAGCTCCGAAGGAGAACTATGCAATGTTGGCATCGCGGAAGACCACCGAACAGACCACCTGCTGCCTGTCATCGTCGCCACAGGGGCCCCGCCGCCGCAGCTCCGACTTCACTGCAACAAAACAACCTGAGGTAATCCCACGAACACGCCGAAGAAGAGCCGACTATCGCAACCATTGTCGCGTCTCCGTCATCGCACACACCCATCATCATTGCCACAGAAGCCTCGACCCCAACTCCACCAACTTCCATTGGTCCCACTTGATGATGCCTAGCTCCAAAGATGAAGCCCCTGAGAGGGGATACGATGCTAGAGCACCGTCATCGTCCGATCCCATGGCTCTAGGGTTTCCCCCGAAGCTGTGAAGATTGGAGCTGAGAGTACCTCGACGATGCCAACAAGAAGGAAACGACACTTGAAAGCGTCGCCATCGCCGGCTCCGGACACGTCGGAGACAAGCTTTCGCCCGGGTCAACCTCTCGAGCCCCACACATCAAGCATCAGCAAGCCCTCCATCGAGCCACCGAGGTCCAATCCATCTGGATCTGACCACCTTCACACTTCGCAGCAGATCCGCTCCGCCCAGCACCGCAGAACTGCGTGGCCGCGCATCCTCACGACGGCCGAACCATGCCGCCGGGCACCTCGTGCCGAACCTTCCCGCACAGATGCACCACGACCCGGCCACGCCCGCACCTCGTGCTGCACCTTCCCTCTGACCGCACCTCCCAGCCAGAGCACCACCGCCCACGCCCGTGCCGTGCTGCACCAGACCAGATCGGCCGCAACACGGGCCACCATCCCACGACGCCAGGGCAGCCACTACAGGTCGGCCCCAACCGCACACCACCAGATCCGGGCGCGAGGGCCCCGGATCCGCCGCCCCCGCCGAAGGAGAGGAGCCTCAGCCCGCCGCCGCCGAGCTCGCGACGACCACGCGCCAGCGCCGCACGAGCCAGACATGAGCCGCCCGCCCCATGGAGAAGAAGCCCCGCCGCCGCCGCTGCCACACGGGCTTTGCCCGGTGGTGCATCCCGGCGGAGGCGAGGAAGGGAGACGACGGAGGGGTGGCTTTTGGCGGTGGCTTGGGTCGCCGCCCGTGTCGCTCGTGCGGAGCGACGCGGGGGCCGCCCGTGAAGCTAACCTATGACTGACGATAAGCTAGGCATATAGTGCTCAAGTAATAGATCCACCTGGATCCCAAGGTATATCAAAGCCAATTTGAATTAGAAATGATTTTTAATTTAGTAGTGAGCAAAAAGTAACATATATCATATAATGATGAAGTCTAACTCTCTTCCTATGCATCGGCATGTCATAAAAGAACAATTCATGCACACAAAGTAAAGGCCAATGCATAGTATACACATTTTCTTGAAATTTTTTCGTGTTGGAAACATAAAGAGGCGGAGATGTAGTTCCTCTCTCATAATAATTGCAAGTAGGAGCAGCAAGCACATGCATATTATATCTATCAAAATCATCATGTGTAATAGTAAAACTCAACCCATCAATATAATCCTTAATAAGGGTAAACTTCTCCGATATAGTGTAGTTGGGAGAATTCAAAAAGATAATAGGACTATCATGCATGGGTGCAATATCAACAATTTCATTTTTAACATAAGGAACTATAGCAAGTTCATCTCCATAAGCATAATTCATATTGGCATCTTGGCCACAAGCATAGCAAAACCATCAAAAAGGGATATTTCAAGAGAATCAACGGGATCATAACAGTCATCATAGCAATCATCCTTCGGTAAGCATGAAGAGAAATTAAATAATGTATGAGTTGAAGAGTTACTCTCATTATAAGGTGGGCAGGGGTGATCAATCCGCTCTTCCTCCTTTTGTTCTTCGCTCTCCTCCTCATCTTTTTCATCCAATTAGCTCACAATGTCATTAATTTCTTCTTCCATAGACTCCTGCAAAATATTAGTCTCTTCTTGGACAGCGGAGACTCTATCAATTGAATCATCAATATCGGAATTGAATTCAAAATTCTCATAGAAATATTTAAGTATAGCAAAGTTTTTAGGTCTGTAAACAACATCATCAAGATTTTCACACTCTTTAAACAAAGACTCAATTTCATAAGCACCCATAAAAGCAACAAATTCTTCTATTTGTTCCACATCATAGTAATCATATATACCATTATCATAAGATGACAAGGTTTTATCATCATTAAATTTACATGAAAAGGGAAAGTGTGGAGCCTTCATCCTAGAGCAACAAGTATAGTCATATGTCAAGCATAGTTCCAGAGCATACCAATGCAACATACGAATTTGATCCCATAATAGTTTCCCTTTTTGAATCAAGCGATAATCCCTAAAGTATTCACGTTGATCCAACATGTCTCCCATTACATAATTGAATGGGGTTTTCTCGGGATTATCAAAGTAGTACATAATATTTTTCACATAACCAGCATCGAGGGTTTTAGGAGGTTCCCATCTCCATGAGTAGGAGGTACACCTAATTTTTTTGGTATTTCGTGTTCCATATCCATAACTAAAGATAGAGAACAACTTAGAACAACAAATAAAAACTACTTAGTGATAAAGCAAACAAGCACACAAGAGAATATTCACCCCACGCTATAACTCCCCGGCAACGGCGCTAGAAAAAGGTCTTGATAACCCACAAGTATAGCGGATCAATTGTAGCCTCTTTCGATAAGTAAGAGTGTCGAACCCAATGAGGAGCTAAAGGTAGAACAAATATTCCCTCAAGTTCTATCGACCACCGATACAACTCTACGCACGCTTAATGTTTGCTTTACCTAGAAAAAGTATGAAACTAGTAGTACTTTGTAGGTGTTTTTGGATAGGTTTGCAAGAATATAAAGTGCACGTAAATAAAAAGTAGGGGCTGTTTAGTTAAAGAAGCAATAAAGTTAGTATAGCGAGTGTGGAAAAGTGGTGGTAGGAGTTTTGAAATTGTCCCTAAGCAATTGACTACTTTACTAGACCGATAGCAAGTTTTATGTGGGAGAGGCCACTGCTAGCATGTCATCCCTGACTTGGAATTCTATGCACTTATGATTGGAACTATTAGCAAGCGTCCACAACTATTAACGTTCATTAAGGTAAAACCCAACCATAGCATTAAGATATATTGGTCCCCCTTCAATCCCGTATGCATCAATTTCTATGCTAGGTTGAAGCTTCTGTCACTCTTGCCCTCCAATACATAGTCCTATCAACATACAACTAACCCTATGGTGTGATCCACGCGCGTGCTCATATGATGGGCACCAAAGGACAACAACATAACCACAAGCAAATTAAATCAATCATAGTAATTCACCAATCATCGATAGGACAACGAAAATCTACTCGGACATCATAGGATGGCAACACATCATTGGATAATAATATGAAGCATAAAGCACCATGTTCAAGTAGAGGGTACAGCGGGTTGCGGGAGAGTGGTCCGCTGTAGATAGAGGGGGGAAGGTGATGGAGACATTGGTGAAGATGACAGAGGTGTTGGTGTAGATTGCGGTGATTATGATGGCCCCGGTGGCACTCCGGCACCACCGGAAGCAAGGGGGAGAGAGCCCCCCTTCTTCTTCTTCTTCTTCTTCTTCTTCCTTGACCTTCTCCCTAGATGGGAGAAGGGTTTCCCCTCTGGTCCTTGGCCTCCATGGCATGGGAGGGGCGAGAGCCCCTCCGAGATTGCATTTGTCTCTCTGTCTCTCTCTGTTTCTGCGTTCTAGGATTCTGCCCTTTCACCATTTCTTATATATCCGGAGATCCGTAACTCCGATTGGATTGAAACCTTCACCTAGATTTTTCTCTGAAAATTAGCTTTCTTGCGGCCAAAGAAGAGTAGAAACCGCCTTACGGGGGGCCCATGAGGGTCAGGGGCGTGCCCAAGGGGCAGGCGCCCCCCCTGCCTTGTGGCCCCCTCGGGTACCTTCTCGCGTTGATTCTTCTTCCCATATTTCACAAATATTCGAAAAATATTCTCCGTCAGTTTTTATCCCGATTGGACTCCGTTTGATATGGATTTTCTGCGAAACAAAAAACATGCAACAAACAGGAACTGGCACTGGGCACGGGATCAATATGTTAGTCCCAAAATAGTATAAAAAGTTGCCAAAAGTATATGAAAGTTGTAGAATATTAGCATGGAACAATCAAAAATTATAGATACGATGAAGACGTATCATTCATTTCCCAATTCTAGGATGTCTATGGGTCTCAATGGTGTTGCAAAAGTAAAACCAGAGCACAAAACTTGTGTGCATTGAGTATGTGGTATATATGTTGATATTAACCTAGGAACAAAAAAACTCTATTGTTAGTTGACTTAGGTTCCCAATATGGCTTCTTTACAAATTGTTGATGAAGGAAATATGCCCTAGAGGCAATAATAAAGTTATTATTTATTTCCTCATATATCATGATAAATGTTTATTATTCATGCTAGAATTGTATTAACCGGAAACATAATACATGTGTGAATATATAAACAAACAGAGTGTCACTAGTATGCCTCTACTTGACTAGCTCGTTAATCAAAGATGGTTATGTTTCCTAACCATGAACAAAGAGTTGTTATTTGATTAACGAGGTCACATCATTAGTTGAATGATCTGATTGACATGACCCATTCCATTAGCTTAGCACCCGATCGTTTAGTATGTTGCTATTGCTTTCTTCATGACTTATACATGTTCCTATGACTATGAGATTATGCAACTCCCGTTTACCGGAGGAACACTTTGTGTGCTACCAAACGTCACAACGTAACTGGGTGATTATAAAGGTACTCTACAGGTGTCTCCGAAGGTACTTGTTGGGTTGACGTATTTCGAGATTAGGATTTGTCACTCCGATAGTCGGAGAGATATCTCTGGGCCCTCTCGGTAATGCACATCACATAAGCCTTGCAAGCATTGCAACTAATATGTTAGTTGTGAGATGATGTATTACGGAACGAGTAAAGAGACTTGCCGGTAACGAGATTGAACTAGGTATTGGATACCGACGATCGAATCTCGGGCAAGTAACATACCGATGACAAAGGGAACAACGTATACTGTTATGCGGTCTAACCGATAAAGATCTTCGTAGAATATGTAGGAGCCAGTATGGGCAGCCAGGTCCCGCTATTGGTTATTGACCGGAGACGTGTCTCGGTCATGTCTACATTGTTCTTGAACCGTAGGGTCCGCACGCTTAACGTTACGATGACAGTTATTATGAGTTTATGCATTTTGATGTACTGAAGGTTGTTCGGAGTCCCGGATGTGATCACGGACATGACGAGGAGTCTCGAAATGGTCGAGACATAAAGATCCATATATTGGAAGCCTATATTTGGACATCGGAATTGTTCCGGGTGAAATCGGCATTTTACCGGAGTACCAGGGGGTTACCGGAACCTCCCCGGGGTTAATGGGCCTACATGGGCCATAAGGGAGAAGAGAGGGACCGCCCAGGGCAGGCCGCGCGCCCCCTCCCCCTTAGTCCGAATAGGACAAGGAAGGGGGGGCGGCGCCCCCCTTTCCTCTTCTCCCTCCCCCTTTCCTTCTCCAACAAGGCAAGAGAGGGAGGAGTCCTACTTCCGGTGGGAGTAGGACTCCTCCAGGCGCACCCCTTGGGGCCGGCCGCACCTCCCCCTCCCTCCTTTATATACGGGGGCAAGGGGGCACCCTACAACACACAAGTTGATCTTCGTGATCGTTCCTTAGCCGTGTGCGGTGCCCCCCTCCACCATATTCCACCTCGGTCATATCGTTGCAGTGCTTAGGCGAAGCCCTGCGCCGGTAGAACATCATCATCATCGTTACCACGCCGTCGTGCTAACGGAACTCCTCCCCGAAGCTTTGCTGGATCGGAGCTCGGGGTGCGTCATCGAGCTGAACGTGTGCCAAGAACTCGGAGGTGCCGGAGTAACGGTGCTTGGATTGGTTGGATCGGGAAGACGTACGACTACTTCCTCTACGTTGTGTCAACGCTTCCGCTTCGGTCTACGAGGGTATGTAGACAACACTCTCCCCTCTCGTTGATATGAATCACCATGATCTTGCGTGTGCGTAGGAAATTTTTTGAAATTACTACGTTCCCCAACAGTGGCATCCGAGCCTAGGTTTTATGGTTTGATGTTATATGCACGAGTAGAACACAAGTGAGTTGTGGGCGATATAAGTCATACTGCTTACCAGCATGTCATACTTTGGTTCGGCGGTATTGTTGGACGAAGCGGCCCGGACCGACATTACGCGTACGCTTACGCGAGACCGGTTCTCCCGACGTGCTTTGCACAGAGGTGGCTTGCGGGTGACAGTTTCTCCAACTTTAGTTGAACCGAGTGTGGCCACGCCCGGTCCTTGCGAAGGTTAAAACAACACCAACTTGACAAACTATCGTTGTGGTTTTGATGCGTAGGTAAGATTGGTTCTTGGTTAAGCCCGTAGCAGCCACGTAAAACTTGCAACAACAAAGTAGAGGACGTCTAACTTGTTTTTGCAGGGCATGTTGTGATGTGATATGGTCAAGATATGATACTAAATTTTATTGTATGAGATGATCATGTTTTGTAACCGAGTTATCGGCAACTGGCAGGAGCCATATGGTTGTCGCTTTATTGTATGCAATGCAATCGCCCTGTAATGCTTTACTTTATCACTAAGCGGTAGCGATAGTCGTAGAAGCACAAGATTGGCGAGACGACAACGATGCTACGATGGAGATCAAGGTGTCGCGCCGGTGACGATGGTGATCATGACGGTGCTTCGGAGATGGAGATCACAAGCACAAGATGATGATGGCCATATCATATCACTTATATTGATTGCATGTGATGTTTATCTTTTTTATGCATCTTATCTTGCTTTGATTGACGGTAGCATTATAAGATGATCTCTCACTAATTATCAAGAAGTGTTCTCCCTGAGTATGCACCATTGCCAAAGTTCGTCGTGCCCAGACACCACGTGATGATCGGGTGTGATAAGCTCTACGTCCATCTACAACGGGTGCAAGCCAGTTTTGCACACGCAGAATACTCGGGTTATACTTGACGAGCCTAGCATATGCAGATATGGCCTCGGAACACGGAGACCGAAAGGTCGAGCGTGAATCATATAGTAGATATGATCAACATAATGAGGTTCACCATTGAAGACTAATCCATTTCACGTGATGATCGGTTATGGTTTAGTTGATTTGGATCACGTGATCAGTTAGAAGATTAGAGGGATGTCTATCTAAGTGGGAGTTCTTAAGTAATATGATTAATTGAACTTAAATTTATCATGAACTTAGTCCCTGATAGTATCTTGCTTGTTTATGTTGATTGTAGATAGATGGCCCGTGCTGTTGTTCCGTTGAATTTTAATGCGTTCCTTGAGAAAGCAAAGTTGAAAGATGATGGTAGCAATTACACGGACTGGGTCCATAACTTGAGGATTATCCTCATTGCTGCACAGAAGAATTACGTCCTGGAAGCACCGCTGGGCGCCAGGTCTGCTGCAAGAGCAACACCAGATGTTATGAACGTCTGCCAGAGCAAAGCTGATGACTACTCGATAGTTCAGTGTGCCATGCTTTACGGCTTAGAACCGGGACTTCAATGACGTTTTGAACGTCATGGGGCATATGAGATGTTCTAGGAGTTGAAGTTAATATTCCAACAGAATGCCCGGATTGAGAGATATGAAGTCTCCAATAAGTTCTATAGCTGCAAGATGGAGGAGAATAGTTCTGTTAGTGAGCATATACTCAAAATGTCTGGGTATTGTAATCACTTGATTCAACTGGGAGTTAATCTTCTGGATGATTGCGTCATTGACAGAATTCTCCAATCACTTCCACCAAGCTACAAGGGCTTCGTGATGAACTATAATATGCAAGGGATGGATAAGACAATTCCCGAGCTCTTCGCAATGCTAAAGGCTGCGGAGGTAGAAATCAAGAAAGAGCATCAAGTGTTGATGGTCAACAAGACCACTAGTTTCAAGAAAAAGGGCAAAGGGAAAAGGAAGGGGAACTTCAAGAAGAACAGCAAGCAAGTTGCTGCTCAGGAGAAGAAACCTAAGTCTGGACCAAAGCCTGAAACTGAGTGCTTCTACTGCAAGCAGACTGGTCACTGGAAGCGGAACTGCCCCAAGTATTTGGCGGATAAGAAGGATGGCAAGGTGAACAAAGGTATATGTGATATACATGTTATTGATGTGTACCTTGCTAGAGCTCGCAGTAGCACCTGGGTATTTGATACTGGTTCTGTTGCTAATATTTGCAACTCGAAACAGGGACTACGGATTAAGTGAACACTGGCAAAGGACGAGGTGACGATGCGCGTGGGAAATGGTTCCAAAGTCGATGTGATCGCGGTCGGCACGCTACCTCTACATCTACCTTCGGGATTAGTATTAGACCTAAATAATTGTTATTTGGTGCCAGCGTTGAGCATGAACATTATATCTGGATCTTGTTTGATGCGAGACGGTTATTCATTTAAATCAGAGAATAATGGTTGTTCTATTTATATGAGTAATATCTTTTATGGTCATGCACCTTTGAAGAGTGGTCTATTTTTGATGAATCTCGATAGTAGTGATACACATATTCATAATGTTGAAGCCAAAAGATGCAGAGTTGATAATGATAGTGCAACTTATTTGTGGCACTGCCGTTTAGGTCATATCGGTGTAAAGCGCATGAAGAAACTCCATACTGATGGACTTTTGGAACCACTTGATTATGAATCACTTGGTACTTGCGAACCGTGCCTCATGGGCAAGATGACTAAAACGCCGTTCTCCGGTACTATGGAGAGAGCAACAAATTTATTGGAAATCATACATACAGATGTATGTGGTCCGATGAACGTTGAGGCTCGTGGCGGATATCGTTATTTTCTCACTTTCACAGATGATTTAAGGAGATATGGGTATATCTACTTAATGAAACATAAGTCTGAAACATTTGAAAAGTTCAAAGAATTTCAGAGTGAAGTTGAAAATCATCGTAACAAGAAAATAAAGTTTCTACGATCTGATCGTGGAGGAGAATATTTGAGTTACGAGTTTGGTTTACATTTGAAACAATGCGGAATAGTTTCGCAACTTACGCCACTCGGAACACCACAATGTAATGGTGTGTCCGAACATCGTAATCGTACTTTACTTGATATGGTGCGATCTATGATGTCTCTTACAGATTTACCGCTATCATTTTGGGGTTATTGTTTAGAGACGGCCGCATTCACTTTAAATAGAGCACCATCAAAATCCGTTGAGACGATGCCTTATGAACTATGGTTTGGCAAGAAACCAAAGTTGTCGTTTCTTAAAGTTTGGGGCTGCGATGCTTATGTGAAAAAGCTTCAACTTGAAAAGCTCGAACCCAAATCGGAGAAATGTGTCTTCATAGGATACCCAAAGGAAACTGTTGGGTACACCTTCTATCACAGATCCGAAGGCAAGATATTCGTTGCTAAAAATGGATCCTTTCTAGAGAAGGAGTTTCTCTCGAAAGAAGTGAGTGGGAGGAAAGTAGAACTTGATGAGGTAACTGTACCTGCGCCCTTATTAGAAAATAGCACATCACAGGAACCGGTTTCTGTGACGTCTAAACCAATTAGTGAGGAAGTTAACGATGATGATCATGGAACTTTAGATCAAGTTACTACAGAACCTCGTAAATCAACCAGAGTAAGATCCGCACCAGAGTGGTACGGCAATCCTGTTCTGGAAGTCATGCTACTAGATCATGATGTACCTACGAACTATGAAGAAGCGATGGTGAGCCCGGATTCCGCAAAATGGCTTGAAGCCATGAAATATAAGATGGGATCCATGTATGAAAACAAAGTGTGGACTTTGGTTGACTTGCCTGATGGTCGGCAAGCAATTGAGAATAAATGGATCTTCAAGAAGAAGACTAACGCTGACGGTAATGTTACTGTCTACAAAGCTTGACTTGTCGCAAAAGGTTTTTGACAAGTTCAAGGGATTGACTACGATGAGACCTTCTCACCCGTAGCGATGCTTAAGTCTGTCCGAATCATGTTAGCAATTGCCGCATTTTATGATTATGAAATTTGGCAAATGGATGTAAAAACTGCATTCCTGAATGGATTTCTAGAAGAAGAGTTGTATATGATACAACCAGAAGGTTTTATCAATCCAAAGGGAGCTAACAAAGTGTGCAAGCTCCAGCGATCCATTTATGGACTGGTGCAAGCCTCTCGGAGTTGGAATAAACGCTTTGATAGTGTGATCAAATCATTTGGGTTTGTAAAGACTTTTGGAGAAGCCTGTATTTACAAGAAAGTGAGTGGGAGCTCTGTAGCATTTCTGATATTATATGTGGATGACATATTACTAATCGGAAATGATATAGAATTTCTGGATAGCATAAAAGGATACTTGAATAAGAGTTTTTCAATGAAAGACCTCTGTGAAGCTGCTTACATATTGGGCATTAAGATCTATAGAGATAGATCAAGACGCTTAATTGGACTTTCACAAAGCACATACCTTGACAAAGTTTTGAAGAAGTTCAAAATGGATCAAGCAAAGAAAGGATCCTTGCCTGTGTTACAAGGTGTGAAGTTGAGTAAGACTCAATGCCCGACCACTGCAGAAGATAGAGAGAAAATGAAAGATGTTCCCTATGATTCAGCCATAGGCTCTATCATGTATGCAATGCTGTGTACCAGACCTGATGTGTGCCTTGATATAAGTTTAGCAGGGAGGTACCAAAGTAATCCAGGAGTGGATCACTGGACAGCGGTCAAGAACATCCTGAAGTACCTGAAAAGGACTAAGGATATGTTTCTCGTATATGGAGGTGACAAAGAGCTCATCGTAAACGGTTACGTTGATGCAAGCTTTGACACTGATCCGGACGATTCTAAATCTCAAACCGGATACGTGTTTACATTAAACGGTGGAGCTGTCAGTTGGTGCAGTTCTAAACAAAGTGTCGTGGCGGGATCTACATGTGAAGCAGAGTACATAGCTACTACGGAAGCAGCAAACGAAGGAGTCTGGATGAAGGAGTTCATATCCGATCTAGGTGTCATACCTAGTGCATCGGGTCCAATGAAAATCTTTTGTGACAATACTGGTGCAATTGCCTTGGCAAAGGAATCCAGATTTCACAAGAGAACCAAACACATCAAGAGACGCTTCAATTCCATCCGGGATCTAGTCCAGGTGGGAGACATAGAGATTTGCAAGATACATACGGATCTGAATGTAGCAGACCCGTTGACTAAGCCTCTTCCATGAGCAAAACATGATCAGCACCAAAGCTCCATGGGTGTTAGAATCATTACTGTGTAATCTAGATTATTGACTCTAGTGCAAGTGGGAGACTGAAGGAAATATGCCCTAGAGGCAATAATAAATTTATTATTTATTTCCTCATATATCATGATAAATGTTTATTATTCATGCTAGAATTGTATTAACCGGAAACATAATACATGTGTGAATATATAAACAAACAGAGTGTCACTAGTATGCCTCTACTTGACTAGCTCGTTAATCAAAGATGGTTATGTTTCCTAACCATGAACAAAGAGTTGTTATTTGATTAATGAGGTCACATCATTAGTTGAATGATCTGATTGACATGACCCATTCCATTAGCTTAGTACCCGATCGTTTAGTATGTTGCTATTGCTTTCTTCATGACTTATACATGTTCCTATGACTATGAGATTATGCAACTCCCGTTTACCGGAGGAACACTTTGTGTGCTACCAAACGTCACAACGTAACTGGGTGATTATAAAGGTACTCTACAGGTGTCTCCGAAGGTACTTGTTCGGTTGACGTATTTCGAGATTAGGATTTGTCACTCCGATAGTCGGAGAGGTATCTCTGGGCCCTCTCGGTAATGCAGATCACATAAGCCTTGCAAGCATTGCAACTAATATGTTAGTCGTGAGATGATGTATTACGGAACGAGTAAAGAGACTTGCCGGTAACGAGATTGAACTAGGTATTGGATACCGACGATCGAATCTCGGGCAAGTAACATATCGATGACAAAGGGAAAAACGTATACTGTTATGTGGTCTGACCGATAAAGATCTTCGTAGAATATGTAGGAGCCAATATGGGCATCCAGGTCCCGCTATTGGTTATTGACCGGAGACGTGTCTCGGTCATGTCTACATTGTTCTCGAACCTTAGGGTCCGCATGCTTAACGTTACGATGACAGTTATTATGAGTTTATGCATTTTGATGTACCGAAGGTTGTTCGGAGTCCCGGATGTGATCACGGACATGACGAGGAGTCTTGAAATGGCCGAGACATAAAGATCGATATATTGGAAGCCTATATTTGGACATCGGAATTGTTCCGGGTGAAATCGGCATTTTACCGGAGTACCGGGGGGTTACCGGAACCCCCCCGGGGGTTAATGGGCCTACATGGGCCATAAGGGAGAAGAGAGGGGCCTGCCAGGGCAGGTCGCGCGCCCCCTCCCCCCTTAGTCCGAATAGGACAAGGAAGGGGGGGGGGGCGGCGCCCCCCTTTCCTCTTCTCCCTCCCCCTTTCCTTCTCCAACAAGGCAAGAGAGGGAGGAGTCCTACTCCCGGTGGGAGTAGGACTCCTCCAGGCGCACCCCTTGGGGTCGGCCGCACCTCCCCCTCCCTCCTTTATATACGGGGGCAAGGGGCACCCTAGAACACACAAGTTGATCTTCGTGATCGTTCCTTAGCCGTGTGCGGTGCCCCCCTCCACCATATTCCACCTCGGTCATATCGTTGCAGTGCTTAGGCGAAGCCCTGCGCCGGTAGAACATAATCATCGTCACCATGCCGTCGTGCTGACGGAACTCCTCCCCGAAGCTTTGCTGGATCGGAGCTCGGGGTGCGTCATCGAGCTGAACGTGTGCCAAGAACTCGGAGGTGCCGGAGTAACGGTGCTTTGATTGGTTGGATCGGGAAGATGTACGACTACTTCCTCTATGTTGTGTCAACGCTTCCGCTTAGGTCTACGAGGGTACGTAGACAACACTCTCCCCTCTTGTTGATATGCATCACCATGATCTTGCGTGTGCGTAGGAACATTTTTGAAATTACTACGTTCCCCAATAGTTGACCCATCTATCCTTTTGCTCTTAAGTAGGAACAAGGCTATCCGATGAACTAGTGGCGATAGGAAAGCCCATCGGCGAGGATGAACTGATTTCTTTCATTATCGCATGCCTAGATATGGAATACCAACCCATTATATCTGCTCTGGATGTGCGTATCCACATATGAGCTCTTCAGCATGATCTCCAATTTTGATCAGAGAGTCGAGTTGTTCCAAGGCACCAGTCCTAGCGCCTTCAAATCCTCCGTCAACGCTGCATACCGAGGCCGCGACCCTCCCAAACCCTCCTAGAACTCTTCCAAGGGTGGTGGTGGTGGGGCTATCATGGCGGCAATGGTGGCGGCCGCTACCAGAATGGTGGTGGTGGTGGAGACACTCCCATCAGCACGACGGTGGTGGTGGTGGAGGCCATTACCACCACGGCGGCGGTGGGCGCTGGCCACTACAACCAGCACGGCAGCGGCAACAACTCTCAGCGCCGCAACAACAACAACAACAACAACTATCAGCGCCCCTTCCAAGGTTATGATGAATATGTGAACAAATGTCAGATTTATAAAAAGACTAATCACATTGCTAAGGGTTGTGACTAGCGTTACGCCGAGAACAATTCCTAATGCAAGAAGGTTGTAGCCGCCGCGGATACATCCTACGGTGTGGACACAAACTGGTACGCCGACACAGGAACATCCCATCACATCACACATGAGTTGGAAACGATGACGATGCATGACAAATTCCCTGAGCATGATCAAGTCCACAATGCCAATGGAGAAGGCATGTTGGTCATTGAAAGGATCAATATGGTCGACTAGAGGGGGGTGAATAGGAGACTACAAATTTTAATCTTTCTTGTCGTTTTTAAGGCTTAGCGGATAAAAGAGTTCACTAGATATGCAACTAGGTGAATGCAACCTATAGGACAAGGAAGCTCCAAGATAAAAATGCTAGGCAACAAACTAATTAGCAAGCCAACAAGAAAACAACAACAAATAAGGTGCAGGAAAGGATTAACCACAAGTAAGACGAGGACGTGGATTTTAACCCAAAGTTCACTCTTCCTTGGGGAAGAGATACTCTCCGTTTGGAGCGGTGCCGGAGCCAAAGCTTGCGGAACGCCACCGAAGGCTCACCGTATTCTCCTTCGAGTCACCCCCAACGGATGAGCCTCGAATCACTCGGGGTTGGTTTTGAAGGCGACCACCACACCTTTACAAACTTCTCCGGAGCACACCACAAGCAAGGAAGCTTCCGGAGGAACCTCTAACCGCCTAGGAGCCTAATCTCCAAGAGTAACAAGTCAATGGGGAAGAAATGTTGCGGGGAACGCGATTTGGTTTGGTCAAGTTGTAGATCGGGTCTTGCTCTCCCAATCCCCAAAGTTTCAACAAGTTTGGGTGGAGGGATTGAGAGTATTGAGCAAAATGGGGTGTAGAAATGGTGGAGCTCAACAAGACATTAGGGTTGGGGGTTGGAGGTGGAAGAAGGCCCTGTATATAGTGTTCTTGAGCAGGTGGGGATTTCTGCCCGTTGGACCCCGTGCGCACGGGCTAAGTCAGCCCCGTGCGCACGGGGTACTCAGAGGCTATCACACCACCCCGTGCGCACGGGGGTCAGAAGACCCCGTGCGCACGGGGTACTCAGAGAGTTACGCAGTACCCCGTGCGCACGGGGGTCAAAGGACCCCGTACGCACAGGGTACCCAGTAACTTTCTGTTGCAAGCTTTCTGAGTACCACAGCACACACACTAAGTTCTTTAGGTGGTCGGAGTGGGAAGGATAAGAGAGTAAGGCTCGGCAATGGCATTCCCACATGAATTTCATCCACACAAACCCCTCTTAATAGTGCGGCCTTTCCTACGACTCGAAGCAAACCAAAACTAAAACCTTTGAAGCGTCGAAAGACGACACCTTTGCCCTTTTTGAAATGGGGGGGTTGCACATCTCCATCGTGGGCACTTAGAACCAATATCCTGAGATAAACTTTAGCAACCGATATTAGTTCAACTAACCACATTGTCATCACACCAAAATATAGTATAAGTGCCACTTGCACTTTCAATCTCCCCTTTTTTGGTGCATTGATAACAACGTGGTTAGAGCATGGCATAGAGGATAAATAGGTAGAAAGCCATGGAACATATAATGATCATGATAGCTCCCCCTAAATTTGTGCCCGAAAACAAGAATGCATCTAGTCCACACATAGGAGCCTCTACCATGGTCACTATTGTCAAGTCATGAGATATATCATAATAAACCTATAACGGTGCCTAGATCTCATGACAAAGTGTGGTGAGCAAAACATGTGAGACCCAATAAGCATAAGGAGATAATTGCACGGTTCAATGATAAAGCTAGAGTCTCACAACCACACAGACGGAAGGTAAATAAGAGTATCTCAAGCCAACTAAAACCAACCAACAGCTAGAAACACGAGGCTTGAGATCTCAACGCACACAACACACCCACGACAACACCACTTCTCCCACTTTGTCATCAAGACAACAAAAAGGAGACAAATGGCGTCACCCAGACCCACTAGACAAGAGGAGGAGCACTCGAGGCATCATCATCATCAAAACGCCACCCGGCCATCGGGAAAGATCGAGCAGTGGCCTCACTGTCGTTGTCCTCATAACCTAGACCGACCTCCTCACCAGCGGCAACCCTTGCAGCCTTCTGCTCACGCCGAACAAGCTTCCCCTTGTTGATTTCCTTGATCTGACGATGTTGAATCGACTGGCACATCTTGAATATGTTGCTCAAGGTCTTGAACAGAGAATTCTTCTCTCCCCTGGCAAAGATGTGTTGGGGATCGTAGCAGAAATTTAAAATTTTCTACGCATCACCAGGATCAATCTATGGAGTCATCTAGCAATGAGGGGCAGAGGAGTGCATCTACATACCCTTGTAGATCGCGAGCGGAAGCGTTCAAGAGAACGGGGATGATGGAGTCGTACTCGTCGTGATCCCAATCACCGATGATCTTAGCGCCGAACGGACGTCACCTCCGCGTTCAACACACATATGGAGCGAGGACGTCTCCTGCGCCTTGATCCAGCAAGGAGGAGGGAGAGGTTGAGGAAGAGGGATCCAACAGCAGCACGACGGCGTGGTGGTGGTGGAGCAGCAGTACTCCGGCAGGGCTTCGCCAAGCACTTGCGGAGGAGGAGAGGTGTTGGGGAGGGGAGGGGCTACGCCTTGGATGTTGTGTGCAGCCCTCCCTTTGCCCATCTATTTATAGGCGAAGGAGGAAGGGGGGCGGCCCCTTCTAGATGAGATCTAGAGGGGGGCGGTGGCCATGGGGAGGGGGCTTGCCCCCCAAGCAAGGGGGGCGCCCCCCTTAGGGTTCCCCCCCCCAACCCTAGGCGCATGGGCCCAAGGGGCGATGCGCCCAACCCATGTAGGGCTGGTTCCCTTTCCTCTACGGCCCATTAGGCCCTCCAAGAGAGGTGGCCCCTCCCGGTGGACCCCCGGAACCCCTCCGGTGGCCCCGATACAATACCGATATGCCCCCGAACCTTTCCGGTGACCGTATGACAACTTCCTACATATAAATCTTCACCTCCGGACCATTCCGGAACTCCTCGTGACGTCCGGGATCTCATTCGGGACTTCGGACAACATTCAGTAATCACATACAAGTCTTCCTAATAACCCTAGCATCATCGAACCTTAAGTGTGTAGACCCTATGGGTTCGGGAACCATGCAGACATGACCGAGACAACTCTCCGACCAACAACCAACAGCGGGATCTAGATACCCATGTTGGCTCCCACATGTTCCACGATGATCTCATCGGATGAACCACGACGTCGAGGATTCAAGCAATCCCGTATACAATTCCCTTTGTCAATCGGCACGTTACTTGCCCGAGATTCGATCGTCGGTATCCCAATACCTCGTTCAATCTCGTTACCGGCAAGTCACTTTACTCGTTCCGTAATGCATGATCCCGTGACCAACTACTTAGTCACACTGAGCTCATTATGATGATGCATTACCGAGTGGGCCCAGAGATACCTCTCCGTCATACGGAGTGACAAATCCCAGTCTCGATTCATGCCAACCCAACAGACACTTTCGGAGATACCTGTAGTGCACCTTTATAGCCACCCAGTTATGTTGTGACATTTGGTACACCCAAAGCACTCCTACGGTATCCGGGAGTTGCACAATCCCATGGTCTAAGGAAATGATACTTGACATTCAGAAAAGCTCTAGCAGACGAACTACACGATCTTGTGCTATGCTTAGGATTGGGTCTTGTCCATCACATCATTTTCCTAATGATGTGATCCCGTTATCAATGACATCCAATGTCCATGGTCAGGAAACCGTAACTATCTATTGATCAACGAGCTAGTCAACTAGAGGCTCACTAGGGACATGTTGTGGTCTATGTATTCACACATGTATTACAATTTCCGAATAACACAATTATAGCATGAACAATAGACAATTATCATGAACAGGGAAATATAATATAACCATTTTATTATTGCCTCTAGGGCATATTTCCAACAGTCTCCCACTTGCACTAGACTCAATAATCTAGTTACATTGTGATAAATCGAACACCCATAGAGTTCTGGTGTTGATAATGTTTTGCTCGAGGGAGAGGTTTAGTCTACGAATCTGTGACATTCAGGTCTGTATGCACTTTACAAATATATATGTCTCCATTTTGCGCATTTTCACGAATGGAGTTGAAGCGACGCTTGATATGCATGGTATTCCTGTGAAACCTGGGCTCCTTGGCAAGGGCAATAGCTCCAGTGTTGTCACAGAAGAGAGTCATCGGGCCCGACGCATTGGGAATAACTCCTAGGTCGGTAATGAACTCCTTCACCCAGATTGCTTCTTGTGCTGCCTCCGAGGTTGCCATGTACTCCGCTTCACATGTAGATCCCACCACGACGCTTTGCTTGCAACTGCACCAGCTGACTGCCCCACCATTCAGGATATACACGTATCCGGTTTGTGACTTAGAGTCATCCAGATCTGTGTCGAAGCTAGCATCGACGTAACCCTTTACGATGAGCTCTTCGTCACCTCCATAAACGAGAAACATATCCTTAGTCCTTTTCAGGTACTTCAGGATATTCTTGACCGCTGTCCAGTGTTCCATGCCGGGATTACTTTGGTACCTACCTACCAAAATTAGGGCAAGGTTTACATCAGGTCTGGTACACAGCATGGCATACATAATAGACCCTATGGCTGAGGCATAGGGGACGACACTCATCTTTTCTCTATCTTCTGCCGTGGTCGGGCATTGAGCCGTGCTCAATCTCATACCTTGCAACACAGGCAAGAACCCTTCTTGGACTGATCCATATTGAACTTCTTCAATATCTTGTCAAGGTACGTACTCTGTGAAAGACCAATGAGGCATCTCGATCTATCTCTATAGATCTTGATGCCTAATATATAAGCAGCTTCTCCAAGATCCTTCATTGAAAAACACTTGTTCAAGTAGGCCTTTATGCTTTCCAAGAATTTTATATCATTTCCCATCAATAGTATGTCATCCACATATAGTATGAGAAATTCTATAGAGCTCCCACTCACTTTCTTGTAAATACAGGCTTCTCCATAAGTCTGTGTAAACCCAAACGCTTTGATCATCTCATCAAATCAAATGTTCCAACTCTGAGATGCTTGCACCAGCCCATAGATTGAGCGTTGGAGCTTGCACACCTTGTCGGCATTCTTAGGATCGACAAAACCTTCCGGCTGCATCATATACAATTCTTCCTTAAGAAACCATTAAGGAATGCCGTTTTGATGTCCATTTTCCATATCTCATAATCATAGAATGCGGTAATTGCTAAGGTGATTCGGACGGACTTCAGCTTCGCTACGGGTGAGAAAGTCTCATCGTAGTCAACCCCTTGAACTTGTCGATAACCCTTAGCGACAAGCCGAGCCTTATAGATGGTCACATTACCATCCGCGTATGTCTTCTTCTTAAAGATCTATTTATTTTCTATGGCTCGCCGATCAATGGGCAAGTCAGTCAAAGTCCATACTTTGTTTTCATACATGGATCCTATCTCAGATTTCATGGCTTCCAGCCATTTGTCAGAATCTGGGCCCGCCATCGCTTCTTCATAGTTCGAAGGTTCACCATTGTCCAACAACATGATTTCCAGGACAGGGTTGCCGTACCACTCTGGTGCGGAACGTGTCCTTGTGGACCTATGAAGTTCAGTAGCAACTTGATCTAAAGTTTCATGATCATCTTCATTAACTTCCTCTCTAGTCGGTGCAGGCACCTCAGGAACATTTTCCTGAGCTGCGCCACTCTCCGGTTCAAGAGGCAATACTTCATCAAGTTCTATTTTCCTCCCACTTACTTCTTTCAAGAGAAACTCTTTCTCTAGAAAGGATCCATTCTTGGCAACAAAGATCTTGCCTTCGGATCTGAGGTAGAAGGTATACCCAATAGTTTTGAAGACGCATTTTCCGATTTGGGTTCGAGCTTTTCAGGTTGAAGTTTCTTCACATAAGCATCGCATCCCCAAACTTTTAGAAACGATAGCTTAGGTTTCTTCCCAAACCATAATTCATATGGTGTCGTCTCAATGGATTTCGACGGAGCCCTATTTAAAGTGAAAGCGGCAGTCTCTAAAGCATAGCCCCAAAATGACAGCGGTAAATTGGTAAGAGACATCGTAGATCGCACCATATCTAATAGAGTGCGATTACAACGTACGGACACACCATTACGCTGAGGTGTTCCAGGCGGCGTGAGTTGTGAAACTATTCCACATTTCCTTAAGTGTGTGCCAAATTCGTGACTCAAATATTCTCCCCCATGATCTGATCGTAAGAACTTGATTTTCCTGTCACGTTGATTCTCGACCTCACTGTGAAATTCCTTTAACTTTTCAAAGGTCTCAGACTTGTGTTTCATTAAGTAGACATACCCATATCTACTCAAGTCATCAGTGAGGGTGAGAACATAACGATAGCCACCGTGAGCCTCAACACTCATTGGACCGCACACATCAGTATGTATGATTTCCAATAAGTTGGTTGCTCGCTCCATTGTTCCGGAGAATGGAGTCTTGGTCATTTTGCCCATGAGCCTTGGTTCGCACGTGTCAAATGATTCATAATCAAGAGACTCCAAAGGTCCGTCTGCATGGAGTTTCTTCATGCGTTTGACACCAATGTGACCAAGGCGGCAGTGCCACATGTATGTGGGACTATCATTATCAACCTTACATCTTTTGGTATTCACACTATGAATATGTGTAATATCACGTTCGAGATTAAATAAGAATAAACCATTGACCAGCGGGGCATGACCATAAAACATATCTCTCATATAAATAGAACAGCCATTATTCTCGGATTTAAATGAGTATCCATCTCGTATTAAACGAGATCCTGATACAATGTTCATGCTCAAAGCTGGCACTAAATAACAATTATTGAGGTTTAAAACTAATCCTGTAGGTAAATGTAGAGGTAGCATGCCGACGGCGATCACATCGACCTTGGAACCATTCCCGACGCGCATCGTCACCTCGTCCTTCGCCAGTCTCCACTTATTCCGCAGCTCCTGTTTTGAGTTACAAATATGAGCAACTGCACCGGTATCAAATACCCAGGAGCTACTACGAGTACTGGTAAGGTACACATCAATAACATGTATATCACATATACCTTTGGTGTTGCCGGCCTTCTTATCCGCTAAGTACTTGGGGCAGTTCCGCTTCCAGTGACCACTTCCCTTGCAATAAAAACACTCAGTCTCGGGCTTGGGTCCATTCTTTAGCTTCTTCCTGGCAGCTTGCTTACCAGGCGCGACAACTCCCTTGCCGTCCTTCTTGAAGATCTTTTTACCCTTGCCTTTCTTGAACTTAGTGGTTTTATTCACCATCAACACTTGATGTTCCTTTTTGATTTCCACCTCCGCTGATTTTAGCATTGAATATACCTCAGGAATGGTCTTTTCCATCCCCTGCATATTGAAGTTCATCACAAAGCTCTTGTAGCTAGGTGGGAGCGACTGAAGGATTCTGTCAACGACCGCATCATCCGGGAGATTAACTCCCAGCTGAGACAAGCAGTTGTGCAACCTAGACATTTTGAGTATGTGTTCGCTGACGGAACTATTCTCCTCCATCTTACAACTATAGAACTTGTCGGAGACTTCATATCTCTCGACCCGGGCATGAGCTTGGAAAACCATTTTCAGCTCTTGGAACATCTCATATGCTCCGTGTTGCTCAAAACGCTTCTGGAGCCCCGGTTCTAAGCTGTAAAGCATACCGTAGTGAACCAGGGAGTAATCATCAACACGGTACTGCCAAGCGTTCATAACGTCTTGGTTTGCTGGGGGTGGTGCTTCACCTAGTGGTGCTTCAAGGACATATACTTTCTTGGCAGCTATGAGGATGATCCTCAAGTTCCGGACCCAGTCCGTATAGTTGCTACCATCGTCTTTCAGCTTGGTTTTCTCTAGGAACGCGTTGAAGTTGAGGACAACATTAGCGTGGTCCATTTGATCTACAAGACATATTGTAAAGATTTTAGACTATGTTCATGATAATTAAGTTCATCTAATCAAATTATTTAATGAACTCCCACTCAGATAGACATCCCTCTAGTCGTCTAAGTGATACATGATCTGATTCAACTAGGCCGTGTCCGATCATCACGTGAGACGGACTAGTCATCATCGGTGAACATCTTCATGTTGATTGTATCTTCTATACGACTCATGTCAACCTTTCGGTCTTCCGTGTTCCGAGGCCATGTCTGTACATGCTAGGCTAGTCAAGTCAACCTAAGTGTGTTGCGTGTGTAAATCTGGCTTACACCCGTTGTATGCGAACGTTAGAACCTATCACACCTGATCATCACGTGATGCTTCGGAACAACGGACCTTAGCAACGGTGCACAGTTAGGGAGAACACTTTCTTGAAATTACTGCGAGGGATCATCTTATTTATGCTACCGTCGTTCTAAGCAAATAAGATGTAAAACATGATAAACATCACATGCAATCAAATAGTGACATGATATGGCCAATATTATTTTGCTCCTTTTGATCTCCATCTTCGGGGCGCCATGATCATCGACGTCACCGGCATGACACCATGATCTCCATCATCGTGTATTCATGAAGTTGTCTCGTCAACTACTACTTCTACTACTATGGCTAACGGTTAGCGATAAAGTAAAGTAATTACATGGCGTATAAGTTGACACGCAGGTCATAAATAAATTAAGACAACTCCTATGGCTCCCGCCGGTTGTCATACTCATCGACATGCAAGTCGTGATTCCTATTACAAGAACATGATCAATCTCATACATCACATATATCATTCATCACATCCTTTTGGCCATATCACATCGCACGGCATATGCTGCAAAAACAAGTTAGACGTCCTCTAATTGTTGTTGCAAGTTTTTACGTGGCTGCTATAGGTTTCTAGCAAGAACGTTTCTTACCTACGCCAAAACCACAACGTGATATGCCAATTTCTATTTATCCTTCATAAGGACCCTTTTCATCGAATCCGATCCGACTAAAGTGGGAGAGACAGACACCCGCTAGCCACCTTATGCAACTAGTGCATGTCAATCGGTGGAACCAGTCTCACGTAAGCGTACGGGTAAGGTCGGTCCGGGCCGCTTCATCCCACGATGCCGCCGAATCAAGATAATACTAGTAACGACAAGTAAATTGAAAAAAATCGACGCCCACAACAACTTGTGTTCTACTCGTGCATAGAAACTACGCATAGACCTAGCTCATGATGCCACTGTTGGGGATCGTAGTAGAAATTTAAAATTTTCTATGCATCACCAAGATCAATCTATGGAGTCATCTAGCAACGAGGGGCAGAGGAGTGCATCTATATACCCTTGTAGATCGCGAGCGGAAGCGTTCAAGGGAACGGGCATGATGGAGTCGTACTCGTCGTGATCCAAATCACCGATGATCCTAGCGCCGAACCGACGGCACCTCCACGTTCAACACACGTACGGAGTGAGGACGTCTCCCGCACCTTGATCCAGCAAGGAGGAGGGAGAGGTTGAGGAAGAGGGATCCAACAGCAGCACGACGGCGTGGTGGTGGTGGCGCAGCAGTACTCCGACAGGGCTTCGCCAAGCACTTGCAGAGGAGGAGACGTGTTGGGGAGGGGATGGGTTGCGCCTTGGATGTTGTGTGCAGCCCTCCCCTTGCCCCTCTATTTATAGGGGAAGGAGGAAGGGGGCCGGCCCCCTTGCCCCATTAGGCCCTTGATGTCTACTACACAACCTTCTTCTTGTAGACGTTGTTGGGCCTCCAAGTGCAGAGATTTGTAGGGCAGTAGCAAATTTCCCTCAAGTGGATGACCTAAGGTTTATCAATCCATAGGAGGCGTACGATGAAGATGGTCTCTCTCAAGCAACCCTGCAACCAAATAACAAAGAGTCTCTTGTGTCCCCAACACACCCAATACAATGGTAAATTGTATAGGTGCACTAGTTCGGCGAAGAGATGGTGATACAAGTGGTATATGGATGGTAGATAAAGGTATTTGTAATCTGAAATAAGAAAAACAGCAAGGTAACTAATGTTGAAAGTGAGCGTAAACGGTATTGCAATGATGGTAAACAAGGCCTAGGGTTCATACTTTCACTAGTGTAAGTTCCCTCAACAATACTAACATAATTGGATCATAAAACTATCCCTCAACATGCAACAAAGAGTCACTCCAAAGTCACTAATAGCAGAGAACGAACGAAGAGATTATGGTAGGGTACGAAACCACCTCAAAGTTATTTTTTCCAATCAATCTGTTGGGCTATTCCTATAAGTGTCACAAACAGCCCTAGAGTTTGTACTAGAATAACACCTTAAGATACAAATCAACCAAAACCCTAATGTCACCTAGATACTCCAATGTCACCTCAAGTATCCGTGGGCATGATTATACGATATGCATCACACAATCTCAGATTGATCTATTCAACCAACACATAGAACTTCAATGAGTGCCCAAAGTTCATACCGGAGAATCACGACGAAAACGTGTGCCAACCCCTATGCATAGGTTCATGGGCGGAACCCGCAAGTTGGTCACCAAAACATACATCAAGTGGCACGTTATATCCCATTGTCACCACAGATATCCATGGCAAGACATACATCAAGTGTTCTCAAATCTTTAAAGACTCAATCCGATAAGATAACTCCAAAGGCGAAACTCAATTCACTATAAGAGAGAAGAGGGAGAGGAGAAACGTAAGATCCAACTATAAAAGCAAAGCTCGCGATACATCAAGATCGTATCATCTCAAGAACACGAGAGAGAGAGAGAGATCAAACACATAGCTACTGGTACATACCCTCAGCCCCAAGGGAGAACTACTCCCTCCTCGTCATGGAGAGCACCGGGATGATGAAGATGGCCACCGGAGAGGGATTGCCCCCTCCAGCAGGGTGCCGGAACGGGTCTAGTTTGGTTTTTGGTGGCTACGGAGGCTTCTGGCGGCGGAACTCCCGATCTAATCTCCGTTCTGGAAGTTTTAGGGTACGACGATATATATGGGTGCAGGGAGGACGTCGGAGGAGCCACGGGGGCCCCACGAGACAGGGGGCGCGCCCTAGGGGGCGCCCCCCACCCTCGTGAGCACCTCGTGTCTCCCCTGACATAGGGTCCAAGTCCATCAGGTGTGTTTCCTTCCAAAAATAACATCTCCAGTTGATTTCGTTCGGTTTTGACTCCGTCTGATATTCCTTTTCTTCGAAACACTGAAATAGGCATAAAACAGCAAATCTGGGTTGGGCCTCCGGTTAATAGGTTAGTCCCAAAAGTAATATAAAAGTGGAAAATAAAGCCAAATATTGCCCAAAACAGTAGATAATATAGCATGGAGCAATCGAAAATTATAGATACATTGGAGACGTATCAAGCATCCCCAAGCTTAATTCCTGCTCGTCCTCGAGTAGGTAAATGATAAAAAAGATAATTTTTGATGTGGAATGCTAGTTGGCATAATTTCAATCTAATTCTTCTTACTTGTGATATGAATATTGAGATCCATAAGATTCAAGACAAAAGTTCATATTGACATAGAAAATAATAATACTTCAAGCATACCAACTAAGCAATTATGTCTTCTCAAAATAACATGGCCAAAGAAAGCTATCCCTACAAAATCATATAGTCTAGCTATGCTCCATCTTCACCACACAAAATATTTAAATCATGCACAACCCCGATGACAAGCCAAGCAATTGTTTCATACTTTTGATGTTCTCAAACTTTTTCAATCTTCACACAATACATGAGCGTGAGCCATGGACATAGCACTATAGGTGGAATAGAATGGTGGTTGTGGAGAAGACAAAAAGGGAGAAGATAGTCTCACATCAACTAGGCGTATCAATGGGCTATGGAGATGCCCATCAATAGATATCAATGTGAGTGAGTAGGGATTGCCATGCAACGGATGCACTAGAGCTATAAATGTATGAAAGCTCAACAAAAGAAACTAAGTGGGTGTGCATCCAACTCGCTTGCTCACGAAGACCTAGGGCATTTTGAGGAAGCCCATCATTGGAATATACAAGCCAAGTTCTATAATGTAAAATTCCCACTAGTATATGAAAGTGACAACATATGAGACTCTCTATATGAAGAACATGGTGCTACTTTGAAGCACAATATATGAGACTCGCTATATCATGGTGTTACTTTGAAGCACAAGTGTGGAAAAAAGGATAGTAGCATTGCCCCTTTTTTTATTTGGCCTTTCTTTTTTTATTTGGCCTTTCTTTTTTTATTTGGCCTTTCTCTTTTTTTGGCCTTTCTTTTTATTTTTTTATTTTTTTATTTTTTTATTGGGACAATGCTCTATTGAATGATGATCATCACACTTCTATTTATTTACAACTCAATGATACAACTAGATACTAGAACAAAGTATGACTCTATATGAATGCCTCCGGCGGTGTACCGGAATATTCAATGAATCAAGAGTGACAAGTATGAAGAAATTATGAACGGTGGCTTTGCCACAAATACTATGTCAACTACATGATCATGCTAGCAATATGACAATGATGAATGTGTCATGATGAACGGAATGGTGGAAAGTTGCATGGCAATATATCTCGGAATGGCTATGGAAATGCCATCATAGGTAGGTATGGTGTCTGTTTTGAGGAAGGTATATGGTGGGTTTATGGTACCGGCGAAAGTTGCGCGGTACTAGAGAGGCTAGCAACGGTGGAAGGGTGAGAGTGCGTATAATCCATGGACCCAACATTAGTCATAAAGAGCTCACATACTTATTGCAAAAATCTAGAAGTTATCAAAGCAAAGTATTACGCGCATGCTCCTAGGGGGATAGATTGGTAGGAGAATACCATCGCTCGTCCCTGACCGCCACTCATAAGGAAGACAATCAATAAATAAATCATGCTCCGACTTCGTCACATAACGGTTCACCATACGTGCATGCTACGGGAATCACAAACTTAAACACAAGTATTTCTCAAATTCACAACTACTCAACTAGCATGACTCTAATATTACCATCTCCATATCTCAAAACAATTATCAAGCGTCAAACTTCTCATAGTATTCAACACACTCATAAGAGAATTTTATTATTCTTGAATACCTAGCGTATTAGGATTTTAAGCAAATTACCATGCTATTTAAGAGACTCTCAAAATAATCTAAGTGAAGCATGAGAGTTCATCTATTTCTTCAAAATAAAACTACCACCATGCTCTAAAAGATATAAGTGAAGCACTAGAGCAACAACAAACTACTCCAAAAGATATAAGTGAAGATCAATGAGTAGTCAAATAATTATGCAACTATGTGAAGACTCTCTAACATTTAAGAATTTCATCTCTTGGTATTTTATTCAAACATCAAGCAAAGCAAAATAAAATGACATGACGCTCCAAGCAAAACACAAATCATGTGGCGAATAAAAATATAGCTCCAAGTAAAGTTACCGATGAACGAAGACGAAAGAGGGGATGCCTTCCGGGGCATCCCCAAGCTTAGGCTCTTGGCTATCCTTGAATATTACCTTGGGGTGCCTTGGGCATCCCCAAGCTTAGGCTCTTACCACTCCTTGTTCCATAGTCCATCAAATCCTTACCCAAAACTTGAAAACTTCACAACACAAAACTTAACAGAAAACTCGTAAGCACTGTTAGTATAAGAAAAGAAATCACCTCTTAAAGGTACTGTAATGAGCTCATTCTTTATTTATATTGGTGTTAAACCTACTTTATTCCAACTTCTATATGGTTTATAAACTATTTTACTAGCCATAGATTCATCAAAATAAGTAAACAACACATGAAAAACAGAATCTGTCAAAAACAGAACAGTCTGTAGTAATCTGGATCAAACGTATACTTATGGAACTCATAAAATTCTAAAATAAATTGCTGGACCTGAGGAATTTATCTATTAATCATCTGCAAAAAGAATTAACTAAATATCACTCTCCAAAAAAATGGCAGCAATTCTCGTGAGCGCTAAAGTTTCTGTTTTTGACTGCATGATCAACAAGACTTCCCCCAAGTCTTCCCAAAGGTTCTACTTCGCACAAACACTAATTAAACACATAAAATCACATCTAAACAGAGGCTAGATGAATTATTTATTACTAAACAGGAACAAAAAACAAGGAATAAAAATAAAATTGGGTTGCCTCCCAACAAGCGCTATCGTTTAATGCCCCTAGCTAGGCATGATGATTTCAATGATGCTCACATAAAGGATAAGAATTGAAACATAAAGAGAGCATCATGAAGAATATGACTAACACATTTAAGTCTAACCCACTTCCTATGCATAGGTATCTTGTGAACAAACAACTTATGGGAGCAATAATCAACTAGCATAGAAAGGCAAAACAAGCGTAACTTCAAAACTTTAAGCACATAGAGAGGAAACTTGATATTATTGCAATTCCTACAAGCATATATTCATCCCTCATAATAATTTTCAGTAGCATCATGAATGAATTTAACAATATAACCAGTACCTAAAGCATTCTTTTCATGATGTACAAGGATAGAAAAATTATTACTCTCCACATAAGCAAAATTCTTCTTATTCGGAATAGTGGGAGTATCATAGGAAACTTGAATGCTATAAATTGTTTCCACATTAAAAGAGTAATGTTCAGAGAAGGGGTAATCATAACCATTACAAGTTTTATAAATATAATCACTACTTTTTATAGCATAAGTATCATCACAATAATTATCATAAGTAGGAGGCATGTTATTATCATTTTGAATTTGCATATCAAAACTTGGGAGACTAAAAATATAATCTTCATTGAGCGTAGCATCCCCAAACTTGGGACAAACATTAATTGCATCAAATATATTCTCAAATATGTCATCCTCATCAAACATAGCTTCCCCAAGCTTGGGCCTTTTCGTATCATAAGCATAATCACTCTCATCATTAATAGCATGGATAGCACTAATAGTATAGCAATTATTATATTCTTCCAAGCATGTGCCAAAAAGATTTTCAAGATCATAAGAAGTATCATTATCTTCCACAGTTATATTTTCATGAGGCACAATAGTAATAGGAGCAACTTTATTTGGGAGAGATACCTTTTTACCTCTCTTCCTTTTTCTTTTCTTCCTCTTCACCACATCATGTGGGGGTTCAATCCTCTTTTTGGAGCTCCTTATTAATGAGATTGGTTGAGTAGAAGGCTCCTCCTCGTTACCTGATTCATCATAATAAATAATAGGAGGATATTGGGAAGTCTCTTCCCTTTCATTAGTATTCTCTTCATCTTCTATTTGTTTTCTTTTCTTTATGTAATTGGCAATATAAGGACTGTCAATGCAATTCACCGCACAATACATATAAATTTTCTCTAGATTAAAATGAAGAACTTTATCAAGGGCAAATTTTGGAATATCCTTAATTCTACGTTTAATTTATTCATAACCCAAAAGCAAACTAAGTTCATTATGATGTGCAAGGGAAATCAAGTCATCACAATTTTTGGACACGATACGATCATGAAACAATTTGCATTGGGCACTAAAATGATTACGTTCATTGCAAAGTTCACAAGTAGGACTAAGAAATAATAAATTTTCAGCAAATTCATCTAGCTCTTCTTGCAACAATTTGGTTTCTAAGTACTTATGCCTCTTGCAATATCTATCTTCCCTATTTGGTGTGTACTTGCAAACATGCACTCCACAAAATTGACATGTTTATAGGAGGCATCATAACTAGTGCAATCATCATTAGCATCATAGATATTCAAAGAATTCGTACTAACAACATTGCAATCATGCTCATCATTCAAATATTTAGTGCCAAACATATTATAGATTTCTTCTTCTAGCACTTGAGCACAATTATCCTTTCCATCATACTCACGGAAGATATTAAAAAGGTGAAGCGTATGGGACAAACTCAATTCCATTTTTTTAGTTTTCTTTTATAAACTAAACTAGTGATAAAACAAGAAACTAAAAGACTCGATTGAAAAATCTAAAGATATACCTTCAAGCACTCACCTCCTCGGCAACGGCGCCAGAAAAGAGCTTGATGTCTACTACACAACCTTCTTCTTGTAGACGTTGTTGGGCCTCCAAGTGCAGAGGTTTGTAGGACAGTAGCAAATTTCCCTCAAGTGGATGACCTAAGGTTTATCAATCCGTAGGAGGCGTAGGATGAAGATGGTCTCTCTCAAGCAACCCTGCAACCAAATAACAAAGAGTCTCTTGTGTCCCCAACACACCCAATACAATGGTAAATTGTATAGGTGCACTAGTTCGGCAAAGAGATGGTGATACAAGTGGTATATGGATGGTAGATAAAGGTATTTGTAATCTGAAATAATAAAAACAGCAAGGTAACTAATGTTGAAGTGAGCGTAAACGGTATTGCAATGATGGTGAAAAAGGCCTAGGGTTCATACTTTCACTAGTGTAAGTTCCCTCAACAATACTAACATAATTGGATCATAAAACTATCCCTCAACATGCAACAAAGAGTCACTCCAAAGTCACTAATAGCGGAGAACGAACGAAGAGATTATGGTACGGTACGAAACCACCTCAAAGTTATTCTTTCCAATCAATCCGTTGGGCTATTCCTATAAGTGTCACAAACAGCCCTAGAGTTCGTACTAGAATAACACCTTAAGATACAAATCAACCAAAACCCTAATGTCACCTAGATACTCCAATGTCACCTCAAGTATCTATGGGCATGATTATAAGATATGCATCACACAATCTCAGATTGATCTATTCAACCAACACATAGAACCTCAAAGAGTGCCCCAAAGTTCCTACCGGAGAATCACGACGAAAATGTGTGCCAACCCCTATGCATAGGTTCATGGGCGGAACCCGCAAGTTGGTCACCAAAACATACATCAAGTGGCACGTGGTATCCCATTGTCACCACAGATATCCACGGCAAGACATACATCAAGTGTTCTCAAATCTTTAAAGACTCAATCCGATAAGATAACTCCAAAGGGGAAACTCAATTCATTACAAGAGAGAAGAGGGGGAGGAGAAACATAAGATCCAACTGTAATAGCAAAGCTCGCGATACATCAAGATCGTATCATCTCAAGAACACGAGAGAGAGAGAGAGATCAAACACATAGCTACTGGTACATACCCTCAGCCCCGAGGGAGAACTACTCCCTCCTCGTCATGCAGAGCACTAGGATGATGAAGATGGCCACCGGAGAGGGATTGCCCCCTCCGACAGGGTGCCGGAACGGGTCTAGATTGGTTCTTGGTGGCTACGGAGGCTTCTGGCGGCAGAACTCCCGATCTAATCTCCGTTCTGGAAGTTTTAGGGTACGACGATATATATGGGTGCAGGGAGGACTTCGGAGGAGCCACGAGGGCCCCACAAGACAGGGGGGGCGCACCCTAGGGCGGCGCGCCCCCCACCCTCGTGAGCACCTCATGTCTCCCCTGACGTAGGGTCCAAGTCCATCAGGTGTGTTTCCTTCCAAAAATAACTTCTCTAGTTGATTTCGTTCCGTTTCGACTCCGTCTGATATTCCTTTTCTTCGAAACACTAAAATAGGCATAAAACAGCAAATCTGGGCTGGGCCTCCGGTTAATAGGTTAGTCCCAAAAGTAATATAAATGTGGAAAATAAAGCCCAATATTTCCCAAAACAGTAGATAATATAGCATGGAGCAATCAAAAATTATATATACGTTGGAGACGTATCAGCCCTCCGAGAGAGGTGGCCCCTCCCGGTGGACCCCCAGAACCCCTTCGGTGGCCCTGGTAAAATACCGATATGCCCCCGAACCTTTCCGGTGACCGTATGACAACTTCCTACATATAAATCTTCACCTCCGGACCATTCCGGAACTCCTCGTGACGTCCGGGATCTCATCCAAGACTCCGAACAACATTCGATAATCACATACAAGTCTTCCTAATAACCGTAGCATCATCGAACCTTAAGTGTGTAGACCCTACGGGTTCGGGAACCATGCAGACATGACCGAGACAACTCTCCGGCCAACAACCAACAACGGGATCTGGATACCCATGTTGGCTCCCACATGGTCCACGATGATCTCATCGGATGAACCACGACGTCGAGGATTCAAGCAATCCCGTATACAATTCCCTTTGTCAATCGGCACGTTACTTGCCCGAGATTCGATCATCGGTATCCCAATACCTCGTTCAATCACGTTATCGGCAAGTCACTTTACTCATTCCGTAATGCATGATCCCATGACCAACTACTTAGTCACACTGAGCTCATTATGATGATGCATTACCGAGTGGGCCCAGAGATACCTCTCCGTCATACAGAGTGACAAATCCCAGTCTTGATTCATGCCAACCCAACAGACACTTTCGGAGATACCTGTAGTGCACCTTTATAGCCACCCAGTTACGTTGTGACGTTTGGTACACCCAAAGCACTCCTACAGTATCCGGGAGTTGCACAATCTCATGGTCTAAGGAAATGATACTTAACATTCAGAAAAGCTCTAGCAGACGAACTACACGATCTTGTGCTGTGCTTAGGATTGGGTCTTGTCCATCACATCATTCTCCTAATGATGTGATCCCATTATCAATGACATCCAATGTACATGGTCAGGAAACCGTAACCATCTATTGATCAACGAGCTAGTCAACTAGAGGCTCACTAGGGACATGTTGTGGTCTATGTATTCACACATGTATTACGATTTCCGGATAACACAATTATAGCATGAACAATAGACAATTATCATGAACAGGGAAATATAACAATAACCATTTTATTATTACCTCTAGGGCATATTTCCAACAAGATGGCCTCAGAACCAACAGACTTGGCCTTACCACGAGGGATCCGTGCAGTAGAGGACATGCCTGGAGTATAAGTGGCACGATCCTCAGGCCTAGGGTTGCGCCCCTTCTTGATAGGCACATATGGAGCAGGAGCAGCCGGGGTCCAGTTGGAGTTGCGCTTAGGAACAGAGATCTTGAAAGAGGCAATGTACTTTGCAGGACAGATGGTCTCAATCAAAGTCTGTATGAATGGAGCATAGATCAAGGACTTGTTCTCTTGCACACACTGACGAAGCTCATAGTACATGAAATCCAGAACATCCACTTTCTTCTTCTGATGAAGATGCACAAAGACATCTAGCATGGAGCTCCGAATGTTATGGGAATCCCCGGCCTTTGGAGTGAGGGTATACCTCAGGATATGGCGCATGGTGTCATAGAGGGGCAAGCGATCTTTGATTGACCCAGTGACAAAAGACTTCTCTTGTTTGTAAGCAAAGGCAATCTCATCCTTAGTGCGCTGCCCACTTTCCCTAACAATGCCAAACTCATCAGAAACGGCCTCTGCATCCATAAATGGGTAGGGAATGATCTCAGAGAACTTTGCCATGGGAGCCGAGCACCGATGTGTTCCAGACATCCAAGTGAGGGTGTGAGAAGAGTCATTGGAGAAAAACAGAGTGGCAAAGAACTGCATCACTAGATCTTCAGTATAGGGATGGTTGAAGGTGACAAACGGAATAAGACCCAATCTGCCAAGAGCAGAGTACACACTGGGATACAGATGATCATTGTCACGCAAACTCTCAGTGTTGACTTGCTTGTAAGGAGCAAACTTCTTTGACTTGGTCATAAGAAGCTCATGATAGACCCTTTGCTGAAACTCGTTCTTGAAGCGAGGATCCAGTGGCAGCTGCATAAGGATGGCTCTGTCTCTCAGCCCAGATCTCTGGCTTGGTCCACTTGGCAAGAGGCATATTCCGGAGGCCACGACCACCCGGAATGGCTTGGTCGGGACTAGACACCTCTTCCTCTTCTTCATCTTACTCAACACGATCATCCTCTTCTTCTATCTCATCATCAACATTGGGGTTGTCATACTAAGTATCATCTTGCGAGTCATAATCTTCCTCAGAATTATCGGAGGTCTCAACAATGGGCTGCTTTGAGGCAACATGGCGAACACGGCCCTGACCTGACCCAGACCCCTGACCCATGCCTTCAGACGGCTGGCGACGAGCAATGGTGTAGTCCTTTGATCCTCCTTTTGCACGCTTGTGACGAAGCTCAGACCTCTTGTCAGCGGAGTCTGAAATACATGCAAACACCCAACAAAACAAAGCACGAACACAAATGACTACAAATGCAAGAAGGATGGCAAGGAGTTAGACAGAATCCAGGCAAAAAGTTCCTGGATAGCCCGTGCGCATGGGGGTTTAGACCCCGTGGGCACGAGGGTCCCATGCGCACGGTACAGGACCATGGACACGGGGCCCCATGCGCATGGGGGTCAAACACCCCGTGGACACGGGGGTCTCCCAGCGGCAGCCACTTCCGGATCGAAATCCGGGAGTGGGTGGAGCAGAGAGACCAAAGGACCTATGCACATCGAATTATGTCTAAACAAAGGTCTAGGCCAAACGAAACTATGGAGGAAACCCTAAAGCTATAAACTAGAGGAACTGATGGAGAGAAAATAAGAGGACATGACCAACTAGAGGAGGAACCCATTTGATGCAGATCCATGGAGGAAGAAGCCCGACGAAGCCCGGAGGAGCTCCGGCGAGCGGAGGCGACGGCGGTGGCGCTGGAGGTTTCCCGGGGAGTGGAGGGGGCGAATGGGTGGGAATGAACCCGAGCCCCCCACGCCCCACCTCTTTAGGGCCAGAAACAGCAGACCCCATGCGCACGGGCTAAGTGAGCCCCGTGGGCACGGGGGTCCTGTGCGCACGGTACAGAGCCCGTGGGCACGGGGTATTCAGGAACTTTGACATGAGTGATGATTTTTTTTGAATACAGGGCTGAGTGTAGACTCTTACCCCTACTTCACAAAACACTCGGTCTATATTTCCGAATACACCGCAATAAAAGTCCTATCACTACGAGAAGGGCATATGAGGAGCACTTGTACCAAAAGAGAAGCGGGAAAAACCCACCAATAAAAAGGAGAGAAAAGACACAAAAAACAACACACCACACACGCGAAACAAACACGGGCACAACCCTCAAGAGAGGGCGGTGGCCGAGGCCACCATGTTTGAGTTTACTTGGTATGGCACCGTGAAGATATGAACCTTGGGCCCAAGACCAATACTCATCTTTGAAGCACAAGTACCACCTAAAGTGGCTTATGTGAAAGATTGTGTTTGTTTTATGCACTTCTAGGATAAGATAGCTCATGTGTTGAGCTAGCTCCCCCTAGACATGTGCCTACATCTAAGCAAGATAATACATGAGTATGTGTGTATGAGCAAGAATTTCATCCCAAGTTACTAATATCCATGATATTTAGCTCATGCCTTAACTCGCGGAATCTTGCTTCTTCAAGGGGCTTGGTGAAGATGTCGGCTAGTTGATTCTCGGTGTTGACATGGAGTAACTCAATGTTTCCCTTGGCCACATGATCTCTAATGAAATGATGGCGAATCTCAATATGCTTGGTCTTGCTATGTTGAACCGGATTCTCGGCGATCTTGATGGCACTTTCATTGTCACACCAAAGAGGCACTTTGTCACATTTGACACCATAATCCATGAAAGTTTGCCTCATCCATAATAATTGAGCACAACAACTTCCGGCAGCAATGTACTCGGCTTTGGCTGTGGAGAGAAATATACAATTTTGCTTCTTTGAAGACCAACTTACCAACGACCTCGCTAGGAATTGACATGAACTGGAAGTGGACTTGCGATCAACCTTGTCTCCAGCCCAATCCGAATCCGAGTAACCCATTAACTCAAATGATGATCCCTTGGGATACCAAAGGCCCAAGTTTCACTAGTAGAAAAAGGGCCTATTGTCCCGGTTCGTAAGGGCCTTTTGTCCCGGTTCCTGAACCGGGACTAAAGGGTCGGTACTAATGCCCTGTCCCTTTAGTCCCGGTTCAATCCAGAACCGGGACAGATGGGCCTCCACGTGGCCTGTGCGCGGAGCCCAGGCAGGAGGGCCTTTGGTCCCGGTTGGTGGCACCAACCGGGACCAATATGCATCAACGTGTCAGCATTTCTGTGGCTGGGTTTTTTTTTGAAAGGGCGGGGGTTTGGGGGTTTTGGGGGGTTAATTTAGGTGTTTCATATATTGTGTTAGCTAGCTATAATTAATAGAGAGAAGTGTCCTCTCTTATGTCCGTGCTTGGTCGACGCTACATACTATACATACGTATAGAGAGGACTAGACACGCTAGCTAGCTAGTAAGCAAATAAAGGAAACAGAAGATCGTCATGAACATATATGCATACAGAGAGAAGTGATATCGACCACCTCTCCTTCTCCGAGAGATTGGTCGAACAACAAGTTCTCGTATATCTATACGACACTACCGGCTACATATATACAATAATTATCTCTTACAAATATAATCTCCTAACATACGGACTCATGGTCCACATAGTATTCTCCATCTTCAGCAATCACGTGGTCAAGAAAGAATGCCGCCAATTCCTCTTGAATTGCTCGCATGCGAGCTGGTGCTAGGAGTTCATCCCGCTTCCGAAACATCTAATTTGAAGAAGGGGGTCAATACATATATATATGAATGAATGAAACTCAACACAAATTATGGTAATAAAATAAAATTGTGAATGTTGTTATTTACGCACTTCATATTGTTCGTCAAAGTAGCCCCGCTCACAGGTCGTGTGGCGGATGGACTCGCAAACGTAGTATCCATAGAAATCATTCCCTTGTTCCTGCCACAACCACTTTACAAGAAATAGAGGTCAATCAAACTGATAAGCAAGAATGCCAAATGGTATTGATGAAACTAGCGCTTGAATCAATAGGAGATGCGCGGAACATGCGACTATAGTACTTACTTTCGGGTGTCTAAATTGCAGCTTCTTCGGGAGTCCCGGAGCTTTTTTGGTGAATTTTTTCCAAACCCTGCCAGACAAAGAAAACAATTACTTGATATATCAGGAAATGAACAAAGTTGTTGATATGGTGGATAATGATCGATTTAACTTACTTCTCGAGCATTTGAGTCATGTCCGCATAGTCCTGGGGATCTTTTTGTTTTGAGTCTAAGACGGTTACTAGTCCCTGCTCAAGCTTAATCTCTAGGAGAATATAGTGGAAACTGCACATGCATGCATAACTCATCAATTACATTACTATAACCTTGACTAATATATAAGGGAAACCGAATATGCACAAGACAGTAACACTCACTTGAAGTTGTAAGGAAAGAGTATTATATCTTTGTTTTCATTTATTACCAACGATCGTAGCAAGTTGGCCTCGGTATCTGCGGCATGAAATTTAACCTGAGTTGCATCTATGATATTTGTGTTAATGAACCCAATATCACCGATTTTTCTTTTCTTCAATTTGACGATCTTCAATCTGCATAATATAGTGAGGATAATTATAAATACATGTAATGAAAGAGTTGAGCTATATAGAGAGACTTAATGACAGAAGTAGTACTACTTACAGACAGTAGCAGGTGACCGTTGCTTTATCGAGGGCCAATTGATTGAAAAACTAAAAGAACTCCTCAAAGGGAACAGGCAACAGATCAATTCCAACGAGGTCATGCTCCTTTTTAACTCTCACATACAAAGTACTCCTCCCCCTAGACTCTCTGCATATTTTCAAGTACCAATCATGCAATCTTCGCATCATCGTTGATAGAGATCTTTCATCTTTGACAAGAGGCTTCCCATACTCGTATCTTTGTATCTGCACCTCCATGAAATCATAATGTACATCGTCAGGCAGGTAATCTCCAAGATTGCTATAACCGGGCACCATCCTCGGATCATTAGCGACGATGTCGCTAGGCACCTTGAGCGGGGGGGCACGATTGCTTCGCTTGTTCGCCGAGCTGGGCAATTTGTTTCCCAGCTCGTCGTTCTTTCAGCCTTTGATCACTGACAGTACTTCCCGACCGCACCGCTTTGGCAAATTCCTTTCCAATAATGCGCTCATAGTTTCCTTTCGGCGGAGACTTGGGTGGTTTTGTCAGGGCAGCCAGAGTGCGCTTCGCTTTCACCGGATCTACCTTCTCCTCCGGAGGTGGATGTTTCTTTGCTTTCACCCCTTCAAAGAAGTTCCTCACTTCTTCTCGCGTGATCTCGGCATTCTCCTCCGGGGTCCTCTTGTATGGTAACTTCTCTGGAGTCTTCAGAGAAGGACCGAATCTGTATGTCCTCCCACCTCTGGCTATACTGCTAGACGCCGACAGAGCAGACGGGGCGGTTGTCTTCTTTACTTGCTTACGAGGCAGAGGAGAAGGACTACGACGCGCCGGAGCAGCCGGAGCGGCGGCAGGTCTCTTCCGCCCTTGCTGATGAGGCGGAGAAGGAGGAGGGCCAGGAGGCTGGCTGCTTGGGCGCACCGGCGCAGGCGGAGATGGAGGCGGAGTGCCGCCACGCGCCAGAGAAGGAGTCGCCCGAGTTCCCTAATCGTCACTCGCTGGAGGAGGAGGCGGTGGAGGAGGCGGAGTGCCCTGACTCGCCGGAGGAGGAGGAGGAGGCGGAGGCGTCCAGTTCGGAAGGTTGATGAGCTCCTTCCGCCATAGGCATGGAGTCTTCAGAGCAGAACCCAGCCGAGTCTCCCCTTCACCGGTAGGGTGGTCAAGCTGGAGGTCCTCAAATCCCTCTGTTATTTCATCCACCATCACCCTAGAATATCCTTCTGGAATCGGCCGGCAGTGAAAAGTTGCGCCGGGTTCAGTAGGAAAAATAGAGCCAACAACCGCCTTGACCTTCATATTAATCCATTGCGTCATAAGGTGGCAATTTTGAGACTCCGTGATAGCATCCACGGGATAGCTGGCAGGAGCCGTCAAGACACTACTAGGAAAAGGGCTATAGATAGGATTGATACTAATGGCGCACCATGGAAGCAGTGCGCCACTACTATATACTAATGGCGCACCGGTTGGTGATGCGCCATTAGTGTGGAAGACACTAATGGCGCACCAGAAAGAGGGTGCACCACTAGTATTAAATTATTATTTTTTCCATTTTCCATACATACTAATGGCGCATCAGGTCAAAGTGCGCCATTACTAGTTCTAAGTAGTAATGGCGCACCAAGCAGACAGTGCGCCATTACTGTAAAAAAATTATTCTTTTTTTGCAAAACTACTAATGGCGCATCGTTTCACAGTGCGCCATTACTAGTTTAAACTAGTAATGGCGCACTATTACCCGGTGCGCCATTAGTATATATATTTATTTTTTTACTTTTTTGCAAAACTACTAATGGCGCACCACCTGCAGGTGCGCCATTAGTAACCAGGGTTACTAATGGTGCATTTTCTGGTGGTGCGCCATTAGTAACCTCGGACCACAACAAGATATTTTGGACAGCCCCACACCTACCCACTCACTTTCCCCACTTCATTCCCTCCACCTCCTTCTCCAAGCTTTCGGCCATCTCCTCCTCCTCACCTCATTTCCACCATAGATTCATCAAAATTAAGTGGTGAAATAACCTTTTTTTGATAGGTAAGTAAGGGGAAAGCTATCTTCATGATGTAGATCTACTTTTTTTCTCCCTAGCTCGCTCCAACAACGTGCACATGCACTTTTTGTGGCCTAGCTAGATCTATGTATGTTTGTGGTGTTGCATATATGTTTGTGTTTGAAGGTACCGGTATTTGAAATGCGATAGTTGCCAATATTTTGCCGGAATGTTTTGATTCATTTCCGTTTCGGCGAGAATTTTGGCACTATGCATTCTTTTTGGTCCTATTTTTAGGGAAGGTCATGCCAAATTTTCTCTTGGTTCTAAAATATCGTTTTGCTCTACCCCGCAGGCGACCATGGTCCGCACGATGACTGAAGGCATCGTGAATAGGTTTTTGAGCTCCGCGAAGGCTGAGATGCTTCAAAAGAACGAGACGGAGATAAGATGTCCGTGTCAAAGATGCAAGCTGAAGAGCCTTATTGCGGACCCGGATTCCGGGCAGGTGCGGGACCACCTACTCTTGCGTGGTTTCATGGATGGCTATCGGTGGCAAGGTGATGAAGATGACTATGAAGTCGTCCATGGGGGCCGGGCAAGAAATGAGGAAGGGCAACAAGACAAGTACCACCGCGGCGAGGGCGGGCGAGAAGACGAAGAATCTCCAGGACATGATCACGACGGTGATGTTGTACACAGTCATCATGTAGAAGATGTCGTACATGATGATGAGGAAGATCAAGACGAAGGGCATGATCATGAAGATGAAGATGCCGGAGCAGACAACGATGGAGGCTGGGTGCAGGACCCTCATATTCAAGAGCTGCTTCTCAAGCAGACGGATAACACAAGAGCTGCCGCCCGAGAGAAAGCCAAGCTGGATCAACTGGAGATAGACGCGGTTACTCCATTGTATGAAGGATGCAGGCCCGAGGATACCCGCCTGAAAGTAATGCTCATGGCTCTGGAGATGAAGGTAAAACACAAAATGACCGACGCATGCTTCGACGAGAACATGTCATTCTGGCACGAACGTCTTCCCAAGGAGAACAAGTGCCCGACCAGTTTCGAGGAGGCGAAGAAAATCGTGTGTCCTCTGGATTTACCGGACGTGAAATACCATGTGTGCATGAACAATTGTATCATTTATTGGGACGAGCACGCGGAGTCTACCATATGTCCGGTGTGCGGCGTCACTCGATACAAGAAGAGGAAGAAAGCTCCTCGAAAATCGGTGTGGTACTTTTCAATCACTCCTCGTCTGCAGCGGTATTTCACGGACCCTAAGGTAGCAAAGCTCCTGCGTTGGCACGTGGATAGGGAGGAGAAGAAGCGGGAAGATGACGGAAATGATCCAGAGATAAATAAAAAAGACAAGATGCTGAGTCACCCTAAGGATGCGATCCAGTGGCAAGCATTGAACTTCGAATACCGAAAATTTGGGAAGGATCCAAGGAACATCGTGCTGGGCGCGAGCACCGATGGAGTCAATCCGTTTGGCAGCCAGAGAAGCACACATAGCACCTGGCCTGTGTTTGTGTGGATGTACAATCTTCCCCCCTGGTTGTGCATGAAGAGTAAGTACATTCACATGAGTATGCTAATTGAAGGGCCGAAACAACCAGGGAACGACATCAATCTGTATCTGGAGCTACTGAAGGAGGAGCTAGACACGCTGTGGAAAACGCCAGCCAATACGTGGGACACCACAGAGAAAGAATATTTCCCTATGAGAGCCGCACTGCTCACGACGGTGCACGACTATCTCGGTTACGGATATCTCGCGGGGCAGGTAGTCCACGGATTTTTTGGATGCGTAAGGTGCATGGATGACACAACGTATCGCCAGCTAGATAGAGATCCCGGGTCTTCGAAAACCGTGTTCATGGGACATCGAAGGTGGCTTCACGATGATGACCCGTGGAGGAAACGCAAGGATCTGTTCGATGGTGAAACCGAACCCCGAAAACGCTCGTGTACGAGGAGCGGCGAGGAAATAGACGAGCTGTTGAAAAATTGGAAAGACTGCCCACTGCCGGGAAAGAAGCAAAAGGCGCCAGAGCCGGGAAAGAAGCGAAAGGCGTCAGAGCCGCTGCTGAAGGTATGGAAAACGAGGTCTGTTTTCTGGGACTTGCCGTACTGGAAGATCCATCGTGTGCCTCACAGCCTTGATGTCATGCATATCACGAAGAACGTGTGCGAGAGTCTGCTTGGTACCCTGCTCAACATGCCAGAGAGGACCAAAGATGGGCCGAAAGCAAGGGCGGACTTGAAATCAATGGGCATCAGGCAGGAGCTTCACGCTAATGATGATGATGATGATGATGAGGCGAAGCAGGACATAGAAAGTCGTCGCAAAGGCAAAAAGGCCAAGAAGACCGGAAATGACTACCCTCCTGCGTGCTTCACTCTAAGTCAGGAGGAGATCGAGCAGTTTTTCACCTGCCTCCTAGGAGTAAAACTTCCTTACGGTTACGCGGGGAAGATAAGCAGATACCTAGACCCAGCGAAGCAGAAGTTCAGCGGGATGAAGTCTCACGACTGTCACGTGCTGATGACGCAGATACTTCCAGTTGCAATCCGTGGGATCATGGACGCGCACGTCCGTGAAACGCTATTTGGCCTATGCAACTTTTTCGACGTCATCTCTCGGAAGTCGATTGGCGTGAGGCAACTCAGAAGGCTATAGGAAGAGATCGTGGTGATACTATGCGAGCTTGAGATGTACTTCCCGCCCGCATTCTTCGACGTTATGGTGCATCTGCTGGTCCATATCGTGGAGGATATCATCCTACTCGGGCCGACGTTCCTGCACAGCATGATGTTGTTCGAAAGGATGAATGGTGTCATCAAAGGATACGTTCGCAACATGTCACGTCTAGAGGGAAGTATAGCCAGGGGCTTTCTGACCGAAGAGTGCATCTCCCTGCACGAATTATCTAGGCATCGAGAACCCCGTTGGTCTGCCCGTCAACAGGCACCTCGGCAGGCTCGCTGGATGGGGTCACCGTGAGGGTCGCCGCGAAATGCATCTCGACTTCGAGGGTCGACTCGCCGACTTTGAAAGAGCAAACCTAGTCGCGCTACAACACATAGACGTGGTCGATACTTGGGTGGTAGAGCACAAAACCTTTATTGAGAAGACGTACAATGACCGAGGCCAACAGAGGACGGACGGAGATATACTCAAAGAGCACAACTCCTGTTTCACGCATTGGTTCAAGAAGAAGCTTCTGTCGTACCCTTTACATGAAGATTCTTCCGCAGAAGAACAACTCATATTCGCCTTGTCACAGGGCGCCGAGCACAACCTGATGACGTATGAGGCGTACGATATCAACCGCTACACATTCTACACCGAGGACAAGGACATGAAGAGCGATGGTTATCAAAACTCCAGGGTAACGATGGAATCCTACACCGGTAACGACAAGGACAGATACTACGGAAGGATCTAGGAGATCTGGGAGCTGAGCTACGCTGGAGAGAAGGTCCCGATGTTCCGTGTCAGATGGACCAAGAGCGTCCTAAAAGAAGACCGGTATTTCACCACCATGGTTATACCCGAAGCCAAATCCAAGACCGCGGGCGCAAACGTCACCGCGAAAAATGAGCCATGGGTACTGGCTTCCCAAGTGGACCAATGCTTCTTCATTACCGACCCGTCAAAGCCCAGTCGTGTTGTCGTGAGGAGAGGCAAAAGGAAGATCATCGGAATGGATGGAGTAGCCAATGAGCAAGACTTCGACAAGTACGGCGACCCGAAGATCGAACATGACGATGACGATGAAGTAGCAGCACACACCACAAGAAGAAGCAGGACCACCCTACCTAAAGGATGTCCGTCCAACAGAAGAACTCCATTTGCGAAAAAGAAGGGCAAGAAGATTGTGAACAGATAGCTAGCTAAGATCGATTGTATTTAAATCGTAGTCTTCATTTCTCGATTGTATTTCATGGGCACTTTTTGATATCATGAATATTTTTAAATTTCATGGGCACTTTTTGAATTCATGAGGACACTTGATCTCGATCCCCCTCCATCTCGATCTCGATTCCCCCTCCATCTCGATCCCACCCGCACCCTCCCCCGCTAGCTCCGCCGCCGCCGACGACCCACCACAACCCTCCCCCGCTCCACCGCCGCCGACGAGCACCCGGCCCCCCGCACCCTCTCCCGCTCCACTGCCGCCGCCGATGATATTTTCAAGTAACAAATTTGAACATATTTTTTAAAAATTGTTACTATTTTTATAAAAAAATATTACTGTTATGATTTAAACAAGTTTGAACATATTTAAACACAAATAAATATCAAAAACAGCATTTAAAATGCATAAAAAAATATTGGGGAGCCTAGGAATCGAACCCGGGACCTCCTGGTGTGTGTGTTGCGTGCTGACTAGTCGGGCTAGTGGGTGGGTTCTGTTGTAGATAGGGTTAGGCTGTAGATATGGTTAGTGGGCTAGATTAAAACAATATATGGACAGATTGAAAACAATTTAACTTCAGTAATTCAAGTAATTTGCATGAAAGATTTTTGAAGTCCAACTTCTGAATCCAGAATTTGATTAGTTCCATAAATTTGTATGACCACAGATTTAGAAAAAAATTCAGAGATTTGTATGACCAAAGATACAGTTCAGATTTGATTAGTTCCATAAATTTGTATGACCAAATATATATTTCAGATTTGTATAGTTTCAGAGATTTGTATGACCAAAGATACAGTTCAGATTTGAATTGTTTCAGAAATTGGTATGACCAAAGATGCTATTGTATATAAATGGGCTGCTGTAGAACTGTTCTTCATCTTTACAGTGATGTTGTATAGAAATATGCTGAATTTTCTGCTCTGATTGTTGCTCAAAGAAATTTAGCAAAAAAATGGGGTCCTGGGAGACGCCGCTGCTGCTTGAGGCCCTTGAGAGGCCCTTCGTGTCATGATGATTTTGCAGGTACCCCGAGAGGCCCTTGAGTTTGCCGGAATGTCGATTAACTTCCGTTCCGGCAAATTCGGGTACTCCATATGTCCTATTTTCAGCAAAGGTCATGCTGAAATTTTCCGTGAATTTTACATTGACTTTGCTAAAAAAATCGGACCTATGAGGTACTTGCTACTAATGCATGGGCCGGGGTATCTTAGTACTTAATTAAGTAGGATCAATTGCCCCTTTATTCTTGCTGTATTAAACCATAGGTGGCAATAGAGCCAAGTGATTAGTGCCAAGTGATTAGGCCTAACCTAGGGTGCCTCGGCATCGATAAACCCTAAATGATGAAAAGTTAACTTGGCTGCCCCGGATGCCTCAGTGTCGATGAGAACCTAAATGATGTACGCTTAGGCTTTTAGGGTGCCTCGGCATCGACAAACCCTAAATGATGAAAGCTTAGGCTTTTAGGGTGCCTCGGTGTCGACAAACCCTAAATGATGAGACCATGATCTTATTCCTTGACAATAACCAACTTTTTGACCAAACTTTTTTCCTATTTAGAGCGAAACATGGCCCACAACGATGAGGCCGGTGGTTCGGGCGGCAAGCAATTTTGGGAGCTGTCCCAGGAGATGGAGGAACAACCTCACCGCTATGAGGACGCCACGGAAGACACCGATCCTGATTACACAACCCCTAGTGGCATCGGGGATGACACCACTGATGGTGCCGCCGAGGATGCCACCACTGATGATGGCGGCGCACACACAGATGGCAGCCAACCAAAGAAGCAAAGGAAGGACCGGCGCCCGAATGCGCTCCGCACCGTCAAGGAGGAATTCACTCAAGTGGACTCCGACGGGAATCCAACGGAGCCCAAACATATAGTCAAGGGGTACTCGGTTCAGCTCAGGTGCATTCTCCGGAGCACCGTCTCGATCAACACCGAGAACCTTAGGCATAAGGACCGAGGGAATTTGCGCAACCTCCTCTTCACGAAGCTGCACGAACGATACAAGTTCCCCGCCGAATTTGAAAACACACGCCTCTCAGGGAATAAAGTGAACAGTGCCGCCCTCACGAAGATGAGCACGGCCCTGTCTACTTGGAAAAGCGCGGTGAAGAGAATGATTGATAAAGGTGATAGTTATGAGAAGATCAAGGCGAAATATCCTTTGATGAGCGAAGATGAGTACAAGGAGTTCAAGATCAAGTACGAGCGCAGTGCAACCTCCGAATCAAGTCAGTGGGGGAAAGAAATGCGGGAGTTGAACTTAGGGGAACACAAACTCGGTCCCGGCGGTTATAGAGTGGTGGAGCCTATATGGGACAAGGAGGACGCGGAGCGTGCCGAGCAAGGCCTGCCGCCCCGCTTCGAGAAATACAGCGGTGACAAGCAGACCAGGAACTATGTCAGGGCCCGGTACAAGGAGGACCCGATAACAAAGGAGCTTACCACGGATCCAAAGACCAGGGCGCTTGAGCTTCTTCTGGTAAGGAATACACCCCCGCGTAATTAGCTCCATATGGTTGCACTCTAATTAATCCCCAATATTTCTAAATGGTTCACGTTCCTTTCGCGGGACACTGAAAGAAGTAGCGCCGGGTCGTCTAAGAGCTCCCCTTTCGACACCCCTTTAAATAGGGCGTTGAACGTAATGAAAAACAAGGATAAGCTCAATAAGCCGACGTCAGCTGGTTGTGTGGCCGGCAAAGGCTTGTCCACAAAATGGGGGTCATACTATACCGCTGGTGTGCGGAAGGAGAAAAAGACCAGCTTGGAAAGCCAGACGCGCGAGGTTGAAGAACTCAAGGCACAAGTGGCGCGGATTCCGGAGCTTGTCCAAGAGCAAGTGCAACAACAACTTGGAACGACGCTCAACGCCATGGTGCCTACGTTGATTCATGGGCTGACGACGTGGATTGCGGGCGGCCAACAGGGGCCTCCCCCGGTTCCCAGCTTCACGGCCAGTAACTCGCACAGCGCGCAGGCGGCTCCATTGGTGTCTCCGGCGGCGCCATTGGTGTCTCCGGCGGTGGAGCCATTGGTGTCTCCGGCGGAGGCGGTATTCGTGTCTCCGGCGCCGGCACGGGCATTGGAGCTTAATGCACTCGGGTGTACACCGGCCGGCACCTCGCCAGCAAGCGCCCCCTCTGTCAGTTGCACGCCCGCCGTTGGCGGTGCCTCGACATTAGCCGAGCTCGACGGCATCACGGTAACTAAGCCTCTCGGCCGATGACTTCATCTCCCTGCCTTTGACTGGGCATCCCTGACGCCCTGTACATGTTTTCGCAGGGCACCGCCGACGTTCCTTGCACTCTTCTACACTTCGTGGGCGACGAGTTAGTTGATGTCGCCAAGGGCAGAATCGTTCAACCGGGCAACCCCATGTTCCACGGTAATTCGATGCCACCCACAATATATAGGGTTGAAGTGGTTCGGGTGCTGCCAGGCTGCGACGAGCTGTTACCACTGATTCGACCCGCTGGGGCCGACGAAGAAGATGAGATGACCCTCAGCACCTGCGTAAACTGGCCCCTGCTTTGGCCGAAGAGCCAGATTCATTTGGGGGGTGGGGGACACCACCCCACAGACAAGACCCCCAGTCGTGCCGGCGCCAAGCCATGGCAAGAACGCCGCAACGCTACCGGACCTGCCAGACATCCCTATGGCACAGGATCCGGACAGCCCTATGGCACAGGATCCGGATGGCGACGACAACGACGACGGTACATTTACCAAAGTTGATAAGTACTTTGCCGAACATGGGTACGCTGACGAGTTCTGCGGGCCTCTTTCTCAAGAACCCAACCAAGACAACTGTGATCTTGCTGGTACGGCAGAGAAATCCAATTGCAACAGGCGTCGTCTGGCGTTCAGTTCTCAGGACACGCCTCCAGCTCCCGCCTTCACCGAGCCTCAGATAGCTGAGGTGCGAAATATTATCAGCCCCAACACGCTCAAGAAGGCGGTCTATGAGCAGAACTCGGTCCCATTACAGGAGATCAAGAAGAAGGGACGGAAACGAAAGACTAACAACGGCGCCGGTGCGAGCCAGCCGGCACCGAGTTCGATCTGTGCTCAGGACGGGCCACCTTCACCTAAGGATATCTCGAGGAGGGTGCATGCGGCGGGTAGGGCGATGCTACCACCAAATATGCTGAATGCTGCAACCGGTGCTATGCGGAGTCTGCACGATAGTGTTCTTTCTTTGGAGAAGCGGCGTCTCAGAGAGAAGGATGTGGCATACCCGGTTTTCGTGGCTAAGGTGTCAGAGGGCAAGGGCTTTGTGGATGGCGACATCGGGGGTACGATCGTCCTGCGGTTTGATGACATCTTTGCTATGTTTAACCTTCATCCGCTACACTACACCTTTGTTCGGCTGTTTTCGCTGAGTATGGAGATGCGGATCATTAGAGACAATACCCCGGACATCGTGATAGTCGACCCCTTCTACATGCGTGCCAAGCACTTGAGCAGCGCTGGGGACCGCCAAGTTGCGAGTTCACACCTCGAAGGCGTCATTCTAGCAAACCCAGATAAGGATAACTTCCTTTTGGCTTACTTTCCCGAGTAAGTCATCCCTTAACCGCCCCGTAACATATGATTTCTTAGATTTCGATCGTTCTTTTTTTTCTAACATTCCATGTTCTGTGCAGTGACACACATTGCACACTCATCCTCTTAAGCCCGAAATATTCCATGGCCACGTATTTAGACCCGAACCGTAACTCCAAGATAGACTACACAAATGTCAAGGAAGTTCTTGATGATGTTCTCCCCGCCTACGCCAAATTTGGAGGCACCTTCACCTGGGAAGTTCGTAAGTACGGCAAGCACATGTTCTCACACAATACGAAGTTCTGCTGCGTCAAGCAGCCGCCTGGCGGTCAGAAGGATGCCTACTACGCCCTCCATCACATGCGGGCGATCGTAAGGGACCATAATCAACTTCTGCTACTAGATAATCTCAAAGATTGGGCCGCGAGCTTGTCGGCAGTCCAGGATGCGGACCTCAGACAAGAATTCTTTCGCATCCAGTCGGAGTTTGCGGACATCATCCATCAAGATGTCCTTCATACCTCGGGGCAGTTCTTCCTCAGATATCAACCGTCCAACAGTGAGATAGATGAAATGCTACAAATGCAGGGCGACAACGATCGCGATTTCATGACCATCACGACAGACGGCGGCTTCATCCACGTTCCTGTCCGATGAGTCGAGTCGAAAGTAGTGATGTGTAGTTCTGAAACATTGATTGGCTCATGTTGTAATTATACTTTAATGAATTCGTATGTCTCTTTGGTTTGGACAGTCGTTCAACTTAGATGTAATCGATGCTATTTATTAGTAGGACCATGAATCGTGCTATTAATGTCTTGCTTTTCTCTTCCAATCCTTTTGTTGCATACTTACATATTGCTTATGTATTGTCTGTTGTTTGGCTTATGCATAGAGATGCCGTCGTATGTCGTGTACAAGGGTAAGGTTCCCGGAGTCTACGACGACTGGGAGGAGTGTCGGAGACAGGTTCACCGTTTCAGCGGTAACAGTTACAAAGGGTACACCACTAGGGCGGAGGCCGAATGTAGATACGCCCGCTATCTAGAGGGAGAGAGGAGGGAGCGTTGGAGGAATCGGATGAAGACCAGTTTGATCGCGATGATGCTCATCGTGATGACCACAGCTCTCTTCTATATGATGGTAGTTTAGATGATCGATATCGACTTGTAATGTGAAGGCAAACTCGATACTCGCGGTCTTGAGACTTGTAATGTTTTATCTTTGTTCGGTCTTTTGAATTCGGAGACTAATATGATGAATTGTATTCGGAGACTAATCTTCTATTGTATTCGATGAATCTGATGTTGATGTGTGTTGCTGTCTATATTCTGTCCAATAATATATTTTGTAACCTGTGCAAAAATTAGAAAAGCAAAAAAAACCCTAATATTCATACTAATGGCGCACCACACAAGACACTAATGGCGCACTATGATCATCACACTAATGGCGCATTAACTGCTGGTGCGCCATTAGAATGCCAAAGCACATGGGTACATATGGCCCCCTGGGAGGCATTCTAATGGTGCACTGCAGGCTATACTAATGGCGCACTACGTGGTGCGCCATTAGAACACCAGATACTAATGGCGCACTGGTGGTGCGCCATTAGAATTTAATTATAATGGCGTGATGCCAGTGGCGCACCGGTAGTGCGCCATTAGAAGGCAAATTCGGTGCGCAACTAGCATGCCTTTTCCTAGTAGTGAGACATGCTCCGGCTGAAGCAGCTCGGTGGAAGCGATGCTGCTTCTCCGCTGAGATGGCGGGGTAGCTTCAGGGAAAGCTTCGGCAGTTCGTTTGCTGTGATTTGCATCACTTGTGGAACGTGGATGTACTGTCCGACACCAACGACCACATGTATCTCACACCGACGATACTTGCTATTTAGGGTATATTGACCCCCCCCCTCGTGTTGAAGTTATCGGGAGGTGGTATATATATCGACCCCCCCCCCTCGTGTTGAAGTTATCGGGAGGGGGTATATCGACCCCCCCCCCTCGTGTTGAAGTTATCGGGAGGTGGTATATATATCGACCCCCCCCCTCTTGTTGAAGTTATCGGGAGGGGGTATATCGACCCCCCCTTCGTGTTGAAGTTATCGGGAGGGGGTATATCGACCCCCCCCCTCGTCTTGAAGTTATCGGGAGGGGTATATCGACGACGACAGACCCGATAAAACATAAGAATACGGAGAAGAAATAAAAAGAGGAGAAGAAGAAAGGAATAGAGGAGAAGATCGAAGAAAAAAAAGAAGAAAAAAAAGAGGAGAAGAAGAAAGGAATAGAGGAGAAGAAGAAAAAATAGAAAAAATTTCTATTTTTTCTTCTTCTCCTCTTCCTTTTCTTCCTCTCCTCTTCCTTTTCTTCCTCTCCTCTTCTTCTCCTCTTCCTTTTCTTCCTCTCCTCTTCCTTTTCTTCCTCTCCTCTTCTTCTCCTCTTCCTTTTCTTCCTCTCCTCTTCTTCTCCTTTTTCCTCTTCTTATTTTCCTTTTTCCTCTCCTAAATATATAAAACTTTTCTAGAAATGAAACTAACCTAAAATGTACTAAATCAGAGAACATATATAGATAATCCTTTTCTAAATATTTAAATCTAACTTTTGCATATATGAACATATATACACAGAGAACATACAAACATATATACATTTTTATAAAAAAGCAAAATACAAACATATATATGAAAAAAAATCTGAAAAGAAGCAATATACACAATATATATACTGACATATATACATAATATACACAAAGAAGCAATATACACAAGCATATAATATATGAAAAAAAACAGGGGAGGGGCGCCGGCCGGACCAACGGAGGGGCAGGGCGATGGCGACGGGCGGGCCAGGGCAACGGCGACGGGTGGGGCGGGGCAGGGGCGACGGCGATGGGCGGGGCAGGGCGATGACGACGGGCGAGCCGGGGCGCGCAACGCGCGTCGGGGCAGGGCGGCGAGCGGCGAGCTGCGTTGGGCGAGGGCACAGCCGACGGTGAGCGGGCGGCGACGGTGACCTCGCGCGGCTAGGGGAGGCGCGGCGACGATTGGCGGGGGCGACGACAACTGCGTCGACGGGCACGGGCGTCGGGGCAGAGGGCGGCGGGGCAGCAAGGAGAATGAGGAACTTAATGAAAATTTCACAAGTGCTTTCTTATATACTGAGAGCATTGGTCCCGGTTCATGACACAAACCGGGACCAATGCCCCCTTTAGTCCCGGTTGGTGCCACGAACCGCGATCAAAGGGGTGCATTGGTCATGGTTTGTGCCACGAACCGTGATCAATGCCCCCCTTTAGTCCCGGTTGGTGCCACCAACCGGGACCAAAGGCCTCCGCTTGCCAAAGCCGCGGTGCGGTGGGATGTTTAGTCCCACCTCGCTAGCTAAGGAGTGGCCGCACCTGTTTATAACCGCTGCCCCGCCATCTCCATCGAACTCCTCTGAACTGCAGGCCTCTGGGCCTAATCTCACACTGCTATGCCTGTTGGCCTGTTGGGCCTTCTGCGGACCTGAATCCTGGCCCATGGATGGGCTTCTAGTCGTATTCAGGCCGTGGTGGCCCAATAGGTGGCATTTTTTTACTATTTATTTTTTCATTTCTACTTAGAACTAAATACTTATAGTTTTTTAGTGATTTTTTTCTTTTAGGTCACAAAAATTATAAACTTTCTGTTAGTGCCATTAGTTTTAAAATTTGAATAGTTTAAATTTGAATTTTTTAAAATTTGGGTGAATCACGAGTTTATGAATAACTTTACTATAAAAATTGATTTTTGAGTCATTCTTTTTCCTGCTATTTAATATTACTGTGTTTTATCATTAATATTTATTTTCTTTTGTTTTTTGCTTTATTTTTTAATTCTTTTTGCTTTTAGTTTTAGAAAAAATTATAAACTTTCTGTTAGTGCCATTAGTTTTCAAATTTGAAAACACTTTTTTAGTTTTTTTTGTTTTCTTTGTTGCTTTATTTATTTTATTTTGTTTCTACTTACAACAGAATACTTATTGTTGCTATTTTTATTTTTATTCAATTTTTTTGTTTTGTTTTCTGTATTATTTATTTTCTTTTGTTTTTTGCTTTATTTTTTAATCTTTTTTCTTTTAGGTCAGCAAAATTATAAACTTTCTGTTAGTGCCATTAGTTTTAGAAAAATTATAAACTTTCTGTTAGTGCCATTAGTTTTCAAATTTGAATTCTTTGAAATTTGTGTGAATCACAAGTTTGTGATTAACTTTACTAAAAAAATGAACATAGATGCACCTATAGAGAAAATTCGACCTAAATTCATAGTTTTCAAATGAACTCCGAAAAAGTTGGCATAGCATACTCATGTGTTACAAAGTTGGCATGGTATCATCATAATAGTTGCGGGAGAAAGTCTTCACTTTTTCTTCGCTTATGTCATTTGCTTATTGCGCCGTAACCATGGATAATCTTCATTGTTTATCAGGATGCTTGGGTCAGCCTTGACATTGAAGGGAGGAATTTCATGAAACTTTTCATAATATTCAAACATGTCTGTCTTGCCCTCCACTCCTAGGATATCCCTTTTCCTGAAAGAACTATGTGGCGCTTTGGCTCATCGTATGATGTATTCGCTTCCTTATCTTTTCTTTTTCTTGGTTTGGTAGACATCTCCTTCACATAGATAACCTGTGCCACATCATTGGCTAGGACGAACGGTTCATCGGTGTACCCAAGATTTTTCAGATCCACTGTTGTCATTCCGTACTATGGGTCTACCTGTACCCCGCCACCTGACAGATTGACCCATTTGCACTTAAACAAAGGGACCTTAAAATCATGTCCGTAGTCAAGTTCCCATATGTCCACTATGTAACCATAATATGTGTCCTTTCCGCTCTCGGTTGCTGCATCAAAGTGGACACCGCTGTTTTGGTTGGTGCTCTTTTGATCTTGGGCGATCGTGTAAAATGTATTCCCATTTATCTCGTATCCTTTGTAAGTCAATACAGTCAAAGATGGTCACCTGGACAACAAGTATAGCTCATCACAAACAGTGTTGTCACCTCTGAGATGTGTTTCCAACCAACTGCTGAAAGTCATGATGTGTTCACATGTAATCCAGTCGTCGCACTACTCCGGGTGTTTGGAGCGCAGACTGTTCTTGTGTTCATCAACATACGGGGTCACCAAGGTAGAGTTTTGTAGAACTGTGTAGTGTGCTTGAGACCAAGAATATTCGTCCCTGCATATTATTGAGTCACTTCCAAGAGAGCCTTTTCCAGTCAGTCTCCCCTCATACTGTGATTTAGGAAGACCTATCTTCTTAAGGCCAGGAATGAAGTCAACACAAAACCCGATAACATCCTCTGTTTGATGGCCCATGGAGATGCTTCCTTCTGGCCTAGCGCGGTTACGGACATATTTCTTTAGGACTCCCATTAACCTCTCAAAGGGGAACATATTGTGTAGAAATACGAGCCCCAGGATGACAATCTCGTCGACTAGATGAACTAGGACGTGCGTCATGATATTGAAGAAGGATGGTGGGAACACCAGCTCGAAACTGACAAGACATTGCGCCACATCACTTGTGATGGCCTGGCTTATTAGGGATGATAGACTACTCATATCAATAAGGAACTCCTTCTTTTCCGGGAGCCCATTCGGACAGAACTCCAAAGTTAAGCCTGCTCAGCTTGGAGTAGTGTCAGGATGGGTGACCGACCGGGAAGTTGCTCCCGGGTGCACATGAGTGAGGACAAAGTGCGCAGAAAAGACTAGTATTGATCTATGGGGCCAGCCTAGATCCCGCCAGGAGTAATGACCACCGGCGGGTGTGTCCGGGGCGTTACATCACTCCTTAGCCTTGGTACGATTTCTGGATCGATCACCTTCTGAGAGATTGCATTGAGGAATGCACATAGCTTCACAATGGCTAATTGGACGTTTTCTGGTAGAAGTCCCCTCAATGCAACCGAAAGCAGTTGCGTCATAATCACGTGGCAGTCATGATACTTTAGGTTCTAAAACTTTTTCTCTGGCATATTTATTATTCCCTTTATATTCGACGAGAAGCCAGTCGTGACCTTCATACTGAGCAGGCATTCAAAGAAGATTTCTTTCTCTTCTTTCGTAAGAGCGTAGCTGGCAGGACCTTCATACTGCTTCGGAGGCATGCCGTCTTTTTCGTGCAAACGTTGCAGGTCCTCCCGTGCCTCAGGTGTATCTTTTGTCTTCCCATACACGCCCAAGAAGCCTAGCAGGTTCACGCAAAGGTTCTTCGTCACGTGCATCACGTCGATTGAAGAGCAGACCTCTAGGTCTTTCCAGTAGGGTAGGTCAAAAAATATAGATTTCTTCTTCCACATGGGTGTGTGTCCCTCAGCGTCATTCATTACAGCTAGTCCGCCGGGACCCTTTCCAAAGATTACGTGTAAATCATTGACCATAGCAAGTACGTGATCACCGGTACGCATGGCGGGCTTCATCCGGTGATATGCCTCGCCTTTAAAATGCTTGCCTTTCTTTCGACATTGATGGTTGGTCGAAAGAAATCGACGATGGCCCAGGTACACATTCTTCCTGCATTTGTCCAGGTATATACTTTCAGTGTCATCTAAATAGTGCGTGCATGCATGGTATCCTTTGTTTGTCTGTCCTGAAAGGTTACTGAGAGCGGGCCAATCGTTGATGGTCACGAACAGCAACGCCTTTAGGTTAAATTCCTCCTATCTGTGCTCATCCCATGTACGTGAAGGAAATATGCCCTAGAGGCAATAATAATGTTATTATTTTATTTCCTTATATCATGATAAATGTTTATTATTCATGCTAGAATTGTATTATCCGAAAACATAATACTTGTGTGAATACATAGACAAACCAAACGTCACTAGTACGCCTCTACTTGACTAGCTCATTAATCAAAGATGGTTATGTTTCCTAACCATAGACATGTGTTGTCATTTGATTAACGGGATCACATTATTAGGAGAATGATGTGATTGACATGACCCATTCCATTAGCTTAGCACCCGATCGTTTAGTATGTTGCTATTGCTTTCTTCATGACTTATACATGTTCCTATGACTATGAGATTAAGCAACTCCCGTTTGCCGAAGGAACACTTTGTGTGCTACCAAACGTCACAACGTAACTGGGTGATTATAAAGGAGCTCTACAGGTGTCTCCAAAGGTACATGTTGGGTTGGCGTATTTCGAGATTAGGATTTGTCACTCCGATTGTTGGAGAGGTATCTCTGGGCCCTCTCGGTAATGCACATCACATAAGCCTTGCAAGCATTGCAGCTAATGAGTTAGTTGCAAGATGATGTATTATGAAACGAGTAAAGAGACTTGCCGGTAACGAGATTGAACTAGGTATTGAGATACCGACGATCGAATCTCGGGCAAGTAAAATACCGATGACAAAGGGAACAACGTATGTTGTTATGCGGTCTGACCGATAAAGATCTTCGTAGAATATGTAGGAGCCAATATGAGCATCCAGGTTCCGCTATTGGTTATTGACCGAAGACGTGTCTCCGTCATGTCTACATTGTTCTCGAAGCCGTAGGGTCCGCACGCTTAACGTTTCGATGATAGTTATATTATGAGTTTATGAGTTTTGATGTACCGAAGTTAGTTTGGAGTCCCGGATGTGATCACAGACATAACGAGGAGACTCGAAATGGTCGAGACATAAAGATTGATATATTGGACGGCTATATTCGGACACCTGAAGTGTTCCGGGTGATTTCGGAGAAAACCAGAGAGCCGGAGGGTTACCGGAACCCTACTGGGAGAAGTAATGGGCCATATGGGCCTTAGTGGAGAGAGAGAGGGGCAGCCAGGGTGGGCCTCGCGCCTCCCCCCCCCCCTGGTCCGAATTGGACTAGGAGAGGGGGGCGGGGCCCCCCTTTCCTTCTCCCTCCCCACTTCCTTCCCCTTCCTAGTAGGAGTCCTACTCCTACTAGGAGGAGGACTCCTCCTGGAGCGCCAATAGGGGCCGGCCGGCCTCCTCCCCTTGCTCCTTTATATACGGGGGCAGGGGGCACCCCTAGACACACAAGTTGATCCATATGACCATATTCTTAGCCGTGTGCGGTGCCCCCTTCCACTATAATCCTCGATAATATTGTAGCGGTGCTTAGGCGAAGCCCTACGACGGTAGTACATCAAGATCGTCACCACGCCGTCGTGCTGACGGAACTCTTCACCGACACTTTGCTGGATCGGAGTCCGGGGATCGTCATCGAGCTGAACGTGTGCTAAAACTCGGAGGTGCCGTAGTTTCGGTGCTTGATCGGTCGGGCCGTGAAGACGTACGACTACATCAACCACGTTGTGCTAACGCTTTCGCTGTCGGTCTACAAGGGTATGTAGATCACACTCTCCCCTCTCGTTGCTATGCATCAGCATGATCTTGCGTGTGCGTAGGAAATTTTTTGAAATTACTACGTTCCCTAACAGTGGCATCCGAGCCTAGGTTTTATGTGTTGATGTTATATGCATGAGTAGAACACAAGTGAGTTGTGGGCGATATAAGTCATACTTCTTACCAGCATGTCATACTTTGGTTCGGTGGTATTGTTGGACGAAGCGGCCCGGCCGACATTACGCGTACGCTTACGCGAGACCGGTTCTCCCGACGTGCTTTGCACAAAGGTGGCTAGCGGGTGACAGTTTCTCCAACTTTGGTTGAACCGAGTGTGGCTACGCCCGGTCCTTGCGAAGGTTAAAACAGCACCAACTTGACAAACTATCATTGAGGTTTTGATGCGTAGGTAAGATTGTTTCTTGCTTAAGCCCGTAGCAGCCACGTAAAACATGCAACAACAAAGTAGAGGACGTCTAACTTGTTTTTGCAGGGCATGTTGTGATGTGATATGGTCCAGACATGATGCTAAATTTTATTGTATGAGATGATCATGTTTTGTAAACAAATTATCGGCAACTGGCAGGAGCCATATGGTTGTCGCTTTGTTGTATGCAATGCAATTGCGCTGTAATGCTTTACTTTATCACTAAGCGGTAGCGATAGTCGTGGAAGCATAAGATTGGCGAGACGACATAGATGCTACGATGGTGATCAAGGTGTCGCACCGGTGCGATGGTGATCACGACGGTGCTTCGAAGATGGAGATCACAAGCACAAGATGATGATGGTCATATCATATCACTTATATTGATTGCATGTGATGTTTATCTTTTATGCATCTTATCTTGCTTTGATTGACGGTAGCATTTTAAGATGATCTCTCACTATCAAGAAGTGTTCTCCCTGAGTATGCACCGCTGCGAAAGTTCTTCGTGCTGAGACACCACGTGATGATCGGGTGTGATAGGCTCTACGTTCAAATACAACGGGTGCAAAACAGTTGCACACGCAGAATACTCAGGTTATACTTGACGAGCCAAGCATAGACAGATATGGCCTCGGAACATAGAGACCAAAAGGTCGAGCATGAATCATATAATAGATAGGATCAACATAGCGATGTTCACCAATGAAACTACTCCATCTCACGTGATGATCGGACATGGTTTAGTTGATTTGGATCACGTAATCACTTAGAGGATTAGAGGGATGTCTATCTAAGTGGGAGTTCTTTAGTAATATGATTAATTGAACCTAAATTTATCATGAACTAAGTACCTGATAGTATCTTGCTTGTTTATGTTTTAGATAGATGGCCCGTGCTGTTGTTCCGTTGAATTTTAATGCGTTCCTTGAGAAAGCAAAGTTGAAAGATGACGGTAGCAATTACACGGACTGGGTCCGTAACTTGAGGATTATCCTCATTGCTGCACAGAAGAATTATGTCCTGGAAGCACCGCTGGGTGCCAGGCCTGCTGCTGGAGCAACACCAGATGTTATGAACATCTGGTAGAGCAAAGCTGATGACTACTCGATAGTTCAATGTGCCATGCTTTACGGCTTAGAATCGGGACTTCAACAGCGTTTTGAACGTCATGGAGCATATGAGATGTTCTAGGAGTTGAAGTTAATATTTCAAGCAAATGCCTGGATTGAGAGATATGAAGTCTCCAATAAGTTCTATAGCTGCCAGATGGAGGAGAACAGTTCTGTCAGTGAGCATATACTCAAAATGTCTGGGTATAATAATCACTTGATTCAATTGGGAGTTAATCTTCCAGATGATTGCGTCATTGACAGAATTCTCCAATCACTGCCACCAAGCTACAAGAGCTTTGTGATGAACTATAATATGCAAGGGATGAATAAGACTATTCCCGAGCTCTTCGCAATGCTGAAAGCTGCGGAGGTAGAAATCAAGAAGGAGCGTCAAGTGTTGATGGTCAATAAGACCACTAGTTTCAAGAAAAAGGGCAAAGGGAAGAAGAAGGGGAACTTCAAAAATAACAGCAAGCAAGTTGCTACTCAAGAGAAGAAACCCAAACCTGGACCTAAGCCTGAAACTGAGTGCTTCTACTGCAAGCAGACTGGTCATTGGAAGCGGAACTGCCCCAAGTATTTGGCGGATAAGAAGGATGGCAAGGTGAACAAAGGTATATGTGATATACATGTTATTGATGTGTACCTTACTAATGCTCGCAGTAGCACCTGGGTATTTGATACTGGTTCTGTTGCTAACATTTGCAACTCGAAACAGGGACTACGGATTAAGCGAAGATTGGCTAAGGACGAGGTGATGATGCGCGATGGAAATGGTTCCAACGTCGATGTGATCGCGGTCGGCACGCTACCTCTACATCTACCTTCGGGATTAGTATTAGACCTAAATAATTGTTATTTGGTGCCAGCGTTAAGCATGAACATTATATCTGGATCTTGTTTGATGCGAGACGGTTATTCATTTAAATCAGAGAATAATGGTTGTTCTATTTATATGAGTAATATCTTTTATGGCCATGCACCCTTAAAGAGTGGTCTATTCTTATTAAATGTCGATAGTAGTGACACACATATTCATAATGTTGAAGCCAAAAGATGCAGAGTTGATAATGATAGTGCAACTTATTTGTGGCACTGCCGTTTGGGTCATATCGGTGTAAAGCGCATGAAGAAAGTCCATACTGATGGGCTTTTGGAACCACTTGATTATGAATCACTTGGTACTTGCGAACCGGGCCTTATGGGTAAGATGACAAAAACACCATTCTCCGGTACCATGGAGAGAGCAACAGATTTGTTGGAAATCATACATACAGATGTATGTGGTCCAATGAATGTTGAGGCTTGTGGCGGATATCGTTATTTTCTCACCTTCACAGATGTCTTAAGCAGATATGGGTATATCTACTTAATGAAACATAAGTCTGAAACATTTGAAAAGTTCAAAGAATTTCAGAGTGAAGTTGAAAATCATCGTAACAACAAAATAAAATTCCTGCGATCTGATCGTGGAGGAGAATATTTGAGTTACGAGTTTGGCGTACATTTGAAACAATGCGGAATAGTTTCACAACTCACGCCACCCGGAACACCACAGCGTGATGGTGTGTCCGAACGTCGTAATCGTACTTTACTAGATATGGTGCGATCTATGATGTCTCTTACTGATTTACCGCTATCGTTTTGGGGTTATGCTCTAGAGACGGCCGCATTCACGTTAAATAGGGCACCATCAAAACCCGTTGAGACGACGCCTTATGAACTATGGTTTGGCAAGAAACCAAAGTTGTCGTTTCTGAAAGTTTGGGGTTGCGATGCTTATGTGAAAAAGCTTCAACCTGATAAGCTCGAACCCAAATCGGAGAAATGTGCCTTCATAGGATATCCAAAGGAAACTATTGGATACACCTTCTATCACAGATCCGAAGGAAAACTTTGGTTGCTAAATTCGGAAACTTTCTAGAGAAGGAGTTTCTCTCGAAAGAAGTGAGTGGGAGGAAAGTAGAACTTGATGAGGTAACTGTACCTGCTCCCTTATTGGAAAGTAGTACATCACAGAAACCAGTTTCTGTGACACCTACACCAATTAGTGAGGAAGCTAATGATGATGATCATGAAGCTTCAGAACAAGATACTACTGAACCTCGCAGATCAACCAGAGTAAGATCCGCACCAGAGTGGTATGATAATCCTGTTCTGGAAGTCATGCTACTAGATCATGATGAACCTACGAACTATGGAGAAGCGATGGTGAGCCCAGATTCCGCAAAATGGCTTGAAGCCATGAAATCTGAGATGGGATCCATGTATGAGAACAAAGTATGGACTTTGGTTGACTTGCCCAATGATCGGCAAGCAATTGAGAACAAATGGATCTTTAAGAAGAAGACTGACGCTGACGGTAATGTTACTGTCTACAAAGCTCGACTTGTCGCAAAAGGTTTTCGACAAGTTCAAGGGATTGACTACGATGAGATCTTCTCACCTGTAGCGATGCTTAAGTCTGTCCGAATCATGTTAGCAATTGCCGCATTTTATGATTATGAAATTTGGCAGATGGATGCCAAAACTGCATTCCTGAATGGATTTCTGCAAGAAGAGTTGTATATGATGCAACCGGAAGGTTTTGTCGATCCAAAGGGAGCTAACAAAGTGTGCAAGCTCCAGCGATCCATTTATGGACTGGTGCAAGCCTCTCGGAGTTGGAATAAACTCTTTGATAGTGTGATCAAAGCATTTGGTTTTGTACATACTTTTGGAGAAGCCTGTATTTACAAGAAAGTGAGTGGGAGCTCTGTAGCATTTTTGATATTATATGTAGATGACATATTACTAATCGGAAATGATATAGAATTTCTGGATAGCATAAAGGGATACTTGAATAAGATTTTTTCAATGAAAGACCTCGGTGAAGCTGCTTACATATTGGGCATTAAGATCTATAGAGACAGATCAAGACGCTTAATTGGACTTTCACAAAGCACATACCTTGACAAAGTTTTAAAGAAGTTCAAAATGGATCAAGCAAAGAAAGGATTCTTGCCTATGTTACAAGGTGTGAAATTGAGTAAGACTCAATGCCCGACCAATGCAGAAGATAGAGAGAAAATGAAAGATGTTCCCTATGCTTCAGCCATAGGCTCTATCATGTATGCAATGCTGTGTACCAGGCCTGATGTATGTCTTGCTATAAGTCTAGCAGGCAGGTACCAAAGTAATCCAGGAGTGGATCACTGGACAGCGGTCAAGAACATCCTGAAATACCTGAAAAGGACTAAGGATATGTTTCTCATGTATGGAGGTGACAAAGAGCTCATCGTAAATGGTTACGTTGATGCAAGCTTTGACACTGATCCGGACGATTCTAAATCGCAAACCGGATACGTGTTTACATTAAACGGTGGAGCTGTCAGTTGGTGCAGTTCTAAACAAAGCGTTGTGGCAGGATCTACATGTGAAGCGGAGTACATAGCTGCTTCGGAAGCAGCAAACGAAGGAGTCTGGATGAAGGAGTTCATATCCGATCTAGGTGTCATACCAAGTGCATCGGGTCCAATGAAAATCTTTTGTGACAATACTGGTGCAATTGCCTTGGCAAAGGAATCCAGATTTCACAAGAGAACCAAGCACATCAAGAGACGCTTCAATTCCATCCGGGATCTAGTCCAGGTGGGAGACATAGAGATTTGCAAGATACATACGGATCTGAATGTAGCAGACCCGTTGACTAAGCCTCTTCCACGAGCAAAACATGATCAGCACCAAAGCTCCATGGGTGTTAGAATCATTACTGTGTAATCTAGATTATTGACTCTAGTGCAAGTGGGAGACTGAAGGAAATATGCCCTAGAGGCAATAATAATGTTATTATTTTATTTCCTTATATCATGATAAATGTTTATTATTCATGCTAGAATTGTATTATCCGGAAACATAATACTTGTGTGAATACATAGACAAACCAAACGTCACTAGTATGCCTCTACTTGACTAGCTCATTAATCAAAGATGGTTATGTTTCCTAACCATAGACATGTGTTGTCATTTGATTAACGGGATCAGATTATTAGGAGAATGATGTGATTGACATGACCCATTCCATTAGCTTAGCACCCGATCATTTAGTATGTTGCTATTGCTTTCTTCATGACTTATACATGTTCCTATGACTATGAGATTATGCAACTCCCGTTTGCCGGAGGAACACTTTGTGTGCTACCAAATGTCACAACGTAACTGGGTGATTATAAAGGAGCTCTATAGGTGTCTCCAAAGGTACATGTTGGGTTGGCGTATTTCGAGATTAGGATTTGTCACTCCGATTGTTGGAGAGGTATCTCTGGGCCCTCTCGGTAATTCACATCACATAAGCCTTGCAAGCATTGCAGCTAATGAGTTAGTTGCAAGATGATGTATTACGAAACGAGTAAAGAGACTTGCCGGTAACGAGATTGAACTAGGTATTGAGATACCGACGATCGAATCTCGAGCAAGTAAAATACCGATGACAAAGGGAACAACGTATGTTGTTATGCGGTCTGACCGATAAAGATCTTCGTAGAATATGAAGGAGCCAATATGAGCATCCAGGTTCCTCTATTGGTTATTGACCGGAGACGTGTCTCGGTCATGTCTACATTGTCCTCGAACCCGTAGGGTCCGCACGCTTAAGGTTTCGATGACAGTTATATTATGAGTTTATGAGTTTTGATGTACCGAAGTTAGTTTGGAGTCCCGGATGTGATCACGGACATAACGAGGAGTCTCGAAATGGTCGAGACATAAAGATTGATATATTGGACGGCTATATTCGGACACCGGAAGTGTTCCGGGTGATTTCGGAAAAAAAAATCGGAGAGCCGGAGGGTTACCGGAACCCTATCGGGAGAAGTAATGGGCCATATGGGCCTTAGTGGAGAGAGAGAGGGGCAGCCAGGGTGGGCTGCACACCTCCTCACCCCCTGGTCCGAATTGGACTAGGAGAGGGGGGCGGCGCCCCCCTTTCCTTCTCCCTCCCCACTTCCTTCCCCCTCCTAGTAGGAGTCCTACTCCTACTAGGAGGAGGACTCCTCCTGGCGCGCCAATAGGGGCCGGCCAGCCTCCTCCCCTTGCTCCTTTATATACGAGGGCAGGGGGCACCCCTAGACACACAAGTTGATCCACGTGATCATATTCTTAGCCGTGTGCGGTGCCCCCTTCCACTATAATCCTCGATAATATTGTAGCGGTGCTTAGGCGAAGCCCTGCGACGGTAGTACATCAAGATCGTCACCACGTCGTCGTGCTGACGGAACTCTTCTGCGACACTTTGCTGGATCGAAGTCCGGGGATCGTCATCGAGCTAAACGTGTGCTAAAACTCGGAGGTGCCGTAGTTTCGGTGCTTGATCGGTCGGGCCGTGAAGACGTACGACTACATCAACCGCGTTGTGCTAACGCTTCCGCTGTCGGTCTACAAGGGTACGTAGATCACACTCTCCCCTCTCGTTGCTATGCATCAGCATGATCTTGCGTGTGCGTAGGAAATTTTTTGAAATTACTACGTTCCCTAATAGTACGTACACTGTTTCCATTCCACAGCTGTAAAAGTTCTTCAACTAATGGCCTTAGGTACACATCAATGTCATTGCCGGGTTGCTTAGGGCCTTGGATGAGAACTGGCATCATAATGAACTTCTGCTTCATGCACATCCAAGGAGGAAGGTTATACATACATAGAGTCACGGGCCAGGTGTTGTGATTGCTGCTCTGCTCCCCGAAAGGATTAATGCCATCCGCGCTTAAAGCAAACCATACATTTCTGGGGTCCTTTGCAAACTCATCCCAGTACTTTCTCTCGATTTTTCTCCACTGCGACCCGTCAGCGGGTGCTCTCAACTTCCGTCTTTCTTCCGGTCCTCACTGTGCCATCGCATCAACTTGGCATGCTCTTCGTTGAACAGACGTTTCAACCGTGGTATTATAGGAGCATACCACATCACCTTCGCAGGAACCCTCTTCCTGGGGGGCTCGCCGTCAACATCACCAGGGTCATCTCGTCTGATCTTATACCGCAATGCACCGCATACCAGGCATGCATTCAGATCCTTGTATGCACCGCGGTAGAGGATGCAGTCATTAGGGCGTGCATGTATCTTCTCCACCTCCAATCCTAGAGGGCATACGACCTTCTTTGTTGCGTATGTACTGTCGGGCAATTCGTTATCCTTTGGAAGCTTCTTCTTCAATATTTTCAGTAGCTTCGCAAATCCTTTGTCAGCCACAACATTCTCGACAATAGACAGGACGTAAGATCAATTTTTTTATTTTTTCCTTCAACAAATTGTTTTCTTCTTCAACTAAATTTAACCTCTCGACAATAGGGTCGGTTGGAATTTCCGATTCACATACATCCTACATAAATAAAATCTATGTCACGTTGGTCGGCATAATTTTCATAAACAATAAATGAACCTATAGTTATAAAGATAATATATATACCACATCCGAATCATAGACAGGACGAGGGCCGACGGGGGCGGATACCAAAACCATCACACTATATAAGATGCAATAATAAAAGTAAGAAAATAATACAAGTATCTATGTAAACATACAAGTAAGAATATTTTTCCTTTCAGAACGAAGATAAGAACAAGAGGCTCACCACGGTGGTGCCGGCGATGAGCTCGGCGCGGGTGATCGACGGCGGTGAAGATGGGGACGGGGCGTGACGGACCGCTAAACCTAGACAAATATTGAGGAAAATGGAGCTTGGAGGTCGACCTTGGAGAGGAGAAAGCTTAAGTAGTGTGGCTCGGGCATTCCATCGAACACCTTGTGTGCATAGGAGGTGAGCTAGAGCACCACCAAGCCCTCTCCCACTCGGCCAGAAAAAAACAGAGCAGTGTGCTCTGCTCTTACGCGAGGGGGTATATATAGTCACCTCATTGGTCCCGGTTGGTGGCATGAACCGGGACCGAAGGGGAGCCTTTGGTCCCGGTTCAAGCCACCAATCGGGACCAATGGTGGTGGTCCAGGAGCGAGGCCCATTGATCCCGGTTCGTCCCACCAATCGGGACCAAAAGGTCCAGACAAACCAGGACCAATGGCCCACGTGGCCCGGCCGGCCCCCTGGGCTCACGAACCGGGTCCAATGCCCCCATTGGTCCCGGTTCTGGACTGAACCGGGACTAATGGGCTGACCCGGCCTGGACCGTTGCCCCCTTTTCTACTAGTGTTTGGGGTATGAACCAAATATCGAAGGATCCTTTTCACTGTCGAATAGTGGCTCTCCTTAGGAGAGGATTGAAACCTTGCACACATACACACACTCAACATAATATCTGGCCTAAATGCACAAAGGTAAAGTAAGGAACCGATCATAGAGCGATATACCTTTTGATCCACTTCTTTACCATTTGGATCAAGATGAAGTTGACCATTTGTGGGCATGGGTGTCTTCATTGGCTTGACATCTTGCATTTTGAATCTCTTGAGCATGTCTTGGATATAACGAGATTGATTGATGAAGGTTCCGCCTCTCAATTGCTTCACTTGAAAACCGAGAAAAAACTTCAACTCTCCCATCATGCTCATCGCAAATTCCTTAGTCATAAGATTCTCAAACTCAACGTTAATAGCATGGTTAGTGGACCCAAAGATCATATCATCAACATATATTTGGCAGACAAACAACTCTCCTTTACCCTCTTCGTAAAGAGAGTGGAATCTATTACCCCAATCTGGAACCCCTTCTCGCTTAGGAACGCCGTAAGGTGATCATACCAAGCACGAGGTGTTTGTTTGAGTCCATAGAGTGCCTTATGGAGTTCATAAACGTGAGAGGGATGGTTGGGGTCTTCAAAACCGGGAGGTTGCTTGACATACACCAACTCCTTAAGAGGACCATTAAGAAATGCGCTCTTAACATCCATTTGATATAATTTGAAATCATGATGAGAGGCATAAGCAAGCAAGATGCGAATGGATTCGAGATGGACAACCGAAGCAAAAGTTTCACCAAAGTCCAAACCTTCAACTTGGGTGAAACCTTGTGCCACTAACCGTGCCTTGTTCCTTATTACTTGTCCATGTTCATCTTGTTTGTTCTTGAAAATCCACTTTGTTCCAATGACATTATGAAATTCCTTGGGTCTTTCTACAAGGGTCCACACTTTGTTGCGGGTGAAGTTGCTGAGTTCTTCATGCATGGCATCTATATATACAATTCGGATCGTCAAGTGCATCTTCCGCCTTAAGGGGCTCAACACAAGAGACAAACAAGTGATGTTCACAAAAGTTTGCCAAACGTCTACGAGTAGTTACCCCCTTTTTGATGCTTCCGTACATGTTCTCGGTGAGGTGTTGAAGATGTTTTAGCTTGGCGGCCACTTTTTGCTCTTTGCGGCCAAGCTCTTCTTCACTTGGTTTTGGACTTGATGAATAAGCTTGCCCTTGGGATTGTTTTAGCCTTGGAGACACTCTACTCTTTGCAATCACAAGTTCTTGCTCGGTAGGAAGTGATGACAATGAAGACACTTGTGGTTGGGGTTGATCTTGATCTTGATCATGACCTTGAGCTTGATCTTGAGCCTCAACGATTGGTTCTTCATTATTTGGAAGAGTTTGCTCTTGATCTTGCTCAGGAATATGAGGGACTTGATCTTGTTCTTGGATAGGTTCATTATTTCCCGAAGCATCTTGTACAAGTGGTGTCAGTGATGACTTCCCTTGTGGAAAATCCTCAAGAGGGGCTCTTACTCCTTCTTCTACTTGGACATGGGGTGTTTCTTGTGGAAGAATGTGACCTATCCCCACTTTCCTTATAGCTTGTGAAGGAGCCTCATCACCTACAACACTAGGAACAATTTGCTCCATACGGGAGCCATTATCTTCATCAAACTCCACATTCACCGTTTCCTCAATGCACCCGGTGGATTTATTGAGAACTCGGTAAGCATGAGAGTTTGATGCATATCCAACAAATATGCCCTCATAAGTTCTAGACTCAAATTTAGCTAACCGGGATTTTTTGTTTAAAATGAAACACTTACAACCGAATACCCGAAAGTATTTGACATTGGGCTTTCTCCCGATTAGGAGCTCATAAGGGGTCTTGTTCTTGAGCTTGCGAAGATAAAGCCGGTTTGAAGCATGGCATGCGGTGTTGATGGCTTGTGCCCAAAGCTTGTATGGTGATTTGTACTCATCAAGCATGGTCCTAGCCATCTCAATAAGAGTCCGATTCTTCCTCTCCGCAACACCATTTTGTTGGGGAGTATATGGTGCGACATATTGGTGCTTTATCGCCTCTTCACTCAAGAATTCATCCATTGTATAGTTTTTGAACTCGGTGCCATTGTCACTTCGGATTGCCTTGATCTCACAGTTATGTTGACGTTGAGCTTCTTTGGCAAAGTTGATGAAGGTTTCTTGAGTTCCATATTTAGTCTTGAGAAAGAACACCCAAGTATATCTTGTGAAGTCATCAACAATGACAAGGCAATACCTCCTCCCTCCCAAACTATCATATGTTGGAGGCTCAAATAGATCCAAATGAATAATCTCAAGGGGCCTCAAGGTGGTGATGATAGTCTTCACTTTATGAGCTTTTTCATGAAGCTTTCCGGCAATGCAAGCACTACAAGGACGATCTTTGGCAAAAGACACATTGGTTAGTCCAAGAATGTGCTCCCCCTTTAAGAGAGATTGTAAATTTCGCATGCCCACGTGGGCTAGCCTACAGTGCCATAGCCACCCCACGTCGGCCTTGGCCATTAGGCTGTTGCAAGATGAGTTTTATCTTTCGAGAAATCAACCACGTAAAGGTTGTCTTCAACATGCCCAATGAAGACCACTTTGAGATTGCTTCTCTTAAAGACAGTCACATGGAATTCACCAAAATGTGAATCATGTCCGGCACGAGCCAATTGAATAGTTGAAAGTAAATTGTAGTGAAGGGATTGGACAAGCATGACATTTGAAAGTGACGAATCATTAGAGATTACCACCTTGCCAAATACCAATACCTTGCCCTTGCTATTGTCATGAAAGGAGATGTTCGAAGAGGCCTTCAGTGAATCAATGAACTCCACAAGCATCTCCCTTTCTCCAGTCATATGATTGGTGCATCCACTTTTGATCACCCATTGAGTTCCACCGGAGACATAGTCCTACAATAATCAAGCTTTGGTTATAGGTACCCATTTTGCAATGGGTCCTGGTGAGTTAGCAACAAGGGTCTTGGGAACCCAAATAGTCCAAGCATAATCATCATAGTTAGTTCCAACAAATTTTGCAAAGGTATAGCCATCATCTCCTCTCATGAGAACATATGATGGATTGTTCTTGCCGGCAAAATTCTTGGGAATGGCCTTGTCCCTAATGACCTTTCCATTCCAAACACCCTTTGTTTCCCTCTCCTTCTCCTTGTGCCCTTCTTGCACAAACACTACCTTTTTGGGGAGGGGAAGGAGTCGGACCGATCTTCTTGTTGTTCTTCTTCTTCTTTTTCTTACCACTCTTAGATGCGGGATTAAACCCAACTCCCTCCTTGGCAACACACTCCTTTTGGTTGCTCAAGAGGTCATTTAGGTTTTTCTCCCCTTGGATGCATGATACAAGCCCTTTCTCAATTTGGGCTTTCAACTTCTTATTCCCCTCTTGAAGGGAGGTGCAATCATGAACAAAGTTAGCCGTACAAGTATCATCATTTAAATCTATATGAGGTATGGAAGTGAGAGCCTTAATGGTTGTAGCTTTTAGTTGGGCATAAGACTCGGTGAGGGCAATGAGGTCACCTTTGACAACCTTGGAACTAATCACAAGGAACTCATGCTCCTCAACAAGTCTTGTATGGTCAACTAGAAGCTTTTCAACTCTGACGTTAAGAGCATATTTGTTCCCAAGAGCAAGTTGCAAAGCATCGTTGGTTTTAACAAAGTCAATTTGATGAGCAGATAAGGCTTCCTCAAGTGATCCTCTCATGACACTCTCTTCATTAAGTTCGTGCTCGAGGAAATCAACTCTCTCTTTTTCCTCTATAAGGAGGTTTTCAACGTTCTCAATAAAGTCATCGTGTTCGACAAGTGACTTAAGGAGATCGCCAAAACGAGCATGAGCTTCACCATGAAGAGTTTTCATGAAAGCCATTAAGGATTCCTCATAATTATCCACACCCTCCTCACACTCATCCTCCACTATCTCACATGAGACATTGGGAGTGTAGTTGTCGGGTTTCTTGGATTTGGACTTTGTTTTTACCTCTTTGGCCATGAGGCACCGATGAGTGAACGACTTGTCCTCATTTGGAGAGTTGAAGAGGCTGGTGGTGGAGGAGGAGGTAGTGGCATGCATGGCAAAGGCGGTCGTGCCCACTTGATCATCATCACCGTCATCTTCATCTCCAGACATGTATTCTTCATGAACAAGAGCCTTGTCATCCTTCCTCTTTGCAAACTTGGTGAACTTCTTAAGCACAAGCTTCTCGGACTTGTCTTCACGTCTCTCATACGGACAATCATGAACAAAGTGTCTTAGGCTATCACAATTGTAGCATTTCCTTCTTCCAAAAGATCTTCCTTGAAGATTTTTTCCTTTGTTTGCCATGGTCCCGGAGTACTTCTTGACTAAGAGAGCCAAGTCTTCTACAAAATCATTTGCCGAGCACGAGGTGTCATTATCCTCCTCACATATCTCTTCACTCACTTCTTCCTCCCTTGAGGGTTCGCTTATCACTTTCTTGGCCTTCAAAGCAAGATTGGGGTTCTAGGTTGCTTGAGCTATTGCAAATGTTTTCTTGGACTTGGTTTCCAAAAGAACATGGGTAGAGAAGGTGGAAACAACTTGAGTTGTGGTCAACTTGTGATAGTCCGGACGTTGATGAACCATCATGACCATGGTATGTTCTGTGAGAACCATAGCATCGATGAACTTGTCCTTGATGAAATCATCATTTGCCAAAGTGCACCCAAAGGTTTTCAAGTTGAGCACAAGGGACTTCAGCCTTCGGTAAACCTCTTCTGCGGACTCACCCTCATTCCTCACAAAGAGATTGACTTCTTGCTTGAGCAAAGCCAACCGAGATCTTCGAATTGCTTCATCTCCTTCAAGAGCCTCCTTAAGGCAATCCCAAATTTCCTTTGCGATTTTGAGAAGAGAAATGGAGTCACTATAGTATTCAGTCACGGCGGTGCGAAGCATGTTGAGTGCGGTAGCATTGAGTTGGTCGTCAACTGCTTCCCTTGGAGTGAGATTCATTAGGTCCTTGGGGTTGAATCCATTGACCACAATCCACCACAATTGAGTTAAAGCACTGCGCATGTGAGACTCCATATCTAGCTTCCACTTAGCAAATGCATTAGCTTTCAAAGGGGGCGGAGGCCCAACGGGATTAATGTGGGGATGTTGCAAGGGTTGAGGAGAGTAAAAGGGTTCCACGGCATTGTACTTGGGAACTTGACTACGAGCCGGAGAAGCAAGAGGTTCCCTCGAGTCATCCGCATCATGAACCTCATTTGGATCAAACGAGTTTGATGCGGTCGTTGATGGCTTTAAGCGAGCATCAATTTCCTCCTTGACCGAGGCCCGAACCTCTTTCAACATAGAGACTTTGAGGTCCGCAAACATTGAAAGAAGATCGGTCACGGTCAAGGGGACACTCGGGTTAGTAGGAGCGGTGGGAGCAACGACAGGAGCACCAAGTGCCTCGGCTGCAGCGGGGGGGTTGGTTTTGACCATCCTCCGCAATGGGTGTGCCACCTCCCTCATTCCCTAGATCGACCATATCCTCTAAGGTTATAAAACCTTATATTAGAGCACGAGGCTCTGATACCAATTGAAAGGATCGATATGGTCGACTAGAGGGGGTGAATAGGAGACTACAAATTTTAATCTTTCTTGTTGTTTTTAAGGCTTAGCGGATAAAAGAGTTCACTAGATATGCAACTAGGTGAATGCAACCTATAGGACAAGCAAGCTCCAAGATAAAAATGCTAGGCAACAAACCAATTAGCAAGCCAGCAAGCAAACAACAACAAAGTAAGGTGTGGGAAAGGATTAACCACAAGTGAGACGAGGACACGGATTTTAACCCGAAGTTCACTCTTCCTTGGGGAAGAGCTACTCTCCGTTTGGAGCGGTGCCGGTGAAGGAAATATGCCCTAGAGGCAATAATAAAGTTATTATTTATTTCCTTATATCATGATAAATGTTTATTATTCATGCTAGAATTGTATTAACCGGAAACATAATACATGTGTGAATACATAGACAAACAGAGTGTCACTAGTATGCCTCTACTTGACTAGCTCGTTAATCAAAGATGGTTATGTTTCCTAACCATGGATAATGAGTTGTTATTTGATTAACGGGATCACATCATTAGTTGAATGATCTGATTGAAATGACCCATTCCATTAGCTTAGCACCCGATCGTTTAGTATGTTGTTATTGCTTTCTTCATGACTTATACATGTTCCTATGACTATGAGATTATGCAACTCCCGTTTGCCGGAGGGACACTTTGTGTGCTACCAAACGTCACAACATAACTGGGTGATTATAAAGGAGCTCTACAAGTGTCTCCAAAGGTACATGTTGGGTTGGCGTATTTCGAGATTAGGATTTGTCACTCCGAATGTCGGAGAGGTATCTCTGGGCCCTCTCGGTAATGCACATCAGTTAAGCGTTGCAAGCATTGCAACTAATGAGTTAGTTGCGGGATGATGTATTACGGAACGAGTAAAGAGACTTGCCGGTAACGAGATTGAACTAGGTATTGGATACCGACGATCGAATCTCGGGCAAGTAACATACCGATGACAAAGGGAACAACATATGTTGTTATGCGGTCTGACCGATAAAGATCTTTGTAGAATATGTAGGAGCCAATATGAGCATCCAGGTTCCGCTATTGGTTATTGACTAGAGACGTGTATCGGTCATGTCTACATTGTTCTCGAACCGTAGGGTCCGCACGCTTAAGGTTTCGATGACAGTTATATTATGAGTTTATGAGTTTTGATGTACCGAAGGTTGTTCAAAGTCCCGGATATGATCACGGACATAACGAGGAGTCTCGAAATGGTCGAGACATAAAGATTGATATATTGGACGGCTATATTCGAACACCGGAAGTGTTCCGGGGAAGTTTCGGATAAAACCGGAGAACCGGGGGGTTAGCGGAACCCCCCGGGGGGTTAATGGGCCTGATGGGCCTAAAGTGGAGAAGAGGAAAGGCAGCCAGGGCAGGCCGCACGCCCCCTCTCCCCCTAGTCCGAATTGGACAAGGAGGGAGGGGAGGCGCCCCCCCCTTTCCTTCCTCTCCTCTCTCCCTTCCTTCCCCCTCTCCTACTTGGACAAGGAAAGGGAGGGGAGTCCTACTCCCAGTAGGAGTAGGACTCCTCCTGCGCGCCTCCTACTAGGGCCGGCTGCACCCCCCCCTTGGCTCCTTTATATACGGGGTAGGGGGGCACCCTAGGACACACAAGTTGATCTTCGTGATCGTTCCTTAGCCATGTGCGGTGCCCCCCTCCACGATATTACACCTCGATCATATTGTAGCGATGCTTAGGCGAAGCCCTGCGACGGTTAAACATCAAGATCGTCACCACGCCGTCGTGCTGACGAAACTCCTCCCCGAAGCTTTGCTGGATCAGAGCCCGGGGTGCGTCATCGAGCTGTACGTGTGTCAAGAACTCAGAGGTGCCGGAGTAACGGTGCTTGGATCGGTTGGACCGGGAAGACGTACTACTACTTCCTCTATGTTGCGTCAACGCTTCCGCTTCGGTCTACGAGGGTACGTAGACAACACTCTCCCCTCTCATTCCTATGCATCACCATCATCTTGCATGTGCGTAGGAAATTTTTTGAAATTACTACGTTCCCCAACAGTGGCATCCGAGCCTAGGTTTTATGGTTTGATGTTATATGCACGAGTAGAACACAAGTGAGTTATGGGTGATATAAGTCATACTGCCTACCAGCATGTCATACTTTGGTTCGGCGGTATTGTTGGATGAAGCGACCCGGACCGACATTACGCGTACGCTTACGCGAGACTGGTTCTCCCGACGTGCTTTGCACATAGGTGGCTTGCGGGTGACTGTTTCTCCAACTTTAGTTGAACCGAGTGTGGCTACGCCCGGTCCTTGCGAAGGTTAAAACGGCATCAACTTGACAAACTATCGTTGTGGTTTTGATGCGTAGGTAAGAACGGTTCTTGCTCAGCCCGTAGCAGCCACGTAAAACTTGCAACAACAAAGTAGAGGACGTCTAACTTGTTTTTGCAGGGCATGTTGTGATGTGATATGGTCAAGACGTGATGAGATATAAGTTATTGTATGAGATGATCATGTTTTGTTGAAGTTATCGACAACTGGCAAAAGCCTTATGGTTGTCTCTTTATTGCATAAGATGCAAGCGCCAAATAAATGCTTTACTTTATCGCTATGCGATAGCAATAGTTGCAAGAGCAATTGTTGGCGAGACGACCACGTGACGACACATTGATATAGATCAAGATGATGGAGATCATGGTGTCATGCCGGTGACGATATAAATCATGACAGTACTTTGGAGATGGAGATCAAAGAAGCAAGATGATGATGGCCATATCATGTCACATATTTTGATTGCATGTGATGTTTATCTTTTTATGCATCTTATCTTGCTTTGATTGACGGTAGCATTATAAGATGATCTCTCACTAAATTTCAAGATAAAAGTGTTCTCCCTGAGTATGCACCGTTGCCAAAGTTCGTCGTTCCCAGACACCACGTGATGATCGGGTGTGATAAGCTCTACGTCCATCTACAACGGGTGCAAGCCAGGTTTGCACACGCAGAATACTCAGGTTAAACTTGATGAGCCTAGCATATGCAGATATGGCCTCGGAACACTGACTGAAAGGTCGAGCGTGAATCATATAGTAGATATGATCAACATAGCGATGTTCACCATTGAAAACTACTCCATTTCACGTGATGATCGGTTATGATTTAGTTGATTTGGATCACGTGATCACTTAGAGGATTAGAGGGATGTCTATCTAAGTGGGAGTTCTTAAGTAATATGATTAATTGAACTTTAATTTATCATGAACTTAGTCCTGGTAGTATTAGCATATCTATGTTGTAGATCAATAGCTCGCGTTGTTGCTTTCATATGTTTATTTTGATATGTTCCTAGAGAAAAATTGTGTTGAAAGATGTTAGTAGCAATGATGCGGATTGGATCCGTGATCTGAGGTTTATCCTCATTGCTGCACAGAAGAATTATGTCCTTGATGCACCGCTAGGTGACAGACCTATTGCGGGAGAAGATGCAGACGTTATGAACGTTTGGCTAGCTCAATATGATGACTACTTGATAGTTTAGTGCACCATGCTTAACGGCTTAGAATCGGGACTTCAAAGACGTTTTGAACGTCATGGACCATATGAGATGTTCCAGGAGTTGAAGTTAATATTTCAAGCAAATACCCGAGTTGAGAGATATGAAGTCTCCAACAAGTTCTATAGCCAAAAGATGGAGGAGAATCGCTCAACTAGTGAGCATGTGCTCAGATTGTCTGGGTACTACAATCGCTTGAATCAAGTGGGAGTTAATCTTCCAGATAAGATAGTGATTGATAGAATTCTCTAGTCATCATCACCAAGTTAGTAGAACTTCGTGATGAACTATAGTATGCAAGGGATGACGAAAACGACTCCCGAGCTTTTCATGATGATGAAATCGATGAAGGTAGAAATCAAGAAAGAGCATCAAGTGTTGATGGTTAACAAGAGCACTAGTTTCAAGAAAAGGGCAAAGGGAAGAAGAAGGGGAACTTCAAGAAAAACAGCAAGCAAGTTGCTGCTCAAGTGAAGAAGCCCAAGTCTGGTCCTAAGCCTGAGACTAAGTGCTTCTACTGCAAAGGGACTGGTCACTGGAAGCGGAACTGCCCCAAGTATTTGGCGGATAAGAAGGATGGCAAAGTGAACAAAGGTATATTTGATATACAGATTATTAATGTGTATTTTACTAGTGTTCGTAGCAACCCCTCGGTATTTGATACTGGTTCATTTGCTAAGATTAGTAACTCGAAACGGGAGTTGCAGAGTGAACAGAGACTAGTTAAGGGTGAAGTGACGATGTGTGTTGGAAGTGGTTCCAAGATTGATATGATCATCATCGCACACTCCCTATACTTTCGGGATTAGTGTTGAACCTAAATAAGTGTTATTTGGTGTTTGCGTTGGGCATGAATATGATTTGATCATGTTTATTGTAATATGGTTATTCATTTAAGTAAGAGAATAAATTGTTGTTCTGTTTACATGAATAAAACCTTATATGGTTACACACTCAATGAAAATAGTTCATTGGATCTCGATCATAGTGATACACATAATCATAATATTGAAACCAAAAGATGCAAAGTTAATAATGATAGTGCAACTTATTTGTGGCACTGCCGTTTAGGTCATATTGGTGTAAAGCGCATGAAGAAACTCCATACTGATGGGCTTTTGGAATCACTTGATTATGAATCAGTTAATGCTTGCGAACCATGCCTCATGGGCAAGATGACCAAGACTCCGTTCTTCGGAACAATGGAGCGAGCAACTGACTTATTGGAAATAATACATACTGATGTATGCGATCCGATGAGTGTTGAGGCTTACGGCAGGTATCGTTATTTTCTGACCTTCACAGATGATTTGAGCAGATATGGGTATATCTACTTGATGAAACATAAGTCTGAAACATTTGAAAAGTTCAAAGAATTTCAGAGTGAAGTGGAGAATCATCGTGACAAGAAAATATGGTTTCTACGATCTGAACGCGGAGACAAATATTTGAGTTACGAGTTTGGCCTTCAGTTAAAAACAATGTGAAATAGTTTCACTACTCACGCCACCTGGAACACCACAGCATAATGGTGTGTCCGAACGTCATAACCGTACTTTATTAGATATGGTGTGATCTATGATGTCTCTTACCGATCTACCACTATTGTTTTGGGGTTATGCATTAGAGACAGCTGCATTCACGTTAAATAGGGCACCATCTAAATCCGTTGAAACGACACCGTGTGAACTATGGTTTCGCAAGAAACCTAAGCTGTCGTTTCTTAAAGTTTGGAGTTGCGATGCTTATGTGAAAAAGTTTCATCTCGATAAGCTCAAACTCAAATCGGAGAAATATGTCTTCATAGGATACCCAAAGGAGACAGTTGGGTACACCTTCTATCACAGATCCGAAGGCAAGACATCCGTTGCTAAGAATGGATCATTTCTAGAGAAGGAGTTTCTCTCGAAAGAAGTGAGTGGGAGGAAAGTAGAACTTGATGAGGTAACTGTACCTGCTCCCTTATTGGAAAGTAGTTCATCACAGAAATCTGTTCCTGTGACTACTACACCAATTAGTGAGGAAGCTAATGATGATGATCATGTAACTTCAGATCAAGTTACTACCGAATCTCGTAGGTAAAACAGAGTGAGATCCGCACCCGAGTGGTACGGTAATCCTGTTCTGGAAGTCATTTTACTAGACCATGACGAACTTGCGAACTATGAGGAAGCGATGATGAGCCCAGATTCCGCGAAATGGCTTGAGGCCATGAAATCTGAGATGAGATCCATGTATGAGAACAAAGTATGGACTTTGATTGACTTGCCCGATGATCGGCAAGCCATTGAGATTAAATGGATCTTCAAGAGGAAGACGGACGCTGATAGTAGTGTTACTATCTACAAATCTAGAATTGTCGAAAAAGGTTTTCGACAAGTTCAAGGTGTTGACTACGATGAGAGTTTCTCACTCGTATCTATGCTTAAGTCTGTCCGAATCATGTTAGCAATTGCCGCATTTTATGAAATCTGGCAAATGGATAAACAAAACTGCATTCCTTAATGGATTTATTAAAGAAGAGTTGTATGTGATGCAACAAGATGGTTTTGTCAATCCTAAAGGTGCTAACAAAATATGCAAGCTCCAGCGATCCATTTATGGACTGGTGCAAGCATCTCGGAGTTGGAATATACGCTTTGATAAGTTGATCAAAGCATATAGTTTTATATAGACTTGCGGTGAAGCCTGTATTTACAAGAAAGTGAGTGGGAGCACTACAACATTTCTGATAAGTATATGTGAATGACATATTGTTGATCGGAAATAATGTAGAATTATTCTGCAAAGCACAAAGGAGTGTTTGAAAGGAGTTTTTCAAAGAAAGACCTCGGTGAAGCTGCTTACATATTGAGTATCAAGATCTATAGAGATAGATCAAGACGCTTGATAAGTTTTTTCAATGAGTACATACCTTGACAAGATTTTGAAGTAGTTCAAAATGGAACAGTCAAAGAAAAAGTTTCTTGCCTGTGTTACAAGGTGTGAAGTTGAGTAAGACTCAAAGCCCGACCACGGCAGAAGATAGAAAGAGAATGAAAGTCATTCCCTATGCCTCAGTCATAGGTTCTATAAAGTATGCCATGCTGTGTACCAGATCTATTGTATACCATACACTGTGTTAACAGAGGGAGTACAATAGTGATCTAGGAGTAGATCAATGGATAGCGGTCAAAATTATCCTTACTGGAATAAGGATATGTTTCTCGATTACGGAGGTGACAAAAGGTTCATCATAAAGGGTTACGTCGATGCAAGTTTTGACACTGATCCAGATGACTCTAAGTCTCAATCTGGATACATATTGAAAGTGGGAGAAATTAGCTAGAGTAGCTCCATGCAGAGCATTGTTGACATAGAAATTTACAAAATACATGCGGATCTGAATGTGGCAGACCCGTTGACTAAACTTCTCTCACAAGCAAAACATGATCACTTTTTGGGTCTTAATCACATAGCGATGTGAACTAGATTATTGAATCTAGTAAACCCTTTGGGTGTTAGTCACATGGAGATGTGAACCAATCACATAAAGATGTGAACTATTGATGTTAAATCACATGGCGATGTGATCTAGATTATTGACTCTAGTGCAAGTGGGAGACTGAAGGAAATATGCCCTAGAGGCAATAATAAAGTTATTCTTTATTTCCTTATATCATGATAAATGTTTATTATTCATGCTAGAATTGTATTAACTGGAAACATAATACATGTGTGAATACATAGACAAACAGAGTGTCACTAGTATGCCTCTACTTGACTAGCTCGTTAATCAAAGATGGTTATGTTTCCTCACCATGGACAAAGAGTTGTTATTTGATTAACGGGATCACATCATTAGTTGAATGATCTGATTGACATGACCCATTCCATTAGCTTAGCACCCGATCATTTAGTATGTTGCTATTGCTTTCTTCATGACTTATACATGTTCCTATGACTATGAGATTATGCAACTCCCATTTGCCGGAGGAACACTTTGTGTGCTACCAAACGTCACAACGTAACTAGGTGATTATAAAGGAGCTCTGCAGGTGTCTCCAAAGGTACATGTTGGGTTGGCGTATTTCGAGATTAGGATTTGTCACACCGAATGTCGGAGAGGTATCTCTGGGCCCTCTCGGTAATGCACATCACTTAAGCCTTGCAAGCATTGCAACTAATGAGTTAGTTGCGGGATGATGTATTACGGAACGAGTAAAGAGACTTGCTGGTAACGAGATTGAACTAGGTATTGGATACCGACGATTGAATCTCGGGCAAGTAACATACCGATGACAAAGGGAACAACGTATGTTGTTATGCGGTCTGACCGATAAACATCTTCGTAGAATATGTAGGAGCCAATATGAGCATCCAGGTTCCGCTATTGGTTATTGACTAGAGACGTGTCTCGGTCATGTCTACATTGTTCTCGAACCGTAGGGTCCGCACGCTTAAGGTTTCGATGACGGTTATATTATGAGTTTATGAGTTTTGATGTACCGAAGGTTGTTCGGAGTCCCGGATATGATTACGGACATAACGAGGAGTCTCGAAATGGTCGAGACATAAAGATTGATATATTGGACGGCTATATTCGAACACCGGAAGTGTTCCGGGGAAGTTTCGGATAAAACCGGAGAACCGGGGGGTTACCGGAACCCCCCGGGGGGTTAATGGGCCTCATGGGCCTAAAGTGGAGAAGAGGAAAGGCAGCCAGGGCAGGCCGCGCGCCCCCTCTCCCCCTAGTCCGAATTGGACAAGGAGGGAGGGGCGGCGCCCCCCTTTCCTTCCTCTCCTCTCTCCCTTCCTTCCCCCTCTCCTACTTGGACAAGGAAAGGGAGGGGAGTCCTACTCCCAGTAGGAGTAGGACTCCTCCTGCATGCCTCCTACTAGGGCCGGCCGCACCCCCCCCCTTGGCTCCTTTATATACGGGGGCAGGGGGCACCCTAGGACACACAAGTTGATCTTCGTGATCGTTCCTTAGCCGTGTGCGGTGCCCCCCTCCACGATATTACACCTCGATCATATTGTAGCGATGCTTAGGCGAAGCCCTGCGACGGTTAAACATCAAGCTTGTCACCACGCCATCGTGCTGACGAAACTCCTCCCCGAAGCTTTTCTGCATCGGAGCCCGGGGTGCGTCATCGAGCTGTAGGTGTGTCAAGAACTCGGAGGTGCCGGAGTAACGGTGCTTGGATCGGTTGAACCGGGAAGACGTACGACTACTTCCTCTATGTTGCGTCAACGCTTCCGCTTCGGTCTACGAGGGTACGCAGACAACACTCTCCCCTCTCGTTGCTATGCATCACCATGATCTTGCGTGTGCGTAGGAAAAATTTTGAAATTACTACGTTCCCCAACAGCCAGAGCCAAAGCTTGCGGAACGCCACCGAAGGCTCACCGTATTCTCCTTCGAATCACCCCCAGCGGATGAGCCTCGAATCACTCGGGGTTGGTCTTGAAGGCGACCACCACACCTTTACAAACTTCTCCGAAGCACACCACAAGCAAGGAAGCTTCCGGAGGAACCTCTAACCTCCTAGGAGCCCAAGCTCCAAGAGTAACAAGTCAATGGGGAAGAAATGTTGTGGGGAACGCGATTTGGTTTGGTCAAGTTGTAGATCGGGTCTTGCTCTCCCAATCCCCAAAGTTTCAACAAGTTTGGGTGGAGGGATTGAGAGTATTGAGCAAAATGGGGTGTAGCAATGGTGGATCTCAACAAGACATTAGGGTTGGGGGTTGGAGGTGGAAGAAGGCCCTATATATAGTGTTCTTGGGCAGGTGGGGATTTATGCCCGTTGGACCCCGTGCGCACGGGCTAAGTCAGCCTCGTGCGCACGGGGTACTCAGAGGCTATCACACCACCCCATGTGCACGGGGGTCAGAAGACCCCGTGCGCACGGGGTACTCAGTGAGTTACGCAGTACCCCGTGTGCACGGGGGTCAAAAGACCCCGTGCGCACGGGGTACTCAGAGAGTTACGCAGTACCCCGTGCGCACGGGGGTCAAAGGACCCCGTATGCACGAGGTACCCAGTAACTTTCTGTTGCAAGCTTTCTGAGTACCACAGCACACACACTGAGTTCTTTAGGTGGTCGGAGTGGGAAGGATAAGAGAGTAAGGCTCGGCAATGGCATTCCCACATGACTTTCATCCACACAAACCCCTCTTGATAGTGCGGTCTTTCCTACGACTTGAAGCAAAGCAAAACTAAAACCTTCGAAGCGTCGAAAGACCACGCCTTTGCCCTTTTTGAAATGGGGGGGTCGCACATCTTCATCGTGAGCACTTAGAACCAATATCCTGAGATAAACTTTAGCAACCGATATTAGTTCAACTAACCACATTTTCATCACACCAAAATATAGTATAAGTGCCACTTGCACTTTCAGTCATTCAATTATTGCAACCCCTAATCGTGATATTCATCTTAATAATAACATCTTGCATGTTCCACAAACTGCCAAAAATCTTCTTTCCGTGCATCGCATTGCTCTTGACAACAAAGTTTTTCTTGAATATCACCCCTATTGTTTATAAAGGATCAGGTCACGGGGAGAGTTATCTATCGCGGTAGATGCGCGCATGGGCTCTATCCACTATTTCCCAAATTTTGACGCTGCAATAAACAAGTGTTTGGTGTCATCAAAATCTCACCGGATAGGTGGCATGCTAGACTAGTACACCCATCTTTTTATATTGTTCAACAAGTGCTTAGAATAATCAGCTCCCATGTGTTGGTGAGCGTAGTGTCGGAACAATTTGTGATTCTTGTCAAAAAGTGAAGTCTCATCAATTGACATATCATGTCTCTACTAGTATTTCTACCAAACCGCTCCAACTTATTTTCTCCGATGTATGGGGTCCAACACCCTCCTCTGTTGGTAGACATACCTACTATGTTAGCTTCATCGATGACTTGAGAAAATTTACTTGGATTTACCTTATTAAACGTCGTTCTGATGTTTTCCAAGTATTCAAAAACTTTCAAGCACTTGGCATTTTCCATCATGTATAAAACGCAAATTTTATAGCAAGATCATCGCTGTCCAGTCTAATTGGGGTGGTGAGTATGAGAAACTAAACTCATTTTTTAAACACTTGGCATTTTCCATCATTTATCTTGCACACATGCACACAACAAAACAGTTCCGCCAAACACAAGCATAGGCATATTGTGGAAGTAGGACTAGCCCACCTTGCTGGTGCATCTATGCCTCTCAACTTTTGAGATGAAGTGTTCCTTACTGTCGTCCATCTCATCAACATGCTTCCTAGTCGTGTTATTAACAATGACACTCCCATGCAAGGACTACTTCATGTTAGACCGGATTATAAGTCTCTTCGTGTCTTTGGGTGCGCATGTTGGCCCAATCTTCATCCTTATAATAATCGCAAACTTATGTTCCGTTCCAAACAGTGTGTGTGTCTTGGCTATAGTGCACAACACAAGGGTGTCAAGTGCCTTGATGTACCTATTGGACGTTTCTATATATCACGAGATATTGTCTTTCATGAGAGGGTTTTTCCTTTCGCCAATCTCCATCCTAATGCCGGTGCTCTCCCCCGAAAGGAAATTCTTCTACTTCCCTCTCATTTGACCGCTTTGCATCACGGGACAATAATTGTGATCACATGACGAACTCTCCTAACCTTGAAAATGAGCTTTGTGGTACTGCAGGGTCGAATGTCGAAGCAACAGAAAAGAAGTCGGTGCAAAACAGTGAAGCAAACAAGTCAAATGAGTAGTATTTCATGTGCCCCCACGGTGCAACACCCCTAGCATCGACTCCTCCTCGGGATCGCCCATGCCAGACCTATCGCAATGCTCCCCGGGATCGGTGCCGCGCCAGGACTCATGTGGCGGCACTCCACTGGAATCAGCGCTGCACCTACCAGAAATGGCTGCGCAGCAGGACGTGAGCCAGCCATCCACTCCACACGCGCCCCGCCAACCAGCAGACGACATATGGTGGGACACGAGCCAGTCATCCCCCACGCGTGTGTCGGCTTCCGTGAACCACCCGCCCGTGTGGTTTGGTGTGGAACTACGTATGTATGCCAGGCGGCCCCTAGGCCAGGCGGACGCGGGCGCGGGATCACATCCCGATTCAGCGGCCGCCTTGCCCGGATCTTCTGTGCCGCCATCGATGGCGTCTTCACCAGTAATAGCCATAGAGGATCCGTCGAGGGAATCTACTTCGGCCAATGTGCATGGGGCGGAACAGCAGCAGCAGATCGCTGGATCCTCTGTGCCCAAGGCATTTGTGCCCACTTCTACTGCACCTCGCACAAGACTTCAATCAGGGGTAATTCAACATACAAATTACAAGGTTGAATTTGTCCTGACATGCTCAACAGGCGAACCTTGTACGTTCCAAGAAGCATCCAAGTATTTATGTTGGAAAAAGGCTATGTAAGAAGAGTTTCAAGCATTACAGAGAAACAAAACATGGCATCTAGTGAGGGAGTCCAGGATTATGGGGTCCTCGGGCGTCCAGGCTACGTGACGTGGGCCGGACAGATGGGCCTGGAAGATACAAGACGAAAGACTTTCCCCGTGTCTGGATGGGACTCTCCTTGGCATGGAAGGCAAGCTTTGCGTGCGAATATGAAGATTCCTTTCTCTGTAAAACCAACTCTGTACAAACCCTAGTGCCCTCTGGTGTCTATATAAACCGGAGGGTTTAGTCCATAGAGATATTCATAATCAGACAGGCTAGACAATTAGGGTGTAGCCATTACGATCTCGTGATAGATCAACTCTTGTAACCCCTATACTCATCAAAGTCAATCAAGCAGGACGTAGGGTATTACCTCCATCAAGAGGGCCCGAACCTGGGTAAAACATCGTGTCCCCTGTCTCCTATTACCATCGATCCTTAGACGCATAGTTCGGGACCCCCTACCTGAGATCTACCAGTTTTGACACCGACATTGGTGCTTTCATTGAGAGTTCTGATGTGCCGTTGTCGAAAGGCTTGATGGCTCCATCAATCATCTACAACAATGCTGCCGCGAAGGAGATTTTTCTCCCCGGCTAGATCTTTGTATTCGGCGGCTTCGCACTGCGGGCCAACTCGGTTGGCCACCTAGAGCAGATCGATAGCTACGCCCCTGGTCACTAGATCCGTTTTGGAAACCTGAACTATGTCACTGATATCCGAGGAGACTTGATCTTCCAAGGGTTCGCGGCCTCAGCTACCACTCTGGCCTTAGATCCAGAGCGCGTTATCAGGTCCGAAGACGGGAGTCTAGAGCCCGCCAGACTCTCTGCGGCCTTAGAGCTCAACACCGAAAGAATAGCTTCTCTGACAATCATTGCAAGGCCGGACTTTTCTTCGGATACTACTTCCGAACCCTGGAGGCCCGCGTCATGCGAGCTCAGCCCAGAAACTTCCGACCATGTCCAAACCCCACTCTTAAACGAGGCTTTGGACCTAATGCGATCCCTCGTCATCACAGAGGAACCGCTTCTGAATCACGCCTAGCCCGGACTAGGGGCTGGAAATAGGGAATTTTACTTCCCACCCACCACCAACTTCATAGCCACTGTCGAGGACCTAACTGACATACTTGATTACGCCTCCGAAGACATCGAAGGTATGGACGACGATGCCGGAGAGGAGCAGGCCCAAAATCTGCCGGCCACCGGATGTTGGACGGCCACCTCCTCGTATGATGTATACATGGTGGATACACCTAAGAACAGCGACGGCAATGATGAGAAAAACCTAGTCGAGGACAAACCTCCTGATATACCACCGAAACGTCGATGTCAGCGGCGTCACTCTAAATCGCGTCGCGGCAAGAACAGCAATACTGGGACCGAAGACAATGATACTCTGGAGAACACCGAAGACCAAGAAAACCCCATTGAACCAACATCCGAACAGGATGATCGGGAGGACGGGCAAGCTGACCCTGACGAACAAACAAGGAACAATGACTCGGAGGACAGCAACTATCTGCCACTCTCCGAGGATGATGTAAGCCTCAGCGACGAAGATTTTATCGTGCCAGAGGAACCCCTCGAACAAGAGTGCTTCAAACGCCGGCTAATAGCCACGGCTAGAAGCCTAAAAAAGAAACGGCAACAGCTGCAAGCTGACCATGATCTGCTCAACGACAGATGGACTAATGTCTTGGCAGCCGAAGAGTATGGCCTCGAACGCCCAACAAAGAGTTACCCGAAGCGTAAACTGCTACCCAATTCGACGACGAGGCGCTGGAGCCCATACTGCCCGCACATAACGCGGCTGACGGACCCAACCGACCACCACGTGGCCAGGGCAGAATGACAACTCAGGTCGAACACCAGCCTGCTCCACCTCGTTGTAAAAGTAGAGAAACAACAACTCGGGGGTATACATATGACCTACGACAGGACCTAGAAAATAGAGCAGGTCAAACCAGATCAATCTATGGATCATGGGGGCACGCCCCGGCGCGAGAGGACGGTTACCAATCCCGGCGCGGAAAGTATAACCAGGCCCCGGCCGAAAACCGCATACGGACTTCATCCGAACTACGCCATGACACGGCCCGATATAGGGGCGCCGCACACCCCTTATGCTTCACCGATGAGTTAATGGAGCACTAGTTCCCAGAAGGGTTCAAACCCATGAACATCGAATCATATGACGGCACAACAGTTCACACGGTATGGATTGAAGACTTTCTTCTCCACATTCACATGGCTCGCGGTGATGATCTACACGCCATCAAATACCTTCCCCTCAAACTTAAGGGACTAGCACGGCACTGGCTGAATAGTCTACCAGAAAATTCTATTGGTAGTTGGGAGGACCTAGAGGATGCATTCAGAGACAACTTCCAAGGTACCTATGTTCGGCCCCCAGATGCCGATGACCTTAGCCACATAATCCAGCAACCCGGGGAATCGGCCCGACAGCTTTGGACAAGCTAGGTTCCTAATAAAAAAGAACCAGACTGTGGATTGTCCGGACATAGAAGCCCTCGCGGCCTTCAAACATAGCGTCCGATACGAGTGGCTCGCCCAACACCTCGGCCAAGAAAAGACGAAGTCCATGGTATCCCTCATCGCACTTATGACCCGTTTTTGCGCGGGAGAAGACACTTGGCTTGCTCGCATAAGCAATAGCACTGATAACCCACAAGTATAGGGGATCGCAACAGCTTCCGAGGGTAGAGTATTCAACCCAAATTTATTGATTCGACACAAGGGGAGCCAAAGAATATTCTCAAGTATTAGTAGCTGAGTTGTCAATTCAACCACACCTGGAAACTTAGTATCTGCAGCAAAGTGTTTAGTAGCAAAGTAATATGATGGTGATGGTAACGGTAACAAAAGAGTAACGAAAGCAAAGTAATGTTTTTGGTATTTTGTAGTGATTGTAACAATAGCAACGGGAAAGTAAATAAGCGTAAAGCGGTATATGGAAAGCTTGTAGGCATTGGATCAATGATGGATAACTATGTCAGATGCGGTTCATCATGTAACAGTCATAACATAGGGTGACACAGAACTAGCTCCAATTCGTCAATGTAATGTAGGCATGTATTCCGAATATAGTCATATGTGCTTATGGAAAATAACTTGCATGACATCTTTTGTCCTACCCTCACGTGGCAGTGGGGTCCTAATGTAAACTAGGGGATATTAAGGCCTCCTTTTAATAGAGAACCGGAACAAAGCATTAGCACATAGTGAATACATGAACTCCTCAAACTATGGTCATCACCGGTAAGTATCCCGATTATTGTCACTTCGGGGATAACGGATCATAACACATAATAGGTGACTATAGACTTGCAAGATAGGATCTAGAACTCTCATATATTGATGACGACATAATAGGTTCAGATCTGAAATCATGGCACTCGGGCCCTAGTGACAAGCATTAAGCATAGCAAAGTAATAGCAACATCAATCTCAGAACATAGTGGATACTAGGGATCAAACCCTAACAAAACTAACTCGATTACATGGTGAATCTCATCGAACCCATCACCGTCCAGCAAGCCTACGATGGAATTACTCACGCACGGCGGTGAGCATCATGAAATTGGTGATGGAGGATGGTTGATGATGATGACGGCGACGAATCCCCCTCTCCGGAGCCCCGAACGGACTCCAGATCAGCCCTCCCGAGAGGTTTTTGGGCTTGGCGGCGACTCTGTATCGTAAAACGCGATGATTTCTTCTCTCTTATTTTTTTCTCCCCGAAAGCAGTTATATAGAGTTGGAGTTGGAGTCGGGGGGTCTCCAGGGGGCCCACGAGGTAGGGGGCGCGCCCCCCACCCTCGTGGCAAGGGTGTGGGCCCCCTGGTCTTCATCTTTGGCAAGTATTTTTTATTATTTATTGTAAGATATTCTGTGGAGTTTCAGGTCATTCCGAGAACTTTTGTTTTCTGCACATAAAACAACATCATGGCAATTCTGCTGAAAACAGCGTCAGTCCGGGTTAGTTTCATTCAAATCATACAAGTTAGAGTCCAAAACAAGGGCAAAAGTGTTTGGAAAAGTAGATACGACGGAGACGTATCAACTCCCCCAAGCTTAAACCCTTGCTTGTCCTCAAGCAATTCAGTTAACAAACTGAAAGAAATAAAGAAAAACTTTTACAAACTCTGTTTGCTCTTGTTGTTGTAAATATGTCAAGCTAGCATTCAAGTTTTCAGCAAAGATTATAACTAACCACATTTGCAATAATTCTCAGGTCTCATGATTGCCCATATCAATAGCATAATCAACTAGCAAGCCATAATAATAAATCTCGGATGACAACACTTTCTCAAAACAATCATAATATGATATAACAAGATGGTATCTCGCTAGCCCTTTCTGAGACCGCAAAACATAAATGCAGAGCACCTTTAAAGATCAAGGACTGACTAGACATTGTAATTCATGGTAAAAGAGGTCCAATCATAGTCAAACCCAATGTAAACTAACAATAATGAATGCAAATGACAGCGGTGTTCTCCAACTGGTGCTTTTTAATAAGAGGGTGATGACTCAGCATAAAAGTAAATAGATAGGCCCTTTGCAGAGGGAAGCAGGGATTTGTAGAGGTGCCAGAGCTCGGTTTTGAAATAGAGGTGAATAACATTTTGAGCGGTATACTTTCATTGTCAACATAACAACCAAGAGATGGCGATATCTTCCATGCTACACACATTATAGGCGGTTCCCAAACAGAATGGTAAAGTTTATACTCCCCCTCCACCAACAAACAGCAATCCATGGCTTGCTCGAAACAACGAGTGCCTCCAACATACGTCAGGTCCCAGGGGGAGTTTTGTTTGCAATTATTTTGATTTAGTTGGCATAAAGCATGGGACTGGGCATCCCGGTGACCAGCCATTTATCTCATGAGTGAGGAGCGGAGTCCACTCCTCTTGAGAATAACCCGCCTAACATGGAAGATACAGACAGCCCTAGTTGATACATGAGCTATTCGAGCATACAAAACAGGATGATTATTTGAAGGTTTAGAGTTTGGCACATACAAATTTACTTGGAACGGCAGGTAGATACCGCATATAGGAAGGTATAGTGGACTCATCTAGAATAACTTTGGGGTTTAAGGAGTTTGGATGCACAAGCAGTATTCCCGCTTAGTACAGGTGAAGGCTAGCAAAAGACTCGAAAGCGACCAACTAGAGAGCGACAACAGCCATGTACATGCATTAAAATTAATAAACATTGGATGCAAGCATGAGTAGGATATAATCCACCATGAACATAAATATCGTGAAGGCTATGTTGATTTGTTTCAACTACATGCGTGAACATGTGCCAAGTCAAGTCGCTTAAATCATTCAGAGGAGGATACCACCCTATCATACCACATCATAACCATTTTAATAGCATGTTGGCACGCAAGGTGAACCATTATAACTCATAGCTAATCAAGCATGGCACAAGCAACTATGATCTCTAATTGTCATTGCAAACATGTTTATTCATAACAAGCTGAATCAAGAATGATGAACTCATCATATTTACAAAAACAAAAGAGGTCAAGTTCGTACCAGCTTTTCTCATCTTAGTCAGTCCATCATATATCATCATAATTGCCTTTCACTTGCACGACTGAACGATGTGAATAATAATAAGAGTGCACGTGCATTGGACTAAGCTGGAATCTGTGAGCATTTAATAAACACGAGAAGACAAGGAAATATGGGCTCTTTTGTCAGATAAAAATAATGCATATAAGAGCCATTTTAGTAATTTAATCATGGTCTTCTCCTACTGACCCCCAAAGAAAAGAAAAGAAATAAAACTATTTACACGGGAAAGCTCCCAACAAGCAAAAGAAGACCAGGAAATATTTTCGGGTTTTCTTTTTAATTACTACTACAAGCATGGAAAGTAAATTAATTAGAAGCTACAACTAATTTTTTTGGTTTTTTCTTAAGGTTTATTAAAACAGAAGAAGAAAGCATAAAAGGAAATAAACTAGCATGGATGATACAATGAAAAAGTATGAGCACCGACATCTAGCAATGAGTGTGTGTGAACATAAATGTAATGTCGGTGAGAAATACATACTCCCCCAAGCTTAGGCTTTTGGCCTAAGTTGGTTTATGGCCATGGCTGGCCTGGCTGATATCCATAATAATAGTTGGGGTCATACTGCGATGAGGAAGAAGAAGGCTCCGATTGCCACTGGCTGGCAATCATCTCCGGATCCCACTGATAGTTAGAATGTCATGAAGGATCAAATTGTGGTTCCGGTTCTGGCTCCTCGGCTGGTGCAGGGTTCCGTAGGTGTGGATAGCCGTCAACGGAACAAGGTACGTGCCTACAGTCAAATCAAACAAAGAAGGAGCAGGCAAGGTAATAGTCTCACGATGATGTTTATTAAAGAACAATTGATATTTAAGCTCTCCTGCCCTATTCTTAACAATAAAATCATGTTCCACCATACTTTTATAATCTAAATAAATACGAGGCAGCACTTTTTCTTCCTTCTCAGCATGCCTAATAGGTATGTTAAAATGTGCAGCTAGGCGTGTAGCATAGATGCCTCCAAAGATGGGACCCTAAGTACGGTTCATACTTAACCGTCTAGCAATAATGCCGCCCATACTAAAAGTGTTATCACTGTATAAACCTTGGAGCAAAATAATAATATCAGGGATATTAAGGTTTCCACAGTTTCCGCGACCAATTAAGCAATGACTAGCAAATAATGCAAAGTAAGGTAAGACAGGAAAATGTATGCTAGTGATTCGTGCATCGGAAACCTTCCTAGTTTCCCCTACAGTGATAGTATTAATAAATCCCTCCACATCATCACGATGTGGTTCTTCTGTCTTGCCCTCAAAAGGGACTAAACAAATTCGACAGAAATCATAAAGTGACATCTCCTTATGCTCATCATATAAATGAAACTCCACCGTAGGTGGTGAGTTCCAAGACTGAAAATGAAAGTTTTGCACAAAGGTATTTGTGAGTAAGAGATACTGATCGCATTGGTCGTGGAGGAAAGAGGTGAGGCCTGCATTATGAGCCAACTCATGAAAATCTTCATAAATCCCGGCTGCTCTTAAGAAATCCTCGGAAGGCCATTCACACGCCCGAACCTCCGCGGTGCGCGGCAAATTATACTTAGGCTTCGGTGCCTTTTCCTTCGAGCTTTGGCTCGATGAGCCCCTCAATAATCTCCTCATCATTTTCTGAAAAAAATTCTGAAATTTTTAATAACTTCAAAATAAAAGTGAACCAAACTCAATAATATTGATAGCAACTACTCCTACAAGTGCCTAGGGCCTATATCATGCATCAAAACTACTTTTGACCATATAAATTTGACATGCAAGCTCAAGAACAGGGTCACCTAAGCAGCAAAATTTTGCAATGAATAAAGCACTAGAACAAAAACTAATTGGACCAATGGAGGAGTCACATACCAAGGAACAATCTCCCCAAGTAGTTTTGTGAGAGGTGCTTTGAGCAAGGAGATCGAAAATGGCAGCAAAGAGGGCTGGAACTCGTGCTTGAGTTGGTTTTTCGTGTTTGTGGGAGGAAGAAGAAGAGGATGGGTGAAAGAATAAGTGGAGGAGGGCCACCATGGGCCCACGAGGTAGGGGGTGCACCCTAGGGGGGTGGGCGCAGCCTCCACCCTCGTGGCAAGGTGGTTGGCCCCCCTGGTGTGTTCTTTGTTCCATAAATCCTCAAATATTCTAGAAAAAATCATATTTAATTTTCAGGGCATTTGGAGAACTTTTATTTTCGAGGTATTTTTATATTGCACTGATAATCAGATGACGGACAGAAAATTATTTATTTTTACTTTATTTAATATAAATAATAGAAATTATAGAGAGGGTACAGAAGGTTGTGCTTCTAGTTTCATCCATCTCATGCTCGTCAAAAGGAATCCACTAACAAGGTTGATCAAGTCTTGTTAACAAACTCATTCCGATTAACATGAAACCGGAGAAATTTTGAATAACACTAGGTTACCTCAACGGGGATATGCACATCCCCAATAATAAGTATATCATATTTCTTCTTGACAGTAGGAAGAGGAAATTCAAAACCTCCAAATATAATCGATGGAATTTTTCCGACAGAGTTGATACTATGAACTTGAGGTTGTTTCCTCTGAAAGTGTATCGTATGCTCATTACCATTAACATGAAAAGTGACATTGCCTTTGTTGCAATCAATAACAGCCCCTGCAGTATTAAGAAAAGGTCTTCCAAGAATAATAGACATACTATCGTCCTCGGGAATATCAAGAATAACAAAGTCCGTTAAAATAGTAACATTTGCAACCACAACAGGCACGTCCTCACAAATACCGACAGGTATAGCAGTTGATTTATCAGCCATTTGCAAAGATATTTCAGTAGGTGTCAACTTATTCAAGTCAAGTCTACGATATAAAGAGAGAGGCATAACACTAACACCGGCTCCAAGATCACATAAAGCGGTTTTAACATAGTTTCTTTTGATGGAGCATGGTATAGTAGGTACTCCTGGATCTCCAAGTTTCTTTGGTATTCCACCCTTAAAAGTATAATTAGCAAGCATGGTGGAAATTTCAGCTTCTGGTATCTTTCTTTTATTTGTAACAATATCTTTCATGTACTTAGCATAAGGATTCATTTTGAGCATATCAGTCAATCGCATACGCAAAAATATAGGTCTAATCATTTCAGCAAAGTGCTCAAAATCCTCATCATCCTTTTTATTGGATGGTTTGGGAGGAAAAGGCATGGGTTTCTGAACCCAAGGCTCTCTTTCTTTACCATGTTTCCTAGCAACAAAGTCTTTCTTATCATAATGTTGATTCTTTGATTGTGGATTATCAAGATCAACAGCAGGTTCAATTTCTACATCATTATCATTACTAGGTTGAGCATCATTATGAACATCATCATTATCATTTTCATTAGGTTCATGTTCATTGCCAGATTGTGTTTTAGCATCAGACATAGAGATATCATTTGGATTATCAGGTGGTTCAGCAATAGGTTCACTAGAAGTTTGCACAGTTCTATCATTTTTCTTTTTCTTCTTTTTAGAAGAACTAGGTGCATCAATTTTATTTCTCTGTGAATCTTGCTCAATTCTCTTCGGATGGCCTTCAGGATACAAAGGTTCCTGAGTCATTCTACCAGTTCTAGTAGCCACTTTAACAGCATAATCATTTTTCTTACTATTCATCTCATTGAGCAATTCTTTTTGAGCTTTAAGTACTTGTTCTACTTTAGTGGTAACCATAGAAGCATGTTTGCTAACAAGTTTAAGTTCACCTCTAATATTAGCCATATAGTCACCCAAGTATTTAATCATATCAGCATCTTGTTTTAATTGTCTACCAAAATAAGCATTGAAGTCTTCTTGCTTAAACATAAAATTATCAAACTCATCCAAGCATTGACTAGCAATTTTAGCAGGAGGGATTTCAGCTTTATCATATCTATAGAGAGAATTTACCTTTACTACCTGTGTCGGGTTATCGGGGTCTGGAGGTTCTTCAATAAATAAAGGATTAAGATCATATGTTTCTTCAATAGGTGGTAAATTAAGACAATGTATTTCTTCAATAGGAGGTAAATTCTTAACATCTTCAGCTTTAATACCTTTTTCTTTCATAGATTTCTTTGCCTCTTGCATATCTTCGGGACTGAAAAATAGAACACCTCTCTTTTTCGGAGTTGATCTAGGAATAGGATCATTAATTGGAGCAGGAGCTGGCTCAGGAGGTGCCCAATTATTTTCATTTGTCAACATATTATTCAATAAGATTTCAGCATCATCCAGTGTTCTTTCCCTGAAAAGAGAACCAGCACAACTATCCAGGTAATCTCTGGAAGCATCGGTTAGTCCATTGTAAAAGATATCAAGTATTTCATTTTTCTTAAGAGGATGATCAGGCAAAGCATTAAGTAACTTGAGAAGCCTCCCCCCCCCCCAAGCTTGTGGGAGACTCTCTTCTTTAATTTACACAAAGTTGTATATTTCCTTTAAAGCAGCTTGTTTCTTATGAGCAGCGAAATATTTAGCAGAGAAGTAGTAAATCATATCCTGGGAACTACGCACACAACCAGGATCAAGAGAATTAAACCATATCTTAGCATCACCCTTTAATGAGAACGGAAATATTTTAAGGATATAAAAGTAGCGGGATCTCTCATCATTAGTGAACAGGGTAGCTATATCATTTAATTTAGTAAGATGTGCCACAACAGTTTCATATTCATAGCCATGAAAAGGATCAGATTCAACCAAAGTAATTATATCAGGATCAACAGAGAATTCATAATCCTTATCAGCAACACAGATAGGTGAAGTAGCAAAAGCAGGGTCAGGTCTCATCCTAGCATTTAGAGATTGCTTATTCCATTTAGCTAATAACCTTTTAAGTTCATATCTATCTTTTCAAGCTAAAATAGCTAAAGAAGCTTCTTGATCAAATAAATAACCCTCGGGAATAACAAGTGATTCTTCATCATCACTTTCATCTTCATAATCAGATTCAATATTTTCAATCTCTCTAGCCCTAGCAAGTCGTTCCTCGAGAAAATCACTAAGTGGCATAGTAGTATCAGGCATAGAGGTAGTTTCATCATAAGTATCATGTATAGCAGAAGTAGCATCATCAATAACATGCAACATATCAGAACGAATAGCAGAAGCAGGTGTAGGTGTCACAAGCTTACTCATAACAGAAGGTGAATCAAGTGCAGAGCTAGATGGCAGTTCCTTACCTCCCCTCTTAGTTGAGGGATAAATTGTTGTCTTAGCGTCTTTCAAATTCTTCATAGTGTCCGGCGGATATAAATCCCAAGTGACTCAAAGAATAGAGCTACGCTCCCCAGCAACGGCGCCAGAAATTAGTCTTGATAACCCACAAGTATAGGGGATCGCAACAGCTTTCGAAGGTAGAGTATTCAACCCAAATTTATTGATTCGACACAAGGGGAGCCAAAGAATATTCTCAAGTATTAGCAGCTGAGTTGTCAATTCAACCACACCTGGAAACTTAGTATCTGCAGCAAAGTGTTTAGTAGCAAAGTAATATGATAGTGATGGTAACGATAACAAAAGAGTAACGAAAGCAAAGTAATGTTCTTGGTATTTTGTAGTGATTGTAACAATAGCAACGGGAAAGTAAATAAGCGTAAACCAGTATATGGACAGCTCGTAGGCATTGGATCAATGATGGATAATTATGCCGGATGCGGTTCATCATGTAACAGTCATAACATAGGGTGACACAGAACTAGCTCCAATTCGTCAATGTAATGTAGGCATGTATTCCGAATATAGTCATATGTGCTTATGGAAAAGAACTTGCATGACATCTTTTGTCCTACCCTCCCGTGGCAGCGGGGTCCTAATGGAAACTAAGGGATATTAAGGCCTCCTTTTAATAGAGAACCGGAACAAAGCATTAGCACATGGTGAATACATGAACTCCTCAAACTACGGTCATCACCAGTAAGTATCCCGATTATTGTCACTTCGGGGTTAACGGATCATAACACATAATAGGTGACTATAGACTTGCAAGATAGGATCTAGAACTCTCATATATTTATGAAAACATAATAGGTTCAGATTTGAAATCATGGCACTCGGGCCCTAGTGACAAGCATTAAGCATAGCAAAGTCATAGCAACATCAATCTCAGAACATAGTGGATACTAGGGATCAAACCCTAACAAAACTAACTCGATTACATGGTGAATCTCATCGAACCCATCACCGTCCAGCAAGCCTACGATGGAATTACTCACGCACGGCGGTGAGCATCATGAAATCCATGATGGAGGATGGTTTATGATGACGACGGCGACGAATCCCCCTCTCCGGAGCCCCGAACGGACTCCAGATCAGCCCTCCCGAGTGGTTTTAGGGCTTGGCCGCGGCTCCATATCGTAAAACGCGATGATTTCTTCTCTCTAATTTTTTTCTCCCCGAAAGCAGTTATATAGAGTTGGAGTTGGAGTCGGGGGGTCTCCAGGGGGCCCACGAGGTAGGGGGCGCGCCCTAGGGGGGCGCCCCCCACCCTCGTGGCAAGGGTGTGGGCCCCCTGGTCTTCATCTTTGGCGAGGATTTTTTATTATTTATTGTAAGATATTCCGTGGAGTTTCAGGTCATTCCGAGAACTTTTGTTTTCTGCACATAAAACAACATCATGGCAATTCTGCTGAAAACAACGTCAGTCCAGGTTAGTTCCATTCAAATCATACAAGTTAGAGTCCAAAACAAGGGAAAAAGTGTTTGGAAAAGTAGATATGACGGAGACGTATCAAGCACCAGCGACCCTGGTACCTCCGAAACCAGGGATGGCAATGGCAAGCCACGACGCGACAAGCATAAGCGTCAAAACAATAGTGAAGGAACTCAAGACACGACGGTTAACACCGGATTTAGCGGCTCCAAACCCGGTCAACAGAAAAAGGCATTCAAGGCAAATAGAGATGTCCCATCCAGTCTAGACAGAATACTTGATTGGCCTTGCCAGATTCATGGCACCCCCAATAAACCCGCCAATTATACCAATAGAAATTGTTGGGTCTTCGAACAAGCCAGCAAGCTTAACGCCGAACACAAGGGAAAAGGGTTGCCAAGCGACGGCGATGACCAAGAGTCTCGTCAGCCGAACACATGGGGACAGAAGCAATTTCCCCCCGAGGTAAAAATGGTGAACATGATATATGTCACACATGTCCCTAGGAGGGAGCGCAAACGTGCACTACGGGACGTCTACGCCATAGAGCCGGACGCCCCCAAATTTAACCCATGGACGGCTTGTCCGATCACCTTCGATCGAAAGGACCACCCAACAAGTATCCGTCATGGAGGTTCGGCAGCTCTAGTCCTCGATCCAATCATCGGCGGATTCCACCTTACGCGAGTCATCATGGATGGCAGCAGCAGTCTCAACCTACTTTATCAAGATACTGTCCGCAAAATGGGCATTGATCCATCAAGAATCAAGCCCACTAGAACTACCATCAAAGGAGTAATACCTGGCAAAGAGGCCCGCTATACGGGCTCAATCACGTTGGAAGTAGTCTTCGGCTCGTCGGACAACTTCCGAAGCGAAGACTTGATCTTCAACATCGTCCCCTTCCGCAGCGCTATCACGCACTGCTCGGATGAACCGCTTTTGCCCGCTTCAATGCGGTATCGCATTACGCCTATTTGAAGCTCAAGATGCCCGGTCCACGTGGCACCATTACAATCAATGGAAACATGGAGTGCTCCCTCCGTACTGAGGAGCATACAGCGGCCATTGCAGCCAAAGTACAAAGCGGCCCTATCAAGCCGCATAGCTCCTTGGCTATTCGGCCATCGGACTTCTCCACGCAGGACCGGTCAGTTCTACATACCGGTAGTCCGGCAACTTCAGGGCTGGATTAGCAGCCTAGCCTCCGTCGACCGCCACGTACATCAGCGAAATTCGTACCGCGCGTGCACAATTACGCACTCAAAATACCTTGGGCATCGGCGGAGGCAATATACGTACAGTCCTATACAAAGGTTCGACCTTACACGGCCTTGCCCTTTCTTTAATCATCTTTTCCTTTTTTACCACAGGTGAATCAAAACCTACTCACTCTTCGGACCCGCAAGGACTCTTTCCGAGCCCGGTTCCGTATATATGGCCGAAGACCATTCCTTTAAAGGAAGCTTTCCTATTTGGGCAAAAGCGGCGCAGACGTGCGGCAGGAAGGTGCAAAGCATTTTTGCATACCACAACTTCGCTCAAGAACCTGTATAGAGCTTTTTTCCTTAGCCCTAGACCCCCGGCATTTAAAATGGCCTTGGTGATTATGGTACCTTCTGTAAGATTACGTTCTGGTGTATCAATCAGATTTCAGTGAACCAAAATTCTTATTCGGTATCGTTTTTTTCGCCCGTCAAGTGGTCCCGCGTACACACCTCGGCATAAAATTGCGCTCTATAAGGCAACATATGTGTTGCCAAACAAAAGTCCGAACAGCTTTACAGCACAATTCGGTGTCTCGAGCTCGGCATTATATGCATCGGCTCCGAATCATGTCTTTGGTCAATAGTTGGGTTGCCCGGCTCCTGTGCTTGATACCTTACATTTCGTATGATCGGCTAGGGTAGTAAAGGGAGAACTACTGCGATTGTGTTTCCGGTTCGTACGGTTAAGCACCTCAGTAGAGAAAGCCGAAAATTGAGAGTCATGATGCGGTGAGAGCTGGTCAGCCACTCGGCGATTCATTACAATCCTTAGCTATTTTTCCGTATTACACGAAGTACCGTTTCCCAGTCACATATGTAACGCATCCGCATCAGGGTAGCCGCGTACATACTAGGGGCTACCTAATAGACCCATTGTCAAACTCCTATAGCTAAGTGAGAGCAATAAAACCGAATAGTCTGATTGCCTGGTTCGCCGCACTAACACCTCCTTCAAGGACCAAGACGTTGGGTTAAGTGTAGTTATGTGCAATTCCGAACACCCCAGTAGCATCTACATGGGGGATGAAGCCGACGACTGGGAACTCTCAGATACAATAAAACGGCCGCACAGGAGGATAAAAACTTTTCATCAAGGAATGAATATATTACAAAACACTTCGTTTATAACACAAATCCCCGGACAGTTCAGACTCTTTTATTCGAACACTACGTCCTTAGAGCATTAGCCCTCTATGAGGCGAGCACCTTTTAGCACGTTCTCAAAATAGCGCTCCGGTGTGCGGTAGGCCTTGCTTTCGGGAGGACCCTCGACCGCCACCTTTTCGGCATTCATTTTCACCCAGTGCATCTTGACACGGGCGAAAGCCATACACGCTCCTTCCATGCAGGACCACCTCTTGACAGCGTCAATCCGGGGCAGCGCATCGACCAGACGCCGCTTGAGGCCGAAGTAGCTGCCCGGAACAGCTTCAGCAGGCCACAACCGGACTATGACGTCCTTCATGGCCGCGCTAGACATCTTATGCAGCTCCGCCCATTGTGCCATCTGGTCATTTAGCAGTAGGGGACGCTCCTTCTCCACAAACTGTGACCAGAAGAGCTTCTCTGACTCGTATCCCTCCTGGGCCTGGAAGAATTGGGCGGCGTCTATAGCACTCGTCGGCAGATCTGCATATGCGTCTAGAGAACTCCACAGTCGATTAAGCAAGGCATACTTCCGGTCCCCAAATTTAGCCTGTAAAAGAAAAGACTTACCAGCCGCTATCTGACCGGCTTGACGGATTTCCTCGCGCGCTGCGCGGGATTCCGACCGTGCCTCCAAAGCATCTTGAAGGGCCTTGGCGAGTTCGGTCACCTTCGCTTTGTTTTTCGTTTCCAGGGACTCACACTTGGTGGCAGTCTCCTTGAGCTTTTGCTCCATCTCAGTCACCCATTCCTCAAAACAGTGCCGAGCGGCCTGTTCGGCCATTAAGTCCATGTCCGCCTTGTCACCAGCCGCCTGGCTCACCCTTGCCTGCTCCTTGTCTTGAGAAAGCTCGCCCCTAAGGGTCTCCACCGTGGCGGCACCATCTATACAAGCATGCACAGTAAAGCTCTGCAACTTCCACAAAAGCATGGAAATAAACAGGCATACAACAAGATGTATCTTATACCTTGCGCTTGGTCGAGCCGCGTGTTAACAAGGACTAGATCCTCATCGGCTCGCTCCAGTTTCCGTTTGAGTTCGGAAATCTCCGCTGACTGGGTAGTCGCCGCTAACAGAGAGGCCTATTTTCAAACTCAAATAAAATAGCATGTTACCACCTGACAACTGATTATTGATCCTCTGCTCGCTTTTCTTTCAGAAAATCGAACAGAGTCTCAGGGGCTACTATCTATATACGGGCATATTTCTCATGAAAAGATGAAAAACATTACATTGCGCACCTTGAAGCCTGCTAGCAGGCTGGAGAAGGCTTCGTTCAGTCCACTCTTGGCGGACTGAATCTTCTCAGACATCGCACCCATCAGGATGCGGTGCTCGTCTAGGACGGATGCACTTTGAAGAGCGTCAGTCGTGCTATTCGGCACCTCCGGATTAGCAGAGATCGCCACTCCCTTTTCTCCCATAGGGGTCGTTCGCTAGACTTCGGGACCGCATTGGTCTCCAGAGCAGTCTGCGGCTGGGGGATGGATTGACCGAGGCCCTCGTCGTCGGTCTCCATGAGGACCGTCCTCCCTGACCCTCCGGCAGCCGAGGTATTACCCTCTGGCACCGTTAAATCGCCCCCCTCCCCCCCCCCCCCCGCATCTCTTCAAGGCCTAGGGAGGGCCTATGAGACGACACCTCGGCATCATCCGCCTTAGGCGGCGGGGAGGCTAATGGAGGCGACCCGCTCTCCATCATCTCCGGTGACAGATCCCCCGAGGACGAAGATAGTGGAGGAAGATCGCGGGCCGGATAACTTAGAGTTATCATCACAGCTTATTGATTTAATAAGTGCGAAAAATCCCGGACCACTTATGAGTCGGCTTGGGGCTTAGTCCGGCGCCGGTGCTTCGGGGCAACCTCGGCGTCTGACCCCGAGTCATCGAGGAGGGTAATTTTGTCCCTCTTGGACGCTTCAGCTCCCATGTCTCCGGAGGCCGCTCTCTTTTTACCCTTGCGGGGAGGATCTTCTTCCTCCTCCTCCTCCTCCTCCTCGTCATCACCCTCGTGAGAGGACTAGGCATCAGCATCTCCGTACATTGCGTCCGAAGTGCTCTCCTCCCTTTTCTTCTTCTTGTCCTTCTTTGTCGGCGCCTGGTATGGCGCCGGGACCACCATCCTCATTAGAAGAGGATTGGCTGGGTCTTCGGGGAGCGGAGCCGGACACCGTATCTGCTCCACCTTCTTAATCCATACATGTAAGGGGATGGACTACTTAGCACCTCTCCCTCGGGTTGTCGAAGCCTATTGGTGTTCGGAGTTTTTAGAATTTACCTCGGAGGACGGATGGTTGCAGTCGAGGCCGGTGTTGTCTGAGGACCGCGGGCACGATTTCTTCTTCATAAAAAGTAGCTTCCAGATCCCCTTATGTGTTGTGTTGTAGAACCGTTGTAGGGTCCACGGCCTTCCGGATTGAACTCCCACATCTTGAGGGGCCGCCTGTGGCAAGGAAGTGCTCGGCGGATCAGCATTACTTAGATTATGTCGGCAAGGGTAACGTCCTTCGCTATCATGCTCTTAACGCGTTTCTGCATCAGCAGCACCTCAGGGACCAACCCCCAGTCAAGCCTCGGCGGGGGGGCGGATCTAAAGGCTGGTGCGGCTGCCCACTTGGAGCCGCGGGGTTCTGTAATATAGAACCATTCCTGCTGCCATATTTTGACAGTGTCTACAAAGACTCCCTTTGGCCAATTTACTTTGGGGAGCTTGCTCACCATGGTGCCACCATAGTCCACATGTTTCCCATTGACCACCTTTGGTTTCACATTAAAAATCTTGAGCCATAAGCCGAAGTGGGGAGGGACATGGAGGAAGGCTTCACACACGACGATAAACGCCGAGATGTGAAGGAATGAATTTGGGGCCAGATCATGAAAATCCAGCTCGTAGTAGAACATGAGACCCCTTACAAAGGGATGAAGGGCGAATCCGAGTCCACGGAGGAAGTGGGGGATAAACACCACCCTCTCACCGGGCCCCGGAGTGGGGACGACCTGCGCCGGGTCAGGAAGCCTGTGCTTGATTTCCGCGGTCAAATATCGCGCTTCCCGCAGCTCATTGATGTTCTCCTCCGTGACGGAGGAGGGCACCCACTTGCCTTGAGAACCGGCCATGGTTGGAGGAGTTGTCGGGAAGGGAAGAGCTTGGAGTTTGGGCGCTGGAGCTCAGGGACGAAGAGGCAAAGAGAATGAGGTGCGGGGTGGAACAGATGGGTTCTATCCACTTATATGGACTGCGAATATCAAGCGTCCCCTCCCTCGAGCATTAAAACTCGCATGTTCCCAAGGGGTCACGCGAACCGCACGGTTAGGTTACCAAAACTCGTATTGATGAGAATCCCGTAATAAGGGGGCGCGATCTCTGTTTTGACAAGACGTGTCACCGGAGGTTGCGTATCGAAGCACGAAACGGGAGGCTAAAAAACGGTTTGAAGTAATAAAGCGGCTGGATGTAATGTCTCATCCGTGGAATCATCATAAGACGGAATTTATCTATATTTTACCTTTATGTTTAAGGATGGTGACTATTGTACATAGCCGGATATAGTACTGATGGTCAACTGCTTTGAAGTGTTCGGAGGAGGAACCCGCCTTTGCAATGCCGAAGACAATCCGCGCGCCGGACACATTGTCATTGAAGACTGGTTCACGAGCTACTGAGGGAGTCCATGATTATGGGGTACTCGGACGTCCAGGCTACATGACATGGGCCGAACAGATGGGTCTTGAAGATACAAGACGAAAGACTTTCCCCGTGTCCGGATGGGACTCTCCTTAGCATGGAAGGCAAGCTTAGCATGCGGATATGAAGATTTCTTTCTCTGTAAAACCGACTCTGTACAAACCCTAGTCCCCTCCGGCGTCTATATAAACCGGGGGGTCTAGTCCGTAGAGATAGTCATAATCAGACAGGCTAGACAATTAGGGTTTAGCCATTACAATCTCGTGGTAGATCAACTCTTGTAACCCCTATACTCATCAAAGTCAATCAAGCAGGACGTAAGGTATTGCCTCCATCAAGAGGGCCTGAACCTGGGTAAAACATCGTGTCCCATGTCCCCTGTTACCATCAATCCTTAGACGCATAGTTCGGGACCCCCTACCCGAGATCTTCCGGTTTTGACACCGACATCTAGTTCCTCTACACCGAGGTAAAAATTTAATTGATTGCAAATGGGTGTTTAGAATAAAGAAAAAGTCAGATGGCACGATAGATCGTTACAAGGCTAGACTTGTTGCAAAAGGCTTCAAACAGAGGTATGGCATAGATCATGAGGACATATTTAGCCCTGTTGTTAAAGCTGCAACTATCTGTCTTGTTTTATCCATTGTTGTGTCTAGAGGGTGGAGCCTCAGACAGCTAGATGTGCAAAATGTGTTTCTTCACAGTGTTTTGGAAGAGGAAGTGTACATGAGACAACCTCCTGCTTTTGAACATAAGAACAAACCCTCATATGTGTGCAAGCTTGACAAGTCACTTTATGGACTGAAGCAAGGCATGGTACACACGGCTGAGTGCAAAACTTCAAGCACTTGGCTTTGTTCCTTCAAAATCTGATACATCTCTGTTTGTTTATAATAAGTCACACATATCTATATTTGTGCTTATATATGTTGATATAATTGTTACAAGTTCATCCAGTACGGCAGTGATAGCTTTGCTAAAGGACTTGAACGCAGACTTTGCTCTCAAGGATTTGGGATACTTGCACTTCTTTCTTGGTATTGAGGTCAAGAGAAAGAGGGAAGGTGGTCTTCATCTTTCTCAAGAGAAGTATGCAACTGATCAGGGTTGTAAACCGTCATCAACACCACTGTCCAATACAAAAAACTATCTCTTGAAGAAGGTGAACCATTGACCCAAGATGATGGCACCAGGTACAGGAGTCTGGTAGGTGCACTTCAGTATTTAACTCTCACAAGGCCCGGTATTTCCTTTGTTGTAAACAAAGTTTGTTAATTCCTTCATGCACCTACCACTGCACATTGGACTGCTGCAAAACGCATATTGAGATATGTGAAGAATACTTTGAGCATTGGTCTGACATTTAACAAGTCACCATCCACCTTTGTTAGTGCTTTCTCTGATTCTGATTAGGCAAGATGCCTAGATGACAGACGATCAACAAGTGGTTTTGTTATTTTCTTTGGGCCTAATCTAATCTCATGGTGTGCAAGAAAACATGCCACAGTTTCAAGATCAAGTATTGAGGCAGAATAAAAGGCTTTAGCAAATGCAACTTCAGAAATCATTTGGCTCAAATCCATGCTCAGAGAACTTGGAATATGTCACACACACTAGTGCAGAACCGGGCAATAGCACCGGTTCGTAAGGCCCTTTAGTGCCGGTTTGGTAACCGGCGCTAAAATGTAGGCACTAAAGGCCCCCCCCTTTAGTACCGGTTCAGCACGAACCGGTGCTAAAGGGCAACCATGTGGCACGAGCCAGCTTCGGGGGCAGGGAGCCCTTTAGTACCGGTTGGTATCACCAACCGGTATTAAAATGTTGGGGGGGTTTGGGTTTATGATTTCTTTTTCATTTAATTTTGTGTTTTCCATTTAATTCTTTTTCATTTGCTGGTATTTTACGATACTACATATTGTACACATTATGCATATATATAAATAGAATTTCTAGTAGAACCGATCATAATATATATATATATCATCGAATGTCTCACAACCACCATTAATTAATTCACACATATATACACACATGTATATATATATACAATTTCTCCTAATTGGTGCCTTCGGAGCCAGTGGCATTAGCCTAGCTAATTGGTGCCTTCGGAGCACGATAAAAATTGGAAGTGGTTCATGGGGGCGGTAGCGGGTAATAATATTCTCCTTTGGGATCTATGACCTGGTCGAGCAAAAACCCTGCTATTTCCTCTTGAATTGCTTCTATGCAGTCCTGTGCTAGGAGCTTGTCCCGCACCTCTTTGAACTGTTAAGAAGGAGATCAATATGCATGTGTATTAGTTGTGTGACTAGATATCGATAATGGTGTAAAAATTGTGAATAGTGTTCTGACAATCGATATCGTACCCACTCCTATCTTTGAGATTTGCTCCTTTCAGACGCCATCATGCGAATGTTCTCGCAAATGTAGTATGCACATAGATCATTCCCCGGCGCCTGCTTCAGGGCCTTTACGAGAATGGAATTTTGATCAGATAATAATTAATCAAGCATGATAATTAAAGAGATGGCAGCTAGCTAGTACTACTTAATTACTTACCTTGGGTCGATACCATTTCAGACTTTGTTTCCATGGGCCTGGAGTGACCTTGATGAACTTTGCCCAAGCCCTGCCCACCGATAAAGAAAATGAATAAATGGGTTATTAAATAGTTGTTATCAGGAAATGACGAACTAATTAAATAGGCCGAGATATAGTTAATAATGATTGAAATTACTTGTTGACTATCCCCTTCACGATGCTGTAGTCACTTGCTTTCTTAAGTAGCGAGTCTAGTACTTCAACTGTTCCTTCATCAACTTTAATGATTAACAAGATCCAGTGAAATCTGCATGCACACACGTTTGCATGTCTTAATTAAGCGAGCATATATATGTAAGCAAAAACATGTAGCTATAGCTAGTAGGGAAAAACAGAATTTGTAGTACAATACAGTGTGACTCACTGGAAGTTGTAAGGAAGTAGTATATCTTCATTGTATTTGAGTTCCTTGAAGAACTGTAGCATGCTTTCCTCTACACATTTTGCGTGATATGGATCTATTTTCCATGTGTATTCATTAATGGTATTTGGGTCAACGAACCCAATGCCATAGCGTCCACCTTTTTCCATTTCATAAATCATCATCCTGCATAATACCATAGAAAAGAATATAGTGAGGATAATTACAGGTAATGATTGATCAAAATGATCAGCTAGCTTGAGACTTAAATTGCAGAAAGAAATCACTTACAGACAATAGCAACTGACGATAGATTTGTCGAGTGCGTCTTTATTGTATAGCTGAAAAAGTTCTGAATACTCAATGGTCACAGCTTTCTTATGGTAGTAATGCTCCTCGTTGACATTCACCATGAGGGACTCTCGATTGGAAATCTTGGTAATGTCCATGTACCATTGATGCAATGCATACATTCTTGTTGGGAGCTTATTGACCTCCTCTGGCTCGACCAAAGGTTGGCCCCGGGCATATTTCCGTTTTATTTCCTCCTCTCTAGTCGGAGACATGGGCTCAATATCGAGGAGTTGTCCAACAGTGATCCCGATCGATTCAGCCTGCGCAATATGCTCCTCGGTTATTACCACATCGCCCAGCCCGGGAACGTTAACGGTTTGCCCACAATAATATTGGGCACGCCTACTCTCATGTGTTGTGGGCACAACAAGAGGGGGGATTGATTGCGCCGCCTGTTCTCCCAGCTGGGGAACGGTTTTACCGCATTTTTTGCCAGCTGATTTGCTCGAGCTCGAGCTCGCCTCTTTTTGTAGACGTGCTCGATTTAACTTCCTGAGGTGGTGCTCATAGTCTGTGTCAACAGGCTTGGGAGCTAGTGGTCTAGCCATACGAATGAAGTGGTCAATCTTTTCCACAAGCACTTTCTCCCTTGGCGACGGTGGCGGTTTCGGTGCAAAATGGGCTTCCACATCGGCCTTCGATATGGCTATGTTTTCCTCCTCGTACTTGTCGTAAGGCCTCTGCAGAAGAGGCGCGAGGCTTGGACCATATTGAAATTGCTTGCCTCCGCCTGTACCTGCAGTACTACCTCGACTTGTACCGCTACGCACCATAGCTAAGGTGGCTCTCTTCCGTGATTGCTGAGGTGGCGAAGACGGCTGACATGGCTAAGTTGGAGGAGGAGGAGTGGCCTGAAGCTGTGCCGGACTTGGAGGAGGAGTGGCCTCACGCTTTGCCGGACATGGAGGAGGAGTGGCCTGAAGTTGTGCCGGACTTGGAGGAGGAGTGGCCTGACGCATTAGTGGACTTGGAGGAGCGGGAGTCTGCTGACTCGGTGGCGGACTGCGACGAGGAGTCGGATGACGCGGTGTCGGTGGCCTTCGAAAGATGATGCAATCCTGTCTCCATAGGATGATACGATGGTTGGCCTCTCCTAGTGTGTGCTCATCGTCACCTCCAGGAATGTCAAGCTCTAGCCCCGAATATTGGTCCACCACCTCATCAACCAAGACACGAGCATAGCCCGCTGGAATCGGGTTGCAATGGAAGGTTGCCTCGAGGGCATTTGTAAAAGCAAGGGCGTCCGCCACCTTCATGGATATGTTCTTCATTTTCAAGTGTAGCTCGCAGTTAGTGTTCTCCATGATGTCATCCACTGGGTAGCTATCCAGCAATGCATCGCCCGGGGCGGAACCCACGCTGCTTCTCGGCATGGATGGGACGGTGCTATCCATTGGTGGATCATCCGCTAGCTGCTGAGACCCCCTTTGTTGGCTAAGTGAGTCGATCTGCTCCTGCTGCCACTGGAATTTGATTGCCAAGTCCGCGTGCGCTGATTCTAGGCCTTGAAGGCGTTCATAGTCTAGCCTCCTCTGCTCCTCCTCCATCTTCCTCTTCTTCTCCTCCGCAATCTTCTTTCTCGCATGGGTTCTGTAATCGGCGTTCCAGTCCGAAAACCCCTCATACCACGGAATAGCACCCATGCCTCGTGTTCTTCCCGGGTGTTCAGGATTTCCCAGGGCACGCGTAAGCTCGTCGTTCTCTCTGTTGGGCTCGAACAACCCGGATCGAGCCTCTTCTATTGCAACAAGTAGCTTATCTTCGGCTCCGTCCAGACATGCCTTCTTGGAAACTTTGCCTGTCTTGGGTCCAACTCCCCCCCATGCGCATAGAACCAAGTCCTGCACCTAGGGGGCCAGCTCAATGTTTCTAGAGTGACACCTGCATCCAGCATCTCTTTCTCAGACTTATCCCACTTAGGCATTCCCACCGCATAGCCACCTGGCCCCAGCTTATGGAACTTATCCTTTTTTGCGGCATTGGCCTTGTTTATTCCCGACCGTTCCTTAGATAATTCCGAATCCTTGAATTTCACGAAATCGTCCCAATGAGCACTTTGGTTCTCTAGTGTTCCCTCGAATACTGGAGTCTTCCTTCCTCCGTTGACGTACTTGGCCCATTCACGAATCTTGTGGTTCTTGAATGCAACCGCCATCTTCCTAAGAGCAGCGTCCTTGACTTTCTCCACATTTGCCTTTGTGAAATGATCTGGTAGGGTGAAATGTTCCATGAGCGTTTCCCAAAGAAACTGTTTTTGTCTGTCATCGACAAAAGTAACTCCTGGACGTGGCTTTGATGGCTCTCTCCATTCTTGAAGGGAGATCGGGAGTTGGTCCTTCACAAGAACTCCGCACTGACGAACGAATTTGTCCGCAATCTTCTTAGGCACGAATGGTTCGCCATTAGGTTTGATTGCCTCGATATTGTACTTTACGCCCTCCTTCAACTTTTTGTTCGGGCCTCGTTTCGTCATGTTGCCTGAAGATTTGCTCGATCCGGATGGCTGAAATAAGAAAGATCAATTCGTTAATATATCTTCAAGTCATTTAAAACATTTGATGATCACCAAATGCCTGCTTATATAAATATATATACCTCGCCGGTCTTTGTTGTTTCAAGATCAACATTTTCTTCGTCGTGTTCATAGTTCACGACTTCATCAATTCGGTCGTCGCGATCGAATATCATATCACCCTCCCCGGTGTTGTTTAGATATTCGGAGCCGTCATAATCTTCTTCATTCTGATCATCATCTGGCCCGCGAGGATTGCGTATGATATTGAACAGGGCCTCTTCTCCCTCTCTGCCGGTATTGTCCGTCATAGGTTTTGTTTAACTAATCCAAAAGAAATATATTCAAATTACAATGCATGGATGCAATCAATTAATAAGGAAAAACTGAATCAATCATAGTACATAATAAGCATCATCGAATATAATCTCGAATACGTCGTCTCGAATAATAGATATAATCTCGAATACATCGTCTCGAATAATAGATATAATCTCGAATACATCGTCTCGAATAATAGATATAATCTCAAATACATCGTCTCGAATAATATATAATCTCGAATACATCGTCTCGAATATTATATATCGAGTACATCACTGGCTAGGTAGCTAATAAAGATCGAATACTACAGAAGAATCTAGGACACTCGCGGTTCCTGCGGCGAGGGCGGTGGACACCCAAAGAGAAGGAACCCTCACAGGATCATAGCTGAAGTGAGATCCCTGAAGAAACTTCCAGGTATTGGAGAACCTGCCGCCCTCTAACGCAACCATGTAGCGATGGACGTGCTCGTCCTCCTCCCTGACACGGCGACGTACCACCTCCGGCAGGACCGGCTCCCTCCGCACCGAAACTGGCCCATGCGAACGCCACCAAACGAGATCAGGGTCGATGACGGGACCCGGGGCCGGGTTCCTCATCAAGCGGCGCGCCCCTCCAGGAAGCACCTCCCAGTGCCAGCCCGGCGGAGCCCAGTCCTGGACATGGGTCAGCCGGACGTCGTCGCGGACGGGTCGACGGCGAGGATGCGGGCCGGGCATCGTCGAGAACAAATACTAGCTATATGCCCGCAAAAAGTAACATTTTTTTAATGATTGGATTTTGATAACTAAAATTTCTAACATTTCTATATAACTAACATTCCTATAACATTTCTAACAATGCTATATAACTAACATTTCTATAACATTTCTAATATTTCTATAACTAAAAAACCGAAGAAGAAAAAATTATAACATTTCTATATATATAACTAACATTTGTATAACATTTCTAATATTTCTATAACTAAAAAAAGAAAAATTTCTAACTTTTTTATAACTATTTCTATAACTAAAAAACAGAAAAAATTCTAACAATTCTAACTATTTTATAACTATTTCTATAACTAAAAAACAGAAAAATTTCTAACAATTCTAACATTTCTAACAATGCTATATAACTAACTATTTCTATAACTAAAAAATAAAAAATTCTAACAATGCTATATGTGTGTGTGCTCACCGGCGAGGCGAGAGGCGACGGGGGGCGGTGACGGGGACGGCGACGGGCACGGCGATGACGGGGATGGCGACGACGGGGACAGGGCCGGGGCGGCGACGACGGGGATGGGCCGGGGCGGCGACGACGGGGACGGGGCGGCGATGACGGGGACGGGGACGACGCGGGACGGGCCTGGACGGCGCGGCGGTGACGACGGGGACGGGGACGACGGGGCGGCGACGATGGGGACGGGGGCGGCGACGAGGGTTATGGAGACGGGGGCGGAGGGAGACGGGGCAGAGGAGAAGAATCAGAGGAGAAACTAAAATTTTTGAAGTGTTTAGTTATATAGGATGGACCTTTAGTACCGGTTGGAGCCACCAACCGGTACTAAAGGCCTGTTTTGGCCAGGCCAAGCGGCGGGAACCGCACCCCCTTTAGTGCCGGGTGGTGGCTCCAACCGGTACTAAAGGCCCCCCCTTTAGTACCGGTTGGTGCTACCACCCGGCACTAAATGGGGTGCGTTGGCGCAGGTGCGGTGCGAAATGTTTAGTCCCACCTCGCTAGCCGAGGGGCGTCCGCACTGGTTTATAAGCCCTAGTGCGGTAGCTCCCTCGAGCTCCTCTCCAAAGCAGGACTACTGGGCCTAAATGTTCTGTGCTGCCCTGTGGGCCTACTGGGCCTTTGCGGGCCTGCATCCTGGCCCAACAACAGGTTGGGTTTCTAGTCGTATGCAGGCCGTTGTTGCGCAGTAGGTGGGCTTTTTTCTTATTATTTTTTTGCTTTATTTATTTTTGTTTGAGTTATTTTTTTGCTGTATTTAGAGTTTCTTTGTGAATATTTTTGCTTTAGGAACAAAAAATTACAGACTTTCTGTTAGTACCAGTAGTTTACAAATTTGAATAGTTTAAATTTTGATATATTTGAAATTTGTGTGAATCACTAGTTTGTGAATAACTTAACTTTGAGAATAGATTTTTCAGTGATTCTTTTTTCTTATGTTTAATATTAGTGTGTTTTATCATTATATTCAATTTTTTAATGCTTAGGTTATTTAAAAAATGAAATGCCTTTTGTAACGGATGAGTTTTCGTCCGAAACCCTGATACTTCGAAAGAGATTGTCCATTTAGTACACGAAGTGCATCCAGTTTTTGCGGTAACCCTCTCTACTTTTTTGCACATGCTATGTGGGTGAAATTATGATACCATGCCAACTTTCAACCTTTTCTGAGTTCATTTGAAATGCTTTTCAATTTCAGGATCATTTAGCTTAAAAATATCAGTAAAGGCATGAAAGAATTTGTTTGCACATAAAATTTCTTCGCGTTTCAAATGCCAAAACACATAACTACCCTAACTATTACAAAGATTCCCTCCTGGGTGTGAAACACAGAAGAAAGTGATGATAGTGAAGCCAATCACATCCCGGATCTTTGGGTGTGAAACTTTTTCTTCGCGTGTGTCCCTTTGCGCCGTAACCATGGAAAATCTTCATCATTTAACGGGATGCTCGGGTCAATATTCACTGTGAAAGGAGCAATTTCATCAAACTTTTCATAATCTTCTGACATGTCTGTCTTTTCATCCACTCCCATGATGTTTCTCTTCCCAGAAAGAACTATGTGCCGCTTTGGCTCATCGTACGATGCATTCGCTTCCTTATCTTTTCTTTTTATTGGCTTGGTACACATGTCCTTTACATAGAAAACCCGTGCCACATCATTGGCTAGGACGAATGGTTCGTCTGCATACGCAAGATTGTTGAGATCCACTATTGTCATTCCGTACTGCGGGTCTTCCATTACCCCGCCTCGTGCCATATTGACCCATTTGCACCGAAACAAAGGGACCTTCAAACCACGTCGATAGTCAAGTTCCCATATGTCCTGTATATAACCATAATATGTTTCCTTTCCTGTCTTGGTTTCTGCATCAAAGTGGACACCACTGTTTTGGTTGGTGCTCTTCTTATCTTGGGCGATCGTGTAAAATGTATTAACATTTATCTCGTACCCTTTGAAAGTCATTATATTCGAAGATGGTAACTGGGACAGCAAGTACAGGTCATCTTCAATAGAGGTGTCATGCATGGTACGTGTCTGCAACCAGCTGGCGAAACTCCTGGTTTGTTCACGTGTAATCCAGTCATTAGACCGCTCCGGGTGTTTGGAGCGTAGCAAATTCTTGTGTTCATCCATATATGGAGCCACCAAGGCAGAATTCTGTAGAACTGTGTAGTGTGCTTCAGTGAGAGAATGTTCGTCCATACATATTATTTGTTCCCCTCCTAGCATACCTTTTCCATCCAGTTTGCCCTTATGCCGCGATTCAGGAACACCAATCGGCTTAAGGTCAGGAATAAAGTCAATACAAAACTCAATGACCTCCTCATTTATTAGGGAACATAGCAGAAATTCAAAATTTTCTACGCATCACCAAGATCAATCTATGGAGTAATCTAGCAACGAGGGGAAGGAGAGTGCATCTACATACCCTTGTAGATCGCTAAGAGGAAGCGTTCAAGTGAACGGGGTTGATGGAGTCATACTCGTCGTGATCCAAATCATCGATGATCCTAGTGCCGAACGGACGGCACCTCCGTGTTCAACACACATACAGCCCGGTGACGTCTCCTACGCCTTGATCCAGCAAGGGGAGAAGGAGAGGTTGGGGAAGACTCCATCCAGCAGCAGCACGATGGCGTGGTGGTGGTGGAGGAGCGCGGGACTCCAGTAGGGCTTCGCCAAGCACTACGAGAGACGAGGAGGAAGAGAGGTAGGGCTGCGCCAAGAGGGAGAGGATCTCGTGTGTCTTGCAGCCTCCAATACCTCAAGTATATATAGGGGAAGGGGAGGGGCTGCGCCCCCACTTAGGGTTCCCTCCCTAGGGGTGGCGGCAGCCCCCAGATCCCATCTGGGTGGCGGCCACAAGGGGGAGAGGGGGAGGCGCACCTGGGGTGGGCCTTAGGGCCCATCTGCCCTAGGGTTTGCCCCCTTCCCCTCTTGAAGGTGCCTTGGGCCTTGGTGGGAGGCGCCCCAGCCCACCTAGGGGCTGGTCCCTTCCCACTATTGGCCCATGTAGGCCTCCGGGGCTGGTGGCCCCACCTGGTGGACCCCCGGACCCCTCCGGTGGTCCCGGTACACTACCGGTGATGCCCGGAACACTTCCGGTGGCCAAAACCATACTTCCTATATATCAATCTTTACCTCCGGACCATTCCGGAACTCCTCCTGACGTCCGGGATCTCATCCGGGACTCCGAACAACATTCGGTATCCGCGTACATACTTTCCCTATAACCCTAGCGTCATCGAACCTTAAGTGTGTAGACCCTACGGGTTCGGGAGACATGCAGACATGACCGAGACGTTCTCCGGTCAATAACCAACAGTGGGATCTGGATACCCATGTTGGCTCCCACATGCTCCACAATGATCTCATTGGATGAACCACGATGTCATGGACTTAATCAATCCCGTATACAATTCCCTTTGTCTAGCGGTACGATACTTGCCCGAGATTCGATCGTCGGTATCCCGATACCTTGTTCAATCTCCTTACCGACAAGTCTCTTTACTCGTTCCGTAACACATCATCCCTTGATCAACTCCTTGATCACATTGTGCACATTATGATGATGTCCTACTGAGTGGACCCAGAGATACCTCTCCGTCACACGGAGTGACAAATCCCAGTCTCGATTCGTGCCAACCCAAAAGACACTTTCGGAGATACCCGTAGTGCACCTTTATAGTCACCCAGTTACGTTGTGACGTTTGGCACACCCAAAGTATTCCTACGGTATCCGGGAGTTGCACAATCTCATGGTCTAAGGAAGTGATACTTGACATTAGAAAAGCTTTAGCATACGAACTACATGATCTTGTGCTAGGCTTAGGATTGGGTCTTGTCCATCACATCATTCTCCTAATGATGTGATCCCGTTATCAACGACATCCAATGTCCATGGTCAGGAAACCGTAACCATCTATTGATCAACGAGCTACTCAAATAGAGGCTTACTAGGGACATGGTGTTGTCTATGTATCCACACATGTATCTGAGTTTCCTATCAATACAATTCTAGCATGGATAATAAACGATTATCATGAACAAGGAAATATAATAATAACCAATTTATTATTGCCTCTAGGGCATATTTCCAACAGTCTCCCACTTGCACTAGAGTCAATAATCCAGTTCACATCGATATGTGATTAACACTCAAGGTCACATCCCCATGTGACTAACACCCAAAGAGTTCTGGGTTTGATTATGTTATGCTTGTGAGAGAGGTTATAGTCAACGGGTCTGAACCTTTCAGATCCGTGTGTGCTTTACAAATCTCTATGTCATCTCCTAGATGCAGCTACCATGTTCTATTTGGAGCTATTCCAAATAACTGTTCTACTATACGAATCCAGTTTACTACTCAGAATATTCTGGATTAGTGTAAAAGTTTGCATCGGCGTAACCCTTTACGACGAACTCTTTTAACACCTCCATAATCGAGAAAATTCCTTAGTCCACTAGTTACTAAGGATAACTTTGACCGCTGTCCTGTGATCCATTCTTGGATCACTCTTGTACCCCTTGACTGACTCATGCCAAGGCACATTTCAGGTGCGTTACACAGCATAGCATACTGTAGAGCCTATGTCTTAAGCATAGGGGACGACCTTCGTCCTTTCTCTCTATTCTGTCGTGGTCGAGCTTTAAGTCTTAACTTCATACCATACAACTCAGGCAAGAACTCCTTCTTTGACTGATCCATCTTGAACACCTTCAAGATCATGTCAAGGTATGTGCTCATTTGAAAGTACCATTAAGCGTTTTGATCTATCCTTATAGATCTTGATGCTCAATGTTCAAGTAGCTTAATCCAGGCTTTCCATTGAAAAACACTTTCCAAATAACCCTATATGCTTTCCAGAAATTCTACGTCATTTCTGATCAACAATATGTCAACAACATATATTCATCAGAAATTCTATAGTGCTCCCACTCACTTCTTTGGAAATACAAGTTTCTCATAAACTTTGTATACACCCAAAATCTTTGATCATCTCATCAAAGCATACATTCCAACTCCGAGATGCTTACTCCAGTCCTTAGAAGGATTGCTGGAGCTTTGCATACTTGTTAGCATCTTTCAGGATTGCAAAACCTTCCGGTTGTATCACATACAACCTTTCCTCAAGAAAATCGTCAAGGAAACAATGGTTTTTGACATCCTATCTGCAAGATTTCATAAATAATGCAGTAATCGCTAATATAATTCCAACAGACTCTTAGCATCACTACGAGTGAGAAAGTGTCATCGTAGTCAACTCCTTGAACTTGTCGGAAAACATCTTAACAAAAAGTCGAGCTTTCTTAATGGTGATACTTACCATCATTGTCCGTCTTCCTTTTAAAATCCATATGTACCTAACAGCCTTACGACCATCAAGTAGTTCTTCCAAAGTCTATACTTTGTTTTCATATATGGATCCTCTCTCGGATTATATGGCCTCGAGTCATTTTGGAATCCAGGCCCACCATCACTTCTCCATAGCTCGTAGGTTCATTGTTGTCTAGCAACATGACTTCTAAGACAGGATTACGTACCACTCTGAAGTAGTACGCATCCTTGTCATCCCACGAGGTTTGGTAGTGACTTGATCTAAAGTTTCATGATCACTATCATAAGCTTCCACTTCAATTGGTGTAGGTGCCACAGGAACAACTCCCTGTGCCCTGCCACACACTAGTTGAAGAGACGGTTCAATAACCTCATCAAGTCTCCACCATCCTCCCACTCAATTCTTTCGAGAGAAACTTTTCCTCGAGAAAGGACCCGATTCTAGAAACAATCCCTTATTGCTTTCGGATCTGATACAAGAGGTATACCCAACTGTTTTGGGTGTCCTATGAAGATGCATTTATCCGCTTTGGGTTCGAGCTTATCAGCCTGAAACTTTTCCACATAAGCGTCGCAGCCCCAAACTTTTAAGAAATGACAGCTTAGGTTTCTCTAAACCATAGTTCATACGGTGTCATCTCATCGGAATTACGTGGTGCCCTATTTAAAGTGAATGTGGTTGTCTCTAATGCCTAACCCATAAACTATCGTGGTAATTCGATAAGAGACATCATGGTATGCATCATATCCAATAGGGTGCAGTTATGATGTTCGGACACACCATCACCCTATGGTGTTCCAGGCTGTATCGGTTGTGAAACAATTTCCACAATGTCTTAATTCTGTGCCAAACTCGTAATTCAGATATTTATCTCTATGATCATATCATAGATATTTTATCCTTTTGTCACGACGATCTTTCAACTTCACACTGAAATTACTTGAACCTTTCAATAATTCAGACTCGTGATTCATCAAGTAAATGTACTCAACATCTACTCAAATCATTTGTGAAGTAAGAACATAACGATATCCACTACACGCCTCAGCACTCATTGGACTGCACACATCAAAATGTATTACTTCCAACAAGTTGCTTTCTAGTTCCATTTTACTGAAAACGAGGCTTTTAGTCATCTTGCCCATGTGGTATGATTTGCATGTCTCAAGTGATTCAAAATCAAGTGAGTCCAAACGATCCATCTGTATAGAGTTTCTTCATGCATATCTACCAACAAACATGGTTCGCATGTCTCAATCCTTTCAAAAATGAGTGAGTCCAAAGATCCATCAACATGGAGCTTCTTCTTGCGTTTTATACCGATATGACTTAAGTGGCAGTGCCACAAGTAGGTGGTACTATCATTACTATCTTATATCTTTTGGCATGAACATGTGTATCACTACGATCGAGATTCAATAAACCATTCATTTTAGGTGCAAGACCATTGAAGGTATTATTCAAATAAACAGAGTAACCATTATTCTCCTTAAATGAATAACCGTATTGCGATAGACGGAATCCAATCATGTCTATGCTCAACGCAAACACCAAATAACAATTATTTAGGTTTTAATACCAATCTCGATGGTAGAGGGAGCGCACGATATTTGATCAACCTTGGAAATACTTCCAACACATATCGTCATCTCACCTTTTAGCTAGTCTCTGTTTATTCCGTAGCCTTTTGTTTCGAGTTACTAACACTTAGCAACCGAACCGGTATCTAATACCCTGGTGCTACTAGGAGTACTAGTAAAGTACACATTATAATGCATATCCAATATACTTCTGTCGACCTTGCCAGCCTTCTCATCTACCAAGTATCTAGGGTGGTTCTGCTTCAGTGACTGTTCTCCTTATTACAGAAGCACTTAGTCTCGGGTTTGGGTTCAACCTTGGGTTTCTTCACTAGAGCAGCAGCTGATTTGCCGTTTCATGAAGTATCCCTTCTTGCCCTTGCCCTTCTTGAAACTAGTGGTTTCACCAACCATCAACAATTGATGCTCCTTCTTGATTTCTACTTTTGTGGTGTCAAACATCGCGAATATCTCAAGGATCATCATATATGTCCCTGATGTATTATAGTTCATCACGAAGCTCTAGCAGCTTGGTGGTAATGACTTCGGAGAAACATCACTATCTCATCTGGAAGATCAACTCCCACTCGATTCAAATGAATGTTGTACTCAGACAATCTGAGCACAAGCTCAACAATTGAGCTTTTCTCCCTTAGTTTGCAGGCTAAGAAAAATCGTCGGAGGTCTTATACCTCTTGACGTGGGCACGAGCCTGAAATCCCAATTTCAGCCCTCGAAACATCTCATATGTTTCACGACGTTTCAAAACGTCTTCGGTGCCTCTACTCTAAACCGTTTAACTGAACTATCACGTAGTTATCAAAACGTGTATGTCAGATGTTCGCAACATCCACAGACGATGTTCGAGGTTCAGCACACTGAGCGGTGCATTAAGGACATAAGCCTTCTATGAAGCAATGAGGACAATCCTCAGTTTACGGACCTAGTCCGCATAATTGCTATCAACTTTCAACTAAATTTACTCTAGGAACATATCTAAACAGTAGAACTGAAGCGCGAGCTACGACATAATTTGCGAAGACCTTTTGACTATGTTCAGGATAGTTAAGTTCATCTTATGAACTCCCACTCAGATAGACATCCCTCTAGTCATCTAAGTGATTACATGATCCGAGTCAACTAGGCCGTGTCCGATCATCACGTGAGACGGACTAGTCAACATCGGTGAACATCTTCATGTTGATCGTATCTTCTAGACGACTCATGCTCGACCTTTCGGTCTCGTGTTCCGAGGCCATGTCTGTACATGCTAGGCTCGTCAAGTCAACCTAAGTGTTTTGCATGTGTTCCGAGGCCATGTCTGTACATGCTAGGCTCGTCAACACCCGTTGTATTCGAACGTAAGAATCTATCACACCCGATCATCATGTGGTGCTTCGAAACGACGAAATTTCACAACGGTGCACAGTTAGGGGGAACACTTTCTTGAAATTTTAATGAGGGATCATCTTATTTACTATTGTCGTTCTAAGCAAATAAGATGTATAAACATGATAAACATCACATGCAATCAAATAGTGACATGATATGGCCAATATCATATTGCTCCTTTTGATCTCCATCTTCGGGGCTCCATGATCATCATCGTCACCGGCATGACACCATGATCTCCATCATCATGTCTTCATGAAGTTGTCTCGCCAACTATTACTTCTACTACTACAGCTAACGGTTAGCAATAAAGTAAAGTAATTACATGACGTTTATGTTGACACGCAGGTCATAAATAAATTAAGACAACTCCTATGGCTCCTGCCGGTTGTCATACTCATCGACATGCAAGTTGTGATTCCTATTACAAGAACATGATCATCTCATACATCACATATATCATTCATCACATCCTTTGGCCATATCACATCACATAGCATACCCTGCAAAAACAAGTTAGACGTCCTCTAATTGTTGTTTGCATGTTTTACGTGGCTGCTATGGGTTTCGAGCAAGAACGTTTCTTACCTACGCAAAACCACAACGTGATATGCCAATTGCTATTTACCCTTCATAAGGACCCTTTTCATCGAATCCGATCCGACTAAAGTGGGAGAGACAGACACCCGCCAGCCACCTTATGCAACTAGTGCATGTCAGTCGGTGGAACCGGTCTCACGTAAGCGTACGTGTAAGGTTGGTCCGGGCCGCTTCATCCCACAATACCGTCGAAACAAGATTGGACTAGTAACGGCAAGCATATTGAACAAAATCAACGCCCACAACTACTTTGTGTTCTACTCGTGCATAGAATCTACGCAATAGACCTAGCTCATGATGCCACTGTTGGGGAACGTAGCAGAAATTCAAAATTTTCCAACGTGTCACCAAGATCCATCTATGGAGTAACCATCAACGAGGGGAAGGAGAGTGCATCTACATACCCTTGTAGATCGCTATGCGGAAGCGTTCAAGTGAACGGGGTTGATGGAGTCGTACTCGTCGTGATTCAAATCACCGATGATCCCAGTGCCGAATGGACGGCACCTCCGTGTTCAACACACGTACAGCCCGGTGACGTCTCCCATGCCTTGATCCAGCAAGGAGAGAGGGAGAGGTTGAGGAAGACTCCATCCAGCAGCAGCACAACGGCATGGTGGTGGTGGAGGAGCGTGGTACTCCAGCAGGGCTTCGCCAAGCACCACAAGAGACGAGGAAGGAGAGGGGTAAGGCTGCGCCAAGAAGGAGAGCAACTCATGTGTATTGGGCAGCCCAAACCTCAACTATATATAGGGGAAGGGGAGGGGCTGCGCCCCCACCTAGGGTTCCCTCCCTAGGGGTGGCGGCAGCCCCCTAGATCCCATCTAGGGGCGGCCAAGGGGAGGGGAGAGGGGGAGGCGCACCAGGGTGGGCCTTAGGGCCCATCTGCCCTAGGGTTTGCCCCCCCTTCCCACTCCCTTGCGCCTTGGGCCTTGGTGGGGGGGCACGCCAGCCCACCTAGGGCTGGTCCCCTCCCACACTTGGCCCATGTAGCCCTCCGGGGCTTGTGGCCCCACTTGATGGACCCCCGGGACCCTCCCGGTGGTCCTGGTACGTTACCGATAAAACCCGAAACTTTTCCGGTGACCAAAACAGGACTTCCTATATATAAATCTTTACCTCCGGACCATTCCGGAACTCCTCGTGACGTCCGGGATCTCATCCGGGACTCCGAACAACATTCGGTAACCACATACAAACTTCCTTTATAACCCTAGCGTCATCGAACCTTAAGTGTGTAGACCCTACGGGTTCGGGAACCATGCAGACATGACCGAGACGTTCTCCGGTCAATAACCAACAGCGGGATCTGGATACCCATGTTGTCTCCCACATGCTCCACGATGATCTCATCGGATGAACCACGATGTCAAGGACTTAATCAATCCCGTATACAATTCCCTTTGTCTAGCGGTACGATACTTGCCCGAGATTCGATCGTCGGTATCCCGATACCTTGTTCAATCTCGTTACCGGCAAGTCTCTTTACTCGTTCTGTAACACATCATCCCGTGATCAACTCCTTGATCACATTGTGCACATTATGATGATGTCCTACTGAGTGGGCCTAGAGATACCTCTCCATCACACGGAGTGACAAATCCCAGTCTCGATTCGTGCCAACCCAACAGACACTTTCGGAGATACCCGTAGTGCACCTTTATAGTCACCCAGTTACGTTGTGACGTTTGGCACACCCAAAGTATTCCTACGGTATCCGGGAGTTGCACAATCTCATGGTCTAAGGAAATTATACTTGACATTAGAAAAGCTTTGGCATACAAAATACATGATCTTGTGCTAGGCTTAGGATTGGGTCTTGTCCATCACATCATTCTCCTAATGATGTGATCCCGTTATCAACGATATCCAATGTCCATGTTCAGGAAACCGTAACCATCTATTGATCAACGAGCTACTCAACTAGAGGCTTACTAGGGACATGGTGTTGTCTATGTATCCACACATGTATCTGAGTTTCCTATCAATACAATTCTAGCATGGATAATAAACGATTATCAAGAACAAGGAAATATAATAATAACCAATTTATTATTGCCTCTAGGGCATATTTCCAACATATGATTTGCAAGTCTCAAGTGATTCAAAATCAAGTGAGTCCAAACGGTCCATTTGCATGGAGTTTCTTCATGCATATACACCAATAGACATGGTTAGCATGTCTCAAAGTTTTCAAAAATGAGTGAGCCCAAAGATCCATCAACATGGAGCTTCTTCATGTGTTTTATACCAATTTGACTTACGTGGCAGTGCCACAAGTAGGTGGTACTATCATTACTATCTTATATCTTTTGGCATGAACATGTGTATCACTACGATCGAGATTCAATAAACCATTCATTTTAGGTGCAAGACCATTGAAGGTATTATTCAAATAAACAGAGTAACCATTATTCTCCTTAAATGAATAACCATATTGCGATAGACATAATCCAATCATGTCTATGCTCAATGCAAACACCAATCTCGATGGTAGAGGGAGCGTGCGATGCTTGATCACATCAAGCTTGGAAAAAACTTGCAACACATATCGCCAGCTCACCTTTAGCTAGTCTTCATTTACTCCGCAGCCTTTTATTTCGAGTTTACTAACATTTAGCAACCGAACCAGTATCTAATACCATGGTGCTACTAGGAGTACTAGTAAAGTACACATTAACACAATGTATATCCAATATACTTCTATCGACCTTCCCAGCCTTCTCATCTACCAAGTATCTAGGGTAATTCTGCTCCAGTGGTTGTTCCCCTTATTATAGAAGCACTTAGTCCTGGGTTTGGGTTCAACCTTGGGTTTCTTCACTAGAGCAGCAGCTGATTTGCCGTTTCATGAAGTATCCCTTTTTGCCCTTGCCCTTCTTGAAACTAGTGGTTTCACCAACCATCAACAATTGATGCTCCTTCTTGATTTCTACTTTTGTGGTGTCAAACATCGCGAATATCTCAAGGATCATCATATATGTCCCTGATATATTATAGTTCATCACGAAGCTCTAGCAGCTTGGTGGTAATGACTTCGGAGAAACATCACTATCTCATCTGGAAGATCAACTCCCACTCGATTCAAATGATTGTTGTACTCAGACAATCTGAGCACAAGCTCAACAATTGAGCTTTTCTCCCTTAGTTTGCGGGCTAAGAAAATCGTCGGAGGTCTTATACCTCTTGACATGGGCACGAGCCTGAAATCCCAATTTCAGCCCTCGAAACATCTCATATGTTTCGCGACGTTTCAAAACGTCTTTGGTGCCTCAACTCTAAACCGTTTAACTGAACTATCACGTAGTTATCAAAATGTGTATGTCAGATGTTCGCAACATCCACAAACGACGTTCGAGGTTCAGCACACTGAGCGGTGCATTAAGGACATAAGCCTTCTATGAAGCAATGAGGACAATCCTCAGTTTACGAACCTAGTCCGCATAATTGCTACTATCAACTTTCAACTAAATTTTCTCTAGGAACATATCTAAACAGTAGAACTGAAGCGCGAGCTACGACATAATTTGCGAAAACCTTTTGACTATGTTCAGGATAAACAAGTTCATCTTATGAACTCCCACTCAGATAGACATCCCTCTAGTCATCTAAGTGATTACATGATCCGAGTCAACTAGGCCGTGTCCGGTCATCACGTGAGACAGACTAGTCATCATCGGTGAACATCTTCATGTTGATCGTATCTACCATACGACTCATGCTCGACCTTTCGGTCTCTTGTGTTTCGAGGCCATGTCTGTACATACTAGGCTCGTCAAGTCAACCTAAGTGTTTCGCGTGTGTAAATCTGGCTTACACCCGTTGTATGTGAACGTAAGAATCTATCACACCCGATCATCACGTGGTGCTTCGAAACGACGAACTTTCGCAACGGTGCACGGTTAGGGGGAACACTTTCTTGAAATTTTAATGAGGGATCATCTTATTTACTACTGTCGTTCTAAGCAAATAAGATGTATAAATATGATAAACATCACATGCAATCAAATAGTGACATGATATGGCCAATATCATATTGCTCCTTTTGATCTCCATCTTCGGGGCTCCATGATCATCATTGTCGTCGGCATGACACCATGATCTCCATCATCATGATCTCCATCATTGTGTCTCCATGAAGTTGTCTTGCCAACTTGTTACTTCTACTACTATGGCTACCGGTTAGCAATAAAGTAAAGTAATTACATGGCGTTGTACAATGACACGCATGTCATACAATAAATAAAGACAACTCCTATGGCTCCTGCCGGTTGTCATACTCATCGACATGCAAGTCGTGATTCCTATTACAAGAACATGATCAATCTCATACATCACATATCATTCATCACATTCTTCTTGGCCATATCACATCACATAGCATACCCTGCAAAAACAAGTTAGACGTCCTCTAATTGTTGTTTGCATGTTTTACGTGGCTGCTATGGGTTTCGAGCAAGAACGTTTCTTACCTACGCAAAAACCATAACGTGATATGCCAATTGCTATTTACCCTTCATAAGGACCCTTTTCATCGAATCCGATCCGACTAAAGTGGGAGAGACAGACACCCGCCAGCCACCTTATGCAACTAGTGCATGTCAGTCGGTGGAACCGGTCTCACGTAAGCGTACGTGTAAGGTTGGTCCGGGCCGCTTCATCCCACGATGCTGCCGAATCAAGATAGGACTAGTAACGGCAAGATAATTGAAAATATCGACGCCCACAACTACTTTGTGTTCTACTCGTGCATAGTAACTACGCATAGACCTAGCTCATGATGCCACTGTTGGGGAACATAGCAGAAATTCAAAATTTTCTACGCATCACCAAGATCAATCTATGGAGTAATATAGCAACGAGGGAAAGGAGAGTGCATCTACATACCCTTGTAGATCGCTAAGCGGAAGCGTTCAAGTGAACGGGGTTGATGGAGTCGTACTCGTCGTGATCCAAATCACCGATGATCCTAGTGCCGAACGGACGGCACCTCCGTGTTCAACACACGTACAGCCCGGTGACGTCTCCTACGCCTTGATCCAGCAAGGGGAGAAGGAGAGGTTGGGGAAGACTCCATCCAGCAGCAGCACGACGGCGTGGTGGTGGTGGAGGAGCGCGGGACTCCAGCAGGGCTTCGCCAAGCACTACGAGAGACGAGGAGGAAGAGAGGTAGGGCTGCGCCAAGAGGGAGAGGATCTCGTGTGTCTTGCAGCCTCCAATACCTCAAGTATATATAGGGGAAGGGGAGGGGCTGTGCCCCCACCTAGGGTTCCCTCCCTAGGGGTGACGGCAGCCCCTAGATCCCATCTGGGTGGCGGCCACAAGGGGGAGAGGGGGAGGCGCACCTGGGGTGGGCCTTAGGGCCCATCTACCCTAGGGTTTGCCCCCTTCCCCTCTTGGAGGTGCCTTGGGCCTTGGTGGGAGGCGCCCCAGCCCACCTAGGGGCTGGTCCCTTCCCACTATTGGCCCATGTAGGCCTCCGGGGCTGGTGGCCCCACCTGGTGGACCCCCGGACCCCTCCGGTGGTCCCGGTACACTACCGGTGATGCCCGGAACACTTCCGGTGGACAAAACCATACTTCCTATATATCAATCTTTACCTCCGGACCATTCCGGAACTCCTCGTGACGTCCGCGATCTCATCCGGGACTCCGAACAACATTGGGTAACCGCGTACATACTTCCCTATAACCCTAGCGTCATCGAACCTTAAGTGTGTAGACCCTACGGGTTCGGGAACCATGCAGACATGACCGAGACGTTCTCCGGTCAATAACCAACAGCGGGATCTGGATACCCATGTTGGCTCCCACATTCTCCACGATGATCTCATCAGATGAACCACGATGTCAAGGACTTAATCAATCCCGTATACAATTCCCTTTGTCTAGCGGTACGATACTTGCCCGAGATTCGATCGTCGGTATCCCGATACCTTATTCAATCTCGTTACCGGCAAGTCTCTTTACTCGTTCCGTAACACATCATCCCGTGATCAACTCCTTGATCACATTGTGCACATTATGATGATGTCCTATCGAGTGGGCCCAGAGATACCTCTCCATTTACACGGAGTGACAAATCCCAGTCTCGATTCGTGCCAACCCAACAGACACTTTCGGAGATACCTGTAGTGTACCTTTATAGCCACCCAGTTACATTGTGACGTTTGGCACACCAAAGCACTCCTACGGTATCCGGGAGTTGCACAATCTCATGGTCTAAGGAAATGATACTTGACATTAGAAAAGCTTTAGCATACGAACTACATGATCTTGTGCTAGGCTTAGGATTGGGTCTTGTCCATCACATCATTCTCCTAATAATGTGATCCCGTTATCAACGACATCCAATGTCCATGGTCAGGAAACTGTAACCATCTATTGATCAACGAGTTACTCAACTAGAGGCTTACTAGGGACATGGTGTTGTCTATGTATCCACACATGTATCTGAGTTTCCTATCAATACAATTCTAGCATGGATAATAAACGATTATCATGAACAAGGAAATATAATAATAACCAATTTATTATTGCCTCTAGGGCATATTTCCAACATCATTTTCATGGCCCTTGGACATGCTTCCTTCTGGCCTAGCACGGTTATGAACATATTTGTTTAAGACTCTGTAAGTGCATCTAGTGCCACCCCTTGTTGGTTTTAGAGTATTGACGACAAACCTAGTTGAGGGACTAATGTGTTTGTGAGAATTGCAGGATAACACAGGTAGAAGTCCCTCACTGATTCGGTTTTCCTACCAGAGATGACCCCTAAAAATGTATGAAGACATTGAAGTCAATGGTGGTATATGAAGATATTCACATTGAAGACTGTGACAAGAGAAGACACCACATGAAGCCTATGGAGCTCGAAGACTTAGATCTTTCGTAGTTCTTTATCATTTGTGTTGAGTCATAGGAACCACCGTACTATTAAGTGGGGTCCAAGAGAACCAGTCAGAATGACTGAAGTGATGCCTAATTAAAAACCTATGTCTTCAAGTGAAGACTATGAGAGCAAATCTTGTCCAGAGTCGGACAAGTCAGCTTTGCTTGTAGCCCAAGTAAAGTTGCCGTGTGGGTTTGAAATCTGACCGTTGGAACACGTGTCAGTTCCTTAGTGACCCAGGGTCATTTCGGACAAATCAGGTCGGGTTGCCTAGTGGCTATAAATAGCCCACCCCCTACAACCATAAACGGTTGGCTGCTCAGATTCAGTGCACGGCTTTTGTCATTTGAGAGCAACCCACCTCTAAGCCTTTGAGAGAGAATACCTTGCGAGGATAAAGCCCTAACCACCCAGAGCCAGAGAGAATTGGGCATCACTTAAGTCTTCTTGTCTGAGTGATCTGAAGACTTATTACACTTGAGGACTGTGCATCCTCCAGCCGGTTAGGCGTCGCGTTCTGAGCATCCAAGAGACATTGTGGATTGCCGGTGAACGAAGTCTGTGAAGGTTTGGGAGTCTACCTTGAAGACTTACCAGAGTGATTGGGCGAGGTCTGTGTGACCTTAGCTCAAGGAGAATACGGTGAGGACTGGGTGTCCTGAGCTGCGTGTTCAGGGCTGGGTGTCCGGGACTGTGTGTCTTAAGGTTTAAATACCTAGCCGCTCCAACCAGACGTATAGTTGTCACAGCAACTGGAACTGGTCCAACAAATCATTGTCTTCAACGAGTCACTGGTTTCATCTTCACTTCCCTTTACTTACTGTTACTCGTTGTGAAGTCATTGCATGTTTGCTCTATCTTTTGTCTTCACTGAGTGACTGTGTGTTCTGTTTGGCTTCACAATATCTTCCTACCTAATCCCTACTACACTGCAGCTATTTGTCATTGTGCTTTCACTCTATTGAATACTTGACCATGGCTTGCCTAGTGTAGTCTACCTTTCGCTGCATAGTAATAGGTATATCTCTACTGTTTGTCTTCATAACTTCCACGTTTTGAAGACTTTCTTAAAAATCGCCTATTCACCCCCCCTCTAGTCGATATAACGCACTTTCAATTGGTATCAGAGCAAGGTGCTCCCTTGTTCTGTGTGATTCGGTTTAACCACCTGGAGTTTTAGCTATGTCGACTGCAGGGATAATTAAAGTCTCCGCTGCGTGCCCCATCTTCGATGGAACTGAATATCCCTACTGGAGAATAAGATGTGCATGCATCTTGAAGCCATTGACGTCGACCTATGGTATGTCGTCGAGAACGGCGTTCCCAAGGCTGGAGAAGGTGTCACTGCTGCTGATGCCAAGAAATTCGTTCAACTGGACTCTACTGCCAAGAATATCATCTGTGGTCATCTGACCAAAGGACAGTATGGCCGTGTGAGTGCTTTGAAGACATCCAAGCTGGTCTGGGACTGGCTCTCCAAGGTCAATGAAGGCATCTCAACCCAGAGAGATCAGAGAATCAGTGTCCTTCGCAACCTCTTCAACCGCTTCAAGCGAAATGACAATGAGAATGTCCAGCACACATTTGATCGACTCACTGACATCACAAATGAGCTTCAAGCCCTCGGCGCTACTGAGATCACCAAACATGAAGTCGTCAAGACGCTGCTGAGATCACTTGATAGTTCGTTTGACATCCTAGCCCTGATGATTCAAGAACGTCCTGATTTCAAGACACTCGATCCGTCTGACATACTTGAGAGGCTCAACACACATGAGTTTCAGCTTTCTGAGAAAAGAGATATCTACGGTCCAAACTATGGGCGAACTCGTGCCTTGAGGGCAAAAGTTGTTTCCTCATCTAAAGAAGAATCTGACAGCAGTTCTGATGATCCTAAAGACATTGGAAGGGAACTTGCAATGCTTGTGAAGAAGTTCCAAAAATTCACCAAGAAGAAAGGCTTCAGAAAGTCTTCACGATCAAGCTCAAGGAATGATGAAGCTTCTGCTCATGACTACAAGAAGAAAACATGCCACAAGTGCAAGAAAACTGGACACTTCATCTCTGAGTGTCCACAGTGGGACAATGAGAACAGAAAGAAGAAGAAGAAGAGCAAGGAATATGACTCTGATGACAAGAAGAAGAAGAAATACTCAAAGTCTTCTTCCAAGTCTTCCTCAAAGTCTTCATCACACAAGAAGAGCTCATCTGGCAAGGCACGTGCGTTTGTTGGCAAGGAAATGGATTCAGAGGAGGAGTCCGCTTCTGAGGAGGCAGAGGTGGAGTCTGAGGAGGAGTCTGATTCTGGCATTGCAAGTCTGGCTACAGCATACGTCGCCAAGTCCATCTTCAACACTGAAGACAATGACTTCATCACCGACACCGATGCAGATGACAAGGACTACTCTGCTCCTACCTACTGCTTCATGGCACGCGGTGCCAAGGTAAACACATGCACTACTCACTATCAAACATCCAGTGACGATGACTCTGATTGTGGTTCAAAACCCAGCTACAAAACACTTGCTAAAATTGCAACTGAACAACAGAAAGCTATGGAACATATTCAAAAACTATTAGACAGAAGCGATGATTTGTTGGGTGCTGAAATGACTCGATCTGAATCCTTAATTGAAGACATAAAAAATCTTCACGTTAAGTATCAGGAACTTGAAAGTCGTCATGATACTCTCTCAACAACTCATGAAAAGCTTTCCTATGATTATCTTCAAAGGAAGCAAGATCTTGAGAAATTGAGAGCGGCTCATGAAGATCTTCAAAAGGAAAACGAGTCACTTCGCGCCAAACAGATCAGTTCCGCTTAGGAAGGATTTGAACCACCATGTCTTAAATGCATTGAGCGTGATAATGCTACTTCTGTTGCTGAATGTTCCACTGCTACTGCTGTTGCAATATCTTCAACTGTTGATGTGGTAACTAACCCCTCTGCTGAGGATACCACCGCTATTGCTGATGAGAATGCTAGGTTGAAGACATTGCTTGAAACAGGGATGTACAAAAGTCTTAAAGGGCATCAGACATTATGTGATGTCCTCAAGAAGCAGATTCTGAACCGAAACCCTAGGAAAGAGGGTGTTGGGTTCGTAAGGAAAATGAATGCAGATGGCTCTTACTGGAAACCTGAGCAGTACCCCAAAACCAAGTGGGTTGCTGCAAAGGAACCTTCAGCAGATCCATCCAATCTATCTGGCTTCACTTGTGCTAACCCCATTATCATTGATGAATCCTTTGATGCAAACTATGTACTGTTTAAGAATCAGAATGGTGAAGTGTTTGCCAGGTACATTGGTACTAACTGCAGGAATGGACTGCCTATGAAGAAGATCTGGGTTCCAAAAAGGTGTCTGGAAAATCTTCCTGTGAATGTCTTCATAACACCTCACATGAAGAAGACAAACCTCAGACCAAAGGCTTCATACGGTCCAAAGGCTTCATACAGACAGAGGACTCACCTGAGTCGCACTAACACAAATGTTTTGCAGGGAAACAATACTCAGGCACGTGAATATGAGAGCGGTTCATCAAACCGCCATGTTCATATGACCAAGAACTATTCTGCCTATTCTTATGAGTACTATTGTCCGCCTGCTAGACTGTTTTCTAGGGCTCCAAAGCCAAAATTCTCAGATGCTGCACTTAGACTTATTGCTTCTAAGCCACCCTTGAAGATGTGGGTGGCTAAGAAAGCTTAACTCTCTTTTGCGGGGAAAGGTCTCCAGCAGAAAACCAAAATCTTCTGACGATATTGCTGGGGACCTTAAACATCTTGTAGGGCACAAGATCAAATGCCCGAATGGCATCACTATGTACTTCGTTCCTGAATCGCATGCTACTATCCCTATTAGTCCTAACATGGATCTAAGCTTTCATAACCCACTGGCTCGTCAAATGTTTTTGCTTCACAATTCTCTTCGTGAAGCCTATCCCCCTAACTGCAATGTAGGGTACGACACCAGCGTCTTCAGAATGGATTATTGACAGTGGGTGTACAAATCACATGACTGGCAAGAGAAGCCTTCTTATGGACTCAACCTTACGTCCATCCGACAAGAGCCACATCACATTTGCTGACACTGGTAAAAGTAAGGTATTGGGTCTAGGTAGAGTTGCAATCTCAAGGGATCAACACATGGATAAAGTCATGCTTGTTGAATCCCTTGGCATCAACTTAATGTCTGTCTCAATGCTTTGCGATTTGAACATGATCGTAATATTTGGAAAATATCGTTGCCTGGTACTAATGGAATCTGACAAGTCTCTAGTGTTTGAAGGGTATCGGAAAGATGATTTGTACGTGGTAGATTTCTCAGCAGGGCCGCAGCTTGCAGTATGTCTTCTAGCAAAAGCTTCAGAATGCTGGCTTTGGCATCAGAGGCTTGGGCATGCTGGCATGAGGAACCTCCACACCCTTGCGAAGAAGAAGCATGTCATAGGCATCGAAGGCATCAAGTTCAAGAAAGATCACTTATGCGGTGCCTGTGAAGCAGGGAAGATGACGAGGGTCAAACATCCCTCGAAGACAATCATGACCACTACTCGACCCTTTGAACTACTTCACATGGATCTTTTTGGTCCCACTCACTACTCAACTTTTACCACTACTGCTTGCCTCTATGGCTTTGTCATTGTTGATGATTACTCTAGATATACTTGGGTGCACATAATCCTTTACAATACTGAAGTGCAGGATGTCTTCAGACGCTTCGCCAATCGAGCTATGAACAATTACGGCGCCAAGATAAAGCACATCAGAAGTGACAATGGCACTGAATTCAAGAACACTGGACTTGATACATATCTTGATACCTTGGGCATCACACATGAATTCTCAGCCCCATACACGCCACAGCAGAATGGCATCGTCGAACGCAAGAACAGAACACTCATTGAGATGGCCAGAACGATGCTAGATGAATACAAGACTCCAAGAAAATTCTGGCCTGAAGCCATTGACACTGCATGCCATACAATCAATCGTGTTTATCTTCACAAGCTTCTGAACAAGACATCTTATGAACTCCTAACTGGCAAGAAGCCAAATGTCAATTACTTCAGGGTATTTGGCGCAAGGTGCTGGATCAAGGACCCTCATCACACCTCAAAGTTTGCACCAAAAGCACATGAGGGTTTTATGCTTGGATATGGAAAGGATTCGCACTCCTACAGAGTCTTCAATCTCTTTCATTGCAAAGTGGTTGAAACACTGGATGTGCGGTTCGATGAGACAATGGTTCACAAAGAGAGCAACTGCCAAATGTGCTAGATGAAGTTCCATCTAGTGAATCAATCAAGCTAATGGGAACTGGAGAGATTATACCTTCTGAAGCTCATCCTGAAGAAGAACTTATCATCTCAGCACCTGATCCACATGAAGACAATGCTCAGCCTGAAGACATTCCTCCCAACAACAACACAGATCAGCAAGAGCAAAGTCTTCGCCCTGTACATCCTCGTGTTGCCAATGAAGTGCAGATTGAGAGAATAATTGACAGCATCAATGCACCTGGTCCACTCACTCGTTCAAGGGCAACTCAGCTAGCAAATTTTTGTGGGCACTTCGCATTCGTCTCAATTACAGAACCCAAGAAAGTTGACGAAGCCTTCATGGAACCTGAATGGATTCAAGCTATGCAAGAAGAGTTTCAACAGTTTGAACTGAATAATGTATGGGAACTGGTTAAGCGCCCTGATCCACGGAAGCACAATATAATAGGCACCAAATGGATATGCCGCAACAAGCAAGATGAGCATGGTCAAGCTGTCAGAAACAAAGCTCGTCTCGTTGCTCAAAGATATACTCAAGTGGAAGGCATTGACTTCGATGAAACATTTGCTCCTGTGGCTAGACTTGAAGCCATACGTATACTGCTAGCCTATGCAAATCATCATAACATACTTCTATATCAAATGGATGTGAAGAGTGCCTTTCTCAATGGCAAGATTGAAGAAGAAGTGTATGTTGCACAACCGCCTGGCTTTGAAGATCCAAAACATCCTGACATGGTATACAAGCTCAAAAAGGCACTGTATGGCCTCAAACAAGCCCCTCGGGCCTGGTATGACACACTCAAATATTTCCTGAAGAGCAAAGGCTTCATACCTGGTTCCCTAGACCCCACTCTCTTCACGAAGACATATGATGGTGAACTGTTTGTGTGCCAAATATATGTGGATGACATTATCTTCGGCTGCACCAATCAGAAGTACAGTGAAGAGTTTGGATACATGATGCAAGAGCAATATCAGATGTCCATGATGGGGGAGCTGAAGTTCTTCCTCGGTCTACAAATACAACAACAACACAGCGGCATCTTCATATCTCAAGAGAAGTATCTCAAAGAGTGCCTGAAGAAGTTTGGTATGCAAGACTGCAAAGGCTTCACAACACCAATGCCAGCCAAACATCATCTGGGTTCCAACGACAATGGTAAAGAGTTCGATCAAAAGGTATACCGCTCCATGATTGGTTCTTTGCTTTATTTATGTGCATCTAGGCCAGATATTATGCTTAGTGTTTGCATGTGTGCTCGATTTCAAGCGGCACCAAAGGAGTCGCATCACTTAGCTGTGAAGCGAATTCTTCGATATTTGGCTCACACCCCAACTCTAGGACTATGGTATCCAAAGGGCTCAGAGTTTGATCTGGTTGGATTCTCGGATGCTGATTATGCTGGTGACAAGGTTGATCGAAAGTCTACATCAGGCACATGTCACTTTCTGGGACGATCACTTGTATGTTGGTCTTCAAAGAAGCAGAACTGTGTATCCCTCTCCACTGCTGAATCTGAATACATTGCTGCTGGATCTTGCTGCGCTCAGCTTCTGTGGATGAAGCAAACTCTCAAGGACTATGGCATTCATCTGAAGCAAGTGCCACTTTACTGCGACAACGAAAGCGCCATCAAGATTGCCAACAACCCAGTTCAGCACTCGAAGACAAAGCACATAGAAATTCGTCATCACTTTCTCAGAGATCATGTTGTGAAGGAAGATATTGATATCATACACGTCAACACTGAAGAGCAATTGGCAGATATCTTCACCAAGCCCTTGGATGAGAAGAGATTTTGCAAGTTACGGTGTGAGCTAAATATCCTGGAATCCTCAAATGTCATGTGATCAGGCACACATCCTAACACTTATGCATATTGATGACTTAGATGTGCAACACACGAAGTAACGTATATCTTCAATCAATGAAGACATACATTCTAAGTGTGAATACATTAATGTGGAATTTGACTTCGGAGCACCACGATAATTGTGCGCCGAGTCTGGGTCTAATACTTCCTATACGGTGGGTAACGCCACCACCAAACGTTCTATTTTGAAGTGTTTCACTCATGGCGTTACCTTGCAATGTCTTCACATTTGGTTTGGCTTCAATCTCAACATGTCTTCATGATTATCTTCACTATGTTAATTATATAGATATATATATACTAGTGTTCTGTCCTCTACAGCATTCACTTATAGCTATGTCTTCTTGTTTGAATCTTTTGAACTAAGTGAATGTGATCGGACCCTAACCTCTCTATGCTTTCTATCTCAAATTCTATCTCTCCAAATCATATGCATTCTATTGAAACTGTCGAATGTCTTCTCTGCGTCCTTGTCAGCAGAAGATATAGAGATAACCATTAAGTCCGTTTTCAATGCTCATTCCTCCACATCAAAACCGGAGAAGTAGGAACGACCACCCGACAATCCAGGCGTGCGTGGGACGTGGAACAAACCCCAAAATTCCGCATGATGGCCATGTGTTCCTCAGATGCAAATCGCCAGGGGCACCTGTGTACTAATGCAGTGCCGCCCCTGTACCTATAAATACACACTCACAGCGGTCATTATCTCTTCTTCCACCCTCGCACGAACCCTAGCGCCACCGCTAGCCCTCGACGACGCCGGCAACGAAGCGCTTCGCTGCCGCAACCTCTCCGACGCCGTCTTCACGCCGATCGCGGACATCGTCCTCTCCGCCGTCGCCGTAGGTGTCCTCCGTCACCAAGTTAGGGCACGGAAGATTGAACTGCTCGGCCTCATCTCCCACTTCGTCTAGCAGTTCTTGGTGTGGTAAATAAAACTCCCTTTTACAGCACTGTTGATCCTATGGATTTATCACTTTCTACCACAAGCAGTTTCTGTTCACACAAGTTAGATCTCCCTCATACTGCATCTCATAACATGCCTAGTATATTCACTTGTGCTTCACAAAGTAGTTAGATTCCTCACTTGTACTGATCTGTGGATTCGTACAAATCTGGAACCAACTTCTTACCTATGAGTGAATGTCTTCGCACGATGAGGTCAATGTCTTCTAAACTGATTTATCTTCAAAATCTTCTGAGAATGCATATGAACTCTTCCCCTTCCCTCGCACCTTAATGCTGTCACAGGTACATGTCCGTGGGAGAATCCTTTGGTTCTCATAGTCTGCATTCATTTGCAGAATTCTTACAGCATCACATAAATTCTCCTGAAGCCAGTTCCTGTTGGTCCAGCAAGAGAAAGCCTTTGAAGCCTTTGAACGTCTTGAAGCCTTTCAAGTTAAACTTTATGGCTTCAGAGAAAGCAGCAAGGAAGGGGGGCAGACAGCGTCGTGGCGGAACATCCAGAGATCTGCCAGATGAACTCGCAGAAATGTACAAGACAGATCCTGAAGAGGATTACAGTCAGCGCAAGACCCGAATCCAATGGATTCGACGATATTGGGCAGAACAATGGTTCAAATACCGCTTCGTAACCCAAGAGTACGCTGAGAAAAGTGCCATCAAAAGACCGTGGGGAGACATCCTATACAAGAACCTTCTACCCAGGTCCAGAGATGAAGCCATTGCCCAAGGCTTCTATCCATGCATGGTCCGTGGGCCACAGCCTGATGATGCACATCCGTCGTCACTACTCTGGTGTCGTGACGACAATCTGTTCAAGTGCAACTTTCAGTTTGCCCAAAACTCAGCAAAGCAGAACAAGAAGAAATTTGGGTTAGACTTCAACCCTGGTCCCTCAGCACCAAGGGCAGATGGCACACGAGAGGCAAAACCCAATGTCATCGGTCCTTACGCCAACCTTGAAGGCCTCATCACCCGCATCTTAGTTCAAGGGACTGCAGTGAATGAGCCTCCAGCTGACTCTGAATCAGAAGAAGCTCCTGCAGTGCTGAAGCCAAAGAAGATGAAGAAGCCTAAAGCTTCAAAGCCTGCCCCTTCACCCAAAATTTCAAGGGCGAAGCCACTGGCAACTGCACCTCCTGAAGACAGTGTGCAGTCTGAAGACTTATCACGCATCTCAAAGCCACAGAAGGCCAACATGCCTCTACCTCACACTGGCCAAGAGCTCACTGTTGCTGCCATTCTGCGCAATGATGACATTGATCTGTCAAGTGACGAAGATCTAGCAGATGACGCTCTTGAGCAACTCATCAAGAGCAAAGAAGAAGCAGAAATCTTCAATGATCTGCCGCTCTTTGACGTCACCATCATCCACAACTTCATTGACGAGTGGTTTGACATGCCAAACATCAGCTTTGATGATCTGCAGCTACCCATTGGCCTCAGTGTCGCCTTCCAAGGAGCCATTGCTTCAGAACTAGCCATCGCCCAGCGCATTGTTGAACTGAGCAGAAGATTGACTATGAAAAAGCACAGTTCAAGAAGCATATGGCCAAGATCAGCGTGCAAGAAGTGAAGAACTTCAAGATCATGATGCACGAGCTCAAGGAAAACTTTCTGAAGAAACGCGCCGAAGCTCAGGGTTCGCGTGAGCGCATGAAGACTCTGGCTGACAGATGTGTGCAAGCCTATAATGAGGCTGAAAAACGCAAGGCACTTGGGCGTCCTGGCATCGACCCCAGGATGGCCGCGAAGAAGAAGAAGAAGCCTGCTATGGCTGAACCCGACGCACCACGGCAAGACGAAGTTCCGATTGCCTTCCCAACTGCAATGACTGGCTCGAAGCCAAAGAGCCGGTCAACAGCTTCAGAGCTCAAGAAGACCAGGACTTCTGAGGCTGAAGCAAGGAGAGAAAATATCCTGAAGCATCTGCAACTGCCCCCTCTAAGAAGAAGAGGAAGACCAAGAAAGATCGGATTGCTCCCACAGAGCCCTTGATGGTTGAACCCATTTCTATGGTCTATCCTGAAGCTGAACGCCAACTGACTGTCAATGAGCCTGCTTCCACAGAGGCTCCTGAAGCTGAAGACACTCCAGCAGCTGATCCCTTCACTGCTGAAGACATTGGTCAACATGACAATGTAGAAGATGATGCAGTCCTTCCTCAGTTTGAACACAGCGAACTCATCAGCATTGGTCGTCCACTGACGCCAATTGCATAGGATGCTTCATGGGCGGATCGCCCACAAGAGGAAGAAGACAATGAGGCCCAGCCCACTCAAACTCCACAGGCGTCGCCCGCGTTGCGCAGGCTTCGCAAAGGTCCAAGGCCTCAAGTCTCTGCTGAAGACATTCCGGCTGCATCAGCCGAAGACGAAGAAGTACCACAAGTCCCCCCGTCTCTCCAAGAAGCAGTTCTTACGGAGAACATGCTTGTGTCCGACCCTCCAGCTCGTCAAGTGGAGGATGAGGCTGCCACAACTAACAATGAAGCTAATGTGGAGCCCTCCCCACCAAAAGCATCAGAAGAAAGCGAAGCCACTGATCCTGACACTTCTGTTCCTGAGTCTGCTGCCGGTCCCCAGTTCGACTATCACGTTGAGCACAGGCCTCAGGTACAGAAGCCAATCCCAAGACTGCCAAGGTTCCCAGGTCCTGCATCTGCACCTGGCTCCTTCAACGTCCATGGCTTCAGGGCAGACAATACATTCTTCAATAGCTCCAAGAACCCCTACTCGAGGGAAAGGATTTCATCAGATCGGTTCTGGAGCTATCCTCGGCGAAGCTATTACTCATGCATATTGTACAACCAAGGTCGCATCTTCCCACACAAGCGCCTTTGACGTTGAAGCTATAGCTGGTCTGCCCTGCCTAGAAGAAGCTTTGGATTGCTTCAAGCAAGTTGGACTGCTGCCATTCATAACTGATCAAGAGCATTGGAATGAGGAGTTGCTGCTCCAATTCTATGCCACACTCCACATCCGTGGGTACAACAGAGATCTGAAGACTTGGGTCCTGGAGTGGATGACCGGCAATGTTCATCACGAAGCCAATGCATTTGACATCATTGAGCTCACTGGCTTGCCCACTCCTGGCGATCTCTTCGAGCAAGGCTGTCAGCTGCATATAGAAGCTATTGAGAGCATCTTTCAGAGGCCTGAACCTGATATGAGTCAGATGCTCAGCATGATGAAGCCATTGCCCCAAGATGCTGCTTATCCCACAGCGTTCTTCGTTGAAGACCTTGAGTATCTGCCAAGAACCATCTATCACATCATCCAGCGGACTCTCTGGCCCATTAAAGGACACTCTCCAAATGCCAAGATTGAGGGTGCAATGAAGACTTTGATATTCTATATCCTTCATGGCAAATGCTTCAATGCACAGGACTTCTTCATACGCCAACTTGCTGCATCAGGCTCTGATCTGTTTGGTTTGAAGTTCTATGCCCCTTGGGTAATGCGGCTGATCAAACTTCACTTTGCTATCTCGTATCAGCCCTCAGCCCGCAACCATTGGATCTTCTTGCCTGATGTGGATGCCTCTGCTGAAGCCATCTATCCTGAGCCTGCCAAGCAACCTCGAATCTTCAGAATGCAGAACACCAGAGCTTCACTCAAAACATTGAAGGAGTTGAACCGGTCTCTCGGGTGTATCCTTTGGCTGGCACTACACGTGCACCACGCCCTGCTTCCACTGAAGCCACTGACAGCACAACTGCTCCAAGACCCAAGAAGCGCTCTCGCGTTCTCAACGACCGAGAACTTCTTGTGGCTCTTCATCAGAAACAGGATCGGCATCATGACTGGCTGAAGCGACGGATGAAAAGCCTCTTGGTGGATGTCAATCGCATTCGAAATCTTGCCACCAAGAATGCTTTCGTTGCCCATGAAACCTGTCGACGCACATGGAAAGGACTCACGATGATGTGTTCTGAAGCTGATCTTCAAGAGGATGGCTTCACAGAGTGATTCAAGTTTGACTCCACACCTCCTCGAAGGGCTGTGCTGCGAGGAACTCCATCCCTTGAAGACTCTGAGTTCTCTTCATCTGCTGCCACAGTGACTGCCAAAATTATCGAGGATGAAGACAATGCTACCTCACCACCACCTTCTTCAGCACCGCCAAACACCACCAACGACCCTGCTGCTCATGGGAACGAGTAGAAACTCTATATCTTCAAACCTTTTTGGTCCTTACTGACAAAAGGGGGAGAAGCATATGGGGTTGATAGTCTTCAAGCAGGTCCATATGGGCGGGTGCTTTATATTTTGCTATATTTTGCTTCGTGCTTACAACTCTCGTTTTTCTACATTTGGTTCTTTGAGTTGTAACACTTAAACTCGATGGTCGTCTGCTACTTGTTTGCCACCTTGTTTTGCGAAGATAAATTCCGCACTTAGATCATTCTGCAGACGTCCATTTTCCATTATGCATGACATTATCTTCATATACTTTTACATGCATAGTGGATTGTCATCATAAGTTGAAGTGGATCTCCACAAGTACAACCTGCCATGTGCATTTGCATTCCAAAAGCAAATTACTTATATGCACATCTTCAGGGGGAGCCCTTGCAACTTATGAAGACAATTCCTTATCCTTTACAATTTCACAGATTATATTCCCCGTTGAAAACTTCAACTAGTTTGTCATCAATCACCAAAAAGGGGGAGATTGTAAGTGCATCTAGTGCCACCCCTTGTTGGTTTTGGAGTATTGACGACAAACCTAGTTGAGGGACTAATGTGTTTGTGAGAATTGCAGGATAACACAGGTAGAAGTCCCTCACTGATTCGGTTTTCCTACCAGAGATGACCCCTAAAAATGTATGAAGACATTGAAGTCAATGGTGGTATATGAAGATATTCACATTGAAGACTGTGACAAGAGAAGACACCACATGAAGCCTATGGAGCTCGAAGACTTAGATCTTTCGTAGTTCTTTATCATTTGTGTTGAGTCATAGGAACCACCGTACTGTTAAGTGGGGTCCAAGAGAACCAGTCAGAATGACTGAAGTGATGCCTAATTAAAAACCTATGTCTTCAAGTGAAGACTATGAGAGCAAATCTTGTCCAGAGTCGGACAAGTCAGCTTTGCTTGTAGCCCAAGTAAAGTTGCCGTGTGGGTTTGAAATCTGACCGTTGGAACACGTGTCAGTTCCTTAGTGACCCAGGGTCATTTCGGACAAATCGGGTCGGGTTGCCTAGTGGCTATAAATAGCCCACCCCCTACAACCATAAACAGTTGGCTGCTCAGATTCAGTGCACGGCTTTTGTCGTTTGAGAGCAACCCACCTCGAAGCCTTTGAGAGAGAATACCTTGCGAGGATAAAGCCCTAACCACCCAGAGCCAGAGAGAATTGGGCATCACTTAAGTCTTCTTGTCTGAGTGATCTGAAGACTTATTACACTTGAGGACTGTGCATCCTCCAGCCGGTTAGGCGTCGCGTTCTGAGCATCCAAGAGACATTGTGGATTGCCGGTGAACGAAGTCTGTGAAGGTTTGGGAGTCTACCTTGAAGACTTACCAGAGTGATTGGGCGAGGTCTGTGTGACCTTAGCTCAAGGAGAATACGGTGAGGACTAGGTGTCCTGAGCTGCGTGTTCAGGACTGGGTGTCAGGGACTGTGTGTCCTAAGGTTTAAATGCCTAGCCGCTCCAACCAGACGTACAGTTGTCACAGCAACTGGAACTGGTCCAACAAATCATTGTCTTCAACGAGTCACTGGTTTCATCTTCACTTCTCTTTACTTACTGTTACTCGTTGTGAAGTCATTGCATATTTGCTCTATCTTTTGTCTTCACTGAGTGACTGTGTGTTCTGTTTGGCTTCACAATATCTTCCTACCTGATCCCTACTACACTACAGCTATTTGTCATTGTGCTTTCACTCTATTGAATACTTGACCATGGCTTGCCTAGTGTAGTCTACCTTCCGCTGCATAGTAATAGGCATATTTCTACTGTTTGTCTTCATAACTTCCACGTTTTGAAGACTTTCTTAAAAATCGCCTATTCACCGCCCCTCTAGTCGATATAACGCACTTTCAGACTCCTATGAACCTCTCAAAGGGGAACATATTGTGTAGAAATACAGGACCCAAAACGTTAATCTCTTCGCATAGGTGAACTAGGACGTGCGTCATGATGTTGAAGAAGGATGGTGGGAACACCAACTCGAAACTGACAAGACATTGTACCAAATCATTTTCTAACCTTGGTATGATTTCTGGATCGATTACCTTCTGAGAGATTGCATTGAGAAATGCACATAGCTTCACAATGGCTAATCGAACGTTTTCCGGTAGAAGCCCCCTCAATGCAACCGGAAGCAGTTGCGTCATAATCACGTGACAGTCATGAGACTTTAGGTTCTGAAACTTTTTCTCTGCCATGTTTATTATTCCCTTTATATTCGACGAGAAGCCAGATGGTACCTTAATACTAAGCAGGCATTCAAAGAAGATTTCCTTCTCTTCTTTGGTAAGAGCGTAGCTTGCATGACCCTGATGTATGCCGTCTTTTCCGTGCATATGTTGCTGGCCCTCCCGTGCCTCAGGTGTATCTTTTGTCTTCCCATACACGCCCAAGAAGCCAAGCAGGGTCACACATCTTCGTCACGTGCATCACGTCGATTGCGGAGCGGACCTCTAGGTCTTTCCAATAGGGCGGGTCCCAAAATATAGATTTCTTGTTCCACATGGGTGCACGTCCGTCAGCGTCATTCGGAACAGGTTGTCCACCAGGACCCTTTCCAAAAACCACCTTCAAATCCTTGACCATATCATGTACATCAGCACCAGTACGGTGGCGAGGCTTCGTCCGGTGATCCGCCTCACCTTTGAAATGCTTGCCTTTCTTTCTTACGGGATGCCTGCTCGGAAGAAATCGACGATGTCCCAGGTACACATTCTTCTTACAATTAGCCAAATATATACTGTCGGTATCGTCCAAACAGTGCGTGCATGCGCGGTATCCCTTGTTTGTCTGTCCTGAAAGGTTACTGAGAGCAGGCCAATCATTGATGGTCACGAACAGCAACGCCTTTAGGTCAAATTATTCCCCCATGTGCTCATCCCACGCACGTACACCTGTTCCATTCCACAGTTTTAAGAGTTCTTCAACTAATGGCCTTAGGTACACATCAATGTCATTGCCGGGTTGCTTAGGGCCTTGGATGAGCACTGACATCATAATGAACTTCTGCTTCATGCACAACCAAGGAGGAAGGTTATACAAACATAGAGTCACAGGGCAGGTGCTATGGTTGCTGCTCTGCTCCCCAAAAGGATTAATGTCATCAGTGCTTAGACCAAACCATACGTTCCTTGCGTCATCTGCAAACTCCTTCCCGTACTTTCTTTCGATTTTTCTCCACTGCGACCCGTCAGTGGGTACTCTCAACTTTCCGTCTTTCTTACGGTCTTCTCTGTGCCATCGCATCGCCTTGGCATGCTCTTTGTTTTGGAACAAACGTTTCAACCGTGGTATTATAGGAGCATACCACATCACCTTGGCAAGAATCTTCTTCCTGGGGCGCTCGCCCTCGACATCACCAGGGTCATCGCGGCTGATCTTATAGCGCAATGCACCACATACCGGGCAAGCATTCAAATCCTCGTACTCACGGCGGTAGAGGATGCAATCATTAGGGCATGCATGTATCTTCGGTACCTCTAACCCTAGAGGGCAGACAGCCTTCTTTGCTTGGTACGTACTCTCGGGCAATTCGTTGTCCTTTGGAAGCATATCCTTTATCATTACCAGCAACTTTACAAATCCCTTGTCAGATACACCATTCTCTGCCTTCCATTGCAGCAATTCCAGTGTGGTGCCCAACTTTTTCTTGTCACCTTCGTAATTCGGGTACAACAATTTTTTGTGATCCTCTAACATGCGCTGCAACTTCTTCTTCTCCAAATCACTTGCGCAGTTTCTCTTTGCATCGGCAATGGCCCGACCTAGATCATCAACGGGCTCATCCGATGCCTCTTCTTCAGCTTCTTCCCACATTGCCGGCTCAGCTTCTTCCCGCATTACCGGCTCAGCTTCTTCCCTCATTGTTGTATCATCGTATTCAGGGAACCCATGGCCAGGATAGTTGTCGTCGTCCTCTTCTTCTTCATTGTCTTCCATCATAACCCCTCTTTCTCCATGCTTGGTCCAAACATTATAGTGGGGCATGAAACCGGACTCAAACAGGTGGACGTGAATGGTTCTTGACGTAGAGTAATTGCGACCATTCTTACAGCCAGCACATGGACAATGCATAAAACCATCCGCTCGCTTGTTTGCCTCAGCCGCAAGCAGAAAAGTACGCACGCCATTAATGAACTCGGGAGAGCATCGGTCATCGTACATCCATTGCCGGCTCATCTTCAATACACAGCACCGAAAACATCAAATTAATACAATACATAAAGTTCATACATAAAGTTCATACATAAAGAGCATACAACACTTCAATGCAACAAACAAATAACTCTCTAGCTAAAGAATTTAAATGCAACAACAAATGCGATCAAGATCGCAACTAAGGTAACAATTGATCTAACAGCATAATGATACCAAGCCTCACTATGAATGGCATATTTTCTAATCTTTCTAATCTTCAAGCGTATTTTCTCCATCTTAATCTTGTGATCATCGACGACATCGGCAACATGCAACTCCAATTCCATCTTCTCCCCCTCAATTCTTTTCAATTTTTCCTTCAAATCCTCGTTTTCTCTTTCAACTAAATTTAACCTCTCGACAATAGGGTCGGTTGGAATTTCAGGTTCAACTACCTCCTACATACAAATATCTATGTCAACTTGATGGGCATAATTTTTCATAAACACGAAATGCAATGGATAGTTTTAAAAAAGAATATACCACATCCGAATCATAACCCGGACGAGGGCCGACGGGGACGGATATCAAAACCATGGCACTATGCATAACAAACAACGTATGGGTAAGATAATTATACGAGTAACTATATATCCAAATCACACAAACATCATTTTTTTTATATAAAACTTCATGAACAAGAGGCTCACCACAAGGTGGTGCCGGCGACGGGACGTTGCGAGCGATCGACGGTGGTTACGACGGAGATTTAGAAGGTACTAAGTAAACCACACCTACATATGCAAAACTAAGTGTTATTTTTGACCTCAAATTGCATATAAATCAAATACTAGCACATATATATAATTCCTCCCAAATTACTAAACTCAAAAATCAATCACTATATAAAGCATTGCACGAGCTAATCTAGCAATGAGAGATGAAAGGAAAGAGTTGCTAACCTTTGTGACCATTTGAATGGATGGGGGCCTTCAAATCTTGGGCAAAATGTGTGATGAGCTTGAGAGGAAGAGGGGAAAGAACAGAGAGGAGAGGGGAAAGGGGAAGAACAGAGCGAGCTCGGGTGGACGAAGGGTCTATGTAGGACGACCTTTAGTACCGGTTCGTGATACGACCCGGTACTAAAGGTGCTGGAGGGGCCCCGGACTGACAACATCCTGCCACCACTCACTTTAGTACCGGTTCGTGGCACGAACCGGTGCTAAAGGTTCGCCACGAACCGGTACTAACGAGAGCAGCCCGACTAGCCGTTGGAACCGACACTAATGTACACATTAGTGCCGGCTCAAATTCAAACCGGCACTAATGTGCTTCACGTTTGACCCTTTTTCTACTAATGACACAAACTCCTTGCCTCTAGTATGATAATCTTGGTGCCACATTTTTGTCTGCTAACCCTGTTTTTCATGCAAGGACAAAACATATTGAAATTGATTTTTATTTTGTTCGAGAAAGAGTTGCCAACAAAGAATTGGAAATTCGCTTTATACACTCAAAGGGTCAGGCTGCTGAGGGTTTCACAAAGGCTTTGCCTACAAGACAGTTTGAGGAGTTCAAGCGTAATCTTAACTTAGCTAAGTTATGATTAAGGGAAGGTGTTAAACATGTAACATGTCACGTCTTGAGGCTGCCTTGTGCACCAAGGAGCTGTAACAGGAGTAGGACTCTGTCTTGTTGGTCTTGGTCTTTCTTATCTCTTGATATCCCTCCCGTAAAATCTCTTCGGTTGTAACCTATGAGAGATGGGTCTCTCCCCGTCAATATATACACCACGCGGCCCTCTGTATGAGGGTAGAGACGCTTACACAAATTGACACCGGTGACCGCCGCAGGGCGCAGATTCGCCTGTGCCGCCTGCACGTCTGCCGCCGAGAACCCACACCCTGACCCGCAGGTGGCTACACTAGAACCTGAACACCCCGATCTCCGAACCCCTACACTGAAGTTGCTAAGTTCTGAATCCCTACACTGTTGTTGACTGTTCATGTGTGCCTGAACTCAGAACTTTCAATCAGATACTGGAATGCGAGGATGTGAAAATGAAGCCTCCACCTCTGCTTGTAAAATCTTGGATGTTAATTTTCCTGCTTGTCAATTCTAATTAACTGTTTGTTTGTACTCGACATTTTCTAGAGCAACATCTTATACTACTGCACTGCTTATTCAAGAATAACTTTTTGAGAACAGCAAATATGGAGCATGTTTCTCTGTTTTGTGTGCAATGTTAAACAGTCAGACACCCAAGACTGATCCTCCTCTGTTTTCTCATGTGTCAGATAGTTATCCTAATGTGGGCCGGTAACAATGTCACGAGGCCGTTCCGAGTTGCTTGCAGCTGCTTTAGCACCGGTGGTGATCGACAGAGGGTTGAAGGGTATTCAGGAGAAACTTTATCTTCCAAGCCAGATATACGCTTTTCTACTTGTGGTTGGATCTGTGGCTGTGGTAAGCTTCACATTCATTGCTAGTTTCCTGGTCGTCTCAAAATGTGGAAAGTGAAAATTCAAGAGTAAACCCCAAGATGGTAAAGTGAATAATGCATCCTTTTGCATATGTTTGCTTTAACCATGAGTTATCTGAATACTGAATCCAAATGGGTCAGTTTAGATGTCTCACAAATCTTATGTTCCTTGTCCTCTTCCAAGGACACTAGTGTCAGGTGGTTAATTCTGCTTACCCTACCAGATAAAAGCAAAAAGTGGAACATCTTATGCGCCTCTGTGCACATCAAATTATGCAATGTGTGGTAAATAAAGGACAATTTAAAATATACATACATCTTGATATTTGACTGTTACATGATTTCTCATTTCACTCTACATAACATATGCATACACTACAGGCTTCAAGCGTTCATGAATTTCTTCAGCAAATTTAGCATTATCACAGAGCAAGTCAAACTTGTGACCAAGCACCCTAAGCACTGCCACAGGGAAACAAATTCTAATAGCAAACAGTGAAACTCCCAAAAACTGTCAGCTTGCTGAAATATATCTCTATTTCCTCTGCTGGTTAATCTTCAGATTTTAACTCACCCTTGCATTCCTCTCGAAGACAGGTCATATCCTCCTTTTATATTCAAGTCTAATAGGAGCAGGTCCTCAGTTTTCGGGGTGCATTTGACACTCTTAGCCTCCTGACTTCGTACACGGTAGAGCTGGAAATCCAAATTATTATCATGAAGATTGTCGTCAGACATATCTTTCACCAACTGTTCACTGCTTTCTTCATACACCTGTGTTCCATTCTCCGACAAGCCCGGAAGAGCCAGGTTAAAGTCCGTGAGCTGTGATCTGGTATTTTCTAGGCCAGCAGATCCATTTGCATCAAAGGAAATGTTTTCCTGAGCTTTCTCTAGTATTTCCTTTAAATACCTCCCTTGAGCCTCTATTCGCATCTGCAGCTTCTTCTGCACCTGATCGCACATATATATAAGCATTTTTAACCTACGCCTGGTACAGAGTCTGGGAGTATAAGCAGTGATGCAGAACTTGTCTAACCTCAAGCTGTTCGCACAGTTCTCTTTGGACCTGAATTTGGTACCTGAGGGTATCCTCGAGCGGCATTTCTCTGATTCACATAAGAAATGTTTTAAAAATGGTTAGTTAAATCATCATATAGTCTCAACTGAAGAAAAAGATCACATAGAAGACACATGGCAGTAAATAATCAGTAGGGTTCCATCTATGTGCCTCTATATAAGGAACTTTGCATATATACTTTTGGAAGGGTTTTTTTCCATCTAAGAAAAGGTGACACTTGTTGTTAACATGTACTCTATACATACTAATCAGATCTCACTTCTCAGTCATACTTGACTATCTAGTACCAATTCCTGGTTTGAGTTTGTTCTATCCATACTTTTACAGTCCCATGCAGGCAAAAACAATAATGCTCCATTTCCAGATTCCTGATGATCTCTGAGAAGTTGGCTCTAGCACACGATGTCTTTTAGTTGACTAAGCAGAATGCAGCGGGGTGGCGCGCATCTTCGAGATAAGCTCGTAAAATACTGTTACTCGCTATTGACTAGTACGTATATTTTTAATCTCTCCCAGTAGACAAAAGAAAAAACAGGTATTTTGCTCTCAGATATGTTCAGAGGGAGAGGAGGAATCTCTAGCCAGTTACCTTGCGGTGTCGCGTCCAGCAGGAACAGCAAGAGGCGCACCGATTTGGAAGCTGATGTCTTGCGAGGTAAACTCTGGTAAAAACAAAGATGGCAAGCTTGGAGTTTAGAAGGGGAAACGTTGGCTTGACTGCATTTTGGCGTTGGCTGTAGCAGTTGCAAGGTACTATATGTGTGTACCTCCATTGTTGGCTAGTTCCAGGTCTGTTGATTTCTTGGTGTGCTTTCCCAGCCTGTATTTCTGACAAGATAAAACAAACATCGCTGTGTTAATTCGTGAGTGGTAGTGTACTACACTGGACTGGACTGCAAAAGGGAAGAGAAGAGAAGAGATATGAGCGAAGAGCAGGAGTGGAGCAGACAGCAGAGTTGTTGAACAACAAACCTGAAGGTGGCTTTTCAGGTGGTACAGAGTGAGGCCCTTCATGGCCATCAGCCTCAGCACTGCCTTGGGCGTCGCCTCTGTTGGCAGGCAACAATAATAATCAGTATAGTTAAGCTGATGCTCAAAGAAGCTAAAGTGATAGTGAGCTGATGAATCAGGCACATGATCGCCGGCGTTGCACTGTGGCGTGACGACTGACGGGCAGGGGGAAGGAGGAGCAAACGAAGAAGACTACTCACTGTCGGGGCCGCCGAGCCTGGCGACGGCGTGCACGAAGCGGTCGTGGAGGTCCGGCGTCCACCGCAGCCGCTGCTTGGGGTCCCGCGACGACAGCGCCGCAGCACCGGCACCAGCACCAGCACCAGCACCACCGCCGCCGCCGTAGCTCATCCCCTCCATCCCTTCAAACATCTCAGACCCGATCGGCTGCTCCCCTGTGCTCGCAAGATCAAGCAAGATGAGCTCCTCCTTACCAGCATATAACGCGATCTTGCTGACTGAGGTGGTGGTGCTGGGAGAAAAGATACGTTGCGCAAGTGTGAAGCCTACGCGAGGACAAGGAGACGAGAGGGGGAGAGATGTTCGATCCGGAGAGCAAGACGACGAGAGGAGGTAGCGGAGATGGTGGCGCGGGGAGGGGGTGCAAGGCATCATGTCATGTGTCTGTGCGCGGAACGGAATCTGCTCGGCCCGGCTGTGGCTGGTGGGTGCAGCGCACGCAGACGCCACAAGAAACAAGACGACAAGCCGGTCGACGACGCCGGGCATCTCGGCGACGGCGACACGCCACGCCCAACCAACTGTGACGGTCGATCCAGCACGACGCCGCCGACGGTAACCAACTGTGGCTGCGTACGTCCTACGTACGTAGTGTGTGACGCTGCACACATGCCTCGTTGTCGTAGGTAGCACATCCCATAGCATCTGTCACCGCTCACCACCCATGGCATCTCCGACGTTGATCCCTGGATAGGACACCGTGTCCGTCCGCGGACGGGTGAAAATCAGTCCGGAAAAAAGTGATGCTCGAGTCGACTATCTAACCATATATGCACACATTTCAAAATAAAATTGAATAAATCAGGCAGATCTTATCAAACATGACAGATTTCAGCATAGTTTGAAGATAATTTACATAAAATGAACGATATTTCAACCGATCAACTGAAAACTAAAAGAGACTAACTTGTAGCGGACGACGACCTTGTACACGTGGCCGCCTTGCCGGCTGCGCCGCCTTCGCCCTCTATGCCATCGTCGTCATCATTCCAACGGCCGTAGGGCGCGAGGCCGCAACCGCCTTGCCCAGCCGCCGCCAGGCACTCATGGAGGAGCCATTCCGCTTTCTCCTGTGCCGTGTGGACGACCGTCGCGACCAATGCCAACCTAGGCCGCGGTGCCCTAGCGGCGGCCTTGGCCCTGACGGCATTGGTGGGCGTGTCGCTTGGCGACCATTCCTCGCCAATGAGCTCCTCGTCGAGACGACGGGGACGAAGGTCGGACCTCTCCACAATGGTGACGGAATGGTCGAGAGCCCAGGTCGCGGTGCCCTGGCGGCGGCATTAGCGAAGGTGTCGCTTGGCTACCATTCCTCGCTAACGAGCTTCCCGTCGAGGCGACGACAACGGAGGTCAGCCCTCTCCACGGTGGTGACGGACTGGTCAAGAACCCAGGCTACTGTCAGGTCGGGGTCGTCACGGACCCACGCTAGCGCCTTGTCCGACTTGACGAACGCGAAGCGGCGGCCGCTCCTGCCTTGCCGCCCTATCCTCGGCCGGCATGAATGCGGCGCAGGGAGCGACGCATCCGTTCGAGAGAAAGCGCGAAAGAGGCGGGAGAGGATTTTAGGTGGGTCCGAGGTGTCGGACACGTGCATGGCAGCGGCGAAGATGTCCGCACCCCCACCCCCCTTCCCGATTTGCGAAAAAATGAACGTCTAGACCAGCCAGTGCACGGATGCGGAACCGTGTTAGATGGCAAAACACTGAATCGCACGATCCAAACAGATAACATGGGTTTGAGGGTGAGCATCGAAGATGCCCCTCGCCACTCGTCGTAGTGTGGCCTATTGACCTGACGGACGCCTACTCGAGATTCGTTGGCAAAGGATGTTACGCTAGGCCAGCGACCTGCCGCGGCCAAAATGGGAAAGCTACGTGAAAAGCGAATCTCGCGGCTTATCCTTTGTTCTCAGATTCGCGCTGATCGATGCCAACCGAACAGGCGGTGCTCCGGGGTGGCTCCGAAATTCATCGAGAGAAGGCGACAGCCACTACGCATGCACGATCGATGCAACGCAACGCAATGCCGACCTGGATCGGCAGGCCAACGGATCGATTTCCTTTCTGCGCGCGCCTTTGCGTTTTGTTCCTGGCTGGAGAAGAGAACCTTCACCGACGGAACATCTGAGACAGTCGCCCTCGTCCTCGTCCGTGGTTAATCGGTGCATCTGGAGAACTGACACTGCAGCGCCGTATCAGCGTACAGTGGGAGTGGTGGCAAAAAGAAGAGGACGATTCTTTTGGTCAGGAATAACATGATTCCTCCGTTCAAAAAAAAAAAACATGATTCCGAGCGGCGCGTCGGGCCGGGCCGTGGCTGCGGGGGCACGCAAGCGCCAGCTTCCTTCCGTCTGCGCATGCGCGTGTCGACGTGTGCGGGGAATATTCCGTGGTCCACGTGGAAGCCCGTGACGGGACCCGACCCCAGCCGCGGAGCGAGCGAGACGGCGGCGACGCTGCCGCTCGTGTCGCTGGAATATTCGCGCCAGCGCGGCTCGTTTGACTCGCAGCCGGCGACCGGCTGCCCGAGGCGACGGCCCAATAAACGTCGAAATCAGTTTTCAGTTTTTAAAAAAGAGAAAAAAAATCGAAATGATAAGAGAAAGTCTGAAATAAACCCTGAATTCGTGCTCCCAGTCTAAATCAAACCCTTGAACTTGAAATCCCTGAAATTAGCACCATATACTTTCTAATCCGGGTCTATCCCGGGTTGATTTCTACTAGATACTTATTTGTCGCGGCGGGAAAAAGACAAACCCCGGAGGGAATCACACACTTGTCACGTTCACTGCGTGGGGCTTACACGCCATCTATTCATCTCCATGACCTCGGCCACGCAGGAGCAACCGGTGTGCAGAGGTTATCAACTTCGTCATCGTGGGCGCCCCCAACCCGCACCATCGGTGGCGAGACTGTTGTGCAGGTGCTGCCAAGTGAAGATGCCACGCAGGAGGTTTCTACCGACCACCTGCCATCTTTTTTTCGCGGATGACCACCAGCCATCTTGACGCGATGGATGAAATCCAAGTGCATGCAAGGTATCAGTAGTTGTGTGTGATGAGTTATGTCACTTGCTTCTATTTGGCGGCCTACGCTGAGACATGGTACGGACTTAAACTAGTACTGCTACCAAAAAATTGCAGGGAATCAAGGGAGTCAGTGACCACGACGCCAGACGAACTAGAGGAGGAGCTCAAGAAGGAGCATGGCGGGGAAAGACAAGAGGAGCACAACGTCAACGACCACGACAAAGGGAGAGGGTTGGATCTGTTACATGAGAGAGAGCAAGTGTGTGTGTGTGTGTGAGAGAGAGAGAGAGAGGGAGGGTGTGTGAAGGAGGAAGACGAGTATGACACGTGGACCTGTATAGTCATTGAGAGCAGTGTGGGACCCTGTCTGAGATCATCCTTTTCGCGGTGCACCAAAGGAGCACTTAGCATAAATCAATTGGGATAGACCGGGATTAGAGAGCACGTGATGTCAATTTCAGGGATTTTGAGATCAAGGTTTGATATAGATTGAGGGTATAAATTGAAGGTTTATTCCATACCTTTCTCAAATGATAACCGAGCACTGTAGAACTATAATGTTAGCAAACGCTAAGGAAATACCCCGAGGGCCTCATTGATTCAAATGACTTTTATCAAATTCTTGAGGGAGTATAACTATTAGAGTAAATCTTTTACATTAGTCGTTTGATTTTAGATTGGACTAGCAAAAGAGCTCGTGCATTGCAATCGTGACCTACATATTCTTGTGGTTCAACCTCAATTGTGTCTAACATATACCTTTAGCATAAGTCACACATGTTTCAGAGCACATGATAGTGAATTTGAACAGTCTTACTCTAACTATCATGATGTGAAATAGGATGACATTAAGAGAGGTAAGAGAAAGGAGCTTGATCTATCGAGAAGCAATGAGGGATGAAAGACGTATATAGGTTCAGACCCCTCGACGCTGAAGGTAACAACCCTAGTCATGTCTCTCTAAAAGGTGTTCTTGCTTATAAGTATGAGATTACAATGGTTTCGAACCCATAGCCGGACGCTAGGGTAGGCTTATATAGAGTGTTTGTCCTCCTCGAGGCCATCTAATAGTTGCTCCCTCCGTCTCGTATACTATATGTGCCATGTTGGGCTATACCGTGACAGGCACGTTTAGCCCACGATGGGCCGTGGCCAGCTTTGGATACGACACACGGACACACCCAACGTCTGTTTCGGGGTGATTCTATTGTATGCCCATTGGTGTTTAGTAGTTAACCTTTTGCACAAGGCATCACCAAGTGGGCCAGCCTAACAACGAGATGCCACTGTAACTAGTAGATCTATTGTAGCAATTATTTTTTTCTAGTTTTTTAGTTGATTTTTCATATTAAAATACAAACTTTTTGAACAATGAGAGAACGAATTTTGCAATTTCCATTCATTTTTTGAAAGTTTTGAACAAAAAACTAAAAATTTCAAACATCTTTTTAGTATACATGAACATTTTTTAATATACAATGAGCATTTTTAAATGCAAACTGAACATTTTTTAATATATGGTGAATCTAAAATTTTTAAATATATTTTGATTTTTTAAATAAATATTGAACATTTTATAATAAAGGATGAACATTTTCTAATACATGAAAAATATTTTTAAAATACATATTGGACATTTTTATAATAATGAATGAACTTGTTTGAAATTCTGATTTTTTGAAAACACTAATCATTTTATAATAAAAAACCGAAAAATAAATAAATGAAAAACTCCAAAAAAAAGAACCAAAACAAAAAAACCTACAGAAAGAAACAAAACAGAAAAAATAAGGAAAGAACCGGAACTATGCCGGCCCACTCGATGTAAACAGCGGCCCGTTTCGTAGACCCGTATAATTGGAAAAAACCCCGTTTCGTGCGTCCTTTATTGCAGCCCTCAAGCCCGGGCGAACGAGCAGAGTCCTTCCCGCGACAGGTAGGGCTAGCCGCCGCCGGCCTGCCTCCACCACTGCCAGCCCGCCGCCGCGGCGCGCCCAGCCGGCCGAAGCCTCCGCTGCCCCGCCGCCGGTACGGGAGCCCAGCAGCGCGTCCCTCCGTCGAGCAGCCGCTCCCACCAGCAGCGCCTCCCTCTCTGGAGCAGCCGCTCCCGCCCAGCAGCGCCTCCCTCTCTGGAGCAGCCGCTCCCGCCCAGCAACGCGCCGCTCTGAGCCACGCCGGCGACCAGTCCATAGGCAGGTAGCGACCACTCCTTCGTCCTTCGTCCTTCGTCCTCCCTCCTTCCTCACCCCCTCCCTCCTTCCTCTTGCATCCTCTGTTTGTTCAATTTTTTTTCCTGATTTTGTATTGGACGAGTACTTTGCTGTAGACTCGATATTGTGAGAACATAATGATGATTATTTCTTGATGAGTACTTGCTGCTTGATTTTTCCAGCGCGTGTTCAGGTTTACATGTGAAAGGATTTTGCTTGATAGGTGTTTGTGATAATGCTTGTAGGGGCAAATGTTTACTATTGTAGTTCGAACTTGTTTCAGATGAGCAAATGGTTTGGTTTAAACGTGCAATGATTGGCGATATATGAAAATGAAAAGATTAAGCTGTTTTATCTGCACTGTCTTGACCTGAAGTCATAGCTTAGCAGTAACATGTAATTTGGGAGAGCAGGAGCTTTGTCTTGGTTACACTGGCCGAAATTGGTTAACACATTAGTACTAATGGTATTGTTGGCATGATAGATGTCCCAAATCTTGTTTATGATTGGGAATATAGTGGTACTATCACGCTGCGTTGTTGATTCTAACAGTCAGACCTTACCATTTGAAGTGATTGTTTCTCCTTTTGCATGTTAGCTGATTGATCTTCAGGTTCCACCTTTCGTGTTATGCCACGATAGATGTACAACTAACTAATGATTTGATTTGATGCTCCATATTCATTTTACACTCAGTAAAAGTCTAATTCTACCCCTTTGGAACTTGGAGTTGGAACAGGGCATCAACATTGTCAATTGGAGGGGCTTGGAGCTGCTTCGGCATCCACAGTAGAGCAAACTAGAAGTTAATCTGCTGTTCCTAGCTTCTATAATTTTCTTTTGTGTCAACTAAAAGATAGTAAAACGTATCCCCTTGTTGGCGCTTTTCAAAATGCCGAATTTATGTATCCGACCCGATACTGATACACGTATCCGCATTGGTGCATTTTAGATGGAGTGGCTTGGAGCTGCTTCGGCATCCTCAGGAGAGCAAACAAAAAGGTATCTGCTGTTTCTGGCTTCTATACATATATTTTTTGCTGAACTAAAAAATAGTAAAACGTATCCCCTTATTGGCGCTTTTCCAAAATGGCTAATTTACGTCCGTATTGGTGCATTTTAGGGTGGGGGAGCCAAAACGAGAGCAAAACTTGGTAAAGGTGGGAATGGACACCTGGAACCAGTCATTCGGTGCATCCTATAAGATCAGGTTGGTCCATATCCTTAAGAATCTCCACACTTCGGAGGTCAAAATCTACTCAGACGCGTCGAGGGAGTTCATCGAGCTATTGGACGGTGATTCTGGTGGTGAGGTGCTACGGGACTATGTCCAGCAGTCCCCGCGGCTCGTGGAGCTGATGGAGGCATGGCGGCTGCACCGGGAGAAGCCAGGGATGGCGTACATACTTTCCCTGTTTGCCACTGTCCTGGGCAACCCCGGTGGCAAGTCGCGGCAGCATGCTTTTTCTAAGAAGTGCTTGGATGCCGTTGCTAGGACGATACTGGAGGATAAGGACAAGGTGGGGGATGTGTACCGTGAACTCAACAGTGGCGAGTTCCGGCGCCAGAATGCTGCATTGGATTTGCTTGCTGCCATTGTCAGGCGTGGTGCGGGGCTGGCGTCGGAGGTTGCCGAGAGCTTTGATTTCAAGATGGCTGTTGTGACGCAACTAGCAGGGATACAGAAGAAGAGAGGGGGCAGGGATGGGAGGAATCAGAAAAAAGGTGCTAATTTTGGCTCTACAAGGCGATCACTTGTTGGGTTTGCCATGTCGTTCCTTGAGGTTGGGAACCCGAAGCTGCTAAGATGGGTCCTTCAACAGAGGGAGCTTTACTCAGGGGTGCTACGCGGGATTGGAGAAGATGATGCTGAGACTGTCGTGTATGTCCTCTCAACACTGCGGGATAATGTTTTGGTAGAGGAGTCACTTGTCCCACCAGGGCTCCGCAGTGTCCTTTTTGGAAGTGCCACATTGGAACAGCTGAGCTTGATATCGGGGAATTTGGATGCAGGTGAAGCAGCTGACCTTGCTCATCAAGTGCTGGTCATGGTCTGCACTGATCCAAAAAATGGATTAATGCCATCCTCACATTTGAGAGGTAACGAGAAACGCTTGCTGGATCTGATGAAGAAGTTGAAGTCTACTGAGAGCGTTCACCACAAGAATCTGTTGCTGGCTATTGTGAGTAAGAGGCTTTCTTTTTGCGCGGCATACATGAACGAGTTCCCTTACAATATTGAACCACGGCCATCCCCCTCTTGGTTAGTTCTTTTAGCATATGTATATAATTAATTTGTTTTGAGTACAGTGCACTTATTTCTGTCTGATTGCCGTTTTGCAGGTTTGCTGCCATCTCCCTAGCAGCGGATATAATATCTTCAGCAAAAACTGATAGCATATTTCATAGTTTCCTGTCACATGATCTGGTATCCGTCGATGATGAACAAGTACAGGTAGTTCTGAAGTGCATCGTGCCCCATGTATGCTCTCGAGCAGTGATAAATAGGGGATTGCAGCATTCTGATGATCTCGTGAAGCATGGTTCTCTGAGGCTTGTTTTTGAGTCAGTGAACCTACTGTGCTGTGTTACTGAAGCAATCAATGGTGTGGTATCAAGTGTGGGATCGACATCAGAATCCAGTAGCTCAACAAAAGGGAAAATCAGAATGAACAGTTTCCCAGGATTAAGTTGTTCCACTGCAACAGATGCATTCTTGGTAGATAAACTTAACCAGGGAGACCAAATGCGTGTCAAGAGGTGGATATCTCTGAGAGAATACATTCAAGATGAAGTGCGCGGAGCTATTCCTGATCCACAGGTCCTTCTGAAGTTACTTTCTTCTGCCAGTCAGAAACACCAAAATTATTCTCAGAGTAGACTTGAGAGACGTGCTCTGGTTTCTGAGCCTCCTCAAAAGAAACAGAGATGTAATGCTATCGATGAGGACGATGATATTATTATTGGTGGAATTGATGTTGAGTGGGCCAAGGATGTATCTGAAGAGCAAGACCAAGACTTGGCAAGCGATCATGCTACCACTCTGTGTGAGATATGGGGCTTAGATAAGCAAGATCTGGAGATGAAAGATGCAGAAGTGGTAGACAGTGTTTTCCACTCGAAGTTGCTTGATGTTCTCCGGCTCTATTTGGTAGGTATAGTTATATTTTATTATGCTTCCTCTATACCTTTTAATGTGTATAAACTTCATTCAACTATCCTAGCCTCTGTCTTCGTTGTCTGTGTCTACTTTTAAGGGATGTGTTTTTTTAATGCAACTTATAGCCTTGACATTCTAATCTAATTCTGTGCATTGATTATCTTCAATTTTTCTTTCAGAGGGTAATGCCCAGCTCATTTGATGGATCATTTGACTTCTTTAGGGTTATACCACCTAATCCGTTGGATCTATCCAAGGATGAGCAGCACTCCTTATTGTCACTTTTAGTTGAGTATTCAGGGCAACACGAGGGACATTGGGACCCAGAGAGAGTTCCAGAATCAATGTACAAGCATTTGCAACCACTGATTGACATCATGTTGCACTCACCAGTTAAGATCATCCGTGAGCAAGCGTACATTTTAGTTAAAGCTGCTCTAGCAAGTTCTGGTGCGTATGATCAGAACTTTGCGGAGATTGATGCATGGTTACTTTTCTTGCCTGGTTATGAAGCCAAATGGTCTGTAAGAGAGAGCCTAGGAGTTGGAGTATCTAATAAATTGTCACAAATTGTGATCCCTTTCCTCTGCGATGCTGTTTCAATGGTTGGGAGCAATTTGTACAAATACCAAGATTACATGCGGAAGTTCATCTCTAAATCAGGCCAGCTTGAAGGTACTATTTTCCTTCATGACATGAATGAGTGCCATTACACTTTTCTGAAATTCATGCCATACTGTTTAACTTTCTTACCTATCATTAGCTGTTTTCCTTGGTCGTTAGGTTCCATTTGATCTGATATAATGCCATATATAAATGTTACCGGTACCTGTAGGCCGCGGTGCAAAACAACATGGAAAATCGACGGCTGCTTTTCAGTAAACCTTTCACGCCCCACCTGAAACACAGCATAACTATCACACTTCTACATTTAAGGGTGCAAAGTCTTCCATGTGTATATGATCAGATCATGTAAAATCATCAGATTTACCAAAATGCTTGGCTGCTTGTCTTGCAGTTGCTTGTTTGTACTATGCACTATGTTGTACTAGCATCCCTTCATCATTTGATCATGTTATCATCAAATTTACTTAAATACTTGTCTGCTGGTCTCATGGTTGTTTTGTTTATACTATGCTGCAATCAGATCTTCTTTTCTTGGACTTCTGTACTTCATTTTGAAATTCGTGATCACTCTTTAGCACTTCCTGATCATAAATGTGTTACTTTATTGCACCTGTCCTTTGACTTTAAGTTACGTAGTCTTCCTTTGATACTTATTATCATGTCTTTTCTTTTAAACAATTCCCTAATGAGATCTAGTTCATTCAGTCATTCATATTCTCACCTTTTTTCTGTGTGTGGTTTGTAGTCTATTCTCCAGCTTTCAGTCCTCTGGTTATTTGTGTTCTTCAGAAATGCCTTAGGCTACTTGACTCTGAGTCTGGAGGTATGAAAGTACATGAGAAGTCGACAATTTCATTATATGTGTGCAACACAATCTACCTTATTCTGCAGTCCCAGGTATATCATTTATGTTGCCTACAGCTCTCTTGCCTATTTACCCTAATAATTGCATGTTCAAGTGACTGATCCGATGATGATCAAACAGGTAGATGCTCAATTATTGCTTGACCTTATTGGTGCTGTTCTGAATCAGAGATTTGATATTTTTTCACCGGAAGAACTACAGTCTAGGATTTATATTGCTGAATGGAGGCCATTCATTAATTTGTTGCATATCTCTAGGAATATCTCAGACCAACAAAATTCTAGTTTGTTCACAGCTGTGGAACATTCTTCTGAACTTCATTCAAACTCTTTGTCCTCTGTGATTAGAAAGGTTCAAGAAATGTTAAGCCAGCAACACACTAATTTGCCAGATGATGTAGCGACTGCATTCTTATTTTCAATCATGTGTGCAGCTCCACAGGACATTATCTGTAGCTTTCCAGAGCTTCTTGATGTTGTGAAAACACACTGTCCTTCTCATATGCAATTCTTGTCGTCAGTTCTTTATCTGCAACATGATTACCTAGCTGAAATTGCTACTTGTTGGCCGGATATTTTCTTCTGTAGTCTCAGACAGATCGAGGGTAATCTTGATGTTGATGAGGGCAAATGTCAAAACCACTCAATTTCTGCAGAATTGACTGCATTGAGTACATTCCTAAATGTGACTCCGTTCTGTGCACTCTTACCTTCAGTATTAAGCCTTGTGTTCTCTGGGCCAGCTAAAACTGGGGAGGCACATGCATTGCTACTTGATGCACTTGTCCGACTTATTCGAGCTAAGCTTTATGAAAGCACAATCAGTGAGTTGACATTTAATCTGAGAGTCATATTATTCTGGAGCCATCGCTTGCTGTTGTCATACACTAGGAAGGGTTCAAATGTTCTTGAAGAACTTTGCCATGTATGCTCCACTCTTGTTGATAGCATATTTGAGCGCATCCGAGTTTTGGCTGCTGATACTGCTGACTTGAATGCTTCAGCGGAATGTTTCCAAGATATTGTTGAATCGGTTCTCCACCATCCTACTATTGACCTGCCATGTTCCTTATCCAATTGCCCGGACTTGACAGATGGGAGTGCGGAACATGTGGAAGAAGCATTTACTAGTTTTTCAAAGGAAAATCTGCACCTTGTAGATGGTTTTGTTGTGAATCTTCTTAGTAAACTATATGACCTTTTACTGTTGGCTGAAAATGATGGTCAGTCCTTAGAGTCGCTGTTTGCTTCCCCAAAGGCCATGCTAGGAAAAATACTGCTGTTGTTCAAGGATAAATTTCAAGTCTGCATGGACAATGGAAACTTTGGACTGCTTTTGCCAAATTTCTACATGGTTCGGGCATTGAAAAAATTCATGTCCCCTGTCAGACTTCTAGAACTTGTAAATTGGATGTTCTCAGAGTTAGAAAGTCGTGGGTCGAGTTGTTCAGCTGCATTTGCCCCTGCTGCTTTTGTATGTCTATCTATTGCTGATATTGCCATGGAATTACTGTATGATTATCTACAACAAACTGATCAGAGATCAGAATCCTGTCAATTATGGGGCTTGGAGATTCGAAGTTCAGATATTGCCACCATTCAGCGAGTATATCATTTCATTCTCCATTTTACTGCTAAACTGAATCTTGAATCTGCTGATGTTTGCTTGCTGAAGATGTTGATTCGTATCCATAATGCAGAAAGATCTGCAGGACAGAACACTGAATATACTGCATTCCACATGATGTTATCTACCATGGCCACCAACACTCCCCTTAGCATTCTTCATCACTGTATGTTTCCCACATCTAAGGTTAAAGCAAAAGTTTTACGGTTGCTTTTGGAAGTAAGCCCTATACACATGAACTTTTTTGGCCAGATGTTGATGAAAGTTCTAGAAGAAGACACTTCTATTCTGCAAGGCATGGATTATAATTCTGATTCTTCATGGGCTCATGCGGATAGCTCTATACTTCTGCTGCCTGCTGCTTTGTCATACATGAGGCATCACAGTGATGGCCATATGCAGTGTGCTGAATTCCTTGAGCCACTTGCAAAATTTTACTGTGAAATGCTGTTAGGTGATAATGGGTTTCCATGTTGGAAAAGTTTTATTACTAGGACCATTTTTGAGGAAAATTTTGGTGACTTTCAACATGAATCAGTTCCAGATATGATGGATTATTTCAGTGACACTCTCTTGGGGAAGTCTGTTACCATGTTGCACTACTGCTTGTCTTTAAAAGAAATGCCCCGGAAGCAACGCTTGGAAATAGTTGCTTCACTTTGTCCACAATCTTCTGGCCTATTAGATTTTGATGTCAATGATATTAATCCTGACTCTCACAAAGGTCATGTGAAGCTTACTAATGAATTGCTTGCAAAGATATCATTGATTAGGTTGTTGCTGTCTCCTCCCAGAAGATTGTCGTCTAATGGGACAGCATCAGATAGGGAGTCCAAGAGAGTGAGCAATGCTAAGCTGAATTTCATAAGCATCTTGGTCAGAACTTTAGATCAAATACTCAGGAATTTCCCCCGCTGTGATGGCTTATCACACTCTGATAAACAACAAAGGGTCATCTGTTCTTTGGAATATACAGTTCTCAAGAATATTATCGAACTGTCTTCAGAGATTCAAACTCATCTGAACCAATTGAAGTCAATACCTTTCCTTAACCAATTCATCAGATCATCTCTCTTGCACAGGTTCAATGATCATGTCACACTAAAAGCAATTCGATGTGTTCTTGTTGTATTATCAGAAGGGAAGTTTCCTGCTGATGAAATTCTTGAGCTCATACTGGGCCACTCTCATTTTCTGTCATCAATAACCTGCAGTGAAGTTTCTGAATATTCATCTGCATTTAATGCTACAGGGAGCCTTCTACAGCCAGCACCAGGCATTTTAAAATCAGTCGATTCTCTTTTCACTAAAGAAAACGAGTTCCATATTTGCATAGCAGAAAAGAGAAAAATAGAAATCATCAGATTACTCAGGATACTGTATGATATTAAGAGTAGACAACAGAGTAATGGCCTATTGAATGAATCAAAAGAGCTAAGTTTCTTGCTTTTATCTGTTTATGGTGCAACTCTTAGCGAAACAGATCTGGAGATATTTAATCTTATGAATGAGATAGAGTCACATGAGTGTAAAACTATTGCTGAAATGGATCATCTATGGGGGAGTGCAGCTGTTAAATATAGAGAAGAACTGAAACTAGATTCTTCAATATCAGAAATCCACAAAACAGAGAACACAGAAAGTAATAGTAGGCGAAGGGCGCTATTTCGGGAGAACATACCAATTGATTCTAAGCTCTGTGTCATGACAGTCTTGCAATTTTGCTACAAAAGGTCTTCAAGGACTTCTGTGTTCTCACTAGAACAGCTTCGTCAGGACAAATTTGATGATATTTTGAAGGTAATTTGTTGAATATTGGTTCCGATAAGGGTTTTAACCTCATTATTGTTTTTTTATGCTTTTGTGGTTGCACTATTTTTGTCCACCCGGCTCACATGTTACCTCATGTTCCTAAACCACTCTTAACATTGATTGACAGACAACATCTCGAAGCATGGATATGGTTCAGATTTATGATCCTATGTTTATCTTGCGTTTCTCGATTCATACTCTTCTCATGGGTTACATTGAGCCTGCTGAATTCTCTCGAGTTGGACTGCTTGCCATTACGCTTGTTTGCATATCATCTCCTGATGAAGAATTGAGAAAGCTGGGTTACGAATCTCTAAATACATTCAAAAAATCACTCGAGGTAATGCTCTGATATTTTTGAGATCCTGATATTTTATCAATTGACTTGTTTATTGATTGTAAGTATCTCATCAATTATACCTTGCCCTGCCTGCAGTTGTCAGTTATGTTTACTTGCTTAGTTGCCAGCTATAGCATTAAAATTTGGGTTGGGTTTCCAGAACATGCATAATATAAATTTCATAATCTATAGCCGTTATACTGCTTCTAACTTTCATAAACAAAATCATATTCTTGCATGAATATATCCATGTTCCAGCACTACTTTACATTTTCTTGGTGCATTCGAACTGCTGTGAAAGATTATCCTTATCGAACATTCTGGGAGCAATTTGATGTCCAATCTGAGTACAGAACAAATTTTGTGCCCGTAATTTAATTTGGGAAGTCCATTTTATATTATGTTGTACACCTGTGACATGTGCAGGCTTCTCAGAAAAGCAAGGAAAAATGGCAGCTCCAGCTTCTTTTGACATATCTACAGAATGGGATATCCAAACCATGGCAGAGGATACCTTCCATTATTGCTATTTTTGCCGCAGAAGCATCATTGACACTGCTGGATAGCTCGCATACCCAGTTCAATACCATAAGCAAATTTTTGATGAATTCGGCCTGTGTCGACATGCAGGTGGGTCGGTTATTTTTCACTTACACATGTGAACTATCCCGAGCTATGACTATCATGTTGAGTTTATCTTTATCACATTTTTTTTGCAGAGCATTCCATTATTTCCAACATTATTGAAGAGTAGTTCTGTGCATTTCAAAGCTGATCGATTGTGGATGCTTCGCTTATTATACGCTGGATCAAATCTAGCTGATGATGCTACGATATGCAAGAACAAAAGTGTTTTAGAGCTTGCTCTTGCCTTTTGTTCTTCAGCTATTTCAGATTCTGAATCGAAGTATTTAATCCTTCAGGTAACACTAATTTTTTATTAGCATACATTTGACTTTAGGATGTGTATGATGATGCACTAAACTTTTAAAAAGTTACTATGTGCGTTACGTTAAGGAGTTAGTGTGCAGCAGTACAAGGACCCTTTTATATGCTTACTATCCTGTCTTACTTTTGTACAACTGCCAAGAGCTGAAGCACGCTCTGAAATACAACTTAAGAAGTGTAACAATGTGTGATAAATAGAGTTGTCTCCAAACATCAGTATACCTTTCTGTGCCGCACTTGACATTAAGCAACATTTCATCATGCATATTTTGTACTGTTATTTGATTTGATCCTGTCCATATTGGCATGTATTGATCTTTTTCATGTGAAATGTGCTATTTTTCTTGTCTCCTGAAATATAATAAATCAGTATTATTTAAAGTATTTATCCCACTTAGATTGCTCCCTTTGCATGTAGGTGCTAAAGAAGTGTGTGAAGCTGCCAGTTCTAGCTCAGCATTTAGTAAAAAATTGTGGCCTTCTGTCGTGGATATCCTCTGTTATTTCAACTCAGGACAAAGGACTGGACAACAACTCTAGTTCCAGAATAGTTGGGTTAGCATTGGAGGTAAGCGACTGTTTTAAACTATCTCAACTATGGTGCACACCTTTCTTAGAAGCAACAATTCAGTATATGCTCTTCCATTTTCCTTGTGAATCTTGACTAACTCGTAATCCATCAATTATATCACGGGGTTTCTGTTTGTGAACATGAGAATCATTGATAACATCAGTTTTTTGTTACACCAATTGTTAGGTGCTGCTTTCTGTGTTAAATACGACTGGCATATTTTTCATTAGACACTGCTAGTTTAATGCCTTCGGCTCCAGCACAAGAACTTCACTACGCGTAGTTGCGTTATGATTTTGGGATCATATGCTGCAAACGATTACTGGATAGAAAAATACTTACCGGAAAATCAGTGAGAGAATAGCCTGACAACCCCCAGGGTCCTCTATGCGTGCATCTCACTCATCCCGATCAACATGGGATTCGTGGTCCATCTTTCCTCCACATCCCGAGTTGGCAGTCAGGAGCATCACAAAACTAGCAGGCAGCAGCCTTGAACTGCCAATTGATATTTCATTTACTGTGAAAGTATCTGCTGCTGGCAATGATGCAAGTGTCGAAACGAGTTGCGGCAACTGCCGCTCAAGATCCTCTGTTATGTGGGCCATAACCTTCCAGTGGAGGGCAGGGCCAGCCGGGCCAAGCCGTCCTGCAAGATTCTTTCGTCTTTCACAGCCCATGAGAAGTGCAGATCGACAGTGGAGCGATACGGTGACAGGAGTACTGAGCAAAATGAGTCTGCTGCCTGCCTTGTATCAAGAGGGAGCCTATTAGTAAGGTTGGCCTAGAGCTTGCACCTGTGGAGGTTGGGGCGTGAGGCGCCAGCACTTCTGGGTTCCTTGCTGCGCTGATGGACCCCATAATCCTAACCCAACACATGGGAGATGACGTCTATGTGAGAGTGAATGGTGATCGATTACGGGATGCCAATCTTTGTTGTGCGAGGATATCTGGGCGGATTATGGCAGATTGTTAGGCTTGAGGTTTGGGGATAAAAGATTGAGTAGAACACAAGGTTGAACGAGCATTGTAGTGTGTGAGTGAAGAGGGAGAGGAAGAGTTAAAGGGCAAAAGTGTCATCTCATACACCTGATGTAGTCCCTCTATATGGATATATAGAACCTAGTACATATTTCTAGATTTACTTTGACCATCAATAAGAGCAATAATATATGAGATGTATCTCACAAAAAATATGCCATTCAATTCATATTTAAAAGGAGTTTTCAATGGTATAATTTCTATAGCATACATTTCATATAATATTCATCTTACCGATGGTCAAAGTCAATCTGGAGATACAAATTTGGCCCTACATATCCGGATGGAGGGAGTAGGTTTTTTGGGTCAAGAATCTGTTGTTGAAAGATATAAATGCACATTACACCCCTGAATTATAGCTGGAGTTTGCCCTGAACTCCAAAACAGGTAAGGAGGCACCCCTCAACTATGAAAACTATCGCGTACTACTAGCACATATATATTATCGTAGCTTCCCCAACATTCTTTGAACTACCAAGGATTACTTTGCTAGCTACGGCACTTCCTTAACAGGCTTAAATTGCTCCGAGTACAATCCTTTGTGAATGACCAGCTTTGGCACATGGTTTCTTATGGTTTTGAGAACTAACATTCTCTATATGATTTTTTCTTGCCATGTTCTATGACATATACGCTTTACAATAGTTTTATGAAAGCTATGCTCTCGTTGTCTCTAATTTTTGTGTGTTTTGTTCAGGTACTCGATGTTTTGATCTTATCAAGATTCATTACGGAATGGCTCCAAGAAACTGCACTTGAGCAACTGTCGGAAATATCTCAATATCTGTATCTCCTAGTTGAAGATGGAAAAATATTGAAAGGGGATATCACCATGTTGAGTTCAGTTCTAAATATTATTGCATCTACAATGAGGTTATCTATGAAAAGGAAGATATACCAACCACATTTTACTTTGTCCCTCCATGGCATATTTAAGTTGTGCCAAGCTATTGATGGCAATTCAAGAAGCATCGAACTTAAGCTATCAATGGAACTTGGTACTGATGTCGTCCTTATGAACGGTCCTCTGCCAATTCTTTCTGAAACGGTACTTTTTTGTGCCCTGAATTCATTTAATGAGCACTTGACATTACTGCTTTATAAGTATTGTTTGTGATCAGAATCTAAATCTAAGTGTTCAAAGTTATTGCTTCTGTATTGTGATCAGAATCTAAATCTTCATAATCATTTTCTGCTTTTGTATTGCAATGACAGGATAAGTCAAGAGCTGTGATGGTTGTTTCATGGGTAACTTCCAATATCTTCTGGTTGTGTAAACAAAAGTCTGCAGTTGAAATGTCATGTGAAGAGCCGCTAAACAATGAATGTCTACTATCGAAGATATTGCGTTGGTTAGTGGCTTCCGTAATCCTTGGCAGAATCTCCCGCATCTCTCCTGAAAAGAGGGGAGGTCTTGCCACGAGCACAAATAGTCCCGGAACTCTTCAGTCTTTCTTGAACCATTCATCTGAAACCGTTGAAATGGTGGATAGTCACGTTGCGGATGAGGCGCTGGCTGCCATTATACTTTACCTACAAGGTCACGTGAAAAAGAAGAGTGATACTTTGCCGTCGGTTGTGACGGCTCTTAGCTTGTTACTTCTTGACAGATGCAGAGAACAAGGTACACTTGGATCTGTTGCATTATGATACTAAGATTTTTTTTTATTATATTTCCAAAGTATAAATGTAGAGTCTGGCTCCAGGTTAATTGCTATACGAGCGTGCTAACTATTTTCAAACCTTTGTGAATCAGTTTTGGTTGATGGCCGCGGACAAATCGAAACGCTCTGCTCGAAGATACATTGTCCCGCCGAATCTAATCCCGCATGGAGATGGTATGTGTACCAGTCTTATTATTTGCATATGCTTTTTGTGACAATGAGCAGGTGATTTAACAATGGTCTTTTTATTCTCTCAGGCATTATTATCAACCTTGGAGAGATCCTGCCTTGCAGCACACTGCGACAGAGCGCATGGAAGTAGAGCAGTCGTGCCGAAGCCTGTTGATTATGTTTTCTAATGCTCTGAGCGCTGCTGGGTTGCCGGCAGGTGTTTCGGTGCTGTCAGTTGGTGACATTGAGAAGTCTGGGCTGTTCCAGTGGGAAAGAGACTCGGTGGTTGAGCAGCCGCATGCTTAGTTCGTCGACTGATTTGCTGTTGACTAGGCTAGTTCTTTTTGCGGGAAGTTGACTACTAGGCTAATTGCTGGAGAAATTAGCGAATTCACGAGGGTAATCAAACAATTCATACAGTGCGCTCATCGTTTGTATGATTTATATTTATTTAAAAAAGTGATGGGTGGTTCAGTTGGCGATTTTGGGTTTTAGATGCACCAAACTGAACTTGTGCATGTACTTGTGCGACCGACCTATCTGTTTGGAAGAAAAATGCTTTGTGTTTGTTCACTATTGAGGAGTGATTTTGTTTTTTTTTTTTTGCTGAGGACTCCTCAAATGTTATTTGGTCATGAAATTTTGCAGGAAGCTAAAACTTTTGATCTAGTTTGATGTCCCAAAATTTCAGATTTTTTCAAGTTTGTTTTATATTTCTTTCAAATGTACTGTTCATGTGGGTGTAGGTGCACCTGGGAGTAGAAAATCCAGTCTCCACGAAGAACCCAGTACTGCATCGACAAAGCGGTGGGGAAGTGCATTTTTCAGCTGGACCCAAAGAGAAAGAACACAATCGAGTCCTTGGCAGCCTCCATCCTAGGAGCTCCCTTTGGTGGAGCTCAGGAATGAACCTAAAACTAATCTAGGATCCAACACCCATCGTGCAGATAATTAATCTTTATGCGAGTGTGACATGTAATGCCTTGTATATTTGTCCACCTTTGGTCCCGAAGAGCAGTAGTTATGGTCATAGTACTCTACGCAGTCCGCCGGAGCGGCACCCAGGCGAATAGCATATATGTTTGGGTTGGATATGAAGGGTGCCGTTCAGCCCGGACGTTTGAGGCCCGTTTGAGACGCCCGTTTGAGTTAGATTTTCGTGTCTGGTCAGTGACCGGACAAGTTGTCCGGGCGTATGAGAAGGGTTTGAGGGGCCCAGTTGTAGATGCTCTTATCATGCTATTTACATACAACTAACCATGGTATTGTTTCAACAACGTTTTTGCTGAACATTTTGACCAAAAACACTAAAAAAAATCATGTACATGGAAATTTCTTCAAAAGCATTTTACCGAACATTTCGAGTGCATGCGATAGATGAACAAAGAAGTAAAATTTAGAAGAAGGTGGTTTGCTGGCAGGTTGCAACATTGCGTTCAAGATGAAAAGTTGTGTTGTGGTTCACCAATTAGTTATCTCGTTTAGGAATGGATACAAGTTCTACACCACGTAAGAAGTTATCACAAGAACCAGCTTAGTCCATGTGGTTCGTGCCCCCTCGTCACAATTCTCAAGTCAAGTTTTGGTGCCACGAGTTTCAAAAGAGTCAAGTTAGTAGAGCTTTTATTTTGATGCCACGAGATTCAAAAGAGTCAAGTTTTTATGCTGGACAGCTAAAAAAGTGGCTAGCGATCCATGCGGTCTGGGAGGGTCGAACCGTCGAACGACTCGGTAAACTCGGGGGGAGATGGATCGTTCGATTGCCCCTAGCGAATCGTTCGGATCTGTTAGTTTTCACCATTACTCAAACTCAAAGTAAGATAACACTAGCGGAGTAGGTAATGGCAGAAGAGAGCAGAGCCAAAATGGCCACCACCTCAAGCGCGGAGCTTCTGCAAGCTGAGTCAGAGCTGGTGCGCCACTCCCTAGGCTACCTCAAGTCCATGGCGCTGCACAGCACGGTGAAGCTTGGGATCCCCGACGCTCTCCACCGCTGCGGCGGCGCGGCCTCGTTGCCGGACCTGTCCTCCGCCCTCGCCCTCCCCTGCAGCAAACGGCCATACCTGTCCCGGCTCATGAAGATGCTAGCCGTGGAAGGAATCTTCACGGCCGTGGATGTTCCCGCCGCCGGCGAGGGCGAGGGCGCCGCCACCGCGCCGAGCGTCCGGTACGGCCTCAACCCGGTGTCCCGCCTTCTCGTCGGCGGCGGCGTGTCCCCGTGCGTGCTCATGGGCACCTCGCCGCTGTTCCTGGAGGCCTCTCTCCGGCTGCCCCAGTGGTTCCAGAGGGACGGCGAGGGCGAGCCGGCGTTCGCGATGGCGCACGGCGAGAGCCCCTACGCCACCACCGGCCATGACATGGAGTTCAACGCGCTGGTGAACGAAGCGATGGGGTCCGACAGCCGCTACATGGCGGAGCTCGTCGTCCGCGAGTGCGGCGAGGTGTTCACGGGCGTGACGTCGCTGGTCGACGTTGGCGGCGGAAACGGCACCATGGCGGCGGCCATCGCCAAGGCCTTCCCGCATGTCAAGTGCTCAGTGCTGGACCTCCCACATGTCATACAAGGCGTCGTCTCAACGCATGAGTCAGTTGAGTTTGCTGCCGGCGACATGATGGAATACGTTCCACCAGCTGATGCAGTTCTGCTTAAGGTACTACGTATAATTTATTTATTTTCAAATTTATTTACAGGAAGAAAGACACACTCTACTTCCCGTTCGCATTTATACCAATTCCTCACAAAACTAATTCCTCAAAGAAAAACTTGGGCAACTATACTAGTACATAATGAAAGGCACGACATGAATTGGCAGATTATGTTATGTGAGCGCTTAACAAGAAAATAAACGAGTGGATCCGACAAAAAGAAAAGAATAAACGGGTGGATTAGTGCTTTTTTAAAAATAGTTTGGATTGCTTACCACATGTGTCACATGGTTAGAGTAGTGCTATTTTACTGATAGTTTTTGACTTGTTGGATTGACAGTGTGTGCTACACAACTGGAGCGACCAGGATTGTGTGAAGATCCTGACAAAATGTAAAGAGGCCGTTGCCCAAGGAGCGAAAGCAGGGAAGGTGATAATCATCGATGCTGTTGTTGGATCTCCCTCACACTCACAGCAAGTAGTTGAAGCTCAAGTCTTGATGGATATGCAGATGATGATGCTGTTTATGAGCAAAGAACGTGAGGAACTCAACTGGCAAAAGATATTCACCGAAGCAGGATTTAGTCATTACAAAATACAGCATGTCCTAGGAATGCGATCCATTATCCAACTCTACCCATAGCCTATCCATGGATAGTCCTCTTTTTTTAAAATAAAATGAAACTTTATTCATTAGAAATAACCAATACATCATTTACGAGGATGAGTACAATTTCATTGATAGGCTCCTCGAACCAAACCGAAGGTGATGAAAATCTAGCCAATCTAGCAAGTTCATGTGCTACTCTATTAGCCTCTCTATTACAATGTTCGAATCTAGTCATGGTGAAATCACATACGTAGTGGAAACAGTCATTGAAAATTGCCGCCGCCGCACCCGTTGACTGTCCTCCTTCCTGCATGGTCTCAATCACCTCTAGATTATCTAAGTTGAAGATTAGGCGATTGCACCCCGCCCTTTGCACTAGTGTTAGCCCAAATTTGAGGGCTAAAGCTTCTGCCATCGGAACATCCGCGCAATGGTCAATCTTTTCATTTCCTCCTGCAATAAACCTACCTTTGTCGTCTCGCAAAACCGCCCCCATCGTACCCTTCAGCATGTCCTGATCAAAAGAGGTGTCAACATTGAGTTTCACGAAACCCCTAGAGGGACAATGCCAACCCTCCTTTTTCATGGACGCCTTTGAAGACGATGCATTTACAAAATTGTATGTGAGGGCTATGATCCCCATTCATATCTGAGTTGCATTCTCAATTGTTTCCTTGTGCACTAATTTTCGTCTCTCCCACCATAGATACCAAGCTGAAATAGCTATAATTTCTCGTACATTTTGGTACCCCATAATACGCAAATCTTGATTTGGGAGAACTAAAAGGTATTCCAGTATGGCCTATCCAGCACGATCAACCTCACAAGCTCTATCAATAATCTCATCTATCCCTAGCCTCTTCCAAACCTCCTTTGCTTTAGTACATAGGAAAAACATGTGCTTCGTGTCTTCTACACCCTGATAGCAAGTACTCCCTCCATTCCAAAATAGATGACTCAACTTTGTACTAATTTTAGTACAAAGTTAGTACAAAGTTGGGTCATCTATTTTGGAACAGAGGGAGTAGGAAAAAAGGGCGAGACCTTCATGTGTCTATTAGCAAGTGTTGCCCGGTATGGGAGAGTGCCATGTAACGTACGCCATATAATTTTTTTGACTTTTGTCGGACAGGATAACTTCCATATCTGGCACCAAATAGGGTTAGGTGTGGTTCACCCCGTCCCGTTGGAGCATTATAGTTTACTCCCATACTGATCATTCCACTCCACAGAATAAGCAGACCGTACCGAGACCATACCATTTTTGTATAACTCCAAGCAATGAAATCTGACATGTTATGTTGCGAAAGTGGGATTGAAAGAACCCGTTCAACGTCAATGGGCCACATAGTTTGTCTAATCAGGTCCTCATCCCAATTATTGGAAACAGGGTCAATCAGATCAACCACTCCTGATAACAATTGTCCCTCCTAGGAGTCACAATCTTCCTAGTGGCACAATTTGGGATCCATGTATCTTCTCAAATATTGATGTTACGGAAATAATTTGCTACCCATGGTGGTAGCTACGCACAACCCCAATTTTTATCTCTAGTTATTTTGGACTATGAAAATTAACTCTATAACAAAAATATCGTGACTTTGGACCAGCCAGGCAAACAAACAGGAAATTATGCCAAAAAGACAAGCAAAAAGACTGAGAAAAGTGAGAAAAGACCCTTTCTACACATTGATAAGGCACTATCAAAAAGGTAACAAAAAGACAAAGAGAAGTGAGAAAAAGTCATTTCTATACAATAAAAATGCACTTGTGCCAATGCCATAAGAAACCTGACACCTCATATATAAAAAAGGCACTTATGCTAAAGGGTCTGTAGTTGCCATCCATGCGTGCATAGGTATCACCATGCATAGGAAATCACCTCTCATTGATGTTATGTCCATTTCCCACTCGCCAAATATAGCCACATTTCAGAGTAGTAACGCCTGCCATAATGCTTTGCCAGGTGAAGGAAGCACCATGCTTTGGCTTGGAATTCAGCAAATCGCCATCATGGTAGTACTTGGCCCTTAGAATAGTAGCACACAAGGAATCAGGATTATCAAGGAGACGCCATGCCTGTTTGGCCAGCAGAGCCAGGTTGAAACAGTGGATATCACGGAATCCCATTCCTCCTTGGGTTTTTAGTACACACATTTTCCACTAGGCCATCTAGTGCATCGTCCTCTGGTTCTCCTCGTCTCCCCACCAGAAATGTGTTATTGCGTCAATGATTCCTTTACAATGTTTTTTTAGGAATTTTAAAGACCGACATTGCATAGGTAGGTATGGCTTGGATCACAGCCTTGAGCAGGATCTCCTTCCCCCCGGCAGATAGTAGTTTTTTCTTCCAACCACTAATTTGAAGGAAATATGCCCTAGAGGCAATAATAAAGTTATTATTTATTTCCTTATATCATGATAAAAGTTTATTATTCATGCTAGAATTGTATTAACCGGAAACATAATACATGTGTGAATACATAGACAAACAGAGTGTCACTAGTATGCCTCTACTTGACTAGCTCGTTAATCAAAGATGGTTATGTTTCCTGACCATGGACAAAGAGTTGTTATTTGATTAACGGGATCACATCATTAGTTGAATGATCTGATTGACATGACCCATTCCATTAGCTTAGCACCCGATCGTTTAGTATGTTGCTATTGCTTTCTTCATGACTTATACATGTTCCTATGACTATGAGATTATGCAACTCCCGTGTGCCGGAGGAACACTTTGTGTTCTACCAAATGTCACAACGTAATTGGGTGATTATAAAGGTGCTCTACAGGTGTCTCCAAAGGTACATGTTGGGTTGGCGTATTTCGAGATTGGGATTTGTCACTCCGATCGTCGGAGAGGTATCTCTGGGCCCTCTCGGTAATGCACATCACTTAAGCCTTGCAAGCATTGCAACTAATGAGTTAGTTGTCGGATGATGTATTACGGAACGAGTAAAGAGACTTGCCGGTAACGAGATTGAACTAGGTATTGGATACCGACGATCGAATCTCGGGCAAGTAACATACCGATGACAAAGGGAACAACGTATGTTGTTATGCGGTCTGACCGATAAAAGATCTTCGTAGAATATGTAGGAACCAATATGGGCATCCAGGTCCCGCTATTGTTTATTGACCGGAGACGTGTCTCGGTCATGTCTACATTGTTCTCGAACCCGTAGGGTTCGCACGCTTAAGGTTTCGATGACAGTTATATTATGAGTTTATGCGTTTTGATGTACCGAAGGTTGTTCGGAGTCCCGGATGTGATCACGGACATGACGAGGAGTCTCGAAATGGTCGAGACATAAAGATTGATATATTGGAAGCCTATGTTTGGATATCGGAAGTGTTTCGGGTGAAATCGGGATTTTACCGAAGTACCGGGAGGTTACCGGAACCCCCCGGGAGGTATATGGGCCTTAGTGGGCCTTAGTGGAAGAGAGGAGAGGTAGCCAGAAGTGGGCCGCGCGCCCCTCCCCCCTTGGTCCGAATAGGACAAGGAGAGGGGGCCGGCCCCCCTTCCTCCTCTCTCTCCTCTTTTCCCCCCTTCGCGAATCCTATTCCAACTAGGAAAGGGGGGAGTCCTACTCCCAGAGGGAGTAGGACTCCTCCTGGCGCGCCTCTCCTGGCCAGCCGCACCCCCTCCCTTTGAGCCTTTATATACGGAGGCAGGGGCACCCCCTAGAGACACAAGTTGATCCACGTGATCATATTCTTAGCCGTGTGCGGTGCCCCCTTCCACCATAGTCCTCGATAATATTGTAGTAGTGCTTAGGCGAACCCTGAGACATTAGTACATCAAGATCGTCACCACGCCGTCGTGCTGACGGAACTCTTCCCCGACACTTTGCTGGATCGGAGTCCGGGGATCGTCATCGAGCTGAACGTGTGCTAGAACTCGGAGGTGCCGTAGTTTCGGTGCTTGATCGGTCGGGCCGTGAAGACGTACGACTACATCAACCTAACGCTTCCGTTGTCGATCTACAAGGGTACGTAGATCACACTCTCCCCTCTCGTTACTATGCATCACCATGATCTTGCATGTGCGTAGGAATTTTTTTGAAATTACTACGTTCCCCAACAGTGGCATCCGAGCCTAGGTTTTATGTGTTGATGTTATATGCACGAGTAGAACACAAGTGAGTTGTGGGCGATATAAGTCATACTGCTTACCAGCATGTCATACTTTGGTTCGGCGGTATTGTTGGATGAAGCGGCCCGGACCGACATTACGCGTACGCTTACGCGAGACCGGTTCTCCCGACGTGCTTTGCACATAGGTGGCTTGCGGGTGACAGTTTCTCCAACTTTAGTTGAACTGAGTGTGGCTACGCCCGGTCCTTGCGAAGGTTAAAAAAGCACCAACTTGACAAACTATCGTTGTGGTTTTGATGCGTAGGTAAGATTGGTTCTTGCTTAAGCCCGTAGCAGCCACGTAAAAATTGCAACAACAAAGTAGAGGACGTCTAACTTGTTTTTGCAGGGCATGTTGTGATGTGATATGGTCAAGACATGATGCTAAATTTTATTGTATGAGATGATCATGTTTTTGTAACCGATTTATCGGCAACTGGCAGGAGCCATATGGTTGTCGCTTTATTGTATGCAATGCAATCGCGCTGTAATGCTTTACTTTATCACTAAGCGGTAGCGATAGTCGTGGAAGCATAAGATTGGCGAGACGACAACGATGCTATGATGGAGATCAAGGTGTCGCGCCGGTGACGATGGTGATCACGACGGTGCTTCGGAGATGGAGATCACAAGCACAAGATGATGATGGCCATATCATATCACTTATATTGATTGCATGTGATGTTTATCTTTTATGCATCTTATCTTGCTTTGATTGACGGTAGCATTATAAGATGATCTCTCACTAAAATTATCAAGAAGTGTTCTCCCTGAGTATGCACCGTTGCGAAAGTTCTTCGTGCTGAGACACCACGTGATGATCGGGTGTGATAGGCTCTACGTTCAAATACAACGGGTGCAAAACAGTTGCACAAGCGGAATACTCAGGTTATACTTGACGAGCCAAGCATATACAGATATGGCCTCAGAACACGGAGACCGAAAGGTCGAGCGTGAATCATATAGTAGATATGATCAACATAGTGATGTTCACCAATGAAACTACTCCATCTCACGTGATGATCGGACATGGTTTAGTTGATTTGGATCACGTAATCACTTAGAGGATTAGAGGGATGTCTATCTAAGTGGGAGTTCTTTAAGTAATATGATTAATTGAACCTAAAAATTATCATGAACTTAGTACCTGATAGTATCTTGCTTGTGTATGTTTGATTGTAGATAGATGGCCCGTGCTATTGTTCCGTTGAATTTTAATGCGTTCCTTGAGAAAGCAAAGTTGAAAGATGATGGTAGCAATTACACGGACTGGGTCCGTAACTTGAGGATTATCCTCATTGCTGCACAGAAGAATTACGTCCTGGAAGCACCGCTGGGTGCCAGGCCTGCTGCTGGAGCAACACCAGATGTTATGAACGTCTGGCAGAGCAAAGCTGATGACTACTTGATAGTTCAGTGTGCCATGCTTTACGGCTTAGAACCGGGACTTCAACGACGTTTTGAACGTCATGGAGCATATGAGATGTTCCAGGAGTTGAAGTTAATATTTCAAGCAAATGCCCGGATTGAGAGATATGAAGTCTCCAATAAGTTCTATAGCTGCAAGATGGAAGAGAACAGTTCTGTCAGTGAGCATATACTCAAAATGTCTGGGTATAATAATCACTTGATTCAAATGGGAGTTAATCTTCCAGATGATTGCGTCATTGACAGAATTCTCCAATCACTGCCACCAAGCTACAAGAGCTTCGTGATGAACTATAATATGCAAGGGATGAATAAGACTATTCCCGAGCTCTTCGCAATGCTGAAAGCTGCGGAGGTAGAAATCAAGAAGGAGCATCAAGTGTTGATGGTCAGCAAGACCACTAGTTTCAAGAAAAAGGGCAAAGGAAAGAAGAAGGGGAACTTCAAGAAGAACAGCAAGCAAGTTGCTGCTCAAGAGAAGAAACCCAAGTCTGGACCTAAGCCTGAAACTGAGTGCTTCTACTTCAAGCAGACTGGTCACTGGAAGCGGAACTGCCCCAAGTATTTGGCGGATAAGAAGGATGGCAAGGTGAACAAAGGTATATGTGATATACATGTTATTGATGTGTACCTTACTAATGCTCGCAGTAGCACCTGGGTATTTGATACTGGTTCTGTTGCTAATATTTGCAACTCGAAACGGGGACTACGGATTAAGCGAAGATTAGCTAAGGACGAGGTGACGATGCGCATGGGAAACAGTTCCAAAGTCGATGTGATCGTGGTCGGCACGCTACCTCTACATCTACCTTCGGGATTAATATTAGACCTAAATAAATGTTATTTGGTGCCAGCGTTAAGCATGAACATTATATCTAGATCTTGTTTGATGCGAGATGGTTATTCATTTAAATCAGAGAATAATGGTTGTTCTATTTATATGAGTAATATCTTTTATGGTCATGCACCCTTGAAGAATGGTCTATTCTTATTGAATCTCGATAGTAGTGACACACATATTCATAATGTTGAAGCCAAAAGATGCAGAGTTGATAATGATGGTGCAACTTATTTGTGGCACTGTCGTTTAGGTCATATCGGTATAAAGCGCATGAAGAAACTCCATGCTGATGGACTTTTGGAACCACTTGATTATGAATCACTTGGTACTTGCGAACCGTGCCTCATGGGCAAATGACTAAAACGCCGTTCTCCGGAACTATGGAGAGAGCAACAGATTTGTTGGAAATCATACATATAGATGTATGTGGTCCGATGAATATTGAGGCTCGTGGCGGATATCGTTATTTTCTCACCTTCACAGATGACTTAAGCAGATATGGGTATATCTACTTAATGAAACACAAGTCTGAAACGTTTGAAAAGTTCAAAGAATTTCAGAGTGAAGTTGAAAATCATCATAACAAGAAAATAAAGTTTCTACGATCTGATCGTGGAGGAGAATATTTGAGTTATGAGTTTGGTGTACATTTAAAACAATGCGGAATAGTTTCGCAACTCACGCCACCCGGAACACCACAGCGTAATGGTGTGTCCGAACATCGTAATCGTACTTTACTAGATATGGTGCAATCTATGATGTCTCTTACTAATTTACCGCTATCGTTTTGGGGTTATGCTTTAGAGACGGCTGCATTCACGTTAAATAGGGCACCATCAAAATCCGTTGAGACGACGCCTTATGAACTATGGTTTGGCAAGAAACCAAAATTGTCGTTTCTGAAAGTTTGGGGCTGCGATGCTTATGTGAAAAAGCTTCAACCTGATAAGATCGAACCCAAATCGGAGAAATGTGCCTTCATAGGATATCCAAAGGAGACTATTGGATACACCTTCTATCACAAATCCGAAGGCAAGACTTTTTTTGCTAAGTTCGGAAACTTTCTGGAGAAGGAGTTTCTCTCGAAAGAAGTGAGTGGGAGGAAAGTAGAACTTGACGAGGTAACTGTACCTGCTCCCTTGTTGGAGAGTAATGCATCACAGAAACCTGTTTCTGTGACACCTACACCAATAAGTGAGGAAGCTAATGATAATGGTCATGGAACTTCAGAACAAGATACTACTGAACCTCGTAGATCAACCAGAGTGAGATCCGCACCAGTGTGGTATGGTAATCCTGTTCTGGAAGTCATGCTACTAGATCATGATGAACCTACGAACTATGAAGAAGCGATGGTGAGCCCAGATTCCGCAAAATGGCTTGAAGCCATGAAATCTGAGATGGGATCATGTATGAGAACAAAGTGTGGACTTTGGTTGACTTGCCCGATGATCGGCAAGCGATTGAGAATAAATGGATCTTCAAGAAGAAGACTGACGCTGACGGTAATATTACTGTCTACAAAGCTCGACTTGTCGCAAAAGGGTTTCGGCAAGTTCAAGGGATTGACTACGATGAGACCTTCTCACCCGTAGCGATGCTTAAGTCTGTCCGAATCATGTTAGCAATTGCCGCATTTTATGATTATGAAATTTGGCAGATGGATGTCAAAACTGCATTCCTGAATGGGTTTCTGGAAGAAGAGTTGTATATGATGCAACCAGAAGGTTTTGTCGATCCAAAGGGAGCTAACAAAGTGTGCAAGCTCCAGCGATCCATCTATGGACTGGTGCAAGCCTCTCGGAGTTGGAATAAACGCTTTGATAGTGTGATCAAAGCATTTGGTTTTGTACAGACTTTCGGAGAAGCCTGTATTTACAAGAAAGTGAGTGGGAGCTCTGTAGCATTTCTGATATTATATGTGGATGACATATTACTGATTGGAAATGATATAGAATTTCTGGATAGCATAAAGGGATACCTGAATAAGAGTTTTTCAATGAAAGACCTCGGTGAAGCTGCTTACATATTAGGCATTAAGATCTATAGAGATAGATCAAGACGCTTAATTGGACTTTCACAAAGCACATACCTTGACAAGATTTTGAAGAAGTTCAAAATGGATCAAGCAAAGAAAGGGTTCTTGCCTGTGTTACAAGGTGTGAAATTGAGTCAGACTCAATGCCCGACCACTGCAGAAGATAGAGAGAAAATGAAAGATGTTCCCTATGCTTCAGCCATAGGCTCTATCATGTATCCAATGCTGTGTACCAGACCTGATGTGTGCCTTGCTATAAGTCTAGCAGGAAGGTACCAAAGTAATCCAGGAGTGGATCACTGGACAACGGTCAAGAACATCCTGAAATACCTGAAAAGGACTAAGGATATGTTTCTCGTATATGGAGGTGACAAAGAGCTCATCGTAAACGGTTATGTTGATGCAAGCTTTGACACTGATCCGGACGATTCTAAATTGCAAACCGGATACGTGTTTACATTAAACGATGGAGCTGTCAATTGGTGCAGTTCTAAACAAAGCGTCATGGCGGGATCTACATGTGAAGCGGAATACATAGCTGCTTCGGAAGCAGCAAACGAAGGAGTCTGGATGAAGGAGTTCATATCCGATTTAGGTGTCATACCTAATGCATCGGGTCCAATGAAAATCTTTTGTGACAATACTGGTGCAATTGCCTTGGCGAAGGAATCCAGATTTCACAAGAGAACCAAGCACATCAAGAGACGCTTCAATTCCATCCGGGATCTAGTCCAGGTGGGAGACATAGAGATTTGCAAGATACATACAGATCTGAATGTAGCAGACCCGTTGACTAAGCCTCTTCCACGAGCAAAACATGACCAGCACCAAGGCTCCATGGGTGTTAGGATCATTGCTGTGTAATCTAGATTATTGACTCTAGTGCAAGTGGGAGACTGAAGGAAATATGCCCTAGAGGCAATAATAAAGTTATTATTTATTTCCTTATATCATGATAAAAGTTTATTATTCATGCTAGAATTGTATTAACCGGAAACATAATACATGTGTGAATACATAGACAAACAGAGTGTCACTAGTATGCCTCTACTTGACTAGCTCGTTCATCAAAGATGGTTATGTTTCCTAACCATGGACAAAGAGTTGTTATTTGATTAACGGGATCACATCATTAGTTGAATGATCTGATTGACATGACCCATTCCATTAGCTTAGCACCCGATCGTTTAGTATGTTGCTATTGCTTTCTTCATGACTTATACATGTTCCTATGACTATGAGATTATGCAACTCCCGTGTGCCGGAGGAACACTTTGTGTGCTACCAAATGTCACAACGTAACTGGGTGATTATAAAGGTGCTCTACAGGTGTCTCCAAAGGTACATGTTGGGTTGGCGTATTTCGAGATTGGGATTTGTCACTCCGATCGTCGGAGAGGTATCTCTGGGCCCTCTCGGTAATGCACATCACTTAAGCCTTGCAAGCATTGCAACTAATGAGTTAGTTGTGGGATGATGTATTACGGAACGAGTAAAGAGACTTGCCGGTAACGAGATTGAACTAGGTATTGGATACCGACGATCGAATCTCGGGCAAGTAACATACCGATGACAAAGGGAACAACGTATGTTGTTATGCGGTCTGACCGATAAAAGATCTTCGTAGAATATGTAGGAACCAATATGGGCATCCAGGTCCCGCTATTGGTTATTGACCGGAGACATGTCTCGGTCATGTCTACATTGTTCTCGAACCCGTAGGGTTCGCACGCTTAAGGTTTCGATGACAGTTATATTATGAGTTTATGCGTTTTGATGTACCAAAGGTTGTTCGGAGTCCCGGATGTGATCACGGACATGACGAGGAGTCTCGAAATGGTCGAGACATAAAGATTGATACATTGGAAGCCTATGTTTGGATATCGGAAGTGTTTCGGGTGAAATCGGGATTTTACCGGAGTACCGGGAGGTTACCGGAACCCCCCGGGAGGTATATGGGCCTTAGTGGGCCTTAGTGGAAGAGAGGAGAGGTAGCCAGAAGTGGGCCGCGCGCCCCTCCCCCCTTGGTCCGAATAGGACAAGGAGAGGGGGCCGGCCCCCCTTCCTCCTCTCTCTCCTCTTTTCCCCCCTCCGTGAATCCTATTCCAACTAGGAAAGGGGGAGTCCTACTCCCTCTGGGAGTAGGACTCCTCCTGGCGCGCCTCTCCTGGCCGGCCGCACCCCCCCTTTGAGCCTTTATATACGGAGGCAAGGGCATCCCCTAGAGACACAAGTTGATCCACGTGATCATATTCTTAGCCGTGTGCGGTGCCCCCTTCCACCATAGTCCTCGATAATATTGTAGTAGTGCTTAGGTGAAGCCCTGCGACATTAGTACATCAAGATCGTCACCACGCCGTCGTGCTGACGGAACTCTTCCCCGACACTTTACTGGATCGGAGTCCGGGGATCGTCATCGAGCTGAACGTGTGCTAGAACTCGGAGGTGCCGTAGTTTCGGTGCTTGATCGGTCGGGCCGTGAAGACGTACGACTACATCAACCTAACGCTTCCGTTGTCGATCTACAAGGGTACGTAGATCACACTCTCCCCTCTCGTTGCTATGCATCACCATGATCTTGCATGTGCGTAGGAAATTTTTTGAAATTACTACGTTCCCCAACATAATTTTCTTAACAATATGTTCAATTAGAAATTTAAAGTAGTCTATTTTATCAACACCCACATTTGCTGGCAAGCCCAAGTATTTGTCATTCAGGGCCTCCATCATTATATTGAGCGTTGTACACAAGTGTTATCTGACCTCTACCTTTGTATTGGGGCTAAAGAAAATACCATACTTTTCCACGCTTACCAGTTGTCCCGACGCCGCACAATATAAATCTAGTGCTGATTTTAGGGCCGCCGCATTATGTTGGTTGGCTTTCATCAAGATCAACGAGTCATCCACAAAGAGGAGATTAGTTACTCGTGGGGCATCTCTACAGACTTTAACTCCTGATATGTTCCCGTTCTCCTCAGGATGCGAGAGCAAGGCATTCAACCCTTTCGTGCACAACAGGAATAGGTATGGTGATAGCGGGTCCCCCTGTCTCAACTCTCTAGTAGGCTTAAAACTCTCACTTTCCTCTGCATTTATCCATACTTTGTATTCTACTATTGTGACACATTGCATAATCAAATTAACCCACTCTTGAAGGAAACCCATTTTCAGCATAATCTCCTTTTGAAAAGCCCACTCGACTCTATCGTAAGCTTTGTGCATGTCAAGTTTTATAGCACACAAGCCCTCTCTACCCTCTCTTTTATTCTTGATTGTGTGAAAACATTCGTAGGCAACTAAAATATTATCCGTTATCAATCTACTTGGTACAAAAGCATTTTGTGTTGGACTAATAATTTCTGGTAGAAGGTTCTTCAATCGAGAGGCCACCATTTTTGCAATTATTTTGTATACCACATTACATAAGCTAATTGGCCTAAATTGGGATACCTTTTCTGGTGTGTTAATCTTAGGAATCATCACGATTGCAATATCATTCCAACCATTTGGGATAGTACATGTGTTGATTGCTTTCAGCACCTCCTCAATTAGGTCTTCCCCTAGCATCGGCCAGAACCTTTTATAGAAGATAACGTGGAGTCCATCTGGTCCTGGAGCTTTCAAGTCTCCAATATCAAATAAAGCCTTGCGAACATCTTTCGCGGTATAAGGAGCAAGTAGAGCATTATTTATTTCGTTTGACACTCTCTTACACACAAGTGATAAAACTTCTTGATTCGGATGCTGAACTTCCGATGTGAACAACTTTGTGAAATATTTAGTGATGTGATTCATCAAATCCTTTTTTGTTAACCATTTTCTAGACTCATCTAATAGTTTCTTCATATTATATCTTTTTTCCTAGCCATGATAGCATTATGGAAAAAAGGCGTATTACGATCCCTGTGCATCAACCAGTTCGCTCGTCCTCTTTGTAATCAGAAAATTTCCTCTTGATCCATGATATTTTCAATTAGCACAATAATTTCCTTCCGATGACCTTGAGACTCCGTATTTAATGGGCCCTGCCTTAGTCTCTCCAATTCTTTTTTTAAATTTCCTAATTCTCACCTTTGGTCCCTTTAGAGTTTCCCGGTCCCAGGTATGTAGATCGACATGTATTGCTCTCGTACGATCAACAAGTGATGGTCCAATACCAGCAAGTCTTGCTTTCTCCCAAGATGCCTTAACAATTTCAGTGACCGTCTCTTCCTTCAACCACCTCGCCTCAAACTGTTTAACCCGCCCCTCTGGTTGTTTAAAGTTTTTTCTCCATCCAAGTAATCTGTATCCAGTACGATTGGGCGGTGGTCAGAATGAACATGTTCTTCGTTGATTACTACTGCTCGTGGAAATTTGTTTGCCCATGCTATATTACAGACCCTCCGATCAAGACGTTCACGTATTTCGCCTCTCCAAGTGAACAGGTCACCCGTATAGCCAAGGTCATCCAGCCCGCAATCCATTAGGCATTCACGAAATTCTCTCATCATACCAAGTGGTCTAGCCATACCACCCTCTTTTTCTAACGGGTATAAAATTTCATTAAAGTCCCCCGAAACAACCCAGGGGTGATTGCCCTTACTATATAGATTTCGAATATCGTCCTAAGAAAGATGGCGCTCATTCCATTTCGGACGACCATAGAAACCCATGAACCGCCAGTGAACCACTTCCTCATTCATAAAAACAATATCAATAAAGTGGGGCAAGACATAGTTCAACTCGATTTTATCCGACTTATGGTAAAACAAAACTAGGCCACCAGTCTTACCATCGCTTTCCACTACAAACATAGAATCAAAACCTAAATTACGACGAAGCTCATCGGCTTTACAATTATTCAAATGGGATTCAGAAAGGAAAATTAAATATGCCCTTGTACGCTCCTGTAGGTCCAGAAGCTCACGAACTACCGTGTTGGAGAGCATACCATGGAAGTTCCATCCTAGGATTTTCATTTGTCCTAGCGATCCTCCTCCTCAGAGGCCGCCAACGTGCCAATCTTGTCTTTCTCTTCGCCAACCGATTCCACTCCCTGTAGAACGTACTCTTCTTCCTTCTCGTCGGTCTCCTTTGCGACGTGTGTAACCCCGCCCTCCTCGTCCTGGACAGCTACAACTCTACCCGTACACACCCGTTTGGATGAGACGGTTACATCACCAGATAACATGCGCTCATAGCTATCCATCTCCTTTTCAAAGGAAAACTCTAAGTCACTACCTGTCGGCTGAATCCCAAAAGAATGCCCCCCTTTTTTCCCCTAGTGCTTGCTTGTGGGCATCCTCAGCTCTCTTTGCCCCCCTTTTTTGTCTTTCTTTTTTGAGTTGCCCTGCATAGAGTTCTTAGTTGCACTGAATGTAAAGCGTACGACATTATTTTTCGTACCACCACCTGTCGTATCAATCCTTGCGGCCACCGCGTTGGACAGCGCCTCTAGCACTGATGACCCACAAGTATAGGGGATCTATCATAGTCCTTTCAATAAGTAAGAGTGTCGAACCCAACGAGGAGCAGAAGGAAATGATAAGCAGTTTTCAGTAAGGTATTCTCTGCAAGCACTGAAATTATCGGGAACATATAGTTTTGTGATAAGGTAATTTGTGACGGGTAACAAGTAAGAAAAGTAAATAAGGTGCAGCAAGATGGCCCAATCCTTTTTGTAGCAAAGGACAAGCCTGGACAAACTCTTATATAAAGGAAAATGCTCCCCAGAACACATGGGAATTATCGTCAAGCTAGTTTTCATCACACTCATATGATTCGCGTTCGCTACTTTGATAATTTGATATGTGGGTGGACCGGTGCTTAGGTACTGCCCTTCCTTGGACAAGCATACCACTTATGATTAACCCCTCTTGCAAGCATCCGCAACTACAAAAGAAGTATTAAGGTAAACCTAACAATAGCATGAAACATATGGATCCAAATCAGCCCCTTACGAAGCAACACATAAACTAGGGTTTAAGCTTCTGTCACTCTAGCAACCCATCATCTACTTATTCTTCCCAATGCCTTCCTCTAGGTCCAAACAATGGTGAAGTGTCATGTACTCTACGTTCACATGACACCACTAGAGGAAAGACAACATACATCTCATCAAAATATCGAACGAATACAAAATTCACATGACTACTTATAGCAAGACTTCTCTCATGTCATCAGGAACAAACGTAACTACTCACAAATCATATTCATGTTCATAATCAGAGGGGTATTAATATGCATAAAGGATCTGAACATATGATCTTCCACCAAGTAAACCAACTAGCATCAACTACAAGGAGTAATCAATACTACTAGCAACCCACAGGTACCAATCTGAGGTTTTGGGACAAAGATTGGATACAAGAGATGAACTAGGGTTTGAGATGAGATGGTGCTGGTGAAGATGTTGATGGAGATTGACCCCCTCCCGCTGAGAGGATCGATGGTGATGATGATGGTGATGATTTCCCCCTCACGGAGGGATGTTTCCCCGGCAGAAAAGCTCCGCCGGAGCCCTAGATTGGTTCCGCCTCGTGGTGGCGGAGTTTCGTCCCGAAAGCTTGCTTATGATTTTTTTTCTCGGACGAAAGACTTCATATAGCCAAAGATGGGCACCGGAGGCCTGTCAGGGGGCCCACGAGACAGGGGGGCGCGCCCAGGGGGTAGGTGATACGTCTCCGTCGTATCTACTTTTTCAAACACTTTTGCCCTTGTTTTGGACTCTAACTTGCATGATTTGAATGGAACTAACCCGGACTGAAGCTGTTTTCAGGAGAATTGCTATGGTGTTATTTATGTGCAGAAAAAAACGTTCTTGGAATGACCTGAAACTTCACGGAACAACTTTTCAGAAATAATAAAAAATCCTCGCAAAAGATGAAGGCCAGGGGGCCCACCACCTGTCCACGAGGGTGGGGCGCGCCCCCCTACCTCGTGGGCCCCCCTGGAGCTCCTCTGGCCTCAACTCCAACTCTATATATTTGGTTTCGGGAAGAAAAAAATCAGATAGAAGGATTCATCGCGTTTTATGATACGGAGCCGCCGCCAAGCCCTAAAACCTCTCGGGAGGGCTGATCTAGAGTCCATTCGGGGCTTCGAAGCGGGGAATCTGTCGCCATCATCATCATCAACCATCCTCCATCACCAATTTCATGATGCTCACCGCCGTGCATGAGTAATTCCATCGTAGGCTTGCTGGACGGTGATGGGTTGGATGCGATTTATCATGTAATCGAGTTAGTTTTGTTAGGGTTTGATCCCTAGTATCCACTATGTTCTGAGATTGATGTTGCTATGACTTTGTTATGCTTAATGCTTGTCACTAGGGCCCGAGTGCCATGATTTCAGATCTGAACCTATTATGTTTTCATCAATATATGAGAGTTCTTGATCCTATCTTGCAAGTCTATAGTCACCTATTATGTGTTATGATCCGTTAACCCCGAAGTGACAATAATCGGGATACTTACCGGTGATGACCATAGTTTGAGGACTTCATGTATTCACTATGTGCTAATGCTTTGTTCCAGTACTCTATTAAAAGGAGGCCTTAATATCCCTTAGTTTCCATTAGGACCCCGCTGCCACGGGAGGGTAGGACAAAATATGTCATGCAAGTTCTTTTCCATAAGCACGTATGACTATATTCGAAATACATGCCTACATTACATTGATGAATTGGAGCTAGTTCTGTGTCACCCTAGGTTATGACTGTTACATGATGAACCGCATCCGGCATAATTCTCCATTACTGATCCATTGCCTACGAGCTTTCCATATATTGTTCTTCGCTTATTTAATTTTCCGTTGCTATTACTATCATCACTACAAAATACCAAAAACACTACTTTTACTACTGTTACCTTTTGCTATCGTTACCACTACTATCATATTACCTTGATACTAAACACTTTGCTGCAGATATTAAGTCTCCAGGTGTGGTTGAATTGACAACTCAACTGCTAATACTTGAGAATATTCTTTGGCCCCCCTTGTGTCGAATCAATAAATTTGGGTTGAATACTCTACCCTCGAAAACTGTTGTGATCCCCTATACTTGTGGGTTATCAGTAGGGCGCGCCCCCACCCTCGTGGCCAGGGTGTGGGCCCCCTCTGGTCAATTCTTTCACCAATATTTTTTTAATTCCAAAACATGCTCCCGTGAAGTTTCAAGACTTTTGGAGTTGTGCAGAACAGGTCTCTAATATTTGCTCTTTTTCTAGCCCAGAATTCCAGCTGCCGGCATTCTCCCTCTTCATGTAAACCTTGTAAAATAAGAGAGAATAGGCATAAGTATTGGGACATAATATGTAGTAACAGCCCATAATGCAATAAATATCAATATAAAAGCATGATGCAAAATGGACGTATCAAGCACCCCCGGCCGGAAGAGGAGGCTGCCATTATCACCCCCAGGCGCTGGGACCTGGCTGGGCGTCCCCTGTGATTGAGTGCAAGTGACCGTCTGACCCGCCAGGAGGGCTTGGACCGAGTCGACAGTAGCCTGCAGCTACTGGTCTTGCATCCCCTCCTGGCGCAAGTCCTCCGGGGCTACTTGGCCCTGGACCTCATGGTCCCGCCCGGCAAGAGCAGCCATTGCGCCCTCCTGGTCCTCCTAACCAAGTGACGCGCCTTCCAATGCGGGCGGTAAGACCCCCCAAGCTCGGCCCTCCTGGCCGGTGGTCATCTTGACGGAAGAGCCGACCTCCTTATCGGAGACCGTGAGACCACCCACGGCAGTGGCCACCTTGACGACGTCGGCGGGTTTGGCGATGTTGTTGTCGACGATGCCTGTAGACGTATGCTTGCCACCACGAGAGTAGTTCCTGAAGAGGAGACCCCTCCTACTAGTACCTTGGTGATACGTCTCCAACGTATCTATAGTTTTTGATTGTTCCACTACAGGAATCCAGTACTTTGCCGTCTGCCACGGCGGACGGCAAAGGCATGGACGGCTGACGACAAACAGCGACGGCAAAGACAGGGTCGGCAAACAGGTCCTTTGCCGTCTGCTTCTTATGGCGGACGACAAAGAGCCCTTTGCCTACAGCGGCGGACGGCAAAGAGGAGGGACGGCAAAATACTGCACGTTAGTCCGTTAGGCACGTTAGTCCTTTGCCGTCTGCTTCTTATGGTGGACGGCAAAGATCCCTTTGCCAATCAGCTTAGCTTTGCCGTCCGCCATGGTAGGCAAATTTGCCAAATGGCCCATCCCTCAGGAAGCACAGGTGGGCGCCACGTGCCCCCTTTGCCGTCTGCCACCGACGGCAAAGGGGTCTTTGCCGTCTGCCGCGGACGGCAAAGGGGTCTTTGCCATCTGCACTACCTCTTTTTTATTCTGTTTTTCTTATATCCAACAATTATCACAGCAAATATATCACAGCACATATATATCCATCACACAAATATCCAGCACATATATATCCAACATAATAAATATCCATCCATACATACATAGTAGGTTGCACATAGTTCCATCGATCCATACATATTACAATATGCAAAGTTTCATCATAGCAATCTAGTTTCATCATAGCAAGCGAGCAGAATACAAGAAGTGCATCAAAGGAAAAAACAAGCAATCCATCATAGGAAGCTGGCTTCCGTGAAGTGAATGAAACCTGCAAATGACAAATAAGAAAGTTAGAAAAAGAAGACTAGAAGAAAAAGAATAGAAGAAGAAGAATAGAAGAAGAAGAAGACTAGAAGAAGAAGTATATGCCATTTATTAGCTAACTTGGGTGAAATGTATCATTTATGAGCTAACCTAGGTGAAATGGGTAGTTTATGAGCTATCCTAGGTGAAATGGATCATTTTGGAGCTAAGTTAGGTGAAATGGGTCGTTTATGAGCTAACCTAGGTGAAATTGATCATTTTGGAGCTAACCTGGGTGAAATTGATCATTTTGGAGCTAACTTAGTTGAAATGGGTCGTTTATGAGCTAACTAAGGTGAAATGCCACGTTTTTGAGCTAACTAAGGTAAAATGGATCGTTATTGAGCTAACGTAGGTGAAATGGGTCATTTTAAAGCTAACGTAGGTAAAATGGATCATTTAGGAGCTAATCTACGTAAAATGGGTCATTTTAGAGCTAACTTGGATAAATTGGATCACTTGTAAGCTAACTAAGGTAAAATGAGTCATTTTAGAGCTAACTTAGGTAAAATGGATCGTTTATGAGCTAACTAAGCTAATTATGCAATTTTGACATAAGTAAGCTAAGTACATATCGTTTTAGAGCTAACTTAGGTAAAATGGATGGTTTATGAGGTCAGTAAGCTTATTAAGTCATTTTGGAGGAAAAGAAGCTAACTCTAGGTCATTATGGTAAGCATATTGGAGGAAATAAAGCTAAGTCTAGGTCTTTATGCATTTGTTAAGAAAAACACTAGAGAAACTTACCGTGATCACGAAGGTGTAGGAGCGGGCTGGCTCGCGCCGGTAGCTGGAGAAGGATCGTGCGATGCGTTTCTGGAGTTAAGCTGCACCAAAGATCATTTCCAATGTCTCGTTAGCATTATGACACTCAAATGTTAAGACTAGCAAGTAATGTCCATTCAAATTAAACTCACCGTGCTCCCAGGAGAAATCACTGGCATCGGCGGAGCGGTCTGACCGGACTTCTAGTTAGTAATGAGACTCAAATGTTAAGACTAGCAAGTAATCTGCAGAAGAAACTTACCACAAGGAGCTCGTACATGGCCCTTGCCTGCATGTCATTCCGTGCCCTCTCCTCCTCCAACATCTTTGTCGTCCTCTCCTCCAATTTCCGCTGCCTCTCCGTCGCCTCCGCCAGAAGTTTCTCCGTTCTATCTCTCTCACTCTGTATAGCAACCTACAACACCACTCACATGACCATTTGTAATCATTGATGGAAGCACACACAATGTAATGGAGAAAGATAGCAGAGTACGTATAACTAACCTTGAAGGCAAGTTGGACTGGCCGTTCATGAGGCCTTATCTCAGGAGCGGAGCTCGACTGGCGCGCCTTGATCTTTAGGAGAGTGCTAGGACAACGGATAAGTCCATCTCCCATGGCTATGGAGCCATGGGACCTCCTGCCACCAGATATCATCAGCAGCTCTGTATCAATGGGACCCTGGCTCGGGTTAAAGTCCTCCCCTTTCCTCGCCTTCCCCTGATCTCTATATTGCACGAGCTTGTCGTGGGCGGAGATGTTGGTGAAGTTCTTTGGATCATCGAGGTCAGACGTAGAGAATGCCTTGACTTTCTTGTAAGGGCCAGTGTGGGCCATGTCATACAAGTCGTACACCTCTAGCACCTTATCCGCCTTATTGTAGCATGCCTGAAAGAGAGAAACAAAGTAAATTAGTAATTAAAGGGCTAAAGCTAGCATGATGAATGAATTGCATGAATCATGAAGCAAACCACATACCCCGTTCCGCCCGTACTGAAATAAGTTGGAGCTGCCTTGGTGGTGTGGCACACCTTCCATTTGGGCACGTTTGTCCTTGGCCTCTTTGTGGGTGGCCAGCCATTCTTTTGAGCACCATGCATTGACCAACACCTCCCAACAATCCATCCGATCCGCACACCATCTCGGAGGGGCCTAAGTTAGCAAATAGACACTTGAGCGCTACGGCTATGAATTACTAAATGAAGGAAGTAAGTACAAGGCCTTAAGAATTACCTTCATGTACTGCTCCTTACTCAAGAACTTATCGCGGCACTCCTGCTTGGGCTTCTTGATACCACGCCCGGCGTAGTAGTCTCGAACAGCCTGCACCCGAACCTCATACCGTAAGTTCTGAAGTAGGTGCTTGCACTCCTTGTGGATAACATCTGCCGCCTCCTCCTCGTATCCCTCCTCACACCTGTAGAATGTCTGCAATCAAATGAGACAATATTGATTAGTACAATTAATAACTAGCTAGTTGAAGATTTTTAATTGTGTAAAGGAGCAATTGCCCAGAACTTTCTGATTACCACGTCTGCCCTCGTCTCGCACAAGACACCGTCGATAATCTCACCCGGCGGGGCCGGGGCAGCCAAGTAGTGCTCCCAAGTCAATCCAACCTCTGGAAGCCGACCCTCACCAGGCAACGTGACAAACCCCGGGAAGTTTTGTCGAATCAGAACTCCAAGGACGGAGTTAGGCCGGCGGACACTTTCATGGTGGTCCCAACCCCTGCAGCATGACAAGGCCAACACATCAGTTATTTGAAGAAACGTGAATGCAGAAGGTACAAAAAGATTAAATGCACTTACCTCTCCCCATCAGGGAAAATCAACCACCTCTGCTCGTGGGTTGCCGGCACAGACGGGAGCCGTGTACCACCACGCTGGTAGACGTTGCCCCCCTCCTCCTCAAAATTAGTCGGCTCCCCGCCATCGTCAGCATGGCCACTCGGCTCCCCACCATCATCAGCATGGCCACTCGGCTCCTCAGGCTGACCCAACCAGTTACCCCATCCAGACGTGTGCTCCTCCGGGGTCTCGTGGGCCGAAGGCCCGTCGACCCGAGGCTCGTGGGACGAAGACCCGTGGACCGGAGTTCGTGCAGCCTCCTCCTCAGACGAGTCCACCCTAGCAGTCACGTGCTCGGGTGAAACAGCTAGGGGCGGCGGCGAGGAAGGCGCCGTAAGAGTCACCCTACCTCCTCTCCCGCGACCACGTGCTCCACCTCCTCTCTTCTTCTTACCTCGTCCCCTGCTGGGCACCGCGGCCGACAAAGAAGGGCCCGGCGGTGTCGCCATACTGTCCAACAACGCTCGGCGGAGAGGTGCGTGTGGAATGGAAGACCTCGCACCACGCGCTGACGAAGAAGGGGCCTCGGCGCGCTCCCGACCAGCGTCCACCATCTTTCAACACCTGCCATGACAAAGAATAAACGAAATTAGTACAACATAAAAAAAAGTACCGACATGAATAATAATATGTATATCACTTAAGTGTATCATCATCAAGTACAACATAAAAAAATTGAATACCTGACACTACTAATAATCTCGATTAGTATCATCAATAAATGCATAATCATCATCATCACTATAATCAATGATGGGCTCATAGGGTTCATTGGCATCAACATGTGCAAGGCCACCTTGATGTAATCAGTCAAGCATTGACAGGTCATCCGCAGCAGTAACCTCTTCTTGTTCCGGCTCTTCTTGTTCCTCCTCTGGGGTGATGTCGGATTCATTGTCGCTGTCTACTTCAATGCTTTGGGGTGAAGTATATCGGTTCTTGAAACGCTTTTTGGAAAGACGTGTCTCTTGGAAGAATTCTCCTTCATATGTGTCTGGGTTAATGTGAGGTTCATAATCCTCTTCCTTTGGGGGAGAAAGTCTAGCACGTGGCGGCACTTCATAAACGACATCCCAACCTTTCAGATTTGGATTAGTTTGGCAGGCCCACGGTAGATAGAATACTTGGGTCGCCTGTTGAGCCGTAATATAGACATTAGGAACATCTAAATGGGTGCTTTGGTTGATTTCAACTAGCCCTATATGTTCATGAGTCCTTCTAGTCTCCTTCGGCTCAAACTTTTTCCACGCAACACCATCCGATGTGTGTACCATCATCAGATTCCCATCTGCATCTAGTTCGGTTCTTTTGCTTGTTTTGTGCCATGTCATCTGTCTGGCCGTCTCTTCAACCATGAAAAGACGTTGAAGTCTTGGTACGATTGGCATATACCGAAGAACACTAACGGGGATTTTGGTCTGTGTCTTCTCACCCATACCGTTGTTTACCACGATATACCTGGAAGACTTGCAAATGGGACAATAGTTCAAGTCCGCATAGTCAAACCTAAATAAGGCACATCCTTTCTCATAGACATGTATCTTCTCATAGGGCATCTTCAGTGCACGGATCATTTTGTCCGACTGATACAGGTTTGCAGGCATTACATGGCCTTTGGGTAGAAAGCGTCCAAATACTGTCATAATTGCGTCATAGCATTCTCTGCCCAAGTTGAACTGAGCCTTCAGAGCCATTACTTGTGAGATGGCATCCAACTGACAAAGCTCAGTGTGCTCGTGGAGCGGACGTTTTGAAGACTCCAACATTTCATTGAAGGCCTTTGCAGATTCCTCCATCTCCTCGTCCGAATCCCGAGTATCATCATAGTCTTGCACCATGTTTTCCATCCCGGTACCATGCTCGTCGGTGCAACGACGATCCACCTCAGCTCGGTCACGTTGGGCAGACTCACCATGAAATGGCCACACCGTATAATCGGGCGTAAAACCACTCTTCTGCAGGTGTTTGCCCATTTCAGCCTCTGTCCTCTTTTCCCAATTGCCGCACCGGAAACAGGGGCACCAGGTTTTCTTCTGGCCATTTGCAAATGCGGCTTGCACAAACCCCTTGGTTTTTGTGAACCATTCAGCACTCCATTTGTTCTGACCAGTGTGACCGGTATACATCCACGCACGATCACTCATCTTGACTTTCAGAGCTACTAGACACACAACAATTATATATGTAATTCACCATGTATATATTCATCAGTTGATCTACTTTGTCAATTTTATTACGTCCATGCAACCTACACTCTAATAGGTAATGATAGGTCCTAATCCCACCCGTGTATGTGTAGATTGGGTTCATTTTCCCATGCTATGCTTCGGATCCGACGCAAAATTTCGGCAGCACCTCCCCGTTGTTCTCCTGATACACGTCTCTGCAATAAACAGAGAGGATGTGTACCCGGAGAACAACAGGGGAGGCACTGACGAAATTTATGCGTCGGATCCAGAGCAAAGCATATGGGAAAACAAACCCAATCTACACATACTCGGGCTGTCCATGGATAGCGTTGGACAATTCGAAAGAATCAAGGTTATAAATATGCAAATGCATGCATATTTATAACTATGACGCTTTCGAACGAGAGACACATATTGGTTATGCATACTGATGATTCAAGACACATATATAGCTAGCTATCAAGTTTCATCGGAATAGATCAAATAATTAATGGGGGAGGAGGACATGTCATTTGTGCTCACCCACGAACGAAGGGGCAGAGCTCGTCAAACGCACGGCGAGGTCGTCGAACACCAAACCTCGCAGCGATGAAACAACTGCACATTTAAAACTACCCGATCAACACAATTATATATGATGTTTTTCATAACAAAATCGAAAAATATATGACCTAACTAATAATTCACAAATATATGACCCCGTCGGCCTCTGGAAGGCCAAAGAACACCTTTTCGGGAGGTGTTGGGGGTCGGGGTGTCGTGTCAGTGTCGGGGTCGGGGGGTCGGGGTGTCGTGTCGGTGTCGGGGTGCCGTGTCGGGGTCGGGGTGCTGTTTCGGGGTCGGGGTGACGTGTCGGGGTCGGGTTGTCGGGGTCAGGGGGTCGGTTGTCGGGGTCGGGGTGTCGGGTCAGGCTCGGTGTCGGGATGTCGGGTCAGGCTCGGGGTCGGGGTGTCGGGGTCGGGGTCGATCGGGGTCTCGCGGTCGGGGTGCCGGGTCGGGGTCGGGGTGCCGTGTCGGTGTTGGGGTCGGGGTGTCGGGTCAGGCTCGGGGGCGGGGTGTCGGGGTCGGGGTCGGGGTCGGGGTCGATCGGGGTGTCGGGGTCGGGGTCTCAGGGTCGGGGTGTCATGTCGGGGTGTCGGGTCGGGTCGGGTTTTTTTCCTCTTTTTTCCTTTTCTTCTTCTTCCTTTTCTTTCCTTTTCCTTCTTCTTCTCCTTCTTCTTCCTCCTTTCCTTTTTCCTCTTCTTCTTCTCCTCCTCTCCTCTTTTTTCTTCTTCTTCCTTTCCTTTTTCCTCTTCTTCTTCTTCCTTTCCTTTTTCCTCTTCTTCTTCTCCTCCTCTCCTCTTTTTTTTCTTCTTCTTCTTTCCTAAAACTAAACTAAACCTAAACCTAAACCTAAAACTAAATCTAAATCTAAACTAAACATAAACCTAAAACTAAAAAAACAAAAAAAAGGAAAAAACTAAATCTAAACCTAATACTAAACTAAAACTAAACCTAAACCTAAAACTAAAACTAAATCTAAACTAAACATAAACCTTAAACTAAAAAAAACAGAAAAAAAAAGAAAAAAAGAGGAGGAGAGCTCACCTGGGGTAGGGCCGGTGGAGGAGGTGGCCGATGGAGGAGGGGGCGGGCGGCCTGGGGCGGCGGCGCCGGGCGGCAGTGGCGACGGGGCCGGGCCCGGCCGGGGCGGTGGGGTGCGGGGGGGGGGCGCCGGGGTGTGGCGGCGCCGAGACGGCAGGGCGGCGGGGGCGACGGGGCGGGGGACCGATGGGGCGACGACGCCGGGTGGCAGTGGCGACGGGGCGGGGGGCCGGTGGGGCGGCGGGGTGGTGGGGCGACGGGGCGGCGGCGAGTGGTGGGGGCGGCGGCGCGCGTGTGAGGGAGAGAAACACACAGAGAGAAAGAGGGCGGGGTGGGGCGCGGCCGTTAACGTTATGTTAAATCTTTGCCGTCCGCCCCCCTTTGCCGTCCGCTTATTTGCTCTTTGCCGTCTGCTAGCAGACGGCAAAGAGGGGGGCCCATTAAGTTTTTTTAAGCAGCTCATCAGTGGGGCCCCCTCCCTCTTTGCCGTCTGCTAGCCGACGGCAAAGAAGGTCTTTGCCATCAGCCAGTTCTTTGCCGTCTGCTTTTGGGTAGCTGATGGCAAAGAGCTTCTTTGCCGTCTGCTAGCAGACAGCAAAGAGCTGGCAGATGGCAAAGTAGCTGATTTCAGTAGTGTTCCATGCTATTATATTATCAACCTTGGATGTTTTATATGCATTTATATGCTAATTTTTGTATGATTTTTTGGACTAACCTATTAACCGAAAGCCTAGTGCCAGTTTCTGTTTTTTCCTTATTTTTGAGTATCGCAGAAAAGAAAAATCAAACGGAGTCCAATTGACCTGAAATTTCACGGAGATCATTTTTGGACCAGAAGAAGCCCACGGAGTATCGGCGATGGGCCAGAAGAGTCCCGAGGCCACCACGAGGGTGGGGGCGCGCCCAACCCCACTGGGCGCACCCCCTACCTCGTGGCCAACTTGGGGACCCCCCCTGATTTGTTCCTGACTCCAACACCTCTTATATAACCCCAAACTTCCAGAAAGAAACCTAGATCGGGAGTTCCGCCGCCGCAAGCCTCTGTAGCCACCGAAAACCAATCTAGACACGTTTCGGCACCCTGCCGGAGGGGGGAATCCCTCTCTGGTGGCCATCTTCATCATCCCGGCGCTCTCCATGACGAGGAGTGAGTAGTTCACCCTCGGGGCTGAGGGTATGTACCAGTAGCTATGTGTTTGATCTCTCTCTCTCTCTCTCTCTTGTGTTCTTGATTCGACACGATCTTGATGCATCACGAGCTTTGTTATTATAGTTGAATCTTATGATGTTTCTCCTCCTCTACTCTCTTGTGATGAATTGAGTTTTCCCTTTGAAGTTATCTTATCGGATTGGGTCTTTAAAGATTTGAGAACACTTGATGTATGTCTTGCATGTGCTTATCTGTGGTGACAATTGGATATCACGTGATCCACTTGATGTATGTTTTGGTGATCAACTTGCGAGTTCGATGACCTCGTGAACTTATGCATAGGGGTTGGCACACGTTTTCGTCTTGACTCTCCGGTACAAGCTTTGGGGCACTCTTTGAAGTTCTTTGTGTTGGTTGAATAGATGAATCTGAGATTGTGTTATTCATATCGTATAATCATATCCACGGATACTTGAGGTGACATTGGAGTATCTAGGTGATATTAGGGTTTTCATTGATTTGTGTCTTAAGATGTTATTCCAGTATGAACTCTAGGATAGATTGAACGGAAAGAATAGCTTCGTGTTATTTTACTACGGACTCTTGAAATAAATCGATCAGAAAGGATAACTTTGAGGTGGTTTCGTATCCTACAATAATCTCTTCGTTTGTTCTATGCTATTAGTGACTTTGGAGTGACTCTTTGTTGCATGTTGAGGGATTGTTATATGACACAATTATGTTGAGAGAACTTGCACTAGTGAAAGTATGAACCCTAGGCCTTGTTTCAACGCATTGCAATATCATTTTCGCTCACTTTTATCACTAGTAAATGCGCATGGGCAACACAGGTTAATATTTAGGCAATATATTAATTCCACGTGGATATTAGGTATGCTAGTTGTGTGTTAATCTTGTGATTAGTGTAATATTTGGTAATGATATTAATTGCATGTTAAACACGTTTAACGCTCACCATTGGAGCAGTCAAGGTCGTTGGATTAACTTCGTTCGATGGTCGAGATACGTCGGATCTGCCCCTTTGGGTCTTTTTACATTGGTATAGATTAGTTACCTTACTATTTTTATATTTTCATATTACAAAAACCTATATCTAACATCCATATTGTACTTGTATCACCATCTCTTCGCCGAACTAGTGCACCTATACAATTTACCATTGTATTGAGTGTGTTGGGGACACAAGAGACTCTTTGCTATTTGGTTGCAGGGTTGTTTGAGAGAGACCATCTTGAGACCATCTTCATCCTACACCTCTCATGAATTGATAAACCTTAGGTCATCCACTTAAGGGAAATTTACTACTGTCCTACAAACCTCTGCACTTGGAGGCCCAACAACGTCTACAAGAAGAAGGTTGTGTAGCAGACATCACTTGGCTCTTCCAGTAAGGCTCAACACTAAGGTTTTTTGGGAAGCAAACTACTCTCTCCTCACTTGGGATTTTACAAAATCTCTCAGAAGTATGACCTACTATCCCACAACACTCACAGTACAAAGGTTGCTTCTTATACTTTACATCAAATTTAAGAATCTTCGAGCTGCCTAAAGGGGTAATCACTACAGAGCTCTTCAGAGGTTCATGCAATAAAATCTTCACCCGCACACGCAAATGTTTTTCAACAATAATATGGTTACGATGCGATACCTCCAGCACCTCTCCCAGTTGATCCTTAGGAGACCACCTTACATTCTCCGTCTTGAGCTCGAACGGGAGGTCGCGTACCTGGAACCATATGGTCATGACGCCAAGGTCAACCTCCGTCGAGTCGCCCTTGCTGTTGAACTCGGCGAAGATGAGGCCGTCCCGCTTGAAGTGTCATGGCTGTGCCTTAAGCACAAACCGGCAGTCACTCTCAGCGGCTAAGTTGAGAATGAACCTCCCGTTGTCGCTGGCCACCTCTTGGATGATGATGACCCCTTGGTTCTTCCAAATCGTGTTCCAAAGGCCGTCGACAATGACCCTTGGATTAACCTTGAAGGGGGAGAGGAGGCGCCTGACCACCAGAAAACCGCTGACGGCCTTGCGAGCCGCCTCCATGTCGATGACGAGAGGCGTGTTGTTGCCATGGGAGCGCCTCGACACCATCTTCCCCAGCCGATCGGGAGAAGGCTGGATCAGGGAGACCCTAGCCCCGATCATTGCCGGCTGAGATCACAACTCCTCTGCCGCGGCAAGCACCCATCCCGCGCTCACCATACCCTCCATCACCGCCTCCACTGACCTCTCTTTCATCTCACCCCCATCAGTCATGGTGTTCACCACTGAACTCGGGTTCGAGTGCGAGGAAACTGTATGCAGAGAAGACTGATTCGAGAAACTACGTACGCGAGGAACAGGGGTGTCCCCTATTGCCAAAGATATAGCACCTCTTGTCCCCCACCCTCAAATCCTCCAATCCATAATTGATACAATTAACAGAAATTAAATGCCCTTGATTAGTCTGTTTCCTAACAATTCCAATGGAACTCCCTCTTTTTTTGCCATTACAATTAAAATCAACATCTCCCCCGATCAAATCCGAAGCTACAATCGCTCCCCCTGATTCCTCTCCCTATTTCCTAAGAAAATTGGATATCCTGCCAAAGGCACCGGCTCCATATGGCAGTCCGCAGAGTCTGAATCAACGGCTTCCAAAGAAGCGCCCAACACCAGATCCTTTGGTATCTTTGTCTTACTTGACCGGATCGAAACTCCCGCATCAATAGTAGGAAGGAACTCACCTGCCAGGGATCCCTCACGCACTGTCTCCGTGGCCGCCAGATCGCCATAGCGATCGCGGGAGCCCCCGGGTTTTTTTTGCCAAAGTTCCAGCTTGCGGCTTTTCCACCTATCCATGGATAGTCCTTTTTCCTCATATTGCGCTATCCATTTTATACTTTCCGCTACCACGGGGATACGTAATAGTCATTAAATTTATGCATTTCATTCAAAGGATCCAAATTCGCCAGGGATATGTAATAATTATTAAATTTAGTACTTCATTCAAAAGTCTGAATTCGAGAGGGATGTGTAATAATTAATAAACTTGTGTACCTCATTCAAAAGAACGGACAATATATTTCAACAAACAATATCAATGCTACATTGGTGCTCGAGGAACTTGATTGTCCTAGCTATTGACCCTTTGGATCTCGGCTACAATTTTCAGGATCCTGAAAGCATGCACCTGCTGCCAAAAGATCGAGCCCCTAGAGTTCCTTCCTATGAAGTCCGCAGTTACGGCCGACCACGCATCACGCGACAACTCATCGTCGATCACCGAGTACCTCGTCATCGTGCTTTACTCTAGAAAACAACAAGAAGTTCGACAAAAAAGCTCAATGAAATTTGACCGAACACCTGTCGGGCGTGGTATCCGCCATGGACATCGTCGGCAGAGGGGCGGAGGGATCCTGGGTGGACGGTGGCGTAGTCCAAGGAGGGCATGCGCATTGGTGGGGTTGTGGACGTCCTATGATACCTGGACGGTGGCCGGAGATGTACGGCCGCGGCGACATCGGACGAGGAAGGTGCATATGCAAAGCAAGGGGAAAGCAAAGGTGGATTGGAAGAAAAGTGGATCGAGAGGGGATTTGAGTTGGCCTGAGGTGTTGGAGTCCTACGTGGCGGCGGTCCGGACTGCGGCAAAGCCCCTCTCTCCTCACAAATTGTCTCCGGTTTGCGGAGTATCGTGTTTGATGGCAAAATGGGTCTGGACGGTCTGAGGTCAGCGTTGGAGATGCTCTTATGAGTGGATACCCTGTTTTATTTTGATTTGAAGACATTAAACATGGCATGGTACCAGACCCTCTCCTCGTAACACGTGCACCGTTGCTGGTATCGGACCTATAAATCATCCCTAGCTGAGATTTGATTCTCAGACCACACCAGTATTACTCAAACTCTTAGTAAAGATCATAATTGGAGAAGAAAGCAGGGCCAAAATGGCCACCACCTCAAGCGCGGAGCTTCTGCAAGCTGAGGCAGAGCTCGTGCGCCACTCCTTAGGCTACCTCAAGTCCATGGCGTTGCACAGCGCGGTAAAGCTCGGAATCCCCGACGCTCTCCACCGCTGCGGCGGCGCGGCCTCCTTGCCCGACCTGTCCTCCACCCTCGCCCTCCCTTGCAGCAAACGACCGTACCTGTCCCGGCTCATGAAGATGCTAGCCGTGGAAGGAATCTTCACGGCCGTGGCTGTGGATGTGGACGTTCCTACCGCCAGCGGCGGCGAGGGCAGCGTCCGGTACGGCCTCAACCCGGTGTCTCGCCTTCTTGTCAGCGGCAGCGGCGCGTGCCTGTCGCCGTGCGTGCTCATGGGCACCTCGCCGCTGTTCCTGGAGGCTTCCCTCCGGCTGCCCCAGTGGTTCCAGAGGGACGGCCAGGGTGATCAGCCGGCGTTCGCCATGGCGCACGGCGAGAGCCCCTACGGCGCGGCCGGCCATGACACGGAGTTCAACGCGCTGGTGAACGAGGCGATGGGGTCCGACAGCCGACACATGGCGGAGCTCGTCGTCCGCGAGTGCGGCGAGGTGTTCACGGGCGTGACGTCGCTGGTCGACGTCGGCGGCGGGAACGGCACCATGGCGATGGCCATCGCCAAGGCCTTCCCGCATGTCAAGTGTTCGGTGCTGGACCTCCCGCATGTTGTACAAGGCGTCGTCTCGACACATGAGTCGGTTGAGTTTGCTGCCGGCGACATGATGGAATACGTTCCACCAGCTGATGCAGTTCTGCTTAAGGTATAATTTATTTTTAAAAATTTATTTACAGTAGTAAGAAAGGCACATTCTAGCAACTTCCCGTTCACATTTATACCAATTCCTCATGTTGGTTGTAATAATAGTATCATAGCTAGTATCATGCATACCAACTAGACAATTTTGACAAGATGTCATATAATTAAATGAAGAAATAGAGGGTTGAGTATCATATCATGATAACGTATCATAATAAATGCTATATTACTATGTGTCATGCATGGCAATGAAATATAATACCACATGATACTAATATATGATACTATGCATTCGGGAGATAGTATCGTACACTAATATCATATGCATGATACTAATATATGATAGTACTTCCTATTACAACCAGCCCCACAAAACAAGTGAGCGCCTAACGAGAATAAACGGATGCATCCGACAAAAAGAAAAAAAATAAATATTGACGTATAAATGTATTGCCTAATTTATTACTGATATTTTTGACTTGCTCGATTGGCAGTGTGTGCTACACAACTGGAGCGATGAGGATTGTGTGAAGATCCTGACAAAATGCAGAGAGGCCATTGCCCAAGGAGCGAAAGCAGGGAAGGTGATAATCATCGATGCTGTTGTTGGATCTCCTTCACACTCACAGCAAGTACTTGAAGCTCAAGTCTTGATGGATATGCAAATGATGATGCTATTCATGAGCAAAGAACGTGAGGAACTCAGCTGGCAAAAGATATTCATGGAAGCAGGGTTTAGTCATTACAAAATACAGCCCGTCCTAGGGATGCGATCCATCATCCAACTCTACCCATAGCTCATATTGCACTATCCATTTTATATATACTTTCCGCTTCCAAGGTGATACGTAATAATTATTAAATTTGTGTATTTCATTCAAAAGATTCAAATGCGACAGCGATATGTAATAATTATTAAATTTATTATGTACTTCATTCAAAAGTCCGAATTCGACAGCGATATGTAATAGTTATGTACTTCATTCAAAAGAACGGACAATATATTTCAACAACAATATCATGTTTAGGACCCTGAAAGGTAGGACCATATATAAGACTAGAGATGTTTTTGAAGTTAAAAATGCATATAATAGTTCGTTTTAGTCACCATTACACTTTCTTCATCATCATATCCATTTTTTTCATGCACACTCTTATTATGTTCCTCTTCGTCCTCATGGTCTTCATCTTCTTGGTCACTTGAGCCTCTGAGTCTCTCTCATGGACCTTTGTTTCTGGCCATGTATGGTCACTCCAGGTGGATACATAGCCCACAACTCTGTTTTTATCTCTCTGTTGGATTGTTCAATGTGCATCACGAGCAACTCCTGGTATGAATGTGTACTCCAGGCCGGTTTTCAGTTGATTGATGCAGCCACATTAAGTTCTGGATGCCTCCAGTGTTCGAAACTTTGAGAAGGTTGTGATCTTTTTAATATCGCTTTCTAGTTATTTTTCTTTGTTGTCAAATTTTGGGACACAAAATTAGTGGGTGCTTATTTGGTGTTGGTACTCTTTCGTATAAATTTGGTCCAACCATTAGACACAAAACTGCCTTTCATTGCTCATTAGCAATTTCTCAGAGAAAGAAAGAGGCACATCATGTGTGAGCCATGAACATGAGGTACCACATGACAGGATCTCAGGTAATCCAGTGCAACATCAGAACACTGTTGTTATATCCAGTGCAACATCATATAAAGAGTACAACATAATGTTACCGAATGAATCTTACATTCACGTTATGCAGATCATATATGCAATTGTGTATAACACCCTCATTGCTCAGGACAGGACCTGGCAAGTATCATTTCGTTTCGCAATAAAGAAGACTTAAAGGAACAATCCTGGGAGACCCCTTTGATGGAGCCCAGGAAAGAACCTAAAACTAATCCAGGATCCAGCACCGACCATGCAGATAATTAATCTTTATGCGAGTGTGACATGTAATGCCTTGTATATTTGTCCACCTTTGGTCCTGAAGAGCCATAGTTCTGGTCATAGTACTCTACTAATGCACAACTACCTAAGGCAGCGATCGTTAGAGCTTGCGCGTGCAACCTGCAAGGTCAAACAGAGTTTTAGATGATATGATTGCAACTTCTTGAATTATGGCATTGTGCAAATCAGATTCATAGATACAGTCCTCTGGAATCTAGCCAAACCCATGTAGAGTTTTAAACACAACCAGCGTCTATATAGTTGCAAGGTAAAAATACTGTCTAGGGTTTCAAACTCTAGTCAAACCTAATTGCAACTGGCAGACAAACATCCTCGACTAAGCATGAGTCCTAGGGAAAGTCACTGCAATACTCAAGATATTAGGCTGATCCAGAAGCAAAGGCTCAATTGGTGGCTGACAGCAACCTGTATTTCGATATGTTCTATAATGTTGCCTACTCTGCAGTAGTGACAGTATAGGACATATCGAAACAGAGCTCGCTGTCAGCCACCAATTGAGTCTTCCCTTATGGTCACCCTAACATGAGGGTTTATGAAAAAATGTTTACAATGTTAGGCTGGTCCAGAAGCAAAGGCTCAATTAGTAGCTGACACGATCCGTATCTTGATATGTTCTATAATGTTGCCTACTCTGCAATTGTGACAGTATAGGACACGTTGAAACAGAGCTGGATGTCAGCCACCAATTGAGCCTTTGCTTATGGTCATCCTAACATGAGAGGTTTACAAGAAAATGTTTACAATGTTAGGCTGATCCAGAAGCGAAGGCTCGATTGGTGGCTGACAGCGACCTGTATTTCAATATGTTCTATATAATGTTGCCTACTCTGCAATAGTGGCAGTGTAGGACATGTCGAAGCAGAGCTCGCTGTGAGCCAAAAAAAACTCGTATATAACGCGAAGCCCATACATATGTGATCACGTATCAACTACCAATACACTGCCAAGGGAGATTAGGCTGCAACCAAAGGCATGCGGCAAGATGGGGCTACAACTAGAACACAAAATACTTGGCAGCAACAGGGGGAATCACATGGGGAAAGAATGGTCGAATTTTGAAACAAACACCATTTCTTCAGATGAAATTGGTTGTGATACTACCACCCACATACTGATGCACAAATGACAGAGATATATTTGAAACCTAAAAACTTGCAAAAACAAGCAACAACATGATCCTCTTTTAGCCTTAGCAAAATTAGAAATAAGAGGCCACCTAACTTAAGTATACAGTTTGCGTCGTACAAGCACAACCATGCACCAAATTAGTAACAAAGGCAAATTGGTCAAGATGAAAATCAAGATAGCCGGTAATTCTCCCACAAATGAAACTGAAACTACCAATCTCAAATCAAAAGAAGCATAAAAAGAATGGGGTGAAACGTAAATAAATGACAGATGGGCAAACCTTGCGTGGATGAGCTTGACGCTGGTCTTCATGTTGGGCCGCGACCAGTTGTACGCGATGGAGCTGGAGATCCCGCTAAGCCACAGGCAACCTGCCCTCGCCGGAAAAGGACGCCATAGATTAGAAAATACATAGGCCTGAATTTGGGGGGAAATCAAGGAGTCCCCCGCCAGAGCCACCGAATGAATATATTGAAGCATAATCGCGAGATCAAATCAGATGCTGTGAAACTCGGAATAATCGCCGCCGGGATTCGGCCGACGATCGAAACATCGGCATACAAGGAAACAAACTCGAAATATGTAGATCCGGACCAAGAAAACCAGATCCCCACGGAGAAATTTGGAGGGGATTACCTACGGCTCGGAGCTTGTGATCGACCACCCACTTCCGCATGGATTCGATCTTGCTCGGGGCCTCCGCCATTTGCTTCGCCGCCTCTGTTTCCGCTGTTCGCGTTCGAAGTTTATTAGGCGCTCGCTTTCTCTCTCCCTCTCTGTTTTCTCGATTTAATTTGGGAGGTTCGTCGGCCTCTGCTTTATATAGGAGGGCCTGTTTGCTGGTTTGGCCCCTGGAGAAATCTGGAATTCGTTTAGTACCCGCACATGGTTTGGATCCGTTTCACATGTGACATGTGACATGTCGGGCTCGTTTTCTTGCAACGGAAGAAAGGGTGGTGTACGTTTTCTCTTTCAAAATGCGTCTGCTTCTCCGCGTCTAAATTGGTTCCGGTGTAATTAGAGCACGATGGGCAAATCCAGCCCCTCAAATTTCAAACGGACGCGTACGGGTGTATCTGCAGATACTGATCAGGCACCTTTCAAATAATGCAATCACATCCGGACACCTTAATTATCATATCAGAAATCCATATAAACTCATGCAACTATGTCGATGCACACACATCGTTCGGCTACCCCATCACTACCAACTACATGACATCAGACTATCAAATTTGGCACGTTTGGCTATGGTGGAGTTCATCCACGGCTGCCTTTGCCCTTCCCGGTGACCTTGCCGTCCTTCTTGCGGAAGTAACGGTCGAAGACGCAGTATGGATCGAGCCGGATCTGCTCGTCATTGTCACTGTCCGCCTTCTCCTTCGGTGGCAGTCCGGCCATGTCACGGACCGCCCGATTATGCTCTCGGGTGCGGGCGTGCGTGTTCCTTCGCTGCCGTTTCTTCACAATATGGGCGCGGATGGCTTCCTCCTCTGCGGACACCCGCACCGCCGCATTAGCCGCCTCTGCCGCCGCCATTTTTCGCTGTGATACGGGCCTCAACGGCCCCCTCTCCTTCTCACGGTGGGCCGCCCGTTCCCGGTGGGACTCATAGTCTGCGCGGCCGGTGATGGGGAAGGAGAGTGGTTCTGGCAGCCGGGACTGCGAAAGGACATGAGCGCCCGTTGAGCCGACACTATGGAGTCGCGGCGGACCGATTCGTCCGTCAGCAGGACGTTGTCCTCCCGGGAGCGGCGAAGTGCAATCCGGACTGCCATTGCCTCCTCCAAGCCGCACGGGATGACGCCTCAGTCGACCAATCCGGGCTGGTCGGAGTCAGATCCGCTGCCTGCCGTACCGAAGAAGGCCGAAGGTGAGCTCGGATGGCGAAGGGGAGTGGAGTGAAGTGGTTAGGGGTTTGGTCTGGTGAGTGGATGGGGCCGAATATATGTGGGTCGGCCCAGCATTGGCCGGGTTCGACGTGGCGGGCGTGCCGGGACGTCCCTATATCTGCCCAGTATTTGAAGGGATATGAGGGGTGTCGGTCAGCCTGGTTGTCTGAGGCCTGTTTGAGGCATCCATCTGGGTCAAAAAATCGTGACCGGCCAGTGACCGAGCGGGCCACCCGGACGTTTTAGAAGGGTTTGGGCCCCCCGGCTGTAGATATGCTCTTATGTTTTCATAGATTGATGATTAATAATTCGATAATACTTCAAAAGTTATATATTTGCTACATATAAAATGTTTTGGCTGACAATGCCACTTTCCATTTTATTTAAAACTGACCAATTTGTATATTTTCATTACATACTCAATATTTATTTAACTTTGTTATAAAAAAATTCCCTCCATTCCAGATTAATCTTCTATATCTAAATGGTGTAGATGCGGATGTATCTAACACTAAAGCTTGTTTTTTTTATCTGATTTCTTTGCTCTGTTTACTGTTGGACTAAGCATGTTTCTTTTATCTCCTTCTCCGGTCAATGTCCTTTTGCCCTATGTCTCGGAGTCACGCGGCATGTCGCGGTTGGCTTAGCATGCGTCCTTCTGCCTCATGGGGCTATCAACCCTCATTTTGTATTTACTTCACGCACCAAACAATTTATCAAAAAGTAAAAAAATAATGAATAAGGGTGAATAAGATATTTCAACACTCATGCTTGTATCTAGTCTGCTCTGGTTCTTAGGAGTGGGTTCGATATAGGTTGCTTCAGTTTTATTTAATAGTGTTTCTTTTTTACTGGATCTTAAACTCGAGACATTTGGTTCTGATGATATATTAAATTCACACACCATACACCAAATGATTCACCAAAACTCATAACTAATAGAGAAGGCTGAGCAATATAATTCAACACCGTGCTCATTGTTTCTTACATGTCCTCTAGGCACTAATGCGAGATTAGGATCACAGAAGTAGGATGGAGATTTGGAGCGGGTCCTCAGGTAGTGGTATTGTTGCGCATTGTGGCCATTCTTAGTTAGAGGCATTGTTGCACATTGCGGCCATCATATTTCTAGTCATCAAGGGCTCCAATCGCTCGGAGCGTCTTGGATTTTCTAGAAGCATGGCATATTTTTCTGGATTATTTTCGATGCAACATACTATAGTCCTATGGGATCCAACGGGTGCCACCTCCCCACCGCCGGTCGAGTGTATCCAACGGTTAATGTTCCAATTATTCTCAAGCCATATAATCATATGGAAATGAGCCAAAATAGTCACTTTGGTTTTGAGTTTTTTTTTTGACGGGACACTTTGGTTTCGAGTTAGGGCCGCTGAGCTGGTCGCCAGAGAGGAATGGGACGGAGAAAGTGAAAACGAACACCAAATCGTATTTTAGTTTTTAGCACTTGGCGGCCTTGGAAGGGAAATGGCGTAGAGATCGGCAACCTCGGGATGTAAACCGCAAGAATCCTCGGCAAAAACGGCACGTTTGGACGGCGGCCGCGAGGTCAAACGCAAGCCACGGTCAGGACCCAATGAACACGAGGTCCATCTGGCCGAACCAACCTTTCCGTGGAGGAGGCACAACCGCACGAACTCACTCCTGGCTTGGTTCCTGCCGTTCTTTGTACCTAGCGAATTTGAGTTGCGCTTTTCTAGCTGGCTTGACCAACGCGCCCATGATCCGGTGGGCGAGACGACGATGGTGTCGGAGGGGTTCAAACCCATGGAGCAAAGCTTCATTTCGCACAAAGCTTTATTATTATTTTTTAGTCTAAAAACGCTCCACTTTATTATTAATCGTTAGACAAGTTCATAGGGATACAACTTAGGTTTGAAGTATTAAGGAGTCATACATGACGTCGTAAAGAAAGGCCTAGAGCACCTGCAAAAAAAGGAAAACAAAAGAAAGAAAAAAGAAAGGTCTAGAGCGCGTTTAGCGAGGTTATGTGTCTTAATATTTGTTTACCTTCCTTCGAATATGAAGGGACACCGAGCTATCTGTCTAGAGTTGAGGTTGATTTCCTTGATGATACAGGCATATAGTTCGCTTGTATTCCTGTGGATGTCATTGATCACTCGCTGGCAGTCAAAAGCAATCTATACATATGTGAGAGATAAATCAAAAGCATGTGCAAAGCGCTTCATGGCACGCCAATGCCTTCAAGGATGCAGGATCGGTAACACCTGAGCATTTAATTGCTAAAGAACCCACGTACTTGCCACTAGAATCCCTGCAAACAACACTGAAGGACCCCTCAACCAAGTTACGAGATGCAATGCCATCAACGTGATTTTTGCTACTCCATCATCCGGAGGAAATCCATCTCTGGCGCTGTAAAGGGGTTGCATGAGATGCCACCAAATGCTTCTTCGGCTTGCAAATTTCAAGCTCCCTAATATAACTCTTGACAAACTGGTTAGTAGCTAATAGCGCCCGGAAGATCAGCTCATGAAGAGCATTTCTACGCGCATGCCAAATAGCCCAAAGTGTCACTAGAATCTGAATGAAATCTGCATGTGGTAATACCTTAGTTAGAAAAATAAAACGCTTTGCATCAGGTTCTCTATTCTGCATCATGACTTCCACCAGATCATCATCCTCAAGTGCCCAAACAACGTGCCATGTTGCATTCAATCAAAGAGTCTCTCCAAGAATCTTCTGACCTGCATAAGCCACATACCGATTGGGTCACCATATTCCGGTGTCGTAGCAAGCCTGAAGTTGGCAAGGATTGTTGAGTTAGCCTCCAAAGATTTTCTCTAGATGGGACATCAATCTTCCACATTCTGGTCCATGACCTCATCTCTGCCTTTGAGTTTGAATTATCGGCCCGCCCTTCTAGCCATGCTTCTCGTCGGAGTTTTGTGGAGACCAACATGCGGTATGCCGAGCGTACCAAGAAGACGTCGTTCCTCTCGTACAACTAAGACCAGAAATCATCAAGCTGTCTCATGATAGCGGGATGGATAGAATCGCTTGAGCATATGATGGGAGGAGCACTTGAGAGATCCTTTCCTGTTCCCATTTCCTCATTGGTAGAATTAGCTCATGACCAACTGTGGTGGGTCAAGAGCCAGAGAGGTTATTTGTCGCATATTGTAGTCCCTGGGCAGTCATTTGTGTCACCAAATCTCTGTAGTCGTGCCATCACCAATGTGGCAGATCAGTCCCTGGGTCATAACGTCACGCCCTTTGAGGATAGACCTCAAAATCCAGGATAGCGAGTTTCCAACTACGACATGAAGGAAATCAGAGGCAGGAAAGTACTTGGCCTTTATGATCCTTGCACTCAAGGAGTTGGGTTCCGTAAGAATCCCCCAAGCTTGTTGTGCCAGGAGGGCTAAGTTGAAGAGCTTGATATCGCGGAACCCTAGACCACCAGCATACTTAGGCCTTATCATAACCCTCGAGGAAAATTAGCTAGTCTTTCTTTCACCTTCTTTACTTCCCCACTAAAATTTTCAGATCAGAGAGTTGATGTGCTCGCACAAGCCACTTGGAAGCTTGGACAAAGCTGCTTTTTTTGGGAGCTTGGACAAAGCTTCATGGGAATCAAAATCTGACCTGACCAGGCCCAGGAGTTAAGCGCACTAAAAAGAAAGGTAGTAAGAGACAAAAAGAGATTGGCGGCCCACGCTGTCTGTTCGTGGCAACTCAGCCCACATCGTTTACCAGCCGCATGGGCCACAAAGGCGACGGCGTTTTCGGCATGTGGCGAGTTGTGTCTCAAAAGGACGCAAAAAAAAAGTTGTGTCTCAAAAAACAAAACAAAAAAAGAGTCGTCCCATCGATTTTTCCCCTTCTCTCCGCCGGCGACGGTCCTCCCGGCCGGATCCAGCGCAGCCACCCTCCCCCCTCGGATCCAGCGACGCCGCCTGGCCTCCCCCCGGTCCCGCCACCGCAAGACTTCTCTCGGTCCAGCGACCTTGAGCACAGCGATGCGGGGAGTCGGAGGCCCACTGCTCACTGTCAGCGATCTCTTGAGCGACCTCGCCGTCGAAGGAGGCGACGACCACCTCGACGGCGGAGGCGACGCCTCTGTGCCCTCCTCCCCCTTGGCAGCGCGTCAGGTGGAGGAAGCTGACCCCTCCGAGCTCCAGCGGCTCTTCGCGGTGAGGGCTTCCTTCGTCCCCTGTTCCTGATTTTTTTCAGCATCAAATTGATTCTCCCGTCATATCGTTTCTTGCTCCTTCGAATTTGTTGTCCGAGCCATGCGTCCATCAGCTGTTCTGTTAACCTGAATTGCCATGAACTACTCAATTGTGTTCTACGTGAAGGATCTTGCTGCCCATAGATTCATGATAGTGTACAATGTTGGATATTGGGGTTAATTAAGACGGTCTCATCTAACTTAAGTTCATAATTCATACTCCCTCCGTTAAAAAATATAAGATGTTTTGGATATCTTAATATGGGCTACGTATGGACTGAAATGAGTGAACACACACGCTAAAATGTGTCTTTATACATCCGATTCACAAATAAGTTAGAACATCTTGTGGTAGGTTAGTTCACGCATCCTGCCCGGTTTAACAGATTGCTCAGTTGCTGATGTTCTGGCTCATGTTTGTTGTTTGCTTCATCTTCGAATTCAGTGTTTAATAATAATGACAGAGTCCACCAAGATGCCAGAAAAGGCTGGTTGTTCATCAATTTAAAGTGGCGTGCTAGTTATGAGCTTCCGGGATGAATTAAAAAAATATAATTCATTTGTGCATTCATCATCAATCAGGAAGACTATGACAATTTGATGAAGTCGCTACAGGAGAATGACCCTTCGTGGCCTTCCCTGATGCTGAAGGTGTGATTCTTCCCTTCCTTTTTGTTTACTGTGGACATAACCTGTGGTTATTTACTACAGTACAATTCATTCCTGGATGCAAACTAACATTTTGCTCCCCAATCTCTGTACCTCAAACTCTAGTTGTGCAGGGCGTTGAAGACTTCAGATAAGCTGCTGAGCTGCGCAAATGTGAAAGCAGAGCAGCTGCTGGAGAAGGTGGAGAAACTGGAGCATGTCTTAGAGAGGGGAGATCGTGCAGTGGGATCAATTATAGAGGTTCTTCAGAGCATGCAGCTCACCGAGAATCATCAGACCTCCAAATCGAACCCACCTAGCAAGTAGTGAGCTGTGGTTGCGTAGGTGTTGTGTTTGATTATCCAAATCAGGAGTCATCCTTTTCCTGCTAGTATTCCGGCACAAGTCCATTTACTAGTTCCTTGTAATATGCTTCCTGAATTGAACGAACTGAAATGCTATATGCTTCCAGGGTCCATTTCTGTAGAAGCCTGAGAAGTGTTGTGGCAATTCGTTGGATAATGAGGAGTACTAAACACGTGCATGTTTTCTAAAGATAGACAGGAAAATATTGGTAAGTGCCTCAATGATTTAAAAGAATTTCATGGAAATTTTGAAAGATTCTATTTCGTAGGAATTTTTCCGCTAGAGCTTGTTGGTCTGTAGGTTTGAGAACTATATATGATTTTTTATGGTCTAGTTTGCACGTAATTTAGAAAAAAATACACTAATCTCACGGAAATTTCTCCCTATTTTTATGACAACTACGCAATACACCTAGTCCTTCAGAAATGTATATATTTTTCTATGACGCAACCAAGCAACTTACATCGTCATTCTACCAATTTCCTATTTTTGTTTTTTTAGAATATACTCAGGGCGGGAGATGGCTCCACTCTCCCCTCTCCCCCCTCTCCTCTCCGGCGACCCAACACCGCCCACCGCCTCCACCCCTCCTTTGCCCGACGGCCACCTTCCATAATCCACTCCGATGGAATGATTCTCCCACGGCCAAAGCCCTGCGGACCGCGCTCGGTGTCGGCGATGCCATGGGGGAAGACTTCCAGGCGCAAGTATGGCGCTGCCTTTCGAAGCGCATCAACCCGCGCCGCCATGAATCGCCATGCTTCCTCTCCGTGCATGTCCATCATTCTTCGCTCGTCCTTGACGAAGAACTGGTGGCCGTCCTCATGCAAGCCTGCCTGGGCGGCAACGCTCCCGCCTTCCAGGTGACTCGCCTCCACAATCAGCTCTTTCGCATCTCTGTCTCCGATATGCGCATCATTCGCGCTCTCATCGCAGAGCCCATCCTCGTCGCCACAACCCACTCCATCCAGTTTCTCCCTTTTCCACCGCCACCAACCTACACCCAACTTCAACCCATCCACCACAAGAAACCCTTGGATATCGGCGACCGCTTCGGCCATGCTGGCGCATTCCTGCGCTCGCAGCTCGGCTTCTCTCCCTCGCCCGGCGTCGACTTCGCGCGCAACATTCTAGACTTCTGCTCATCTAAAGTTTTCGCATCGCCAATTGCTTCGGCCTCTCCCACCTCAATCATCTTCTTCGTCCATAAAGCCGATTTTATGGTCGATGAACCTCTCGTGGCCTCGCTCCTCTCTTTTCGCTTTGGTGGACCTGCGCGTTCAATCGATGTCCAACGCCTCTCCAACGCTGCGTTCAATGTGCCGGTCGCCTCCCACCACGTCGCCACACTCGTGGCGGCCTGCTCCCCGATCGTGGCGCCTCGCTTGTTCGCCACCATCACCGTCGCGCCTCATGCCTCGCCGGCCATGCTGGCGGCGCGGCCATCATCGCCGTTACATGATGTGCCGGCGTTTCCTCGCGTCATCGTCAACGACTCTCCACGCTCCTCTCCGTGCATGGCCTCCATGCAGGTGGGCCATCCCCACACCAACGGCCGGCTGCCTACTGGATCTGATGCAACTCCCGCAACCCTCTCCACTCAGCGCTCGCATGCAAAGGTACGACCGTTCTGGCCTGGTATCTCGTTCAATAAGCTGATTTTTTCTAAGTACCACTGCCTTGTCACCACTCCTACCACCTGCCTAAAACACCAACCGAACACTCCGATCTGGATCGTGTTCTCTTCTAAGTCAGTTTGCGCTAATGAAACTCTGATTAATAATGCTTTAGACCACCAGTTCTCCTTCCAACGAGTTTTTCATGCGGTCACGCTCGCGCCGAATTTGTTTTTAGTGCATGTATACTCGGTCAAAGTCAGATCTGAGGTCCTCCGTTGCGCGCCCATCCTATTTTCAAATTTTGAACTGCAATTATTTGACTCCTTTGACCAAGCATCTCAAGTAGTGTGATCAGTACCATTGCCTGTTGTGTTTGAACCGGACTCTATCGACCCATTCGCTCCCGTCCTCCCCTCCCACCGCTCGTCCTTGCTTGGACCGCACCCGTCAACTAAAAAACTATCGCAAGATCTCTCTCACCTGCACACCAAGATACACCACACTGTTCCATGCGTGGATTCCACTGCTCATGCCTCGGTTGACCGGAACGCAATCGATGGCCTAGGACACGTGTGCCGCTCTTCTGGTTCGGCCTCCACCGCCAAGTCGCCCCGCATTCCTTCTCCAGAAAGAAAACAAGACGGTGTAGACGACTGCACCGTACCCCCCCTCGTCCAGCCTAGTTCGCTAAATAATCCAACCCTACATGACCTGTCCTCACGCCACCCAGTACAAACCACTGACGCAGCTGGCCCACCGGCGTCGCCCCAGCCACCCCTCGGTCGGCCGCTCGGCCCGCTCGATCCCCCAGGCCCCAACGTGCACCTCATAACTTACCCAACAGCCTCTGATTCACGGGTCCCACAAACGCCCTCCCACTCGCCCTCACCGCGTGACAAAACCAACGCATGCATGCACACGCATGCGACCATCATCACGTCTACTCCACCACCTGCATCCCCTACCTCCATCAGCCTACTCTCCACCCAGTCCCTTCAGCTCCATCCCGAGATCGCCATTAACGAGTGCCACGCCCCTACCACCGCTGCCACCCCGCTACGCTCTTCGATCTCCACGCCGCTGCAAGTCCCGCGCAGCTACCGGGAGGTTTTGCTCTGCTCCCCGCCTCGGGGCGCCGCACCCCCTCTCCCCCATCCACCCCCTCTCCGGCCTATAAATCGCACCCCTCCCAGATGGACAGCCTCAAGCACTTCCACCTCCAATACAGTCGCAAGAAGAAGCCTAGGTGTTTTCGGTGCCTTGCTTCTGATCACACAATCACGGACTGCCGCGACCCCGTCCGGTGCTCTCGTTGCTGGTGCTCCGGCCACCGGAGCTACAGGTGCAAGGCTGTCCGCTTCATCCCGTTTTTTCCTCCTATGCCCCCCTCACCGCGTACTAACCCGGCCTTTGTGCGACCACCTTGCAGCTCAATGGCTCACACGACGGGCACCCACACCGCCTCCGGCTCGTCGGCCGGCTCCACGCACTCCGATGGCGCACCAATCTGGTTCGGCTCCCACTGCGTCCTTACCAACGAACTCCAGCCATTCCGCCTTCCACTCATCTTCGGCCCGCGTGCTTCCTCATCCTCCCCCCGCCGCCGTCCTTCGCTCCACCCCCACCACCCTCCCCAGCCTCCATCCCCACCGCAGCATCAAGCTTTCCTCCACCAGCGCCGCACATCCCTCTCCTTGCCCCCCCGAGCTGCCTAGTCCGCCAGGTTGACAACCTTGCATACGTGCACTTGGCCACTCCCATGCCTAACCCATTTAGGTTCATCCGCCAGGCTCTTGCTCACCACCGCAACAATCCCACGTTCGGCCTCACCTCCTCCGCATGTGGCGCCGGGCGTCTCTCCTTTGCCAACGCAGAGGAGCGCCTTGCGGCCACTGGCCATGGGCCGATCCATCACCAGGGCAATACCCTGTTCTTCGAAAGGCCTAAACACGCTGACAATAGATCCACGGCCATCTTCATTCACATGGCTGAGATCGAGGCCTTTGATTACCCTGATGAGCTCTGGCACCCTGAGGGGGCAGACTATTTCTTCTCTCACCTTGGTGACTTTGTCTCTGCCGACCAGCACTGCTTCCAGGGTGACTTCACAAGCGTTCGCGCGCTCGTCATGGTTGCCCGCGACTTTGTCCTCCCTCCATGCCTCATGGTGCGCCTCCCTGACAACGACGTCGTTGTTGTCAAGCTGGAGAGCCGTGCGCTCTTCCGCCACGGCTCTGGGGCATTGCCCTTCAGCTCTGATGATGGGGACGACGGCTCCCTGTCCTCTCTCTCATCAAACCCTCGCCTCTCTCCCTCCACCGCCACTCAAATCAGGAACATTGCCACGGCCATGTCACCTTTTGCATGCACACCGGAGTCGCCCCTTGGACCTCCTCCATCTCCTACTGCTCATAGGCCGCTCGACGGCATCCCAATCCTCGCAGTCATGGCTGACGGCATGCCCGTTGCCATGCTGGTTCATGCCCCTTGGACACCTCCAGATCGCTCTCCCTCCCCCCAGGCGTTATCCGCTCGCCCGCGCCATGCACGCACCCTGCTTGCACTGCCAGCCCCACCATCTCCACCTCCACGGCTACCTACAACGCCTCCTCCACCATCCCCACCTGCCCTTCAGCCACCACCCCCTCCTGTGGATCTCGCAGTCCAGCCATTGGACATGCCACCGAAGCCTACGCACGAGTGCCTTGCCAGGCGTATCAGCAGGCGCGCCAAGATGGTGGCCGACTCTGGCATCAAGGCCAGACGCAGCGCTAGGCTGGCTGAAATCGAGCCGCCTAGCTACTCCTCCATGACATCCAAGGCCATGCGCTCCAAGGCAAAAAAACTCGACCTATCTGCTGCTTCCAAAGATCTCTCCGACGCCCTGATCCACGCTCGGCTCTGCGACGACTCTGGCATCGTTCACGGCTCTGCTCTCGGCACGGCCTCACCGGAGGCCCTCGCCGCTGTTGCTGCTGCCTGCGGCGCCACGCCGGACATGCTGGAGGACCTCGCTTCTGGTTCTGGTGGTCTGGGATCGCCATGATGTGCTCTCTTCTCCGTGGCCACGAGTGTGGCGGCCATGTTTGGCCATGTATCCGGGGCCTTGCTCCGACCCGTAGTTGCTGTATCAGGTTTAATCTAGTTGTAATGGTGCTCACGCCTGCTTCTGTCAGTTTGCTGTACTGTAAATGGTCCCGAAATGGTTGCTTCTCGGGTCAACACCCCTATGTAAGGTGCCAACTTAAGTTTCCATTATGAAAAACGCTACCTACTCTATTGTATCCTGGAACGTTCGCGGACTAGGAGATTATGATAAGTGCTCCAATGTGTTCTCTGAACTCAATCTCTTACGCCCATCCATTGCCCTTCTTCAAGAAACCAAACTTCAAAAATCAGACACAATCAAACTACGATCGATCTTGCCACGCTTCCTAGACTCTAATAACCACCTAGACGCAATCGGAACGGCGGGAGGCATTCTCTCGGCTTCTAACTCACGTTGTTTCTCGCTTCTCAACTGCCATCACAGGCGCTTCACATCCAGATTAACGCTATCATGTCTTGCATCTCCACACAACATCTTTATCACCAATGTATACGCCCCCTCGCAACGCGAACTTAAGCTAGTTTTCCTTGATGAACTGAAACAGATTGAACCACCACCTGAATCTCCCTGGCTCCTAATTGGGGATTTCAACCTTACTCGATTCCCCAATGAACGCAACAACGACAATTTTAGACGATCGGAGGCTGATGCCTTTAACGACACCATCGACCAACTTGCACTCTTAGAGCTACCGCTCCTTGATAGAGAATTTACCTGGTCAAATAAAAGACAATCCCCCACTCTGATTCGTCTTGATAGGGTACTGATCAATTTATCTTGGGATGCCCTTTTCCCCAACTCACATCTCACCTCCCTCACGCGATTTGTCTCTGATCATGTTCCTCTCCTCGTCACTGTATCCACATCCGTCCCATCTTCCCGCCTTTTTCGATTTGAACGATTTTGGACCTCCTTCCCAGCCTGCTCTAACATAGTGCGCACCTGCTGGCAGCCCGGCCCACAGCGCAACAATAGGCCTCCCATCGATCCCGCTGCTTCTCTCGCAAAAAATATAAAAACTACAAGATCGGCCCTAAAATCATGGGCCAAGTCCTTGCGGCCCATCTATCAACGGGAAACGGATTGCAAGCTCGCTCTCCAGGCCCTGGACCTAAACAAGGAATTCGCCCCTCTCTTCCCGCTAGAACAAAAACCGAGGCTCATTCTCTCCAACCTGTTACAGCGTACCATCAAACAAAAAATCGCCTTCTGGAAACAGAGGGGTAAGATCAGGGTCGCCATCGATGGTGACGAAAACACTAGATTCTTCCATGCCTCGGCTACGCAGCGCTCTCGATCAAACAGGATTCCCATGCTCTTACATGACACTTCTGAAGTTTTTTTGCACGAACAAAAAGCTGACATCTTAAAAGACTTCTTCCAACAACTCATCGGGACCTCAAAAAATGCAACATGGAACTTCAGCTTGCAACAGCTGTACCCCTCACCACTCCCCCAGCTTAGTGATCTCGCACAACCTTTCTCTCAGGACGAAATATACCAAGCCTTCCTCTCTATGAACACCAATGCTAGCCCCGGACCAGATGGCTTTGGACCAATCTTCTTCAGAAAATACTGGAATGATATCAAACAACCCATCCTAACATTCTTCTCTGCCATCCATGATCAAACCGCTTCTTTAGAACGATTCAACTGGGCCTACATGGTTCTCCTTCCAAAATCTCAGGCCCCAACAACCCATATACGCTGCACGCCAAAAGCAGTTGCCAAAGTCCTCACCAATAGAGTAAAACCCATCATCCCACTGCTCATCCACTACGACCAGACTGGTTTCCTTCATGGACGTAACATTGCTGAAAATTTTATATACGCTGCTGATATCCTCAGTGCATGTCACACCCGCAAAGCCCCGACCATGACCTTCAAGCTTGATTTCAGGAAAGCTTTTGACTCCATATGCTGGTCCTCCCTCATACAAATCTTACAAGCCCGCGGCTTTCCCTCGGACTTCTGTTCTTGGATACAAAATATCCTTCTCACTGGGAAAACAACTATTCTTTTAAATGGCGTTCCAGGATCCTGGATTCAATGCAAATGTGGCCTCCGCCAAGGTGACCCCTTCTCGCCCTACTTATTCATCATCGTTGCTGATGTCCTTCAACGTCTAATCGCAAAAGCGTTTCAAGCCAACATTCTTTGTCACCCATTAAGGCCTAACGAACCACCCGTAACACTTCAATACGCTGACGATACCCTGATAATTGCTGCGGCCAGCGACGCCGCCACCATCATCCTCAAAAACACCCTTCATGACTTCGCTCTTGCTACGGGGCTACTCATCAACTTCCAAAAAACGGCTCTTCTCACCATAGCCACCGACTCCTCCATGCAAAACAGCATTGCCGCAGCGATTGGTTGTTCCTTATCCTCCTTCCCGCTAGTGTATCTAGGTCTACCACTCTCCCCCACCAAACTGCCCCTCACAGCTTTCGACCCGATCATAGACAGCTTTCGAAAATTTCTCTTCGGCTGGGTGGCACGCCTGCTCTCTCGGGGGGCACGTCTCACCCTGCTAACTGCGGTTCTTGACTCCTTAACAGTTTATTTTATGTCCGTCTTTCGCTTACCAAAATCGATCATAGCCAAACTGGACGCCATCCGGAGGGCATTCTTCTGGTCTAACGAGACAACCTGCACTGGCGCGAGCTGCTTGGTCGCGTGGAAAAACGTTTGCAAACCTAAAGATACTGGTGGTCTAGGCATTAAAAATCTGGAAGTTCAAAACCGTTGCTTGCTTATGAAATTCTCCTCCAAAATTCTTCAACACCCAAACATCCCCTGGACCCAATGGTACCACCACCAATACCCTCTCGGCATTGCAGCAAAAACCTCAAAACCCTCCTTTCTCTGGAAGATCATCAACAACAACTTGCCACTGCTAATTGAGCACTCCTTTGTGCTCACATACAATGGTCTATCCACCTTCTTTTGGCTTGATAAATGGTTACTACAAGCTCCACTCCAAAAAGTTTTCCCAAACCTCTTCTCTCACTCCATTGATGATAAGGTTTTAGTGGCTACTGTTTGGCAAAACAGCTTGTTGGCGAACCTACGGAACCGTCTATCTAATGATGCTGCTCGCGAGTTGGATTGTGTGCTGTTGTTGTTGCAGGATTTCCAGCAGGCGGACCAACCTGACGAAAGGTTTCTCACCCACGGCCTACCGTTCTCTGCCAAGAACGCCTACTCCTCCATTCTTGCTGAAGAGGACACAGACCCTTACCATGACTTTGTCTGGGCTTCCAAAATCCCGATCAAAGTCAAGATCTTCGCCTGGCTCCTCTTCCGCGACCGCCTCAACACGAAGGCTAACATGTTTCACAAACACATTGCACAATCTGCTGCATGCCCGCGCTGTCAAGACCCTCATGAAGACGCAATCCACCTCATCTCCAACTGTTCTTACGCTGCTCAGGTCTGGTCCTCCTTGGGCCTGCCAGCCCCGACCTCCCTTGCTGCGCTGCTACAACACCCAGTGCTTCATGGCCTCGATCCCAATATCTGGCCAACGATGGCTCTGACTATCTCTTGGAAGCTTTGGGACTCCAGAAACGCGCTGGTCTTCAGAAACGAGGATCATTCCCACAGAACCACGATTCGGAACATTGTTGCTGATTTCTCTCTATGGGTTTTTCGGTTCAAAAAGAAAGAAGACAATATCTCCGCTAGACAATGGCTTTACTTTCTCTCCTCAGCTGTACCCTGATGAACATGTTGTAATTGAACTACTATGGTATTTCTCGTTCCCTCCTTTTGAGTGGTAATATATTCAGGTGGGGAAGCTCTCCCCCCCGGTGACCGTTCAAAAAAAAAGAATAGTACTCAGAAACAAGGAGACCCTCAATATGAATTCAGTGGTGTCAGTTTTCTTTCGCATAACGTACGAAATCAAGTGTTAATTTTGCATAAAAATGAAAAGGTGTTGCAGTCTTGTCCAGGTTTGTAGAAGGGTGAGAAAATCAAAGGCAGCATACCGTATACGCTAGAATCAGTTCCCCCTTCAACCCCCCCCCCCCCCCCCCCGCGCTAGAATCAGTTTATTCTCACAGTGAATGCAGTGACAATAGTGTTCGAAACATGATAGTTTACTAGTAAATTTGCATAAAATGGGGCACCACGCTCTTGTGATTCAGACACGATAATGGCAACCTTCACGTCACAGCACACATGCCCAGATGGTCCTACTCGCTCCAAGACGCAGGAGCTTTAAGTAGTGCGGCACTTGGGCCTCCTCGGCTAGATATGTGGCTAGTTAAGTCCATCTACACCTGGCCATCTTGGCAAGGTTACTTCGCTCAGGAAGGAGCTACGTGCAGAAGCAAATCCCAATGGTTCCCAGTCCTAGGATGTTGGATTTTGAAGACGGTGAAAAAAGCAATTATAACTAAGTGAAAAACTTGTGTACGTTGAATATGCGGCATGCTGAAATGAACCTAGCAACAACTAGGCTGTACTCCTTGGTCGATGCACGATGGTTTCTTAGGGTTATTGCTCCATCTCTCTTCTCACACTAAAATAAGAACATTGTGTGGTGCAACATCCATGTGATGGATGCTTTCATGCAATTCAATGCTTCCATATGAGCACATGGGCATTTTTGTATTGTTGTGAGTATCATTGCCGAAGTAGCTCCCATGTTATTAGTTTTAATCGTATCAATTCACGTTCATAGTGTAGTTCTTGGTGACCACATTTGAGAAAATCCTTCCGTTTGGTGGGAGCAATTGTAGAGTGGCTCCAGAGCACACACACCTCACCAAGGGCGAGGATTACCAAACCTACAAATTGAAACCACCTATAGACATTGTGTTTGATTATGCAAATCAGGAGTCCTACCTTTCCTTCTAGTATTCTACTAGTACATTTCCATCTACTTGTTCCTGATAGGACGCTTCCAGGGATCATATTGAAATTCTGAAAAAACTGCATTGCTATATGCCTGCTTATACACAGTAGATTTTTCCAGTAGGCAGAGAGGTGTTGCCCTGTCGCAGTCCATTGGACAATATAAGATGTACATGTTTCTAAAGATAAACATTGATCGTAGTTTCTTTAATCGTTCATAGATGCATCATCACAAACTCTATACACTGCACAAACACACGGGTCATCTTGATTGTTGATTATAAAATTACTTAGGAGTGACCAATCAGGAAAAGCAGCCGTGTTCAACATTTACCTGTTCACTAGAGAACACACAACTATTTGACACGAACAACACCATTATATGATCTTAAATTGATGGAACAACATGCAAGGCGATTTTGCCATCCTTACATTTTGGGTATAACATGCATTATTTTTTACCAAGAGCTTAATGCGATAATCACACTTTCAAATCATACTATAACAATAAGACCGAGTAGCACAATGCCTTTCCAAGTGCCCCTCCACTTATTTAGCCATATAAGTGTCGAAGCTTATGTAGAGCGATTGACACCTGCCAGATGCTTATGGGTAGTACATCCGATCATCAAGAGCAGTTGTTTGGCATGGTGAGACCGCACTTACCGGGTAGCGCCATGGCGCGGTTTGCATCGATGTGGTACATTCTCAGCCATATGCCGGCGATGCCCTTGTAGCGGCAGATGCATGATAGGTTGGCCTTCCCAAGGGCAGCACAACACTCAGCTGATGGACTGTCCGTCGGGTTATTCACTGCCGCCGCGGGCTGGCAAAGCTTGAATTCATCATTTGACATGCCGCAGACGCCATGAACACCCTCTAGTGCAGCGAGGGACACTGCCATGACAAGTAACAATGCCGCAACCATTGTGTGTGACTTAGCCATGGCTGCTGGTACTATTATTTTGTATCTAGTGGATGGCTAGCTGAGATTTTGGTCTTACCTAGATTTTACTTTGGGAATGTGTGAGATGAATGTTTGGTGCGTGGCTCTATTTATAGTGGCAGGCCGCTATGTTCATGAAGTGTGTGTTATGCATCAAGCAAGAACTTAGGCGCGCGAAGTGCTGCCCACATGTAGAAGCACAATCGTCTTATCATGAGAAAAAAGGAAAATGCACTTAAACCCACTATGAACGATAACGACTACCATAGTTGGCAACAGAGATATGTAATGAAGCATTACTGATTTCTTTTGTAAGATTGGTGCAAAAATCTCCATAATGCAACATGAGGAGTAAGCCGCAAAGGTCAGTCGTTCGCAATGGTATAAATTGATTTTTTGAATTTCCTTTTTTATGCCTCTAAACAAATAAGTTTTTAGTAAAAGAAAGATGGCTCATGATAACATTTGAAGATCGAATGTTTTAACTGACCAGTTGATTGAGATAGGCACTGAAACTTTTATGGCATATGTTCTGCTGCCGAATTATAGGAATGACTCCATTACTTCTCGCATGCCGATTTTGCTAGTATGTGTTTTAGCTTGTACGTACCATGTGTTCACAGTTATTTTGTGTTTGAAAAGAGGGTGATGTATTCATAGTTAATCAAACGGGATGATCTATAACGAAGAAACATCACCCTCTTGGCCTATGGTCATATATTAATGTTATGGATTGTTAATTTGGAAGTCCTTAAAAGGCATGTGTACATTTCGTGTCCTCCCCTTCGAAATGTAAACAAAAAGCACCTGCTCCTAGTCAATTAATTAGACAAGGACGTTGGCTAGCTTGAAGCATTACACACTGCAGCTGGATGCATGCATGCACCAACTGTAGCTTGAGGTATTTTCTTCTTACCATAGAAAAACCGACTTGATCGGGGCTGCGCTAGCTTTTGCCGACTTAATTCAGTAATGCTGTTGGAAGTTAGGCGAACAAGCAAATCACGTCGCATAGCATGATAACATTCCAAGGCGTGGATATTTGCCCGGGACGTCGACCGGCGCTCCAGCCTAAATGAAAAGCGTCCATTGTTTATGCCAATAAGATATTTTGCTGCCGGCCATCTCCACCGCTACCCAGTACACATGCTAACAATTTTTATCCCAACCTCTTTGTACCCCGAACTCTAGTTGTAGTCTAGTGGATGTTGTGTTTGATTATATATATGCAACTAACGTTTTTGCTCCCCACTCTCTATACCTCAAACTCTAGTTGTACATGGCGTTGAAGACTTTGGATAAGTAGCTGAGCTGCGCGAATGTGAAAGTTGAGCAGCTGCTAGAGAAGGTAAAGAAACTGGAGCACATCTTAGAAAGGGGAGATCATGTGGTGGGAGCAATTGTAGAGGGTCTCCAGAGCATGCACCTCGCCGAGGATCATTAGACCTCCAAAGCAAAACCACCTAGCAATTAGTGAGCTATGGCGGCATAGATGTTGTGTTTGATTATGCAAATCATGACTCATGCCTTTCTCTCTCTCGAAATAGGCTTCCGCCCTGCTTTATAAATAAAACAACCAACCAGTCCACGCACTAAGTAGCAACATACTGATATAAATAGTCTGTTGGAGCCACAACACAAGCAAGCCCAAACAAACATAGGAGAAAAGCATAAAAAAAACCATCAAGTGGTCATCACATCAAGGGGGTGCTGGAGAAGGTAGTCGACGCGCTGAGGTCTGTAGTGCCTCCAGCATCTGCCCCAGGCGCACCTGGTTCCGTTGCCTAGCACTACCAGAATTTAGGCAGTTGCCGACGGCCATATCTATGCCGACGGCCCCCGTCGGCATATATGGGCATACCCCGACGGCCCAACTAAAGCCGTCGGCGTAGAAAGGCCGTCGGCGTATAACCATCTATGCCGACGGGGGCCGTCGGCGTAGCTAAGCCGTCGGCGTTTCTCAGAATATACCGACGGGGCCGTCGGCATAGATCAGGCCGTCGGCATATCACGTGGGCCCGTCTACCCGGGCGGCGACGGCAGTTTGACGGCGTCAGGCTACGGCGATGGGCTAACGGTGGCCGTCGGCATAGCTACGCCGACGTCATCGATCCGCTGCGCCGCCACGTCATCGATCCGCGTCGTTCGCCGGTCCCGTGGGGTGGCATTTCTATGCCGACGGCTAGGCCGTCGGCATAGGCCTGGCCCATGATTTTTGCCACGTCATTGATCCCCGCCCTACGCCACGTCATCGATCCAGGGCTCTACCGTTCCGTGGCCGTAGATATACCGACGGCTAGGCCGTAGGCATAGGTTTCTATTAATATTTTTATATTTTTGTATTTTCTCTTATTATTTTTTATTTTTTTCCAATACTAATTTCATTAACTTAAATGTACAGAAAACATATATCGATTGCCCCCCACACGGGCCTTCTTCCGTCGTGTCACGGAGAGGTTAGATGGGACGGGCCGGGTACCTGTGGGGGGTAGCAATGCCGCCAGGTGTTGCGGTGGGCCCTCCTACGGTTGTGGAAACGTGGTGGCAGGCGCAGGCACGCGGCTCCGGGGTGTGCCCCCTCCACCCTCACGGGCGTCGATGCCGCCATGCCCCGGGGGGTGAAACGGCCATGTCGGGCCGACGCAGAGGGAATCTTGGGGTGGGTTGTGCCGGGACTGTGTTGGGGGGTGTACCTATGGCTGGGCTATGACAACAAGGTGAAAAGGTCCACCGGTCAAACTACGTCCAGCGAAAGTCAAAGGGATAGACCCGGCGGTCGTCTGTGTCAGGGTTAGACGGGACGGGGTACCTGGGGGGTAGCAATGCCGCCAGGTGTTGCGGTGGCCCTCCTACGGTTATATAAGCCCGTCTGGCGAAAGTCAAAGGGCTAGATCTATTGGTCAACTGGGATTCGGGATGGCCTTCGGGGTGTAGCTATGCCACCAAAACATCGCATGGGTCGCGATGCATGTGTGAAAGTGTTCTGGCATTCGTAGACACCCGTCCTGGGGCTCCGTGGTGTGGCCCCCCTCCACGGAAGGCAGAGCAGCCGTCAATTAGATGGGGGGGATGGTGCGGGTGCGGTGGAACCGGAGGGAATCTAGTGTTGGGTTGGGTCCAGACCGTGTTCGGGGATGTTGCTATGGGCTGACCTATCGCAACCAGGTGGAAGAGTCCACCAGTCAAAGCCCGTCCGACGAAAGTCAAAGGGCTAGATCTACTGGTCAACTGGGATTCGGGGTGGCCTTCGGGGTCTAGCTATGCCACCGAAACATCGCACGGGTCCCGATGCATGTGTGAAAGTGTTCTGGCATGTGTAGACGCCCGTCTTGGGGCTCCGTGGTGTGGCCCCCCTCCACGGAAGGCAGAGCAGCCGTCAATTAGAGGGGGGGGATGGTGCGGGTGCGGTGGAACCGGAGGGAATCTAGTGTTGGGTTGGGTCCAGACCGTGTTCGGGGATGTTCCTATGGGCTGACTTATCGCAACCAGGTGGAAGAGTCCACCGGTCAAAGCCCGTCCGGCGAAAGTCAAAGGGCTAGATCTACTGGTCAACTCGGATTCGGGGTGGCCTTCGGGGTGTAGCTATGCCACCAAAACATCGCACGGGTCCCGATGCATGTGTGAAAGTGTTCTGGCATGCGTAGACGCCCGTCTTGGGGCTCCGTGGTGTGGCCCCCCTCCACGGAAGGCAGAGCAGCCGTCACTTAGAGGGGGGGATGGTGCGGGTGCGGTGGAACCGGAGGGAATCTAGTGTTGGGTTGGGTCCAGACCGTGTTCGGGGATGTTGCTATGGGCTGACCTATCGCAACCAGGTGGAAGAGTCCACCGGTCAAAGCCCGTCCAGCAAAAGTCAAAGGTCTAGATCTACTGGTCAACGGGGATTCGGGGTGGCCTTCGGGGTGTTGCTATGCCACCGAAACATCGCACGGGTCCCGATGCATGTGTGAAAGTGTTCTGGCATGCGTAGACGCCCGTCTTGGGGCTCCATGGTGTGGCCCCCCTCCACGGAAGGTAGAGCAGCCGTCACTTAGAGGGGGGATGCGCGAAAGAGTAGAGAGGGTCACGGCAAAAACTGGACGCACTTCGTATACAAACTGGACAAACTCTTTCCGAGTATCAGGGTTTCAGAGTCCGGAGTGGGTACTAATGTGCATCCCACCAATCAGGAAGAATCACACGGATCGTGTGTTTCTTTCTAGCTCTTGCGAGTCGTTGGATCAAGGGTGTGTTTCTTCCTAGCTCATGTGAGTAGTTGGATCGAAACTACCACAATCACTTTGTGAGCCAGACGACCCTATATATAGCCCACCTCTCGCCTTCCCTGCATAAGTCTTTCACTTCATCAACTACATACATCTACCAGTTCATCGACTGCATACATCTACCAGTTCATCGACTGAATACAAATCATTCGGATTCGCCATCATACGTCCAACCGTGCATTTGATATGCATATATATGCATCACGAGCCACGGTTGGGCTGTATGATGGCGATACCGATTGGTTTGTTCTAGATCCGACATAAAAGGTTTGATACAACTTCTTTTTTGTGACATAAGAGCTATCTCTCCTCCTACCTATTTTGGTTACACAACTACCTATTTGTGCCATGTCCGAAGCGTCGCACCGGGCCCTCATACATGCGGGGTGGTGTGGTGGCATGTCCGAAGAGGCGGGACGCGTCTCCGGGGCGTGGCCCCCCTCACTGACGGCGATGACACGGTAGTAGACGTTCTGCGGTAACGATGCGGCGTCAATATTACTAAATACTCGGAGCGCGATAAAATCATGATTTTTTTTGCACGACGTGGGCACATGTGCTATAGGAACAATGGTATTTTTTCATAATTTTTGGTGATGGAGAAGTATCTGAAAAATTCCCTCTACGCGGATTGCCCTTCGCGCATCTACGGCTGTGGCCGGCGGCCTCCGGGGGCTAGCATGCCGCCAAATCTTGCGCCGGTGGCCTCTCACAAGTCTGGAAGTGTTGTCGTGGTTGCAAACGCCCGGCACGCGTGTCCGGGGTGTGCCCCCCTCACGGACGGCGCTGCCGCCGGCACCTGGGGGGGGGAACGGACGCGTGGGGTCTACACGGAGGGGATCTTGCTGTGGGTCTGCCCCGGATGTTGCTCCAAAGTGTTCCTATGGGCTGACCTAACACAACCGGATGGGGAGGTCCACTGGTCAAAGCCCGTCCGTGCAAAGTCAAAGGGGTAGATCCCGTGGTCAAACACTACAGGGTTAGGCGGGACGGGGGCACTGGGGGGTAGCAATGGCACCGGAGCGTCGCACCGGGCCCTCATACATGCGGGGTGGTGTGGTGGCATGTCTGAAGAGGCGGGACGCGTCTCCGGGGCGTGGCCCCCCTCACGGACGGCGATGACACGGTAGTAGACGTTCTGCGGTAACGATGCGGCGTCAATATTACTAAATACTTGGAGCGCGATAAAATAATGATTTTTTTTGCACGACGTGGGCACATGTGCTATAGGAACGATGGTATTTTTTCATAATTTTTGGTGATGGAGAAGTATCCGAAAAATTCCCTCTACGCGGATTGCCCTTCGCGCGTCTACGGCTGTGGCCGGCGGCCTCCGGGGGCTAGCATGCCGCCAAATCTTGCGCCGGCGGCCTCTCACAAGTCTGGAAGTGTTGTCGCGGTTGCAAACGCCCGGCACGCGTGTCCGGGGTGTGCCCCCCTCACGGACGGCGCTGCCGCCGGCACCTGGGGGGGGGGGGGGGAACGGACGCGTGGGGTCTACACGGAGGGGATCTTGCTGTGGGTCTGCCCCGGATGTTGCTCCAAAGTGTTCCTATGGGCTGACCTAACACAACCGGGTGGGGAGGTCCACTGGTCAAAGCCCGTCCGTGCAAAGTCAAAGGGGTAGATCCCGTGGTCAAACGCTACAGGGTTAGGCGGGACGGGGGCACTGGGGGTAGCAATGCCACCGGAGCGTCGCACCGGGCCCTCATACATGCGGGGTGGTGTGGTGGCATGTCTGAAGATGCGGGACGCGTCTCCGGGGCGTGGCCCCCCTCACGGACAGCGATGACACGGTAGTAGACGTTCTGCGGTAACGATGCGGCGTCAATATTACTAAATACTCGGAGCGCGATAAAATAATGATTTTTTTTGCACGACGTGGGCACATGTGCTATAGGAACGATGGTATTTTTTCATAATTTTTGGTGATGGAGAAGTATCCGAAAAATTCCCTCTACGCGGATTGCCCTTCGCGCGTCTACGGCTGTGGCCGGCGGCCTCCGGGGGCTAGCATGCCGCCAAATCTTGCGCCGGCGGCCTCTCACAAGTCTGGAAGTGTTGTCGCGGTTGCAAACGCCCGGCACGCGTGTCCGGGGTGTGCCCCCCTCACGGACGGCGCTGCCGCCGGCACCTGGGGGGGAGGGAACGGACGCGTGGGGTCTACACGGAGGGGATCTTGCTGTGGGTCTGCCCCGGATGTTGCTCCAAAGTGTTCCTATGGGCTGACCTAACACAACCGGGTGGGGAGGTCCACTGGTCAAAGCCCGTCCGTGCAAAGTCAAAGGGGTAGATCCCGTGGTCAAACGCTACAGGGTTAGGCGGGACGGGGGCACTGGGGGGTAGCAATGCCACCGGAGCGTTGCACCGGGCCCTCATACATGCGGGGTGGTGTGGTGGCATGTCCGAAGAGGCGGGACGCGTCTCCGCGGCGTGGCCCCCCTCACGACGGCGATGACACGGTAGTAGACGTTCTGCGGTAACGATGCGGCGTCAATATTACTAAATACTCGGAGCGCGATAAAATCATGATTTTTTTTGCACGACGTGGGCACATGTGCTATAGACCGGGCCATGTCTCGGAGGGGGGAAACGGCTACCACAGCTTACACCCAGGCACCGGGCCTGTAACTGAACGTTTCACCGTAATTGTCCATTTTCTTAGCACAAGTCTAATGAATACCGGAGCTCACAAATATGCCTTAATAAAAAAATAAAAAATATGCCGTAATAAAAAATATGCAAAGTACCTATGCCGACGGCCTAGCCGTCGGCATAGATTGACACGTGGCATGTCCATCTATGCCGACGGCTAAGCCGTCGGCATAGGCTGACCTTATCCACAGCCGCACCCACCCCCTCCACTCATTTTTCCTCCCCCGCACAAAATAAAAATGCAAAGTATGTATGCCGACGGCTTAGCCGTCGGCATAGCAGTGCACATGTCCACGGATCGATGACGTGGCAAAGGGGCGGGCCTATGCCGACGGCCAGGCCGTCGGCATAGGGGCCGACCTTATCCCCTTGCGGTTCGCCCCCACCACCCATATCCCCCTTCCTCCCCGACCCACACCCGCGCCGCCACCCACCACCTCCGCCGCCCGCCCTGAGCACGCCACCGCCGGCCCCGAGCCCGCCGCCCCGCGCCGCACCAACCCCGGGCCGCCCCGCCCCGAACCCGCCATCGCCCGCGCCTCCCCCATCTCCCCCACCCACCCGCGCCGCCGGCCCTCCCTCCCCCGACCTCCGTCCCCGCCCCGACCTCCGTCGACCCCGCCCCGGCGGCCACTTCGTCCGTGCCTGCCCCTCCGCCGCCTGCTCTGGTCCGTCGTCCGTGCCTGCCCCTCCCCCCGAGCCGGACCTCCCCACGGTGAGCTCCCTCCCTCCCTCTCTGTAGATTTTTTTTGATAATTTTGTTGTTGTTCATAGTTATGTAACTAGATGGATGGATGCATAGTTAGTTGATAGATGATTTGATGATAGTTACAAATGTGAGAAATGCAAGAAAAGCAATTTTTTTAACAAGGGGCATGACGTTAGATGATGGATTTTTTGATGATAGTTGCAAATGTATGATGATTGTTACATGATAGATGATGATGTTAATGATGATAGATGATGATGTTGATGATGTGGATGCTGTTAGAATCATAGATGGTGGATGGATGGAATGTCGGTGAATTTTTTTAGAAACTTTGTTTGTCATATATTTAATGTTAGGTCATGTTGACGAATGTATGTTGGTAAAGTTAATGATAGATGAATGGATGGATGGATGTTGGACAAAATTTGACACTTGACTGAGATGTGATGATCTTGTTATTTTTTTGATACTCATAATGATCTTGATAAAATAATTGAAGACAAAATTTTGAGACTTACTAAGATGTGATGATCTTGCTAAAAAAATGATACTCATGATGATCTTGCTAAAAAAATAGAAGACAAAAGTTTGACACTTTACTGAGATGTGATGATCTAAGTTGTTCTTTCGGTGGAATTTGCAGGCGTTGTGGTGTCGCATTTCATCAGAGTGACCGTTGTCTGACGCGTTGGTCCCCCTGAGCATCCCTCTGCTGTTCGACTACTTCCTCTACAGCCGAGGGTGAGCTACAAGTCCATCTCCTCCATTTTTTCATATCACTAGATTTCATTCTCAAGTCAACTGACGTAACCTAGGCGTCTCCCGTCTGAAAGGGTTGCATGGATAAATATGCATTCAATTGCATATTTATCACCGCAGCTCTTTCGGATTGTCCAGCGTTTTCCATGGACAGCCCGAGGATGTGTAGATTGGGTATGTTCTCCATGTTCAACCCTGTTCCGAGACAGGATTTCGGCGGCGCCTCCCCATTGTTCTCCGGAGCACATTCTCTCGGCTATTTGCCGAGACGTGTATCTGGAGAACAGCGGGGAGGTGCTGCCGAAATTTTGTCTCAGAACAGGGTAGAATGGAGAACGTACTCAATCCACACATCCTCGGGTGGGATTAGGACCCATCTTTACCTATTAGAGATGTAGGTGGATTAAACGCGGTAGAAACTAAAAATTTGATGTGATTAATTTAAGTGAATCCTTAATTATGTTGTGTGGGTTGCAAAAAAGCAGAGGATGACAGATAATCAGTGGATGTACAATGGTTTTATCCGTCGGAATCGAGTAACATCAGAGTGGATCGCGAAAACCGATGTGTATTTGAAGGAGATATTCCGTCGTCCAATGAGAATTATCCCACCATGCCCCTGTGCGAGATGTGCCAGACGTCACCGTAGAAATCAGACGGACATGAGTGAGCACCTTCGCACACACGGATATATGCCAAACTTTGACATGCCGCCGATAAACATAGCCGAGCAGGACCGTGGTAGAGAGGAGGTGATGCGACAACGCATCGATGGATATGAGGACGACGGGGTCAGGGACATGCTAGATGATGTCATTGTTGCAGAAACGGCAAATGCGACACCTTCAGAGAATGAACCGGAGGAGCCGGAGGCAACCGCAAAGGCCTTCTTGGAGGTCTTGGCCTCGTCGAAGAAACCTCTTTATGCGGGTGCGAAAATATCTCAGCTGGATGCCATCTCTCAACTGATTGCAGTCAAGGCTGAGTACAGCTGTAGCCAGAAATGCTTCGAAGCATTCCTGGGAGTATGGGCTAACAGCCTCCCTGAGGGTCATGAACTGCCGAAAAGCATGTACGATACAAAGAAAATCATGAAGGCACTCTCTATGGATTATGAGAAAATAGATGTTTGCCCGAAGAATTGTCTTTTGTTTAGGCACGAGTATGCGGATGACAAAAGTACTGTAGGAAGTGCGGTTCGTCTCGGTACATTGAGGTGGTCGGTGAGGATGGTGAGAAAAAGCAGCTAACCATCCCCGTTAAGGTTCTTCGCTATATTGATTTTATAAAAAGACTGCAGCGCCTTTTCATCACGAAGGAGTCTGCCAAAATGATGAAGTGGCACAAGGAAGGTATAAGGTACAATCCAAAAAAAACCATACATCCATCGGGAGGGGAAGCAGGGAAGTCATTCGATGAAGAATACCCCGAGGAAGCAGCCGAGGCTGGGAATGTCAGAATAGCCATATCAGGTGATGGGTTGAATCCATATGGTATGTCGTCCAATCCATACAGCTGCTGGCCTGTGTTTGTAATTCCGCTCAATCTTCCTCCCGGTGCCCTAATGCAACGGAAGACCATGTTCTTGTCGCTCATCATTCCGGGGCCTGACTACCCGGGGAAGCAATTGGGTGTGTTTATGCAGCCGCTTGTGGATGCTTTGCACCATTCTTGGTACTTTCCGAGGTTGACATACGACCGGGATCTGCAGAGAAATTTCTTGATGAAAGTTTGGTTGCACTATTGCATGCATGACTTTCCCGGCTATGCTCTATTCTGCGGATGGTGTACAAGTGGTAAGATGCCATGCCCAGTGTGCATGCAGGCTCTGCGAATGATTTGGCTGAGTAAGGGTGGCAAGTATGTAGCCTTTGACCTGCATCGACAGTTCCTCCCTCCAGACCATCCAGACAGGGAAGACAAGAAGAACTTCACGAAAGGCCGGGTTGTTCATGAAGTAACCGAGATTCCAACATTTTCGGGGGCAGATGTTCTTGCTCAGCTAAAAGCTCTCAAGCCTAAAGTCAAAGGCAAAGGCAAAGGCAAAGGCAAAGCCAAAGGCTTCGAGGGATATGGTGAGACGCACAACTGGACGCACATTACCCCCTTCTCGCAGCCTCCCTATTTCAAGGACCTCAAACTTCCTTACAATATTGATGTGATGCACACCGAAAAGAATGTGGCAGAGTCCCTTTTCCACACGATCCTCAACATTCCTGATAAGACGAAGGATAACGTAAAAGCTAGAGCCGATCAACAGAGAATTTGTGATAGACCACGCTTGAACATGAAGCCTCCCACAGGCGGTCGAAAAAACTGGTTCAAGCCAGATGCTGACTTTGTCCTTAAACCGCCAGAAAAAAAAGAAGTACTTATCTGGCTGAAACAAAATTTGAAGTTCACCGATGGTTATGCATCGAATAGAAGTAAGGGAGTCAATCTTTCAACGGGCAAAGTGACCGGCCTGAAGAGTCATGACTACCATGTATGGATTGAGCGGATAATGACGGTGATGGTTCGAGGCTATGTCCCCGAGCATGTCTAGCGAGTGCTTGCCGAGCTTAGCCATTTCTTTCGCACGCTCTGTGCTAAAGAAGTAAAGAGGTGATTGAAAAATTGCATAACAAGGCACCGGAGTTGATAGTCAAGCTAGAGAAGATCTTTCCGCCAGGCTTCTTTACTCCGATGACACATCTCATTCTGCACCTTGCGAACGAGGTATTGTTGGGGGGCCCTGTGCAAAATCGCTGGCAGTACGGCCCTGAGAGGCAAAACAAGCATCTCCGACGGAAATGTGGAAACAAAGCTAAGATTGAAGCTTCCATAGCTGAGGCAGTTATCCTAGAGGAGGTGTCAGACCTCAGGACATCATACTATCCAGACCACGTTCCCCATCTGCATAACAAGGTGCCTCGATACAATATAGAAGAGCCCAAGTATCAACCCAGACTCGATCTATCCAACGCGCAAGGTGGGAGGGCTGGGGCCTCGAAATCTTATAACATGCCACGACAAGAGTGGGAGGACCTCATGTTCTATATCTTGCACAACATCAAGGAAGTTGAGGAAGTGTGGATGAGGTAATACCACTACACCATTCCTTTATGTCTTCCACATCATCATGTTTCATGTTCACTTAGTCCCGGTCTAACACCGCTTATCTTTTTTTAGTGATTTCGTTCAAGAGGAATGGACGGGAGTGAATCCTCCTACTGAGGCGGAGGCACTTACTCTTCTCCGTCATGGAAACCCTGGACGTAAAAATTTTGTTGCTTGGTTTATGGACAAAGTAATTTTCCACACTCCCCTATTAAATACCTACTTCAACATTTATTAGTTAACCGAACTAATGCATGCAACAATTTCCATTATACTTGTAGGGAAAAGATCCGAACATATCTATGGATGATGAATTGAGATGGGTTTCCATGGGTTTTGACCCTGCCGTCATGACATGTAAAAAGTATGATGTGAATGGGTATCGCTTCCATACAGAGGAGCACCAAAACAGCCGCCCCGATCCCAAAACTATAAATACTGGAGTGTACACCCCCGGTCAAAATTCAGTAGACTACTACGGAAGGGTACAAAATATATACGAGGTTAAATTCCGCCAGGGGCGTGAGACCCTAAGTCTGCCTGTGTTCAAATGCCGATGGTTCGATCCGCGGGAGGGGGTAAAACATACGCCTTCCATTGGTTTGGTCGAAGTTAAACCATCAACCGTCTATGCCGGAGCCGATCTCTTCATTGCGGCTACCCAAGCTACACAAGTATATTATCTGCCTTACCCATGCCAGAAAGTGTATCTAAAGGGTTGGGAAGTTGTGTTCAAGGTGTCGCCACATGGTAAGCTACCAGACCCGAATGAAGACGATTACTGCAACATTAACCCCATGACATACGAGGGAGTGTTCTATCAAGAGCAACCTGATGATGATGATGATGATGTGGTTAGAAACGATGACGCTAGACCATTGGGTGATGATGATGTGGACCCAAACGTCGACGATGCACGGAATGATGGTGAGACCATTGTCAATGAAAATGACATACTTATGCTAGAAAAGTTAAACGAAGACGCTGACGATGAGGAAGAGCCTCCACCTCCGTCGGACAACGAAGATGATATGATTGATAGTGATGATGAGACGGACCGAGAAAGAGGTTACAACAGTGATGATTCATATGGGTTCTAGCAGATGTACGTTTCAAGTATTTTTTTTCTATAGTTTACGAATATGCCTTTTTATGCATTTTTATTAATGTGTTTATTATCATGCCTTTTCCTTCATTTCATTAATTTACTAATTGCTTTTTCTCTTTTCAATGCAGGTTCGTGGAACATGGGCAAGGGGAAGGCCGACGGCGTGGGTTTCCTACGCAAGGTCGTCGGCCTGCCTAGTCGGAGTGGTCGAGCACGTAATCCTCCCCCTCGGCTACTTGACGATGACTCCTCATAGGAAGGTCGAGGGAGAGGTGCCCCTAGAGGAGGAGGGGGCGGGGGGAGAGCCTCTAGAGGACGAGGTGCTGGGGGGAGAGCCACTACAGGGGGTCGCGGCCAGAAACAGCGCACCCTCACCGACTTAGGGGTGTTGTCTTCGAGGCCCTCCTCTAGTGAGGTACCCTCCTCTAGTGAGGTACACTCTAGGGAGGAGGAGGAGGAGGAGGTGGAGGAGGAGGCAGGCGAGGAGGAGGAGGAGGAGGTTGGGGAGGGGGAGGCAGGCGAGGAGGAGGGTGGTGGCGGGGATGATGGTGGTGACGGGAAGGGGGTTGACACGAAGGGGTGGCTGCGTGGCAACGCAAAGCTACCAAAGCAGGTTCCTGCTACTGAGGAGCAGAAGTGGCTCATTGAGCCCACGGGAAAAGAGTAAGTGGTTCATTATGTTGCTTGTCACATGCTTATTTCGGTTGTTATTTATTTTTCTTGTCACATGCTAATAGTTCATTCTTTTGCAGCAACTGGATATATTTTAAAGGGGTCCGTATTCCCAACGGCCTCATCACCGTCTTGCTGAAGTTATATTGGCCGGGGTTGTACTGTCCTGATCCAGTCAGGCAGACGGACCGTTGGGTTTTGGCCACGAGCTGGGACCACTGGGAAGCGGCCCGCCACGCGGACCATGAGACCCATGCCAAGGCCGTGATCACTACTTTCTGGGTGAGTTCTCTTCAGAAGCACAAGTCCATTCTAGTTTCATGAATGATTTAACTCATGGCTTCTCCCATTCTTGTTTCATGCATGATTGTAGAAATTCTATCGAGTTCTTCCGGAGCACAGGGTTAGAGCGGACCAGATCGTGCTGCGCCAATGCAAGAAGAAGGCCCGCCAGATGCAGTACGAGGTGCGCTATGTGGCCATCTCCACATACTACCACGACTATCTTGGTGTGAAGATGACCAAGGAAGAAGCGCGGAGGATGGGCATTACCTTGGAGAGGCCCGAGTTCTTGGCGGTAAGTATAAAAGATTTTTCATTATGCTTTCATTACCTTGTGGTACATTATGCTTTATGCTTTATGCTTCCATAACACCAATTTGGACACACCTACATGCCATTATGCTTTTATTATGTAGGTGTGTCCAAATTGGTGTTATGGAAAAGACGAGTCCTGGGCGGCATTGGTGGATCTTTGGTGTGATGAGGCTGGAGCCTGGGCGGCTATGAGAACCCAAAATAAGGCTAACCGAGGGACGGAGGGAGTACATGCTCAGGGAAACCGAAACCACTATCTCCACAAGGCAGTTAATGTATGACTAACCCCATTAAACATTCTTCTTCTTCTATTTACCATCACTTTCTTATGTATGACTAACCTCTGTTTGGTGGTGCAGGAGGAGAAACTGAAGCGGCCGCTCTCACACATGCAGGCGTGGGAGATCGCCCATACGCGGAAGGACCCCAAGCCTGGCGAGCCCAAGTACTACGGCAAGAAGACCGAAGGGAGGAAGAAGGCCTACTCCGAAGCGTATCTGGAGTTACATCCTGACACACCTGACCCCATTGCGGCGCCTCTGGACGACATGGCGGTGGTGAGGATGGGGCCCAAGGAGCATGGTCGGGATGCGGTTCTCGATGCTGTGATCACTCCTAGTATCTCCTACACACAGCTTCGTCGGATCGACCCGAGCCTGAGCCAGCCAGTGACTAGTACACAGTCCCTCTTTCAGGAGCAACAATCTGTAAGTATTTTCCCTCTTATCTTCATTTCTCACTTCATTTTCCGCATTTAGTAGTTTTATGAGTTCCATCATGTCATACCGTAGGCCTACATGGAGTACACACGCCAGGAGACCATGGCGTGGCATCAGAGGCTTTATGAACACCAAGTGCAGAGGGATAGCCAGATGCAGCAGGCTTTTCAGGATATGGCGGCCGGCAGGTGTCCTCAGTTCCCTCCAGCACAATGCCCTCCAGCACAACCAATGCTAATGAGCTTTGAGGAGTTTTTGGCACAGAATGCTGGCCCCTCGCCGGTTAGTTCATCCCCAATTTATTCACCCAAAGCATGTCATGCCTTTCAACACAGTCATAGATCCCGTGCATATGTCTTTTCAACATGTAGGGAACAGGTGGATCTACCGTTGGCGGTGGTCTTCGTAGCACTCTGGAGACACGGAGCCCGACCACTCCGATCCACGGAGGCGGAGGCGGTAGCGCTGCCGCTAGCACTGATGACCTGGACTTTGGCCGTCTTGGCGGTGACGACCTCCGCGGTGCTCGATGATGCTTGAGATGTGATGATGATGCTTGAGATGACTTGTGTGTGCTGATGATCATTTAGCTGACTTGTGTGATGATGCTTATGCTTACATTCGTTGATATGCTTATGCTTGTGTGATGATGATCTATTGTTGTCATGATGCTTATGCTTACGTTCGTTGATATGTGCTGCTGATATGTGCTGATGATATGTGCTGTTATATATGTGATGTTATCTGAATTGAACTGATTTGAAAACAAACAGAAAAAAGAAAAAAAAATTAAAAGCAAACTATGCCGACGGCTAGGCCGTCGGCATAGGGCCAGCGTGAGCTCCCAGTTGCTGACACGTGGGCACCTATGCCGACGGACCAGCCGTCGGCATAGTTTGAAATTAAGCCGATGGTCCGGCCGTCGGCATAGGTGCCCACGTGTCAGCAACTGGGATCTCTGTTTGAAGGACTATGCCGACGGCCTGGCCGTCGGCTTAATTTCAAACTATGCCGACGGCCGGGCCGTCGGCATAGCCCTGGCCCACGAGCAGTGGCCGGTCGGCACGTGGCACATCTATGCCGACGGTCTAGCCGTCGGCACAGTTTTCGACTAAGCCGACGGCTAGGCCGTCGGCATAGGGGTGCCACGTGGAGACAAGTCGTTGGGCAGACTTGACGGCGGCCGCCGTTAGGCGATAACGTTGCCGACGGCCGTGGCCGTCGGCATAGATGTACGGACACCGTCGGGATAGGTCTTATGCCGACGGCCTTTCTATGCCGACGGCCTTCCTGGCTACGCCGACGGATATTTTGCCGACGGCCCTATGCCGACGGGGGCCGTCGGCATAGGCCTGTCCCGACGGCCATTCAGGGCTATGCCGACGGCCCTGTAGCCAGTAGGTGCCAGTGATGACTCGAGCCTTTCCTGCCAGCATTTGAGCCTGGTAGGATGCTTCTTCAATTGAAAAAACTGAAATGCTACTTTAAAAGCCTGAGAAGTGTTGTGTCAGTACATTGGATAATGCTAAAGACATGTGTGTTTTCAAAAGATAGAGGTTGATTGTAAATTACTCTTATAATACTCCTTATTTATACATAGATACAAAATCACAAACTATAAAGAAAAATATTTCTAAGGGCCTCAATGGTTTAGAAGAATTTCATCGAATTTTGTATGATTTTTTCTGCTAGAGATTGTTGGTTTGGAGGATCTACATATGATTTTTTATGGTATCTGCATGTATTTGAAAGATAAAAAATACTAGTCTCACTGAAATTCCACTCTATTTTTATAACAACTATGCCGTAAGCCTAGTCCTTTAGGAATTAATGTATATTTTTCTACAATGTAACCAAGCAATTTATATCACAATTCTACCGGTTTCCTATATCTGCTTTTTTAGAATCATAAGAAACATGGAAACCCTCAATATAAATTCAGCAGTGTCTGGTTTTTTCACACAATGTATGAAATCAAGTGTTAATCTTGCACCCCCCCAAAAGAAAAGGAGTTGCAGTCTTGTCCGGTTGACGTTCGTAATTCTGAGAGAAAGTTAAGGGTAGAATGCTAAATACACTAGAATATATTTAATTCTGATGACGAATGCAGTGACAGTAGTGTTCGAAACGATATAGTAGCTCACCATAATTTTGCATAAAATATGATGCCACATTCTTGTGCTTCAAACATGATAATTGCAATCTGCACATCACAGCACACCAATTCTGACACACACCAAGACGCACAGCAGGATCGTTAAGCAGTGTGGCACTTCACCCTCCTTCGCTTCAAGACAGCAATTCAATTCTAGATACGTGCCTAGTTAACAAAATGCACTAGAATGGCAAATTCCTAAAGGAGTCCATCTCCACCTGGCCATCTTGGCAAGGTTACTTTGCACATCAAGCCAATCACGTGTAGTCATAAACCCTGGTGGTTCCCAGTCCTAGCTAGGGTGTAGGTGGATTTCAATGACGCTAAAAAAGCAATTCTAACTAAGCGCAAAACTTGAGCACATTCAATGTGCGGCATGCTAAAATGAACCTAGCAACAACTAAGCTCTACTCCTTAGCCGACACACGACGGTTTGTTTATGAATCGTTACTCCATCTCTGTTCTCACACTTAAATAGGAATATTGTGTGGTGCAACATCCATGTGATGGATGCTTTCATGCAATTCAATACTGCCATATGAGCACATGGGCATTTTTATTGTTTGTTGGTGTCCCTCTTTCAGCAGTAGCTCCCCCGTTATAAATTTTGCCTGTATCAACTAACATTCATAGTGTGGTTCCTCTCAGTGACCACATAGAGGGTCTCCAGAGCATGCACCTGCCAAGGATCATCAGACCTCCAAATCAAAACTACCTAGCAAGTAGTGAGCTTTAGTGGCATAGTTTTATTATGCAAATATAGAGCCCTGCCTTTCTTGCTAGTATTCTAGCGCATGTCCATTTACTTGTTCCTCGCAGGATGATTCCTGGGATCACCTTGAAATTCTGAACGGACTGCGGTGCTATATGCATGCTTTCTTATACATAGTTACATTTTGGAGATTTCTCTAGAAGGCAGAGAAGTGTTGTGGCACTCCGTTGGATATTATGAGGTGTGCATGTTTTCTAAAGATTAACATTGACTACAGTTTCTTTAATTGTAGATAGATGTGAAATCACAACTCCAAAAGAAAACTAGCCGCACAAATACACGGGTGTCTTGATAGTTGATTACAGAATTACCTAGGAGTGATAGTCACAAAGGTTATTTGCCGTGATGGTTCTCATTAGTATTGATCTGGTTATATACAGCTCGTCCAGGTTTAGTTACACATCAAGAGATGGTGGATAATGAAGAGTGAAGTCTGTAGACCTTGTACATTCTAGTACTAAGCCATAATGCTAGACATTACAACACATGTTAGATAGCACTAACTGGATACAACTAACAATGACCAATTAGAAAAATATGCCGCGATCCACATTTACTTTTTCACTAAAAACATACAACTTCTGGACACAAAGAACACCACTATAATTAAGATATTAAATTCATGGGACAACATGCCAAGTACTTGCCATCCTTACACTTCCATTATAACATGCGTACTATTTTATCAAGATCTTATGAGATAATCACACTCCCAATCACACAACATTAAGACCGAGAGCACAATGTCTTTTCAAGTGCTCCTCCACTTATTTAGCCATGCATATAAGTGCTCATGCAGATGTAGAGCAACCGACGCCTAGGTACTTATAGGTAGTACATCTGATCATCACGAGCAGTTGTTGGGCAAGATGAGACCGCACTTGCCGGGCAGCACCATGGCGTGGTTTGCGTCGATGTGGTACATTCTCAGCCATATACCGGCGATGCCTTTGTAGCGGCAAATGTATGATAGGTTGGCCTTCGCAAGCGCGGCACACCACTCAGCCGATGGGCTGTCCGTCGGGTTATTCACTGCCGCTGCGGGTTGGCAAAGTTTGAATTCATCATTCGACATGCCACAGACGCCATGAACACCCTCTAGTGCGGCTAGGGGCAACACCATGACAAGCAACAATGTTGCAGCCAATGCATGTTACTAAGGGGCTGTTTGGATTGTGACTATCTTTGCCATATATTGCCACATGATTTTTGCCACACTTGCCTTAGTTGAGTTGCTCAAATTGTTAGCCACACTTTGACTTGCCTAAGGGAATCTTGCCACACTTTCGGTGTCTATGACATGTGGGGTTCACTGCTCATAAAAAAAATCCTTGCCTTAGGTGTGGCTAGAACCAAACACCTACCTAACTTGGTCAAACTTGTTGGGGAACGTAGTAATTTCAAAAACTTTCCTATGCACATGCAAGATCATGGTGATGCATAGCAACGAGAAGGGAGAGTGTTGTCTACGTACCCTCGTAGACCGAAAGCGGAAGCGTTAGCACAACGCGGTTGATGTAGTCGTACGTCTTCACGATCCGACTGATCAAGTACCGAACATACGACACCTCCGAGTTCAGCACACGTTCAGTCCGATGACGTACCTCGAACTCCGATCCAACCAAGTGTTGAGGGAGAGTTTCGTCAGCACGGAGGCGTGGTGACGATGTTGATGTTCTACCGACGCAGGGCTTCGCCTAAGCACCGCTACAGTATTATCGAGGTGGACTATAGTGGAGGGGGGCACCGCACACGGCTAAGAGATCAAGAGATCAACTGTTGTGTCTATGGGGTGCCCCCCTACCCCCGTATATAAAGGAGCAAGGGGGGTGCGACCGGCCAGGGAGAGGGCGCGCCAGGAGGAGTCCTACTCCCACCGAGAGTAGGACTCCCCCCTTTCCTAGTTGGAATAGGATTCGGGAGAAGGAAAGAAAGAGGGGAAGAAGGAAAGAGGGGGCCGGCCCCCTTTGCCCTAAACCAATTCGGTTTGGGCCTTGGGGGGCGTGCCCCACACTCCCCTTGCTGCCCTCTATTTCCACTAAGGCCCATGTAGGCCCATTAAACCCCCGGGGGGTTCCGGTAACCTCCCGGCACTCCGGAAAAATCCCGATTTCACCCGTAACACTTCCGACATCCAAATATAGGTTTCCATTATATCAATATTTATGCCTCGACCATTTCAAGACTCCTCGTCATGTCCTTGATCACATCCGGGACTCCGAACAACCTTCGGTACATCAAAACATATAAACTCATAATATAACTATCATCATAATGTTAAGCATGCGGACCCTACGGGTTCGAGAACTATGTAGACATGACCGAGACACGTCTTCGGTCAATAACCAATAGCGGAACCTGGATGCTCATATTGGCTCCTACATATTCTACGAAGATCTTTATCGGTTAAACCGGATAACAACATACGTTGTTCCCTTTGTCATCGGTATGTTACTTTCCCGAGATTCGATCGTCGGTATCTCAATACCTAGTTCAATATCGTTACCGGCAAGTCTCTTTACTCGTTCCGTAATACATCATCCCTCAACTAACTCATTAGTTGCAAGGCTTGCAAGGCTTAAGTGATGTGCATTACCGAGAGGGCCTAGAGATACCTCTCCGACAACCGGAGTGACAAATCCTGATCTCGAAATACGCCAACCCAACAAGTACCTTCGGAGACACCTGTAGAGCACCTTTATAATCACCCAGTTACGTTGTGACGTTTGGTAGCACACAAAGTGTTCCTCCGGTAAACAGGAGTTGCATAATCTCATAGTCATAGGAACATGTATAAGTCATGAAGAAAGCAATAGCAACAAACTAAACAATCAAGTGCTATGCTAACGGAATGGGTCAAGTCAATCACATCATTCTCTAATGATGTGACCCCGTTAATCAAATGACAACTCATGTCTATGGCTAGGAAACTTAACCATCTTTGATTCAACGAGCTAGTCAAGTAGAGGCATACTAGTGACACTCTGTTTGTCTATGTATTCTATTCACACATGTATTATGTTTCTGGTTAATACAATTCTAGCATGAATAATAAACATTTATCATGATATAAGGAAATAAATAATAACTTTATTATTGCCTCTAGGGCATATTTCCTTCAGTCTCCCACTTGCACTAGAGTCAATAATCTAGTTCACATCGCCATGTGATTTAATACCAATAGTTCACATCACCATGTGATTAACACCCATAGTTCACATCGACATGTGACCAACACCCAAAGGGTTTACTAGAGTCAATAATCTAGTTCACATCCTATGTGATTAACACCCAAAGAGTACTAAGGTGTGATCATGTTTTGCTTGTGAGAGAAGTTTAGTCAACGGGTCTGCCACATTCAGATCCATAAGTATTTTGCAAATTTCTATGTCAACAATGCTTTGCACGGAGCTACTCTAGCTAATTGCTCCCACTTTCAATATGTATCCAGATTGAGATTTAGAGTCATCTGGATCAGTGTCAAAATTTGCAATGACGTAACCCTTTACGACAAATCTTTTTGTCACCTTCATAATCGAGAAACATATCCTTATTCCACTAAGGATAATTTTGACCGCTGTCCAGTGATCTACTCCTAGATCACTATTGTACTCCCTTGCCAAAAACAGTGTAGGGTATACAATAGATCTGGTACACAGCATGGCATATTTTATAGAACCTATGGCCTGAAGGAAATATGCCCTAGAGGCAATAATAAAGTTATTATTTATTTCCTTATATCATGATAAAAGTTTATTATTCATGCTAGAATTGTATTAACCGGAAACATAATACATGTGTGAATACATAGACAAACAGAGTGTCACTAGTATGCCTCTACTTGACTAGCTCGTTAATCAAAGATGGTTATGTTTCCTAACCATGGACAAAGAGTTGTTATTTGATTAACGGGATCACATCATTAGTTGAATGATCTGATTGACATGACCCATTCCATTAGCTTAGCACCCGATCGTTTAGTATGTTGCTATTGCTTTCTTCATGACTTATACATGTTCCTATGACTATGAGATTATGCAACTCCCGTGTGCCGGAGTAACACTTTGTGTGCTACCAAATGTCACAACATAACTGGGTGATTATAAAGGTGCTCTACAGGTGTCTCCAAAGGTACATGTTGGGTTGGCGTATTTCGAGATTGGGATTTGTCACTCCGATCGTCGGAGAGGTATCTCTGGGCCCTCTCGGTAATGCACATCACTTAAGCCTTGCAAGCATTGCAACTAATGAGTTAGTTGTGGGATGATGTATTACGGAACGAGTAAAGAGACTTGCCGGTAACGAGATTGAACTAGGTATTGGATACCGACGATCGAATCTCGGGCAAGTAACATACCGATGCCAAAGGGAACAATGTATGTTGTTATGCGGTCTGACCGATAAAGATCTTCGTAGAATATGTAGGAGCCAATATGGGCATCCAGGTCCCGCTATTGGTTATTGACCGGAGACATGTCTCGGTCATGTCTACATTGTTCTCGAACCCGTAGGGTCCGCACGCTTAAGGTTTCGATGACAGTTATATTATGAGTTTATACGTTTCGATGTACTGAAGGTTGTTCGGAGTCCTGGATGTGATCACGGACATTACGAGGAGTCTCGAAATGGTCGAGACATAAAGATTGATATATTGGGCGGCTATATTCGGACACCGGAAGTGTTCCGGGTGATTTCGGAGAAAACCGGAAAGCCGGAGGGTTACCGGAACCCCCACGGGAGAAGTAATGGGCCATATGGGCCTTAGTGGAGAGAGAGAGGGGCAGCCAAAGGTGGGCCGTGCGCCTCCTCCCCCTGGTCCAAATTGGACTAGGAGAGGGGGGGCGGCGCCCCCTTTCCTTCTCCCTCCCCACTTCTTTCCCCCTCCTAGTAGGAGTCCTACTCCTACTAGGAGGAGGACTCCTCCTTGGCGCGCCATAGGGGCCGGCCGGCCTCCTCCTCCCTTGAACCTTTATATACGGAGGCAGGGGCACCCTAGAAACACACAAGTTGATCCACGTGATCATATTCTTAGCCGTGTGCGGCGCCCCCTGCCACCATAGTCCTCGATAATATTGTAGCGGTGCTTAGGCGAAGCCCTGCGATAGTAGTACATCAAGATCGTCACCACGCCGTCGTGCTGACGGAACTCTTTCCCGACACTTTGCTGGATCGGAGTCCGGGGATCGTCATCGAGCTGAACATGTGCTAAAACTCAGAGGTGCCGTAGTTTCGGTGCTTGATCAGTCGGGCCATGAAGACGTACGACTACATCAACCGCGTTGTCATAACGCTTCCGCTGTCGATCTACAAGGGTACGTAGATCACACTCTTCCCTCTCGTTGCTATGCATCACCATGATCTTGTGTGTGCGTAGGAATTTTTTTGAAATTACTATGTTCCCCAACAGTGGCATCTGAGCCTAGGTTTTATGTGTTGATGTTATATGCACGAGTAGAACACAAGTGAGTTGTGGGCGATATAAGTCATACTGCTTACCAGCATGTCATACTTTGGTTCGGCGGTATTGTTGGACGAAGCGGCCCGGACCGACATTACGCGTACGCTTACGCGAGACCGGTTCTCCCGACGTGCTTTGCACATAGGTGGCTTGCGGGTGACAGCTTCTCCAACTTTAGTTGAACCGAGTGTGGCTACGCCCGGTCCTTGCGAAGGTTAAAACAGCACCAACTTGACAAACTATCGTTGTGGTTTTGATGCGTAGGTAAGATTGGTTCTTGCTTAAGCCCGTAGCAGCCACGTAAAACTTGCAACAACAAAGTAGAGGACGTCTAACTTGTTTTTGCAGGGCATGTTGTGATGTGATATGGTCAAGACATGATGCTGATTTTATTGTATGAGATGATCATGTTTTGTAACCGAGTTATCGGCAACTGGCAGGAGCCATATGGTTGTCGCTTTATTGTATGCAATGCAATCGCGCAGTAATGCTTTACTTTATCACTAAACGGTAGCGATAGTCGTGGAAGCATAAGATTGGTGAGACGACAACGATGCTACGATGGAGATCAAGGTGTCGTGCCGGTGACGATGGTGATCATGACGGTGCTTCGGAGATGGAGATCACAGGCACAAGATGATGATGGCCATATCATATCACTTATATTGATTGCATGTGATGTTTATCTTTTATGCATCTTATCTTGCTTTGATTGACGGTAGCATTATAAGATGATCTCTCACTAAAATTATCAAGAAGTGTTCTCCCTGAGTATGCACCGTTGCGAAAGTTCTTCGTGCTGAGACACCACGTGATGATCGGGTGTGATAGGCTCTACGTTCAAATACAACGGGTGCAAAATAGTTGCACACGCGGAATACTCAGGTTATACTTGACGAGCCAAGCATATACAGATATGGCCTCGGAACACGGAGACCGAAAGGTCGAGCGTGAATCATATAGTAGATATGATCAACATAGTGATGTTCACCAATGAAACTACTCCATCTCACGTGATGATCGGACATGGTTTAGTTGATTTGGATCACGTGATCACTTAGAGGATTAGAGGGATGTCTGTCTAAGTGGGAGTTCTTAAGTAATTTGATTAATTGAACTTAAATTTATCATGAACTTAGTACCTGATAGTATCTTGCTTATGTATGTTTGATTCTAGATAGATGGCCCGTGCTGTTGTTCCGTTGAATTTTAATGCGTTCCTTGAGAAAGCAAAGTTGAAAGATGATGGTAGCAATTACACGGACTGGGTCCGTAACTTGAGGATTATCCTCATTGCTGCACAGAAGAATTACGTCCTGGAAGCACCGCTGGGTGCCAGGCCTGCTGCTGGAGCAACACCAGATGTTATGAACGTCTGGCAGAGCAAAGCTGATGACTACTCGATAGTTCAGTGTGCCATGCTTTACGGCTTAGAATCGGGACTTCAACGACGTTTTGAACGTCATGGAGCATATGAGATGTTCCAGGAGTTGAAGTTAATATTTCAAGCAAATGCCCGAATTGAGAGATATGAAGTCTCCAATAAATTCTATAGCTGCAAGATGGAGGAGAACAGTTCTGTCAGTGAGCATATACTCAAAATGTATGGGTATAATAATCACTTGATTCAGATGGGAGTTAATCTTCCAGATGATTGCGTCATTGACAGAATTCTCCAATCACTGCCACCAAGCTACAAGAGCTTCGTGATGAACTATAATATGCAAGGGATGAACAAGTCTATTCCCGAGCTCTTCGCAATGCTGAAAGCTGCGGAGGTAGAAATCAAAAAGGAGCATCAAGTGTTGATGGTCAACAAGACCACTAGTTTCAAGAAAAAGGGCAAACGGAAGAAGAAGAGGAACTTCAAGAAGAACGGCAAGCAAGTTGCTGCTCAAGAGAAGAAACCCAAGTCTGGACCTAAGCCTGAAACTGAGTGCTTCTACTGCAAGCAGACTGGTCGCTGGAAGCGGAACTGCCCCAAGTATTTGGCGGATAAGAAGGATGGCAAGGTGAACAAAGGTATATGTGATATACATGTTATTGATGTGTACCTTACTAATGCTCGCAGTAGCACCTGGGTATTTGATACTAGTTCTGTTGCTAATATTTGCAACTCGAAACAGGGACTACGGATTAAGCGAAGATTGGCTAAGGACGAGGTGACGATGCGCGTGGGAAACGGTTCCAAAGTCGATGTGATCGCGGTCGGCACGCTACCTCTACATCTACCTTCAGGATTAGTATTAGACCTAAATAATTGTTATTTGGTGCCAGCGTTGAGCATGAACATTATATCTGGATCTTGTTTAATGCGAGACGGTTATTCATTTAAATCAGAGAATAATGGTTGTTCTATTTATATGAGTAATATCTTTTATGGTCATGCACCCTTGAAGAGTGGTCTATTCTTATTGAATCTCGATAGTAGTGATACACATATTCATAATGTTGAAGCCAAAAGATGCAGAGTTGATAATGATGGTGCAACTTATTTGTGGCACTGCCGTTTAGGTCATATCGGTGTAAAGCACATGAAGAAACTCCATACTGATGGACTTTTGGAGCCACTTGATTATGAATCACTTGGTACTTGCGAACCGTGCCTCATGGGCAAGATGACTAAAACACCGTTCTCCGGTACAATGGAGAGAGCAACAGATTTGTTGGAAATCAAACATACAGATGTATGTGGTCCAATGAATATTGAGGCTCGTGGCGGATATCGTTATTTTCTCACCTTCACAGATGACTTAAGCAGATATGGGTATATCTACTTAATGAAACATAAGTCTGAAACATTTGAAAAGTTCAAAGAATTTCAGAGTGAAGTTGAAAATCATCGTAACAACAAAATAAAGTTTCTACGATCTGATCGTGGAGGAGAATATTTGAGTTACGAGTTTGGTGTACATTTGAAGCAATGCAGAATAGTTTCGCAACTCACGCCACCCGGAACACCACAGCGTAATGGTGTGTCCGAACGCCGTAATCGTACTTTACTAGATATGGTGCGATCTATGATGTCTCTTACTGATTTACCGCTATCGTTTTGGGGTTATGCTTTAGAGACGGCCTCATTCACATTAAATAGGGCACCATCGAAATCCGTTGAGACGACACCTTATGAACTATGGTTTGGCAAGAAACCAAAGTTGTCGTTTCTGAAAGTTTGGGGCTGCGATGCTTATGTGAAAAAGCTTCAACCTGATAAGCTTGAACCCAAATCGGAGAAATGTGTCTTCATAGGATATCCAAAGGAAACTATTGGATACACCTTCTATCACAGATCCAAAGGCAAGACTTTTGTTGCTAAATTCGGAAACTTTCTGGAGAAGGAGTTTCTCTCGAAAGATGTGAGTGGGAGGAAAGTAGAACTTGATGAGGTAACTGTACCTGCTCCCTTATTGGAAAGTAGTACATCACAGAAAACTGTTTCTGCGACACCTACACCAATTAGTGAGGAAGCTAATGATAATGATCATGAAACTTCAGGACAAGATACTACTGAACCTCGTAGATCAACCAGAGTGAGATCCGCACCAGAGTGGTACGGTAATCCTGTTCTAGAAATCATGCTGCTAGATCATGATGAACCTACGAACTATGAAGAAGCGATGGTGAGCCCAGATTCCGCAAAATGGCTTGAAGCCATGAAATCTGAGATGGGATCCATGTATGAGAACAAAGTATGGACTTTGGTTGACTTGCCCGATGATCGGCAAGCAATTGAGAATAAATGGATTTTCAAGAAGAAGACTGACGCTGACGGTAATATTACTGTCTACAAAGCTCGACTTGTCGCAAAGGGTTTTCGACAAGTTCAAGGGGTTGACTACGATGAGACCTTCTCACCCGTAGCGATGCTTAAGTCTGTCCGAATCATGTTAGCAATTGCCGCATGATTATGAAATTTGGCAAATGGATGTCAAAACTGCATTCCTGAATGGATTTCTGGAAGAAGAGTTGTATATGATGCAACCGGAAGGTTTTGTCGATCCAAAGGGAGCTAAGCAAAGTGTGCAAGCTCCAGCGATCCATTTATGGACTGGTGCAAGCCTCTCGGAGTTGGAATAAACGCTTTGATAGTGTGATCAAAGCATTTGGTTTTATACAGACTTTTAGAGAAGCCTGTATTTACAAGAAAGTGAGTGGGAGCTCTGTAGCATTTCTGATATTATATGTAGATGACATATTACTGATTGGAAATGATATAGAATTTTTGGATAGCATAAAGGGATACTTGAATAAGAGTTTTTCAATGAAAGACCTCGGTGAAGCTGCTTACATATTAGGCATAAAGATCTATAGAGATAGATCAAGACACTTAATTGGACTTTCACAAAGCACATACCTTGACAAGATTTTGAAGAAGTTCAAAATGGATCAAGCAAAGAAAGGGTTCTTGCCTGTGTTACAAGGTGTGAAGTTGAGTCAGACTCAATGCCCGACCACTGCAGAAGATAGAGAGAAAATTAAAGATGTTCCCTATGCTTCAGCCATAGGCTCTATCATGTATGCAATGCTGTGTACCAGACCTGATGTGTGCCTTGCTATAAGTTTAGCAGGGAGGTACCAAAGTAATCCAGGAGTGGATCACTGGACAACGGTCAAGAACATCCTAAAATACCTGAAAAGGACTAAGGATATGTTTCTCGTATATGGAGGTGACAAAGAGCTCATTGTAAACGGTTACGTTGATGCAAGCTTTGACACTGATCCGGACGATTCTAAATCGCAAACCGGATACGTGTTTACATTAAACGGTGGAGTTGTCAGTTGGTGTAGTTCAAAACAAAGCGTCATGGCAGGATCTACATGTGAAGCAGAGTACATAGCTGCTTCAGAAGCAGAAAACGAAGGAGTCTGGATGAAGGAGTTCATATCCGATCTAGGTGTCATACCTAGTGCATCGGGTCCAATGAAAATCTTTTGTGACAATACTGGTGCAATTTCCTTGGCAAAGGAATCCAGATTTCACAAGAGAACCAAGCACATCAACAGACGCTTCAATTCCATCCGGGATCTAGTCCAGGTGGGAGACATAGAGATTTGCAAGATACATACGGAGCTGAATGTAGCAGACCCGTTGACTAAGCCTCTTCCACGAGCAAAATATGATCAGCACCAAAGCTCCATGGGTGTTAGAATCATTACTGTGTAATCTAGATTATTGACTCTAGTGCAAGTGGGAGACTAAAGGAAATATGCCCTAGAGGCAATAATAAAGTTATTATTTATTTCCTTATATCATGATAAAAGTTTATTATTCATGCTAGAATTGTATTAACCGGAAACATAATACATGTGTGAATACATAGACAAACAGAGTGTCACTAGTATGCCTCTACTAGACTAGCTCGTTAATCAAAGATGGTTATGTTTCCTAACCATTGACAAAGAGTTGTCATTTGATTAACGGGATCACATCATTAGTTGAATGATCTGATTGACATGACCCATTCCATTAGCTTAGCATCCGATCATTTAGTATGTTGCTATTGCTTTCTTCATGACTTATACATGTTCCTATGACTATGAGATTATGTAACTCCCGTGTGCCGGAGGAACACTTTGTGTGCTACCAAATGTCACAACATAACTGGGTGATCATAAAGGTACTCTACAGGTGTCTCCAAAGGTACATGTTGGGTTGACGTATTTCGAGATTAGGATTTGTCACTCCGATCGTCGGAGAGGTATCTCTGGGCCCTCTCGGTAATGCACATCACTTAAGCCTTGCAAGCAATGCAACTAATGAGTTAGTTGCGAGATGATGTATTATAGAACGAGTAAAGAGACTTGCCGGTAACGAGATTGAACTAGGTATTGGATACCGACGATCGAATCTCAGGCAAGTAACATACCGATGACAAAGGGAACAACGTATGTTGTTATGCGGCCTGACCGATAAAGATCTTCGTAGAATATGTAGGAGCCAATATGGGCATCCAGGTCCCGCTATTGGTTATTGACCGGAGACATGTCTCGGTCATGTCTACATTGTTCTCGAACCCGTAGGGTCCGCACGCTTAAGGTTTCGATGACAGTTATATTATGAGTTTATACGTTTTGATGTACCGAAGGTTGTTCGGAGTCCCGGATGTGATCACGGACATGACGAGGAGTCTCGAAATGGTCGAGACATAAAGATTGATATATTGGACGGCTATATTCGGACACCGGAAGTATTCCGGGTGATTTCGGAGAAAACCGGAAAGCCGGAGGGTTACCGGAACCCCCCCGGGAGAAGTAATGGGCCATATGGGCCTTAGTGGAGAGAGAGAGGGGAAGCCAAAGGTGGGCCGCGCGCCTCCTCCCCCTGGTCCGAATTGGACTAGGAGAGGGGGGGGGCGCCCCCTTTCCTTCTCCCTCCCCACTTCTTTCCCCCTCCTAGTAGGAGTCCTACTCCTACTAGGAGGAGGACTCCTCCTTGGCGCGCCATAGGGGCCGGCCGGCCTCCTCCACCCTTGAACCTTTATATACGGAGGCAGGGGCACCCCAGAAACACACAAGTTGATCCACGTGATCATATTCTTAGCCGTGTGCGGCGCCCCCTGCCACCATAGTCCTCGATAATATTGTAGCGGTGCTTAGGCAAAGCCCTGCGACAGTAGTACCTCAAGATCGTCACCACACCGTCGTGCTGACGGAACTCTTCCCCGACACTTTGCTGGATCGGAGTCCGGGGATCGTCATCGAGCTGAACGTGTGCTAAAACTCGGAGGTGTCGTAGTCTCGGTGCTTGATCGGTCGGGCTGTGAAGACGTACGACTACATCAACCGCGTTGTCATAACGCTTCCGCTATCGATCTACAAGGGTACGTAGATCACACTCTTCCCTCTCGTTGCTATGCATCACCATGATCTTGTGTGTGCGTAGGAAATTTTTTGAAATTACTACGTTCCCCGACATGGCCAAGGCATAGGGAATGACTTTTATTATCTTTCTATCTTCTGCCATGGTCGGGCTTTGAGTCTTACTCAGTTTCACACCTTGTAACACAGGCAAGAACTCTTTCTTTGACTGTTCCATTTTGAACTACTTCAAAATCTTGTCAAGGTATGTGCTCATTGAAAAAACTTATCAAGCATCTTGATCTATCTCTATAGATCTTGATGCTCAATATGTAAGCAGCTTCACCGAGGTCTTTCTTTGAAAAACTCCTTTCAAACACTCCTTTATGCTTTGTAGAATGATTCTACATTATCTCCGATCAACAATATGTCATTCACATATACTTATCAGAAATGTTGTAGTGCTCCCACTCACTTTCTTGTAAATACAGGCTTCATCGCAAGTCTGTATAATACTATATGCTTTGATCAACTTATCAAAGCGTATATTCCAACTCCAAGATGCTTGCACCAGTCCATAGATGGATCGCTAGAGCTTGCATATTTTGTTAGCACCTTTAGGATTGACAAAACTTTCTTGTTGCATCATATACAACTCTTCTTTAATAAATCCATTAAGGAATGTAGTTTTGTTTATCCATTTGCCAGATTTCATAAAATGTGGCAATTGCTACCATGATTCAGACATACTTAAGCATAGATACGAGCGAGAAACTCTCATCGTAGTCAACACCTTGAACTTGTCGAAAACCTTTTGTGACAATTCTAGCTTTGTAGATAGTAACACTACTATCAGCGTCCGTCTTCCTCTTGAAGATCCATTTAGTCTCAATGGCTCGCCGATCTTTGGGCAAGTCAATCAAAGTCCATACTTTGTTCTTATACATGGATCTCATCTCAGATTTCATGGCCTCAAGCCATTTCGCGGAATCTGGGCTCATCATCGCTTCCTCATAGTTCGTAGGTTTGTCATGATCAAGTAACATGACCTCCAGAACAGGATTACCGTACCACTCTGGTGCGGATCTCACTCTGGTTTACCTACGAGGTTTGGTAGTAACTTGATCTGAAGTTACATGATCATCATCATTAGCTTCCTCACTAATTGGTGTAGTAGTCACAGGAACAAATTTCTGTGATGAACTACTTTCCAATAAGGGAGCAGGTACAGTTACCTCATCAAGTTCTACTTTCCTCCCACTCACTTCTTTCGAGAGAAACTCCTTCTCTAGAAAGGATCTATTCTCAACAACAAATTTCCCTTCGGATCTGTGATAGAAGGTGTACCCAACAATTTCGTTTGGGTATCCTATGAAGATGCACTTCTCCGATTTGGGTTCAAGCTTTATCAGTTTGAAACTTTTTCACATAAGCATCGCCGCCCCAAACTTTAAGAAATGACAACTTTGGTTTCTTGCCAAACCACAGTTCATAAGGCGTTGTCTCAACAGATTTTGATGGTGCCCTTTTTAACATGAATGCAGCTGTCTCTAATGCATAACCCCAAAACGATAGTGGTAGATCGGTAAGAGACATCATAGATCGTACCATATCTAGTAAAGTATGATTACGATGTTCAGACACACCATTACGCTGTGGTGTTCCGGGTGGCATGAGTTGCGAAACTATTCCGCATTGTTTCAAATGAAGACCAAACTCATAACTCAAATATTCTCCTCCTCGATCAGATCATAGAAACTTTATTTTCTTGTTACGATGATTTTCAACTTCACTCTGAAATTCTTTGAACTTTTCAAACGTTTCAGAGTTATGTTTCATTAAGTAGATATACCCATATCTGCTTAAATCATCTGTGAAGGTGAGAAAATAATGATATCCGCCACGAGCCTCAACATTCATCGGACCACATACATCTGTATGTATGATTTCCAACAAATCTGTTGCTCTCTCCATAGTTCCGGAGAACGGCGTTTTAGTCATCTTGCCCATGAGGCACGGTTCGCAAGTACCAAGTGATTCATAATCAAGTGATTCCAAAAGCCCATCAGCATGGAGTTTCTTCATGCATTTTACACCAATATGACCTAAACGGCAGTGCCACAAATAAGTTGCACTATCATTATTAACTTTGCATCTTTTGGCTTCAATATTATGAATATGTGTATCACTACGATCGAGATCCAACGAACCATTTTCATTGGGTGTGTAACCATATAAGGTTTTATTCATGTAAACAGAACAACAATTATTCTCTAACTTAAATGAATAACCGTATTGCAATAAACATGATCAAATCATATTCATGCTCAATGCAAACACCAAATAACACTTATTTAGGTTCAACACTAATCCCGAAAGTATAGGGAGTGTGCGATGATGATCATATCAATCTTGGAACCACTTCCAATACACATCGTCACTTCATCCTTAACTAGTTTCTATTCATTATGCAACTCCCGTTTCGAGTTACTACTCTTTAGCAACTGAACCAGTACCAAGTACCGAGGGTTTTCTATAAACACTAGTAAAGTACACATCAATAACATGTATATCAAATATACTTTTGTTCACTTTGCCATCCTTCTTATCCGCCAATTATTTGGAGTAGTTCCGCTTCCAGTGACCAGTCCTTTTTGAAGTAGAAGCACTCAGTATCAGGCTTAGGTCCACACTTGGGCTTCTTCATTTGAGCAGCAACTTGCTTGCCATTCTTCTTGAAGTTCCCCTTCTTTTCCCTTTGCCCTTTTCTTGAAACTAGTGATCTTTTTAACCATCAACACTTGATGCTCTTTTCTTGATTTCTACCTTCGCCGATCTCAGCATCGCGAAGAGCTCGGGAATTACTTTCGTCATCCCTTGCATATTATAGTTCATCATGAAGTTCTATTAACTTGGTGATAGTGACTAGAGAACTTTGTCAATTACTATCTTATCTGGAAGATTAACTCCCACTTGATTCAAGTAATTGTAGTACTCAGACAATCTGAGCACATGCTCACTGGTTGAGCTATTCTCCTCCATCTTATTGGCAAAGTACTGTCAGGGGTCTCATACCTCTCGACATGGGCACGAGTATGAAATACCAATTTCAACTCTTGGAACATCTTATATGCTCCGTGGCGTTCAAAACATTTTTGAAGTTCCGGTTCAAAGCCGTAAAGCATGGTGCACTAAACTATCAAGTAGTCATCGTACCGAGCTTTTGTCAAAACGTTCATAACGTTTGCATGTGCTCCTGCAATAGTTCTGTCACCTAGCGGTGCATGAAGGACATATTACTTCCGTGCAGCAATGAGGTTAATCCTCAGATCACGAACCAAGTCCGCATCATTGCTACTAACATCTTTCAACTTAGTTTTCTCTAGGAACATATATAAAACATAGGGAAGCAACAACGTGAGCTATTGATCTACAACATAGATATGCTAACACTACCAGGACTAAGTTCATGATAAATTTAAGTTCAATTAATCATATTACTTAAGAACTACCACTTAGATAGACATCCCTCTAATCCTCTAAGTGATCACGCGATCCATATCAACTAAACCATGTCCGATCATCACGTGAGATGGAATAGTTTCAATGGTGAACATCACTATGTTGATCATATCTACTATATGATTCACGCTCGACCTTTCGGTCTCAGTGTTCCGAGGCCATATCTGTTATATGCTAGGCCCGTCAAGTTTAACCTGAGTATTCCGCGTGTGCAACTATTTTGCACTCGTTGTATTTGAACGTAGAGCCTATCACACCCGATCATCACGTGGTGTCTTGATACGTCTCCAACGTATCTATAATTTTTGATTGCTCCATGCTATATTATCTACTGTTTTAGGCAATATTGGGCTTTATTATCCACTTTTATATTACTTTTGGGACTAACCTATTAACCAGAGGCCCAACCCAGATTTGCTGTTTTATGCCTATTTCAGTGTTTTGCAGAAAAGGAATATCAGACGGAGTCGAAACGGAACGAAATCAACTAGAGAAGTTATTTTTGGAACGAAAGCCACCCGATGGACTTGGACCCCACGTCAAGGAAGGAACGAGGTGCTCACGAGGGTGGGGGGCGCGCGCCCCTAGGGCGCTCCCCCTGCCTCATGGGGCCCTCGTGGCTCCCCTGACATACTTCTTTCGCCTATATAACTCCACGTACCCTAAAACTTCCAGAACGAATAATAGATCAGGAGTTCCGCCGCCAGAAGCCTCCGTAGCCACCAAAAACCAATCTAGACCCGTTCCGGCACCCTGCCGGAGGGGTCAATCCTTCTCCGGTGGCCATCTTCATCATCCCGGTGCTCTCCATGACGAGGAGGGAGTAGTTCTCCCTCGGGGCTAAGGGTATGTACCAGTAGCTATGTGTTTGATCTCTCTCTCTCTCTCTCTCTCTCTCTCGTGTTCTTGAGGTGATACGATCTTGATGTATCGCGAGCTTTGCTATTATACTTGGATCCTATGATGTTTCTTCACCCCTCTACTCTCTTGTAATGAATTGCGTTTCCCCTTTGGAGTTATCTTATCGGATTGAGTCTTTGAAGATTTGAGAACACTTGATGTATGTCTTGCCGTGGATATCTGTGGTGACAATGGGATACCACTGTTGGAAATATGCCCTAGAGGCAATAATAAAAGCATTATTATTGTATTTCCTTGTTCATGATAATTGTCTTTATTCATGCTATAATTGTGTTATCCGGAAATCGTAATACATGTGTGAATAACAGACACCAACATGTCCCTAGTAAGCCTCTAGTTGACTAGCTCGTTGATCAACAGATAGTCATGGTTTCCTGAGTATGGACATTGGATGTCATTGATAACGAGATCACATCATTAGGAGAATGATGTGATGGACAAGACCCAATCCTAAACATAGCATAAGATCGTATAGTTCGTTTGCTAGAGTTTTTCCAATGTCAAGTATCCTTTCCTTAGACCATGAGATCGTGTAACTCCCGGATACCGTAGGAGTGCTTTGGGTATACCAAACGTCACAACGTAACTGGGTGACTATAAAGGTATACTACGGGTATCTTCGAAAGTGTCTGTTGGGTTGACACGGATCAAGACTGGGATTTGTCACTCCGTATGACGGAGAGGTATCACTGGGCCCACTCGGTAATGCATCATCATTATGAGCTCAAAGTGACCAAGTGTCTGGTCATGGGATCATGCATTACGGTACGAGTAAAGTGACTTGCTGGTAACGAGATTGAACGAGGTATTGGGATACCGACGATCGAATCTCGGGCAAGTAACATACCGATTGACAAAGGGAATTGTATACGGGGTTGCTTGAATCCTCGACATCGTGGTTCATCCGATGAGATCATCGAGGAGCATGTGGGAGCCAACATGGGTATCCAGATCCCGCTGTTGGTTATTGACCGGAGAGTCGTCTCGGTCATGTCTACATGTCTCCCGAACCCGTAGGGTCTACACACTTAAGGTTCGGTGACGCTAGGGTTGTAGGGATATGTATATGCAGTAACCCGAATGTTGTTCGGAGTCCCGGATGAGATCCCGGATGTCACGAGGAGTACCGGAAGGGTCCAGAGGTAAAGAATTATATATAGGAAGTGCTGTTTCGGCCATCGGGACAAGTTTCGGGGTCACCGGTATTGTACCGGGACCACCGGAAGGGTCCCGGGGGTCCACCAGGTGGGGCCACCTGCCCCGGGGGGCCACATGGGCTGTAGGGGGTGCGCCTTGGCCTACATGGGCCAAGGGCACCAGCCCCAAGAGGCCCATGCGCCTAGGGTTCAAGAAGGGAAGAGTCCCAAAAGGGGAAGGCACCCCTAGGTGCCTTGGGGGGGAGGGACTCCTCCCTTGGCCGCCGCCCCCCTAGGAGATTGGATCTCCTAGGGCCGGCGCCCCCCCCTTGGCTCCCTATATATAGTGAGGGAAGGAGGGCCTCTCAAACCACGCCTTTGGTGCCTCCCTCTCCCTCTCCAACACCTCCTCCTCCTCCATAGAGCTTACCGAAGCCCTGCCGGAGTACTGCAGCTCCACCACCACCACGCCGTCGTGCTGCTGCTGGAGCCATCTTCCTCAACCTCTCCTCTCCCCTTGCTGGATCAAGAAGGAGGAGACGTTACGCTGACCGTACGTGTGTTGAACGCGGAGGTGCCGTCCGTTCGGCGCTAGGATCTCCAGTGATTTGGATCACGTCGAGTAAAACTACCTCATCCCCGTTCTTTGAACACTTCCGCTCGCGATCTACAAGGTACGTAGATGCATCAAACCACTCGTTGCTAGATGAACTCATAGATGGATCTTGGTGAAACCGTAGGAAATTTTTTGTTTTCTGCAACGTTCCCCAACAACCATGTGCCACTTGATGTATGTTTTGGTGACCAACTTGCGGGTTCCGCCCATGAACCTATGCATAGGGGTTGGCACACGTTTTCGTCGTGATTCTCCGGTAGAAACTTTGGGGCACTCTTGAGGTCCTTTATGTTGGTTGAATAGATGAATCTGAGATTGTGTGATGCATATCGTATAATCATACCCACAGATACTTGAGGTGACATTGGAGTATCTAGGTGACATTAGGGTTTTGGTTGATTTGTGTCTTAAGGTGTTATTCTAGTACGAACTCTAGGGCTGTTTGTGACACTTGTAGGAATAGCCCAACGGATTGATTGGAAAGAATAACTTTGAGGTGGTTTCATACCCTTCATAATCTCTTCGTTCGTTCTCCGCTATTAGTGACTTTGGAGTGACTCTTTGTTGCATGTTGAGGGATAGTTTTATGATCCAGTTATGTTAGTATTGTTGAGAGGACTTACACTAGTGAAAGTATGAACCCTAGGCCTTGTTTCAACGCATTGCAATACCGTTTATGCTCACTTTTATCACTTGCTACCTTGCTGTTTTTATTATTTCAGATTACAAATACCTTTATCTACTATCCATATACCACTTGTATCACCATCTCTTCGCCGAACTAGTGCATCTATACAATTTACCATTGTATTGGGTGTGTTGGGGACACAAGAGACTCTTTGTTATTTGGTTGCAGGGTTGCTTGAGAGAGACCATCTTCATCCTACGCCTCCTACGGATTGATAAACCTTAGGTCATCCACTTGAGGGAAATTTGCTACTGTCCTACAAACCTCTACACTTGGAGGCCCAACAACGCCTACAAGAAGAAGGTTGTGTAGTAGACATCAAGCTCTTTTCTACGCCGTTGCCGGGGAGGTGAGTGCTTGAAGGTATTTCTTTAGATCTTGCAATCGAGTCTTTTAGTTTCTTGTTTTATCACTAGTTTAGTTTATAAAAGAAAACTATAAAAAATGGAATTGAGTTTGTCTCATACGCTTCACCTTTTGAATATCTTTCGTGAGTATGATGGAAAGGATAATTGTGCTCAAGTGCTAGAAGAAGAAATCTATAAAATGTTTGGCACTAAATATTTGAATGATGAGTATGATTGCAATGTTGTTAGTATGAATTCCTTGAATATCCATGATGCTAATGATATGCAAAGCCACAAGCTTGGGGAAGCTACGTTTGATGAAGATGATATTTTTTGCACCCCCAAGCTTTGATGAGAAAATTTACTATGATGAAAGCATGCCTCCTATCTATGATGATTATTGTGATGACACGTATGCTTTAAAGAATAATGATAACCATGAAACTTGTCATCTTGATCTTAATTTTCAATCACATGATAGTTATTTTGTTGAGTTTGCTCCCACTATTATTCATGAGAAGAAATTTGCTTATGTGGAGAGTAATAAAATTTCTATGCTTATAGATCATGAAAAGAATGCTTTAGGTGCTGGTTATATTGTTGAATTCGTTCATGATGCTACTGAAAATTATTATGAGGGAGGAATATATGCTTGTAGGAATTGCAATAATATCAAGTTTCCTCTCTATGTGCTTAAAGTTTTGAAGTTATGCTTGTTTTACCGTCCTATGCAAGTTGATTCTTGTTCCCACAAGTTGTTTGCTCACAAAATCCCTATGCATAGGAAGTATGTTAGACTTAAATGTTCTAGTCATATTCTTCATGATGCTCTCTTTATGTTTCAATTATTATCTTTTATGTGAGCATCATTGAAATCATCATGCCTAGCTAGGGGCGTTAAACGATAGCGCTTGTTGGGAGGCAACCCAATTTTATTTTAGCTCCCTGCTTTTTGTTCCTGTTTAATAATAAATAATCCATCTAGCCTCTGTTTAGATGTGGTTTTATGTGTTTAATTAGTGTTTGTGCCAAGTAGAACCGTTGGGAAGACTTGGGGAAAGTCTTTGCGATCATGCTGTAAAAAACAGAAACTTTAGCGCTCACGAGAATTTCTGCCATTTTTATTTCGAGAGTGATATTTAGTTAATTCTTTTTGCAGACGATTAATAGACAAATTACTCAGGTCCAGAAATTTATTTGAGAATTTTATGAGTTTCAGAAGTATACGTTTGATCCAGATTACTACAGACTGTTCTGTTTTTGACAGATTCTGTTTTTCATGTGTTGTTTACTTATTTTGATGAATCTATGGATAGTAAAATAATTTATAAACCATAGAGAAGTTGGAATACAGTAGGTTTAACACCAATATAAATAAATAATGAGTTCATTACAGTACCTTGAAGGGGTGATTTATTTTCTTATACTAACGGAGCTTATGAGTTTTCTGTTAAGTTTTGTGTTGTGAAGTTTTCATGTTTTGGATAAGGATTCGATGGACTATGGAATAAGGAGTGGCAAGAGCCTAGGCTTGGGGATGCCCAAGTCACCCCAAGGTAATATTCAAGGATATCCAAGAGCCTAAGCTTGGGGATGCCCCGGAAGGTATCCCCTCTTTCGTCTTCGTTCATCGGTAACTTTACTTGGAGCTATATTTTTATTCACCACATGATATGTGTTTTTCTTGGAGCATCAATTTATTTTGTTAGGATTTGCTTTATGTTATTTAAAACAATGTTTTGCATCTTTTATTTCAATAAAAGTGGCATTGATAGCCTTTACTATGCCTATGTCACAAGTTTACATGTTGCTGTTTGAAAACAGAAAGTTTACCACTGTTGCAATAATTCCCTAGAAAAGTCAGAATGTGATAAAATGTTGAAACCTTTTGCATATTAATATCTGATAAATTTACTACAGTGGGAATTTTCTTTCATAATTTTTGGAGTTAGGGAAGTATGGATGTTGCTGCATTCTTTACAGACTATCCTGTTTAGGAAGATTGCTGTTATGTTTGCATTGTTTGCATATGTTTGCTTCTTTAATGATTCTATTTGAGGATAGGACTATTAAATATGCAGATTCATTTAGTATGCAATGTTTAATAATAATTTTAGTGATTTTCTACAGTAGAGTATGATAAGGTTTTGGCAATGATTTATACTAACTTATCTCACGAGTCCTTGTTGAGTTTTATGTGGATGAAGATTTTGAGATTTAGGGAGACCGTGATATGAGAGGAATTAAGGAGACACAAAAGCTCAAGCTTGGGGATGCCCAAGGCATTCCAAGATAATATTTCAAGAATTCTCAAGCATCTAAGCTTGGGGATGCCCCGATTGGCATCCCACCTTTCTTCTTCAACAACTATCGGTTAGTTTCGGTTGATCCTAAGTTTTTGCTTATTCACATGATGTTTGCTATTCTTAGATGTCATTTTATTTTGCTTTGCTTGCTGTTTGAATAGAATACCAAGGTCTGAAATTATTAAATGTTAGATAGTCTTCACATAGTTGCATAATTATTCGACTACTCATTGATCTTCACTTATATCTTTCGGAGTAGTTTGTCATTTGCTCTAGTGCTTCACTTATATTTTTTAGAGCATGGTCGTAGTTTTATTTTGAAGAAATAGATGAACTCTCATGCTTCACTTAGATTATTTTGAGAGTCTTAATAGCATGGTAATTTGCTTAAAATCCTAATATGCTAGGTATTCAAGAATAATAAAATTCTCTTATGAGTGTGTTGAATACTATGAGAAGTTTGATACTTGATAATTGTTTTGAGATATGGAGATGGTGATATTAGAGTCATGCTAGTTGAGTAGTTGTGAATTTGAGAGATACTTGTGTTGAAGTTTGTGATTCCCGTAGCATGCACGTATGGTGAACCGTTATGTGATGAAGTCGGAGCATGATTTATTTATTGATTGCCTTCCTTATGAGTGGCGGTCGGGGACGAGCGATGGTCTTTTCCTACCAATCTATCCCCCTAGGAGCATGCGCGTAATACTTTGCTTTGATAACTAATATATTTTTTGCAATAAGTATGTGAGTTCTTTATGACTAATGTTGAGTCCATGGATTATACGCACTCTCACCCTTCCACCATTGCTAGCCTCTCTAGTACCGCGCAACTTTCGCCGATACCATATACCTTCCTCAAAACAGCCACCATACATACCTATTATGGCATTTCCATAGCCATTCCGAGATATATTGCCATGCAACTTTCCACCATCTAGCTCATGACACACTCCATCATTGTCATATTGCTTAGCATGATCATGTAGTTGACATTGTATTTGTGGCAAAGCCACCGTTCATAATTCTTTCATACTTGTCACTCTTGATTCATTGCATATCCCGGTACACCGCCTGAGGCATTCATATAGAGTCATCTTTGTTCTAGTATCGAGTTGTAAATAAATAGAAGTGTGATGATCATCATTCAATAGAGCATTGTCCCCCCAAAAAAGGCCAAATAAAAAAAAGAAAGGCCAAAAAAAGGAGAAAGGCCAAATAAAAAAAATAAAAGGGATAATGCTACTATCCTTTTACCACACTTGTGTTTCAAAGTAGCACCATGATCTTCATGATAGAGAGTCTCCTATGTTGTCACTTTCATATACTAGTGGGAATCTTTCATTATAGAACTTGGCTTGTATATTCCAATGATGGGCTTCCTCAAATTGCCCTAGGTCTTCGTGAGCAAGCGAGTTGGATGCACACCCACTAGTTTCTTTTGTTGAGCTTTCATACACTTATAGCTCTAGTGCATCCGTTGCATGGCAATCCCTACTCACTCACATTGATATCTATTGATGGGCATCTCCATAGCCCGTTGATACGCCTAGTTGATGTGAGACTATCTTCTCCCTTTTTGTCTTCTCGACAACCACCATTCTATTCCACCTATAGTGCTATGTCCATGGCTCACGCTCATGTATTGCGTGAAGATTGAAAAAGTTTGAGAACATCAAAAGTATGAAACAATTGCTTGGCTTGTCATCGGGGTTGTGCATGATTTAAATATTTTGTGTGGTGAAGATAGAGCATAGCCAGACTATATGATTTTGTAGGGATAACTTCCTTTGGCCATGTTATTTTGAGAACACATGATTGCTTAGTCAGTATGCTTGAAGTATTATTATTTTTATGTCAATATGAACTTTTGTCTTGAATCTTATTGATCTGAATATTCATATCACAAGTAAGAAGAATTACATTGAAATTATGCCAACTAGCATTCCACATCAAAATTTATCTTTTTATCATTTACCTACTCGAGGACGAGCAGGAATTAAGCTTGGGGATGCTTGATACGTCTCCAACGTATCTATAATTTTTGATTGCTCCATGCTATATTATATACTGTTTTAGGCAATATTGGGCTTTATTATCCACTTTTATATTACTTTTGGGACTAACCTATTAACCGGAGGCCCAGCCCAGATTTGCTGTTTTATGCCTATTTCAGTGTTTTAAAGAAAAGGAATACCAGACGGAGTCGAAACGGAACGAAATCAACTAGAGAAGTTATTTTTGGAACGAAAGCCGCCCGATGGACTTGGACCCCACGTCAAGCAAGGAATGAGGTGCTCACGAGGGTGGGGGGTGCGCCCCCCTAGGGCGCGCCCCTGCCTCGTGGGGCCCTCGTGGCTCCCCTGATGTACTTCTTCCGCCTATATAACTCCACGTACCCTAAAACTTCCAGAACGAATAATAGATCGGGAGTCCCGCCACCAGAAGCCTCCGTAGCCACCGAAAACCAATCTAGACCCGTTCCGGCACCCTGCCGGAGGGGGCAATCCTTCTCCGGTGGCCATCTTCATCATCCCGGTGCTCTCCATGACGAGGAGGGAGTAGTTCTCCCTCGGGGCAGAGGGTATGTACCAGTAGCTATGTGTTTGATCTCTCTCTCTCTCTCTCTCTCGTGTTCTTGAGGTGATACGATCTTGATGTATCGCGAGCTTTGCTATTATATTTGGATCCTATGATGTTTCTTCCCCCTCTACTCTCTTGTAATGAATTGAGTTTCCCCTTTGTAGTTATCTGATCGGATTGAGTCTTTAAAGATTTGAGAACACTTGATGTATGTCTTGCCGTGGATATCTGTGGTGACAATGGGATACCATGTGCCACTTGATGTATGTTTTGGTGACCAACTTGCGGGTTCCGCCCATGAACCTATGCATAGGGGTTGGCACACGTTTTCGTCATGATTCTCTGGTAGAAACTTTGGGGCACTCTTGAGGTCCTTTGTGTTGGTTAAATAGATGAATCTGAGATTGTGTGATGCATATCGTATAATCATACCCACGGATACTTGAGGTGACATTGGAGTATCTAGGTGACATTAGGGTTTTGGTTGATCTGTGTCTTAAGGTGTTATTCTAGTACGAACTCTAGGGCTGTTTGTGACACTTGTAGGAATAGCCCAACGGATTGATTGGAAAGAATAACTTTGAGGTGATTTCGTACCCTACCATAATCTCTTCGTTCGTTCTCCGCTATTAGTGATTTTGGAGTGACTCTTTGTTGCATGTTGAGGGATAGTTTTATGATCCAGTTATGTTAGTATTGTTGAGAGGACTTACACTAGTGAAAGTATGAACCCTAGGCCTTGTTTCAACGCATTGCAATACCGTTTATGCTCACTTTTATCACTTGCTACCTTGCTGTTTTTATTATTTCAGATTACAAATACCTTTATCTACTATCCATATACCACTTGTATCACCATCTCTTCGCCGAACTAGTGCACCTATACAATTTACCATTGTATTGGGTGTGTTGGGGACACAAGAGACTCTTTGTTATTTGGTTGCAGGGTTGCTTGAGAGAGACCATTTTCATCCTACGCCTCCTACGGATTGATAAACCTTAGGTCATCCACTTGAGGAAAATTTGCTACTGTTCTACAAACCTCTGCACTTGGAGGCCCAACAACGTCTACAAGAAGAAGGTTGTGTAGTAGACATCATGTCTCAGCACGAAGAACTTTCGCAACGGTGCATACTCAGGGAGAACACTTGTACCTTGATAATTAGTGAGAGATCATCTTATAAAGCTACCGTCGAACTAAGCAAAATAAGATGTATAAAAGATAAACATCACATGCAATCAAAATATGTGACATGATATGGCCATCATCATCTTGTGCCTTTGATCTCCATCTCCAAAGCATCGTCATGATTTCCATCGTCACCAGCATGACACCATGATCTCCATCATCTTGATCTATATCAATGTGTCGTCACATGGTCGTCTCGCCAACTATTGCTCTTGCAACTATTGCTATCGCATAGCGATAAAGTAAAGCAATTATTTGGCGCTTGCATCTTATGCAATAAAGATACAACTAGAAGGCTTCTGCCAGTTGCCGATAACTTCAACAAAACATGATCATCTTATACAACAACTTATATCTCATCACGTCTTGACCATATCACATCACAACATGCCCTGCAAAAACAAGTTAGGCGTCCTCTACTTTGTTGTTACAAGTTTTATGTGGCTGCTACGGGCTGAGCAAGAACCGTCCTTACCTACGCATCAAAACCACAACGATAGTTTTTCAAGTTAGTGTTGTTTTAACCTTCTCAAGGACCGGGCGTAGCCACACTCGGTTCAACTAAAGTTGGAGAAACTGACACCCGCTATTCACCTGTGTGCATAGCACGGCGATAAAACCAGTCTCGCGTAAGTGTACGCGTAATGTCGGTCCGGGCCGCTTCATCCAACAATACCGCCGAACCAAAGTGTGACATGCTGGTAAGCAGTATGACTTATATCGCCCACAACTCACTTGTGTTCTACTCATGCATATGACATCTACGCATAAACCGGGCTCGGATGCCACTGTTGGGGAACGTAGTAATTTCAAAAAAATTCCTACGCACATGCAAGATCATGGTGATGCATAGCAACGAGAAGGGAGAGTGTTGTCTACGCACCCTCATAGACCGAAAGTAGAAGCGTTAGCACAACACGGTTGATGTAGTCGTACGTCTTCATGATCCGACCGATCAAGTACCGAACGCACGACACCTCCGAGTTCAGTACACGTTCAGCCCGATGACGTCCCTCGAACTCCGATCCAGCCGAGTGTTGAGGGAGAGTTTCGTTAGCACGACGGTGTGGTGACGATGTTGATGTTCTACCGACGCAGGGCTTCGCCTAAGCACCGCTACAGTATTACCGAGGTGGACTATGGTGGAGGGGGGCACCGCACACGGCTACGAGATCAAGAGATCAACTGTTGTGTCTATGGGGTGCCCCTGCCCCCGTATATAAAGGAGCAAAGGGGGGGGGGGTGCGGCCGGCCAGGGAGAGGTCGCGCCAGGAGGAGTCCTACTCCCAACGGGAGTAGGACTCCCCCGCTTTCCTAGTTGGAATAGGATTCAGGAGAAGGAAAGAAAGAGGGGGCCGACCCCCTTTGCCCTAAACCAATTCGGTTTGGGCCTTGGGGGGGGGGCGCCCCACAGTTCCCTTGCTGCCCTCTATTTCCACTAAGGCCCATGTAGGCCCATTAAACCCCCGGGGGGTTCCGGTAACCTCCCGGTACTCTGGTAAAATCCCGATTTCACCCGGAACACTTTCGACATCCAAATATAGGCTTCCAATATATCAATCTTTATGTCTCGACCATTTCGAGACTCCTCGTCATGTCCTTGATCATATCCGGGACTCCGAACAACCTTCAGTACATCAAAACATATAAACTCATAATATAACTGTCATCGTAACGTTAAGCGTGCGGACCCTATGGGTTCGAGAACTATGTAGACATGACCGAGACACGTCTCCGGTCAATAACCAATAGTGGAACCTGGATGCTCATATTGGCTCCTACATATTCTACGAAGATCTTTATCGGTCAAACTGCATAACAACATACGTTGTTCCCTTTGTCATCGGTATGTTACTTGTCCGAGATTCGATCGTCGGTATCTCAATACCTAGTTCAATCTCGTTACTGGCAAGTCTCTTTACTCGTTCCGTAATACATCATCCCGCAACTAACTCATTAGTTGCAATGCTTGCAAGGCTTAAGTGATGTGCATTACCGAGAGGGACCAGAGATACCTCTCTGACAATCGGAGTGATAAATCCTAATCTCGAAATACGCCAACCCAACAAGTACCTTCGAAGACACCTGTAGAGCACCTTTATAATCACCTAGTTACGTTGTGACGTTTGGTAGCACACAAAGTGTTCCTCCGGTAAACGGGAGTTGCATAATCTCATAGTCATAGGAACATGTATAAGTCATGAAGAAAGCAATAGCAACAAACTAAACGATCAAGTGCTATGCTAACGGAATGGGTCAAGTCAATCACATCATTCTCTAATGATGTGACCCCTTTAATCAAATGACAACTCATGTCTATGGCTAGAAAACTTAACCATCTTTGATTCAACGAGCTAGTCAAGTAGAGGCATACTAGTGACACTCTGTTTGTCTATGTATTCACACATGTATTATGTTTTCGGTTAATACAATTTAGCATGAATAATAAACATTTATCATGATATAAGGAAATAAATAATAATTTTATTATTGCCTCTAGGGCATATTTCTTTCAAAACTTGCCTAAGGTTAGGTGTAGCAAAGTGTGGCTAGGTGTGGCTGGGAACCAAACATCCCTTAAGTCATGGATTCTAGTATTGTTTATTGTTCCTGGTGGATTGCTAGTGAAGATTTTGGTCTTAGCTAGGTCTTACTTTGGGAATGTGTGGAGTGAATTGCAAAAAAACACCACATTGACGCATAGATTTGCAGAAAACACCAGTTTACGAATTTGTACCAGAAACCACTGATTATTGGCCTAATCTTTTGCAGAAAAAACTGATCACACTCTTTGAGCATTTTAACCATGATTATGACATATGGGTCCCGTAAAAACTGACGTGGCATAATGGTTGGTCCTTGGTATTTTTGCATAGGCACCCTTGGGGAAAAAAATACAAAACGCAATCAGCTCCTGCTTGCGCGTCGCTGCGTCCGCATCGTGCCGGCATTGGCTGGGTCAACGCGCGGCTGCTGCTGCTTGCACGCCGCCGCACGGCTCCGCTGCTGCTTGTGCTGCTCCACTGCTTGTCATGCTCCATATCGAATGCAGTGTGACACTGCTGCTGCTTGCGCGTGCGGCTGTTGCTGCTCCGCTGCTTCTGCTTCCGCGTCGCTACGCCGGTGCTGCTTCTTCCATGTCGACGCGCCGCTGCTGCTGTTTCTGCGTCGCTGCGCTGCCGCCGCGTTACTGCTGCTACTTCCGGGCTGTCGCGCCGTTGCTGCTTGCTCCGCGCGACCGCCGTACCGCTACTTGATCCCGTGCTCCGCGCCACCGCACATGTCTGTGCTGTGCGCCGCCGCCGCTGCTTGCTCTGGTGCAGGCCTGGATCCCGACGACCATGAGGGCGAGGACTTGCGGTGGCGGTTGGACCTCCCCGACGTCAAGGGCGCACCTTCTCTTCTCTCTGGATCGGGGTGGGGAGGGAGAGTTGTTTCTGTGAGGGAGTTTCTTTTTCAAAAAAAGACCAGTCATTAAATGTGGGACCCACATGTCATAATTGTCATTAAAATGGTCTAAGTCATCAGTCAGTCAGTGTTTTCTGCAAGAATCAGTGGTTTCTGACACAAATTCGTAAACTAGTGTTTTCTGCAAACATATGTGTCAATGTGGTGGTTTTTTGTAATTCACTCGAATGTGTGCGATGAATATTTGGTGTATGGATTTATTTATAGAGGCAAGCCGTGTTCATGAAGTGTGTATTTTGCATCAAGGAAGAACTTAGGCGCATTAAGTGCTACTCACTTGTAGAAGCACTATCGCCTCATATCATGTAAAACAATCTGCACTTGAACTCACTGTTGAACGATAACGACTACCATAGTTGGCAACAAAGAAATGCAATGAAGCAAAACTAATGATTCTTTTGAAAGATTGGTGCGAAAATCTCCGTAAAGCAACATGAGGGGTACGCCGCAAAGACCAGTTCTTCACAATGATAAAAAGTGATTCTGGTTAATCACTAGACAAGGACGTTCGCTAGCTAGCTTGAATGAAGCATTGGACACTGCAACTAACTGGATGCATGCACCAACTGTAGCTTGAGATATTTTCTTCAGACCACAGAGTAATCAGCTTGATCTTGGGCTGGTGCTAGCTTTTGCCGACTTAATTCAGTAATGTTGTCAGGCGAACACGTAGACACAACACATTATAGATTTCGGCGGGGGTGGAAGGCGAGCTCAACATGGGTTTGGGGGCGTGGCGTTAGTCTGTGGTGGTCGAAGCAGGGTGGCGCGCCGGAAGCTCGACCATTACTGCGGGAAGCAAGCAGGTCCTCACTTTTCCTAAGACTTGCCCCTCTTGTCGAATCGACCGTCAGTCGCCTCCACTCCTCGGCTCGCCACCGTTCTCCTCCGGGTCGAGCGCGGCCATTACTCCTCAGCCCGCCGGGCCAGCGACGTCACCCTTCTCCCTCCGACCATGCCGCCTGCTTCGGGAGGAGACCACAAGATGTGGGGAGTTGTAGGCCCCATTGCTCACCATCAGCGATCTCCAGAGTGACCTAGCTGACGGCTCGCTTCGTCCCCTTTGACTCCTAATGTTTTTTTGCAGCATAAAAAATTGATCCTCCTGTCATGTCGTTTCTTGCTCCTTCGAATTTATTGTCTGAATCATGCGTCCACCAGCTGTTCTATTTCCATGAATTACCATGAATGAACTTCTCAACTGCATTCTACATGAAGGATCTTGCTGCCATAAATCCATATAGGGTACAAAAAGATGTGTACAACCTTGGATATTGGGATTAATTGAGATGCTCTCATCTAACTTAAGTTTGTAATTTATATCTTGTGGCAGGTTACTTCACCCATCGTGACCAGCTTAACAGAGTGCTCAGTTGCTGATGTTCTTGCTCATGTTTGTTGTTTGAGTGCTACATCTTCGAATTAATTCAGTGTTTAATAATAATGACGGAGTCCACCAAGATGCCAGAAAAGGCTGATTGTTCATCAATTTAAAGCGGCGCGGTACTCTTAGTTATGAGCTATCTGGGATGAATTAAAACAGTGTAATTCATTTGTGCATTCATCATGAATCAGGAAGACTATGACAATTTGATGAAGTCGCTACGGAAAAATGATCCTTCGACGGGACTTTCCCCAATCAATGAAGCACCCGCAGCAGGCACAGCAAATATGTGCCAGTACATACCCATCTTTCAAGAGGCAGGGCCGCTTCCCCGCTCCCGCGACTAGGGTTTCCCCCCGCACCCTCCCCCCCCCCCCAGCCGCCGCCGCCGCTAGCAGCCGCCCCCTCCTGCCGCCGTCGGCCGCCGGTAGCGCGCTCCCCGCCTCCCTCTCCCCCCCCTCGTTCCTGTCCGCCCGCCGCTCGCCCCCCCCCCCCCCCCCCCCGCGCGGGCGACGGGCGGCCCCGTGCCTCCTCTCCTTCGGCCCCTTCCCCGTCCATCTCCCTCCCCGCCGCCGCCGACCGGATCCGCCGGGCCTTGCCCGCGCGGCGCTGGCGGCGGCGGGCTGTCCCTTCCCCGCACGCTCATGGAGTCATGAGGGGCGCGGGGGCCTCCCGATGGCGGCGGTGCAGCTCGGCTGGCTGCGGTGTGGTTCGGCGGCGGGATTTCGGCGAGCTTCGTGGTACTCGGTGCGGCGACGCGGCCGTTGGCTGCGGGGCGGCGTGGCGGTGCTGGTGGCCGGCGGCGCTCGCACGACCCAGATCTGGGCCCTTTCGGGCTCCATTTGGGCTAGGGCGGGCCGTCGACTCGGTGTGTGGTGACGCTGCTCCCTGGTTGGTGGTGAAGTGGCGGTGGTCTGCGGGCGGTGGCGGCTTCGTTGGCCGGCGAGCTGCACCGTGATGGCAGGGGCAGTCCGGACCCTTTTGGGTCCGGCCGGGTCTCGGTGCCTGGCAGGCCCCTTGTCCGCGCGTCCGGTCGGCTCCGCGGTGGCGGTGGTGGTTCTCCCCTCACGTTGGCCATGTTGGGGATGCCCCCAAGGCCACTCTCCCTTCTCCCATCCTCCAGGTCTCGTGTCGGTGACCTCAGGGAGACGGCGAAGTTGATTCGATGATCGTGGTGGCACATGTTGGTGGGCAGCGCGATGGACGGTGCACTATGATTCGTCTGGGGTGGTGGTGGGGGATTGGTTAGGGAGAAATCTCTGGCGGCTTGTCCAGTCACGACACGGCGACGCCTGTGGATGCCGCCGGACCTTCCTGAAGGGCGTCGGGTACACCACTCCCCTCACTGCCCCCCGCGTACCGGGGGAAACCCTAGGACTAGTCCGGGCAGCAGCGGCGTCGTCGTCGCCTCCTTCTTGAGGTGTTGCTTGGTACGCGGCGCTTCGGGTGCTGGGAACGTGGTGGTACTTCTCCGGAGGGTGCAACGGTCGCCGGTCATCTTCGTTTCGTTGATCTGCCGTTGTTGGCATTTGTTTCTCTTCCTTTTTTCTCTGTTTTGTCTTTGGGCTTGTTTGCGCTGTGGCCCCAGCACTTATCATTGGATGTATCAGTGGTTGCTTTGTAATACAAAGCGGGGGGAAACCCTTTTTCTCGAAAATGATCCTTCATGGCCTTCCTTGATGCTGAAGGTGTGCTTCTTCCTTCCTTCTTGTTTACCATGGCCGTGCCTTGTGGTTTATGTACTACCCGATGCAAACTAACGTTTTTGCTCCCCACTCTCTGTACCTCAAACTCTAGTTGTGCAGGGTGTTGAAGACTTCAGATAAGCTGCTGAGCTGCGCAAATTGAAAGCGGAGCGGCTCCTCGAGAAGGTGGAGAAACTGGAGCACGTCTTAGAGAGGGGAGATCATGCGGTGGGATCAATTATAGAGGTTCTCCAAAGCATGTAGCTCACCGAGGATCACCAGACCTCCAAATCCCGCCTATACCAAGTAGTGAGCTTGTGGTGGCGTAGATGTTGTGTTTGATTATGCAAATCAGGAGTCCTGCCTTTCCTGCTAGCGTTCTAGCACAGGTCCAGTTACTAGATCCTGGTAGAATGTTTCCTGAATTGAACGAACTGAAATGCTATATGCTTCCAGGATCTATTTGTCTAGAAGCCTAAAAAGTGTTAATGCTAAAGCCATGCATGTTTTCTAAAGACACTTCTGTTTCGGTACACACCCCCCCCCCCCCCCCCCTCCTAAACATATCAACGGCAGTGATTACCCCATACCCCTATAACGAAAGGCATGATGGTATTTTTTTAAAGCACTTACTATAAAGAAAAAAAAATTTAAGGGCATCAATGATTTAGAAGATTTTGGAAGATTGTACTAAAATATTTTGGAAGAATTTTAAGGGCCTCAATGATTTAGAATTATTTCGTAGGAACTTTTGTTGGTATGTAAGATTGAGAATTACATATGATTTTTTTATGGTCTAGTTTGCATGCAATTTCAAGAAAAGTACACTAATATCGTGGTAATTCTTCCCTATTCTTATGACAACTATGCAATGCAACCGGCCCTTGAGGAATGTGTATTGTTTCTACAATGCAACCAACAACTTACATCACAATTCTACCGGCTCCCTATTTCTGCATTTTTAGAATCGTAGGAAAGGAGGCCCTCAATATGAAATCAGCAGTATCAGTATTCTTTCACACAATTTATGAAATCAAGTGTTAGTCTTGCACCAAAAAAGAAAAAAAAGAAAAAAGGTTGCAGTCTTGACCGGTTGAAGATTGTAATCTTGAGAGAAATCAAGGGTAGAATCCTAAATACACTAGAATGAGCTTAATTCTGACGTGAATGTGGTGACAGCAGTGTTCAAAACGAAATACTTTACTACTAGTAATTTTGCATAAAACAGGATACCACATTCTTGTGCTTCAAACACGATAATGGCAATCTGCATGACACAACAGACAGAGATAGTCTGACTGCTCTAAGACGCAGATCTGCAGCCCGCAGATCCATGCCTAGTTAAAAAAATGCATGATGGCGCCAAATTCATGAAAGAGTCCATCTCCCCATGGCCATCTTGGCAAGGTTACTTCGTGCAGAAAGCCCAGCTCGTGCAGTTGCAAATTCTGATGGTTCCCAGTCCTAGGATGCCTGTGGATTTCAACGACACTGAAAAAGCAATTCAAACCAAGTACGATACTTGTGTATGCTGAATATGTGGCTTGCTGAAATGAACCTAGCAACGACTAAGCTCTACTCCTTGGTCGACACACAAAGGATTCTTTACGGATTGTTGCTCTACTCTTCTCACACTTAAATAGAAACATTGTGTGGTGCAACAACCATGTGATGGATGTTTTCATGCAATTCAACACTGCCATATAAAGCACATGGACATTTTTGTATTGCTGTGAGTGTCCCTCCTTCAGCGAAGTAGCTCCCCTATTATAAATTTTGCCTGTATCAATCAACGTTCATAGTGTGGTTCCTCTTGGTGACCACATTTGAGAAAGCCCTTGTATTTGGTAGGGGCAGTTGTAGAGTGACCCGAGAGCGCGCACACACACACACACCTCACCGAGGATTATCTGACCTCCAAATTGGAACTACCTAGCAAGTAGTGAGTTGTGCTGGCGTAGACATTATGTTTGATTATGCAAATCAGGAGTCCTGCCTTTTCTGATTGTATTCTAGCACATGTCCATTTACTAGTTCCTGGTAGGATGCTTTCCGGGATCGCCTCCAAATTCTGAACAATCTGTTGTGCTATATGTTTTCTTATACATTTAGGTTTTAGAGATTCTCTAGAAGACAGAGAGGTGCTGCGGCAGTCCGTTGGACACCATAGGACGTGGATGTTGTCACAATCTAAACATTGATTACAGTTTCTTTTAGTGCACATAAATGCAAAAATCACAAACTCAATGTAAAAAACTAGCTACACAAATGCACAATCGTCTTGGTAGTTGATTATAGAATTATTTAGGTGTGGCCAATAGGAAAAGAAGTTGTGATTGACATTTAGGTGTTCAATAGAAAATATGCAACCTTTTGACACGAACAACACCAATATAAGATATTAATTTCACGGGATAACATGCAAGGCACGTTTGCCATCCTCACACTTCTAGTATAACATGCATATACTATTTTATCAAGAGCTTAATGGGATAATCACACTTTCAAATTACACAACAACAATAAGACCGAGTAGCACAATGCTTTTTCAAGTGCTCCTCCACTTATTTAGCCATATATAAGTGTCGATGCAGATGTAGAACAACCGACTCCTAGATGCTCATCAGCTCATGGGTAGTACATCCAATGATCATGAGCAGTTGTTGGGCATGGTGAGACCGCACTTGCCGGGCAGAGCCATGGCGCGCTTTGCGTCGATGTGGTACATTCTCAGCCATATGCCAGCGATACCTTTGTAGCGGCAAATGCATGATAGATTGGCCTTCCCAAGCGCAGCACAACACTCAGCCGACGGATTCTCTGTCGGGTTATCCACTGCCGCCGCAGGCTGGCAAAGCTTGAATTCATCATTCGACATGCCACATACGCCATGAACACCCTCTAGTGCGGCCAGGGACACCACCATGACAAGCAACAATGTTGCCACCAATGCATGTGACTTAGCCATGGCTATTTGTACTATTATTTTGTATCCAGTGGATTGCTAGTGAAGATTTTGGTCTTAGCTAGGCCTTACTTTGGGAATGTGTGAAATGAATGTTTGGTGTATGGCTCTATTTATAGGGGTAGTCGCTTTGTTCATGCAGTGTGTATTATGCATCAAGCAAGAACTTAGGCGCGCCAAGTGCTGCCCACATGTAGAAGCACTATCTTCTTATCATGAAAAAAAATCCTGCACTCGAACCCACCGTGAACGATAACGACTACCATAGTAGGCCACAAAGAAATGTAACGACGCAAAACTAATGATTTCTTTTGAAAGATTAGTGCAAAGATCTCTATAATTCAACATCAGTAGTACGCTGCAAAACTACCATAGAAAGCGATTGTTTGATTTGCCGAACCACAAGCTTTTTCCATGCCTTTCAAAAAAGTAAGCTTTTTGCAAAAGAAATATGGCTCATGATAACACTTGAGAATTGAACTGTTTAACTAACCAATCAATTAAGACAACCACTGAAATCTCTACGGTATATGTTCGAATTATAGGAATGACTTCATTAGCGCTAAGCAAATGTTTTGTCCTTGTACCATGTGTTCACAGATATTTTGTGGTCGAAAAGAGGGTGATGTGCTCATATATAGTTAATGAAACGAGATGGCCTATAATAAACACCAATCTTGGCCTATGGTCATATATTATATGTTCTGGATTTTTAATTTGGAAAATCCTTAGAAGTCATGGATATGCACCTATTACTGAGATAATAGATTAATAGTACATCGCATTTCCTCCCCTTCGAAAAGTAAACAAAAAGCACATGCTCCTGGTCAATTAATTAGACAAGGACATCCGCTAGCTAGCTTGAAGCATTATACCCTGCAACTAGATGCATGCGTGCACCAATTGTAGCTTGAGGTATTTTCTTCAGACTATAGAGAAATCGGCTTGATCTTGGACTGGTGCTAGCTTTTGCCGACTTAATCCAGTAGTGCTGTTAACAGGTAGACACAACACATAACGGATTGTGGTGGGAGTGGAAGGCGAGCTCATCCAGGTCTTGCGGAGCATGATAACATTCCATGGCATAGATATTTGGCTGGGACGTCGACCAGCACTCCAAATTAAATGAAAAGAGTCTATTGTTCATGCCAATAAGATATGTTTGTTGCCAACCATCACTTCCGATAAGCTACTGAGACGCGCGTATATGGAAGCTGAGCAGCTGTTCAGGAAGGTGGAATAACTGGAGCACGTCTTAGAGAGGGGAGATCGTGCGGTGGGAGCAAAATTATAGAGGTTGTCCAGAGCATGCAACTCACCGAGGATCATCAGACCTCCAAATCGAAACCGCCTAGCAAGTAGTGATCTGTGGTGGCGTAGATGTTGTGTTCTACGATGCAAATCAGGAGTCCTGCCTTTCCTGCCAACGTTCTAGCACCGGTCCATTTACTAGTTTCAATTTCCTGGTAGGATGCTTCCTGAATTGAACGAACTGAAATGCTATTTTAAAAGCATGAGAAGTGTTGTGTCCGTCTAGGATAACACTAAAGATGTGCGTGTTTTATAAAGATGGACATTAACTGTAATTTAATTCTATAATGCTCCTAATTCATCATAGATACAAAATCAACTATAAACCAAAATATATGCAAGGGCCTCAATGATTTAGAAGAATTTTGTAGGAATTTCGGAAGATTTTATTTTGCAGGAATTTTTCGGCTAGAGCTTGTTGGTATGTAAGATTGAATTCTATATGAATTTTTTATGGTCTAGTTCGCATGTAATTTCAAATAAAAAATTACACTAACCTCGTGGTAATTCTTCCCTATTTTTATGACAACTATGAAATGCACCTAGTCCTTTTGGAATGTATATTTTTTCTACAATGCAACCAAACAATACATCACAATTCTACCAGCTTCCTATTTTGGCATTTTTAGAATTGTTGGAAATAAGGAGGCCCTAAATATGAATTTAGCAATGTCGAATTTCTTTCACATTATTAAACCCATTAAGCGTCGCGTGAAGAGCGGCCAACTAGCGATGCCACATGGCGCAAGCTGGTTGGCCTTGGTGAAAAAGCTTTTGGGATATTATTTTTAGATGCAGGTGAGATTTTTTTTTAATAATGTATGAAATCAAGTGCTAATCTTGCACCCTAAAAAAAGAAAAAGAGTTGCAGTCTTGTCCAGGTTGACGTTGTAAAAGGCTAGGAGAAAATCAATGGTAGAATGTCGAATACACTAGAAGAATCAGTTTAATTCCCACGTGAATGCGGCGACAGTAGTGTTCGTAACACAACAGTTTATAGTAATTTTCCATAAAATGGGATACCACATTCTTGTGCTTTAAACACGATAATGGCAATGTGCACAACACAGCACACTGAAACAGACTGACTCGCTCTAAGACACAGGAGCTTTAATTAGTGCAACACTTCAGCATTCTTTGCTTTGAGACATCGATTGAACTCTAGATACATGTCTAGTTAGCAAAATGCACTAGGATGGAAAATTCCTAAAGGAGTCCATCTCCACATGGTCATTCAAGGAAGGTTACTTCTTGTAGAAATTCAAGGGAAGTCCGTGCAGTCGCAAATCCCGATGCTTCTCAGTCGTAGGATGTATGTGGATTTCAACGACACTGAAAAAGAAATTCTACTAAGTGCAAAACTTGTGTACATTGAATATGTGGCATGCTGAAATGAACCTAGCAACAACTAAGGCTTAGTTACTAAGCTCTACCCCATGGTCGAATAGATGAGCAGCTATTGTTGTGAGTGTCATTGCTCCATCTCTCTCTTCCCACACTTAAATAGGAACATTGTGTGATCCAACAACTATGTGATGGATGCTTTCACGCCATTCAATACTGCCATGTGAGCACATGGCATGGGCATTTTCGTATAGATGAGCAGCTATTGTTGTGAGTGTCCTCAGTGAAGTACCTCACCAATTAGGATTATCGGACCTTCAAACTGAAACCACCTAGCAAGTAGTGAGTTGTGCTAGCGTGTATGTTTGATTATGCAAATCAGGAGTCCTGCCTTTCCTGCTAGTATTCGAGCACATGTCCGTTTACTAGTTCCTGGTAGGATGATTCCCGGGATCACCTAGAAATTCTGAATGAACTGTGATGCTATATGTTTGCTAATAAGTACATAGTTAAATTTTGGAGATTTGTCTAGAAGCCAGAGAGTTTTTGTTGAAGTCCATTGGAAACTATAAGACGTTCATGTTTTCTAAAGATAAACATTGGCTGCATTTTCTTTTGTCATACATAGATGCAAAAATCACAAACTCTATATAGAAAGCTAGCTGCACAAACGGACAATCTTCTTGATAGTTGATTATAGATTTATTTAGGAGTGACCAATAGGGAAAAATTATGATCGACATTTACTTGTTCACTAGAAAACATGCAACTTTTTGACACGAACGACATCACTATAAGATATTAAATTCATGGGAATAACATACAAGGCACGTTTGCCATCCTTGCACTTCTAGTATAACATGCATATACTATTTTATCAAGAGCTTAATGAGATAATCCCACTTTGAAATCACAAAATAACAATAAGACCGAGTAGCACAATGCTTTTCCAAGTGCTCCACCACTTATTTAGTCATATATAAGTGTCGATGCAGATGTAGAGCAACCGACTCCTAGATGCTTATATGGGTAGTACATCCGATCATCACGCGCAGTTGTTGGGCATGGTGAGACCGCACTTGCCGGGCAGGGCCAAAGCGCGCTTTGCGTCGATGTGGTACTTTCTCAGACATATGCCGGCGATGCCTTTGTACCGGCAGATGCATGATAGGTTGGCCTTCCCAAGCGCAGCACAACAATCAGCCGACGGACTGTCTGTCGGGTTATTCACTGCTGCCGCGGGCCGGCAAAGCTTGAATTCATCATTCGACATGCCGCAAATGCCATGAACACCCCCTACTGCGGAGAGGGACACTGACATGACAAGCAATAATGCTGCAGACAATGCATGTGCCTTAGCCATGGCTGGTACTGTTATTATGTTATCTAGTGGATTGCTAGAGGAGATTTTGGTCCTGGCTAGGTTTTGCTTTGGAAATGTGTGAGATGAATGTTTGGTGTATGGCTCTATTTATAGGGGCAGGCCTATGTGTTCATGAAGTATGTACTTTGCATCAGGAAAGAACTTAGGCGCTCAAGTGCTGCTCACATGTAGAAGCACAATTTTCTTATCATGCAAAACTACCGATTTCCACATCAAGAGTATGCTGCAAATTAAGACTAGTTCTTCACAGTGTCGACCCGTTGCCTGGGCAGCTGAGGTTGCTGCCAGCCCACCCGAGTTCGAGTCCCGGCACGGACGCGTGGTGCTTACGGAGTTTCTCCTATAAAGAAAAGGCAACGAGGGTTAGCCCTTGGGTTGGTCTCATTTTTTAGAAAGTGGTCCTTCAATTTGCCCACCCACAAGCTTTTTGCGTGCCTTTTTATTTATTTTTTACAAAAGAGAAACGGCTCGTGATAACATTTGAAAATTGAATTGTTTTACTGACCGATGATTAAGGCAAGCACCGAAATCTCTATGGTATATGCTGCGGTGCCGAATTAGACGAGTGACTTCACTAGCGCTAACCACTAGCAAGTGTTTTGTCTGTGTTGACATTTATTTTGTTTTTGAAAAAAGGTTGATATATGTTGTTAGTCAATGAAAAAAGATGGCCTATAACAAAGAAACAACAATCTTGGCCTATGCCTCTCTGATATACTCCCTCCGTTTTTATTTACTCCGCATACTAGTTTTGACCTGTGTCAAACTCTATAAAATTTGACCAAGATTATAGAAAACAATCTAGACTTTTAGAATAACAAATATATATGATGTGAAATAATATTCAATGGTGATTCTAATGGTATTGATTTGGAATTGTGGACGTTAATGTTGGAAATATGAGCAATTTACCAAATGATTTTATCAACAAAAATACTAGATAAAGCATGACTAATATAACAGTGATAAAGCAAGTCATGCGATTTGACAAAGAGAAGGTAAACAGCAACTTCACATATGAACTGTAACTAAACACATCTAGAGCAGACAGTATAGCAAGTTGCATATATGAAGTAGAACCTAACACATGTAGGGCAAAAACTAGAGCAAAGAACTGTCGCAGGACGTCTAATAGAAAGAGTATAAACACGTACGGAACAGCAGCAGCAGAAGCACTGGACTTGGGGTCGACGTCCTCTCCAGCCATGTCATCGATGAGGTCGTCGACGTCGGGGAAGAAGTCGTCGTCAGGGAAGTAGTCGTCGGAGTCCGTGATGAAGAATTCAGTAGTCGCGCGGAGCGCTCCCCAAAAACCTTATCACCCTTCTCCCGTACAGGACTCAAAGAGGTGCGGTTTCGGAGGCCTACTGTCCCAACTCGCGGTGCACGCCACAAGCCGGGATGAGGAAGACTGCAGCAGCTCAGAGCTCAGGAACTTGTGGCGAGAGGAGGAAGAGATTCTGGTGCGTCTCTCTGGGAGGAGCGACCTCCCTTTTATAGGCGCAAGAGAAGGAGGCAGCGACGGGAGGCGAAACGAACAGCCAGCAGCCGAAGAGCTGCACCGTTCCCATTCGAACTCCACTTTCGCAAAAATCTTTTCAGCTTCCGTGTGACCTTTCGTATACCCGTAGTGCATGGCAAAAATTTAGATATCGGCTCGGCTCATTCCCGCAACCCGCGGCGCGGCGCGTCGTGACGAGGCGGGCGGCGGAGGAGGAGTGCGCGTGGATATCCCTCTTGTTCCCATGCTCGTACAAGTGGGGAAAGAACCTCCCTTATAAGAAGGTCCAACTCCCACTCAACTAGCAATGTGGGACTAAACTTTAGTAGTATCTCTTGCCTTGCACAAATGTGCTGAGTGGGCCTCTAGGATTTATTAGGAATTTCTGAAATAGTTATTGGACTGCCTAAAATAGACTAAATTCCAGCAGTTAATACCTTTTCGTATAAACTTGGTCAAAGTTCATAAAGTTTGACTTGAGACAAAGTTAATATGTGAAGCAAATAAAAACGAAGGAGTACCATTATATGTTCTGGATTTTTAGTTTCGAAATCCTTAGAAGTAATGCATATGCACCTATTACTGAGATAGTACATTTCGTGTTCCCCACTTGGAAAATTAAGCAAAAAGCGCCTGCTCCTGGTCAATTAGCTAGACAAGGACGCTCGCTAGCTTGAATGAAGCACTACACACTGCAAGTTTGCAACTGGGTGCATGTACCGGCTGTAGCTTGAGATCTTTTCTTCAGACCATAGAGTGACTGGGTGCTAGCTTTTGCCGACTTAATTCAGTAATGATGTTAGGCGAATAGCTAGGTAGACACAACGCACGACTGATTGGGGCGGGGGTGGAAGGCGAGCTCAGCCAGGTCTCGCTTAGTCGCTTATAGCATGATAACATCCCATGTCGTGGATGTTTGGCGGGACGTCGACCGGCACCCCAGATTAAATAAAAAGCGTTTTGATGTTTTTATGTTCTAGGAGGCTATATGAGCCAACTAGGCTAGGTGGGCCAATCGTAGATCTGATAGTTTTGATGTTTGTTTGTTTTTCCTCGTCTAGATATAACTTTGGTCTTGTATTATTTTGTTATTTGGTGACGTGTTTTTTGTGTGCCTATGTTGATGTTGACTATGTGCATCCTACCTTATGCAAAGGTCGGGTGTGTGTAGTGTGCTTATTGTATTTGTATCCTCTTGATGCTTCATTTTAAGCCAATAAAATCCACCGTTTGTTAAAAAATTACTTATCTTTGAGATATGCTAGTTTTCTTGTTTAGTACTGTTGGCTCATTTTTATAAAAATAGACCTACTGGGGAGGAGCCCCACGGTTTTTTTAATGGGGAAGGAAGGTGTTAGGAGGAAGAGGAACGCGCCGCCGCTAGCAGCCAGATGGGGCTTTGTTGGCGATTCAGGTCGATGACGAACGGTTAGAGAAACGGGGAGGAGGTGAACCTACGGTGGAAGATGGATGCACCGCCCGTGTTGCCCAGGGAGAGCGACACGGGTCCTCAGGGACTTTCACATCTTAAAATTAGGGAGATAACACTAGTAAAAAAAGGGGCTTTCGTTCGGGCTTGGCCAGCCCATTAGTCCCGGTTCTGCCACGATCCGGGACCAATGGATGCATTCGTCCCAGTTTGTGAGCCCAAGGGGCCGGCCGAGGCCTCGTGGGCATTGGTCCCGATTCGTCTGGGCCCATTTGTCCCGGTTCTTGGCACAAACCAGGACCAATGGGCCTCGCTCCTGGCCCACAAACATAGGTCCCGGTTCTTGGCTCGAACCGGGACAGAAGGCTGGGCTTTAGTCCCGTTTTCAGTCACGAACCGGGACAAATGAGTTGCCTATATATACCCCATCGCCGGCGAGCATAGCACTCCATAGTGCTCTGTTTTTTGCTGGCCGGCAAGGAAGGGCATTTGGGTGCTCTAGCTCACCTCTTATGCATGTGAGGTATTCGATGAAATGCCCGAGCCACATTAGTTAAGCTTTCTCCTCTCGAAGCTCGACCTCCGAGCTCCATGTTTTCCGAGATTTGTTTAGGTTTAGCGGTCCTCACGCCCCGTCCTCGTCTTCACCGCCGTCGATCGCCCGCGCCGATCTCGTTGCCGGCACCACCGTGGTGAGCCTCTTGTTCTTATCTTCTTTCTGAAAGAAAAAAAATCTTACTTTAGATAGATACTTGTCTAATTTTCTTACTTTTGGCACACATAATTATACATAATGCACGCAGATGAACCGGCAATGGATGTATGGTGATAGACACACCTCCGAGTACATTAAGGGCGTGCATAAATTTCTCGAAGTGGCTGAGGCAAAACAAGCAGAATGGTTTTATGTGTTGTCCATGCCCTGATTGTGGGAATACGAGGTCTTACTCTGACAAGAAAATCCTTCACACCCACCTGCTTTATAAGGGTTTCATGCCACATTATAATGTTTGGACGAAGCATGGAGAAATAGGGGTTATGATGGAAGACAACGAAGAAGAAGAGGACGATGAAAACTATGTGCCCCCTGAATACAGTGATGCTGCAACGGGGGAGGCTGAAGATTAAGAGGAAGCTGAAGATCAAGAGGAACCAGACGATGTGCCCGATGATGATATTCGCCGGGTCATTGTTGACGCAAGGGAGAAGTGCGAAAGTGAAAAGGAGAAGCTGAAGTTCAATCGCATGTTAGAGGATCACAAAAAGGGGTTGTACCCCAATTGCGAAGATGGCAACACAAAGCTCGGTACCGTACTGGAATTGCTGCAGTGGAAGGCAGAGAATGCTGTGCCTGACAAAGGATTTGAGAAGCTACTGAAAATATTGAAGAAGAAGGTTCCAAAGGATAACGAATTGCCTGACAGTACGTACGCAACAAAGAAGGTCGTATGCTCTCTACGATTGGAGGTGGAGAAGATACATGCATGGCCTAATGACTGCATCCTCTACCGCGGTGCGTACAAGGATTTGAACGCATGCCCGGCATGCGGTGCATTGCGGTATAAGATTAGACGAGATGACCTTGATGATGTTGAGGGCGAGCCCCGCAGGAAGAGGGTTCCTGCGAACGTGATGTGGTATGCTCCTATAATACCACGGTTGAAACGACTGTTCAGAAACGAAGAGCATGCCAAGTAGATGCGATGGCACAGTGAGGACCGTAAGAAAGACAGGAAGTTGAGAGCACCCGCTGACGGGTCGCAGTGGAGAAAAATCGAGAGAAAGTACTGGGCTCAGTTTACAGGTGACCCAAGGAACATATGGTTTGGTTTAAGCGCGGGGGGCATTAATCCTTTCGGGGAGCAGAGCAGCAATCACGACACCTGGCCCGTGACTCTATGTATATATAACCTTCCTCTTTGGATGTGCATGAAGCGGAAGTTCATTATGATGCCAATTCTCATCCAAGGCCCTAAGCAACCCGGCAACGACATTGATGTGTACCTAAGGCCATTAGTTGAAGAACTTTTACAGCCGTGGAATGGAAACGGTGTACGTGCGTGTGATGAGCACAAAAAGGTGGAATTTAACCTGCATGCGTTGTTGTTTGTAACCATCAACGATTGGCCCGCTCTCAGTAACCTTTCAGGACAGACAAACAAGGGATACCACGCATGCATGCACTGTTTAGCTGACACCAAAAGTATATACCTGGACAGATGCAGGAAGAATATGTACCTGGGTCATCGTCGATTTCTCCCGACCAACCATCAATGTCGAAAGAAAGGCAAGCATTTCAAAGGCGAGGCAGATCACCGAAAGAAGCCCGCCATGCGTACCGGTGATCACGTACTTGATATGGTCTCTGATTTACACGTAATATTTGGAAAGGGTCCCGGTGGACTAGCTGTTCCGAATGACGCTGAGGGACGCGCATCCATGTGGAAGAAAAAAATCTATATTTTGGGACCTACCCTACTGAAAAGAGCTAGAGGTACGCTCTTCAATCGACGTGATGCATGTGACGAAGAACCTTAGCGTGAACCTGTTAGGATTCTTGAGTGTGTATGGGAAGACAAAAGATACACCTGAGGCACGGGAGGACCTGCAACGTTTGCACGAAAAAGACGACATGCCTCCAAAGCAGTATGAAGGTCTTGCTAGCTACGCTCTTACCAAAGAAGAGAAGGAAATCTTTTTTGAATGCCTGCTCAGTATGAAGGTCCCGACTGGCTTCTCGTCGAATATAAAGGGAATAATAAATATTCCAGAGAAAAAGTTTCAAAACCTAAAGTCTCATGACTACCACATGATTATGACGCAACTGCTTCCGGTTGCATTAAGGGGGCTTCTACCAGAAAACGTCCGATTAGCCATTGTGAAGCTATGTGCCTTCCTCAATGCAATCTCTCAGAAGATGATCGATCTAGAAATCATACCAAGGCTAAGGAGTGATGTGGCGCAATGTCTTGTCAGTTTTGAGCTGGTGTTCCCACCACCCTTCTTCAATATCATGACGCACGTCCTAGTTCATCTAGTCGGCGAGATTGTCATTCCGGGCCCTGTATTTCTACACAATATGTTCCCCTTTGAGAGGTTCTTGGGAGTCCTAAAGAAATATGTCCGTAACCATGCTAGGCCAGAAGGAAGCATCTCCATGGGCCATCAAACAGAGGATGTCATTGGGTTTTGTGTTGACTTCATTCCTGGCCTTAAGAAGATAGGTTTCCTTGAATCGCGGTATGATGGGAGACTGACTGGAAAAGGCACGCTAGGAGCGGACTCAATAATATGCAGGAACGGGCATTCTTGGTCACAAGCACACTAGACAGTTCTACAGAACTCTACCTTAGTGACCCCGTATGTCGATAAACACAAGAACAGTCTGCGCTCCAAACACCCGGAGCAGTGTGACGACTGGATTACATGTGAACACATCATGTCTTTCAGCAGTTGGTTGGAAACACGTCTCAGAGGTGACAACACTGTTTGTGATGAGCTGTACTCGTTGTCCAGGGGACCATCTTCGACTGTATTGACTTACAAAGGATACGAGATAAAATGGGAATACATTTTACACGAGCGCCCAAGATCAAAAGAGCACCAACCAAAACAGCGGTGTCCGCTTTGATGCAGCAACTGAGAGGGGAAAGAACACATATTATGGTTACATAGTGGACATATGGGAACTTGACTACGGACATGATTTTAAGGTCCCTTTATTGAAGTGCAAATGAGTCGATCTATTAGGAGGCGGGGTACAGGTAGACCCACAGTACGGAATGACAACAGTGGATCTGAACAATCTTGGGTACACTGACGAACCGTTCGTCCTAGCCAATGATGTGGCACATGTTATCTATGTGAAGGACATGTCTACCAAACCGAGAAAAAGAAAAGATAAGGAAACGAATACATCATACGATGAGTCAAAGCGCCACATAGTTCTTTCAGGAAAAAGGGACATCGTGGGAGTGGAGGGCAAGACAGACATGTCCGAAGATTATGAAAAGTTTCATGAAATTCCTCCCTTCAAAGTCAAGGCTGACCCAAGCATCCTCATAAATGATGAATATTATCCATGGTTACGACGCAATAAGCAAAGCACACAAGCGAAGAAAAAGCGAAGACTTTCTCTCCATAACTATTATGATGATACCATGCCAACTTTCAACCTTTTCCTATTTTATTTGAAATGCATCTTGTAACAGACGAGTTTCCGTATGAAACCCTGATATCTCGAAACAGATTGTCCGTTTTGTTGAAATGCTTTGAATGTTTTGTTGAAATGCTTTGAATGTTGCATTTTATAAACCTCTAGTATTATTGAAACTAAAATTATATAGAAATTATGCAACTAAGATTATCACAGTATTTTCTATACAAAACATTAAAAGCAAAGCGAATTTTATTGATGATGTGGCTTATAGCTCAATGGTGCATTTTTAACACACAAAAAGTCAGGAGTTCACAGAATTTTCATAAAGAACTTTTTTGTTACAAACTTTAATAGAAAAAAGAATTATCATAAAATAAATTAAATAAGTAATTAAAAACAAAATATATAAAGTTTAATAAAATATATAAGTACAAACAAAATAAAATAAAATAAAATAAATGTTAATAACATAAATAAAATTTATGAAACTAAAATTATCAAAATATTTTCTGTTCAAAACATTATAAGCAACCTCTAGTATTATTGAAACTAAAATTACATATAAAATTGATGCAACTAAAATTATCAAAGTATTTTCTGTTCAAAATCATTAAAAGCAAAAAGAATTTTCATAAAGAACTTTTTTTGTTAGAAACTTTAATAGCATAATTACATAATAAGTAAGTAATTAGAAACAAAATAAAATAAATAAGTTTTTTGTTATAAGTAGAAACAAAACAAAATAAATAAAGCAAAAAAGAAAACAAAAAACAAGGGAAAATAAAAAATATGCCACCTACTGGGCCTCAACGGCCTGAATACGACTAGAAACCCATCCGTGGGCCAGGATTCAGGCCCGCAGAAGGCCTACTAGGCCCATCAGGCATACCAGTGACAATTAGGCCCAGAAAGCCTGCAATGGTGAGGAGCTCGAGAGGGGGCGGCAGTGGGGCTTATAAACCACCGCACGCCCCTCTCAGCTAGCGAGGTGGGACTAAACATTTGGGCACGGGCAGAATGAGGCCTTTGGTCCCGGTTGGTGCCACCAACCGGGACTAAAGGGGGCATTGGAACCGGTTCGTGGCACCAACCGGTACGAATGCCCCCGTTTGGTACCGGTTGGTGCCACCAATCGGGACCAAAGGCCGCCGCTTCCCGCCTTTTGGGCTACCGAAAACTGACCTTTGGTCCCGGTTCGTGGCACCAACCGGGACTAAAGGGGGGCACTGGTCCCGGTTGTTGCCACGACCCGGAACCAATGCTCTGGGTATATAAGCTGGGCTTGTGAAAATTTCACAACCAGTTGCCCCCCGCCCTCCGCCCCCGAGCCGCCCCTGTCGTCGCCGCCCTCCGCCGCCCCCGAGCCGCCTCCCGTCGCCATCGTCGTCGCCCTCCACCCCCCGCCGCCGTCGTCGTCACCCTCCGCCGCCCCCGCCGTCGCCCTACGCCCCCCGTCGTCACCCTTCGCCCCCCGCCGTCGCCCTCCACCCCCCCCGCCGCCGCCCTCCACCCCCCGTCGCCGTCGTCATCGCCCTCCGCCCCCCCCCCCCCCCCCGCCGCCGTCACCCTCGCCGGCCGCCCGCGATGTGAGCCCCCTTTTTCATATATGTATTAATTTTTTATTTAGATTAATGTTAGTAGATATTGATTTTAGGTTAGTGTAGAGGAAAAAGTAAAATAAGGAAAAGGAAGAAAAGATGAAGAAGGAAAGAAGGAAAGAAGGAAGAAGAAGAAGAAAAAGAAGCAGGAGAGGAAGGAGAAGAAGGAGAAGAAGAAGAGGAGAGGAAGAAGAGGAAAAAACAGGAGAAGAAGAAAGGAATAGAGGAGAAGAAGAAAAAACTATTCCTTTCTTCTTCTCCTCTTTTTTTTGTTCTTTTTTTTCTTCGATCTTCTCCTCTATTAATCCTTTCTTCTTCTCCTCTTTTTTTCTTCTTCCGGACACCGCGGAGGTGGTTAATTAGTAGTTGAACTAGTTAAACTAGTTTATTTATAGTAAATGCCTAATTAGTAGTTGAACTAGTTGATTTAATAAAACTACTTTATTTATAGTAAGTGCTTAATTAATTAGTAGTTGAACTAGTTGATTTAATAAAACTACTTTCTTTTACTATATATAGAAGTAGTTTATTTTTAGTAAGTACTACTTTATTCTATTTATAGTAAGTGCTTAGTAGTTGAACTACTTGATTTAATAAAGTAGTTTATTTTACTATAGAAGTAGTTTATTTTTAGCAAGAAAATTAATAGGACTAGTTTATTTTTTTAGTTAAAGCAATTATTCCCGCATCGACGTCAACGATGCCTATCCCGCATCCTCGTCGTCGACTCGGTGAAGGAGGTCGGCTTGATCAGAGGGGCCATGTCCGGGACTGGGCTCCGCCGGGATGGTTTTGGGGTGTGCTACCTTCCAGGGGGCGTAGGTTGGTGAGGAGCCAGCCCGTCGTTGACCCGATCCTTCTTTGGTGGCGGTCGCGTGGACCAGTGATGGTGCCGAGGCTTCCGGACACCGCGGAGGTGGTACGTCACCGTGTCAGCGAGGAGGACGAGCACATCCGTCGCTACATGGTTGCGTTGAAGGGCAGGTTCGACAATACCTGGCAGGTTCTTTAGGGATCTCACCGGAGCGATCTTGTGATGGTTCCTTCTCTTTGGGTGTCCACCGCCCGTGCGATACCCGTCGGGCTCTACGGTTCTAGCTGTACTAGCGATGTTATATGTATGATAGTATTCGAGGTGTATTAGTGATAATATTCGACGATGTACGGACACAAGAGATGATGTAGTTTTGCTTATAATTGAATGCATCCTAATTTGAATACTACTTTATTTTGCGATTTGATTTTGCTTATTGAATGCTCAAATTGGAAAACTACTCCTACTTTGAATGCTAAAATTGGAGAGCACTATGCAAGGCATATGCATATGATTAGTTGATAGCTTATAGGGATTTTGTTTTCACAGAAATCTAGGAGCCCCCCTCCATCATCCCCGCCGTCTTCCCCGTCACCGACCCCCTCCGACCTCGACGTGAGACCAGCCAAATCATTTTTTAGAAAGATAATTAAACGATATTTCGGGTTGACTTTAAGTCTGTCGAGTCTCCACCATATATGAGAGGACGAAGAATCCCGACTGTTGTCGTGGGGGTCACTTCTCCTTTGTTCCCGTGTGCTAGACATTTTGGTGTAATGCACTCAGGGACGAAGTGAGGAGCGACCATCACCGAGAGTCGAATATATACACCACGTGAGCTGAGAGTTTTCAAGAAAAGACTCGACAGACCGATAGTCAACCCGTGATGAATAATAATGATCTAATTTAGTTTTTGTTGTACATACATTTAATTATACAAGTTTAACTTTGAATTATGAACGTAGGAAATGTCGTCATTAGATGACGAAAGTATCCTAGGGGAGTGCAGCTGGTGCCACGACGATCGAGGTCTATGCGACAGGCCTCACCTGGACGATGATCAGCGCTTCAGCATTAAGCTCGAGGAGACCTTCGATGTTGAAACGGTACGCAACGACGACAAGTGTTTTTTCATAATTAAGCATGACTACACCTATTTCAACGTGTAATTTTCATCTTTTACAATTCGAGTAGCTTATCCCATGCCATGCAAGGCGCTATGTCTGGGAGAGGATGGGTTTTGAAGACCATGAAAGTTTCGAAACAAAGAAAATTCACCTAAGGACTCATCATGATGTGGATTTTGAAGTAAAGTTGTACAATTCTGAGAGCGTAACCCATTTTGGTTGCAAAAAATGGGAAGCACTTTGCAAGATGTATGGTTTTGATGAGGGTATGCTTGTCACCATGGATCTTGATGATCCTGAAATCGAGCAAGACAATATGGACATTTGGGTCCTTGTTGATACGCCTCCAATTCTACCGCTATGTGAGTTTATCAAACATAGTTATTAGCTAATTTATATTGTTTATTTCAAAATAGTTGACAGCTTATTTTCATTCTTCAAAGAATGTGCGGGAGATGGTAGACAAAGCTCACTACACCGATGGCTCCGAATTAACTTATAAGGAGAAAAAAAATCATTTGATCGGATTTTGTACTGACATTGAGAATTACAATATCTACAATCAAACTCCTCAATATTATGGTCAATACGTGCCACTAGTGCATGTGTTGAACTACGGTAACTACCATGGAGATACCCGGGTAAGATTTTTTACTATTACGACATCCGTGCATCTTTTGCATACTTCTAAAACTAGTACGTCATTGCTAACTATGAAGTTATTACTATGTTTTTCAACAGATAATCACAGAGAATTGTGTGCCTCATTTGATGTATCAGAAAGGTAGCCTTAATGTTTTGAACATACAACCAGGTCATCCTACGAATCTCAACTGTCCATACCAGATTTCTAAAAGGAATGGAGACATGCAAATCAAAGGATGGAAAAATGTATGGACAGTCGTAAGGAAGTTCTTGGAAGCAAAAGGAAGCGAATCGCAAGAATTGGAGATAGGATGATCTCCATTCTCCATAATGGATAGTCATGGTCTATATTGTTTTATGCTATTTTACCTTAAAGAGGGTATTTAGGTCCTACCTAATACTGATGATCATGTGCTAAGAACAATTAAGTAGAGTTGGTTCGATGACTATGAGGATGATGATCGTATGACTTGTTATTAGTAACGAGTAGAAGTTGTATGATGATGATTAGTAGACTTGTTATTATATATGATGATGCATGATGCGAGCATGAAGAGTTATTATATATCAGCGGATGAAATGAACATGGATTGGATTGAATTGAAGGCAACATGCATGTGGTGCATGTCGAAAGTAGTACAATCCAAACTTGATCAAGTTAGGATTAGTATTACTTTCGACATGCACCACATGTTGCCTCACTTCTGTCTAAGTCATGTTTAGGCATAGCAGTAGCAGTAGCACGGAGATAAGAGATGACACATCTCTCTATTAGCTACCTATGCCAACCTAAATTAACCCCCAAAACCCCTAAACCACCTCCTTTCAAAAAAAACAGCCCCTAAAATACTGACACGTGGAAGCTTATTGGTCCCGATTGGTGCTACCAACCGGGACCAAAGGTCCTCGTGCCTGGGCTCGCCGGAGCGGCCACGTGGAGGCCCATCTATCCCGGTTAGTATAAGAATCAGGACTAAAGGCCTAGGGCATTAGTAACGACCCTTTAGTCCCGGTTCCTCAACCGGGACAAATGGGCCTTATGAACCGGGACAAATGGGCCTTTTCTACTAGTGTAATTTCACTTTTCTTGGCCTTTGCACGAACTAGGGATGTAAACAACCATTTTGGTATGAGTACCATGATATTTATATTGATGTGTGGTCTCACCACACACCAAGCCTGGTCCTCAAAAACTTTTTGTTTAGTGTGAGTATCAAGATTTTATCTTGATGAGTGGTCTCATTGTGTATCAAGCTTGGTCGTCAAGGAAATAAAATGAGAAAAAAAAACCTTGTGCATCACCCGTCTATTCTTGGAACTTAACCCAGATGTTCAGGCTGCAGTACTGAACAATCTAGGTATACCATCACATGTAGAGAGAAGCCTAGAATATTTATCTCGATCGCAAGTACTAAGAGATCAAGAATAATCTCTATCACAAGGGATAAGAGCATGAATTGAGCTGGTGTAGCACTCTTCGCAGCAGTAGCAGCGGAGTCATTCAGAGCAATGGGATGAAGTAATCGATGCCAAGTGTTATTGTTCTAGAAACAACTTTCAACTAGGGGTATAAGCAAACTAATAATTTTGCTCCCCACTCTATGTACCTCGAACTCTAGTTGTGTTGGGCATACTTCCGATAAGCTGCCTAGCTTGGCAAATTCATGTGAAAGCTGAGAAGCTACTCTAGAAGGTGGGGAAACTGGAGCACATCTTAGATAGGGGAGATCGTGCAATGGGAGCAACTGTAGAGGCTCTCCCATCAGACCTCCAAATCAAAACCAACTAGCAAGTAGTGCGGTGGATGTTGTGTTTTATTATGCAAATCGGGAGTCCCGCCTATCCTGCAAGCATTCCAGCACATGTCCATTTAGTGGCTCATGTTAGGATGCTTACATGCATCAGCCTAAAAAATCTGAACGAATTGAAATGCTATATGACCATATACCGAAAAAGGCTTTTGCCCCACTTTATATATAAAGTAACCACACATTACAACCACTGCCACAACAAAAAAAAAGAAGACAAAAGAAAATCAACCAGGATACAAACACTAGGGAACAACAAGCAACGGCCTCTGATCATGCCATCGATGCAACCGTGACAAGGGAGTAATTCACCACCGGAGGAAGGCCACACTCCATCAACTCCCAAGGGCCAACCTTGTTGTCCCACCTTCCGCCACTGCCTCCAAAGAGGGTACCCCTGCCTTCTCGTCCTGGATCGAAGGACGCTGACCTGTCAGGAGGCAGAACAGCTCACCCTCGAGCACGGATGGACTGGCCAACATGTTGCCGGGGTGAGGACGAGCCCTGGCCACCTCACATCTCACAGGAACCCATACATCACGACGGTCACCGGCCAAGACCAAGAAGCCCACTGCCATTGCCGAGCAAGGACACGATAGAAGAACAGGCAAACCAGCACCGCGTCGAGCCACTGACCATCCTGGACACCAAGGCAGCGTCTTCAAGAAGAAAACAACGCCGACGCACCGCCGCCACCCAATCAAGAGATTTTAGGCTTTCGCCCAGGACCAAGGGGTGGAGGGCGGGGACAGGGTCTCGATGTCGCCCACCAGAGGGACAACGGCCCCGTGCGCGTCGCCAACATCATACCGGCACCGCCAGCCAAGGGTTTCCCCCGACCCAGAGCTCGCACCTCCATTGCTCCGCCAACCAGCCGAGCAGGACGCCAGAGAAAGCCCACAGACTGGCTGGCAGAGGAGGACAAGCATCGGTGAAGCCTCCAACTTTAGATCAGCTCCAAGCCCGCCGCTGACTCGCCGCCCAGCACGACCATGACCATTACAGGCCAAGTGTTCTGTTTTAAAGATTTTTGAACGAATTGAAGTCATTTATAAGTTTACACGTTGTTTTCTTCAGAAACCTGTCTAGAAGCCTGAGAAATGTTGTAGCAGTCCGTTGGATAATATGAGACGTGCATGTTTTTATTAAGGTACATATTGACCATAAATTTCTACAATACTTCTACTTCGTATATATAGATACAAAATCACAAACTATAAAGGAAACTACTTCTAAGGGGCTCTATGGTTGAAAAGAACTTCACAATTTTTTTGGAGGATTCCATAGCTTCAGAATTTTCCCTATAGAGCTTGTTTGGGGTTTGTAGGATTGATAACCACTAGCAAAAAGGCTCGTGTGTTGCAACGGGAGAAAAAACATCCTCTCATATCTCTGGTTGGGTCAGTTGGACAAACTGTGCGTGGCCGATTGGCGGGTTATGAGGTCGAACCCTCCCATCGGCTATTTTATTTTTTGCCAGCTCTCCGGACATGGGTTACCGTGCGTCGTCAGGTGGGCTTCCTCCGTTGGGCCAAAACGGGTGGCAAGTAACGAAACCAAATAGCATACGTGAAATTAATTAAAGCAGGACCAAACAAAGCGGGACGAAATCAAGAATATCACCTTCGTTTAATAGTAGGTATAGATATAGATATGTTTTTTCCTTATGGTCTACTTTGTATCTAATTTCAAAGGAAAAACCATTAATTCTAATCTCATGGGAAATTTCCTTTTCTCTGACAACTATGCAATGGACCTAGTCCTTTAAAGTTCTTTATTTTTCCGTTGGTGTAACCAGATAAAAGTTTAAATAGTCAGCCCGCTATAGCAGTTTGAGCAGGGTGTCGCTAACTGATCAACTATAGGATTTATGTATAATTGTTTGAAAAGGTTCTGAACTATAGCCCCGTCATAGCTGATCTAGAGAACCACCACTATTTGGCATAGCCTGTTATTTAAAACAATGAACCAAATAAACATCCTAATTGTACCGTTTTCCTACTTATGCAAGTTTGGGATTCGTGAGAACCAAAGAGGCACCAAATAGGAATTCAGTAGTATAGGTTTACTTTCACAGAACACATGGAATCAAGCGTTGATGTTGGAAAGGCACCTTACAGAAAAAAAGGAAATGCAGTCATGTCCGTGTTGGCATCCGTAGAAGTTCTAAAATAAGTCTAGTATTATTTGTTCAATTCTCACGTGAATGCTTGAATATGGAAACGAGGCAATGCTCCATCGTCTAATTCATCGAGACAACAGTCAACCTCTAGAGTCGTGCCTACGTAGTAGTAACGAAGTACGCTAGGAAGGAAGGAAAATTCCCGAAGATGTCCATCCCCATCTGACCACCTTGGCAATGTTGTGTGTGTCACAAGTCCTGATGGTTCCCAATCCTAAGATGCACGTGGGTTTCAACGAATTGGAAAGGCAATTTCAACTAAGTGTAGAGCTTGTGTACGCTGAATATGTAACAAAATGAACGTAGCCACGAACTAAGCGCTACTCATTGGTCGGGTGGAGGCCTCTTTACGGATTACTATTGTTTCATCTCTTTTCACACACTTAAATATGAACATGCCACAACAACCATTTGATGAGTGCTTTGATGCATTTCAATACTACCATGATGAGCACCACGTGAGCAATTTCACATTCTTGTATTCTTGTCAGCATCGTTCCTCCAGTGAACTAGCTGCCTGATAACATATTTTTCTCGCATCGATCACGCGCTCTTGCATATGATGTTCCAAGCGCCCCCATCACTTCCTTTTGCGAAAAGGACCTCCAGATTATATTGAAGATTCAGATGTGATACAAAAGCACCTTGAAAGTAAAAAAAAGAAGAAGCAATTACAACAAGGTCCTCAGACCACCCAACGAAGGCCATGCTCGCAGAGCGATTTGAGGGTGCGCCGCCGCCACTGCCACTCCCGAAGCAAGCACCATTGTGTTGACAGCCATGATGGTCGGGAAGTCTCCGTCTTCGGATACAAATGACCAGCACACCAAAGAGACAACCGCCGTCGTCGAATCTTCGTGCAAATCCAGAGAGCCTCCCCTACAAGCACACCAAGACCCAGCCTCTATGCCGCCGATGGGAAAGTTGTTGGCGCCACAACAGAGAGGGAGGGGAAGCCAAAACTCACATAACAGAGTCGCCGCCCAATCACTTGAGTGCCAAAAAGACCTAAGCAATGGAGCAATCTGCAAAAAGTTGTCGAGCCCTAGCTTGCTCTTTGCGCCAGAGCCTAGCTCCCTCTCTCTCTCTCTCTCACGAACGAAGGTAGAAGGAAAAAGAGACAACAGTGGATTTTTCCGACGCTCAAACGCCTCGGCACACATACGCCGTTTTCTATTATCCAAGTGGCTAGCCCATACCATGTCAGGCTACAACCTCAGGTTTGGGGGGTTTTATACCTGTGCATGTGCACGCATACACCGCATCCCACCTCCCCACAGCAGCTAGCGCGCAGGATTCGCCCGGTCACGTGCACGACGCGCACAACGCGCCCGAGGTGTACTGCTGCTAACGGTCTACATGCATGCGCGTTACACACCATGGCGACCCACACATGCATGCACACCCGACTAAGTAGCTAGCTAACTCACGCGACGCACACAACTGACCGGCAAAGAAACTCCAAGTCACGATTACAGTGTTGAGGAAGCCGAAGCCCGCGCTGCTCTTGTGGGGATTCAGGCCATGGCTGGATTATTTAATGTTCAGGTAGTGTTTGAGATGGACAACCAAGTCATAGCCAATGAACTGGCGTCACAAAACCACTGGAAAAAAATAACGCTAATAGAAAGCTTGAATTTCTGCTTTATCCTCCGTCTTAGAAGCACAAACGGAGCCATATGCTCGCTTGAGTCCTACAATTCTGTTAGAACGCAACCATGGGACTCGGGAACGCTGCCTCATTCATATTTCTTCGAGACGCATTGCCTCTTGGAGTTTCTGCATGACATTCTTCTCCTTGTCCGTTGGGTCTCGCCCCACCGATCTTTGGCGCAGCTTGTCCAGACGTTTTTGCAAGTCCCGAACTGTCCTTGCCAAGCTGCCAAACTTGCGAGCTCCCCAGGGCTCTAGTTGGCGCTGCAACTGCCCTAGAGAGTCCATGATTCCTTGAAGCCCCGAATCATGGGCCGGACCCCGCCAGGTTTGATTGATGAGCTGCTCCTAATCCTGGTGAGATTGCCAAACATTTTCGTAGCGGAACTGTTTGGAACCCGGAGGACTATATGAAAATGCGTGGTTTCTGAATTCAGTTATGACAAAACAATGGTTAGACTCCACGACACACACATGCCTTACCCTTGTATATGTTCAAACCTCTGTCGGAACTCCTCATTAGCAAAGGCCCTATCGAGTTGTGCTTTGACATTAGCATCTCCAGACTGACGGTTGTTCCATGTATAAGCCACACCTGACCAACCTAGATCTTGAAGAGCACACTCGTCCATAACCTCTCGAAACTCCCTCATCCGTCGCTCGGGCCGAGCTGATTTGCTGAAATGTTCATTGGGGTATAAAGTTTCATTGAAGTCACCCACGCACATCCATGCACCATGAGGAATGATGTGGAGTGTTCTAAGAAAACACCAGCTATGATGACGATCAGCTGCTCTTGGTGCTCCATAGAAACCTGTAAACCTTCATGCATTCGAACCCACAGTATCTTCACTTACCACCACATCAATATGACTGCTGCTGAAGTTTTTAAGCTCAACATTAATGTCTTTAGACCAGAACAGCCCTATACCTCCGCTTAGGCCGTCACTGTCCACTGCAAAACTGCCCGCAAAACCTAGAGTATGCCGCAGATCCTCGACTCGATTTCCTATGATCTTTGTCTCCATGACAAAAAACAGCACATGACCTTCTTGCTTCACCACATTGCGAAGCTCGCGAACTACCTCGGGGTTCCCAAGCCCCCGGCAGTTCCAACTTATGCAACTCATTGTGACTGGCAGGGCTGCTCTGCACCTCCTGCCGAATTCTCTGATGTTGTTGGCGTGTCCCTCTTCTTCTTAGGTGCATGCTCTCCTTCCCCCTCATCGGTTTCATCCACTCCGCTTGCCTACGTGAGATCGTATTGAATGATCGCATTAGCCTGGGGAATTTCCTGATCCTCTGGTGTCGCGACGGACATTATAACCTTTCTGTACACTTGCTTGGGAGGTCCACCCTTCCTCTTATTGTTGCCATATGCCTTATTTTTCTTGGGCGATGTGACCTCAGGATTGGCATCCTTACTCGAGCTAGACTCGGGAGCATCGGCTTTTCCTCCTGGTTTTGAGTTGCTCTGACTGGCCCCCGAATTGTCGCTAGACGTGGCCCTCTTCTTGTCCTCCGGCGCTCTGAGACTGGTCTTGAATGGCAGATCGCCATTGTCGTCCCTAGTCCTGGGCGTCGGGCACAACATGTCAGCATGACCAAGGCGGCCGCACGAAAAACAAAAGTTGGGGACGTTCTCATATTGTATGTCATACCAGTCGTGGCTACCCCGAGCCGCGGAATTAATGAGGATCCACCTCCGTAGAGGTTTACTGACATCAATTGTAACTCTCGTCCTCGAGAAACCCCCCATGGGGTCAAATTGCACTGATTGGGCGTTTGCATCAATCTGTTTTGCCACCGCCTGCCATATTTTCTCATTGCGAAGATTGAAGGGCAAGTTGAGAACCCTAGCCCAAAGCTGCAACTTGTTGAAATGCAGCTCGGACGGCTTCATGCACTCGGAGAACTCCGACAAGATCACTGCTTGCTTGCTGATATGCCACGGGCTGCCTTCCAAGACGCGATCACGGTCACGCTTACTTGCAAATTCAGCCAGAAAGATATTCTCCCCCGCGGACCAGAAGGACAGGCCCTTAGGGTTACCCCATGCTGGGCGAAGAGCGTTGGAGATCGTCTGGATATGAAACGTGTGTCGATGTAGGACTTTCCCCGCTAGTGACCACTTCACGGGCTCACCATCGTCGACGTCGTCAAGCACCAGCGGCGTAGCCTCCTCTTCCGTCAGATCCAACTTGCACATCGCCTCCTCCAGTCGTGCCCTCTCGTGCGTGGCGATAGAGCTCCCTCCTTCCCTTTGCTGGCGTCGGATGGATTCATCCTCACACCACCCTCATGCGCCCCTCAAACAAAGGTAGAAGAAAGAAGAGACAATAGTGGATTTTGCCTATGCTCAAACGCCTCGGCGCACAAACGCCGTTTTCTATTATCCAACCTGGAGGCACACACACGCATTCAACAAACTCATGTCTGGGGGGTTATACCTACGCGTGTGCACATATACACTGCATTCCACTGATACGTCTCTGTCGTATCTACTTTTACAAACACTTTTGCCCTTATTTTAGAATCTAACTTGCATGATTTGAATGGAACTAATCCGGACTGATGCTGTTTTTAGCAGAATTGCTATCGTGTTATTTATGTGTAGAAACAAAAGTTTTCGGAATGACCTGAAACTTCAGGGAACAACTTTTTGGAAAATATAAAAAATACCTGAAAAAGATGAAGGCTAGGGGGCCCACCACCTGTCCACGAGGGTGGGGGCGCGCCTGCCCCCCTAGGGCGTGCCCCCTACCTCGTGGGCCCCCTGGAGCTCCTCCGACTCCAACTCCAACTCTGTATATTGTGTTTCGGGGAGAGAAAAAAATCAGAGAAAAGGATTCATAGCGTTTTACGATACGGAGCCGCCGCCAAGCCCTAAAACCTCTCGGGAGGGCTGATCTGGAGTTCGTTCGGGGCTCCAGAGAGGGGAATCCGTCGCCATCGTCATCATCAACCATCCTCCATCACCAATTTCATGATGCTCACCGCCGTGCGTGAGTAATTCCATCGTAGTCTTGCTGGACGGTGATGGGTTGGATGAGATTTATCATGTAATCGAGTTAGTTTTGTTAGGGTTTGATCCCTAGTATCCACTATGTTCTGAGTTTGATGTTGCTATGACTTTGCTATGCTTAATGCTTGTCACTAGGGCCCGAGTGCCATGATTTCAGATCTGAATCTATTATGTTTTCATCAATATATGAGAGTTCTTGATCCTATCTTGCAAGTCTATAGTCACCTATTATGTGTTATGATCCGTTAACCCCTAAGTGACAATAATCGGGATACTTACCGGTGATGACCGTAGTTTGAGGAGTTCATGTATTCACTATGTGTTAATGCTTTGTTCCAGTACTCTATTAAAAGGAGGCCTTAATATCCCTTAGTTTCCATTAGGACCCCGCTGCCACGGGAGGGTAGGACAAAAGATGTCATGCAAGTTCTTTTCCATAAGCATGTATAACTATATTCAGAATACATGCCTACATTACATTGATGAACTGGAGCTAGTTCTGTGTCACCCTAGGTTATGACTGTTACATGATGAACCGCATCCGGCATAATTCTCTATCACCGATCCATTGCCTACGAGCTTTCCATATATTGTTCTTCGCTTATTTACTTTTCCGTTGCTATTGCTATAATCACTACAAAATACCAGAAACACTACTTATACTACTGTTACCTTTTGCTACTGTTACCACTACTATCATATTACTTTGCTACTAAACACTTTGCTGTAGATATTAAGTTTCCAGGTGTGGTTGAATTGACAACTCAGCTGCTAATACTTGAGAATATTCTTTGGCTCCCCTTGTGTCGAATCAATAAATTTGGGTTGAATACTCTACCCTCGAAAACTGTTGCGATCCCCTATACTTGTGGGTTATCAAGACTATTTTCTAGTGCCGTTGCCGGGGAGCATAGCTCTATTCTTTGAGTCACTTGGGATATATATCTGCTTATCATTATGAAGAACTTGAGAGATCCAAAAACCAAGATCTATCCCTCAACAACGAGGGGAGGTAAGGAACTGCCATCTAGCTCTGCACTTGATTCACCTTCTATTTTGAGTAAGCTTGCGACACCTAAACCTGCTTCTGCTATTCGTTCTGATATGTCGCATGTTATCGATGATGCCACTTCTGCTATACATGATACTGTTGGGGAACGTAGCAGAAATTCAAAATTTTCTATGCATCACCAAGATCAATCTATGGAGTAATCTAGCAATGAGGGGAAGGATAGTGCATCTACATACCCTTGTAGATCGCTAAGCGGAAGCGTTCAAGTGAACGGGGTTGATGGAGTCATACTCGTCGTGATCCAAATCACCGATGATCCTAGTGCCGAACTGACGGCACCTCCGTGTTCAACACACGTACAGCCCGGTGACGTCTCCTACGCCTTGATCCAGCAAGGGGAGAAGGAGAGGTTGGGGAAGACTCCATCCAGCAGCAACACGACGGCGTGGTGGTGGTGGAGGAGCGCGGGACTCCAGCAGGGCTTCGCCAAGCACTACGAGAGACGAGGAGGGAGTAGGGTAGGGCTGCGCCAACAGGGAGAGCAAATCACATATATTGGGCAACCCCAAACCTCAAGTATATATAGGGGGAGGGAGGGGCTGCGCCCCCACCTAGGGTTCCCACCCCAAGGGGTGCGGCAGCCCTAGATCCCATCTAGGGTGGTGGCCACAAGGGGGAGAGGGGGAGGCGCACCTAGGGTGGGCCTTAGGGCCCATCTGCCCTAGGGTTTGCCCCCTTCCCCTATTGGAGGCGCCTTGGGCCTTGGTGGGAGGCGCCCTAGCCCACCTAGGGGCTGGTCCCTTCCCACTATTGGCCTATGTAGGCCTCCAGGGCTGGTGGCCCCACCTGGTGGATCCCCGGACCCCTCAAGTGGTCCCGGTACACTACCGGTGATGCCCGGAACACTTCCGGTGGCCAAAACCATACTTCCTATATATCAATCTTTACCTCCGGACCATTCCGGAACTCCTCGTGACGTCCAGGATCTCATCCGAGACTCCGAACAACATTCGGTAACCGCGTACATACTTTCCCTATAACCCTAGCGTCATCGAACCTCAAGTGTGTAGACCCTACGGGTTCGGGAGTCATGCAGACATGGCCGAGACAACTCTCCGGTCAATAACCAACAGCGGGATCTGTATACCCATGCTGGCTCCCACATGCTCCACGATGATCTCATCGGATGAACCACGATGTCAAGGACTTAATCAATCCCGTATACAATTCCCTTTGTCTATCGGTACGATACTTTCAATCTCGTTACCGACAAGTCTCTTTACTCGTTCCGTAACACATCATCCCGTGATCAACTCCTTGATCACATTGTGCACATTATGATGATGTCCTACCGAGTGGGCCCAGAGATACCTCTCCGTTTACACGGAGTGACAAATCCCAGTCTCGATTCATGCCAACCCAACAGACACTTTCGGAGATACCTGTAGTGTACCTTTATAGCCACCCAGTTACGTTGTGACGTTTGGCACACCCAAAGCACTCCTACGGTATCCGGGAGTTGCACAATCTCATGGTCTAAGGAAATGATACTTGACATTAGGAAAGCTTTAGCATACGAACTACATGATCTTGTGCTAGGCTTAGGATTGGGTCTTGTCCATCACATCATTCTCCTAATGATGTGATCCCGTTATCAACGACATCCAATGTCCATGGTCAGGAAACCGTAACCATCTATTGATCAACAAGCTAGTCAACTAGAGGCTTACTAGGGACATGGTGTTGTCTATGTATCCACACATGTATCTGAGTTTCCTATCAATACAATTCTAGCATGGATAATAAACGATTATCATGAACAAGGAAATATAATAATAACCAATTTATTATTGCCTCTACGGCATATTTCCAACAGTCTCCCACTTGCACTAGAGTCAATAATCCAGTTCACATCGATATGTGATTAACACTCAAGGTCACATCCCCATGTGACTAACACCCAAAGAGTTCTGGGTTTGATCATGTTATGCTTATGAGAGAGGTTTCAGTCAATGGGTCTGCAACATTCAGATCCGTATGTACTTTGCAAATTTCTATGTCATCTTGTAGATGCAACTACTACGCTACATTTGGAGCCATTTCAAATAACTGTTCTACTTGGAGCTATTCTAAATTGTTGCTCCAATATACGTATCCGGTATCTCTACTCAGAGCTATCCGGGTAGGTGTTAAGCTTGCATCGATGTAACTCTTTACGTCGAACTCTTTATCACCTCCATAACCGAGAAACATATCCTTATTCCTCTAAGGATAATTTAGACCGCTATCTGGTGATCTACTCCTAGATTACCTTTGTACCCTCTTGCCAGATATGTGGCAAGGCACACATCAGGTGCGGTACTCAGCATGGCATACCGTATAGAGCCTATGACAAAAGCATAGGGGACGACCTTCGTCCTTCCTCTTTCTTCTGTCGTGGTCGAGCTTTAAGTCTTAACTTCATACCTTACAACTCAGGCAAGAACTCCTTCTTTGACTGATCCATCTTGAACACCTTCAAGATCATGTCAAGGTATGTGCTCATTTGAAAGTACCATTAAGCGTTTTGATCTATCCTTATAGATCTTGATGCTCAGTGTTCAAGTAGCTTAATCCAGGCTTTCCATTGAAAAACACTTTCCAAATAACCCTATATGCTTTCCAGAAATTCTACGTCATTTCTGATCAACAATATGTCAACAACATATATTCATTAGAAATTCTATAGTGCTCCCACTCACTTCTTTGGAAATACAAGTTTCTCATAAACTTTGTATACACCCAAAATCTTTGATCATCTCATCAAAGCATACATTCCAACTCCGAGATGCTTACTCCAGTCCTTAGAAGGATTGCTAGAGCTTTGCATACTTATTAGCATCTTTCGGGATTGACAAAACCTTCCGGTTGTATCACATACAACCTTTCCTCAAGAAAATCGTCGAGGAAACAATGTTTTGACATCCTATCTGCAAGATTTCATAAATAATGCAGTAATCGCTAATATAATTCCAACAGACTCTTAGCATCGCTACGAGTGAGAAAGTCTCATCGTAGTCAACTCCTTGAACTTGTCGGAAAACATCTTAACGACAAGTCGAGCTTTCTTAATGGTGATACTTACCATCATTGTCCGTCTTCCTTTTAAAATCCATATGTACCTAACAGCCTTACGACCATCAAGTAGTTCTTCCAAAGTCTACACTTTGTTTTCATATATGGATCCTCTCTCGGATTATATGGCCTCGAGCCATTTTGGAATCCAGGCCCACCATCGCTTCTCCATAGCTCGTAGGTTCATTGTTGTCTAGCAACATGACTTCCAAGACAGGATTACGTACCATTCTGAAGTAGCACACATCCTTGTCATCCCACGAGGTTTGGTAGCGACTTGATCTGAAGTTTCATGGTCACTATCATAAGCTTCCACTTCAATTGGTGTAGGTGCCACAGGAACAACTCCCTGTGCCCTGCCACACACTAGTTGAAGAGACGGTTCAATAACCTCATCAAGTCTCCACCATCCTCCCACTCAATTCTTTCGAGAGAAACTTTTCCTCGAGAAAGGACCTGATTCTAGAAACAATCCCTTATTGCTTTCGGATCTGAGACAGGAGGTATACCCAACTGTTTTAGGTGTCCTATGAAGATGCATTTATCCGCTTTGGGTTTGAGCTTATCAGCCTGAAACTTTTTCACATAAGCGTCACAGCCCCAAACTTTTAAGAAATGACAGCTTAGGTTTCTCTAAACCATAGTTCATACGGTGTCATCTCATCGGAATTATGTGGTGCCCTATTTAAAGTGAATGTGGTTGTCTCTAATGCCTAACCCATAAACTATCGTGGTAATTCGATAAGAGACATCATGGTATGCATTATATCCAATAGGGTGCAGTTATGATGTTCGGACACACCATCACACTATGGTGTTCCAGGCTGTATTAGTTGTGAAACAATTTCCACAATGTCTTAATTCTGTGCCAAACTCGTAATTCAGATATTCATCTCTATCATCATATCATAGATATTTTATCCTCTTGTCACGACGATCTTTCAACTTCACCCTGAAATTACTTGAACCTTTCAATAATTCTGACTCGTGATTCATCAAGTAAATGTACTCAACATCTATTCAAATCATCTGTGAAGTAAGAACATAACGATATCCACTACACGCCTCAGCACATTGGACTACACACATCAAAATGTATTACTTCCAACAAGTTTCTTTCTAGTTCCATTTTACTGAAAACGAGGCTTTCAGTCATCTTGCCCATGTGGTATGATTTGCATGTCTCAAGTGATTCAAAATCAAGTGAGTCCAAACGGTCCATTTGCATGGAGTTTCTTCATGCATATACACCAATAGACATGGTTCGCATGTCTCAAACTTTTCAAAACGAGTGAGCCCAAAGATCCATCAACATGGAGCTTCTTCATGCGTTTTATACCGATATGACTTACGTGGCAGTGCCACAAGTAGGTGGTACTATCATTACTATCTTATATCTTTTGGCATGAACATGTGTATCACTACGATCGAGATTCAATAAACCATTCATTTTAGGTGCAAGACCATTGAAGGTATTATTCAAATAAACAGAGTAACCATTATTCTCCTTAAATGAATAACCGTGTTGCGATAGACATTAATCCAATCATGTCTATGCTCAACGCAAACACCAATCTCGATGGTAGAGGGAGCGTGCGATGCTTGATCACATCAAGCTTGGGAAAAACTTCCAACACATATCGCCAGCTCACTTTTAGCTAGTCTCCGTTTACTCCGCAGCCTTTTATTTCGAGTTTACTAACACTTAGCAACCAAACCGGTATCTAATACCATGGTGCTACTAGGAGTACTAGTAAAGTACACATTAACACAATGTATATCCAATATACTTCTATCGACCTTGCCAGCCTTCTCATCTACCAAGTATCTAGGGTAATTCTGCTCAAGTGGCTGTTCCCCTTATTACAGAAGCACTTAGTCTCGGGTTTGGGTTCAACCTTGGGTTTCTTCACTAGAGCAGCAGCTGATTTGCCGTTTCATGAAGTATCCCCTTTTGCCCTTGCCTTTCTTGAAACTAGTGGTTTCACCAACCATCAACAATTGATGCTCCTTCTTGATTTCTACTTTTGTGGTGTCAAACATCGCGAATATCTCAAGGATCATCATATATGTCCCTGATATATTATTGTTCATCACGAAGCTCTAGCAGCTTGGTGGTAATGAGTTCGGAGAAACATCACTATCTCATCTGGAAGATCAACTCCCACTCGATTCAAATGATTGTTGTACTCAGACAATCTTGAGCACAAGCTCAACAATTGAGCTTTTCTCCCTTAGTTTGCAGGCTAAGAAAATCGTCGGAGGTCTTATACCTCTTGACGTGGACACGAGACTCAAATTCCAATTTCAGCCCTCGAAACATCTCATATGTTTCGCGACGTTTCAAAACGTCTTCGGTGCCTCAACTCTAAACCGTTTAACTGAACTATCACGTAGTTATCAAAATGTGTATGTCAGATGTTCGCAACATCCACAAACGACATTCGAGGTTCAGCACACTGAGCGGTGCATTAAGGACATAAGCCTTCTATGAAGCAATGAGGACAATCCTCAGTTTACGGACCTAGTCCACATAATTGCTACTATCATCTTTCAACTAAATTTTCTCTAGGAACATATCTAAACAGTAGAACTGAAGCGCGAGCTACGACATAATTTGCGAAGACCTTTTGACTATGTTCAGGATAATTAAGTTCATCTTATGAACTCCCACTCAGATAGACATCCCTCTAGTCATCTAAGTGATTACATGATCCGAGTCAACTAGGCCGTGTCCGATCATCACGTGAGATGGACTAGTCAACGTCGGTGAACATCTTCATGTTGATCGTATCTTCTATACGACTCATGCTCGACCTTTCGGTCTTCTGTGTTCCGAGGCCATGTCTGTACATGCTAGGCTCGTCAAGTCAACCTAAGTGTTTCACATGTGTAAATCTGGCTTACACCCGTTGTATGTGAACGTAAGAATCTATCACACCCGATCATCACGTGGTGCTTCGAAACGACGAACTTTCGCAACGGTGCACAGTTAGGGGGAACATTTTCTTGAAATTTTAATGAGGGATCATCTTATTTACTACCATCGCTCTAAGCAAATAAGATGTATAAACATGATAAACATCACATGCAATCAAATAGTGACATGATATGGCCAATATCATATTGCTCCTCTTGATCTCCATCTTCGGGGCTCCATGATCATCATTGTCGTCGGCATGACACCATGATCTCCATCATCATGATCCCCATCATTGTGTCTCCATGAAGTTGTCTCGCCAACTTATTACTTCTACTACTATGGCTACCGGTTAGCAATAAAGTAAAGTAATTACATGGCGTTGTACAATGACACGCAGGTCATACAATAAATAAAGACAACTCCTATGGCTCCTGCCGGTTGTCATACTCATCGACATGCAAGTCGTGATTCCTATTACAAGAACATGATCAATCTCATACATCACATATCATTCATCACATTCTTCTTGGCCATATCACATCACATAGCATACCCTGCAAAAACAAGTTAGACGTCCTCTAATTGTTGTTTGCATGTTTTACGTGGCTGCTATGGGTTTCTAGCAAGAACGTTTCTTACCTACGCAAAAACCACAACTTCATAAGGACCCTTTTCATCGAATCCGATCCAAGTAAAGTGGGAGAGACAGACACCCGCCAGCCACCTTATGCAACTAGTGCATGTCAGTCGGTGGAACCGGTCTCACGTAAGCGTACGTGTAAGGTTGGTCCGGGCAACTTCATCCCACAATGCCGCCGAATCAAGATTGGACTAGTAACGGTAAGCATATTGAACAAAATCAACGCCCACAACTACTTTATGTTCTACTCGTGCATAGAAACTACGCATAGACCTAGCTCATGATGCCACTGTTGGGGAACGTAGCAGAAATTCAAAATTTTCTATGCATCACCAAGATCAATCTATGGAGTAATCTAGCAATGAGGGGAAGGAGAGTGCATCTACATACCCTTGTAGACTGCTAAGCGGAAGCGTTCAAGTGAACGGGGTTGATGGAGTCGTACTCATCGTGATCCAAATCACCGATGATCCTAGTGCCGAACGGACGGCACCTCCGTGTTCAACACACGTACAGCCCGGTGATGTCTCCTACGCCTTGATCCAGCAAGGGGAGAAGGAGAGGTTGGGGAAGACTCCATCCAGCAGCAGCACGACGGCGTGGTGGTGGTGGAGGAGCGCGGGACTCCAGCAGGGCTTCGCCAAGCACTACGAGAGACGAGGAGGGAGAGGGGTAGGGCTGCGCCAACAGGGAGAGAAAATCACATATATTGGGCAGCCCCAAACCTCAAGTATATATAGGGGGAGGGGAGGGGCTGCACCCCCACCTAGGGTTCCTACCCCAAGGGGTGCGGCAGCCCTAGATCCCATCTAGGGTGGCGGCCACAAGGGGGAGAGGGGGAGGCGCACCTAGGGTGGGCCTTAGGACCCATCTGCCCTAGGGTTTGCCCCCTTCCCCTATTGGAGGCGCCTTGGGCCTTGGTGGGAGGTGCCCTAGCCCACCTAGGGGCTGGTCCCTTCCCACTATTGGCCCATGTAGGCCTCCGGGGCTGGTGGCCCCACCTGGTGGACCCCCGGACCCCTCCGGTGGTCCCGGTACACTACCGGTGATGCCCGGAACACTTCCGGTGGCCAAAACCATACTTCCTATATATCAATCTTTACCTGCGGACCATTCCGGAACTCCTCGTGACGTCCGGGATCTCATCCGGGACTCCGAATAACATTCGGTAACCGCATACATACTTTCCCTATAACCCTAGCGTCATCGAACCTTAAGTGTGTAGACCCTACGGGTTCGAGAGTCATGCAGACATGGCCGAGACAACTCTCTAGTTAATAACCAACAGTGGGATCTGGATACCCATGCTGGCTCCCACATGCTCCACGGATCTCATCGGATGAACCACGATGTCAAGGATTTAATCAATCCCGTATATAATTCCCTTTGTCTATCGGTATGATACTTTCAATCTCGTTACCGGCAAGTCTCTTTACTCGTTCCGTAACACATCATCCCGTGATCAAATCCTTGATCACATTGTGCACATTATGATGATGTCCTACCGAGTGGGCCTAGAGATACCTCTCCGTTTACACGGAGTGACAAATCCCAGTCTCGATTCGTGCCAACCCAACAGACACTTTCGGAGATACCTGTAGTGTACCTTTATAGCCACCCAGTTACGTTGTGACGTTTGGCACACCCAAAGCACTCCTACGGTATCCGGGAGTTGCACAATCTCATGGTCTAAGGAAATGATACTTGACATTAGAAAAGCTTTAGCATACGAACTACATGATCTTGTGCTAGGCTTAGGATTGGGTCTTGTCCATCACATCATTCTCCTAATGATGTGATCCCGTTATCAACGATATCCAATGTCCATGGTCAGGAAACCATAACCATCTATTGATCAACGAGCTAGTCAACTAGAGGCTTACTAGGGACATGGTGTTGTCTATGTATCCACACATGTATCTGAGTTTCCTATCAATACAATTCTAGCATGGATAATAAACGATTATCATGAACAAGGAAATATAATAATAACCAATTTATTATTGCCTCTAGGGCATATTTCCAACAGATACTTATGATGAAACTACTTCTATGCTTGATACTACTGTGCCACTTGGTGAATTTCTTGATGAACAACTTGCTAAAGCTAGAGAGATTGAAAATATTGAATATGATAATACTGATGAAAGTGATGATGAAGAATCACTTGTTATTCCTAAGGGTTATGTTTTTGATCAAGAGGCTTCTTTAGCTATTTTAGCTTGCAAAGATAGATATGAACTCAAAAGGTTATTAACTAAATGGAATAAGCAATCTCTAAATGCTAGAATGAAACCTGGCCCTGCTTTTGCTACTTCACCTATCTGTGTTACTGATAAGGATTATGAATTCTCTATTGATCCTCATATAATTACTTTGGTTGAATCTGATCCTTTTCATGGTTATGAATCTGAAACTGTTGTGGCACATATTACTAAACTGAATAATATAGCCACCCTGTTCACTAAAGATGAGAGAACTCGTTACTTTTATATCCGTAAAATATTTCCGTTCTCATTAAAGGGTGATGCTAAGATATGGTTTAATTCTCTTGGTCCTGGTTGTGTGCCTAGTCCCCAGGATATGATTTATTACTTCTCTGCTAAATATTTCCCTGCTCATAAGAAACAAGCTCCTTTAAGGGATATATATAATTTTGTGCAAATTGAAGAAGAGAGTCTCCCACAAGCTTGGGGGAGGCTTCTCCAATTACTTAATGCTTTGCCTGGTCATCCTCTTAAGAAAAATGAAATACTTGATATCTTTTATAATGGACTAACCAATGCCTCCAGAGATTACCTGGATAGTTGTGATGGTTCTGTTTTCAGGGAAAGAACACCGGATGAAGCTGAAATTCTATTGAATAATATGTTGGCAAATGAAAATAATTGGACACCTCCGGAGCCAGTTCCTGAGCCTATTCCTAAACCAACTCCGAAGAAGAGGGGTATTCTATTTCTCAGTCCTGAAGATATGCAAGAGGCAAAGAAATCTATGAAAGAAAAATGTATTAAAGCTGAAGATGTTAAGAATTTACCTCCTATTGAAGAAATACATGGTCTTAATTTACCGCCTGTTGAAGAAACATATGATCTTAATCCTTTACCTACTGAGGAAACTCATGGTCTTGATAACCCGACACAGGTAGTAAAGGTAAACTCTCTCTATAGATATGATAAAGCTGAAATCCCACTTACTAAATTTGCTAGCCCATGTTTAGATGAGTTTGATAGATTTATGGCTAAGCAAGAAGATTTTAATGCTTATTTTGGTAGAAAATTGAAATACAATTCAAATATGCTTGAACACTTGGGTGATTATATGGCTAATGTTAAAGGTGAACTTAAACTTATTAGTAAACATGCTTCTATGGTTACCACTCAAGTAGAATAAGTACTTAAGGCTCAAAATGATTTGCTCAATGAATTGAATAGTAAGGATAATGATAGTGCTGTTAGAGTTATGACTAGAGGTGGTAGAATGACTCAGGAACCTTTATATTCTGAAGGCCATCCTAAGAGAATTGAGCAAGATTCTCAAAGAAATAATATAGATGCACCTAGTCCTTCTAAAAGGAAGAAAAAGAAAAATGATAGGACTTTGCATGCTTCTAGTGAACCTATTACTGAAACACCTGAGAATCCAAATGATATTTCTATTTCTGATGCTGAAACACAATCTGGTAATGAACCTGAAACTAGTGATAATGTTAATAATAATGTTCATGATGATGCTCAACCTAGTAATGATAATGATACAGAAATTGAACCTGTTGTTGATCTTGATAACCCACAATCAAAGAATCAACGTTATGATAAGAAAGACTTTGTTGCTAGGAAACATGGTAAAGAAAGAGAGCCTTGGGTTCAGAAACCCATGCCTTTTCCTCCCAAACCATCCAAGAAAAAGGATAATGAGGATTTTGAGCGCTTTGCTGAAATGATTAGACCTATCTTTTTGCGTATGCGATTAACTGATATGCTCAAAATGAATCCTTATGCTAAGTACATGAAAGAAATTGTTACAAATAAAAGAAAGATACCGGAAGCTGAAATTTCCACCATGCTTGCTAATTATACTTTTAAGGGTGTAATACCAAAGAAACCTGGAGATCCAGGAGTTCCCACTATACCATGCTCCATTAAAAGAAACTATGTTAAACTGCTTTATGTGATCTTGGAGCCGGTGTTAGTGTTATGCCTCTCTCTTTATATCGTAGACTTGATTTGAATAAGTTAACACGTACTGAAATATCTTTGCATATGGCTGATAAATCAACTCCTATACCTATCGGTATTTGTGAGGATGTGCCTGTTGTAGTTGCAAACGTTACTATTTTAACGGACTTTGGTATTCTTGATATTCCCGAGGACGATAGTATGTCTATTATTCTTGGAAGACCCTTTTTTGAACACCGCAGGGGCTGTTATTCATTGCACTAAAGGCAATGTCACTTTTCATGTCAATGGTAATGAGCATACGGTACACTTTCCAAGGAAACAACCTCAAGTTCATAGTATTAACTCTATTGGAAAAATTCCATCGATTATATTTGGAGGTTTTGAATTTCCTCTTGCTACTGTCAAGAAGAAATATGATATTCTTATTATTGGTGATGTGCATATCCCTGTTGAGGTAACATAGTGTTATTCAAAATTTCTCCAGTTCCATGGTATTCGGAATGAGTTTGTTAACAAGACTTGATCAACCTTGTTAGTGGATTCCTTTTGATGATCATGAGATGGATGAAACTAGAAGGCACAACCTTCTGTACCCCACTTTTACTTTCTGTTATTTATATTAAATAAAAAAACAAATATTTTTCTGTCTGTTATCTGATTATCCGTGCAATATAAAAATACCCCGAAAATAAAATTTCTCCAAATGCCCTGAAATTTAAATATGATTTTTTCTAGAATATTTGAGAATATTTGGCACTAAGAACACAGCAGGGGGGTCAACCACCTGCCCACGAGGGTGGAGGGCGCGCCCTACCCCCTGGGCACGCCCCCCTGCCTCGTGGGCCCATGGTGGCCCTCCTCCACTTATCCTTTCACCCATACACTTCTTCTTCCTCCCCCAAACACGAATAACCAGCTCAAACCCGAGTCCAAGCTCGTTTTGCTGCCATTTTCGATCTCCTTGCTCAAAGCACCTCTCACAAAACTGCTTGGGGAGATTGTTCCTTAGTATGTGAATCCTCCACTGGTCCAATTAGTTTTTGTTCTAGTGCTTTATTCATTGCAAATTTTTGCTGCTTAGGTGACCCTGTTCTTGAGCTTGCATGTCAAATTTATATGATTCCAAGTAGTTTTGATGCATGATATAGGCCCTAGGCACTTGTAGGAGTAGTTGTTATCAATATTATTGAGTTTGGTTTACTTTTATTTTGAAGTTACTAAAAATTTCAGAAATTTTTCAGAGGAAGAAATATGCTTAGGAAAATGTTCCAAGGTGGTTCTTCAAGGAAGCAAGGACCCAGGCTTGCAATGCGTGATGCTGATGATGAGCCACCAAGAGACGCTCTAGTGCGTCCTTGTGAATGGCCTTCTGAGAACTTTATGGATCGAGCGGGAATTAAGGAAGAATCTAACACATATTTGCGTAACGCTGATCTTGTGAGCTTCGAGGAAGAGAAGTGCAGCCAGTATCACAATCTCACTAGTTCCTTTGTGAGGAGGCAAAAGGGAGATATGTTATTACCAGAGAGGAGGCAAATGAGTACGAGAGGAGGGCGGAGGCCGCTCGTCGCCACGCTGCAGCTCAGGAGGCGATAGCCGCTGCATCTCAGTACGACCCCAACTATTATTATGGATATCCGCCAGGCCAGCCATGGCCATAGACCAACTTAGGCCAAAAGCCTAAGCTTGGGGGAGTACGTATTTCTCACTGACATTGTATTCATGTTCACACTCTCATTGCTAGATGTCGGTGCTCATACTTTTTCATTGTATCATCCATGCTAGTTTATTTTCCTTTTTATGCCTTCTTCTCGTGTGTTTGATTAACCTTAAGAAAAACCCAAAAAATTAGTTGTAGCTTTTAATTAGTTTACTTTCCATGCTTGTAGTAGTAATTAAAAAGAAAACCCAAAAAGATTTCTTGTTCTTCTTTTGCTTGTTGGGAGCTGTTGGTGTCAAAACCGGCGGATCTCGGGTAGGTGGTCCCGAACTGTGCATCTAAGGCGGATGATAACAGGAGGCAGGGACACGATGTTTTACCCAGGTTCGGGCCCTCTTGATGGAGGTAAAACCCTACGTCCTGCTTAATTATACTTGATAATATGGGTATTACAAGAGTTGATCTACCACGAGATCGGAGAGGCTAAACCCTAGAACCTAGCCTATGGTATGATTGTATGTTGTCCTATGGACTAAAACCCTCCGGTTTATATAGACACTGGAAGGGGCTAGGGTTACACAAGGTCGGTTACAAAGGAGGAGATATACATATCTGAATTGCCTAGCTTGCCTTCCATGCCAAGTAGAGTCCCATCCGGACACGGGATGAAGTCTTCAATCTTGTATCTTCATAGTCCAACAATCCGGCCAAAGGATATAGTCCGGCTGTCCAGAAACCCCCTAATCCAGGACTCCCTCAGTAGCCCCTGAACCAGGCTTTAATGACGATCAGTCCGACGCGCAGTGTTGTCTTCGGCATTACAAGGCGGGTTCCTCCTCCGAATACACCATGGAAGATTTTGGATACAAGGATAGTGTCCGACCCTGCAAAATAAGTTCCACATACCACCATAGAGAGAATAACATTTCTACAAATCTAATCTGCTGACACGTTTTGGCAGCATGACATCATGTCATGGCCCGGTAATTATTCGAACCGTTTTTCTTTAACCAGCCCCGCACATAATGCGAGGCAGTTTCTTGACACGTCTTGTCAAAGCAGAGATCGTGTTCCCCTTATTACGGGATTCTCATCAATACGTACGTGGGTAACCCAACCGCGCCATCAATTACGGCGCTTGGGGGATAAGCGAGTTTTACCAGGCTAGTGGGGGCGCATAGTTTAGTTCGCCCTTATAAAGGGATAAGATCTCACCTTTTTCTACCCACGCCTTCTTCCTTCTTGCTCATCCATTCTCGCGCACTCGAGCTCCAGTGCCCAAGTCCGCATCCTCCTCCTCAACTCTCTCCAAACATGTCCGGAGCAGGAGGCAAGTGGATGGCCTCCTCCGTCACGGAGGGGCACATCAAAAAGTTATGTGGAGCCGGATACTTAGCCGCGGACATCGCGCACCGGCTGCCAGCCGCGGGGCAGGTCGTCCCTACCCTGGAACCTCACGAAAGGGTGGTTTTCCTCCCCCACTTCGTCCGCGGATTGGGGTTTCCCCTCCATCCATTCGTCCGCAGCCTCATGTTCTACTATGGACTGGACTTTCATGATCTGGCCCCGAATTTCATCCTCAACATCTCGGTGTTCATCGTCATGTGCGAGGCTTTCCTCCGCATCCGGCCCCACTTCGGCCTATGGCTGAAGACCTTCAATATCAAGCCGAAGGTTGTAGGCGGCCAACAAGCGGAATGCGGCGGAGCAATGGTGGGCAAAATGCCCAACGTTGCATGGCTCGAGGGCTCCTTCGTGGAGACTGTAAAGGGGTGGAAATCCGGGTGGTTCTACATCACCGAGCCGCTCGACACCAACTGGGTGGCGGCCCCCGAGTTTCGATCCGGAATCCCCACGCGGCTCACTTCCTGGAAGGAGAAGGGCCTGTCCTGGGGTTCATCGGTGGAGCTGGACGGACTCCAGAAGTGTATCCGGAACATGACAAGCAAGAAACTTAAGCTTGTCAACATAGTCCAGGTCATGCTCTTCCGCCGGATCCTCCCGTGTCAACAACGGGATTTCAACTTATGGGAGTTCGACCCGGCCCAGCACCAGACTCTAAGCGAGCTCTTCGACACGACGCACAAAGACGTCTGGAGGGTGGTGTTCAAGGGCGCCGAGGTCCCTGCCTCTCTCACCGAGGACCGCGGGCTAAGCGCGAAGCGCACTGCGAATCCAGTAAGTTCTGTACACCTGGTAGGATATTTATTTCCCATAGCTTAACCATGTGCGGAGTCTGAGCTCCCATGTCTTTAATAGGACTGGGTGGAGGCATCGGAGCAGATTGACTGTCCGGCCCCTCTGCCCGAAGACACTGCGGACGCTCTCCTGACGGAGATGCGGACTCCGGCTCCTTATGAGGTGCCGGATAAGACCAAGAAGAAGGCCAACGGAACCCAAAAGAGTTCCCGGCTCCAGGTGGTATCGGACTCATCATCCGATAACTCCGAGACGCACTCCTCCCACGAAAACGAGGAGGAGGAAGATGAATATGCTTCCCCTCCAGCCGGGGGAGACAAGAAAAGGAAGGTCGCCCCAACCAGGGAGGCCGAAGGGTCCAAGAAAGGAAGGACTCTCCTTCCGGACTGCTCCACCACCGCCGCCGAAGGCGAAGACGAGTGGCTGCTCAGGGCCAAGCCCCTGGCGAAGTCGTAAGTATTCGGATACCAGAGTAACTCATAGCATACCTTTGTCACATTGCTTCTCCTAACGCCGAATATGATTATGCAGACCGCCCCAAGCATGTATCAATGTATCCTCGTCGGGCGGTTCCTTGGACTCGTCGGATATGGATAGTGATCCACTTCCGACCGCCTCCCCCTTTGCCCTATGGACAATGTCGAGGTATTGTCTCAAGGGGCACCGAGCCGGGGGGAGACAGTCCCGGAGGCGCCTCAAGGCGACCTTCCGGACTCTAGGAGCAAAGGGAGCAAGACTCCCGGGGGCTCCGAGTTCGGCTCTCAGCCGAACACCGCACCGAAACCTCCAGTGGTTCCGGACTCGGGCAAGCGGCCCCCTTACAAAAGGGGTAAGACACCCGTGCCGGTGACCTCTGTCCATCAAGAGGCACCGGACAACCTGCTGTGAGCGCTTCGCGGCGCTTCCATCGACGAAGAGCACCGCACTATTATGAGTGCGGTGATCAAGAAGGTTTAGTCCGCCAAGAGCGGACTGACTGAAGCCTGTGCCAGCCTTCTAACAGGCTTTGAGGTAAGTATTTAAAATATAGGAAAAATATTACCGCGTAGACAGTAGCCCTGATGCTCTGTTTGGTGTTCACAAAGAAAAGCCGAATAGAGGATCGAATAATATCTGCAGGAGTCTAATATAAGTATGTCTATATGCGTATGCAGGCTTCGCTGCTGACCTCTGCCGCACTGACTGCGGAGGTCGCCGTACTGAAGCAGGACCTCGAGGGGTCCAAGAAAGAGCTCGGCCTTGCCAAGAGGCAGCTCGAGGAGAACAAAGGTAAGTAATACCTTGTCTATATATATATAAGATGCGATTGCGAAATGACAGGATCATCATGAATGTGCCAGGGGCCACGACCGAAGTGGCGACCCTAAAGCAAGCATTGTCCAAGGCCGAAGACAAAGCGGCCAAGGAGCGCACCGAGCGGGAAAAGCAAGAGGCACGGGTGGGCGAGGTGCAGCAAGAGCTCCAAGCTCTCCTGACGAAGCACGAGGCGTTGGAGCTTGACTCGAAGACGCGAGAGTCTGAGCTTGTCGCGGCCCTTGAGAGTGCAAAGAATGCCAAGGCTGAAGCCCAAAAGGCCCTCCAGGAGATTGAGGCGATGAGGAAGATAGCAGCGGGTAAGGCATTCAATATGCAAAGCAAGCATGTGAAAGTAAATTACTTGTTACTTACCCGAGTCCGGAGCTCTCCCGGAGCATTCGCAGATTTGCCCCGCAGCGTGTCGGACGCCGCGAAGTTTTACCAGGCCGAGGAGGGAAGCTCGACGGAGAAGCTGTTCTGGTCTCAGTATACTGGGACCGAACACCCGATGCCTATGAGCGACCAGCTGAAGCAACTGGCCGAGCTGCACAAGGCGGCCGAACAGGCCATGAGGGGCCTTATAGTCTGGATGTGGCCTGGCGACTCCCTTCCCAACAGCTACTTTGGCCTGGTGAGGCGGCTTGTGGATGCATGCCCACGGCTGGAGGCCATAAAGCGGTTCGTCTGCATCGAGGGTGCACGCCGGGCCTTTGCCCGTGCGAAGGTGCACTGGGCCAAGATGGACGCTAAGAAGCTGGTGAATAGGGATGGCAATGGGTCGGGTTTGGGGCAGGTGGAGCTGGTCCAAATCCAACCCATGACCCATCTTCCTACCCTCTGCCCATCCATCAAATTATCCATTGGCAAAACTTGTGCCCATGTCCAAACCCACTGGATACCCACATACCCATGGAGCTCCATGGGCATAGAAAAGTCAGCATGAAGCCTTCCCAAAGAGCAAATTAACTCATCATCATTCACTCACAAATGACAACATAAGCTACATGCATAAGTAGGCAACAAGTAGTACGATGAGTCCTTAAGTGTGACATACCAGAGGTTGATTCTCCAGCATATAGCTCATGGAACAAGTTGCATATTTCCTGCCACTTCCCATTGATTCGCTCTTTCTACTATCACTGGCATATGGACCCACATGTCATATGGGTATCCATTGGATATCCATGGAGCACAAACTATAACCATGCCCAACCCGGCTGTTCGTGGGTATCCATATCCATGGACCCATGGGCGAAAATGTGCTCCATACCCTTTCCCAACCGGGTCGGGTATCCATGGATATCCAGATCCGTGGATAAAATTGTCATCCCTACTGGTGAAGGAGGGGCCGCCGCAGGGCAAGGAGCATCGCCACCCTGAGATGTATTATGAGGGTGTCCTGGAGGGTGCCCGTCTTGTAGCGGACGAGTGTGCGAAAGATGTAATATTTGAATGAACTTGCTCGTGTGATCCTGTAGTATGAAAACTTGTTCATATGCGCTATGCAACGCTTGTTTGAATTTAAAATATTACCTTCTATTCGGCTGTTTATCAAATCTGAGAGATGGCTAGTCGTCGGCTTCTGCCCCCATGCCACGAGTGCTGGGGTGTTCGGGATAACCTGAGCACTCCTTTTCCCATTTTGGGGTCCTTCGAGGGAGGTGCTCAGCACAACGAACAAGGCAATCGGACTATAATTCTTTATCACTCTCACTTAGCCATAGAATTCTATAATTTTAAATTTTGGCGAAGCCCTTAGTATTCGGAAGGCCGAATTCGGGGCGCTATACACGCCTTAAGCTGGACAAAGCCTACTCCTCGCTCTAAGCGGCATAAGTCTTTAGGGACTCGAAACCTCTCGAATAGCGACCAGTCTCTCGCCTTATCATGACAGTCAGTTTTAGCTTTCTCTACTGAGGTGCTTAGCCCAGCTGAACCGGGGCACAATCGCAGTAGTTCTCCCAGTGCTACCCTAGCCGATATAGCGGAACGTAAGGTACCAAAACATGGGAGCCGGGCAAACCCAAATATTGACCCAAGACATGATTCGGAGCTGATGCATATAATGCTATAAGTTTGGGGTGCCGCACTGTCGAAAGTGTTCGGACTTCTCACGCCGTATTATGGGGTATGCTTAAGCCCCTGGCATATTGGCCGTACTAGAGTGTACGGGTGCTGAATGTCATGAATGAACATATATATAAAAAAGAAGAATAGAGAATGTGATACTAGTCTAGCGCTATGCATTGTTTATTCAAAAAGGTGCATTAAAGCAGAACGATACAAGTAGTGCGATAAGCAAAAAGTAGGACTATTTGACATGTCCCCTCCAAGGGCAAGCTGAGGAATGGTATGCAAAGCAGGTATTTCACTTGTTGTCAGAGACCACCTGGGAGTTTCATGGTGCGACGTAGCTTTCTGCCTCCTTGGTTGTTGCATCATGTGTCCAGCAACCGTACTGCCGGACGGGGTTTCCAGAGATTAAAGTCCTGAAAGAGAGAAAAAAATAATAAGGAGGGAAGCCCCTAGTGCGGTTAAGCCGCGTCTTGGGGCGTGCCGTAGTCGTGCCCCCTCCCCACCTATGCCCATGGTATTTCCAATGCGTAATTGTGTACGCGGGGCATGGATTTTGCCGTTTGGCTGGGACTGGGGTGGGGGCCGCATTGCTATGTGAGCTCGGAACATCCCAGGCGGTCTTGTTGCCGATTACTCCGGGCGCACTTGAAGGAGTCCGGGTATTTAATCGCCGAACTGGTGGATTGCCTTAAGAGGCTACTTTGTGCTTCTGCTGCGAGGGCTGGAGTGTGCTCCTCCGTGCAGAGAGAGCGCTCTGTGTTTCCATTGACTGTGATGACCCCCCGAGGTCCTGGCATCTTGAGCTTGAGGTATGCATAATGCGGTACCGCATTGAATCTCGCAAATGCGGTTCGCCCAAGCAGTGCATGATAGCCACTGCGGAACGGGACTATATCAAAGATTAACTCCTCGCTTCGGAAGTTATCCGGGGATCCGAAGACCACTTCCAGCGTGACTGAGCCCGTGCAATGGGCCTCTACACCTGGTATGACGCCTTTAAAGGTTGTTTTTGTGGGTTTGATCCTTGAGGGGTCTATGCCCATTTTGCGCACTGTGTCTTGATAAAGCAGGTTCAGGCTGCTGCCACCATCCATAAGGACTCGAGTGAGGTGAAATCCGTCGATGATTGGGTCTAAGACCAGTGCGGTGAATCCGCCATGACGGATACTAGTGGGGTGGTCCCTGTGATCAAAGGTGATCGGACAGGAGGACCATGGGTTGAACTTTGGGGCGACTGGCTCCAACGCATATATGTCTTTTAGCGCACGCTTCCGCTCCCTCTTGGGGATGTGGGTTGCGTATATCATGTTCACCATCCGCACTTGTGGGGGGAACCTTTTCTGTCCTCCGGTGTTCAGCTGCCGGGGCTCCTCCTCGTCATCGCTATGTGACCCCTTATCTTTGTTTTCGGCATTTAACTTGCCGGCCTGCTTGAACACCCAACAATCCCTGTTGGTGTGGTTGGCTGGCTTGTCGGGGGTGCCGTGTATTTGACACGAGCGATCGAGTATACGGTCCAAACTGGACGGGCCCGGAGTGCTTCTTTTGAATTGCTTTTTCCGCTGACCGGGTTTAGAGCCTTTGGCTGGAATTTGCGGGTGGAATGCCTCTTTGTCGCGGCCACGAGGTGGCCGATCAGCCGCGTCATACGCTGGAGATGTAGGTTTTGGTGCTTCCTCCTCTAGTCGGGGCAGCAACCTGCGCTTTGGGTAACTCTTGGAGGGGCGTTCGAGTTTATATTCCTCGGCCGCAAGGACTTCAGTCCATCTGTCAGCTAGCAAATCTTGATCAGCTTGAAGCTGTTGTTGCTTTTTCTTAAGGCTATTTGTTGTGGCTATAAGCCGGCGCTTGAAGCACTCTTGTTCGACGGGATCCTCAGGCATGACGAATTCGTCATCGTCGAGGCTTGCCTCGTCTTCGGAGGGAGGCATGTAATTATCATCCTCCGCTTCTCCATCTGCCGCTCTCTCGGGAGGGCTGGCTTCTCCATCCTCCTGCCCTAAATCTTGCTGGAGGGGATTGTTGTCGTCTTCGGCACTGTCCGGAGTGCTATTATCTCCTGTGTCGGTGTCACCGCTTTTGCTTTGGCGAGACTTAGAGCGGCGCCACTGACATCGGCGCTTGGGTTGCTTCTTGGAGGGGTCATCCTCCGCTGTCCCGTCGCCATTGCCTTATTTGGGTGTGTCCACCATATATATGTCATATGACGAGGTGGTTGTCCAGTGCCCTGTGGGCAGTGGTTCCTCTTTGTCTCCTGCATCGTCGTCCATACCGTCGATATCCTCGGAGTCGAAGTCAAGCATGTCGGTTAAGTCGTCGACAGTGGCTACTAAGTGGGTGGTGGGTGGGCGGCGAATTTCTTCGTCATCCGCATCCCAATCCTGTCGGACGTAGTTCGGCCAGGACTCTCCTGACAAGGAGAGAGACCTTAATGAGTTCAGTATGTCGCCGAAGGGCGAGTGCTGAAAAATATCCATGGAGGTAAACTCCATGATCGGCACCCAATCGGATTCGATAGGCACGGGCGCAGGCGGTTCGGAGTCCGTGGCCGGGGAGGGATCCGGTAGTTCGGCGTCACGGCTCCCGTGAAGGGTAAGGTCGATACTCGGCTCGATCGCCGATGAGAGTGCGGCCTCCGTGGCGGGGTCTATCCACCCATCCATGGGTGGCGCAACTGGCTCCAAATTGAGGGTCGGAGCGGTTGTCGGCGCGATCTCCTGGACACTGTCCGATGGCGGAGCTAAATCATGCTCATCGTGACCGTGTGGCGCACTAAGCGGGGGCTCGAATCCGTCGAAGATCAAGTCTCCGCGGATATCGGCCGTGTAGTTTAAGCTTCCAAACCTGACCTGGTGGCCAGGGGCGTAACTCTCGATCTGCTCCAGATGGCCAAGCGAGTTGGCCCGCAATGCGAAGCCGCCGAATACAAAGATCTGTCCGGGGAGAAAAGTCTCACCCTGGACTGCATCGCTATCAATGATCGAAGGAGCCATCAAGCCTAACAGCAACGACACAGAGGAACTCTCAATGAAAGCACCAATGTCGGTGTCAAAACCGGCGGATCTCGGGTAGGGGGTCCCGAACTGTGCGTCTAAGGCAGATGGTAACAGGAGGCAGGGGACACGATGTTTTACCTAGGTTCGGGCCCTCTTGATGGAGGTAAAACCCTACGTCCTGCTTGATTATACTTGATAATATGGGTATTACAAGAGTTGATCTACCACGAGATCGGAGAGGCTAAACCCTAGAAGCTAGCCTGTGGTATGATTGTACGTTGTCCTACAGACTAAAACCCTCCGATTTATATAGACACCGGAAGGGGCTAGGGTTACACAAGGTCGGTTACAAAGGAGGAGATATACATATCCGAATTGCCTAGCTTGCCTTCCACACCAAGTAGAGTCCCAACCGGACACGGGACGAAGTCTTCAATCTTGTATCTTCATAGTCCAACAATCCGGCCAAAGGATATAGTCCGGCTGTCCGGAGACCCCCTAATCCAGGACTCCCTCAGGAGCCTTCCCGTGTAAATAGTTTTTATTTCTTTTCTTTGGGGGTCGATAGGAGAAGACCATAATTAAATTGTTGAAGTGGCTCTTATATGCATTATTGTTGATCTGATAAAAGAGCCCATATTGCCTTGTCTTCTCCTGTTTATTGAATGCTTGCAGATTCCAGCTTAGTCCAATGCACGTGTAGTATTAATATTATTCACATCGTTCGGTCGTGCAAATGAAAGGCAATTATGATGATATATGATGGACGGACTGAGATGAGAAAGGCTGGTATGAACTCAACCTCTTTTGTTTTTGTAAATATGATTAGCTCATCATTCCTGATTCAGCCTATTATGAATATACATGTTTGCAATGACAACTGGAGATCATAGTGCTTATGCCATGCTTGATTAGCTATGAGTTATAATGATTTGCCTTGCATGCCAACATGCTATCAAAATGGTTATGATGTGGTATGATAGGGTGGTATCCTCCTCTGAATGATTTAAGTGACTCGACTTGGCACATGTTTACGCATGTAGTTGAAACAAAATCAACATAGCCTTCACGATATTTATGTTCATGGTGGATTATATCCTACTCATGCTTGCATTCGGTGTTGATTAATTTTAATGCATGTTAATGACTGTTGTCTCTCTTTAGCTGGTCGCTTCCCAGTCTTTTGCTAGCCTTCACCTGTACTAAGAGGGAATACTGCTTGTGCATCCAACTCCATAAACCCCAAAGTTATTCCAAATGAGTCCACTATACCTACCTATATACGGTATTTACCTGCCATTCCAAGTAAATTTATATGTGCCAAACTCTAAACCTTCAAATAAATATCATGTTTTGTATGCTCGAATAGCTCATATATCAACTAGTGTTGTCCGTATCTTCCATGTTAGGGGGGTTATTCTCAAGAGGAGTGGACTCCGCTCCTCACTCACGAGATAAATGGCTGGTCACCGGGATGCCTAGTCCCATGCTTTATGCAAACTAAATCAAAATAATTGCAAACAAAACTCCCCCTGAGACTCTTGTTAGTTGGAGGCACTCGTTGTTTTGAGCAAGCCATGGATTGATGCTTGTTGGTGGAAGGGGGAGTATAAACTTTACCATTTTGTTTGGCAACCGCCTATAATGTGTGTAGCATGGAAGATATTGCCATCTCTTGGTTGTTATGTTGACAATGAAAGTATACCGCTCAAAATATTATTCACCTCTATTTCAAAACCGAGCTCTGGCACCTCTACAAATCCCTGCTTCCCTCTACGAAGGGCCTATCTATTTACTTTTATGTTGAGTCATCATCCTCTTATTAAAAAGCACCAGTTGGAGAGCACTGCTGTCATTTGCATTCATTACTGTTAGTTTACATTGAGTATGACTTGACTGGATCTCTTTTACCATGAATTACAATGTCTAGTCAGTCCTTGATCTTTAAAGGTGCTCTGCATTTATGTTTTGCGGTCTCAGAAAGGGCTAGCAAGATACCATCTTGTTATATCATATTATGATTGTTTTGAGAAAGTGTTGTCATCCGAAATTTATTATTATTGCTCGCTAGTTGATTATGCCATTGATATGAGTAAACATGAGACCTAAGCGTTATTGTGAATATGGTTAGTTCATAATCTTTGCTGAAAACTTGAATGCTGGCTTTACATATTTACAATAACAAGAGCAAACAGAGTTTGTAAAAGTTTTTCTTTATCACTTTTAGTTTGTCAACTGAATTGCTTGAGGACAAGCAAAGGTTTAAGCTTGGAGGAGTTGCTACGTCTCCGTCGTATCTACTTTTCCAAACACTTTTGCCCTTGTTTTGGACTCTAACTTGCATGATTTGAATGGAACTAACCCAAACAGACGATGTTTTCAGCAGAATTGCCATGGTGTTATTTATGTGCAGAAACAAAAGTTCTCGGAATGACCTGAAACTCCACGGAGCGTATTTTTTGGAAATAATAAAAAATACTGGCAAAAGATCAATACCAGGGGGCCCACACCCTAGCCACGAGGGTGGGGGCGCGCCTGCCCCCCTAGGCACACCCCCTACCTCATGGGCCCCCTGTTGATCCTCCGATCTCAACTCCAACTCTATATATTCACTTTCGGGAGAAAAAAATCAAGGAGAAAGATTCATCGCGTTTTACGATATGGAGCCGCAGCCAAGCCCTAAAACCTCTCGAGAGGGCTGATCTGGAGTCTGTTCGGGGCTCCAGAGAGGGGAATCCGTCACCGTCGTCATCATCAACCATCCTCCATCACCAATTTCATGATGCTCACCGTCGTGCGTGAGTAATTTCAGCGTAAGCTTGCTGGACGGTGATGGGTTGGGTGAGATTTATCATGTAATCGAGTTAGTTTTGTTAGGGTTTGATCTCTAGTATCCACTATGTTCTGAGATTGATGTTGCTATGACTTTGCTATGCTTAATGCTTGTCACTAGGGCCCGGGTGCCATGATTTCAGATCTAAAACTATTATGGTTTCATCAATATATGAGAGTTCTTGATCCTATCTTGCAAGTCTATAGTCACATACTATGTGTCATGATCTAGCAACCCCGAAGTGACAATAATCGGGACCACTCCCGGTGATGAGCGTAGTTTGAGGAGTTCATGTATTCACTATGTGTTAATGCTTTGGTCCGGTACTCTATTAAAAGGAGGCCTTAATATCCCTTAGTTTCCGCTAGGACCCCGCTGCCACGGGAGGGTAGGACAAAAGATGCCATGCAAGTTCTTTTCCATAAGCACGTATGACTATATTCGGAATACATGCCTACATTACATTGATGAATTGGAGCTAGTCCTGTGTCACCCTAGGTTATGACTGTTACATGATGAACCGCATCCGGCATAATTCTCTATCATCGATCCATTGCCTACGAGCTTTCCATATATTGTTCTTCGCTTATTTACTTTTCCGTTGCTATTGCTATAATCACTACAAAACACCAAAAACATTACTTTTGTTATCATTACCTTTTGCTATCGTTACCACTACTATCATATTACTTTGGTACTAAATACTTTGCTACAGTTATTAAGTTTCCAGGTGTGGTTGAATTGACAACTCATCTGCTAATACTTGAGAATATTCTTTGGCTCCCCGTGTCGAATCAATAAATTTGGGTTGAATACTCTACCCTCGAAAACTGTTGCGATCCCCTATACTTGTGGGTTATCAGACACCCCTACCGAAGCCCTCTTGATAGGGTGAGGAAGGGCTGCAGCTCGCCATTAACACGAACTGAGAACCGCACTGATGTGACACATTTCATGATCAGCCTAACCAAATCCGCATGAAACCCCAACTTCAAAAGCATTGCTTCCAGAAAATGCCACTCCACTCTATCATAAGCCTTCATCATATCCAGCTTAACTGCACAAGTATAATTCTTCCCTTTTTCCGTCGCTTCATAGTGTGCACACTCCCAACCTCTAGAGCCGTGCTTACGTAGAAAAGTGCGCTAGGAAGAAAGGAAAATCCCTGTAGATGTTCATCCCCATCTGACCACCTTGGCAATGTTGTGTGTGCACTCACAATTCATGATGGTTCCCAATCCTAAGATGCATGTGAGTTTCAGCGAACTGGAAAAGCAATTTCAACTAAGTGTAGAGCTTTTGTACGCTGAATATGTAACGAAATGAACGTAGCCATGAACTAAGCGCTACCCGTTAGTCGGGTGGAGGCCTCTTTACGAATTACTATTGTTTCATCTCTCTTCACACACTTAAATATGAACATGCCACAACAACCATTTGATGGTGCTTTAATGTAATTCAATACTATCATAATGAGCACCACGTGGGCAATTTCGCATTCCTGTATTCTTGTTGAGCATCGTTCCTTCAGTAAACTAGCTGCCCGGTAACATATTTTTCTTGTATCAATCGCACGCTCATGTTCCAAGCCTCCCCATCACTTATTTTGTGAAAAGGACCTCCAAATTATATTGAAGATTCAGATGTGATACAAAGCACCCTGAAAGTAAAATAACGATTACAGCAAGGTCCTCAGACCACCCAACGAAGGTCGCACTCGCCACAGCAAGTTGAGGGTGCGCTGCCGCCGCTGCCACTCCTCCCGGAGCAAGCACCATTGTGTTGACAACCATGATGGTCGGGAAGTCTCCGGCTTCGGACACGAATGACCAGCGCACCAAAGAGACAACAATCGCCGTCGAATCTTCGTACAAATCCATATAGCCTCCCCTACAAGCACACCAAGACCCAGCCTCTACGTTGCCGATGGGAAAGTCATTGGTGCCACAACGGAGAGGGAGGGGAAGCCAACACTCGCATCACGGAGTCGCTGCCCAATCACTTGAGTGCAAAAAAGTCCTAAGCAACGAAGTAATCTGCAAAAAGCTGTCGAGCCCTAGCTTGCTCTTTGCGCCAGAGCCTAGCTCTCTCTCTCTCTCTCACGAACGAAGGTAGAAGAAAGAAGAGACAACAATGGATTTTTCCTATGCTCAAACGCCTCGAGGCACAGACGCCGTTTTCTATTATCCAACTGGCTGGCCCATACCATGTCAGGCTACAACCTGGAGGCACACCCACGCATTCAACAAACTCATGTCTGCGGGGGGTTATACCTGCGCATGTGCACATATACACCGCAACCCACCTCCTCACAGCAGCTAGCGCGCACAATCCACCCGGCGCGTATTGCTGCTAATGGTCTACACGCATGCGCGTTACACACCATGGCGACCCACACATGCATGCACGCCCGACTAAGTAGCTAGCTAACTCACGCGATGCACACAACTGACCGGCAAACAAACTCCAAGTCACATTTACTCCTAACATCTGCCACAGTGTTGAGGAAGCCAAAGCCCGCGCTGCTCCTGTGGGGATTCAGGCCATGGATGGATTATTTAATGTTCAGGTAGTGCTTGAGATGGACAGCCAAGTCATAGCCAATGAATTGGTTGCTGGGGAACGCAGTAATTTCAAAACAATTCCTACGCATATGGAAGATCTATTATGGTGATGCATACCAACGACAGGGGAAGAGTGTTGTCCACGTACCCTCGTAGACCGTAAACGGAAGCGTTATGACAATGCGGTTGATGTAGTTGTACGTCTTCACGATCTGGACGATCCTAGTGCCGAAAGTATGGCACCTCCGCGATCTACACACATTCGGCTTGGTGACGTCCATGAACTCTCGATCCAGGTGAGTGTCGAGGGAGAGCTTCGTCCGCACGACGACGTGATGACGGTGATGATGAAGCTACCAGCGCAGGGCTTTGCCTAAGCACTACGATGATATGACCGAGGTGGATTATGTTGGAGGGGGGCACTGCACACGACTAAGGGATCAATGATCAACTTGGGTGTTCTAGGGTGCCCCCGTACATAAAGGAGCAATGGGGGAGGCCGGCCGGCCCTTGGGGCGCGCCAAGGAGGGGAGGAGTCCTCCTCCTAGTAGGAGTAGGACTCCCTCTTTCCTAGTCCAACTAAGAGGAGGAAGGGGGAAGGAGAGGAGAGGAGAAGGGAGAAGGAAAGGGGGCGCCCCCCCCCCCCTTCCCTAGTCCAATTCGGATAATGTCGTCTAATAAAAGACACAACAACCACAAGATGAGGAGATCAACTTTTTGTTGTGCCAAGATAAAGAAATCAAGTTTTGGGGCATAACAACATACCTGAGCGTGGATGCGGATGAGAGTAACCGAAGCGGGAGGTACACGGCAGTGCTCGCCGCCGGCTCTAGGGCTAACTGCGGAGTCTGCGGATCGTGGGGGACTGGGGAGATCGGCATCGACATAGGTTTTTCTCTTTCGAGGGGATGGAGTACGCACGGAACATGTGGAAGAATACTATGCCTAGGCTACATGGGCTTTTGGTTGTCTTTTTTAGAGAGATTGGGCTTTTGGTTGCTGACCGGCCCATTGAATGAGGTGATCCCTGGCTCGGTTCGTGGAGCAGCGGCCCGACTGCGTTTGCTGAATGGATCCCGACGCGGTGAAAATGACCTATGGTGCTCGGTGGAACGATGGATCGATCTGGTTCGCTACTATGGTTAATCCGATGGCTGACGGCGTCAAAACCTTGTGGGGGCTCGTAGGTAGCTGCATCTTACTGTTTAGTAATGTGGCCCATTAGTTCCACAGGGGGGCGGTAACCCTCCGGCACTCCGGTTTTCTCCGAAATCACCCGGAACACTTCCGGTGTCCGAATATAGTCGTCCAATATATAAATCTTTATGTCTCGACCATTTCGAGGCTCCTCGTCCATGTCCGGGATCATATCCGGGACACTGAACTACCTGTTGGGGAACGTAGCAGAAATTCAAAATTTTCCTACGTGTCACCAAGATCTATCTATGGAGAAACCAGCAACGAGGGGAAGGAGAGTGCATCTACATACCCTTGTAGATCGCTAAGCGGAAGCGTTCAAGAGAACGGGGTTGATGGAGTCGTACTCGTCGTGATCCAAATCACCGATGATCCTAGCGCCGAACGGACGGCACCTCCGCGTTTAACACACGTACGGAGCAGCGACGTCTCCTCCTTCTTGATCCAGCAAGGGGAAAGGAGAGGTTGATGGAGATCCAGCAGCACGACGGCGTGGTGGTGGAAGTAGCGGGATTCCAACAGGGCTTCGCCAAGCGCTGCGGGAGGAGGGAGATGTGTCACGGGAGGGAGAGGGAGGCGCCAGGGCTTAGATGGGGCTGCCCTCCCTTCCCCCCACTATATATAGGGCCAAGGGAGAGGGGGGGCGCAGCCTTGGCCCTTCCTCCAAGGAAGGGTGCGGCTAGGGAGGAGTCCCTCCTCCCCAAGGCACCTAGGAGGTGCCTTCCCCCTTTAGGACTCTTCCTTTCCTTATCTCTTGGCGCATGGGCCTCTTGGGGCTGGTGCCCTTGGCCCATATAGGCCAAGGCGCACACCCCTACAGCCCATGTGGCCCCCGGGGCAGGTGGCCCCACCCGGTGGACCCCCGGGACCCTTCCGGTGGTCCCGGTACAATACCGGTGACCCCGAAACTTGTCCCGATGGCCGAAATAGCACTTCCTATATATAATTCTTTACCTCCGGACCATTCCGGAACTCGTCGTGACGTCCGGGATCTCATCCGGGACTCCGAACAACATTCGGGTTATCGCATACTAATATCTCTATAACCCTAGCGTCACCGAACCTTAAGTGTGTAGACCCTACAGGTTCGGGAAGCATGCAGACATGACCGAGACGTTCTCCGGTCAATAACCAACAGCGGGATCTGGATACCCATGTTGGTTCCCACATGTTCCATGATGATCTCATCGGATGAACCACGATGTCGAGGAGTCGATCAATCCCGTATTCAATTCCCTTTGTCTATCGGTACGATACTTGCCCGAGATTCGATCGTCGGTATCCCGATACCTTGTTCAATCTCGTTACCGGCAAGTCTCTTTACTCGTTCCGTAACACATCATCCCGTGATAAACTCCTTGATCACATTGTGCACATTATGATGATGTCCTACCGAGTGGGCCCAGAGATACCTCTCCGTCACACGGAGTGACAAATCCCAGTCTCGATTCGTGCCAACCCAACAGACACTTTCGAAGATACCCGTAGTGTACCTTTATAGCCACCCAGTTACGTTGTGACGTTTGGCACACCCAAAGCACTCCTACGGTATCCGGGAGTTGCACAATCTCATGGTCTAAGGAAATGATACTTGACATTAGAAAAGCTTTAGCATATGAACTACACGATCTAGTGCTATGCTTAGGATTGGGTCTTGTCCATCACATCATTCTCCTAATGATGTGATCCCGTTATCAACGACATCCAATGTCCATGGTCAGGAAACCGTAACCATCTATTGATCAACGAGCTAGTCAACTAGAGGCTTACTAGGGACATGGTGTTGTCTATGTATCCACACATGTATCTGAGTTTCCTATCAATACAATTCTAGCATGGATAATAAACGATTATCATGAACAAGGAAATATAATAATAATCAATTTATTATTGCCTCTAGGTCATATTTCCAACAGTCTCCCACTTGCACTAGAGTCAGTAATCTAGTTCACATCGATATGTGATTAACACTCAAGGTCACATCCCCATGTGACTAACACCCAAAGAGTTTACTAGAGTCAATCATCTAGTTCACATTTACCATGTGATTAACACTCGATGAGTTCTGGGTTTGATCATGTTATGCTTATGAGAGAGGTTATAGTCAACGGGTCTGAACCTTTCAGATCCGTGTGTGCTTTACAAATCTCTATGTCATCTCCTAGATGCAGCTACCACGCTCTATTTGGAGCTATTCCAAATAACTATTCTACTATACGAATCCAGTTTACTACTCAGAATAATCTGGATTAGTGTCAAAGTTTGCATCGGCGTAACCCTTTACGACGAACTCTTTTACCACCTCCATAATCGAGAAAATTCCTTAGTACACTAGTTACTAAGGATAACTTTGACCGTTGTCCTGTGATCCATTCTTGGATCACTCTTGTACCCCTTGACTGACTCATGGCAAGGCACACTTCAGGTGTGGTACACAGCATAGCATACTGTAGAGCCTATGTCTTAAGCATAGGGGATGACCTTCGTCCTTTCTCTCTATTCTGCCGTGGTCAGGTTTCGAGTCTTACTCAATGTTCACACCTTATAACACAGCCAAGAACTCCTTCTTGGCCGATCCATTTTGAACTCCTTCAAAATCTTGTCACGGTTTGTATTCATCTGAAAGTACTATTAAGCGTTTTGATCTATCCTTATAGATCTTAATGCTCAATACTCAAGTAGCCTAATCCAGGTTTTCCATTGAAAAACACTTTCCAAATAACCCTATATGCTTTCCAGAAATTCTACGTCATTTCTGATCAACAACATATACTCATCAGAAATTCTATAGTGCTCCCACTCACTTCTTTGGAAATACAAGTTTCTCATAAACTTTGTATAAATCCAAAATCTTTGATCATCAAAGCATACATTCCAACTCCGAGATGCTTACTCCAGTCCTTAGAAGGACTGCTGGAGCTTTGCATACTTATTAGCATTTTTCAGGATTGACAAAACCTTCCGGTTGTATCACATACAACCTTTCCTCAAGAAAATCGTTGAGAAAACAATGTTTTTGACATCCTATCTGCAAGATTTCATAAATAATGCAATAACTGCTAACATAATTCCAACAGACTTTTAGCATCGCTACGTGTGAGAAAGTCTCATCGTAGTCAACTCCTTGAACTTGTCGGGAAACACCTTAACGACAAGTCGAGCTTTCTCAATGGTGACACTTACCATCATTGTTGTCTTCCTTTTAAAATCCATCTGTACTCAACAGCCTTACAACCATCGAGCCGTTCTGCCAAAGTCTACACTTTGTTTTCATGCATGGATCCTCTCTCGGATTTTTATGGCCTCGAGCCATTTATCGGAATTCGGGCCCACCATCGCTTCTCCATAGCTCGTAGGTTCATTGTTTTCTAGCAACATGACTTCCAAGACAAGATTACGTACCACTCTGAAGTAGCACGCATCCTTGTCATCCCACGAGGTTTGATAGTGACTTGATCTGAAGTTTCATGATCACTATCATAAGCTTCCACTTCAATTGGTGTAGACGCCACAGGAACAACTCCCTGTGCCCTGCCACACACTAGTTGAAGAGACGGTTCAATAACCTCATCAAGTCTCCACCATCCTCCCACTCAATTCTTTCGAGAGAAACTTTTCCTCGAGAAAGGACCCGATTCTAGAAACAATCCTTTATTGCTTTCGAATCTGAGACAGGAGGTATACCCAACTGTTTTGGGTGTCCTATGAAGATGCATTTATCCGCTTTGGGTTCAAGCTTATCAGCCTGAAACTTTTTCACATAAGCATCGTAGCCCCAAACTTTTAAGAAATGACAGCTTAGGTTTTCTCTAAACCATAGTCATACGGTGTCATCTCATCGGAATTACGTGGTGCCCTATTTAAAGTGAATGTGGTTGTCTCTAATGCCTAACCCATAAACTATCGTGGTAATTTGATAAGAGACATCATGGTATGCATCATATCCAATAGGGTGCAGTTATGATGTTCGGACACACCATCACACTATGGTGTTCCAGGCTGTATTAGTTGTGAAACAATTTCCACAATGTCTTAATTCTGTGCCAAACTCGTAATTCAGATATTCATCTCTATGATCATATCATAGATATTTTATCCTCTTGTCACGACGATCTTTCAACTTCACCCTGAAATTACTTGAACCTTTCAATAATTCAGACTCGTGATTCATCAAGTAAATATACTCAACATCTACTCAAATCATCTGTGAAGTAAGAACATAACAATATCCACTACACGCCTCAGCACTCATTGGACTGCACACATCAAAATGTATTACTTCCAACAAGTTGCTTTCTAGTTCCATTTTACTGAAAAACGAAGCTTTCAGTCATCTTGCCCATGTGGTATGATTTGCATGTCTCAAGTGATTCAAAATCAAGCGAGTCCGAACGGTCCATTTGCATGGAGTTTCTTCATGCATATACACCAATAGACATGGTTCGCATGTCTCAAACTTTTCAAAACGAGTGAGCCCAAAGATCCATCAACATGGAGCTTCTTCATGCGTTTTATACCGATATGACTTACGTGGCAGTGCCACAAGTAGGTGGTACTATCATTATCTTATATCTTTTGGCATGAACATATGTATCACTACGATCGAGATTCAATAAACTATTCATTTTAGGTGCAAGACCATTGAAGGTATTATTCAAATAAACAGAGTAACCATTATTCTCCTTAAATGAATAACCGTATTGCAATAGACATAATCCAATCATGTCTATGCTCAATGCAAACACCAATCTCGATGGTAGAGGGAGCGTGCGATGCTTGATCACATCAAGCTTGGGAAAAACTTCCAACACATATTGCCAGCTCACCTTTAGCTAGTCTCTGCTTATTCCGTAGCTTTTATTTCGAGTTACTAACACTTAGCAACCGAACCGGTATCTAATATCCTGGTGCTACTAGGAGTACTAGTAAAGTACACAATGTATATCCAATATACTTCTATCGACCTTGCCAGCCTTCTTATCTACCAAGTATCTAGGGTAATTCTGCTCCAGTGGCTGTTCCCCTTATTACAGAAGCACTTAGTCTCGGGTTTGGGTTCAACCTTGGGTTTCTTCACTAGAGCAACAGCTGATTTGCTGTTTCATGAAGTATCCCTTTTTGCCCTTGCCCTTCTTGAAACTAGTGGTTTCACCAACCATCAACAATTGATGCTCCTTCTTGATTTCTACTTTTGTGGTGTCAAACATCGCGAATATCTCAAGGATCATCATATATGTCCCTGATATATTATAGTTCATCACGAAGCTCTAGCAGCTTGGTGGTAATGACTTTGGAGAAACATCACTATCTCATCTGGAAGATCAACTCCCACTCGATTCAAATGATTGTTGTACTCAGACAATCTGAGCACAAGCTCAACAATTGAGCTTTTCTCCCTTAGTTTGCAGGCTAAGAAAATCGTCAGAGGTCTTATACCTCTTGACGTGGGCACGTGCCTGAAATCCCAATTTCAGCCCTCGAAACATCTCATATGTTTCGCGACGTTTCAAAACGTCTTCGGTGCCTCAACTCTAAACCGTTTAACTGAACTATCACGTAGTTATCAAAACGTGTATGTCAGATGTTCGCAACATCCACAGACGACGTTCGAGGTTCAGCACACTGAGCGGTGCATTAAGGACATAAGCCTTCTATGAAGCAATGAGGACAATCCTCAGTTTTACGGACCTAGTCCGCATAATTGCTACTATCAACTTTCAACTAAATTTTCTCTAGGAACATATCTAAACAGTAGAACTGAAGCGCGAGCTACGACATAATTTGCGAAGACCTTTTGACTATGTTCAGGATAATTAAGTTCATCTTATGAACTCCCACTCAAATAGACATCCCTCCAGTCATCTAAGTGATTACATGATCCGAGTAGACTAGGCCGTGTCCGATCATCACGTGAGACGGACTAGTCAACATCGGTGAACATCTTCATGTTGATCGTATCTACCATACGACTCATGCTCGACCTTTCGGTCTCTTGTGTTCCGAGGCCATGTCTGTACATGCTAGGCTCGTCAAGTCAACCTAAGTGTTTTGCATGTGTTCCGAGGCCATGTCTGTACATGCCAGGCTCGTCAACACCCGTTGTATGTGAATCGTAAGAATCTATCACACCCGATCATCACGTGGTGCTTCGAAACGTCGAACTTTCGCAATGGTGCACAGTTAGGGGGAACACCTTCTTGAAATTTTAATGAGGGATCATCTTATTTACTACCGTCGTTCTAAGCAAATAAGATGTATAAACATGATAAACATCACATGCAATCAAATAATAGTGACATGATATGGCCAATATCATATAGCTCCTTTGATCTCCATCTTGGGGCTCCATGATCATCTTGTCACCGGCATGACACCATGATCTCCATCATCATGATCTCCATCATCGTGTCTTCTTGAAGTTGTCTCGTCAACTATTACTTCTACTACTACAGCTAACGGTTAGCAATAAAGTAAAGTAATTACATGACGTTTATGTTGACACGCAGGTCATAAATAAATTAAGACAACTCCTATGGCTCCTGCCGGTTGTCATACTCATCAACATGCAAGTCGTGATTCCTATTACAAGAACATGATCAATCTCATACATCACATATATCATTCATCACATCCTTTGGCCATATCACATCACATAGCATACCCTGCAAAAACAAGTTAGACGTCCTCTAATTGTTGTTGCATGTTTTACGTGGCTGCTATGGGTTTCTAGCAAGAACGTTTCTTACCTACGCAAAGACCACAACGTGATATGCCAATTGCTATTTACCCTTCATAAGGACCCTTTTCATCTAATCCGATCCGACTAAAGTGGGAGAGACAGACACCCGCCAGCCACCTTATGCAACTAGTGCATGTTTGTCGGTGGAACCGGTCTCACGTAAGCGTACGTGTAAGGTTGGTCCGGGCCGCTTCATCCCACGATGCCACCGAATCAAGATAAGACTAGTAACGGCAAGTAAATTGACAAAATCAACGCCCACAACTACTTTGTGTTCTACTCGTGCATAGAATCTACGCAATAAACCTGGCTCTGATACCACTGTTGGGGAACGTAGCAGAAATTCAAAATTTTCCTACGTGTCACCAAGATCTATCTATGGAGAAACCAGCAACGAGGGGAAGGAGAGTGCATCTACATACCCTTGTAGATCGCTAAGCGGAAGCGTTCAAGAGAACGGGGTTGATGGAGTCGTACTCGTCGTGATCCAAATCACCGATGATCCTAGCGCCGAACGGACGGCACCTCCGCGTTAACCACATGTACGGAGCAGGGACGTCTCCTCCTTCTTGATCCAGCAAGGGGAAAGGAGAGGTTGATGGAGATCCAGCAGCACGACGGCGTGGTGGTGGAAGTAGCGGGATTCCAACAGGGCTTCACCAAGCGCTGCGGGAGGAGGGAGATGTGTCACGGGAGGGAGAGGGAGGCGCCAGGGCTTAGATGGGGCTGCCCTCCCTTCCCCCCACTATATATAGGGCCAAGGGAGAGGGGGGGCGCAGCCTTGGCCCTTCCTCCAAGGAAGGGTGCGGCTAGGGAGGAGTTCCTCCTCCCCAAGGCACCTAGGAGGTGCCTTCCCCCTTTAGGACTCTTCCTTTCCTTATCTCTTGGCGCATGGGCCTCTTGGGGCTGGTGCCCTTGGCCCATATAGGCCAAGGCGCACACCCCTACAGCCCATGTGGCCCCCGGGGCAGGTGGCCCCACCCGGTGGACCCCCGGGACCCTTCCGGTGGTCCCGGTACAATACCGGTGACCCCGAAACTTGTCCCGATGGCCGAAATAGCACTTCCTATATATAATTCTTTACCTCCGGACCATTCCCGAACTCCTCGTGACGTCCGGGATCTCATCCGGGACTCCAAAACACATTCGGGTTACCGCATACTAATATCTCTATAACCCTAGCGTCACCGAACCTTAAGTGTGTAGACCCTACGGGTTCGGGAAGCATGCAGACATGACCGAGACGTTCTCCGGTCAATAACCAACAGCAGGATCTGGATACCCATGTTGGTTCCCACATGTTCCACGATGATCTCATCGGATGAACCACGATGTCAAGGATTCGATCAATCCCGTATTCAATTCCCTTTGTCTATCGGTACGATACTTGCCCGAGATTCGATCGTCGGTATCCCGATACCTTGTTCAATCTCGTTACCGACAAGTCTCTTTACTCGTTCCGTAACACATCATCCCGTGATCAACTCCTTGATCACATTGTGCACATTATGATGATGTCCTACCGAGTGGGCCCAGAGATACCTCTCCGTCACACGGAGTGACAAATCCCAGTCTCGATTCGTGCCAACCCAACAAACACTTTCGGAGATACCCGTAGTGTACCTTTATAGCCACCCAGTTATGTTGTGACGTTTAGCACACCCAAAGCACTCCTACGGTATCCGGGAGTTGCACAATCTCATGGTCTAAGGAAATGATACTTGACATTAGAAAAGCTTTAGCATATGAACTACACGATCTAGTGCTATGCTTAGGATTGGGTCTTGTCCATCACATCATTCTCCTAATGATGTGATCCCGTTATCAACGACATCCAATGTCCATGGTCAGGAAACCATAACCATCTATTGATCAACGAGCTAGTCAACTAGAGGCTTACTAGGGACATGGTGTTGTCTATGTATCCACACATGTATCTGAGTTTCTTATCAATACAATTCTAGCATGGATAATAAACGATTATCATGAACAAGTAAATATAATAATAATCAATTTATTATTGCCTCTAGGGCATATTTCCAACACTACCTTCGGTACATCAAAACACATAAACCCATAATACTGATCGTCACCGAACGTTAAGTGTGCGGACCCTACGGGTTCGAGAACTATGTAGACATGACCGAGACACGTCTCCGGTCAATAACCAATAGCAGAACCTGGATGTTCATATTGGCTGCCACATATTCTATGAAGATCTTTATCGGTCAAACTTCATAACGATATATGTTCTTCCCTTTGTCATCGGTATGTTACTTGCCCGAGATTCGATCGTCAATATCTCAATACCTAGTTCAATCTCGTTACTGGCAAGTCTCTTTACTCGTTTCGTAATGCATTATCCCGTAACTAACTCATTAGTCACATTGCTTGCAAGGCTTATAGTGATGTGCATTACCGAGAGGGCCCAGAGATACCTCTCTGATACTCGGAGCGACAAATCCTAATCTCGATCTATGCCAACTCAACAAACACCATCGGAGACACCTGTAGAGCATCTTTATAGTCACCCAGTTACATTGTGACGTTTGATAGCACACTAAGTGTTCCTCCGGTATTCGGGAGTTGCATGATCTCATAGTCATAGGAACATGTATAAGTTATGGAGAAAGCAATAGCAACAAACTAAACCATCATCATGCTAAGCTAACAGATGGGTCAAGTCAATCACATCATTCTCTAATGATGTGATCTTGTTAATCAAATGACAACTCATGTCTATGGTTAGGAAACATAACCATCATTGATTCAACGAGCTAGTCAAGTAGAGGCATACTAGTGACATTATGTTTATCTATGTATTCACACATGTACTAAGTTTCCGGTTAATACAATTCTAGCATTAATAATAAACATTTATCATGATATAAGGAAATATAAATAACAACTTTATTATTGCCTCTAGGGCATATTTCCTTCAGTCTCCCACTTGCACTAGAGTCAATAATCTAGATTACATTGTAATGATTCTAACACCCATGGAGTCTTGGTGCTGATCAAGTTTTGCTCGTGAGAGAGGGTTAGTCAACGGGTCTGCAACATTCAGATCCGTATGTATCTTGCAAATCTCTATGTCTCCCTCCTTGACTTGATCGCGAATGGAATTGAAGCGCCTTTTGATGTATTTGGTTCTTTTGTGAAATCTGGATTCCTTTGCCAAGGCAATTGCACCAGTGTTGTCACAAAATATTTTCATTGGATCCGATACACTAGGTATGACACCTAGATCAGATATGAACTCCTTCATCCAGACTCCTTCATTTGTTGCTTCCGAAGCAGCTATGTACTCCACTTCACACATAGATCCCGCCACGACGCTCTGCTTGGAACTGCACCAACTGACAGCTCCACCATTTAATAAAAATACGTATTCAATTTGTGACTTAGAGTCATCCGGATCAGTGTCAAAGCTTGCATCGACGTAACCGTTTACGATGAGCTCTTTGTCACCTCCATATACGAGAAAGATATCCTTAGTCCTTTTCAAGTATTTCAGGATGTTCTTGACTGCTGTCCAATGATCCACTCCTTGATTACTTTGGTACCTCCCTGCTAAACTAATAGCAAGGCGCACATCAGGTCTGGTACACAGCATTGCATACATGATAAAACCTATGGCTGAAGCATAGGGAATGACTTTCATTTTCTCTCTATCTTGTGCAGTGGTCGGGCATTGAGTCTGACTCAACTTCACACCTTGTAACACAGGCAAGAACCCTTTCTTTACCTGATCCATTTTGAACTTCTTCAAAACTTTATCAAGGTATCTGCTTTGTGAAAGTCCAATTAAGCGTCTTGATCTATCTCTATAGATCTTGATGCCCAATATATAAGCAGATTCACCGAGGTCTTTCATTGAAAAATTCTTATTCAAGTATCCTTTTATACTATTCAGAAATTCAGTATCATTTCCGATCAACAATATGCCATCTACATATAATATCATAAATGCTATAGAGCTCCCACTCACTTTCTTGTAAATACAGGCTTCTCCAAAAGTCTGTATAAAACCATATGCTTTGATCACACTATCAAAGCGTATATTCCAACTCCGAGAGACTTGCACCAATCCATAAATGGATCGCTGGAGCTTGCACATTTTGTTAGCACCTTTTGGATCGACAAAACCTTCTGGTTGCATCATATACAACTTTTCTTTAAGATATCCATTAAGGAATGCAGTTTTGACATCCATTTGCCAAATTTCATAATCATAAAATGCGGCAATTGCTAACATGATTCGGACGGACTTAAGCATCGCTACGAGTGAGAAGGTCTCATCGTAGTCAATTCCTTGAACTTGTCAAAAACCTTTTGCAACAAGTCGAGCTTTGTAGACAGTAACATTACCGTCAGCGTCAGTCTTCTTCTTGAAGATCCATTTATTTTCTATGGCCTGCCGATCATCGGGCAAATCAACCAAAGTCCACACTTTGTTCTCATACATGGATCCCATCTCAGATTTCATGGCCTCAAGCCATTTTGCGGAATCTGGGTTCATCGTTGCTTTCTCATAGTTCATAGGTTCGTCATGGTCAAGTAACATGACCTCTAGAACAAGATTACTGTACCACTCTGGTGCGGATCTTACTCTGATTGACCTACGAGGTTCGGTAGTAACTTGATCAGAAGTTTCATGATCATCATCATTAGCTTCCTCACTTACTGGTGTTGGAATCACTGGAACTGATTTCAGTGATGAACTACTTTCCAATAAGGAAGTTGGTACATTACCTCATCAAGTTCTACTTTCCTCCCACTCGCTTCTTTCGAGAGAAACTCCTTCTCTAGAATGGATCCATTCTTAGCAACGAATATCTTGCCTTCGGATCTGTGAAGAAGGGGTACCCAACAGTCTCCTTTGGGTATCCTATGAAGACACATTTCTCCGATTTGGGTTCGAGCTTTATCAGGTTTAAGCTTTTTCACATAAGCATCGCAGCCCCAAACTTTTAAGAAAAGACAACTTGGGTTTCTTGCCAAACCACAGTTCATAAGGTGTCATCTCAACGGATTTAGATGGTGCCCTACTTAACGTGAATGCGGCTGTCTCTAAAGCATAACCCAAAAACGATAGCGGTAAATCAGTAAGAGACATCATAGATCGCACCATATCTAGTAAAGTACGATTAAGACGTTCGGACACACCATTACGCTGTGGTGTTCTGGGTGGCGCGAGTTTCGAAACTATTCTGCATTATTTCAAATGAAGAACAAACTCACAACTCAAATATTCTCCTCCACGATCGGATCGTAGAAACTTTATTTTCTTGTTATAATGATTTTTCACTTCACTCTGAAATTCTTTGAACTTTTCAAATGTTTCAGACTTATGTTTCATTAAGTAGACATACCCATATCTGCTCAAATCATCTGTGAAGGTGAGAAAATAACGATATCCGCCGCGAGCCTCAATGTTCATTGGACCACATACATCAGTATGTATGATTTCCAATAACTCTGTTGCTCACTCCATTGTTCTGAAGAACGGAGTTTTAGTCATCTTGCCCATGAGGCATGGTTCACAAGTACCAAGTGATTCATAATCAAGCGATTCCAGAAGTCCATTAGAATGGAGTTTCTTCATGCGCTTTACACCAATATGACCCAAATGGCAGTGCGACAAATAAGTCGCACTATCATTATCAACTCTGCATCTTTTGGCTTCAATACTATGAACATGTGTATCATTACTATCAAGATTTAGTAAAAATAGACCACTCATCAAGGGTGCATGACCATAAAAGATATTACTCATATAAATAGAACAACCATTATTCTCTGATTTAAATGAATAACCGCCTCGCATCAAACAAGATCCAGATATAATGTTCATGCTTAATGATGGCACCAAATAACAATTATTTAGGTCTAATACTAATCCCGAATGTAGATGTAGAGGTAGTGTGCCGACGGCGATCACATCGATGTTGGAACCATTTCCCACGCGCATTGTCACCTCGTCCTTAGCCAATCTTCGCTTAATCTGTAGCCCCTGTTTCGAGTTGCAAATATTAGCAACAGAACCAGTATCAAATACCCAGGCGCTACTGCGAGCATTAGTAAGGTACACATCAATAACATATATATCAAATATACCTTTCACTTTGCCATCCTTCTTTTCAGCCAAATACTTGGGGCAGTTCCGCTTCTAGTGACCAGTCCCTTTTCAATAGAAGCACTCGGTCTCAGGCTTAGGTCCAGACTTGGGTTTCTTCACTTGAGCAGCAACTGGCTTGCTGTTCTTCTTGAAGTTCCCCTTCTTCCCTTTACCCTTTTTCTTGAAACTGGTGGTCTTGTTGACCATCAACACTTAATGCTCCTTCTTGATTTCTACCTCCGCAGCTTTTAGCATTGCGAAGAGCTCAGGAATTGTCTTATCCATCCCTTGCATATTATAGTTCATCACGAAGCTCTTGTAGCTTGGTGGCACTGATTGAAGAACTCTGTCAATGACACTATCATCATGAAGATTAACTCCCAGCTGAGTCAAGAGGTCGTGGTACCCAGACATTCTGAGTATATTTTCACTGACAGAACTATTCTCCTCCATTTTGTAGCTGTAGAACTTATTGGAGACTTCATATCTATCAATCCGGGCATTTGCTTGAAATATTAACTTCAACTCCTAGAACATCTCATATGCTCCATGACGTTCAAAATGTCGTTGAAGTCCCGGTTCTAAGCCGTAAAGCATGGCACACTGAACTATCGAGTAGTCATCAGCTTTGCTCTATCAGGTGTTCACAACATCTGGCGTTGCTCGTGCTGCAGGTTTGTCACCTAGCGGTGCTTCCAGGACGTAATTCTTCTGTGCAGCAATGAGGATAATCCTCAAGTTACGGACCCAATCCGTGTAGTTGCTATCATTATCTTTCAACTTAGCTTTCTCTAGGAACGCATTAAAATTCAATGGAACAACAGCACGGGCCATCTATCTACAACAACATAGACATGCAAAATACTATCAGGTACTAAGTTCATGATAAATTAAAGTTTAATTAATCAAATTACTTAAGAACTCCCACTTAGATAGACATCCCTCTAATCATCTAAGTGATCACGTGACCCATATCAACTAAACCATGTCCGATCATCACGTGAGATCGGGTAGTTTTCAATGGTGAACATCACTATGTTGATCATATCTACTATATGATTCATGCTCGACCTTTCGGTTTTAGTGTTCCGAGGCCATATCTGCATATGTTAGGCTCATCAAGTTTAACCTGAGTATTATGCGTGTGCAAAACTGGCTTCCACCCGTTGTATGTGAACGTAGAGCTTATCATGCCTGATCATCATGTGGTGTCTCAGCACGACGAACTATAGCAACGGTGCATACTCAGGGAGAACACTTATACCTTGAAATTTAGTGAGAGATCATCTTATAATGCTACCGCCGAACTAAGCAAAATAAGATGCATAAAGGATAAACATCACATGTAATCAATATAGGTGATATGATATGGCCATCATCATCTTGTGCCTTTGATCTCCATCTCCAAAGCACCGTCATGATCACCATTGTCACCGGCTTGACACCTTGATCTCCATCGAAGCATCGTTGTCGTCTCGCCAACTATTGCTTCTACGACTATCGCTACCGCTTAGTGATAAAGTAAAGCAATTACATGGCGATTGCATTTCATACAATAAAGCAACAACCATAGGGCTCCTGCCAGTTGCCGATAACTGTGTTACAAAATATGATCATCTCATACAATAAAATTTAGCATCATGTCTTGACCATATCACATCACAACATGCCATGCAAAAACAAGTTAGACATCCTCTACTTTGTTGTTGCAAGTTTTACGTGGCTGCTACGGGCTGAGCAAGAACCGTTCTTACCTATGCATCAAAAACCACAATGCGGTATAGTGATTGCTTTTTGATCTTCAGAAAGAACCCTGTTCATTGAATACGATTCAACTAAAGTTGGAGAAACTGACACCCACCAGCCACCTGTGTGCGAAGCACGTCGGTAGAACCAGTCTCGCGTAAGCGTACGCGTAATGTTGGTCTGGGCCGCTTCATCCAACAATACCGTTGAATCAAGAATCAACTAGTGACGGCAAACAATATGTATATACCCACGCCCACAACTCCTTTGTGTTCTACTCATGCATATAACATCTACGCATAAACCTAGCTCTAATGCCACTCTTGGGGAACGCAGTAATTTCAAAAAAAATTACTACGCATACGCAAGATCTATCATGGTGATGCATGGCAACAAGAGGGGAAGAGTGGTGTCCACGTACCCTCATAGACCGTAAGCGGAAGCGTTATGACAACGCGGTTGATGTAGTCGTACGTCTTCACGATCTGACCGATCCTAGTACTGAAAGTACGGCACCTCCGTGATCTGCACACGTTCGGCTCGGTGACGTCCCACGAACTCTCGATCCAGTTGAGTGTCGAGGGAGAGGTTCGTCAGCACGATGGCGTGATGACGGTGATGATGAAGCTACCGGCGCAGGGCTTCGCCTAAGCACTATGATGATATGACAAAGGTGGATTACGATGGAGGGGGGGCACCGCACACGTGCTAAGGGATCAATGATCAACTTGTGTGTTCTAGGGTGCCCCTGCCCCCGTATATAAAGGAGCAATGGGGGAGGCCGGCCGGCCCTTGGGGCGCGCCAAGGAGGGGAGGAGTCCTCCTCCTAGTAGGAGTAGGACTCCCCCTTTCCAAGTCCAACTAGGAGGAGGAAGGGGGAAGGAAGGAGAGGAGAAGGGAGAAGGAAAGGGGGGCGCCGCCCCCCTTCCCTAGTCCAATTCGGACTAGAGGGGGCGGGGCGCACAGCCCTGTCTTGGCTGGCGCTCTCTCTCTCTCTCCACTAAGGCCCATGTGGCCCATTAGTTCCCCGGGGGGGTTCCGGTGACCCTCCGACACTCCGGTTTTCTCCGAAATCACCCGGAACACTTCCGGTGTCTGAATATAGACGTTCAATACATCAATCTTTCTGTCTCGACCATTTCGAGGCTGCTCGTCATGTCCGTGATCATATCCGGGACTCTTAACTACCTTCGGTACAACAAAACACATAAACTCATAATACCGATCGTTACCGAACGTTAAGCATGCGGATCCTACGGGTTCGAGAACTATGTAGACATGACTGAGACACGTCTCCGGTCAATAACCAATAACGGAACCTGGATGTTCATATTGGCTCCCACATATTCTACAAAGATCTTTATCGGTCAAACCGCATAACGATATACGTTGTTCCCTTTGTCATCGGTATGTTACTTGCCCGAGATTCGATCGTCGTTATCTCAATGCCTAGTTCAATCTTGTTACCGGCAAGTCTCTTTACTCGTTCCGTAATGATTATCTCGTAACTAACTCATTAGTCACATTGCTTGCGAGGCTTATAGTGATGTGCATTACCGAGAGGGCCCAGAGATACCTCTCCGATACTCGGAGCGACAAATCCTAATCTCGATCTATGCCAACTCAACAAACACCATCGGAGACACATGTAGAGCATCTTTATAGTCACCCAGTTACATTGTGACATTTGATAACACACTAAGTGTTCCTCCAGTATTCGGGAGTTGCATGATCTCATAGTCATAGGAACATTTATAAGTTATGGAGAAAGCAATAGCAACAAACTAAACGATCATCGTGCTAAGGTAACGGATGGGTCAAGTCAATCACATCATTCTCTAATGATGTGGTCTTGTTAATCAAATGACAACTCATGTCTATGGTTAGGAAATATAACCATCATTGATTCAACGAGCTAGTCAAGTAGAAGTATACTAGTGACATTCTGTTTGTCTATGTATTCACACATGTACTAAGTTTCTGGTTAATACAATTATGACATGAATAATAAACATTTATCATGATATAAGAAAATATAAATAACAACTTTATTATTACCTCTGGGGCATATTTCCTTCACTGGTGTGACAAAATCACTGGAAAAAAATAACGCTAATAGCACGCTATAGCGTATACAGAGTTGTCTCGCTAAATAGATCAGTGTACACTATCTCGCTCATAGCATGCTAATAGTGTATTTTAAGGGCCGACGCTATTTTGTATAGCTCTATTTTTTTCTTGCACAAAACCCAACGTGTTCCCTTATTATGGCCTAATCATGGACTTGAAGAAATCCATGGCTGCTTGCAGCGTCCGGTGTATGAAGCGACACTGCAATTTGCTGGCTCACGGCCTTGCAGCGCTAACTAGGAGCTCAGGGACTAAGTGCCAAGTAGTTTACGTTCTCTGATCCTCTCGGAATGTAATGCTCTTTCTGAGTAGGGTTCTCCTGCTCTAGATCTCAAAAATAAAGTGGGATGCCTCACTTATAGATTCAAGTCTGATGTATTGGAAAAAATTATGAAATTCATGCCAATTTGTACAATTCATGGAGTATATTTCTCTCTCAGTATGTGCATTTGCTCACATGGACGCATCAGAACCAGGAACACAGGCGATCGATCAACAAACACTACTAGGGTAGTAGCGCGGGTTTTGATGTTAGCAGCAGCGCGGGTGGCCGCGCTACTAATAAGGCGCTACAGCTAATTTATAGTAGTAGCGCGGTCCTTACCCGCGCTACTACTGTTGACGATATCAACAGCGCTTTTATGAACGTGCTACTATTACTTAGCTGTAGCGATTTCACAGTCCCTCGCTACTGCCATATCTTTCATCATTTTTCCCCTGTACCCCTTTCCCTTTCAGTTTCCCTTTCAGATACTAGATACTAGGTACTGCTAGTAGATATCAAATTTATAAACCATTACTGGGTAGTACTCCCTTCGTTCCAAATTACTCGTCGTGGTTTTAGTTCAAACCTCGACGAGTAATTTGGAACGAAGGGAGTACTAGATAACAATTTCATGCATAGTCAACATGCATCCTCAAGCAGTACAAGGTCATATCAACGGCGATCATCATACGTAGTTCTAGATGATATCAACGACGATCATCATATGTAGGTCTAGATGATATAGCCCCACACACATATGTAGTTCTAGATGATACAGCCACACACACATATGTAGTTCTAGATGATATCGAAGACAATCATCATCCTCAAGCCTGGGTGGTTGGTGTTCCTGATAGTAATTAGGATGGCCTGTCCAATACGAAGATTCTTGCCATCGAGGAATTTCTTCCATCCAACCGAGTTTAAGTGTGTGCGACCGTCCGTGTCCACGCGGTAAGTACAGGTTGTGATGGAGCCCCTTGCAGTAAGGCGTAGTCCAGCTGAGCCTTTTTCATCGGGCTCGATACCATAACTCACAGATAAGCTCTTTGCCAATTTCTAAATAAGAAAAACATTTCAATTAATAAATAGCCTCGCAAATAAGTACATATGGATTATCTACACTATTAACAGTTTCCTTAGATTCTACACTAATAAGCATGTGATCGAACTCTACACTAAAACATATCATCGACTAGATTCCACACAACATACCATATCATTGGACTGTACACTAAGTATTTCATCGGATAATTTGCATTTGTAAGTATAACATACCATATCATGTCGATCAACCATGGTATTTGTCAGGCGGGTCACGAATGGCACCCCGACAAAGTCAGCACGTGGCGGAATTATGTCCCACAGGTTGGACACCTCCTCCTCGCTCAGCTTTGTTCTTTGAGCTACAATGGCTTCATGAAGTGGGTCCTCATCATCTTCATCGAGTGGGTCCTCATTATCTTCATCATCTTCGTCATCTTCATCATCTTCCACCAGGTTGAGATAAATGACAGCCATCTTGGGTCTTTCTGCTCTGAAGGAGAAGCTGATCAACTCACCACCAGTAAGACGCATGCGAACGACGAAACAGGCCCATCCATCTCCTCCAATCTACAACATATTGCGTCCTTTCTCGACCTCCATAGTGTACGCCCCCCAGGAGCCTCAAATGTCACAGTGTCGCTTGTTGAATTTCAACCTCACATTGCATGGGACGATCTGTGTAAAATAAGCAAAATGACACAATGTAGTAATGCCAACACTAAAAATAAAATAGTTATTACATTTCATCTAATTTCTTACCGCCGCATGACGAAAACCCGGCTCGAAGTAGATGCCGAACAGCTTGCCAGTTGCAAGGCTGCTGGCGCACCTTGACTTGCACAGTCGACATAGTGGTGATAGTGGCGGCGCCATTTTTCCTAAAGCAATATGAGCAAAGGATTAACGATCCATTTCACAGGAAAGAAAAACAGTAGCATGAGATATTTTTGGTTCTTCCGCAAGAAGCAATTTGATGGACAATTATAATCCTAAGATCTAATAACATATTAGATGACAAGGTACCACCTACATTTTGCCAAAAAGTAACTTATTAAAAAAACAAAAGCAACTACGTACCTATCCATGTACAGAAAAAATAACAATAAAATGGTGCATACTAAATCAACTAAATGAACTAGCCTACTAAATCAACTAAATCAAAATGTTCTAAATCAACTAAATGAACTAGCCTACTAAATCAACTAAATCAAAATGTTCTAAATCAACTAGCCTACTAAATCAACTAAATCAAAATGTTCTAAATCAACTAAATCAACTAGCCTACTAAATCAACTAAATCAAAATGTTCTAAATCAACTAAATCAACTAAATCATATCAACTAAATCAAAATGTTGCATATGAACTAGCCTACTAAATAAAAATGTAGCAGGCAGGAGGGAGAAGGAGGGGCGACTCGAGGAGGGAGAAGAGAGTAGGACGGAGGAGGAAGGCGGAGCGAGGAGGGGCCGGCCGGCGGCCAGTGGAGGGAGGACGAAGGAGGAAGGCGGAGCAAGGAGGAGGGAGGACGGAGGAGGAGGCCGGTACCGAGTCCAGCAAGGAGGAGGAGGTGACGGCGACGCAGAGGAAGGAGGGGCGACGGGGGAGGCCCGGCGCGGGGGATTGAGAGGGATCCAGTGAGTGTGTGACTGTGAGTGGATCGGATAGAGGAGATGGGGGGTGGGAGATGGAATGGCTTAGCAGTAGCGCGCTATAGAGAAAGACGCTACTGCTAAACTACCTAGCAGCAGTGCCTTTCACAAAGAAGCGCTACTGCTATGTGTCAGCATGTAAAAATAGACTTACTTCAATGTATCAAAAATACATTGATCATCAACGATCTTTTTGTGTACAATCTGATTTGTTAATATGAGTCTTCACCGGTTTAGGAACAGGTGAAGACTCATATTGCAGCCACAAATTCTACACATAAAGTTCAATGAAGACTAAGTGCTTGTCAAATTTTGAGAAGTGACATATTTAAGATGGTAGAAACTCTCTTCACAGAGCGAGGTGGGACTAAATTTTTTAGTAAACTTAGCAGTAGCGCTTATTGGCGAAATGCGCTACTACTATGCTACGTAGCAGTAGCGCCCGTCGTTATAACGCGTTGCTGCTATAGCTAGCCTCGCGGCGGCCTCGTAGGAATTATAGCAGTAGCGCGTCTTTGAGCTGGCGCGCTACTACTATATTTATTTCAGCAGCGAGTTATTCTTAAGCTCGCTACTGCTAATTAGCAGCAGCGCCTTATTTTAAAGCGCGCTACTGATAAGATTCTGTGTATAGGCTTTTCTCTAGTAGTGAAAAATCACGTACAGGAACGAAAATTCTGACGCAAGAAAATCCAATAAACCAAGTCTGAGAACAGAAAAAGATCAATTTTCATGAAGGAAAAACATTCGGCAGTTTTCAACTTGACTTGCTTTTATTTTATTTTTTAAAACAAAAACGCAAGGAGCAACCGGCTTTAAATTAATAAAGCCTATCACAGGCAACAACCCAACAAATTCAGAACAACAACCAAAAAGAAAATAAAGTTACTACAGACCACGGTGAATTGGGCCACCCAAATAGAGTGCAACTAATAGGTGACAAGTGACCCCAGTTTCACCAAGGAGCACGCAGACTCTAACATAATGAGATCAGGCCTGCATGCACCTGATCCGTTCTATGGCTCGGGCACAACCAAATGGGCTTGCTCGCCTATTTGGAGGCAGCTAGGCCTTGGGTCTGGCAAGGCGATTGCTTGCCTTCTAGCGGAGGAGACTTCTACAGGCAAAATGAAGAAGGTGAAGAAGGCTCTCAGGAGCATAGGCAAGAAGAGTGATGTCATTGTTAAGGAGTCCGCGACTGTTTAATGGATGATACTCAGTCTCTTTGACCAACATCTCCGATTGGCTCATCTCCCTGGATTTAACGTGGTGTTTGTTGCCTTCAACATTGCATTCGTTAGGGGTTTCTTTGTGCCGTAGAAGTGCGGGAGATCGTGATTCTTACACGTTAGGTATGTTTCTCGGGTTAACCGTGGGGTCAAGGAGTTTCTTTTTTAGTGAGTAGTCCACATGTGATTTATATGTCTCAATTTCCGCCCAGTTTTTCATTAATTCACTAGGCAATTCTCTTCTTCTTAATTAATTAATCTATTTGAAAAAGAACATGCATCCTAATTCTATTGTTTTCCTTGTTCCTACATGTTCTGCATTTTCAGCGGTATAAATTTTCTTTGATAGAACGCACGAAATGGAGTGTTAGTCTTGGAAAGCGATGACACTTTGCACACATTAAAAAGGGGCTTATAGTCCTGTCCTTATTGATGTTCATGATTTTCTCAGAAGGACATCATGTTGTTTGGATCATAATAATTTACTATTATTTTTTGCATAATACATGTTAGCGTATTTTCATGCTTCAAACACAATACTTGACACTAAGGTGAGACATTCTGCCATTTTGCGAAAAAGTCATCTAAGAGTCTTAAAATTGCACACGGGTACAATAGCTCTTTAGATGTCGTCAGATCTACGATCCAACGATCAAGAAATCCGTATCATAGTATCACCTGAAATTTTCCCCTTATACGCAAGCAGCTATACGCATGGGATCGGTCAGTACTGAGAAGCACTAAGAAGAAGTTGCGTTGTACACAGGAGAGACCAGACCGAGGTAAATATTGCTAGATAGAAGATTTGGCAGCAAAGGTTGAAAAGTTGCTGAAGTTCGGGGAACTATATTGGGGGCAGTGTAGCAGGATCGCCGCGCTGCAGTTTGGCGACCGAAACATGGCATACTTCCAGAGTTTTGCATCGGCCGGACTGAGAAACCGTATTAAAAAGTAGAGGGTGTGTTTGGTAGGGTATATGGAGGATGCATGAGGACAAAGTTTTTAATCCGACCCATTTTTACTTGTTTGGTAGGGTGCATGGCTCACCTTGGCTATGCCCATCTGATGCAAAAAAAGGCCCTCAGCCATGTCCATCTCATGCACCCCAGAGAGGGTGCATGCAGGCAGCTATGCTCGCTTCGACCCTCATCCCCACCCACCAGACCACGGTCAGATATGTTTAAATTTTCAAAATAAATCATAATTTTAATATTTTTTTCAAAAATATTCAGAAATTCAGAATTTGTTTAAATTTTCAAAAATTCTCAGAATTACAAAAATTGTTTAAATTTATGAAAATGCTCCGAATTTTAAATTTTGTTTAAATTTTCAAAAATGCTCCAAATTTCAAATTTTGTTTAAATATTCAAAGAATGTTCAGAATTTCAAATTTTGTTTAAAATTTCAAAGAATGATCAGCATTTCAAAAATATCAAAAAAATAGTATTTTAAAAAATGAACTTTCAAAAAATCAGAATTTTAAAATTTGTTTAAATTTGTAAAAAATGTTCAAAATTTCAAAAAAAAAAATTTCAAAAAATTTCAGAATTTCAAATTTTATTTAAATTTTCAGAAATTGTTTAGAATTTCAAATTTTGTTAAAATTTTCAATAAAATTCAGAATTTGAAAATATGTTTAAATTTTTGTTCACATTTTTTCAATTTTGTTCACCCTTGAAAAAAATTATTCGGAATTCGAAATTGCTCAACATGTCTAAACACATGCAGGCTGACAAACAAAGTCTCACCTCAATGCATTCAGCGCTGCCAAACAAGAGCAAATGCATAGACTCAGCATGTATCAGAGGAGAACAATTAGGTTAGGTCGTCATCACCCCTCCCTCGCTGGAGCCGGGCAAAACTTGTAGTAGATAGTCTGGAAGTCGTTGTGCTAATGCCTGATAGGACTAGCATAACTAAACAACAACCGCCGTCAATGAAGAGTAGCGTAGATCGGAAGGATTCAAACCGAAGACACACGAACATTGACGAACTACGACCAGATTCGAGCAAATCCATCAAGGACAAATCCGCCGGAGACACACCTCCACATGCCCACCAAGGATGAGAACCTTATTTCATCTTCAGGGAGTCGCCGCCGCCTCGTCTTCCTGAGCAGGACACAAACCCTAACAAAACTCGAAGAAACATCTAAAATCATAGCCCTCCCAACGGCAAGGACCGGATACACTACGCCGCCATTGCCCTAAGGTCACTGAAAACGAGCCAGACCGACGGCGGCACCGGCGAGAGGCTAAGGAACCCTAAAAAATAGAGCTTGTTTGGTTTGTATGATTGTTTTCCCCATGTGGTCTATTCTGCATGCAATTTCAAAGAGAAAATTACGTTCGATGTAACCTCGAAGAAATATTCATTTATTTCTATAACAACTATGCGATGTACCTAGTTCTTCAGGAAAGTTGTGTATTTTTTCTATAGTGCAACCAAATAACGTACATACTAATTTTATTGTTTTCCTTGTTCATGCATGTTCTGCATTTTCAGCGGTATAAATATTCTTTCACAATGCACGAACTGGAGCATTAGTTTTGGAAAGCGATGGCACTTTGCACAGATTAAAAAGGGAATTGCAGTCTTGTCCTTATTGATGTTCATGATTTTTAGGCTAGAATGCCAGAATACACTAGAATTAGTTTAATTCTCACGTGAATGCAAGGACATCATGTTGTTTGGGCCACAATAATTTACCATCATTATTTGCATAAAACATGATGGCGTGTTTTCATGCTTCAAACACAATACTTGGCGGTCTACATGCCACGGCACGGCACTAGGTGGGACATTCTTGCTCCAGTGTAATTGTAAGACACACCCCAACTCCCTCCAAGACACGGGACGTGGAAGCAAGGCAGCATTGCAGCTTCATTCATATCGAGATACCAATCCAACAGCCAAGTCGTACCTATTTAACAAAATACACTCGGATGGCAAATTTCCGAAGGAGTCCATCTCCACCTGACTAGCTTGTTGATGTTACTTCGTTGAAACATCACATTCAGTGCAGTCATAAATCCTGATGGTTCTCAGTCCTATGATGAATGTGGGTTTCAGAAACATTGAAAAGGCGATCCCAATAAAGTACAAAACTTGTGTACATTGAATATGTGGTAAGGCTAAGATGAACCTAGCAACAACTAAGCTCTAGTCCTTGATTGCACAATGACTTCTTACCAATTGTTGCTCCACCTCTCTTCTCACACCTAAATAGGAACATTGCCTGTCACAACAACCATGTGATGGATGCTTTCATGCAATTCAATAGTACCATAATGAGCACATGGGTAATTGGGCATTAATTTATTGTGAGTGTCCGTCCTTCAGAAAAGTAGCTCCACTGTAATATATTGTACTCATATCAATTCATGTTCACACTTCAGTAAGAAAACCATTTGCATTTGGTCAACTGTAGAAGGTCTCCATAGCACACACCTCACCGAGGATCATCGGACCTCCAAACTGAAACCACCTAGTAAGTGGTGAACTATTGTGGCGTAGACGTTGTGTTTGATTATGCAAATCAGGAGTCCTGCATTCCCTTCCAGCATTCTAGTACATGTCCATTTAGTAGTTCTTGGTAGGATGCTTCCAGGGATCACCTAAAAATTCCAAATGAATTGGCATGCTATATGTTTGCTCTTATACATTGTTTTTTAGGGTCTTGCTTATACAACACACTGTTACGTTTTAGAGACTTCCCCAAAAGCCTGAGAAATTTTGTAGCGGTCCGTTGGATAATGTAAGACGTGCATGTTTTCTACAGATCAACATGGACTATAAATTTCTTTTATAATACTCATACTATGTACATATATACAAAATCGTAAACTATAAAGAAACTACTTGTAAGGGCCTCTATGGTTCAAATGAATTTCATAGGAATTTTAAGGATTCCATTCCTTAAGAATCTTTCCTCTGGCTTGTAGGGTTCATACTGTATGATTTTTATGATGTACTCTACTTGTAATTCCAACGAAAAATAATTCCATCGAGTCTTAAACCTCACGGAATTTTTTCTTTGTTTCAATACCAGTTATGACATGCATAGGCTTTGAGGAGAATTCAATTTTTTTCCTATGCAAGCAAATAATTTACATCTCAATTCTAATATATGTACTCCTATCCTAAGAAACATAGAGACCCTAAATATGAATTCAGCTGCATCAGTTTTCTGTTACACAACTTAGGACACATAAAAAGTGAATTACTGTCTTATCCCTATTGACGCTCACAAATTTCTGGCAGAAATAAAGGCCAGCAGACTAGAATTAGTTCAATTATCACGTGAATGCGATGACATTATGGTATTTGGAGAGAAAATCAAGGGTAGAATGCCTGAACACACTAGAATTCGTTCAATTCTCACATTTTCATCCCTGCAAAGAAATCCCACATTTTATAACTATAAGAAACAAAGAGGCCCTAAATAGGAAGTCGGAGGTATTAGGTTTCTTTACACGGCACACAAAATCAAGCATTAATCTTGGAATTAAAAAGAAATTGCAGTCTTGTCTTTGTTGATGTTCCTAAATTCAAAGAGAAAACCAAGGGTAGAATGCCATAATACACTTGAATTAGTTTAGTTATGACAATATGGTGTTTGGAATGCAATAATGTACTAGTAATTTTGCATAAAACAAGATATTGCATTCTTGTGCTCCAAACACAATAGTTGGAAGTCTACATCCCAACGGTCTCTGGCTCTAGTGTAATTCAAAGATGCGTCCCAACTTGCTCCAAGACACAGAGAGTGGCAAGAAGACTGCACCATTGCCTTGATAGTATTCAGATATCAATCCGGTTCTCAAGTTGTGCCTACTCAATAAAATGTAGTATGATGGAAAATTCTTGGGAGTCCATCTCCGCCTGACCATCTTAATGATATTACTACCAATAGAAATCCAAGCCCGCACGGTTGTAAATTCTGATGGTTCCCAGTCCTAGGATGTAGATGGGTTTCAACAACATTGAAAAGGCACTCCAATTAAGTGCAAAACTTGCATATATTGTATATGTGGTAGGCTGAAATGAATATAGCAATGACTAATTAAGCACTACTCCTTGGTCGACACATGACGGATACTTTATGAATTCTTCCTCTATCTTTCTTCTCACACTAAAATAGGGACATTTTGTGGTGTAACAACCATGTGATGGACGCTTTCATGCAATTCAATACTGTTATAATGAGCACATGGGTAATTGAGTGATTTTTTGTTGTTGTGTATTTTGTTTTATATATAAAGCGGGGCGTGAGCCTCGGATTTTTATTGTTGTGTGTGTCCCTCCCTCGGTGAAGTAGCTCCCTGATGATACATTTTACCAATTCAACTTCATAGTGTAGCTCTTTTGGGGGACTACATATGAGAAAACCCTTGCATTTGGTTGGGGCAATAGTAGAGGATATCGAGAGCACGCACCTACCTAGGACCATCACACCTCCAAACTGAAACCACATAGCAAGTAGTGAGCATGGTGGTATAGACGTTGTGTTGGGTTATGCAAAACAGGACTCCTGCATTTCCTTCCATTTACTAGTACCTGGTAGATGCTTCCAGATATCCTGGAAATCATAAATGAACTGAAATGATACATGCTTGCTTAGTTGCTCATACATTGTTCTCCTGAAGCCTGAGAAGTGTTGTAGCAGTCTGTTTGATGCATGTTTTCTAAGATAAGCATTGACCATCGATTTCTTTATAATACTCCTTGTACATAGATACAAAATCACACAACTGTAATAATTTAAGTACTTGTAAAGGCATATATGGTTCAAAAGAATTTCATAGGAATTTCAAGGATTTCTTGCTAATATTTCCTTCTGGTTTGTAGGATTGCTACCGTATGACTTTTCGTTCTTGCTACCTGCAATTTCAAAGAAAATAATTCATGTGTGTTTAACCTCACATAATTTTTTTCTTACTTCCACGACAACTATGCAATGCGCCTAGTTTTCAGTAAACTTGTACATATTTCTCCTGCAATGCAGCCAAATAATTTGCATCACAATGCTACCATATTCCCGCGCAACAGAGAAGCCAAAATATGAATTCAGCGTTGTCAGTTGTCTTTCACACAACACACAAAATCAAACGTTAATGTTGCTGTCTTGTCCCTGTTGACGCTCATAAACTTCTGAGAAAATCAAGGGTAGAATGTCAGAATACATAGAATCAGTCCAATTATAACATGAATGCCATGACATTAGTGTTCGGACGCTTTTGAATAAAACGGAATACCACATTCCGGTGGTTCCAAAACAGTGTTCAATGTAATGTTGATGGTTTCCGAAGTAGTATTTCAGAAACCCAGGAATTGAATGCAAGCACCGCAAAGCATTACAGAAGCAAAAGAGCCTACAATTTACAGAAGGTGCACATATTAAACATAAGATTGAATCGAATCATGATGTGACACAAGGGCAGCGTATCTGCAAACCCGACAAACACAACACATGCTTGACAACACTGGACAAAGACCATGATACTTGAATACTGCAGCAATTACAAGCAATGTGACCGTCAACAAAAGCGAGGTGACAAAACCAATAAAAAGATAATAAGCGCCCAAAGGCACAGTCCAGCAAAAGCAACAAACACCAGGTGCTAGAAATGTTCTCCTATGGAGCTCATTTGAAGCCACCAAACTGATACTTGTTGTAGTTTGCCAAGCTCTCGATGCCACCGCCTTGCGTAGACGGAGGAATTCCAGACATTCCTAGGCCAGATCCCCCTGCACCCATGTTCCATGAGGGTTGGCCAGATCCTCCGGCACCCATGTTCCATGAGGGTTGGCTAGATCCTCCGGTCCATGAGGATTGAGCCTTGTCGTCGAACCCATCACTAAGGCCGCCAACAACCCCAACATCGGCTAAGTTCACCTTCTTTGCTGAAATTTGCAGTGAAGAGAAACATCAACACTTCTGAAATCAAGTTTCCAACAGGGTGAGGAGGAAATGAGAGGAGGAACTTACGTCCAGTTATGTTCAGATCAATCAATCCACGGCTCAAAGAGTCAGCCCATATGCCAGATTTGACCTGAAAATTTTCTTTCTTGGTGTTGGGCTTGGGAGCTGCCAAAGGTGTTTGGTCTGCCCTTCCATTAATACTTGAAGAAAGATCAAAGGGGTCTTTAGCTGCTTCTTCAGTGTTTGCAACGAAGGCACCAAAATCAGAGGCACCAGTTTTGGGAGCAGCCAAAGGTGCTACATCTGCTTTGCCAAAATTGCCAGTGGAAGAAAAGTCGAAGGGGTCTTTAGCTGTATCCACGGTGTTTGATTCAAAGGCACCAAAGTCCGATGCTGCCTCAAGGTTCTGACTTGACGTGCTGATATTTCCAGTGGAGCTGTGTACAGGTGGTGGTGGTGCACTAGAGGTGCTGAAGTCACCAAATGGGTCAGATCCCCCAAAACTGCTTAAAGGAATATCACCGAAAGGATCAAATGGTTCAGGTACTGTGTTCTTGGACACGGAAGTATTAGCATTAGAAGATGTCCCAGAAGTTGGTGGTGGGATAAACCCAGTCTGTGGTGGAAATGCTGAAGCAAAGGTTGCATTTCCCGAAAAAAGGTCAACAGTTTCCTGCAGTATCATTTGGATGACAACACTGTATCATGATCAACGAAATTGAGAAACTACATGATTTTATAAGAATATCAAAGCACAATACTGGCAGTTTCTGGCACTGTGTCAGATAATCTTAACATATTTAGCAGCTTCGATATACAGAGAGGAGAACCAAACCTGGACATCCTGATGCGCAGCTGTTTCGGCACCTGGGATTGCCGATTGGAAATCTGCATCAGCAAACAGATCAACCTGAGGTTCTGCAGCACTTTCTGTTGCTGGAGTGGCTGCGGGCTCGCCAAGGAAATCATCCATCAAATTTGGGCCAAGAAGATCCGCCTCAGCAGTCTTTGTATTAGCTGCACCTGTAGAACAAGATAGAAATAGTCATCTCTTTGAGTTTCCAAATCCAACAAATTAGTTCATTCAAAAATAAAAAAGGCATAGCACTCCCAGTCTCAACAAACTATCAGGTCATCCCTTTTAGTAAAAACTGATTGAGCACTTGAATTGACGTTCATCTATGAATTTCTATTTACAATTAGGCGGAAGAGAATATTATAATTGTGCTACATGAAAGGTAATCTAGTTATAGCGTACATGCAAACTGAAGAGTGAACTATTTGTCAAAACATTACAGACTATAACAGACTTACATGACAAGACATGAACATGCATTCAGTACTACAGCTAAAGAAATTCCTTGCATGGAAGTAGCAGAACCAGGAAAATACATATATAATATTTTACCGTTTGAGGAAGATCCACGAGGATCAAAGTCATCGAATTCATCCTCATTGCCTTTGGTGTTAGATGGGGACTTCGAGGAGCTGCGTGGATACAAAACTTCAGTGAAGGAGTGAAATGTATAACAATAAAAGGTAAGCCCCGAGGCTAAAAATCTAGAGCCGAACTGATACTGCTGCATTTCACTTTGAAAAATATTGCTGCATTTACCATACTTAACAAGATTCAACACGAGGACCTCTTCTAATAGGAAATAGCCGCTTTAAACTAACTCTGTTTCAATAGCAAATTAGATACTACTTCACCCCGTGTGAGTTGGGACCTAACTCACCAATCATGCAACCAAGAATGCTACCTACAATTAACCCACCATATCCCACTGGCTACTCAGCGTTTATTAACGATAAAAATGGATACTGTTAGTAAAATACTACTGGCTGTAGTTTTTGAAAAACCAGCAGCAGTCATTTAACGAAGTAAAAATAGTAAAGCAGCTTTAAAATACCTTCTATCATGATCCGCGTCCTTTCTTATCTTGCTGCCAGATTTGCGCCTGCCAGTACTACTTGAAGAGGTTTTAACAGGTTCTTTGTCCCTGTAACTGTTACTGAACGAATCAGCCTCCCTTGTGCCACCAAAACTGCCATAGCGTTCACCTGAACTGTAGTTGCTACCTCCAGAGGCTGAGCTTGATCTGTATGACCCGGTTGATGATAACCCAACGTACCTTCATCCACAGCAAATATACGTTACGGTTTAAGACTGTCAAAGATAAGTACACAACTAAAAAAAGTTAGAAGATCTCATTTAATAATTTTGCAGAACCCACTTGTCACGGTTACTGGCCGCTTTCTCTCTCACAGCCTTTATTCTCTCCTTATCATTGATGATTCCCACCAGGGTTTCCACTTTCTTCCTCACATTTATTCCAGAGTCTTTTCCATTAGGTTCCACAAACTCAAAACTCGAAAGAACCTTAAAGGATACGACAAGAAAATGTTTAATCACTCGATGTAGCCTTAACTAGAAAGAGTTGTAAACAAAAGCACAGACAACACATACCGAGATTTTTGAATAATGATCGAGAATGTCATCAACTGCCCGCTCAGAACCATTCGCTATCAAGTACTCAATAATCGTCAGTGCCTGCGCATCCACAAATTTTAATTAGTGAATAGCATTGCTCATAAAAATTTACACGATACAAAGGTCTGTTTCCCTTTGGTGGTTACTGGTTAATGTGATCAATCACTGTAGAAGTGATTCCTAACAAGCTCAATATTGGTCCAATATACTATTGAAAGGATGGTCATTAGGGAATAAGAAGCAATAACCTTATACACATGACGCCAGTTTGCATCTCGCTCACCCAGCCTGGCCCAGAGGACACCCATCACCATCTGACACTCAGAGCTGCAGATTTTAGAAGTTATATGCATCATTTCAGCACAGATAAAAAGGGAGGTGGGATAGCACAACACAAACAAGACATTAAAACTTACTATTTCTTGGTGGCCTGAGCTAGCTCTGAAAGAGCAGACCCATGTGGACCCCAAGGCTCATCACTTGTCGCGTCAAGGACCTGATTTGAAAGCAAAACTTTTAGGAGAAGACATAAACTACGAAATATGATACAATGAGAGATCGAAAGGACTAGTCTTGTCAGCTATCACTCCTCGTCGGACTTCTAGCTCTAAATGTAATCATCAAAGAATCCAGCCTGATTACAGGCAAATCAAAAGCAGTGCGTGAGGAGTGCATTCGGTAGTGTATTTCGACTTATCTCTGATTCAGGTCTTAATAATTTAACTAAACCATCAGCGCAGAGTTTGACTTTTTTAAGGAACATGATTTTATTTATTGCTCCTAAAAAGTTACAACATTTATCAGTTTCCTTAAAGCACTAGTGTGGAGTGTACAGACAAGAGTGGTATCACAAGCAAGCATAGGCAAAATTCAAGTTCCATCCTACAGTCTCCACCACATGAACTAATCCGATAATTCACAGCTCCACTACCAGCAAGAGGAAACGATTTCACAGAGAAGCAGAGCTAAGATCTGGGCGAGATCCAAACCTTCTGTTCGAGCTCGGGGACCTTGAGCACCTTGAGATTGACCTCCCTCTTGCTGCAAGAGCACGCGCAGAGCAAACGGATCAGGATCTCACTCCTCACGGATCAAATTCAGCAAACGCCGTAGGCATCCTTGTAAAGCGGCTAACGGGATCGTGGCCGGTGGGCCGATCGAGAAAACTTACATCTCCCGCACGGTCTGATCGAAGGCCTTCATGAAATCCATGGCCGGCGCGGCGGCGAAGGGTCGCCGGGGACTCTATATACCGGGGGATCTGGGCTCTCAGGCGCTGAGCTGGCAGCGGCAGCCGAGCGAGTGGCCTAGGAGGCTGTGTCTGGATGGGATGGAGGCGCGGCGGCGGCTCCCCCGATCCCGGCGAGCGGCGAACCCTCGCGACGGACGGCGAGGTCGACGGCCTGCCGGGCGGAGGGCGCGCGCGTGCGGGGAAGGAGGGAGAGGAAGTGGGCGGCGAGGTGGGTGATGGCCGGTCGGTAGGCAGGAAGAGGAACCATGTGTGCTACCATTTGACGGCCAGGGTCAACTCTGGCGAGATCTGACGGCGGATATGGCACCAGCTGCAAACGCACTACTAGTACCATTGTCTCTGTCAATGCATCGCTAATCTTTTACCGTGCTACTTTTGGTTGAAGAAGAAATGGTAAATTTCACTGGTAATCTCATCATGGGATTAAGGCGCTGCTAATCTGATTTTGCGAATGCTTGTTTGGTTGTGATCTGATCGGCACAAACACCATCTGCCACTGACTGAACCAACCCACCACGAGATGCACATTTCTTTGACTGAAAGAAGAATAAGAGGGTAAACATATGGTTTGCCACATTTCTTTGGCTTCAGCTTGGCACAAGACAGCAGGTCCTCCAACATCTGAAGCTGACACACACATCTAACCTCAAGGTGAAACTCTGCTCCAATTTTGCTAGGTTTGGATTCAGTGGGAGTACACACACAGATTCCATTGCTGAGAAGTAGGTCCATGTATGACCCGAGAAGAAGAATAACATGGTAAAATAATGGAGATAATTGCACGTATCATCCTGGAAGTTGCCGGCGATGTCCAACTCGGTCCCGGAAGTTGAGAACTGATCCACTACGGTCCTGATATGGGGAAATACGTCCCCAATACGGTCCTGGATGTTGGACGGCCAGTCCTGCGTCTACACGTCGCGTGCGTACACAGGATACGCCCGTATGACACGTCAACGCCTGGCCCGCTCGTCAGAAGGGAGCCCACCAGTCAGCGCGGAGCCCACCCCTTGCCCCCCATCCCCGTCTCGCTGTCTTTTCTCGATCCTTCATGTGTCCACGAACCGAAAACAGAGCAGGAAGCAGAGTAGTGGGATAGGGTGCGGCGGCGGATGATCTGCGACCCGATGGCCTTTCGATGGTAGTTGCTGCGGTGGTGGAAGGGACTGCGACGGCGCCGCAACCTGTAGGACGGGATTCAGCGGCGATGGAGGGCCCGCGACGGCGGCCCGACGGCGAGGCGGCTCCAACGTACGGTATGATTCGTCGCCCAAGAACGTAGAGATGGTTTTGTGCCTGAAATCTACAATTTTAGTTCTAATTAGGTTGTGTGCACATATAATCTCATTTGTTTATGCCAATTTCATGCACTTTGGAGGGAAATTTGTTAGGGTTTGGGTAAAGTACGACAAAAAGATTGAACTTTCAATGATTTTTGTTTGCAGCAAAGGATTCTCGATTGTTCACTGTTGAGGTAATCCATGGAGGATTTTTCTTTGGCAGTGGGCAGAATAGGTGTTATTTGGATGCCAAAAAGGTTTGCTATGATTACTGTCAGGTTGAGAGTGCATATTACAAATTGTTTGAAGAATTAGTTGAGCACTTGGGTTATGAAAAGAGAGGTAGAATCGATATGTATTGGTTGCCCCTGTTTGTCAGCTAAATGAAGGTGGTGCTAGGCTTTTGTCCAATGATGTTGACGTAGATTGTATATATCTAACGCTTAATCGAGGGCACCAATTTCAAATGATATACCTCGATCATTTGGACAGCCATATTTCTGGAGGAGGAGCTGGATGGGATGATGTTGTGGCTAATCCAGTAACACAAATGCCAGTTGTTTTCAGTCCAATGAAGAAGTCAAGCAATGCAAATGATAACAGAGATGTCAATGAAAGCAACACATCTTGTAGTGTTGTGGATGAAAGTCATGAAATTCAGAGTCATGACCAATTCTTTGACAGACTGAGACCAAGAAAACAAAATATAGAAGAGCAGGAAGAACAGTATGCAGATTCAGATACTTCTGACAGTGATTATATTCCTGAAATTATTGACAGTGACTATGACTTGGAGGATGGGGATGAGGATTTGTTGCAGGAGTAGCTACACCCTCTGCAAGATAGGAAAGGGAAGAAGGTGGTGGAAGAGTGCAACTCTGAAGATGAGGAATTGGATGCTCCAGATTCAGATCAAGATGAAATGAAATTCAATTTCAAATCATTTACAGCTGCTGATATGCATGAGCCCAAGTTCCATGCAGGCCAATTGTTCTCTTCAGTCGAGCTCTTGAGGAAAGCAGTTAGAGATTACAGTTGCAAAGAGAGAGTGAACATCACATTCCCAAAGAATGACAAAACAAGGCTTGGTGCAAAGTGTGAGAAAGGATGCCCATGGTATCTTTATGCATCTTGGGATAATAGGACAAATTCGATAATGGTGAAGACATTCAATGGTGAGCATACTTGTGAGAAGAAGTGGCAAGTTACAGCCTTTACAGCTAGGTATATTGCTCACAAATTTGTCGACAAGATTAGGGCATGTGAGAGGATTTCATTGAAGGCCTTAGCAGGTTTTGTGCAAGAAGATTGGAATATGACAATTAAAAGGGGCAAGTTAGGGAGAGCTAGGAAGATTGCATATGATATGATATATGGTGATGAGATTTCACAATACAACTTGTTGTGGGACTATGCAAATGAGCTGAGGAGATCTAATCCTGGTAGCACTTTCTTTGTTGAACTTTCAGAAGAGGGGCAATTTCAAAAATGTTACTTCTCATTTGATGCATGCAAAAGGGGCTTCTTATCTGCTTGTAGGCCTATCATTTTCCTCAATGGCTGTCACTTGAAGACACAATATGGAGGTGTGCTTTTAAGTGCTGTAGGAATGGATCCTAATGATTGCATAATTCCTGTGGCTCATGTAGTAGTGCAAACTGAAGATACAAAAGCCTGGAGATGGTTCTTGACTGCATTGAAGCAAGATCTTGGCATACATAACACAGATCTCTGGACCATCATGTCTGACAAGCAAAAAGTAATTCCTTTGCATTTTTTGCTTATTTCAGTATGTATCAGAACTTATGTGATTTCCTTTGTATGTTTATAATGTGTGAAATGTCATTGTTTTTGTAGGGTTTACTAAAAGCAGTGAAGGAATTGTTCCCACTTTCACCACACAGATTCTGTGTGAGGCATCTGTGGCAGAATTTCAACAAGAATTTCAAGGGAGAGGCCTTAAAGAACCAGCTATGGAAATGTGCTAGAAGTACTACAGAGGGAAGGTTTAGGGAAAATATGAACCAAATGTTACTTCTCAGCAAAGAGGCCCATGACTGGCTGGATGAGTTGGATCCTAAAACATGGGTCAGGGCTTATCAAAATGATTTTGTTGGAAATATGCCCTAGAGGCAATAATAAATTGATTATTATTATATTTCCTTGTTCATGATAATCATTTATTATCCATGCTAGAATTGTATTGATAGGAAACTCAGATACATGTGTGGATACATAGACAACACCATGTCCCTAGTAAGCCTCTACTTGACTAGCTCGTTAATCAATAGATGGTCACGGTTTCCTGACCATGGACATTGGATGTCGTTGATAACGGGATCACATCATTAGGAGAATGATGTGATGGACAAGACCCAATCCTAAGCCTAGCACAAGATCATGTAGTTCGTATGCTAAAGCTTTTCTAATGTCAAGTATCATTTCCTTAGACCATGAGATTGTGCAACTCCCGGATACCGTAGGAGTGCTTTGGGTGTGCCAAACGTCACAACGTAACTGGGTGGCTATAAAGGTACACTACAGGTATCTCCGAAAGTGTCTGTTGGGTTGGCATGAATCAAGACTGGGATTTGTCACTCCGTGTAAACGGAGAGGTATCTCTGGGCCCACTCGGTAGGACATCATCATAATGTGCACAATGTGACCAAGGAGTTGATCACGGGGTGATGTGTTACGGAACGAGTAAAGAGACTTGCCGGTAACGAGATTGAACAAGGTATCGGGATACCGACGATCGAATCTCGGTCAAGTATCGTACCGATGGACAAAGGGAATTGCATACGGGATTGATTAAGTCCTTGACATCATGGTTCATCCGATGAGATCATCGTGGAACATGTGGGAGCCAACATGGGTATCTAGATCCCGCTGTTGCTTATTGACCGGAGAGTCATCTCGGTCATGTCTGCATGTCTCCCGAACCCGTAGGGTCTACACACTTAAGGTTCGATGACGCTAGGGTTATAAAGGAAGTTTGTATGTGGTTACCGAATGTTGTTCGGAGTCCCGGATGAGATCCGGGATGTCACGAGGAGTTCTGGAATGGTCCGGAGGTAAAGATTTATATATGGGAAGTCCTGTTTTGGTCACCGGAAAAGTTTCGGGGTTTATCGGTAACGTACCGGGACCACCGGGAGGGTCCCGGGGGTCCACCAAGTGGGGCCACCAGCCCCGGAGGGCTGCATGGGCCAAGTGTGGGAGGGGACCAGCCCCAGATGGGCTGGTGCGCCCCCCCCTGTTGGAAATATGCCCTAGAGGCAATAATAAATTGATTATTATTATATTTCCTTGTTCATGATAATCGTTTATTATCCATGCTATAATTGTATTGATAGGAAACTCAGATACATGTGTGGATACATAGACAACACCATGTCCCTAGTGAGCCTCTAGTTGACTAGCTCGTTGATCAATAGATGGTTACGGTTTCCTGACCATGGACATTGAATGTCATTGATAACGGGATCACATCATTAGGAGAATGATGTGATGGACAAGACCCAATCCTAAGCATAGCACTAGATCGTGTAGTTCGTATGCTAAAGCTTTTCTAATGTCAAGTATCATTTCCTTAGACCATGAGATTGTGCAACTCCCGGATACCGTAGGAGTGCTTTGGGTGTATCAAACGTCACAACGTAACTGGGTGACTATAAAGGTGCATTACAGGTATCTCCGAAAGTGTCTGTTGGGTTGGCACGAATCGAGACTGGGATTTGTCACTCCGTGTAAGCGGAGAGGTATCTCTGGGCCCACTCGGTAGGACATCATCATATGCGCAATGTGACCAAGGAGTTGGTCACGGGATGATGTGTTACGGAACGAGTAAAGAGACTTGCCGGTAACGAGATTGAACTGGGTATTGGATACCGACGATCGAATCTCGGGCAAGTAACATACCGCTAGACAAAGGGAATTGTATACGGGATTGATTAAGTCCTTGACATAGTGGTTCATCCGATGAGATCATCGTGGAACATGTGGGAGCCATCATGGGTATCCAGATCCCGCTGTTGGTTATTGACCGGAGAACGTCTCGGTCATGTCTGCATGTCTTCCGAACCCGTAGGGTCTACACACTTAAGGTTCGGTGACGCTAGGGTTATGGAGATATTAGTATGCGGTAACCCGAATGTTGTTCGGAGTCCCGAATGAGATCCCGGACGTCACGAGGAGTCCCGGAATGGTCCGGAGGTAAAGAATTATATATAGGAAGTGCTGTTTCGGCCATCGGGACAAGTTTCGGGGTCATCGGTATTGTACCGGGACCACCGGAAGGGTCCCGGGGGTCCACCGGGTGGGGCCACCTGCCCCGGGGGGGCACATGGGCTGTAGGGGTTGTGCCTTGGCCTATATGGGCCAAGGGCACCAGCCCCAAGAGGCCCATGCGCCAAGAGATGGGAAAAAGGGGAGAGTCCTAAAAGGGGAAGGCACCTCCGAGGTGCCTTGGGGAGGATGGACTCCTCCCCACCCTTGGCCGCACCCTTCCTTGGAGGAAGGGGCAAGGGCTGCGCCTCCCCCTCTCCCTTGGCCCTATATATAGTGGGGAAAAAGGAGGAGCAAACCAATCTAAGGCCTGGCGCCTCCCTCTCCCTCCCGTGACACATCTTCCTCCTCCCGCAGCGCTTAGCGAAGCCCTGTTGGAATCCCGCTACTTCCACCACGCAGTCGTGCTGCTGGATCTCCATCAGCCTCTCCCTTCTCCTTGCTGGATCAAGGCATGGGAGACGTCATCAGGCTGTACGTGTGTTGAACGCGGAGGTGCCGTGCGTTCGGCACTTGATCATCGGTGATTTGAATCACGACGAGTACGACTCCATCAACCCCGTTCACTTGAACGCTTCCGCTTAGCGATCTACAAGGGTATGTAGATGCACTCTCCTTCCCCTCGTTGCTAGTCTCTCCATAGATAGATCTTGGTGACACGTAGGAAAATTTTGAATTTATGCTACGTTCCCCAACAGTGGCATCATGAGCTAGGTCTATTGTGTAGATTCTATGCACGAGTAGAACACAAAGTAGTTGTGGGCGTTGATTTTGTTCAATATGCTTGCCGTTACTAGTCTTATCTTGATTCGGCGGCATCGTGGGATGAAGCGGCCCGGACCAACTTTACACGTACTCTTACGTGAGACCGGTTCCACCGACAAACATGCACTAGTTGCATAAGGTGGCTGGCGGGTGTCTGTCTCTCCCACTTTAGTCGGATCGGATTCGATGAACAGGGTCCTTATGAAGGGTAAATAGAAATTGGCATATCACGTTGTAGTTTTGCGTAGGTAAGAAACGTTCTTGCTAGAAACCCATAGCAGCCACGTAAAACATGCAAACAACAATTAGAGGACGTCTAACTTGTTTTTGCAGGGTATGCTATGTGATGTGATATGGCCAAAAGGATGTGATGAATGATATATGTAATGTATGAGATTGATCATGTTCTTGTAATAGATGATCATGGAGCCCCAAGATGGAGATCAAAGGAGCTACATGATATTGGCCATATCATGTCACTATTTGATTGCATGTGATGTTTATCATGTTTATACATCTTATTTGCTTAGAACGACGGTAGTAAATAAGATGATCCCTCATTAAAATTTCAAGAAGTGTTCTCCCCTAACTGTGCACCGTTGCTACAGTTCGTCGCTTCGAAGCATCACGTGTTAATCGGGTGTGATAGATCCTTTCGTTCACATACAACGGGTGTAAGCAAGATTTACACATGCAAAAACACTTAGGGTTAACTTGACGAGCCTAAGCATGTGAAGACATGGCCTCGGAACACAGAGACCAAAAGGTCGAACACGAGTCGTATGGAAGATACGATCAACATGAAGATGTTCACCGACGTTGACTAGTCCGTCTCACGTGTTAATCGGACATGGCCTGGTCGACTCGGATCGTGTAATACTTAGATAACTAGAGGGATGTCTAATCTAAGTGGGAGTTCATAAGATGAACTTAATTATTCTGAACATAGTCAAAAGGATTTTGCAAATTATGTCGTAGCTCGCGCTTTAGTTCTACTGTTTAGTTATGTTCCTAGAGAAAAAAATTAGTTGAAAGTTGATAGTAGCAATTATGTGGACTAGGTCCGTAAACTGAGGATTGTCCTCATTGCTTCATAGAAGGCTTATGTCCTTAATGCACCGCTCAGTGTGCTGAACCTCGAACGTTGTCTGTGGATTTTGCGAACATCTGACATACACGTTTTGATAACTACGTGATAGTTCAGTTAAATGGTTTAGAGTTGAGGCACCAAAGACGTTTTTGAAACATCACAAAACATATGAGATGTTTTGAGGGCTGAAATTGGAATTTCAGGCTCGTGCCCACGTCAAGAGGTATAAGACCTCCGACGATTTTCTTAACCTGCAAACTAAGGAGAAAAGCTCAATTGTTGAGCTTGTGCTCGGATTGTCTGAGTACAACAATCATTTGAATCAAGTGGGAGTTGATCTTCCAGATAAGATAGTGATGTTTCTCCGAAGTCATTACCACCAAGCTGCTAGAGCTTCGTGATGAACTATAATATATCAGGGACATATATGATGATCCTTGAGTTGTTCGTGATGTATGACACCGCGAAAGTAGAAATCAAGAAGGAGCATCAATTGTTGATGGTTAGTGAAACCACTAGTTTCAAGAAGGGCAAGGGCAAGAAGGGATACTTCATGAAACGGCAATTCAGCTGCTGCTCTAGTGAAGAAACCCAAGGTTGAACCCAAACCCGAGACTAAGTGCTTCTGTAATAAAGGGAACAGCCACTGGAGCAGAATTACCCTAGATACTTGGTAGATTAGAAGGCTGGCAAGGTCGATAGAAGTATATTGGATATACATTGTGTTGATGTGTACTTTACTAGTACTCCTAGTAGCACCAGGGTATTAGATACCGGTTCGGTTGCTAAGTGTTAGTAACTCGAAATAAAAGCTACGGAATAAACGGAGACTAGCTAAAGGTGAGCTAATGATATGTGTTGGAAGTGTTTCCAATGTTGATATGATCAAGCGTCGCACGCTCCCTCTACCATCGAGATTGGTGTTTGCGTTGAGCATAGACATGATTGGATTATGTCTATCGCAATACGGTTATTCATTTAAGGAGAATAATGGTTACTCTGTTTATTTGAATAATACCTTCAATGGTCTTGCACCTAAAATGAATGGTTTATTGAATCTCGATCGTAGTGATACACATGTTCATGCCAAAAGATAGTAATGATAGTACCACCTACTTGTGGCACTGCCACGTAAGTCATATCGGTATAAAACGCATGAAGAAGCTCCATGTTGATGGATCTTTGGGCTCACTCGTTTTTGAAAAGTTTGGGACATGCGAACCATGTCTATTGGTATATATGCATGAAGAAACTCCATGCAAATGGACCGTTTTGTACTCGCTTGATTTTGAATCACTTGAGACATGCAAATCATACCACATGGGCAAGATGACTGAAAGCCTCGTTTTTCAGTAAAATGGAACAAGAAAGCAACTTGTTGGAAGTAATACATTTTTGATGTGTGCAGTCCAATGAGTGCTGAGGCATGTAGTGGATATCGTTATGTTCTTACTTCACAGATGATTTGAGTAAATGTTGAGTATATTTACTTGATGAATCACGAGTCTGAATTATTGAAAGGTTAAAGTAATTTCAGGGTGAAGTTGAAAGATCGTCGTGACAAGAGGATAAAATATCTATGATATGATCATAGAGATGAATATCTGAATTACGAGTTTGGCACAGAATTAAGACATTGTGGAAATTGTTTCACAACTGATACAGCCTGGAACACCATAGTGTGATGGTGTGTCCGAACATCATAACTGCACCCTATTGGATATGATGCATACCATGATGTCTCTTATCGAATTACCACAATAGTTTATGGGTTAAGCATTAGAGACAACCACATTCACTTTAAATAGAGCACCACGTAATTCCGATGAGATGACACCGTATGAACTATGGTTTAGAGAAACCTAAGCTGTCATTTCTTAAAAGTTTGGGGCTGCGACGCTTATGTGGAAAAGTTTCAGGCCGATAAGCTCGAACCCAAAGCGGATAAATGCATCTTCATAGGACAACCCAAAAACAGTTGGGTATACCTCCTGTCTCAGATCCAAAAGCAATAAAGGATTGTTTCTAGAATCGGGTCCTTTCTCGAGGAAAAGTTTCTCTCGAAAGAATTGAGTGGGAGGATGGTGGAGACTTGATGAGGTTATTGAACCGTCACTTCAACTAGTGTATAGCAGGGCACAAAGAGTTGTTCCTGTGGCACCTACACCAATTGAAGTGGAAGCTTATGATATTGATCATGAGACTTCGGATCAAGTCACTCCCAAACCTCGTGGGATGACAAGGATGCGTACTACTTCAGAGTGGTACGTAATCCTGTCTTGGAAGTCATGTTGCTAGACAACAATGAACCTACGAGCTATGGAGAAGCGATGGTGGGCCTGGATTCCGATGAATGGCTCGAGGCCATAAAATCCGAGAGAGGATCCATGTATGAAAACAAAGTGTAGACTTTGGAAGAACTACTCGATGGTCGTAAGGCTGTTGAGTAGATGGATTTTAAAAGGAAGACGGACAATGATGGTAAATGTCACCATTAAGAAAGCTCGACTTGTCGTTAAGATGTTTTCTGACAAGTTCAAGGAGTTGACTACGGTAAGATTTTCTCACTCGTAGCGATGCTAAGAGTCTGTTAGAATTATGTTAGCGATCACTGCATTATTTATGAAATCTTGCAGATAGGATGTCAAAACATTGTTTCCTCGACGATTTTCTTGAGGAAAGGTTGTATGTGATACAACCGGAAGGTTTTGTCAATCCAGAAAAGATGCTAATAAGTATGCAAAGCTCCAGCAATCCTTCTAAGGACTGGAGTAAGCATCTCGGAGTTGGAATGTATGCTTTGATGAGATGATCAAAGGTTTTGGGTTTATATAAAGTTTATGAGAAACTTGTATTTCCAAAGAAGTGAGTGGGAGCACTATAGAATTTCTGATGAGTATATGTTGTTGACACATTGTTGATCAGAAATGATGTAGGATTTCTGGAAAGCATATAGGGTTATTTGGAAAGTGTTTTCAATGGAAAACCTGGATTAAGCTACTTGAACATTGAGCATCAAGATCTATAAGGATAGATCAAAACGCTTAATGGTACTTTCAAATGAGCACATACCTTGACATGATCTTGAAGGTGTTCAAGATGGATCAGTCAAAGAAGGAGTTCTTGCCTGAGTTGTAAGGTATGAAGTTAAGACTTAAAGCTCGACCACGGCAGAATAGAGAGAAAGGACGAAGGTCGTCCTGTTGGGGAACGTAGCATAAATTCAAAATTTTCCTACGTGTCACCAAGATCTATCTATGGAGAGACTAGCAACGAGGGGAAGGAGAGTGCATCTACATACCCATGTAGATCGCTAAGCGGAAGCGTTCAAGTGAACGGGGTTGATGGAGTCGTACTCGTCGTGATTCAAATCACCGATGATCAAGTGCCGAACGCACGGCACCTCCGCGTTCAACACACGTACGGAACGGAGACGTTTCCCATGCCTTGATCCAGCAAGGAGGAGGGAGAGGTTGATGAAGATCCAGCAGCACGATGGCGTGGTGGTGGATGCAGGGCGTCACAGTAGCAGGGCTTCGCCTATACTACGAGAGAGAGACGTAACGGGGAGAGAGGGAGGCGCCAGGGGCTGGTGTATGAAGTTCCTCCTCTCCCCCACTATATATAGGAGGGCCAAGGGGGGTGGTGCGCCAGCCTAGGAGATCCAATCTCCTAGGTGCGGCTGCCCAAGGGAGGTTTCCCTCCCCCCCAAGGCACCTAGAGGTGCCTTCCACTAGTGGGACTCCTCCCATATGGAAACCCTAGGCGCATGGGCCTATAGGGGCTGGTGCCCTTGGCCCATATAGGCCAAGGCGCACCCCTTACAGCCCATGTGGCCCCCCGGGACAGGTGGCCCCACCCGGTGGGCCCCCGGGACCCTTCCGGTGGTCCCGGTACAATACCGATAACCCCGAAACTTGTCCCGATGGCCGAAACAACACTTCCTATATATAATTCTTTACCTCCGGACCATTCCGGAACTCCTCGTGACGTCCGGGATCTCATCAGGGACTCCGAACAATATTCGGGTTACTGCATACACATATATCTTCATAACCCTAGCGTCACCGAACCTTAAGTGTGTAGACCCTACGGGTTCGGGAGACATGCAGACATGACCGAGACGTTCTCCGGTCAATAACCAACAGCGGGATCTGGATACCCATGATGGCTCCCACATGTTCCACGATGATCTCATCGGATGAACCACGATGTCAAGGACTTAATCAATCCCGTATACAATTCCCTTTGTCTAGCGGTATTGTACTTGCCCGAGATTCGATCGTCGGTATCCCTATACCTTGTTCAATCTCGTTACCGGCAAGTCTCTTTACTCGTTCCGTAACACATCATCCCGTGATCAACTCCTTGGTCACATTGCGCATATGATGATGTCTTACCGAGTGGGCCCAGAGATACCTCTCCATTTACACTGAGTGACAAATCCCAGTCTCGATTCGTGCCAACCCAACAGACACTTTCAGAGATACCTGTAGTGCACCTTTATAGTCACCCAGTTACGTTGTGACGTTTGATACACCCAAAGCATTCCTACGGTATCCGGGAGTTGCACATTCTCATGGTCTAAGGAAATGATACTTGACATTAGAAAAGCTTTAGCATACGAACTACACGATCTTTGTGCTAGGCTTAGGATTGGGTCTTGTCCATCACATCATTCTCCTAATGATGTGATCCCGTTATCAACGACATCCAATGTCCATGGTTAGGAAATCGTAACCATCTATTGATCAACGAGCTAGTCAACTAGAGGCTCACTAGGGACATGGTGTTGTCTATGTATCCACACATGTATCTGAGTTTCCTATCAATACAATTATAGCATGGATAATAAACGATTATCATGAACAAGGAAATATAATAATAACTAATTTATTATTGCCTCTAGGGCATATTTCCAACAGTCTCCCACTTGCACTAGAGTCAATAATCTAGTTCACATCGCCATGTGATTAACACTCACAGGTCACATCGCCATGTGACTAACACCCAAGAGTTTACTAGAGTTAGTAGTCTAGTTCACATCACTATGTGATTAACACTCAATGAGTTTTAGGTTTGATCATGTTGCTTGTGAGAGAGGTTTTAGTCAACGGGTCCGAACCTTTCAGATCCGTGTGTGCTTTACAAATCTCTTTGTCATCTCCTAGATGTAGCTACCATGCTCTATTTGGAGCTATTCCAAATAACTGTTCTACTTGGAGCTATTCTAAATTGTTGCTCCATTATATGCATCCGGTACCTCTACTCAGAGCTATCCGGATAGGTGTTAAGCTTGCATCGACGTAACTCTTTACGACGAACTCTTTTACCACCTCCATAATCGAGAAAATTCCTTAGTCCACTAGTTACTAAGGATAACTTTGACCGCTGTCCCGTGATCCATTCTTGGATCACTCTTGTACCCCTTGACTGACTCATGGCAAGGCACACTTCAGGTGCGGTACACAGCATAGCATACTGTAGAGCCTATGTCTTAAGCATAGGGGACGACCTTTGTCCTTTCTCTCTATTCTGCCGCGGTCGAGCTTTAAGTCTTAACTTCATACCTTACAACTCAAGCAAGAACTCCTTCTTTGACTGATCCATCTTGAACACCTTCAAGATCACGTCAAGGCATGTGCTCATTTGAAAGTACTATTAAGCGTTTTGATCTATCCTTATAGATCTTGATGCTCAATGCTCAAGTAGCTTAATCCAGGCTTTCCATTGAAAAACACTTTCCAAATAACCCTATATGCTTTCTAGAAATTCTACATCATTTCCGATCAACAATATGTCAACATATACTTATCAGAAATTCTATAGTGCTCCCACTCACTTCTTTGGAAAATACCAGCTTCTCATAAACTTTGTATACACCCAAAATCTTTGATCATCTCATCAAAGCATACATTCCAACTCCGAGATGCTTACTCCAGTCCTCAGAAGGATTGCTGGAGCTTTGCATACTTATTAGCATCTTTCAGGATTGACAAAACCTTCCGGTTGTATCACATACAACCTTTCCTCAAGAAAATCGTCGAGGAAACAATGTTTTGACATCCTATCTGCAAGATTTCATAAATAATGCAATAACTGCTAACATAATTCCAACAGACTTTTAGCATCGCTACGTGTGAGAAAGTCTCACCGTATTCAACTCTTTGAACTTGTCGAAAAACATCTTAATGACAAGTCGAGATTTCTTAATGGTGACATTTACCATCATTGTCCGTCTTCCTTTTAAAATCCATCTGCACTCAACAGCCTTACGACCATCAAGTAGTTCTTCCAAAGTCTACACTTTGTTTTCATATATGGATCCTCTCTCGGATTATATGGCCTCGAGCCATTTATCGGAATCCAGGCCCACCATCGCTTCTCCATAGCTCGTAGGTTCATTGTTGTCTAGCAACATGACTTCCAAGACAGGATTACGTACCACTCTGAAGTAGTACGCATCCTTGTCATCCTACGATGTTTGGTAGTGACTTGATCTGAAATCTCATGATCAATATTATAAGCTTGCACTTCAATTGGTGTAGGTGCCACAGGAACAACTCTTTGTGCCCTGCTATACACTAGTTGAAGCAACGGTTTAATAATCTCATCAAGTCTCCACCATCCTCCCACTCAATTCTTTCGAGAGAAACTTTTCCTTGAGAAAGGACCCGATTCTAGAAACAATCCCTTATTGCTTTTGGATCTGAGACAGGAGGTATACCCAACTGTTTTGGGTGTCCTATGAAGATGCATTTATCCGCTTTGGGTTCGAGCTTATCAGCCTGAAACTTTTTCACATAAGCGTCGCAGCCCCAAACTTTTAAGAAATGACAGCTTAGGTTTCTCTAAACCATAGTTCATACGGTGTCATCTCATCGGAATTACGTGGTGCCCTATTTAAAGTGAATGTGGTTGTCTTTAATGCCTAACCCATAAACTATCATGGTAATTTTATAAGAGACATCATGGTATGCATCATATCCAATAGGGTGCAGTTATGATGTTCGGACACACCATCACACTATGGTGTTCCAGGCTGTATCAGTTGTGAAACAATTTCCACAATGTCTTAATTCTGTGCCAAACTCGTAATTCAGATATTCATCTCTATGATCATATCATAGATATTTTATCCTCTTGTCACGACGATCTTTCAACTTCACCCTGAAATTACTTGAACCTTTCAATAATTCAGACTCGTGATTCATCAAGTAAATATACTCAACATCTACTCAAATCATCTGTGAAGTAAGAACATAATGATATCCACTACATGCCTCAGCACTCATTGGACTGCACACATCAAAAATGTATTACTTCCAACAAGTTGCTTTCTTGTTCTATTTGACTGAAACCGAGGCTTTCAGTCATCTTGCCCATGTGATATGATTTGCATGCCTCAAGTGATTCAAAATCAAGTGAGTTCAAACGGTCCATTTGCATGGAGTTTCTTCATGCATATACACCAATAGACATGGTTCGCATGTCTCAAACTTTTCAAAAATGAGTGAGTCCAAAGATCCATCAACATGGAGCTTCCTCATGCGTTTTATACCGATATGACTTACGTGGCAGTGCCACAAGTAGGTGGTACTATCATTACTATCTTTTGGCATGAACATGCGTATCACTACGATCGAGATTCAATAAACCATTCATTTTAGGTGTAAGACCATTGAAGGTATTATTCAAATAAACAGAGTAACCATTATTCTCCTTAAATGAATAACCGTATTGCGATAGACATAATCCAATCATGTCTATGCTCAACGCAAACACCAATCTCGATGGTAGAGGGAGCGTGCGATGCTTGATCATATCAACATTGGAAACACTTCCAACACATATCGTCAGCTCACCTTTAGCTAGTCTCTGCTTATTCCGTAGCTTTTATTTCGAGTTACTAACACTTAGCAACCGAACCGGTATCTAATATCCTGGTGCTACTAGGAGTACTAGTAAAGTACACATCAACACAATGTATATCCAATATACTTCTATCGACCTTGCCAGCCTTCTTATCTACCAAGTATCTAGGGTAATTCTGCTCCAGTGGCTGTTCCCCTTATTACAGAAGCACTCAGTCTCGGGTTTGGGTTCAACCTTGGGTTTATTCACTAGAGCAGCAGCTGTGCCGTTTCATGAAGTATCCCTTCTTGCCCTTGCCCTTCTTGAAACTAGTGGTTTCACCAACCATCAACAATTGATGCTCCTTCTTGATTTCTACTTTCGTGGTGTCAAACATCGCGGATATCTCAAGGATCATCATATATGTCCCTGATATATCATAGTTCATCACGAAGCTCAAGCAGCTTGGTGGTAATGACTTCGGAGAAACATCACTATCTCATCTGGAAGATTAACTCCCACTTGATTCAAGTGATTGTTGTACTCAGACAATCTGAGCACAAGCTCAACAATTGAGCTTTTCTCCCTTAGTTCGCAGGCTAAGAAAATCGTCGGAGGTCTTATACCTCTTGACGTGGGCACGAGCCTGAAATCCCAATTTCAGCCCTCAAAACATCTCATATGTTTTGTGACGTTTCAAAAAACGTCTTTGGTGCCTCAACTCTAAACCGTTTAACTGAACTATCACGTAGTTATCAAAATGTGTATGTCAGATGTTCGCAACATCCACAGACGACGTTCGAGGTTCAGCACACTGAGCGGTGCATTAAGGACATAAGCCTTCTAAGAAGCAATGAGGACAATCCTCAGTTTACGAACCTAGTCCGCATAATTGCTACTATCAACTTTCAACTAATTTTTTCTCTAGGAACATATCTAAACAGTAGAACTGAAACGCGAGCTACGACATAATTTGCAAAATCCTTTTTGACTATGTTCAGGATAATTAAGTTCATCGTATGAACTCCCACTTAGATAGACATCCCTCTAGTCATCTAAGCGATTACATGATCCGAGTGAACTAGGCCGTGTCCGATTAACACGTGAGACGGACTAGTCAACGTCGGTGAACATCTTCATGTTGATCGTATCTTCTATACGACTCATGCTCGACCTTTCGGTCTCTGTGTTCCGAGGCCATGTCTTCACATGCTAGGCTCGTCAAGTTAACCCTAAGTGTTTTTGCATGTGTAAATCTTGCTTACACCCGTTGTATGTGAACGAAAGGATCTATCACACCCGATTAACACGTGATGCTTCGAAGCGACGAACTGTAGCAACGGTGCACAGTTAGGGGAGAACACATCTTGAAATTTTAATGAGGGATCATCTTATTTACTACCGTCGTACTAAGAAAATAAGATGTATAAATATGATAAACATCATATGCAATCAAATAATAGTGACATGATATGGCCAATATCATATAGCTCCTTTGATCTCCATCTTGGGGCTCCATGATCATCTTGTCACCGGTATGACACCATGATCTCCATCATCATGATCTCCATCATCGTGTCTTCTTGAAGTTGTCTCGTCATCGACATGCAAGTCGTGATTCCCTTGACAAGAACATGATCAATCTCATACATTACATATAACATTCATCACATCCTTTTGGCCATATCACATCACATAGCATACCCTGCAAAAACAAGTTAGATGTCCTCTAATTGTTGTTTGCATGTTTTACGTGGCTGCTATGGGTTTCTAGCAAGAACGTTTCTTACCTACGCAAAACCACAACGTGATATGCCAATTGCTATTTACCCTTCATAAGGACCCTTTTCATCGAATCCGATCCGACTAAAGTGGGAGAGACAGACACCCGCTAGCCACCTTATGCAACTAGTGCATGTCAGTCGGTGGAACCACTCTCACGTAAGAGTACGTGTAAGGTCGGTCTGGGCCGCTTCATCCCATGATGCCGCCGAATCAAGATAAGACTAGTAATGGCAAGCATATTGAACAAAATCGACGCCCACAACTACTTTGTGTTCTACTCGTGCATAAAATCTACGCAATAGACCTAGCTCATGATGCCACTGTTGGGGAACGTAGCATAAATTCAAAATTTTCCTACGTGTCACCAAGATCTATCTATGGAGAGACTAGCAACGAGGGGAAGGAGAGTGCATCTACATACCCTTGTAGATCGCTAAGCGGAAGCGTTCAAGTGAACGGGGTTGATGGAGTCGTACTCGTCGTGATTCAAATCACCGATGATCAAGTGCCGAACGCACGGCACCTCCGCGTTCAACACACGTACGGAACGGAGACGTCTCCCATGCCTTGATCCAGCAAGGAGGAGGGAGAGGTTGATGAAGATCCAGCAGCACGACGGCGTGGTGGTGGATGCAGGGCGTCACAGTAGCAGGGCTTCGCCTATACTACGAGAGAGAGACGTAACGGGGAGAGAGGGAGGCGCCAGGGGCTGGTGTATGAAGCTCCTCCTCTCCCCCACTATATATAGGAGGGCCAAGGGGGGTGGTGCGCCAGCCTAGGAGATCCAATCTCCTAGGTGCGGCTGCCCAAGGGAGGTTTCCCTCCCCCCCAAGGCACCTAGAGGTGCCTTCCACTAGTGGGACTCCTCCCATATGGAAACCCTAGGCGCATGGGCCTATAGGGGCTGGTGCCCTTGGCCCATATAGGCCAAGGCGCACCCCTTACAGCCCATGTGGCCCCCCGGGACAGGTGGCCCCACCCGGTGGGCCCCCGGGACCCTTTCGGTGGTCCCGGTACAATACCGATAACCCCGAAACTTGTCCCGATGGCCGAAACAACACTTCCTATATATAATTCTTTACCTCCGGACCATTCCGGAACTCCTCGTGACGTCCGGGATCTCATCCGGGACTCCGAACAATATTCGGGTTACTGCATACACATATATCTTCATAACCCTAGCGTCACCGAACCTTAAGTGTGTAGACCCTACGGGTTCGGGAGACATGCAGACATGACCGAGACGTTCTCCGGTCAATAACCAACAGAGGGATCTGGATACCCATGATGGCTCCCACATGTTCCATGATGATCTCATCGGATGAACCACGATGTCAAGGACTTAATCAATCCCGTATACAATTCCCTTTGTCTAGCGGTATTGTACTTGCCCGAGATTCGATCGTCGGTATCCCTATACCTTGTTCAATCTCGTTACCGGCAAGTCTCTTTACTCGTTCCGTAACACATCATCCCGTGATCAACTCCTTGGTCACATTGCGCATATGATGATGTCTTACCGAGTGGGCCCAGAGATACCTCTCCGTTTACACTGAGTGACAAATCCCAGTCTCGATTCGTGCCAACCCAACAGACACTTTCAGAGATACCTGTAGTGCACCTTTATAGTCACCCAGTTACGTTGTGACGTTTGATACACCCAAAGCATTCCTACGGTATCCGGGAGTTGCACAATCTCATGGTCTAAGGAAATGATACTTGACATTAGAAAAGCTTTAGCATACGAACTACACGATCTTTGTGCTAGGCTTAGGATTGGGTCTTGTCCATCACATCATTCTCCTAATGATGTGATCCCGTTATCAACGACATCCAATGTCCATGGTTAGGAAACCGTAACCATCTATTGATCAACGAGCTAGTCAACTAGAGGCTCACTAGGGACATGGTGTTGTCTATGTATCCACACATGTATCTGAGTTTCCTATCAATACAATTATAGCATGGATAATAAACGATTATCATGAACAAGGAAATATAATAATAACTAATTTATTATTGCCTCTAGGGCATATTTCCAACACGTCCCCTATGCTTAAGACATAGGCTCTACAGTATGCTATGCTGTGTACCGCACCTGAAGTGTGCCTTGCCATGAGTCAGTCAAGGGGTACAAGAGTGATCCAAGAATGGATCACAGTACAGCGGCCAAAGTTATCCTTAGTAACTAGTGGACTAAGGAATTTTTCTCAATTATGGAGGTGGTAAAAGAGTTCGTCGTAAAGGGTTACGTCGATGCAAGCTTAACACCTATCCGGATAGCTCTGAGTAGAGATACCGGATGCATATAATGGAGCAACAATTTAGAATAGCTCCAAGCAGAACAGTTATTTGGATTAGCTCCAAATGGAACGTGGTAGCTACATCTAGGAGATGACATAGAGATTTGTAAAGCACACACGGATCTGAAAGGTTCAGACCCGTTGACTAAAACCTCTCTCACAAGCAACATGATCAAACCTAAAACTCATTGAGTGTTAATCACATAGTGATGTGAACTAGACTACTGACTCTAGTAAACTCTTGAGTGTTAGTCACATGGCGATGTGACCTGTGAGTGTTAATCACATGGCGATGTGAACTAGATTATTGACTCTAGTGCAAGTGGGAGACTGTTGGAAATATGCCCTAGAGGCAATAATAAATTGATTATTATTATATTTCCTTGTTCATGATAATCGTTTATTATCCATGCTATAATTGTATTGATAGGAAACTCAGATACATGTGTGGATACATAGACAACACCATGTCCCTAGTGAGCCTCTAGTTGACTAGCTCGTTGATCAATAGATGGTTACGGTTTCCTGACCATGGACATTGAATGTCATTGATAATGGGATCACATCATTAGGAGAATGATGTGATGGACAAGACCCAATCCTAAGCATAGCACTAGATCGTGTAGTTCGTATGCTAAAGCTTTTCTAATGTCAAGTATCATTTCCTTAGACCATGAGATTGTGCAACTCCCGGATACCGTAGGAGTGCTTTGGGTGTATCAAACGTCACAACGTAACTGGGTGACTATAAAGGTGCATTACAGGTATCTCCGAAAGTGTCTGTTGGGTTGGCACGAATCGAGACTGGGATTTGTCACTCCGTGTAAGCGGAGAGGTATCTCTGGGCCCACTCGGTAGGACATCATCATATGCGCAATGTGACCAAGGAGTTGATCACGGGATGATGTGTTACGGAACGAGTAAAGAGACTTGCCGGTAACGAGATTGAACTGGGTATTGGATACCGACGATCGAATCTCGGGCAAGTAACATACCGCTAGACAAAGGGAATTGTATACGGGATTGATTAAGTCCTTGACATCGTGGTTCATCCGATGAGATCATCGTGGAACATGTGGGAGCCATCATGGGTATCCAGATCCCGCTGTTGGTTATTGACCGGAGAACGTCTCGATCATGTCTGCATGTCTCCCGAACCCGTAGGGTCTACACACTTAAGGTTCGGTGACGCTAGGGTTATGGAGATATTAGTATGCGGTAACCCGAATGTTGTTCGGAGTCCCGAATGAGATCCCGGACGTCACGAGGAGTTCCGGAATGGTCCGGAGGTAAAGAATTATATATAGGAAGTGCTGTTTCGGCCATCGGGACAAGTTTCGGGGTCATCGGTATTGTACCGGGACCACCGGAAGGGTCCCGGGGGTCCACCGGGTGGGGCCACCTACCCCGGGGGGCCACATGGGCTGTAGGGGTTGTGCCTTGGCCTATATGGGCCAAGGGCACCAGCCCCAAGAGGCCCATGCGCCAAGAGATGGGAAAAAGGGGAGAGTCCTAAAAGGGGAAGGCACCTCCGAGGTGCCTTGGGGAGGATGGACTCCTCCCCACCCTTGGCCGCACCCTTCCTTGGAGGAAGGGGCAAGGGCTGCGCCTCCCCCTCTCCCTTGGCCCTATATATAGTGGGGGAAAAGGTGGAGCAAACCAATCTAAGGCCTGGCGCCTCCCTCTCCCTCCCGTGACACATCTTCCTCCTCCCGCAGCGCTTAGCGAAGCCCTGTTGGAATCCCGCTACTTCCACCACGCCGTCGTGCTGCTGGATCTCCATCAACCTCTCCCTTCTCCTTGCTGGATCAAGGCATGGGAGACGTCATCGGGCTGTACGTGTGTTGAACGCGGAGGTGCCGTGCGTTCGGCACTTGACCATCGGTGATTTGAATCACGACGAGTACGACTCCATCAACCCCGTTCACTTGAACGCTTCCGCTTAGCGATCTACAAGGGTATGTAGATGCACTCTCCTTCCCCTCATTGCTAGTCTCTCCATAGATAGATCTTGGTGACACGTAGGAAAATTTTGAATTTATGCTACGTTCCCCAACACCCCCACCAAGGCCCAAGGCTCAGGAAAGAGGGGAAGGGGGCAAACCCTAGGGCAGATGGGCCCTAAGGCCCACCCTGGTGCGCCTCCCTCTCCCCCTCCACCTGGCCGCACCCTAGATGGGTTTTTGGGGGCTGCCGCCACCCCTAGGGAGGGAACCCTAGATGGGGGCGCAGCCCCTCCCCTTCCCCTATATATACTTGAGGTTATGAGGGTTGCAAGATATATGATTTGATCTCTCCCTGGCGCAGCCCTACCTCTCTCCTCCTCGTCTCTTGCGGTGCTTGGCGAAGCCCTGCTGGAGTACCACGCTCCTCCACCACCACCACGCCGTTGTGCTGCTGCTGGATGGAGTCTTCCTCAACCTCTCCCTCTCTCCTTGCTGGATCAAGGCATGGGAGACGTCACCGGGCTGTACGTGTGTTGAACACGGAGGTGCCGTCCGTTTGGCACTAGGATCATCGGTGATTTGGATCACAACGAGTACGACTCCATCAACCCCGTTCTCTTGAACGCTTCCGCTTAGCGATCTACAAGGGTATGTAGATGCACTCTCCTTCCCCTCGTTGCTGGTTTCTCCATAGATAGATCTTGGTGACACGTAGGAAAAATTTGAATTTCTGCTACGTTCCCCATCAGATTTCCTAAAGTGTGATGTGCTGCTCAATAACAATTGTGAGGTGTTCAACAGGTACATCCTGGAGGCTAGGGAGATGCCAATTATAAGCATGTGTCAGAGGATCAAGGGCCAAAACATGGGAAGGAATTATGGAAAACAACAAGAGGTCTTGAAGTGGCATGGTACTATTTGTCCAAAGATAAGAAAGAAATTGGATAAGAATATTGAATTTGCAAGAACTTGTCATGCTGCACCAGCTGGAAAAGGGTTGTTTGTAGTCAATGATAGAGGTATGGACTTCAGTGTGGACACAAGAATGGAGAAGTGTAGCTGCAAAAGATGGGATTTGTCAGGTATCCCATGTTCTCATGGAGTCTCTGCTCTTAGATATGACAAAATACCACCAGAATCAAGGGTGAACTCTTGTTACTCTATTGAGACTTATTGCAAGGTATATGAGCACATTATCATGCCATGCAATGATGTGAGTGAGTGGGCTAATATGAATGGCAGAAAAATCATACCACCACCACTTCAGAAAAAGAAAGGAAGACGGGCAAGGAATAGGAGACAACAACCAGAAGAGAAGCAGGGAAAGAGAGGTGTGAAGATCAATAAGGCAGGTGCAGTCATCCATTGTGGATATTGTGGAGGTGCTGGTCATAACATAAATGGTTGCTTGGACTGGAAGTTAGGGTTGAAGCCTAAGAAAAAAACAAGAAGCCATAGAGTTCGAGCTGAGCCAGATGTGTCATCTTCAGATGAAGAAACAATAGGCCTTACTCAGGTAAATCTTGAGATCAAGAAACAATAAATCTGTTACTCATAGAACATCATTTAATGCACCAATAATCTTTCTGCATTATTACTTTCCAGGAAATTAATCTTCAGACAGCTGGTGTTCTTAACCATGAACAACCTTTGTATCATTCAGAGATGCTAGCTACTTTAACACAGGAAGTAAGTTTAAAAACTGCTTGCACGTACTCTTTTTGCGCAAACTCTGTTTACACACAACATGTATTGATTCTGAGTTAAAACAATTGTTAACTAATGCAGAGGGAATCAAGGCAGAGAGAGGAAGTTGTGCATGGCCCACTACCTAAGAATGCTTTCATACAGCAGCAAGCCCTCTCACAACCTCCAATTCAACCTACTACAGCAACAAAAACTGGTGATGTGCACAGGAAGAGAGAGGTTGTTGCACTTGCCAGACTTAGAGCAGCAGCCGAGAGAAGAGAGATAGCAGATCAGGCCAAGTTTGATGCAGCCATTGCGAAGTTAAAAGAAGAAGAGGACAAAATCAAGTTGTCTGCTCAGAAGAAGAAAGATGACCTACTAGCAAAGAAACATGTTGCAGAGGAGAAAAAGAAGGCTGCACTTGAAGAAAAAAGAATTGCTGCAGAAGAGAGGAGGAAAGCTAGTGAGGAAAAGAAAAAAAGGCCCTAGAGGATAAACTGGCCATGGCAGACAAAAGGAGAGAAGCTATGGAGAAAAGGAAAAAAGAAGCAGAAGAGGCAAAAAGAATTGAGGCGGAAGAAAGACAAAGAATTGTTGAAGAGAAAAAAAGAGTTTGCAAGACTAAATTTGATGCAGAAGAGGCATTGTTTCTTATAAATCAAGAAGATGAGATTGATAGGCAGCAATCATTTCTGCAAACACAGGAGATAGCAAGGCAAAGAGCTTGGGAGCAGCAGACTGTCCAGCAGGAAGCTACAAGAGTGCAGGCAGCTTTGCAGGATGCAGATAAGAGGAAGGCACAACAAGATAGAGAAGCAATGGTGGAGGAGCAGAGGATGAATGCATGTCAGTCCAAAACTACAACAATGAAGAGAACTGGAGCAAACTCTAGTCAAAACAGGAGAACATTTAAAAAACCAAGAAAAGTTAGCATGTTTGATGAACTTAGGGGCGGTTGAAAATTAACGAAAAGTGGAGGTTTCATTTTGTGTTCTGTTTGTGATCAGATGTAGAACGTGTTAATGAACATGTTCTGCTCGTGATCATGCTCCAGATCCTGTTGGATAGCTTTTGTAATATGCTTTCTTTTGTAGTATGTAAACTGGCAGTAAGACTTGTTATATGCTCCAGAATATAATGGATAGCTTTTGTAATATGCAAACTGGATGTCAGACTTCTTATATGATTACTTCTGTAGTATGTAAACTGGTTGTTGTTATATGCTCTCTTCTGTAATATGTAAACTGGGTGCTGTTATTTGGAGATATGACAAATGAGGTGCTTGGAAGGATTAATGCCATAACTGTATGTATAGATACAAATAAGGATTGCATATTTAGGAGCGGCATTTTCATAATGATAGAAGTGACAGTGAGCTCCATTTTCATAATGATCAAAAACTTCCAACATAGCATGAGATCCATACATAGATAGTCTGTCAAGCACTGAATATTACATACCAAATTCACAAAAGAGGCACCCACATAATATATAACTCAGTGACATACATAATACTACAGCAGTTCACAAACTACATAGATTGAATACTACAGATACTCCAACTAGTTAGATAGATAGATAGCTCAATCCTCATTGCCATCGACTTTGCCAAGCACAGTGCTGAATTTGTGCGTCCGTGTCAGGTCTTCCCCTTCGTTCGGAAGCCATGCATCCGGCAGGTCTTCGGCGAGTAGAGGACCACGATCAGTCACCTCCTTGATGTGACAGATGACACGATACACCAGCGTCTTCTTCTTCCTCGGCGACGACGGCCCGTAAGACGACACCATTTCCATCGCCACAAACTCTTCAACTGATTGCGGAGGAGGATCTGTACAGAGCGCAAGCTTAGGCTCGACAATCTCCACGTCCAGCATCTTGCCCACTTTCGACGGGTCACGAAGCCATGCGATTACCTCAAGCTCGCGCCTGTTCTTTGGTCGTATGATCTCTATCAGGTCGCCGCCTAAATCCTTTAGAACACTTTTCACTGACTGCATTGACCAAGCCTGATCTGGGAGCCCTTCCAAACTGAGCTTCGTTTTGTACTCCAGAGCATCCGGGGTGGCGCGAATCTCTCTTACCCAGTGCTGAAACTGGATCCACCGGCGGCAACACTTGAACTTCATCGACGATTGCAGCACCATCGTGCACTTTTCCTCCGTTGAGAACAACAGCCATAGGTCATGCGGGGGGCAAGCGACCTCAATGCTCACCTCCGACTGCAGCACACCGCAACGGGCCTCGATGGCCGCCAGCAGATCAGCCGGCGTCACTGCCTCCTCGCCGTCTCCTACCACCGTGGCCAGCAGAACCAAATTGCCATACCGACCCTCAAACGCATCTATAGATGGCGTCCGGGCCAGCATGACACGGCTCCTCTCCGGACGGAGACACGGCTCGCCCCGACGCCATACCTCCTGTGGATAAGCCCTCTCCAGCAAGCTGCGCCCGGATCCATCACCGGCGACGACCGCCGCCGTCGCGCTGCTGCCGTCTTCGCTCTCAACGTCGACATAAATGGTGGTGGAGGTCACGCTAGCCCCGCCCATCGCCGCAGGAGAAGCTAGGGATTGCAGGTGGATAGTTTGGGAGATTGGGGATTTTTTCACCGACGAAGCGGCTCGGCGTCTTATCCACTCCAAGCGTACTGACGGGTGGGCTCCGCGCTGACTGGTGGGCTCCCTTTTGACGAGCAGGCCAGGCGCTGACGTGTCATACGGGCGTATCCTGTGTACGCACGCGACGTGTAGACGCAGGACTGGCCGTCCAACATCCAGGACCATATTGGGGACGTATTTCCCCGTATCAGGACCGTAGTGGATCAGTTCTCAACTTCCGGGACCGAGTTGGACATCGCCGGCAACTTCCAGGATGATACGTGCAATTATCTCTAAAATAGTGGTGTGGTGGCTTCAGGTTGCATAAAGAAGGCAACCAAAAGAGAAGCACCTCCAGACCAGCCTCACGTCAACAGCAAAAACAGTCGACAGGAAACACCAAAAGCAACAAAGAATAGTTTTGAGGCAACAATACAGATACTCTCAAGCGACACACGATTTTGAGACCATGCATTGTTCATAAGAAAAATATATACTCTCTTCGATCCAAATTAATTGTTGCAGCTTTAGTACAACTTTAGTACAAAAGTTGTACTAGAGAGTTGCGACAATTAGTATGGGTCGGAGGGAGTACTATATATCACTGACATATGTAAGTATAATACATCAAACTGGTCTTGATGTTCATCTGGATCAATGTAGAACAACAACTAGAGTTACCAGCATACTGAAGTACCCACAGATACTTCAATACACACAAAGAATTTCTAAGTACAATCAGCTCATGATGCAGTTACTCTTTGCGCCTAGCCTGCTACTTCTTGTCAGAGTTACAGCAGTTGCTGGGACCTGCTCCCTTAGCGTAGGTGATTGTAGCTGTTGAACATTCTGCTCTGTGAAGTCTTCTCTTTCACCGCAGACTTCGGAGCCTCGGAAAACACGTTCCAGAAGCGCAGGGTCTCGTCTGCTGCAGCAGATGCCACCGTGCAACCATCAGGGCTCTGCAAAGGTTCAACAAAAGACAACCATAAGCCATCTGTGGTGCACACAGTATGTGTTTCAAATTTAGCTACAAAGCATAGGGAGCGAGCAAAGGTTACCTGAGCCATGAAGAGGACACGGGAAGTATGGCCATTGAGCTCGGCCATCTTGGCCATCGACGGGTACTTCCACAACGTTAGCTGGTTCTGAGTGAATCCATGCGAGCTCAGCAGCTCTCTGTCATTCTTGTTCCATAGCAGTGCGCAGACTTGTGACCCGGTGTCGACTGAGTTGAGGCATGCGCCAGTGTGTGTGTTCCAGAACTTGATGCATCGGTCATTTGCGCCGCCACCCGACGCCAGCAGGTTGCTCTGGAATGGGCACCATGCGAGCGCCTTCACCGCAGCCGAGTGGTCTTCCATCCTGTGCAGCCATTGGGTGCGGCCTGCAGATTGTGCAGAGGATGCCATGGACACATCCCATATGTGGAGGAGGTTGTCGTTTCCACCGCTGGCTAGCTGCCGCCCTGATCCAGACCACTTGAGTCCACACACCTCCTGCGAGTGCCCGCGGTATGTCTGCACAGCATGGTCCCTAATCCTCACATCATTGTTCACGATCTTGCCGTCCATACCACCAGCGGTCAGGATGCTCTTGTTCCATGCCAGTGATCCGACTCTCGACTCATGCACACCTTGCAGTGTCCTCAGCTGCAGAATGAATCATGATCAGCAACTAAAAAGCACAAATAATAATGCTGCTAACAGAGAATTATAACAGGAGAGAGAGGCCAAGAAGTACCAACCAGTCGGTTTGAGCTGGAATCCCAGATCTGGACAGCAGAGGAGTTGAGGCCAATAGCAATGTTCTGGCCATCAGGAGCCCAGCTAACACTAGTGACAGGGCCATCATCCTCATCAACGGTAACAAGCTCGGACGTAGACCCACTTGCGGCGTCCCAGAGGTACACCGTGTTGCCCAGTGCAATGGACAGCACATTGGCGCTTCCCCAGTCCAGCAGGTTGAGGTAGTAATCGTCAACGAGGTCTGGCGCATCCAGAGTCCTATCTGCGGACTGCATCAGGTTTCCAATGCACATCAAGTCAGTAATCATCATCACAATCACCACTACAACTGCAACACCAATGAGAGCAGTACCACAAACTAAGCGTGCCGTACCTGAGGGATGTATCGACGCTTCTTCGCCGGTCTGGCCTGGACGGAGGCCACGTCGGCACGGAGCTCCGTGAGGATGCTGTTGTCAGGCTCCGGCGGCTTGTTGCGGAAGGCGAGGATCCTGGTGCGGTTGTTGAGCAGCTTCTCGGCCAGCAGCTTCCGGTACGCCTCCTTGGCCGGCGACGGCGTCGCCCCGTTCTTCCTGTCCTTCCTCGGCTCCGTCAGCAGGTAGTGCGCCATGTCCATGTCCATCGCCGACCTGTCGGGGATGAACCTGTCGCCCTGCCAGACAAACAAACAGGCAGATTCACACCCGTTCAGTCATTCCGTCGAACAAGTGGCGCGCACGCACAGGACAACAGGCGAAAGGGGGAAACGGGATCGATCGGGGACTCACATAGCACTTGACGGCAGGGTTGCGGGGCGTGGAGCAGAGGGACGGCATGTAGGGCCTGGGCCTGGAGCCGGGCTCCTGGAGCGGCGGCATGGAGGGCATCGAGATCGAGCCGGCCTCCCGGAGCGGCGGCCGCGCGCCCCGCCTGCCGCTCTTCTCCGGCGACATCATGTCGGAACCTGCGTCCATGGATCAGAACAAACAAGAAACGGCGGTAGTACTGATGCGAGCAAGATTAGTAGGGCGCACAGAGCAGTGCAATTCGAGCCGGGGATCAGCACGGAAGTAGCCCTAAATCGAGCAACGGATTCGCAGGCAGACGAGCATATATAGAAATAAACCAAATCAAACTCGGTGAAGGCCCCTCACGCGGAGAGGAATTTTTCTACCAAAAGAAGGAACACGGCGAGATTAGCAGCGCGCGGACGAGGACCAAGAAACGAGATCGCAATCAGTAACCAAGAAAAGAAACGAGCTTTGAGCGCGAGGAGGAGGAGGAGGGTCCTGCGGAGCTCCGAGCGCGGTCGAGGCGGCGGGCGTTTCCCCCCGGGCGAGCGAGCGCGCGCGCGGCGGATTCGCTGGCTCGCGGGGACGGGGGAGGGCGGCGGGTTGATCTGGCGGTGCGGCGGAGTTGGTTCTGTGCGGGGCGGGGCGGGGGAGTTCTTGGAGGATCCGTGGGGTGGAAATAGTGGTATGGGGGGAGGCAAAGATGGAAGGGTGTAAATGATATAGCCGTTGGGGGAACTGGCACGGGCAGCCGCGTAGCGTAGGGGCGCACCGCAAATCAGCGGACGCCACGTGTGCCGTATTACTCGTTCTCCCGTGTGGGATTCCATACGAGCAATTGTCTCGCGGAATTCGGTTGTTTGCTTCGAATTCGAAATCGATTTTCCTTTCTCAAATCTCGTGACAGAATTTTATTATTTTCTTGCAAATTTCATGCAAAATCTCGGTTTTCGATTTGTGGTGTGTTCGTTAGGCGGATAGAAACGCGTGACTACTTCTGGCGGAGAGGTGTACAAGTCTGTCACACGGCAAAGTTCATGTGAAGTTCTTTTTTTTTCAGAAATCTTATTTGGCTGACGTTCGTTGGGAGAGCATGGCATTTCAAATGTTTTTGCTAGCGGTTTTAGTTGTACCGGAGGTGGCTGTTTTCTCGGAGCGACGTGGGATTTTTGGGGAGGAGGACTATGTCGCTCTGAAGGAACCGTCACCACATACACACCTAAAACTGCTGTGAAAACGTTTGCAAATGTCACCCCCTCACAGCGAACGCCGGCCAGATAAGAGGGTCCTTTCTTTTTTGGCAAAATATCCGGTATTTTGGAGGTAAATAGAGCCGGTCACACGGCCAAATTCCAATAGAATGGCATCCAAGACATGGCAAAGGCATGTACGTATTCAGAGTTTCAGACGGCTGAGCTGACACATGAAATTCTCTCTCTAGTTTCATCACAGGAAACTCACCATGGTTTGTTTTTTAACCTATATAAATCGCAAGAAAAGTACAACGGCATACAGTTATGGTTCTCATCAAGACATGGATACCACACAATTCGACTCTCTACTTCTAGCCTAGTCTAGTACAAGATACACTACTCGGTTTCTCAGAGAACTCTGAGGCAAACATCAACACCAAAAAGAAAACATAGGGCCTTGCACTCGCCCTTTTCGCCCGATTTACTTCTGTAGTCGTTCTCAACCTCAACCACGATCCCAATGAGATAAACACATGATCAGAGGGTTCATCACAACAGGCAACCTTTGAAGGCCTTCCTTAGCGCCGCTTCGTCCAGATTCCTGCCGATAAACACGAGCTTGCTGATCCTCTTCTCATCATCCTCCCACGGCTTCGCTGGGCAACCTTCCAACATAGAGTGCACGCCCTGCAATTTTGACTAGGAGTTAGCAGCAGGATGACATATATTAGAACGGGCGAAACTGCAGAGGCACCGGAACAAAAGCTTTTATGCGGCAACAAAAGGATGATCAAAAGCTTAGAACAACACGTAGCTCTGATCACACGGATCGACTTCGTTCAAGCAAAGGGATAGCATAGCAGAAGATGATAATAAACTGGTTTCTTTGCAGAGGAAAGGTTTGGCCGGCTAACCTGAAACACGAAGCGTCCAGTTGACTCGTTGACGGATATAACACCCTTTAATCTGTACAGGTCTTCGCCTTTCTCATCAACCAGTCTCTCCAGCCAATCGTTAACCTTGAAAAGACATTGCACGTCAGTGATAAACTAGTTCATTTGCTGAGGAAGAGTTTGGTGGTAAAAGGAAGAACCACATTTCAAGCAAATCTTAACTACATTTGTTTACCTCATCCAGATCAAGTAGTCCCTCCGAAACAATACTTACACTAGTAACAGCTGCATCATGGACATGGTCATGATGGTGTCCTACAAGTCAGCAGAGTAAACTGAATGTACTGAGAAAAGGAGAGAGTTGAATAAAAATGAATGCACACAGAAAATATCGAGTAAGTTGCAAGTCTGGGTATCATCTCAATTATTGAGAATTTATCTGTCTCCTTCAGAAATTTTGATAAAAGGTAGAAAGCCAAATGGAAGCCACAAAATGTTGTCATGATCCCTAGATATAAAAGTAAGCATGTCTCTAATATGGTGGGACTAAGAACACATGGATACCGGAGCCTGAACATTACCATGCTCATGTCCCAAGTGGCAATGAGCTGTCTCTTTGTTTTCATTCAATTGGACTGCAGCCTCAATCCTGCAGATATATTATCTCAATTAGAGAAACAAAATATGGCATCTGACTCCCAGGATTACAGCCCAACATTCTTTAACAGATAAGAAAATAAAGATACTAACCTATCAAGGTCATAACCCCCAATTCCTAGCACAAAATCCATGTCGACATCACCAAACTTTGCATTTCTCATTTGTGCCATCCCATTTATGAGCTGCAACGAGAAACTTTTCAGTTTGGGCAAAAAATAATAAGTTTGCACTTGATTAAAAAAAACTCTGTTTTCTGAAGGCATTTTACCAACCCTACCTTGATCTTGTTGGTTAAAACCTCCAGTTCTGCATCATCAACCAAATCAGTCTGCATTCATAGCAATTATGCAGCATTAGAAAAGCAAGAAGCACTTTTATGATGTATTCTTGAAGAAGAAAATGCAAAAAAAAGACGTGCTTAAATAACACTTTTTGTTTGCATCAGATCCTTTTACATAGTTCTATCGACTGACTAAATACCTTGTTCAGTATAATCCGGTCTGCGTAAGCAACTTGTTCTACTGCCTCATTCACAACCCACCTTGCTTTCACTTCATTCAAGTGTTTCATCGCATGCTTACAATCAACCAAAGTAACCACACCATCAAGTTTCACATATTTCGAGACCAATTCATCAGAACAAAATGTCTCAATAACAGGACCAGGCTTTGCAAGACCTAGACAGTGACATTAGTTCTGTCAGACACAAGAACTTCGACACATCTTTAGACTAAAAAATGATAACCATATATTGGTAGTCTGGTAGATTTTGAGCCAATGAGATTTACCCGTTGTCTCAATGACGATATGATCAAACTTGTCGCCCTTTTGCTTCACCAACTTGAGAAGCATCTTTACAAGATCCCCTCGGACAGTGCAGCACAAGCAGCCATTATTCACCATCACAATGTCTTCAGCGACGGATGAATGGTTAGCTACAAGTGAGCTATCGATATCCACCTCACCAAACTGCACAGTAAAGGACAATACGGCTTATTCTAGCACAACCGAGTCTTGGCATGTTAAATGGGGCTAATTTGGTGCAGTATTGATCCATTACAAAACATTATGTTAAACAATGTTAACTGGGCATAATAGAGTGCTACAAGAAACAAGGATCTTCAGTTACCTCATTCTCAATGACAGCAATCCTCTTCCCATGCTGTGATGTTAGAATGTGATTCAGGAGGGTTGTCTGCCAAAGAGAGATTGGAAACAATTAGCCAACCTTAATAAACAAGCATCAGTCCTATACAGATTATTATAGCACCATGGCACTACGGCAGTGAGCACATTCATGGGTTTAAATCCACGCCGGCTGTACTGTTTTAGTGATACAGCGTCAGTTTCTCAGATCTGAATAAATATTAACATCGGCTGCGCCACGAGTGGACATCCGGATCTTACATTGGTCGAGCAGAAAAGAATATGCAGTGAGTTCAGAGTTCAGACTAGTCGGGCTTCTATAGCCTACCGCTCCAACTAGTAAGACTGACTTTACAAGGGGAAAGGTGAGTAAGCGAGGCGGACCTTGCCGGAGCCGAGGAAGCCGGTGATGACGGTAGCGGGGACGCGGTTGTCCAGCGCCTGCGCGTCGAAGGCAGCGTCGGAGAGGTGCCGCGGGAAGACGGCGGGCGGCGGCCGCGGGAGGAGGCTTCTGAAGCACCTGGAGAAGGAATGGAGAGGGCGCTGGAGAAGAGAGGAGGAGGAGGCCGCGGCCCTGGTCGCCCTGGGGAGCAGCAGCCGTGCAGCCGCAGCCGCAGCCGCCATACCTGAGCTCCCGGGTGAACTTGGCGGCCGCCGTGGGCTTTTCTGGGGTTTCGACGTTTCGTCGAGACGTCGACTAGAGCAGGGCTATAGGCATCTTTGCCACACTTTTTAAACCTCTTGTATTTTTCATAAAAAACTGTTCTTTTAAAGTAAATAGCCACTCTCTGGATTTTTTTTTCTAGCACTCTGACTCCTTATTTATTTATTTACTTATTTATTTTACAGATCACCCAAAAAGCATCTCATTTAATTTGTACTCCCTCCGTCTCATAATATAAGAGCGTTTTTTACTCTTCCCTCCGTTCCATAATATAAGAGTGTTTTGGGACAGAAGGAGTAAGTTTGAAGAAAATCGAATCGTGGTGTATATGTTATGAACACATCTTGAGTGTGGCACCAAGCCAACCTCCTCATGTGCCCTTCGATTTCTCCCGCCGCCACCAACTTGCCAAGCTTCTGCCACCACCTCTCAAACACCTCTGATGGACTAAGCTCGATCGCTACCCTGCCAACATTGCAATCCATCTCCATGCCGTTTCCGGCACCTTTGTGAGTCCTAGTGGCACAACCAACCACGACCATGAGCCTTAGCTGAGAGCCTTGATGGCGAGACCCTTGTTTTGTATTGAGTTGTTACATTTTACTTGTTTCTTTTTTTTTGCGGGTGACATTTTACTCGTTTCAGAGTTGTTGTATATATATGGTGCACATCTGCTGTAGAGTTGTGTTGTGTTATCTATTGTTCTGACCTACATGGCATGCATGCTGCGTTATGGATATAACGTGCACAATATGTGGATGAGTTTGGAATCTTTAATATGCATTTGTTAGTTTTTTTTTTGCATGGTACCATGGTATGCATTCTTTAGTCGAATGTCTAGATTTGCATATCGTCGATCCAGGGTCCCGACAACTTTCATAATATATTTTTTACCAAGTAGGTATGTTTCTAAACCGTACGCTTTCATATTGTAGGTAGTGATTACCTAGGGTCCCTCCCAGGATTCGGCGGATGGCCCGAGGTGAGAATCCGACACAATTCTAGTGGCTCTCAGCAGGAAAAAGGACCAGACTAGAGGTCATAACTTTGGCGTCGGGGCAATGCTAACCGGAACAACCACTATCTCAAGCTAACGAAAGAGGAAGCACACCAGCAAAGGAAAAATCGGATAGAGTCAATGCCTTAGTCCAAGCCAAATTTGACGCACTATACCCTATAATGCTTGAGAAGATTAAACTTGGCATTCTAGGAGTGACACAATCGACAAATAATAGTACCCAGTTGGTGTCACAGACGACGATCATATCCTAAAAAGAGCAGCAACTCCTTAGTCTCTAATTTCAAGTGGATGACCTCAAAATAATCTAGAAAGAGCAGCAACTCCTTAGTCTTTAATTTCAAATGGAGGACCTCAAAATAATTAAGCGTTGATGGGTCAACAAATTGCATTTTTAGGTATCTAGCTAACGCACTTCTACATGCTTCGTAGGAACAGATTTCTTGCACTCTCCTCACCCTAGTAGGCAGCGAGAAGAAGGCGATTGCAAGGGACCGACTCCTTTCAGGGCGGATCATGCACATCTGCGAGTTAGTAACAGGCATGGTGAAGGCCACTTTGGTTAGAGTTCTCCCAGGCCACGGGTACCTGATTTTTGTCTCAAACACCGTTCAAGAGGACGAGGAACTGTGGGCTAGCTAGAAGATTGCATGACGTGTTTCCTCAAGTGGATGGCGAAGGATGTTCCGCTTGGGGACCATGGCTCGCCAAAATGGAACACCGCCTTAACATGCCGGCCTAGTAGGACCACTAGTACGATCTCCTTTGGTTCTTTGTCGACCCGTATCTGATCAGGATGTGTCGGATGAGGGCGTGGAGCATGACATGCATGAAGATATCTAGAGTCTTTATGATGATGAAGAAGCTCTCATTTTTGCTGACAACTCGCTAGTTGAGGATATGCCGCCAATCTAGTCCAAGACGCAACCATGCAAGAAACCAAAGTTTACTCCAAATACACTCCTTGATATGACAAAATCCATGATGTCTTGTCCAGCCTATTGCATGGAACCGATTAAAAATAGGAGATGGCAGACGAACGTGGAAGTGAAGAGCAAGAAAAGTTTACCATCACCCGTTCAAATGATAAAGCATTGTGTTAGAAGGATTCGACAAAGAAGTCCTTATATAAAGAATGTGTTGAACAACCACTTCCTGTTATATCCGGAGTGAACTAATGGTACTGTGGGATGTGTACAAAACCCACCGGGCTGTGATGAAGATTCTGCATGACAACATCAAACAATTGGAGTAGTCAATCGTAAGTTTGGAGGCATTGTCAATCCAACACATTACACTATGAAGGTGCCAAAGGGCTATGGTTATTATGAAGAGTTCCTCGTGAACAAAGTAAATTTGGATTTCTTCTATTTTTTCAACTTCTGTTTACTCGATTTTTGCCTGATCATACTATGGATACTTTATCAAGCCAGAGAGGCCAAACGCATGAAGATTAGGAATGTCGCAATAGCTGAAACTTTTTCCATGCACCAGAAAAACCTTCTCAACTATAATGTCCATGAAGGAACACCTTTTTGCGTTCATGCAAACTACAAAGGACAAGGATTACTTACTCGTGCCCTTCCGACCCGAGTAAGTGATTGTCTGCTTTATTTTTTTTGTAGTTTTTCCATTATGCTTTGACGTGTCAAACTTCCAAACTTGGTCATATTTGCAATATGTTCACTTGTTTGCACAAGGATAACTTGGTTCTCTTAGTGCTACAGCCAAAGAGGTCCCATTCTTACTTCAAGGACTCCCCGAAGAGCCTGGACAAAGATTGGACGCTCCTGAAGGATCTTCTGGATGAATGTCTTCTCGACCATAGTAAGACCAAGGGCACACCGTGTGAATGTACCACAGAATAGTCGAAAATGCTTCCAGCACAACGCTCTCTTATTTATATTTTCCTAGAGAGGGGTTCATCTACATCATGCAACACTCTCACTCTAATAAACTCATTACGGATCCTGCCAGTTCTATCAGATCTACATCTAACACTTCTCCTAGCAAGGCACCAAGCTTCCCCCACCTCTCTCGTGAGAGATCGGGCACCATCACTGTCGGTGTCAAAACCGGCGGATCTCGGGTAGGGGGTCCCGAACTGTGCGTCTAGGTCGGATGGTAACAGGAGGCAAGGAACACGATGTTTTACCCAGGTTCGGGCCCTCTTGATGGAGGTAAAACCCTACGTCCTGCTTGATTAGTATTGATGATATGGGTAGTACAAGAGTAGATCTACCATGAGATCAAGGAGGCTAAACCCTAGAAGCTAGCCTATGGTATGATTGTTGTATGATAAATTTGTCCTACGGACTAAAACCCTCCGGTTTATATAGACACCGGAGAGGGTTAGGGTTACACAAAGTCAGTTACAATGGTAGGAGATCTTGAATATCCGCATCGCCAAGCTTGCCTTCCACGCCAAGGAAAGTCCCATCCGGACACGTGACGAAGTCTTCAGTCTTGTGTCTTCATAGTCCTGGAGTCCGGCTGAAGGTATAGTCCGGCTACCCGAACACCCCCTAATCCAGGACTCCCTCAGTAGCCCCTGAACCAGGCTTCAATGACGACGAGTCCGGCGCGTAGATTGTTTTCGGCATTGCAAGGCGGGTTCCTCCTCCAAATTCTTCATAAAAGTTTGTAAACACCAAGAGTAGTGTCCGGCTCTGCAAAATAAGTTTCCACGTATTGCCACAGAGAGAATAATATTAACACAAATCTAATCTGCTGACGTATTCCGCAGCGTGACATCATACTACGGCCAAGCCTTTATTCGAATCGTTTTCACTTTTCCACCTCAGCGTGTTTTGCGAGGCGGTTTCCTTGGCACGTCTTGTCAAAGCAGAGATCGTGTCCCCTTTATTTACGGGATTCTCATCAATACGGACGTGGGTAACCCAACCGCGCCATTTATCACGGTGCTTGGCAGGCAAGCGAGTTTTACTAGGCTGGTGGGGACGCATAGTCGCATCCGCCCATATAAGGGGATAAGGATCCACCTTTTTACCTACGCCTTCTTCCTCCTTTGCCTATCCATCTTCTGCGCACCCGAGCTCCAGCGCCCAAGCTCGCACTTCCTACCTCAACCTTCTCCAACAATGTCCGGAGCGGGAGGCAAGTGGATGGTCTCCTCCGCCACGGAGGGCCATGTCAAAAAGCTAAGGAAGGCCGGATACCTGTCCAAAGACATCGCGCACCGGCTTCCTGAGGAGGGGCAGCTTCTCCCCACCCCAAGGCCCCATGAGAGGGTAGTATTTCTTCCCCACTTCCTCCGCGGACTGGGTTTTCCTCTCCACCCATTTGTCTGCGGGCTCATGTTCTACTATGGCCTAGATTTCCACGATCTGGCCCCGAACTTCATCCTCAATATCTCGGCGTTTATCGTCATGTGCGAGGCTTTCCTATGCATCCGTCCCCATTTCGGCCTCTGGCTCAAGACCTCCAACGTCAAGGCAAAGGTGGTGCGCGGCAACCAGGCGGAGTGCGGAGGTGCCATGGCGGGCAAAATAGCCAACGTCCTATGGCTCGAGGGCTCCTTTGTGGAGACCTTGAAGGGGTGGCAGTCAGGGTGGTTTTACATCACCGAGCCACGCGATCCGAAGTGGATCGCAGCCCCTGAATTCCGATCCGGACCCCCTACGCGGCTCACGTCCTGGAAGGAGACGGGCTTGTCGTGGGGCGACGAAGAAGAGGTGACCGGACTTCAAAAATGCATCCAGTCCCTGGTGAACAAGCAGCTCAAACTTGTCAACGTAGTCCAGGTCATGCTCGTCCGCCGGATCCTTCCGTGTCAAGAACGGGACTTCAATTTGTGGGAGTTCAACCCGGCGCAGCACCGAACTCTGAGCAGGCTCTTCGACACGACGTACGAAGATGTCTGGAGGGGGCTAACCAAAGGCGCCGAGGCTCCCACATCCGCCTCCGAAGACCGCGGATTCAGCTCGCAGCGTCCTGCTGGCGAGGTAAAATATTTTCATCTTTTACAGGATGTTAAGTTTTCTTCATAGTTTGACTCTATGCGGGATCTAAACTCCCTCACCTTTGATAGGATTGGTGGGCGAAGTCTGGACTGATTAACTGTCCGGCTCCCTTGCCCGAAGACCCGGCCCCTGCTCTCCTAGTGAAGCTGCTGGTTCCGGCACCTTATGTGGTGCCGGAGAAGAAGGCCAAGAAGAAGAAGGCCACGGGGACTCGAAAGAGTTCCCGGCATATGGTGGTGTCGGACTCGTCGTCCGACGAGTCCGAGATGCACTCCTCCCATGAAGACGAGGAGGAAGAAGAGACCTCTCCCCCTCCAGCGGGGGAAGGAAAGAAGAGGAAGGCCGCCCCAGTAGGGGAGGCCGAAGGGTCCAAGAAGAGGAAAACCCCTCCGCCGGACTACGCCCCCGACGCCGACGAGGACGAAGAGGAGTGGCCGGACAGGGCCAAGCGTCCGGCGAAATCGTAAGTGTTCGGATACCAGAGTAACTCATGATATTCCTTTTGTTGCGCAGCTTTCCCTAATGTCAAATATAATCATGCAGCCCGCCCAAGGACGGGCTCGATGAGTCGTCGAGCGGCTCCCTGGATTCATCAGACGTGAATTCAGTTCCGCCCGCTGCCTCCCCCTGTGCTGCGGATGACGCCGAAGTGGCGTCGCGACAAGCTCCGGGGCAAGAGGAGGTGGTCCAGGAGGAACCTCGAGGCGACCTCCCGGACTCCAGGAGTAAAGGGGACCAGACCCCCCAGGGCTCCAAGTCCGGCTTTAAGCCGGACACCGCGCCGGAATCATCAACGGTTCCGGACCGCGGCAGGCGAACTCCTGCCAAGAGGAGCAAGCCTATTGAGCCGGTGTCCTCCATCCAATCGGAGGCGCCGGATAATCTGCTGGAGGTGCTTAAGGGAGTCTCCATCGACGAGGAGCACCGTACCATCATGAGTACGGTGGTCCAGAAGGTTCGGTCCGCCAAAAGCGGACTGACTGAAGCTTGTGCTAGCCTTCTAACAGGCTTCGAGGTAAGTAAAAAATATGTAAAAATATTACCGCATAGACAGTAGCCCCTGATGCTCTGTTTGGCGTTCAGAAAGAAAAGCCGAATAGAGGATCTATTAAATATCGCAGGAGTCTAACTAAAAAGGAGTCAATATACGTATGCAGGCTTCGCTGCTGGCCACCACCGCACTGACTGCGGAGGTGGGTGCCCTGAAGCAGGGCCTCGAGCGGACCGAGCAAGAGCTCGGCCTTGCCAAACGGCAGCTCGAGGAGAAAGAAGGTAAGAGATACCTTATAGAAAAAATGCCTATAAGAAGACGCAATTGCAAAAAATGACAGGAGTACACTGCTTATTGTAGGGGCCACAACTGAGGTGGCGACCCTCAAGCAGGCGCTGTCCGAGGCCGAGAAGAAAACGGCCACGGAGCGCACCGAGCGGGAGAAATTTGAGGTGCGGGTCGGCGAGGTGCAGCAAGAGCTTCAGGCTCTCATGAAAAAACATGAGAGTTTGGAGCTCGACTCGAAGACGCGAGCATCCGAGCTTGCTGCGGCCCTTAAAACTGCCCAATCTGCCAAGGCCGAAGCCCAGAAGGCCCTCCAAGAATTAGATGCGGTGAAAAAGATAGCGGCGGGTAAGGCATTCTCTATGCAAAGCAGACATATAAAAGTAAATTACTTGTTACTTACCCGAATCCGGAGCTCTCCAGGGGCATTCGCAGATCTTCCCCGCAGCGTATCCGATGCCGCCGCATTCTACCGAGCCGAGGAAGGCAGCTCGATGGAGAAGGTGTTCTGGTCTCAGTACGCTGAGGCCGGACACCCTGTGCCCTTGAGCGACCAGCTGAAGCAGCTGGTCGAGCTCCACAAGGCGGCCGAACAAGCCCTGAAGGGCTTCATAGTTCGGCTGTGGCTTGGAGAGGCCCTGCCTGGGAGCTACTTCGGACTGGTGCGGCGGCTGGTGGAGGCTTGTCCAAGGTTCGAGGTCATCAAGCGCTCCGTCTGCATCGAAGGTGCCCGTAGGGCCCTCGCCCGTGCAAAGGTGCACTTGGGTAAGCTGTACGGTGAGAAGCTTGTGAGGGATGGGCCGCCGCCCGGGAAGGAGCATCGCAAGCCCGAGAACTATTACAAGGATGTTCTGGCTGGTGCCCGCCTTATGGCGGATGAATGTACCAAGGATGTAATTTTTGAATGAACTCACTCGTGTTGTCCTGTGCGCTGAAAACTTGTTCATATGCGCTAAGCAATGTTTGTTGAATTTAAAATATTACTTTCTGTGCGGCCGTTTATCAAAAAATTGAGAGATGGCCAGTCGTCGGCTTCTGCCCCCATGCCACTAGTGCTGGGGTGTTCGGGATAAACCTGAGCGCTCTTTTTCCCATAATTGGGTCCGTCGAGGGAGGCGCTCAGCACAACGAACAAGGCAATCGGATTATAATGCTTGAACACTCTCACTTAGCCATAGAACTCTATAATTTTAAATTTCGGTGAAGCCCCCAGTATTCGGAAGACCGAGTTCGGGGCGCTATCCACACCTTGGCCGGACAAAGCCGGTTCCTCGCTCGAAGCGGCATAAGTCTTTAAGGACTCGAAAAACCTCTCGAACACCGACCGGTCTCTCGCCTCATCATGACAATCAGTTTTAGCTTTCTCTACTGAGGTGCTAAGCCCAGCTCAACTGGGGCACAATCGCAGTAGTTCTCCTAGTGCTACCTTAGCCGATATAGCGGAACGTAAGGCACCAAAACATAGGAGCCAGGCAAACCCAACTATTGACCCAAATCATGATTCGGAGCCGATGCATATAGTGCTATAAGTTCGGGGTGCCGCATTTGTGAAAGTGTACGTACTTCTCACGCCATATTGATGGGTACTGAAGCCCCTGGCATATTTTTGTCGTACCACAATGTACAGATGCAACATGTTATTAATAAACATATATATAAAAAAGAGGATAATGCAAAAAATAGATAAAAAGCTATGCATTGTTTATAGAAAGGATGCTATGAAAGCGGAACGATACAAATAGTGCGATAAGCAAAAGAAATTGGACTATTTAACATGTCCTGGCCAGGGGCAGGCCGCGGAATTGTATTAAAAAACAGGTATACTGCTCGCAATAGAGACCACCTGGGAGTTCCATAATGCGGCGTGGCTTGTCTGCTTTCCTGGATCTTTCATCGTTTGTGCGGCAGTTGAATTGCCGAACGGGTCATCCGAAGTATGGAGTCCTGAGAGTAAGAGAAAAAAAGGAATCCGGCAGCCCCTGGTGCGGTTTAAGCCGTATTTCGAGCGTGCCGTGATAGTGCCCCTTCCCCTGTGCCCATGGTATTTTAAGAGCGTAGTTATGTACGCGAAGCACTGGTTTCGCTATATCGCGAGGGCTAGGGTTGGGGCCGCATTGCTACGCTAGCTCAGAACGTGTCAGGTGGTCTTGTGGTAGGGTACTCCGGGCGCGCTTGACAGTGCCCGGCTTTTTGAAGGCCGAACTGGAGAACTGCCTAGAGAGGCTGCTTTGTACTTCTGCTGCGAGCGCTGCCGTGTGCTCCTCCGTTCGGAGGGAGCGTTCAATGTTCCCATTGACCGTGATTACTCCTCTAGGGCCTGGCATCTTGAGCTTGAGGTATGCATAGTGCGGTACCGCGTTGAATTTTGCGAATGCGGTTCGCCCGAGCAGTGCGTGATAGCCACTACGGAACGGGACTATGTCGAAGATTAACTCCTCGCTTCGGAAGTTTATCCGGAGATCCGAAGACCACTTCCAGTGTGACTGAGCCTGCACAGTTGGCTTCTACACCTGGTATGACGCCTTTAAAGGTCGTTTTGGTGGGCTTGATCCTCGAGGGATCTATGCCCATTTTTCGCACTATATCCTGGTAAAGTAGGTTCAGCCTGCTGCCGCCGTCCATGAGGACTCTTGTGAGATGAAATCCGTCAATGATTGGGTCTAGAACCAATGCGGCGAAGCCGCCGTGACAGATGCTAGTGGGGTGGTCCCTTCGATCAAAGGTGATCGGGCAGGAGGACCATGGGTTGAACTTTGGGGCGACTGGCTCCATCGCATATACGTCCCATAACGCACGCTTCCGCTCCCTCTTGGGGATGTGCGTTGCGTATATCATGTTCACCGTCCGCACTTGCGGGGGAAATCCCTTCTGTCCACTGTTGTTCGGCGGCCTGGGCTCCTCCTCGTTGTCACTATGCAGCCCCTTGTCTTTGTTTTCGGCTCTTAACTTGCCTGCCTGCTTGAACACCCAACAATCCCTGTTGGTGTGATTGGCTGGCTTTTCGGGGGTGCCATGTATCTGGCACAAGCGGTCGAGTATTCGGTCCAAACTGGACGGGCCCTGAGTATTTATTTTGAATGGCTTTTTCCGTTGACCGGATTTGTAGCCTCGGAATCCGGCATTAACTGTCGTATCCTCGTTGCTGTCGCTGTTAACGCGGCGCTTTTGTTTGTTCCGACGCGACCTGTCACTTTTGTCCTTGGTATTCGAATTACCAGGGTTCTTGGTTAAATTGTTGCTGCGAGCTAGCCAGCTGTCTTCTCCCGCGCAAAAGCGGGTCATGAGTGTCGTGAGGGCTACCATAGATTTCAGCTTTTCTTGTCCCAGGTGCCGGGCAAGCCACTCGTCACGGATATTATGCTTGAAGGCCGCTAAGGCCTCTACGTCTGGACAGTCGACTATCCGATTTTTCTTTGTTAGGAACCATGTCCAGAATTGCCTGGCCGATTCCTCTGGCTGCTGAATTATGTGGCTTAGGTCATCGGCGTCCGGTGGTCGCACATAAGTGCCCTGAAAGTTATCAAGGAATGCGGCTTCCAGGTCCTCCCAAGAACCGATTGAGTCTGCTGGCAAGCTGTTAAGCCAATGCCGGGCCGGTCCCTTAAGTTTGAGTGGGAGGTATTTGATGGCGTGTAGATCATCACCGCGGGCCATGTGGATATGAAGGAGATAATCCTCGATCCATACCGCAGGATCTGTTGTGCCATCATACGATTCGATGTTTACGGGTTTGAAGCCCTCAGGGATTTTATGATCCATTACTTCATCTGTGAAGCATAGTGGGTGTGCGGCGCCTCTGTATTGGGCTATATCACGACGCAGCTCGAAGGAGCTTTGTCTGTTGAGTTCAGCCCGGCCGGATTTATTGCATCCGGAGTGTCGATCACCGTCACGTGCCGTGGGGCGCCTGCGCGATCCGTAGATCGATCTTGTTTGCCTTGCCTTGTCCTCCAGTATGTCGCACAGGTCAGACGCATTTTCCCGTGCCTTAGTATGCTTGACGCGGCGTCGGGGCATGGCTTGAGTGGAGGGCCAAGAGGCCTCTCTGTCGCGGCCACGAGGTGGCCGGTCGGCCATGTCATGCACTGGTGATGTAGGTGCTTCCTCCTCTAGTCGGGGTAGCAGCCTGCGCTTTGGGTAACTCTTGGAGGGGCGTTCGAGTTCATACTCTTCGGCCGCAAGGACTTCAGTCCATCTGTCAGCTAGCAAATCCTGATCAGCTCTAAGCTGTTGCTGCTTTTTCTTGAGGCTGCTTGCCGTGGCCATAAGCCTGCGTTTAAAACGCTCTTGTTCGGCGAGATCCTCTGGCATGACGAACTCGTCGTCGTTGAGGCTTGCCTCGTCTCCGGAGGGAGGCGTATAATTATCGTCCTCAACCTCTTGGTCCGCCGCCCTCTCATGAGGGCTGGCTTCTCTGTCCTCCTGTGCTGAATCTTGCTGGAGGGGGTGTTCTTCGGCGCTATCCGGAGTAGTATTATCTCCCGTGCCGGAATCACCGTTTTTGCTTTGGCGGGATTTAGAGCGGCGCCGCTGACGCCGGCGCTTGGGCTGTTTCTTAGAGGTATCGTCCCCTGCTGTTCCATCGCCATCTCCATCATTTGGAGTGTCCACCATATATATGTCATATGACGAGGTGGCCTTCCAGCGCCCTATAGGCGTTGGTTCTTGGTTGTCTCCTGCATCGTCGTCCATACCGTCGATGTCTTCGGAGTCGAAGTCGAGCATGTCGGTTAAGTCGTCGATAGTGGCTACGAAGTGGGTGCTGGGTGGGTTTTGAATTTCTTCATCATCCGAATCCCATCCTTGCTGACCGTAGTCCGGCCAGGGCTCTCCTGATAAAGAGAGAGACTTTAGCGAATTCAGGATGTAGCCGAAGGGCGAGTGCTGAAAGATGTCTGCGGCGGTGAACTTCATTATCGGCGCCCAATCGGATTCGATCGGCAGGGGCGCGGGGGGCTCGGAGTTCGGAGAGGAATCCGGCTCCTCGGAGTCACGGGCCATGCGGAGTGCGGGGCTGGAGTTCGGCTCGATCACCTCTGAGATCGCAGCCCCTGAGGCAGCGTCCAACCGCTGATCCTCGATTGGCGCAGTAGGCTCCGAATCAATGGTCGGAACCGATGCGTGTGCGGCCTCCAAGGCACTGTTCGGCGGCAGAGCTATATCATGCCCATCGAGACAGTGCGGCGCGTTTGGCTGTGGCTCGAATCCGTCGAAGATCAAGTCCCCGCGGATGTCAGCCGTGTAGTTTAGGCTTCCAAACCTGACCTGATGGCCAGGGGCGTAGCTTTCGATCTGCTCAAGGTGGCCAAGCGAATTGGCCCGCAATGCGAAGCCGCCGAAGACGAAGATCTGTCCTGGGAGAAAAGTCTCACCCTGGACTGCATCATTGTTGATGATCGAAGGAGCCGTCGGGCCTAAAAGCGACGACACAGAGGAACTCTCAATGAAAGCACCAATGTCGGTGTCAAAACCGGCGGATCTCGGGTAGGGAGTCCCGAACTGTGCATCTAGGTCAGATGGTAACAGGAGGCAAGGAACACGATGTTTTACCCAGGGTCGGGCCCTCTTGATGGAGGTAAAACCCTACGTCCTGCTTGATTAATATTGATTATATGGGTAGTACAAGAGTAGATCTACCACGAGATCAAGGAGGATAAACCCTAGAAGCTAGCCTATGGTATGATTGTTGTATGATGAAGTTGTCCTACGGACTAAAATCCTCCGGTTTATATAGACACCAGAGAGGGTTAGGGTTACACAAAGTCGGTTACAATGGTAGGAGATCTTGAATATCCGCATCGCCAAGCTTGCCTTCCACGCCAAGGAAAGTCCCATCCGGACACGTGACGAAGTCTTCAATCTTGTATCTTCATAGTCCTGGAGTCCGGCTGAAGGTATATTCCGGCTACCCGAACACCCCCTAATCCAGGACTCCCTCAATCACATCAGAAGCTTGCGAGTCCATGGCCATCCGTCCATTGTATGGCATTTTTTGGTACAAATATCACGGGCACCTTTTTGTGTACAATAAGATGTTTTTTTTAAATTTAGACATTGGAAACTTATGTTTAAGCATACCCCCACTATCCGGTCGTTTGTATCTTAAGGCATTGCAATTAGATTTTGTTCAAGGCATTTTTCTGTATGTGATCCATTTTTGAACTCAGGTGGCATTTTTATTTTGTATATCATGTCATTTTTTTGAGTAGCTAATCTAAGTCAGGTCCAAAATAATCAAGTTTAGGCTTAACTAGGTCGGGGCACGTGTTTGTGAGGGTCAGTTTCTCGTACACAGAGGGTTTTGCTCTTGGGATTAAAGTCTTTGAGATCGAGGAGGGGATGTCGCACGCGTCGTGCTCACGCGACACGCAAGGCGACGCGCCAGATGAGAGATGGCGCATATTCTACGCCGCTGATCTGCAGACGCGCTCGCTCACGTTCTATGACGACGAGCTGATTCTCCGGCTAGATGCTCTCCGCCTCATCCTGATCGATGAGCGTGGAGTTACGGTGGATGCGCGATTTCTCCGCGCAGGGGAGTCCATAATCATTGGAGACATCATCTCGCTGCCATGCCATTTGGTGAGGATTCGGGAGCGATTCCCGGCGACGTGCACGCCCCCAACGTACACGGCGCATGGCACGTCTCGAGGTGCGGCGCACGGGAGGCATACGGAGACCCAGATGGGCGCGGATCGGGTTGGGGTGGCCCCATGCTACACCAACCCCCCGCTAATGGCGGCTGGACGCGTGGGAGCTTCTCCATGGCCGCCTGACCACCATGCGGGACCCAGCACAGATCCGGGCGTGGAGCCTTCTAGAGCTGGGGAGGCACGGAGAGCCGCTCCATTTTCCCCACCTACCCCCACCGCGCGAGACGCGCATCTGGCTCCTTTCTTCAAGCATCTCTGGGAGCGTCCTAGGGTTTGCTTCCCCGATCCATCCCCTTCTGATTCCTTCGACTGGTGGCGGGGCAAGGCCGGCGGCGACGACCGCTCCTTTGCCCAAGTTGCTGCGACGGAGCGGGCGGGGGGTGCGACACACGCCGCGATGGGAGATCGTGGCGGGGGCAGATCTGGAGGATGGCGCGACAACACAGCGCGGGGAGGATTCGGCGGTGGGCGCAAGGCTCCGCTGCCTAACCAGTCCCGACACATGGTGTGGCAGCGGCCAGATCCGCCGCCGGCGACGTCAGGAGACTCAGGATCTGGTGGTGGTGAAGTTGGGGACAAATGGGAAGCTGCTGCGCGTGCCATGAGCGGCGCGACCAAGGAGAAGACGGCGGGCGCTATGGAGCCGCCTCCACCTCCAACACCTGCGCAAACGGCGACCAAGAACAACGCCGAGATCTGCATCAACTGCTCCCTCTCAGGTCATTTCGCTCCTCGTTGCCCTACTATTCGCTGCGAAAAATGCAACAAATTAGGTCATATGGCCCAGCTTTGTCAAGTTCTGAGGCCCTGGGAATGCATTCCGTTCATGTGTGGATTTCAATCGCCTGGTCAGGGATTCTTCTATATACCTGATTTGTGTGCCGCTAAGCATAGTGTTGAGAAAACTAATAATGTGGTGATTACTATAGTTGAGGGCGAAGCTACTGTGAAAGATATTGAGCAGGAATTTAACGCTATATTTGCCAAAAAACCCAGGGAAAGAGAAATGGCACTGTACGGCCCGATCTATTGGCCTTGCTCAATATGTGATGCGATTCCCTAATGCTAGTGAAGTAGAAAGGGCATGCTGTTATGGGAAACACTTACCTCTGAAAGAGGGGAATATTATTGTCTGTATTACTCCTTGGACTGCCTCGATTGGAGCTAAAGGCATCATGGAAAAAGCATGGGTTAGGGTGCGCAACATTACAATAGAGAAAAGATGCACTGAACATATAGCTTATGCGGGGGCACTGGTGGGAATTACATTAGAAGTTGATGAATCGACTGTGCATAAACCTGAATATGCTAGAATCCTTCTTGGCTGTAGAGATGTTGAGAAAATTCCTCCTTCAGCGGAAGGAATGCTAGGAGAAGAGTATTATGATTTCTTTTATGAAGTTGAAAAAGTTGTGACTATGGGTGCTGAGAAAAGTCAATCTTATACTGCTGTGGATAGCAGTGCATCTCCTTCCTTCCCTAAGAAAGCGAGGATGGACTCATATCCTGCTTCTTCCATGGGGCAGGGAGAGACGATGTATCCATGGCTGGTAACTTCTCCTCCCAGAATTATGATAAAGGCATGCAGAGGCTTCCTGCGGTAGTTGAGAGTGAAGAAGAAGAGGAAAGTGATGAAGGTAACAACACGGAGCTGCTGATTGAGACTATGGCCAGAGAACATGCAGCCGAAAAATGTCTTATTGTGGCTCTCAATCTGATAAAATATCGTGTGATAATGTTTCTGAGGATCTGGGTGTGGAAGAGATGACTGAATCTCCCATTACTGAGATCAGTGTGCATAAAGGTGCTTGGGGAATGATTACTCCTATTCCTCCCTCACCTATGTTTGTCTGTCATGATGTGAATACTTATGGGAATGCATTTCCTCCCTTGTCAGACTATGTGGTTTGGCCTTCCCTGCCTCATATTGTGCCTCTTGAGGAGGGATCCCTGGAAGGAGGAGAAAATTGTAGTATGTATACAGTTGAATCTGTTGGAAATATGCCCTAGAGGCAATAATAAATAAGTTATTATTATATTTCTTTGTTCATGATAATCGTTTATTATCCATGCTAGAATTGTATTGATAGGAAACTCAGATACATGTGTGGATACATAGACAACACCATGTCCCTAGTAAGCCTCTAGTTGACTAGCTTGTTGATCAATAGATGGTTACGGTTTCCTGACCATGGACATTGGATGTCGTTGATAACGGGATCACATCATTAGGAGAATGATGTGATGGACAAGACCCAATCCTAAGCATAGCACAAGATCGTGTAGTTCGTATGCTAAAGATTTTCTAATGTCAAGTATCATTTCCTTAGACCATGAGATTGTGCAACTCCCGGATACTGTAGGAATACTTTGGGTGTGCCAAACGTCACAACGTAACAGGGTGGCTATAAAGGTACACTACAGGTATCTCCGAAAGTGTCTGTTGGGTTGGCACGAATCGAGACTGGGATTTGTCACTCCGTGTAAACGGAGAGGTATCTCTGGGCCCACTCGGTAGGACATCATCATAATGTGCACAATGTGATCAAGGAGTTGATCACGGGATGATGTGTTACGGAACGAGTAAAAGAGACTTGCCAGTAACGAGATTGAACAAGGTATCGGGATACCGACGATCGAATCTCGGGCAAGTATCGTACCGATGGACAAAGGGAATTGCATACGGGATTGATTAAATCCTTGACATCGTGGTTCATCCGATAAGATCATCGTGGAGCATGTGGGAGCCAACATGGGTATCCAGATCCCGCTGTTGGTTATTGATCGGAGAACGTCTCGGTCATGTCTGCATGGTTCCCGAACCCGTAGGGTCTACACACTTAAGGTTCGATGACGCTAGGGTTATAAAGGAAGTTTGTATGTGGTTACCGAATGTTTTTCGGAGTCCCGGATGAGATCCCGGACGTCACGAGGAGTTCCGGAATGGTCCGGAGGTAAAGATTTATATATGGGAAGTCCTGTTTTGGTCACCGGAAAAGTTTCGGGTTTTATCGGTAACGTACCGGGACCACCGGGAGGGTCCCGGGGGTCCACCAAGTGGGGCCACCAGCCCCGGAGGCTTGCATGGGCTAAGAGTGGTAAGGGACCAGCCCCTGAGTGGGCTGGTGCGCCTCCCACAAGGCCCAAGGCGCAGCTAGGAGGAGAAGGGGGAAACCCTAGGCTCAGATGGGCCTAAGGCCCACCCTAGGGGGCGCCCCCCTCTCCCCCTCTTAGCCGCCCCCCTTTTTCCCATCTAGGGCTGCCGACCCCTAGGGGTGGGAACCCTAGAGGGGGCGCACCCTCCTCCCCTTCCCCTATATATACTTGAGGCCTAGGGGCTGCCCAATATGCGATTTGATCTCTCCCTGTTGGTGCAGCCCTACCTCTCTTTTCCTCATATCTCGTAGTGCTTGGCGAAGCCCTGCTGGATCACCACGCTCCTCCACCACCACCACGCCGTTGTGCTGCTGCTGGATGGAGTCTTCCTCAACCTCTCCCTCTCTCCTTGATGGATCAAGGCATGGGAGACGTCACCGGGCTGTACGTGTGTTGAACGCGGAGGTGCCGTCCGTTCGGCACTAGGATCTCCGGTGATTTGGATCACGACGAGTACGACTCCTTCAAACCCCGTTCTCTTGAACACTTCCGCATAGCGATCTACAAGGGTATGTAGATGCACTCTCCTTCCCCTCGTTGCTGGTCTCTCCATAGATAGATCTTGGTGACACGTAGGAAAATTTTGAATTTCTGCTATGTTCCCCAACAGTGGCATCATGAGCTAGGTCTATTGCGTAGATTCTATACATGAGTAGAACACAAAGTAGTTGTGGGCGTTGATTTTGTTCAATATGCTTACCGTTACTAGTCCAATCTTGATTCGGCGGCAGTGTGGGATGAAGCGGCCCGGACCAACCTTACACGTACGCTTACGTGAGACCGTTCCACCGACTAACATGCACTAGTTGCATAAGGTGGCTGGCGGGTGTCTGTCTCTCCCACTTTAGTCGGATCAGATTCGATGAAAAGGGTCCTTATGAAGGGTAAATAGCAATTGGCATATCACGTTGTGGTTTTTGCGTAGGTAAGAAACGTTCTTGCTAGAAACCCATAGCAGCCACGTAAAACATGCAAACAACAATTAGAGGACGTCTAACTTGTTTTTGCAGGGTATGCTATGTGATGTGATATGGACAAGAAGAATGTGATGAATGATATGTGATGTATGAGATTGATCATGTTCTTGTAATAGGAATCACGACTTGCATGTCGATGAGTATGACAACCGGCAGGAGCCATAGGAGTTGTCTTAATTTATTTATGACCTGCGTGTCAACATAAACGTCATGTAATTACTTTACTTTATTGCTAACCGTTAGCTGTAGAAGTAGAAGTAATAGTTGGCAAGACAACTTCATGAAGACACGATGATGGAGATCATGGTGTCATGCCGGTGACGATGATGACCATGGAGCCCCGAAGATGGAGATCAAAAGGAGCAATATGATATTGGCCATATCATGTCACTATTTGATTGCATGTGATGTTTATCATGTTTATACATCTTATTTGCTTAGAACGACGGTAGTAAATAAGATGATCCCTCATTAAAATTTCAAGAAAGTGTTCCCCCTAACTGTGCACTATTTTGAAACTTCGTCATTTCGAAGCACCACGTGATGATCGGGTGTATAGATTCTTACGTTCGAATACAACGGGTGTTGACGAGCCTAGCATGTACAGACATGGCCTCGGAACACATGCGAAACACTTAGGTTAACTTGACGAGCCTAGCATGTACAGACATGGCCTCGGAACACAAGAGACCGAAAGGTCGAGCATGAGTCGTATGGTAGATACAATCAACATGAAGATGTTCACCGATGTTGACTAGTCCGTCTCACGTGATGATCGGACACAGCCTAGTTGACTCGGATCATGTAATCACTTAGATGACTAGAGGGATGTCTATCTGAGTGGGAGTTCATAAGATGAACTTAATTATCCTGAACATAGTCAAAAAGGTCTTCGCAAATTATGTCGTAGCTCGCGCTTCAGTTCTACTGTTTAGATATGTTCCTAGAGTAAATTTAGTTGAAAGTTGATAGTAGCAATTATGCGGACTAGGTCCATAAACTGAGGATTGTCCTCATTGCTTCATAGAAGGCTTATGTCCTTAATGCACCGTTCAGTGTGCTGAACCTCGAACGTCGTCTGTGGATGTTGCAAACATCTGACATACACGTTTTAATAACTACGTGATAGTTCAGTTAAACGGTTTAGAGTTGAGGCACCGAAGACGTTTTGAAACGTCGCGAAACATATGAGATGTTTTGAGGGCTGAAATTGGGATTTCAGGCTCGTGCCCACGTCAAGAGGTATAAGACCTCCGACGATTTTCTTAGCCTGCAAACTAAGGGAGAAAAGCTCAATTGTTGAGCTTGTACTCAGATTGTCTGAGTACAACAATCATTTGAATAGAGTGGGAGTTGATCTTCCAGATGAGATAGTGATGTTTCTCCAAAGTTATTGCCACCAAGCTGCTAGAGCTTCGTGATGAACTATAACATATCAGGGATAGATATGATGATCCTTGAAATATTCGCGATGTTTGACACCGCGAAAGTAGAAATCAAGAAGGAGCATCAATTGTTGATGGTTGGTGAAACCACTAGTTTCAAGAAGGGCAAGGGCAAGAAGGGATACTTCATGAAACGGCAATTCAGCTGCTGCTCTAGTGAAGAAACCCAAGGTTGAACCCAAACCCGAGACTAAGTGCTTCTGTAATAAGGGGAACAGCCACTGGAGCAGAATTACCCTAGATACTTGGTAGATTAGAAGGCTGGCAAGGTCCATAGAAGTATATTGGATATACATTGTGTTGATGTGTACTTTACTGGTACTCCTAGTAGCACCAGGGTATTAGATACCGGTTCGGTTGCTAAGTGTTAGTAACTCGAAATAAAAGCTACGAAACAAACGGAGACTAGCTAAAAGGTGAGATGACGATATGTGTTGGAAGTATTTCCAATGTTGATATGATCAAGCATCGCACGCTCCCTCTACCATCGAGATTGGTATTAAAACCTAAATAATTGTTATTTGGTGTTTGCGTTGAGCATAGACATGATTGGATTACGTCTATCGCAATACGGTTATTCATTTAAGGAGAATAATGGTTACTCTGTTTATTTGAATAATACCTTCAATGGTCTTACGCCTAAAATGAATGGTTTATTGAATCTCGATCGTAGTGATACACATGTTCATGCCAAAGGATATAAGATAATAATGATAATACCACCTACTTGTGGCACTGCCACGTAAGTCATATCGGTATAAAACGCATGAAGAAGCTCCATGTTGATGGATCTTTGGGCTCACTCGTTTTTGAAAAGTTTGAGACATGCGAACCATGTCTATTGGTGTATATGCATGAAGAAACTCTATGCAAATGGACTGTTTGGACTCACTTGATTTTGAATCACTTGAGACATGCAAATCATACCACATGGGCAAGATGACTGAAAGCCTCGTTTTCAGTAAAATGGAACTAGAAAGCAACTTGTTGGAAGTAATACATTTTGATGTGTGCAGTCCAATGAGTGCTGAGGCATGTAGTGGATATCGTTATGTTCTTACTTCACAGATGATTTGAGTAGATGTTGAGTATATTTACTTGATGAATCATGAGTCTGAATTATTGAAAGGTTCAAGTAATTTCAGGGTGAAGTTGAAAGATCGTCGTGACAAGAGGATAAAAGATCTATGATATGATCATAGAGATGAATATCTGAATTACGAGTTTGGCACAGAATTAAGACATTGTGGAAATTGTTTCACAACTAATACAGCCTGGAACACCACAGTGTGATGGTGTGTCCGAACATCATAAACTGCACCCTATTGGATATGATGCATACCATGATGTCTCTTATCGAATTACCACGATAGTTTATGGGTTAGGCATTAGAGACAACCACATTTACTTTAAATAGGGCACCACGTAATTCCGATGAGATGACACCGTGTGAACTATGGTTTAGAGAAACCTAAGCTGTCATTTCTTAAAAGTTTGGGGCTGCGACGCCTATGTGAAAAAGTTTCAGGCTGATAAGCTCGAACCCAAAGCGGATAAATGCATCTTCATAGGACACCCAAAACAGTTGGGTATACCTCCTGTCTCAGATCCGAAAGCAATAAGGGATTGTTTCTAGAATTGAGTCCTTTCTCGAGGAAAAGTTTCTCTCGAAAGAATTGAGTGGGAGGATTGTGGAGACTTGATGAGGTTATTGAACCGTCACTTCAACTAGTGTATAGCAGGGCACAAAGAGTTGTTCTTATGGCACCTACACCAATTGAAGTGGAAGCTTATGATAGTGATCATGAAACTTCAGATCAAGTCACTACCAAACCTCGTGGGATGACAAGGATGCGTGCTACTTCAGAGTGGTACGTAATCTTGTCTTGGAAGTCATGTTGCTAGACAACAATGAACCTACGAGCTATGGAGAAGCGATGGTGGGCCCGAATTCCGATAAATGGCTCGAGGCCATAAAAATCCGAGAGAGGATCCATGCATGAAAACAAAGTGTAGACTTTGGCAGAACGGCTCGATGGTCGTAAGGCTGTTGAGTACAGATGGATTTTAAAAGGAAGACAACAATGATGGTAAGTGTCACCATTGAGAAAGCTCGACTTGTCGTTAAGGTGTTTCCCGACAAGTTCAAGGAGTTGACTACGATGAGACTTTCTCACACGTAGCGATGCTAAGAGTCTGTTGGAATTATATTAGCGATTACTGCATTATTTATGAAATCTTGCAGATAGGATGTCAAAACATTGTTTCCTCGACGGTTTTTGAGGAAAGGTTGTATGTGATACAAACCGGAAGGTTTTGTCAATCCTGAAAGATGCTAATAAGTATGCAAAGCTCCTTCTAGGGACTGGAGTAAGCATCTCGGAGTTGGAATGTATGCTTTGATGATGATCAAAGATTTTGGGTGTATACAAAGTTTATGAGAAACTTGTATTTCCAAAAGGGTGAGTGGGAGCACTATAGAATTTCCGATGAGTATGTGTTGTTAACATGTTGTTGATCGGGAATGATGTAGAATTTCTGGAAAGCATGCAGAGTTATTTGAAAAGTGTTTTTTCAATGGAAAGCCTGGATTAAGCTACTTGAACATTGAGCATCAAGATCTATAAGGATAGATCAAAACGCTTAATGGTACTTTCAAATGAGCACATACCTTGACATGATCTTGAAGGTGTTCAAGATGGATCAGTCAAAGAAGGAGTTCTTGCTTGAGTTGTAAAGTATGAAGTTAAGACTTAAAGCTCGACCAAGGCAGAATAGAGAGAAAGAACGAAGGTCGTCCCCTATGCTTAAGACATAGGCTCTACAGTATGCTATGCTGTGTACCGCACCTGAAATGTGCCTTGCCATGAGTCAGTCAAGGGGTACAAGAGCGATCCAAGAATGGATCACAGGACAGCGGTCAAAGTTATCCTTAGTAACTAGTGGACTAAGGAATTTTCTCGATTATGGTGGTGGTAAAAGAGTTCGTCGTAAAGGGTTACGCCGATGCAAACTTTGACACTAATCCAGATTACTCTGAGTAGTAAACTGGATTCGTATAGTAGAATAGTTATTTGGAATAGCTCCAAATGTAGCGTAGTAGTTGCATCTACAAGATGACATAGAAATTTGCGAAGTACATACGGATCTGAAAGATTCAGACCCGTTGACTATAACATCTCTCACAAGCATAACATGATCAAACCCAGAACTCATCGAGTGTTAATCACATGGTAATGTGAACTAGATTATTGACTCTAGTAAACTCTTTGGGTGTTAGTCACATGGGGATGTGAACTTGAGTGTTAATCACATATCGATGTGAACTAGATTATTGACTCTAGTGCAAGTGGGAGACTGTTGGAAATATGCCCTAGAGGCAATAATAAATAAGTTATTATTATATTTCCTTGTTCATGATAATCATTTATTATCCATGCTAGAATTGTATTGATAGGAAACTCAGATACATGTGTGGATACATAGACAACACCATGTCCCTAGTAAGCCTCTAGTTGACTAGCTTGTTGATCAATAGATGGTTACGGTTTCTTGACCATGGACATTGGATGTCGTTGATAACGGGATCACATCATTAGGAGAATGATGTGATGGACAAGACCCAATCCTAAGCAAAGCACAAGATCGTGTAGTTCGTATGCTAAAGCTTTTCTAATGCCACGTATCATTTCCTTAGACCATGAGATTGTGCAACTCCCGGATACCGTAGGAATACTTTGGGTGTGCCAAAAGTCACAACGTAACTGGGTGGCTATAAAGGTACACTACAGGTATCTCCGAAAGTGTCTGTTGGGTTGGCACGAATCAATACTGGGATTTGTCACTCCGTGTAAGCGGAGAGGTATCTCTGGGCCCACTCGGTAGGACATCATCATAATGTGCACAATGTGATTAAGGAGTTGATCACGGGATGATGTGTTATGGAACGAGTAAAAGAGACTTGCCAGTAACGAGATTGAACAAGGTATCGGGATACCGACGATCGAATCTCGGGCAAGTATCGTACCGATGGACAAAGGGAATTGCATACGGGATTGATTAAATCCTTGACATCGTGGTTCATCCGATAAGATCATCGTGGAGCATGTGGGAGCCAACATGGGTATCCAGATCCCACTGTTGGTTATTGACCGGAGAACGTCTCGGTCATGTCTGCATGGTTCCCGAACCCGTAGGGTCTACACACTTAAGGTTCGATGATGCTAGGGTTATAAAGGAAGTTTGTATGTGGTTACCGAATGTTGTTCGGAGTCCCGGATGAGATCCCGGACGTCACGAGGAGTTCCGGAATGGTCCGGAGGTAAAGATTTATATATGGGAAATCATGTTTTGGTCACCGGAAAAGTTTCGGGTTTTATCGGTAACGTACCGGGACCACCGGGAGGGTCCCGGGGGTCCACCAGCCCCGGAGGCTTGCATGGGCTAAGAGTGGTAAGGGACCAGCCCCTGAGTGGGCTGGTGCGCCTCCCACAAGGCCCAAGGCGCAGCTAGGAGGAGAAGGGGGAAACCCTAGGCTCAAATGGGCCTAAGGCCCACCCTAGGGGGCGCCCCCCTCTCCCCCTCTTGGCTGCCCCCCTTTTTCCCATCTAGGGCTGCCGCCCCCTAGGGGTGGGAACCCTTGAGGGGGCGCACCCTCCTCCCCTTCCCCTATATATACTTGAGGCCTAGGGGCTGCCCAATATGCGATTTGATCTCTCCCTGTTGGTGCAGCCCTACCTCTCTTTTCCTCATATCTCGTAGTGCTTGGCGAAGCCCTGCTGGATCACCACGCTCCTCCACCACCACCACGCCGTTGTGGTGCTGCTGGATGGAGTCTTCCTCAACCTCTCCCTCTCTCCTTGCTGGATCAAGGCATGGGAGACGTCACCGGGCTGTACGTGTGTTGAACGCAGAGGTGCCATCCGTTCGGCACTAGGATCTCCGGTGATTTGGATCACGACGAGTACGACTCCTTCAAACCCCGTTCTCTTGAACGCTTCCGCATAGCGATCTACAAGGGTATGTAGATGCACTCTCCTTCCCCTCGTTGCTGGTCTCTCCATAGATAGATCTTGGTGACACGAGGAAAATTTTAAATTTCTGCTATGTTCCCCAACAGAATCTCCCTCTGGATCTCCAATTCACGACAACATGAGTCAAGAAGAGGAGGCCCCACGCAGACAGAAGCATAAGCTGGAGAAGGTGGGAGATGTGGCTGCCAACAGAATGAGGAAGCGCAATCTGGAAGGTATGAATATGCCCAATGCAAAAAATCAATTCTCTGCTTTATCTGATTTTGCCATTATATTGCATGCATCCTTGATGGGAGTGCAAATCCTTGATGATGACTTTGATACTGTTGATATCTTGCGTGAATTAGAACTCTCTAGAAATTTGTTGCATAACAAAAAAATTGATACTAATGCACAAAAAATTACTGTCAATGATGGGTTGGGTAATGATGTACTCCTATCTTTAGAATGGGATGAGGATAGTAGAGATATTGAGGACCCATTTATCCTGATTCAATCTAAAAACAAAAAAAAGAAATATCAGTGCAGGAAATCGGTGGTGGTTTTATCTCCTAATAAATCCAGTAAACCTGTGACTAGAAGTCAACAGAAAAATGGGGTGGGTAGGGTTGCTATGGAACCTGGCAGACCTACCAGAGTGAGAGATAAACCCGAACGATATAAATGAAAGGGTTTTTTTGGAATTGTAGGGGAGTGGGTAAAAAAGGCATGTCCACCTGCCTCGTTGACATGATTAATGCCAATGATTTAGATTTTATTGGACTTCAAGAGACTATGAAGAAGTCGTATAATCCTGACTTTTTTCGACAAATTGATCCGAATCAAAAGTTTCATTGGGAGTGGATTCCTTCTAGGGGGAAATCTGGTGGTATTCTTTGTGGTCTTAATAAGGAAAATTTTGATATCCTTATGACCAAGTGTGGTAAGTACATCCTACAGTTGAACTTGTTCGATAAGAACAAAAACTCTAGCTGGATCTTGATGACTGTTTATGGTGCTGCACATGATGAGCAGAAACCTGACTTCATTGCTGAACTGTCATCCATGTGTCATAACATTAATATCCCCTATCTGGTCGGGGGAGACTTTAACATCATTCAACATAGCGGGGAGAAAAACAAAAAAACATCTATGCCCCACTTCTTGGAGGTGTTTAATTCTGTTATACATTTGCTTGGGTTGAGAGAGATCTATATGACTGGTGGTTGCCATACCTGGTCCAACAAACAAGATAACCCAACTTTGGAAAAATTGGATAGAGTTCTCATGTATTCTGATTGGGAGGATTTATACCCTCTTGTTTCTGTGCATAAACTGGTCAAGGAGATATCAGATCACAATCCCTTGTTGGTGGATGGTGGGAGAGCTTCCTCTAGAGCACCAGGTAATAGGTGTTTTAAGTTCGATAATGCCTGGCTCAGTAACCCAGACTTCCTTCCTCTGGTTGCTGATATTTGGTCTAGGCCATTTTATACTATAAACCCCATTGACTCCTTGAATATTAAGCTTAAAAGAATTAAGAAATTTTTTAAGGGTTGGGGGTCCAATTTGTTTGGTCATAATAAGATCAGAAAGAATATTATCAAGCTCGAACTGCAGGAGCTTGAAAATCTGGAGGAGGCTGATGGTTTAAGCGGGGAGGCATATACTAGGAAGTTGGAAATTCTAGTAGAGCTTAATAATATGTATGTTGAAGAAGAACTTCACTGGCATCAATTCTCTAATGAGAGGTGGTTGTTGAAAGGAGACAATAACACTGACTTTTTTCATAAAGTAGCTAATGGTCGTCGTAGGAAAAACTCCATGATCTCCCTGGAGTGTGGGTCCACTATTATTGAAGGCACTAAAAACCTACTTGCCCATGTTACTGAATACTATAAAACCTTGTTTGGTCTAGCTCCTGGCAATATTTGCCAGATAGATGCAGCTTTGTGGTCTCAGGATGAGATGATTAATCCTGATGACAATGAGGACTTGACTCGACCTTTCTCATTGGAAGAGATCAAAAAAGCCTTATTTGAAATGAAATCTAACCGTGCCCCTGGCCCAGACGATATCCCTGTTGAATTTTATCAACACTGCTGGGATGTAGTAGCCCATGCTCTCCTATGCCTGTTTGAATGGTTTCATGAAGGCAAGTTAGATGTTCAATGACTTAATTATGGTATCATTACCTTGCTGCCTAAGTCGACTGATGCTAATAAAATCCAGCAGTATAGGCCCATTTTTCTATTACGTTGCCCTTACAAGCTACTCACTAAAGCCATGGATATTAGAGCTAGCAAATATGCCCATAAATTGTTCAGTATTCAACATAATGCTTTTATTAAGGGGAGACATATAGTGGATGGGATCCTATCGCTACATGAGGTTCTACATTATACCCACCTCAAAAACAAGTAGGAGTGGTTCTTAAACTTGATTTCGAGAAAGCATATGACAAAGTCAATTGGGACTTTTTGCTTGATTGTCATAGGAAGCGTGGATTTAGCTCTAAATGGTGTGGATGGGTATCTCAAATCCTAAAAAATGGCACGGTTAGTGTCAAGATTAATGACGAGGTGGGACCTTACATTCAAAGTGCTAAGGGGGTGAGACAGGGGGATCCTCACTCCCCTTTCCTATTCAATATTGCGGCTGATTGCCTAACCAAAATGGTTCTTACAGCTCAAAAAATGGTCTCATTAAAGGGTTAGCCGCTGATCTTATTGAGAATGGTGTTGGCATTCTACAATACGCGGACGACACGATGCTTTGTTTTGAACATGATGTCGACAAAGCTGTTAATATCAAACTCTTGCTGTATCTCTTCGAACTTATGTCTGGGCTTAAGATTAACTTTGAGAAGAGTGAGATATTTAGCATCGAGGGGGGGGGATAATGACACTGATTTGGTATATGCCAACATGTTTGGATGTCAGGTGGGCATACTCCCTATGAAATATCTGGGAGTCCCTGTTACTTACTCTACTCTTAGAAACGCTGATCTCGATTTCCTTGACGGTAAAATGGTCAAAAAGCTTGATGCCTGGGTAGCCTATGCGGCATCTTCTAGAGCCAGATTGACTTTGTTAGGGTCCAGTTTGGATGGAATTCCCTCTTTTCTTATGTCAATGTTCCTCTTCAATAAAACTTTCATTGAAAAGTTGGATAAACATCGCAGACGCTTCTTTTGGAGGAGAAAGAATAAGAAACATGGGTATCATATGGTTAAGTGGACAATAATTTGTTGATCGAAAAAAATTGGGGGACTAGGGATTAAAGATCTTCATAAGCAAAATATTGCCCTGCTCGCTAAGTGGTGGTGGAAATTAGAAACAAGCGATGGGTTATGGCAGCGTATAGTAAGAGCAAGATACTTCAGAAACAAAATAGTAGCTAGCATTCAGAGCCGTTTTTCGGACTCCCCCTGCTGGAAAGCGATTATGAAGGTCAAGGATTCATATATGGCGGGTAGAAAAATTAAGATTGAAAGTGGAAACCTTGCCAGAGTCTGGTATGATCCTTGGGTTGAGAGTACTACTTTGAAAGACCGCTTTCCTGATCTTTTTAGTATTTGTCAGGAACAGGAATGTACTATTGCTTCCTGGGCGGCGAAAAATTATGAGCTTGACTTTAGGCGTAGCCTGGTTGGGGAGTTGGGCGAGCAGTGGGATTGGATGGTTATGGAAGCTAATAAACTGTCGTTGAACGACTCCCCAGATAAGATTCTATGGGGTCTTGGCAGCAAAGGGATATTTACTACTAAATCCTTATATGAATATTTGGAAAGGAATTTATCAGGTCCTAACTATAAGATGGTGTGGAAAGCACCTATTCCACTGAAAATTAAAATCTTCCTTTGGCAGCTGTTTCAGAATGCAGTTCTTACTCGGGATAATATGCGTATCAGGAACTGGCCTGGAAACCCCAGGTGTTCCTTCTGTACTGACGTTGAGACAGCAAATCATTTGTTTTTTTACTTGCTCGCTTGCTCGTTCGGTCTGAGGAGTATTGGGCATGACGGCTGGAGCATCCTGCTGTCCGCGCTCTCTCTGGCAGAGCTTCGCTTGGCTTTATAAGTTTTTTTCGGGCGGGAAGCTTTTTTACATGATGATTATTGCTGCAATATGCTGGGGGGGTTGGACCCTCCGTAATAAAGTTACATTTGATAACCATGTTGTCCGTTCTCCTCTGGAGGCTGTTTTCACTGCCTGCTCGCTTCTAATGTATTGGGCAGGTTTGCTAAAGGAAGAGGAAAAGGTGAAGCTCCAGGTTGGAGTGAGGAGGCTGGCTCACGCGGCTGCTGCGCTGGTGGACAGATCTTACCCTCGAGGCAGGCCACTCTTAGGAGACAGAGATGGGATCCAGATTGGCTAGAAGTTCAGCGCTCGGTCCTTTTGCTCGCTGTTTCCCACTGGGGTTTGATGCCCGCTGGGTTTATGTCTTCTGGTAGTAGTTTCATTTCGTCGTAGAAGTTTACCAACATTATCTTATCCTAGGTCTTTTGTTTCGTTAGGCTGTAGCTTGTGAGTGTCATCAGGTTTTCGCCCCATGACGGATGGTCCGTTCTAGGATCGTCCTGCGGTGGGTTTCCTGATAATGCACCAACTCGCTCCCCCCTTTCAGTCTCATTAGCTCTCAAAAACAGGAGGTGATTCCTTCCATTCTGTTAGTGGTTAGTGGTTTGATCTTTAAGACAAATTTGATACAGACTAATGTATTTCTGTTGATTGCGAAATTAATGGAAAGGGGTTGAGAGCCCGGTTGGAAAAAAGACGCTCGCTGAGCCGTTCCCTGGCGAACTAATCGCCCGCTGCCCCAACTGTCATTCCCCAGATATTGCGGTAGTTTTCCAATCAATTCGCATGGACGTCTATTTTCATCAGAGGTGTGGCTATCCGTGTCCAGTCGACCTACCCGATAAAATCCATCAATGATTTTTGCAAAAGACTTTGCCTAAGAGAGTCACAACCAAATATGAAACCAGGTGAAACTAGAGAAATTTGAAAGAACTCTATAGTCAAGAACACCGGAGAAGTAACAAAAGAACTGCTGGAATGAGCTGCCCCTTCGTCCAATTTTTCTTTGGCGGGATTCTTCAGTTTTACTTCGTAATCATGCTCCTTGTAATTAAGTAGAAACCATATAGTGAGGGGACAATTTTTTCCGATTTTCTTCCCATTTTCATATAGCAGTTTTTCAGGCATTTTGGAAAAAGCAAAGTTGAATAATAATCGAACAAAAATCCCATAATATTTTTTCTGAGGGAAAAAAAATCCCATAATAAATCTCAAAAAGTTTTTTTTAGTTTGAGTTTTTTTGATAAATCTCAAAAAGTAGACCAAGCAATACTTGCCGCTGCGCACATGCAGCCCATCACGAGAAAGGAGATCCAGTACGTAGTTCAACTCGGCCCGGTTCTCATTCCGTCGCGGCATCGCCTGATCGCTGACCTCCTCCATCGCCGCAACTGCAAAACCCTCCTCGCCGTTATCCCTGCGACCATCCATGGCCACCTCCACCGGAGCACCGCTCCCGCCTGCCGGCCCCGAGAAGGAGAAGCCGCTCGCCCGCTCCGCACCGGCAACCGCTCCCGCGGACCTCGCCAATCCAGGTCCAATCTCCGTAGCCGACGAACCATTGGAGGCGCAGTTTCTTTCACCGTCCCTACCGTCTCTGATTCTGGTCTCGTCGCAGGCAAGAAGACGCGCCGCCGGGTGCCTATGACGGACGAGGAGCGGGGGAGGATCGACCGCCTGAAGGAGCTGCACGCGTCAGGGACCGAGGAGCTGCACGAGCTGATGGAGATACACAAGGAGCTGCGCGACTACCACGACGAGCTTCTGTTCCGGCGGAGGTGCCTGGCCGCGCGCCTGGTCAGCCGGATCGCCTTCCAGCGCCGCGACGCCGCCTACGTCAGGCATCACCTTGGCCTTGGCTTGAAGGTGGGGGATAAGCTGCCGGAGGAGCTCAAGCAGGCTAGGCTGCCGATCTCGATGGCCCTTTTCTTGTGGCATGAGATGGGCAGGGCCTTGTACATAGGCATGGATAACTTCATGGATGAGTACAGCAACACCGAGGAGTACCGGAGAGGGATGCTAGCGTTGGTGCCCGGGGCTGTCCCTGATGAGAACGGAGCCCCGCCGGATTCTGTTGCCCCCCAAGAGTAGGAATTGATCGAGTCTGTTTGGTTGGTGTGGATGAGTGCTTGTTTAATCCTGAGAACGAAATGTTGCTATGTTTTGTTGTGTTCAGGTTCAGGATGACTACTTGTTTGATGCTATTGTGTTGAGCATGATTTATTTATGGCGTGAGTGCTTCAATCAAACCAAGTGGACTAATCCTTTATTTTTGAAGATTTCAATTAACCATCTTGTGTGCTAATTGCTGTGTTCTGGTTATGAACTTCTGATTATGTATGTTTTTGCCTAGGAAACCATATGTAACTTGGCATGATTAGTGATGCAGAATTGCAGATAGAACCCCGATCTGAATATTCCACGGTGAGTGCACCGGCACGGAAGGAAGGTGCGGTGGACCGTAGGCATCCTGTGCCGCTGCCGTCGAGTGTGTTGCTCCTTGATCCACTTCTGTGCTCGAAAGCTATGACCAGCCTACGAGGTTTGGTCTTGGACAGAAGGTATGTGGCAGGATGGCTTAGCAAAAAGAAAATCTAATTCGGGAAATCAGCGGTCTGTGAAAAATGAAGTAAATCAGTATGTTACTAGAGAGAATTATTTCAGAGTTTGAACTCAGGCAAACGATTTCAGAGTTTGAACTCAGGCAAACGATTTCAGATGACTTTAGAAACTGTGTTAAACCGAGACTACTAGTTATGATTTTCCATCTTTATTCAGGACCTCTCTCATGATTTCAAAACCATAATGCCTTTGGAATCTAGTGAATACAGATATGCTGACCTCCACCTTATGTGTTTCTCTTGATTTTGCGCCATTGAGCCTAAACACAAGAGCAATGCTATAAAGAAATTACATTGAAATATCTGTGATTGCTACTTGAGCAGCCTACTCTGTTATGTCTTTTTTTTTGTCTTTTTTTTTGAAATAATGGAGGAGGACTGCATAGTCTAGTACTTATCATTTTGCTGCAAAACAATGCTATATAGACAAAACAAAACGAGGTCTACTTGCCAATGACTGCCGAGTGAGCCTGCTGGATCCATACCATCTCCATTGTTGTGGTGTACATGCTGCCTCTACGAACACCAAATAACCGTGAAACAAATCATCTTTGTTCTTGCCCATTTTATTCTTGTGAGACAAATAGTTGATTACTTGATGTTATTCATATATATGCCTCCTCTCATATCTCCTACATTTTCATTTATCTCTCTACTCTACTGCAAGTCTGCAATGCTGTGCTGCGACTGACGGACCGATCGATCATGATATGGAGATTGTTGTAACTTGTGAGGATTGGTCAGGATCAAGGAGAGGCCCTGTGCTCGATTTGGACGGGCAGGCCAAGCAGCGGCGACGGCATGGGGTCCCTCACAAAGGTGTCCTCCTTGCAGCAGAGCTTCCATCTGAACTGCCTCACAAGATGGTGCATCGTCACCAGCGTCTCGATCCTGGAAAACTCTATCCCGGGGCATATCCTAGGGCCACCCCCGAAGGCGACAAAGGAGAACGGCGGCGCCGCCGATGCTCTTTGGTTCTCGGTCTCGAACCGGGACGGGTCGAACTTGGCCGGCTCGTGGAAGATGCTCGCGTCCATGTGCGTCACGTTTGCCGTCCAGAACACCTGAAAACGTCACATCAAGAGTTTGCATCAGGTTTCTCGGCGAGTTGGTGGTGATGCTAGCTGCCTATGGTGATTGGTACGGATTGACCTGCCATCCTTTTGGGATGAGGTAGCCGTCGAACTCGGTGTCCTCGAGTGCTCTTCTGAAGTTGCCGAAGATCGGAGGGACGACGCGGAGTGTCTCCTGCGCGACCCGCCATGTGAGCTTCATCTTCGCCAGATCTTCCCAGGTGAGAGCCTCGCCGTCACCTTTGTTCTTGGCGATCTCCTCATGCTCTGTATCACGAAACGAAACACACATCATGAGTTCATGTCTTCATGACCATGGCGGGTTGGTAGTTTGATTCACCAATCAGTCACTTGCCTTGAACCATGGCGGCGAGGGTGGCATCGTCGTTGGCGAGGTGACGGACCATGAACGTCATAAGGATGGAAGACGTGTCGTGGCCGGCGATGAGGGCGACCATGGCGTTGTCCACGATCTCCTCGTCGGTCAGCAGCCGCTGGCCATGGCCGTCCCTCAGGCCGAGCAGGCAGGTGATGAGGTCGCTGTTCCGCGACGCCTTGCCGTTGCCGTGCTCCACCTCCACCTGGCTGGCCTTCTTCTTCTCCCGGGTGATCTCCTGGAGCACCCGGCGGGCTCTGCCGCTAGCCTTGAGGCTCCGGCTGAAGGCCGTGAACGGCAGGTTCACCGGGACGGCCCATATGCCCTCGATCATGCGCACGAAGTCGCCGGCCAGGGCGTCCCGCACGGCGCCCCTCTCGAGGCCGAAGAGCAGCGCTGAGATGATGTCGAACGTGAGCCGCTTCATCAGCGGCAGTACCGTGACGGTGGCGCGGCCGGCCCAGTTCTCCTGGAGGTGGCGCCGCACCTCGCCGTCGATCCTGCCCACGTACGCCTTGAGCATGTCCGGCCTGAGGAACTCGAGCAGGGCGCCGCGGACGCGCCGGTGGTCGGCGCCGTGGAGGTCGAGGATGCTCTTCTCCCCGAGTATCCGCTGCACGGACCGGGGCTGCCGGGTGGAGAAAGCGCCGCTGAAGAACAGGAACTTGTTGGCCGCCGGCCCGGCCAGGAGCACCGTCGGCCTGCCGAACAGTGACAGCTTGGACACGGGCCCGTACCTGTCGATCCGGTCCTGGATCCAGCGGCTGCCGCCGTCGCCGCGCATGGCCCGAAGGAGGCCGAGGCTCTGGCCGATAACCGGCAGGCCGAGGGAGCCCGGGGGAAGGTTGCCCGGCCGTGCTTTCTTGGCTCTGGCGAGGAGGTGGATGGCAATGGACGAGGCGGTGACAACAACGAGTGCCACGACTATGGCCAAATAATCCATTGGAGAGGGATCAGTGTTAAGATGACACTGACTGCTGCTACTTGGAGCTGAAGCTGAAGACGAATGTCGGAATATATAGGCGAGCATGAGCAGGTTGTTTTTGCGGGAACGAAATTGCTGTCAGATGGCGTAGTTCAACACGTAGTCATGATGCATGCGCCGGAGATTTCAAACAAGAAAGAATCCGCCATTTCCAACGACGAACTCCAAAACGCTGAGATACCCTCTCGGTTCAAGACAAAAAATGGTATATGCTCTTGAGGTAGAAGACAAGTCCTAGGAAGCGATGACAGTGCCATCATCCATCAATGGTAAGATGCACGCATGAAATTGGCAATTCTTTTAGGAGCTCAGACAACTATTGGCAGAGCAACACTACAATCTGTCCCTCTTCGAGGAGCATCGGCTGGCGGAGAGTAAATTGCAAAAAACCACCATATTTGTGGACCCTAAATCAAAAAACCATCATGTTTCGTTTTTTTTACAAAAACCCACTGGTATTGTGTTGACAGTTTGCGAAAAACACTGATTAGTCAATTAGAGCCGTTTGACGCAATAACTGACGATTTATGATAAAAGTTAGGGAGGAGACGGCTTATTTTTTAGGGCGACGGTATGCGTCCACCGGCGGAAATTTAAAAAGGATCCGCCACCTTGCTGACCATTGAATTGACATATTAATAACCGTCTGATCTACCAACGTAGTGTAAGCAGCAACCCTTTGCAACAAGAGTGGTGTTTCTGCAACAGCCTGCTTGTTGCAATCATCCGAGTCTGTATTTTTTATTTTTTTTTGCAACAGACATCTTATTGAAGAAATTTTTCACAACAGAGATCTTGTTGCAGAAATTTTAAAGATCACATGTGCATGTTTTTTTTAATTTTCTGCAATAGACATCTTGCTTCAGAATTTTTCCGCAACAAAGGTCTTGTTGCAGAATTTTAAAGATTTCAGAATTTTTTTGCAACAAAGATCGTGTTGCAGAATTTTAAAGATTTATGCATATGGTCCCTCTTTGCAACAAGAGCTTTGTTTCGAAAACACACTGACTATTGCAACAAGAGCTTTATTCAGAAACATGCTCTTCCGAAACCGTCGTTCACTGCGAGCTTCGCCAGATGGTGGTGAGGGAGGATCGACGTTGCCTATCCCCGCCTTCGTGCCGCCGCCGGCGAGCACCCGACCTCCGACCAAAGTCACCTCGTCACCATCCTCCTCTTCCTTCTGTTTTCTTCATCTCTCTGTATCTCTCGCCGTAGGAGCGCCTTTCGCCAGTATCGTCACAGGTCCTTGCTGTGGAGCTCGCCGTCAACCCCGCCAGACCTCATCGAGACGAGCTCCCGCCGCTCCCGGGCGTCCCCACCTCCTACCCACGGGTCATCCTCATCGGATCCAGCGAGATTCGACTGGAATCCTCGTCGTCGTTGCACTCCTAGCCGCACGGGTCTCTGCCCCTGCGGCTCCCGAATGTCCCTGCCTCCTGCCCGCGCGCCATCCTCATCGGATCCGGCGAGATTCCTGGCCGCCATCGCCCTCTCGGCCGCACGAGTCACAACCGCTGCAAAAAAGCCAGACAGTTGCAAAACTCTCTTTTTCGAAACAAAGGCTCAGTCGCAGAAACACATATAGGGGGGGGGAGGGTGCTCTTGTTCATCTAATCAACAGAGGATGTGACGGACACGGAGCCGGCGGACACGCCCTTGCGATCGGCCGGCTGAAGGTAAGTTTTTCCCTATTTTTTAAGACGCCAAAAGAGCTGGCCCTATTATGATTGGAGGTTTTTTTTTTTGGAACAAACAACATGTCAACATTTTAGTATTTTTTTAAAGAATTTATGCACATTTTAGCTGACCAAAGCCCATCACGAGACATGAGGTCCACTACGCAGTTTCAAGTCGGGCCCTCGAGGGATCGTGGCATTACTGGCTTCGTCCTTGATCGCTGTACCTCCCCGCGATTGCCGCCGCAGCCGCCCGAGTCACCTCTCATCTGCCTCCTCGCCGTAACCCCTGCGACCATCCATGGCCACCTCCACCCGATCACCGCTCCCTCCGGCCGACCCCGAGAAGGAGAAGCCGCTCGCGCGCTCCGCATCGGCGACTGCTCCTTCGGACCTCACGAACCCAGGTCCAAATACCCGCCCTCGAACCCTTGAAATCATTAGTCCTCGAGCACCCTTGGAGGGCAGCAGTTTCACCGTCCATGTCGTCTTTGATTTTGGCATCGTGCAGGGAAGAAGATGCGCCGCCCGGTGCCGATGACGGACGAGGAGCGGAACAAGATCAAGGACCTGAAGGAGCAGCACCGGTCAGGGATGGAGGGGTTACGAGAGTCTTTCCAGATACACAAGGAGCTGCGGTACCACCACGACGAACTCCTGTTCCGGCGGAGGTGCCTGGCCGCGCGCCTGGTCAGCCGGATCGCCTTCCAGCGCCGCGACGCCGCCTATATCAACCATCAGCGTCGCCTTGGCTTGAAGCTCGGGGATAGGTTGCCGGAGGAGCTCAAGAAGATTGGGCCACCAATGGGGGCGGCGCTCATAATGTGGGCTGAGATGTGCAGGGCCCTGAACATGGGCATGGATAACTACATTGCTGAGTGCGACAATCCGGAGGCGTTCCGGGGGAGGATGAGGTCGTTGGGGCTCATTCGTGATGAGAAGGCAGCTCCGCAGGATTGTGTTGCCCCCCAAGAGTAGGGATTAATAAGTCTGTTTGCTTGGTGTGGATCAGTGCTTGTTTAATCCTGGGAACGAAATGTGTTGGGGATGAGTTTTTGTTTAATCCTATTGTGCCGGCGGCGGCGCTCGATCTCAACGCGGCGCGCGCGGCCGCTCGCCGGCACAGGATGGATGGGTTCCGGCAGAGGATTGCGGCGGACGTGTGCCGGAGGTACTGAGAGACAAGGACGCGGGTCCCGTGGAACGACGTCCATCTCCCCAACGGATGGCACCTCAGCGCCGACCGGGTTCCGATCCCTCCTGTGCCGGCGAGCGGCCGCGCGCGCCGCGATGAGATCGAGCGCCACCGCCGCCTCCTCCCCGACGACCTGTTCTACGACGACATGTACGCCCCAAATTCCGACCTCTAGGACACGTGGCTCCGGGACGAGTACGACACGCGCCGCGCGTCATACTTCACCGGCACGGTGTCGGGGCCGCGGCGGCCACGTCGAGAGGTGCGCGGGCGTATGCTCGTGCGCGGCCTCACACCCACGCCGTCGCCTTCTCCGTCTCCGTCACCACCTCCACCTCCTCGCATGACAGCGGAGGAGGCCCGGCTCGTGCAGCGTGTCATGGGCGACTCCATGTACACCCACGACGAGCGCCAATGGGACGGCTTGGAGGAGGCGATGGCACTCTCTGCCGCCGGCGATGTCGCCTTTCCCGAGCTGCAAATGGTGGCCGTGAAGGAGGAGGAGAGGAGGGAGGAGGCGATGGAGGAGGAGCCGGTGGCCGCATTCCACCCGGGCCTGGTGGGCCAGGGGTGGGGCTGGTCCTGCACTGCTCCGGAGATGGCCGCCGCCGTGGGCGTGAACTGGTGCGCCACTCCGCCGCGGTCACCGGAGCGGGAGGCGTCGCCACGGGAGGAGGTCGTGCAGGCAGCTCCCGCCGTCCAGCCCGCCCCCGTCTACCACGCACCGCCGGCCCATCTCTGGACGCCCCCGGCCTACGTGGACCTCGTCAGCGACGACGACGACGTTGACGACCACTAAAGATGGCGACAGCATCAAACGGGCACGGGCAGGAACGCGCTGGCGGCGACCGTTTTTTATTTTCCTTTTTATGTTTAATTATGTCTAATTGGAAGTGAAAACTGGGCCGTTTTGTGGCCATGGACGCTAATTAAGTTTTAAGTTTTTTAAACTGCGTTTATTTACTTTCTTAAGTCATTTTGTTTAAGTTTTTATGTTTTTTTAAACACGTCCAACACGGACAAGATTTGAGGTGCGGCCACGCGGTGGGCGCACGCACGACTCAACGGACAGAGGCGGACACGGGCGAACCCATCGGCGCCCCAAAGAGATAGAAACCGGTCAAAACGGACGTCCGATTGGGATCGCGCGGTGAAGTTGGCCTAAAAGAAGAAGTATATGCTGGATTAGTTGTACTACATGAAAAGAATTAAACTGAGACTCAAACCCCATGTACTCAGGGTTAGTCAGCTATCCTTTACACGAGAAGGAACACAGATAGCGAGAGCAGGCAAGATCTGGCGACCGGACACCATTGCAGGGCTGAGACATGCACGCCCCAGGCCACGCGTTGGGCAGTGAAGGGTACTGATCCGGCAGTGGCATGACACACTCGCATCAATCAAAGTAGACCCTCCTCGAGAACACCCAGTCACCCGAGAAGCTGAAGTCGCTCGGGTCTTTCTCTAGTATCATCTCTTTCTGCGCGTGCATGTCCCCCAACAACATCTCGTTATAGTTCTTGATCCCCCAGAACATCCCTGTATCATTTGCAAACTACACATTTCTTACCCACTCTTACTTCATAGTATTATACTGCTATTTAACCCTGTCAAAGATTGTGTGCTTCACGAGCTTGACAAAGCTTGTTTAACAACTAATTATATTTCACATAATTTCTCTAGGGTAGGGGGCCATAGCCCCCCTTGGCCCTATTGAAGCTCCTCCACTGGTGTGCTTATTGATGGCGCCATACTGGATAAGTGACTCGTAGTCAGAGTGTGGCAGAATGTCAGGTGGCTTTGCCTGAGGGTGACGCAGCAGGATGATGATGGGACCAGGGCCGGGCCGGCAAAATCCGGGGCCCTGTGCGAAACTAAAAAACAGGGCCCTATTTCACAAAAAAATGAACTAACTTGCAATTATAATGTATAAATATCTCATGGAAAAAATATAATGTTTATAATGTAATATCTTACATAACAATTGGATATCTTACATAACAATTGGACATATAAAAAGGTTATACCTATCCAACTCCCGTTTGCTAATTATTTGAACATCCTCATTCTTGTAGTATTTTTTGAAATGAAATCCTCAATGATACCCTCATAACCAATCTTCTCCAACACTTCACTCTCAAGAACCAATTTCTAATAAAGTAATGATCCCTGCCAATAATTAATTAGAAAATTAGGAATTAGGAGTAGGAAGCAAACTTAATCAAAAAGAAGGACTCGCTAAGCACCTGAAGGCTAGCGTCGGTAACCGATCAATCTATTGAGACGATGTCGACGAGTCTGAAATTTGAGAAAGAAGGCGAGGAAGGCAACCGTGGCACCGCAGCAGTGGCCTATCGCTTAGTTGGCCTGAATCTGAAATCTCATCGATCTAAGGAGCAGGGACTGAGAGAGAGCCAGCGAGGGACGAGGCGTCGAGCCGTTGACGTCAAGGGCTCCTGGCGTCGAGCCCTCGAGGCTCCAGGCGACGACGGGACGCGTTCTGATCCTCTTCCTGTAGGCTGTAGCGTAGCCACGATCTGATCCATGTAGCGATCTAGGTTTTCTTTTTGGGTCTGATCCATGTCACATCTAAGCTGATTTTCACTCTGTTTGTGGTCTATTTTTTTTGTCCTAGTCTTTTTTTGTTTCTTGTTGATGCATTATATACTTGTGGGAGGTTAGATGTGACATCCTTAAAAAACATCTAGATATGAATTAGACAAACTGTTTCTTTTTTGATGTTAGCGGTCTAGTGTTTTTTTATAGATAAAAAAACGTAGGCACGTAGCGAACTAGCGATGCCCTCGTCGCCTTTTTTTTTTCTGAGTGGTGCCTCGTCGCCTGACCCTCTTATAGCGATCGGGAGGAGTCAGCGCTCTCGCTCGATGGGCCTAGTCGCTCGACCCAGCAGCGGTTAACTATTACTAGACTTATATAAAAAAAAATATGGGCCCCTGAGAATTTTGGGCCCTGTGCGGGCCGCACCTTTTGCACCACTGTGGGCCCGGCCCTGGATGGGACATCCCTAAACTGCAAGTACAAGTAGATGATCTGCCATGCATATCACTGCGACACCAAGCCAAGGAAGAGCCATCAGTCTGGCTCAATGCACCTCAAGACAGTGGATCGTTGGCAACTAGAAAGGATAAAATGCTTACGCATAACTTGTTCGTGCCGCTGCTCATCGACCTTGGACCTTGTTGTGGGCACAATGGGGTGGGTTGGGTCGACGCTCGTCTGCGGTGAAGTTAGAGTTGCTTGCTCGGTGATTAGGGACGGCGATGACACCTTGTTTAGAAGTTATGACAATGACACCTCTATGCTTTCTTGATAAGGCTCTCTTTAAAGAGGTGTGTGTAGGGTATTCTATGTGTGCCGCTCGGCAGGCAGTAACGGTTTTCACCTGGTTTTCTAATAATTCTCTTTTCCACTTAATTAATGTGTCAGACAAATCTTTTGCCTTAAAAATATCACCACAATAAGCATAGAAGGATGGCAGTACGATAGAGAAGGCGAAAGCACACAGACCACGACTCACCCATACACAGAGGCTGAATCGTTATGTAAGTTAACTAAGGTGCCCTGCAACTGACATTTGTTTTGTGTGTACTTCTAGTTCGATGCCATGTTTGGAATGCAGGAATTACAAAACCCAGTTCGTGCGAGAATCGAAAATATATTTTGCAATCTCTAAGCAGGCAGCGAGCATGTGGAAAGACTCATGTGTCAACCTCAAATTTCACATTTGTTTCATACTACCAACATACAGAGGCGCACATTTGCACATTGAAATAGTACTTTGAGGCCGAAAACATACCCTGAATATAACTTCGAGACAAGCAGCTTGATTTAGCAAATTGAACTAACTATTTTTTAGGGAAATTGAACTAACTTGTTGAAACTGATCTCGTGAATCTCTTCGCATTACCGCTAGGCCACAAGGCCCATTAGACCCATTACAAAACATGAACAAAAAATCATATTGGATATATCACAAGTGCCTGTCAAATTGCACATAACTATGATATTGCAAATTCCATTTTTGTGGGATTAATCAATCATGTATTGAGACCATTTAAACATAACCTTTTTCTCTCACTGGTATTTAGCACTTATCCTTCACCTGCAAATGTATTACTACGGTGACACATTTATTCCCAAAGTAATTGATAGGAATTGACACCTAAAAGGGAGAACTCAAAGAGAGCATATAAATTAGAGAAAAGTAGATGATCACAGAACATTAAGAAAAACAAAGCGAAGGTTCATACATTCAGATATAGGCCGGCTGAGCATGCAGCCACTACACGCAGGAGATATACTCATTACAATACAGTAAAATGGAGCTAGCTACAGCCATCCACGGCGATTTGACGTTGTCAACTGTGGGATCTCACGTATGAACGCTTCAGATTGATTGATCGTCCCGCTGCACGCACCATGATCGTTTTAACCAGTTTCCCCGCGCATCGTCGTTGGCCCAACGTGCCCGGGCCGCTGCTCCGGAGGATGAGCTGGGTGCTCTCTGATCAATTGGGCTAATAGGTAGTTAGCTAGGCCTTAATTCTAGCCCACCGTACGGCTCACCTCCCATACGCTTTTCTCAAAAAAAAAAAACTCCCATACGTACCTTCCTTTGTAAGAAAAGGTCACCTCCACAGCAATCCCCTCCAGCCGCACGCACTCCGCCTTCACGAGCGGTCGTACAACAGAAGTACTATGCCATCACGTGATTAGGAAAACCAAAAAAAATCTTCAAGTTCTCTTCAGAAAATGAAGCAGTAGTAGCATTTGAGAAGATAAACAATGATATGTAAAATACAACTTCATGGCATCCGTACATAAAACACAAGCCAAGTCTTGTAATATGCAACCCTCAGTGCGAATATTTTCCTTATGCTTTTTTTGTACATATATAATGATTTCATCTGCTTGATGGAAGAAACTAATTTACAATGTTCCAAACAATGGACAATATGATGCTACTGTCAAGATGAGTAAGGTGCTTATTCAATATCATTTCTTCTTTCCCTAAAAAAGATTATATTTATTTTGTTTGGAATATGTAATGTTAAATTAAGCTCTTGACATGTGCCCGATTTCATACACTTGCGTGGCAACCAATGCACATTTTAAGTTCAATATTATGCCCAGTACCATAGTGGGAAGCAAATCTATATGTGCAGTTTCACTTAGAATTATACTTGAGTTTAAATGTAAAATCCAGTATTCTAGGTCATTGGTGTACTTGACGCCACAACTCATAATTTTCACTCACCGTCGATCTTTTAAATGTTTTCCTTAATCTTCTATTTTACGGGTTTGCGAAAGATTTGTAAAATCTCATGCAGAATTTCTTGTTCAAAGATATTTGATGATTATTTTAACTGGCCCCTTCTATATATGCGTGTACCCAAATTTTGGTATACAAATATATTGTAGTTTATGCTAAAAATTGAGGCGCTCAATTCAAATCTGAATTAAAAATTATACTTCTATTTCTTTCATAAATGGTCATATTATCACTAAGATGGGCGGGTGCGGCAATGCGCACCTTGATGTTCTAGTTCTTCTTAAAAGACAACAAAATATCTCTAAAAACTAAAGGACATTAAGGGCTATTGATCTTCCAAAGACTCCAGAGATCTTCGATAATTAAAGGACATGACAAGCTCAATTCACGTGGCTACATATTGATGAGTAACTTGCAATTGGTAGGAGCTAGGGCCCTACCGGATCTAGGGCGTAGGTTGTAGGGGAAGGAGGGGGAAGGGCGAGGGCTGGTGCGCGGCGGCCGGCGGCGTAGCGTCGTCCTTGCGATGGGAGCAGCGGCGGCGAAAGCAGGAGGCGGCTAGGGTTTAGGTCTCCCGGCTCCCTAAGGGAAGCCGAGAAAATATTGATTGCTTCTTGCTTGATTAGATTGATGATACATCTCCTCTCCTTATATAGAGAGGTTTACTTGACTCCTAAGCAAACGATCCTAATACGATAAGATAATTGGGCTAAGCCCCTAATTAAGATACTTTGGCCATAACCCACTGGGCGAAGCCCCTATGCCGGTCATAACACTTCTCCCCGCCTGCACAAACAGCTCGTCCTCAAGCTGTAAGGTGGGGAAGCGCTTGCTGAACTCCTCGAGGTGATCAACCAGCGTCAAATATCTTCGCGACAGCTGGGGCGGCAAGGTCGGCGGCTACGGCGTCCTCCGGAATGTAGTCTGCAACCTCCAGGTAGAAGAGTCGTGGGCAGGCGTGGCCGGGCGTGTAGGGCTCGTTGTAGTTGAAGCACAACTCTTGGCGGCGACGCTCGAGTAGCTCGGCCGAGGTGAGCCGGCGGAACGGGCGCGCCGCGGTCGCCGCAGAAGCCTGAGCAGGCCGACCCTGAGCGGGATCTGGCCAGGGTACCGACCCAGTGGCCCGGGACGGTGACTCCTGCTGGACGGCCACCGCACGGCGCTCGAACGCGTGGGCGTAGTACATGACTGTCTGGATATCCTGGGGTCCCCGAAACTCCATGTCCACACGGATGTGATCCAGAAGTCCATCGACAAAGAGGTCGGCCCGCTGCTGCGCCGTCACGCCCAACGCGTGGCATGCCAGGGCCTGGAAACGGTCGGCGAAGTCCTGAACCGTGGAGGTGAGGGGAAGGCGGCCTAGCTCCGCCAGGTGGCTCCCGCGGATTGGGGGCCCAAAACGAAGGAGGCAGAGCTCACGGAAGCGCTCCCAAGGGGGCATGCTGCCCTCGTCCCGCTCGAGGGCGTAGTACCAGGTCTGGGCTGCACCGCGGAGGTGGTAGGATGCTAGCCAAGTGCGCTTCGACGCGAGCGTGCGCTGTCCACGGAAAAACTGCTCACACTGGTTGAGCCAGTTAAGCGGGTCCTCCGTGCCATCATAAGTGGCAAAGTCGATCTTGGCGAATCGTGGCGGCGTCTGGGTCGATGTGCCATGGCCGACCGGCTCGGCGATGCGGAGCAGTGATGATGACGTCGCCCGGTCAATGGTGGGGAGGCCGTCGTAGGCCCCCGCGGAGCCGGGCGAGGCCCCAGACTGCATGGGTACCGGTGGGTCCCCGACCTCCGTGTAAACTAGCGGAGGCGACGTCCCGGTTAGCCAGGCCGGGATCGGGGACGGTGACGACGGAAATCGGACCTGCTAGATCGGGAGCCTCCCGGTGTGGACAGGCCCAGTCCGGAGCTGGGCGGCAGCGGTGGGAGTTGGACCAGCGCGGGCGGCACGGTTGGCGCGGCTGGGGCCAGCACGGGCCAGTGCGGCCACTGCGGCACTGGAGCGGGCGCGGGAGGCGCAGGTGGCGCCGCGAGAACCGGCGCGGGCCACTAAGGCCAGGACAGCGCTGGGGGTACCGAGTACCAGGGCAGGTGCAGCAGCGTCGGAGGCAGTCCATTGGGGTGCCCTGCCTGGAACGGTAGGAGCGGTGGCCCGCCAATTGCAGGAGCACCCTGGTATGGCCACGGCAGCGCGGGGTGGCCGTAGGCGGCGGTAGTCGCAGCCGGCGGAGGTGCGTGCGGTCCGACCAGGTACAGATGGATGCCCTGTACAGTCGTCACAAGATCCTGCAAGATGCTGGTGAATTCTTCCGGCGTGAAAACGGCGGTTGTCGGCACAGCGGAGGTGACCGGGGCCGGTGGCGTGGGGGAACCGGCGGTGGTGACGGTGACTGGGGCCGGCGGCATTGGGGAACCGGCAGTGGTCATCAGTGCGGTGGTGATGATTGGCAGCGGCAGCATTGGCGTGGACGAAGACATGATCGAGACCGAGTCTCTGGATACCAAATTGGTAGTAGCTAGGCTCCTACCGGATCTAGGGCGTAGGTTGTAGGGGAAGGAGGGGGAAGGGCGAGGGCTGGTGCGCGGCGGCCGGCGGCGTGGCGCCGTCTTGCGACGGGAGCAGCAGCGGCGAAAGCAGGAGGTGGCTAGGGTTTAGGTCTCCCGACTCCCTAAGGGAAGCCGAGCAAATATTGATTGCTTCTTACTTTGATTAGATTGATGATACATCTCCTCTCCTTATATAGAGAGGTTTACTTGACTCCTAAGGAGACGATCTTAATACGATAAGATAATTGGGCTAAGCCCCTAATTAAGATACTTGGGCCATAACCTACTGGGCTAAGCCCTTATGCCGGTCATAACATGAAAGCTAACACAAGAAACCAAGATGAGTATACTAAAATTTCCAAGACTTTTCCAACATATATATCTACAGATATAGTCTCCTCAAAATGACCTCTAGAAAGTGGAAAGTAAAGCATATATAAGACTACTTCATCTTAGGTGGCTACATGTTAACTAAGCTAAATATTTTTACCCAGCATGAGTACGCTAAAATTTGAGAAACTTCATTAACTCTCTCCAAGATATCTATTGAGACAACATATGGCATGTTTTCTTTTCAAGTGCGCATACCCTTGGCTTGCCAACACATCATCCATTCTATTTGAAGACATGATAAGTTCAGCACAAGCATCTTTGATCCTGCATCAGTGATGCTAATCAGCTAGTCTCAACATCAAGAATTCTACAAAGAATGTCTTCACACATCATCTTCATCCTTTCATCGCAAACCGATCTGCAGCCACAAGTGCTTTACCATCTGTTGCATGTCTTCGACCTGATGTTCTGTCCACACTTGTGTCTCATCGGCCCATAGAGCTCTGCTTTGTGTTGACACTAGTTTTTGGCACGGCAAAAAACATAATTAAGATCGCCTCAAATGAAAATGTGTTTACAAAAAATAGTTTTGTATTATCGACATGAACATCTTTGAAGTTTGGGTCATCGCCATCCGATCTCATCTCAAGGGCCGAAGTTGTGCTCGAAGTACTAAGATTTTGTATTCAAAGTACTGTTCGGCTGATTATGCCTTCAATACGGCCTTCCAAGAGAAAATGTTCTACATGGATTGTTTTTATCTCATCAAAGCGGTCGATTTTGATATTTAAACCATCTCAATCCGAGGTCATATGCAAAATTTGTAACCAAAACGGTGCAATGCTTCGGATGCTACGGTTGACCCGCCTCCTTTGTTTATTTCCAGGGCTTGTTGAGCTGTGCCCTCAGCAAAACCGTATGTACTTTGTGTTGTGGTACTCTGTGTGTGTGTGGGTGAACCTTGTTGTACTTTGTGGCTCTGGTGGTTTGCTTTATCTATAAAGCGGGGCGAAAGCCTTTTTCGATAAACGGTGCAATGCTGCAGAAACTATGGAGATGATCACATGCCCAAAACCTCCTGTTGCGATCGGACTGTCCGGAAACTGAGACAGGCTGTCCAGTCTGGGTCGCAAAACACGCCAAAACCTTCTGTTGTGACCGAACAGTCTAGTCTGAACCGAAATTGTGCATCTCCACGGATCTGATGATTACTGGAGCGTTTCAGCCCTGAAGATAACCTCGAACCAAAAAGAGTTCAACATGAAAGGTGTCCGCCTCATCGACATGATTAAATTTGCTTTTGGGCTCATCTTCATCCGAGGTAGTTTTTAGCCTATGAGATCCAAAAACCAAACTGCTATCTGATACGTCTCCAACGTATCTATAATTTTTGATTGCTCAATGCTATATTATCTACTGTTTTGGACATTATTGGGCTTTATTATCCACTTTATATTACTTTTGGGACTAACCTATTAACCGGAGGCCCAGCCCAGAATTGCAGTTTTTTGCCTATTTCAGAGTTTCGCAGAAAAGGAATATCAAATAGAGTCCAAACGGAATGAAACCTTCAGGAATGTGATTTTCGAAACGAACATGATCCAGGAGACTTGGACCCTACGTTAAGAAACAAAGGAGGAGGCCACGAGGTAGGGGGCGCGCCTACCCCCCCCCCCAGGCGCACCCTCCACCCTCGTGGGCTCCCTGTTGCTCCATCGACGTACTTCTTCCTCCTATATATACCTACGTACCCTCAAACGATCAGATACAGAGCCAAAAACCTAATTCCACCGCCGCAACCTTCTGTATCCATGAGATCCCATCTTGGGGCCTGTTCCGGAGCTCCGCCGGAGGGGGCATCCATCACGAAGGGCTTCTACATCAACACCATAGCCTCTCCGATGAAGTGTGAGTAGTTTACCTCAGACCTTCGGGTCCATATTTATTAGCTAGATGGCTTCTTCTCTCTTTTTGGATCTCAATACAAAGTTCTCCCCCTCTCTTGTGGAGATCTACTCGATGTAATCTTCTTTTTGTGGTGTGTTTGTTGAGACCGATGAATTGTGGGTTTATGATCAATATTATCTATGAACAATATTTGAATCTTCTCTGAATTCTTTTATGTATGATTGGTTATCTTTGCAAGTCTCTTCGAATTATAAGTTTGGTTTGGCCTACTAGATTGATCTTTCTTGCAATGGGAGAAGTGCTTAGCTTTGGGTTCAATCTTGCGGTGTCCTTTCCGAGTGACAGCAGGGGCAGCAAGGCACGTATTGTATTGTTGCCATCGAGGATAACAAGATGGGGTTTTTATCATATTGCATGAATTTATCCCTCTACATCATGTCATCTTGCTTAAGGCGTTACTCTGTTTCCATGAACTTAATACTCTAGATGCATGCTGGATAGTGGTCGATGAGTGGAGTAATAGTAGTAGATGCAGGAAGGAGTCGATCTACTTGTCTCGGACGTGATGCCTATATACATGATCATACCTAGATACTCTCATAAATATGCTCAATTCTGTCAATTGCTCAACAGTAATTCGTTCACCCACCGTAAAATACTTATGCTCTTGAGAGAAGCCACTAGTGAAACCTATGGCCCCCGGGTCTATCTTCATCATATTAATCTTCCAATACTTATTTATTTCCTTTGCTTTTTACTTTTCTTTTATTTTACTTGCATCTTTATCACAAAAATACCAAAAATATTATCTTATCATATCTATCAGATCTCACTCTCGTAAGTGACCGTGAAGGGATTGACAACCCCTTATCGTGTTGGTTGCGAGGAGTTATTTGTTTTGTGTAGGTACAAGGGACTCGCGCGTAGCCTCCTACTGGATTGATACCCTGGTTCTCAAAAACTGAGGGAAATACTTATGCTACTTTGCTGCATCATCCTTTCCTCTTCAAGGAAATCCAACGCAGTGCTCAAGAGGTAGCAAGAAGATTTCTGGCGCCGTTGCCGGGGAGACTACGCAAAAGTCAACATACCAAGTACCCATCACATACCCTTATCTCTCGCATTACATTATTTGCCATTTGCCTCTCGTTTTCCTCTCCCCCACTTCACCCTTGCCGTTTTATTTGCCCTCTCTCTCTATCCTCCCTCTCTTTCTCTATTTGCCTCTTTTTGCCCATTTCTTGTTTGCTTGTGTGTTGGATTGCTTGCTTGTCACGATGGCTCAAGATAACACTAAATTGTGTGACTTTACCAATACCAACACCAATGATTTTATTAGCACTCCGATTGCTCCTCTTACCGATGCTGAATCTTGTGAAATTAATGCCGCTTTGCTGAATCTTGTCATGAAAGATCCGTTTTCTGGCCTTCCTAGCGAAGATGCCGCTACCCATCTAAATAGCTTCGTTGATTTGTGTGATATGCAAAAGAAGAAAGATGTGGACAATGATATTGTTAAATTGAAGCTATTTCCTTTTTCGCTTAGAGATCGTGCTAAAGCTTGGTTTTCATCTTTGCCTAAAAATAGTATTGATTCTTGGAACAAGTGCAAAGGTGATTTTATCTCTAAGTATTTTCCTCCCGCTAAGATCATATCTCTTAGAAACGATATTATGAATTTTAAGAAACTTGATCATGAACATGTTGCACAAGCTTGGGAGAGGATGAAATTAATGATACGTAATTGCCCTACTCATGGTTTGAATTTGTGGATGATTATACAAAAATTTTATGCCGGATTGAATTTTGCTTCTAGAAATCTTTTAGATTCGGCCGCGGGAGGCACTTTTATGGAAATCACTTTAGGAGAATCTACTAAACTCCTAGATAATATTATGGTTAATTATTCTCAATGGCATACTGAAAGATCTTCTAATAAAAAAGTGCACGCGATAGAAGAAATTAATGTTTTGAGTGGAAAGATGGAAGAACTTATGAAATTATTTGCTAATAAAAGTGTTTCTTCTGATCCTAATGATATGCCTTTGTCTACTTTGATTGAGAATAATAATGAATCTTTGGATGTGAATTTTGTTGGTAGGAATAATTTTGGTAACAACGCGTATATAGGAAACTTTAATCCTAGGCCTTATCCTAGTAATTCCTCAAATAATTATGGTAATTCCTACAATAACTCTTATGGAAATTTTAATAATATACCCTCTGATTTTGAATCCAATATTAAAGAATTTATTACTTCGCAAAAGAATTTCAATGCTTTGATTGAAGAAAAATTGCTTAAGATTGATGATTTGGCTAGGAACATTGATAGAATTTCTCTTGATGTTGATTCTTTAAAGCTTAGATCTATTCCTCCTAAGCATGATATCAATGAGTCTCTCAAAGCCATGAGAATTTCCATTGATGAGTGCAAAGAAAGAACCGCTAGGATGTGTGCTATGAAGGATGCCTTTATATGAGCGTCTTCTTTTAGTTCCTATGTAAATAAAGATGAAGATCTAAAAGTTATTGATGTGTCCCCTATTAAATCTTTGTTTTGCAATATGAATCTTGATAATGATGGGACTGAATATGATCCACCTTTACCTAGAAGGCGTTCCAAAAATTCAGAGTTTTTAGATCTTGATGCTAAATTTGATGAAAGTGGGATTGAAGAAATCAAAACCCTAGATGTTGCTAAACCCACTATTATGGATTTCAAGGAATTTAATAATGAAAATTGCTCTTTGATTGATTGTGTTTCCTTGTTGCAATCCGTGCTAACTTCTCCTCATGCTTATAGTCAAAATAAAGCATTTACTAAACATATCGTTGATGCCTTGATGCAATCTTATGAAAAAAAACTTGAGTTGGAAGTTTCTATCCCTAGAAAACTTTATGATGAGTGGGAACCAAGTATTAAAATTAAAATTAAAGATCATGAGTTCTATGCTTTGTGTGATTTGGGTGCTAGTGTTTCAACGATTCCAAAGACTTTGTGTGATTTGTTAGGTTTCCGTGATTTTGATGATTGCTCTTTAAACTTGCACCTTGCGGATTCCACTATTAATAAACCTATGGGAAGAATCAATGATGTTATTATTGTTGCAAATAGGAATTATGTGCCCGTAGATTTTATTGTTATTGACATAGATTGCAATCCTTCATTTCCTATTATTCTTGGTAGACCTTTACTTAGAACGATTGGTGCAATTATTGATATGAAGGGAGGAAATATTAGATTCCAATTTCCGTTAAGGAAAGGCATGGAACACTTTCCTAGAAAGAAAATGAAATTACCTTATGAATCTATTATGAGAGCCACTTATGGATTGCCTACCAAAGATGGCAATACCTAGATCTATCCTTGCTTTTTATACCTAGCTAGGGGCGTTAAACGATAGCGCTTGTTGGGAGGCAACCCAATTTTATTTTGATTCCTTGCTTTTTGCTCCTGTTTAGTAATAAATAATTTATCTAGCCTCTGTTTTGGTTGTGTCTTTTGTGTTTAATTAGTGTTTGTGCCAAGTAGAACCGTTGGGAAGACCTATTTAGTTAATTCTTTTTGCAGATGATTAATAGATAAATTCCTCACGTCCAGCAATTTATTTTGGAATTTTTGGGGTTACAGATCTTGCGCTAGCTACAGATTACTACAGATTGTTCTGTTTTTGACAGATTCTGTTTTTCGTGTGTTGTTTGCTTATTTAGATGAATCTATGGCTAGTAAAATAGTTTATAAACCATAGAGAAGTTGGAATACAGTAGGTTTAACACCAATATAAATAAAGAATGAGTTCATTACAGTACCTTGAAGTGGTCTTTTGTTTTATTTCGCTAACGAAGCTCACGAGATTTTCTACTTTAAGTTTTGTGTTGTGAAGTTTTCAAGTTTTGGGTAAAGATTGATGGATTATGGAACAAGGAGTGGCAAGAGCCTAAGCTTGGGGATGCCCATGGCACCCCCAAGATAATCTAAGGATACCTAAAAGCCAAAGCTTGGGGGTGCCCCGAAAGGCATCCCCTCTTTCGTCTACTTCTATCGGTAACTTTACTTGGAGCTATATTTTTATTCACCACATGATATGTGTTTTGCTTGGAGCGTCTTGTATGATTTGATTATTTGCTTTTTAGTTTACCACAATCATCCTTGCTGTACACACCTTTTGAGAGAGCCATACATGATTTGGAATTTTTTAGAATACTCTATGTGCTTCGCTTATATCTTTTGAGTTATATAGTTTTGCTCTAGTACTTCACTTATATTTTTTTTAGCATGGTGGTGGATTTGTTTCATAGAAACTATTGATCTCTCATGCTTCACTTAGATTATTTTGAGAGTCTTAAATAGCATGGTAATTTTCTTAAATAATCATAATATTCTTGGTATGCAAGAATAGGAAAAACTTTCTTATAAGTATGTTGAATACTATGAGAAGTTTGATGCTTGATAATTGATTTGAGATATGAAGATGGTGATATTAAAGTTGTTCTAGTTGAGTAGTTGTGAATTTGAGAAATACTTGTGTTAAAGTTTGTGATTCCCGTAGCATGCACGTATGGTGAACCGTTATGTGATGAAGTCGGAGCATGATTTATTTTTTGATTGTCTTCCTTACGAGTGGCGGTCGGGGACTGATAACCCACAAGTATAGGGGATCGCAACAGCTTTCGATGGTAAAGTATTCAACCCAAATTTATTGATTCGACACAAGGGGAGCCAAAGAATATTCTCAAGTATTAGCAGCTGAGTTGTCAATTCAACCACACCTGGAAACTTAATATCTGCAGCAAAGTATTTAGTAGCAAAGTAATATGATAGTAGTGGTAACGGTAGCAAAAGGTAACAGTAGCAAAAGCAATGTTTTTGGTATTTTGTAGTGATGATAGCAATAGCAACGGAAAAGTAAATAAGCGAAGAACAATATGTGGAAAGCTCGTAGGAAATGGATCGATGATGGAGAATTATGCCGGATGCGGTTCATCATGTAACAATCATAACATAGGGTGACACAGAACTATCTCCAATTCATCAATGTAATGTAGGCATGTATTCCAAATATAGTCATACGTGCTTATGGAAAAGAACTTGCATGACATCTTTTGTCCTACCCTCCCGTGGCAGCGGGGTCCTATTGGAATCTAAGGGATATTAAGGCCTCCTTTTAATAGAGAACCGGAACAAAGCATTAGCACATAGTGAATACATGAACTCCTCAAACTATGGTCATCACCGGGAGTGGTCCCGATTATTGTCACTTCGGGGTTGCCGGATCATAACACATAGTAGGTGACTATAGACTTGCAAGATAGGATCAAGAACTCTCATATATTCATGAAAACATAATAGGTTCAGATCTGAAATCATGGCACTCGGGCCCTGGTGACAAGCATTAAGCATAGCAAAGTCATAGCAACATCAATCTCAGAACATAGTGGATACTAGGGATCAAACCCTAACAAAACTAACTCGATTAGATGATAGATCTCATCCAACCCATCACCGTCCAGCAAGCCTACGATGGAATTACTCACGCACGGCGGTGAACATCATGAAATTGGTGATGGAGGAAGGTTGATGATGACGATGGCGACGGATTCCCCTCTCCGAAGCCCCGAACGGCCTCCAGATCAGCCCTCCCGAGAGGTTTTAGGGCTTGGCGGCGGCTCCGTATCGTAAAACGCGATGATTTCTTCTCTCTGATTTTTTCTCTCCGAAACCAAATATATATAGTTGGAGTTGAGGTCGGAGGAGCTCCAGGGGGGCCACGAGGTAGGGGGCGCACCCTAGGGGGGCAAGCGCGCCCCCACCCTCGTGGACAGGGTGTGGGCCCCCTGGTCTTCATCTTTTGCAAGGATTTTTTATTATTTCCGAAAAGATGTTCCGTGAAGTTTCAGGTCATTCTGAAAACTTTTGTTTCTGCACATAAATAACACCATGGTAATTCTGCTGAAAACAACGTCAGTCCGGGTTAGTTCCATTCAAATCATGCAAGTTAGAGTCCAAAACAAGGGCAAAAGTGTTTGGAAAAGTAGATACGACGGAGACGTATCAACTCCCCCAAGCTTAAACCCTTGCTTGTCCTCGAGAAATTCAGTTGATAAACTGAAAGCGATAAAGAAAAACTTTTACAAACTTTGTTTGCTCTTGTTGTTGTAAATATGTAAAGCCAGCATTCATGTTTTCAGCAAAGATTATGACTAACCACATTCACAATAACACATAGGTCTCATGTTTACTCATATCAATGGCATAATCAACTAGCGAGCAATAATAATAAATCTTGGATGACAACACTTTCTCAAAACAATCATAATATGATATGACAAGATGGTATCTCGCTAGCCCTTTCTGAGACCGCAAAACATAAATGCATAGCACCTTTAAAGATCAAGGACCGACTAGACATTGTAATTCATGGTAAAAGAGATCTAGTCAAGTCATACTCAATGTAAACTAACAGTAATGAATGCAAATGATAGTGGTGTTCTCCAATTGGTGCTTTTTAATAAGAGGATAATGACTCAACATGAAAGTAAATAGATAGGCCCTTCGCAGAGGGGAGCAGGCATTTGTAGAGGTGCCAGAGCTCGGTTTTGAAATTGAGGTGAATAATATTTTGAGCGGTATACTTTCATTGTCAACATAACAACCAAGAGATGGCGATATCTTCCATCCTACACACATTATAGGCGGTTCCCAAACAGAATGGTAAAGTTTATACTCCCCCTCCACCAACAAGCATCAATCCATGGCTTGCTCGAAACAACGAGTGCCTCCAACTAGCAACAGTCCCAGGGGGAGTTTTGTTTTGCAATTATTTTGATTTAGTTTGCATAAAGCATGGGACTAGGCATCCCGGTGACCAGCCACTTTCTCGTGAGTGAGGAGCGGAGTCCACTCCTCTTGAGAATAACCCGCCTAACATGGAAGATACAGACAGCCCTAGTTGATACATGAGCTATTCGAGCATACAAAACAGGATAATTATTTGAAAGTTTAGAGTTTGGCACATACAAATTTACTTGGAACGGCAGATAGATACCGCATATAGGAAGGTATAGTGGACTCATGTGGAATAACTTTGGGGTTTATGGGATTGGATGCACAAGCAGTATTCCTGCTTAGTACAAGTGAAGGCTAGCAAAAGACTGGGAAGCGACCAGCTAGAGAGCGACAACAGTCATGAACATGCATTAAAATTAATCAACGCTGAATGCAAGCATGAGTAGGATATAATCCACCATGAACATAAATATCATGAAGGCTATGTTGATTTTGTTTCAACTACATGTGTGAACATGTGCCAAGTCAAGTCACTTAAATCATTCAGAGGAGGATACCACCCTATCATACCACATGACAACCATTTTAATAGCATGTTGGCAAGCAAGGTAAACCATTATAAGCTCCTAGCTAATCAAGCATGGCACAAGAAACTATGATCTGTAGTTGTCATTGCAAACATGTTTATTCATAATAGGCCGAATCGGGAACGATGAACTAATCATATTTACAAAACAAAAGAGGTCGAGTTCATACCAGCTTTTCTCATCTCAATCAGTCCATCATATATCGTCATAATTTCCTTTCACTTGCACGACCGAACGATGTGAATAATAATAATAGTGCAGGTGCATTGGACTAAGCTAGAATCTGCAAGCATTCAATAAACAGGAGAAGACAAGGCAATATGGGCTCTTTTGTCAGATCAACAATAATGCATATAAGAGCCAATTCAGCAATTTAATTATGGTCTTCTCCTATCGACCCCCAAAGAAAAGAAAAGAAATAAAACTATTTACACGGGAAAGCTCCTGACAAGCAAAAGAAGAACAGGAAATCTTTTTGGGTTTTCTTTTTAATTACTACTGCAAGCATGGAATGTAAACTAATAAAAAAACTACAACTAATTTTTTTGTTTTTCTTAAGGTTTATTAAACATACAAGAAGAAAGCATGAAAAGGAAAATAAACTAGCACAGATGATACAATGAAAAAGTATGATCACCGACATCTAGCAATGAGTGTGTGAACATGAATGTAATGTCAGTGAGAAATATGCACTTCCCAAGCTTAGGCTTTTGGCCTAAGTTGGTCTAATGCCACGGATGGCCTGGCGGATATCCAAAGTTGTAGTTGGGGTCGTACTGAGATGCAGTAGTCATTGCATCGTGGGCTGCAGCTTGGAGGCGAGCTATCTCAGCTCTCCTCTTATACTCTTCCACCTCCTCTCTGGTTATGAAATATCTCCATTTTGCCTGAAAGTCAAAGAAAGTAGAAGCAGGGAGAGTGACGTGATAGGTGCGTCGTCTGTCAAAGATTAGTCAGTACAGGAGGAACTGATCGTTCCTCTCAACAAACTAATGACGAACCATAGCCTCATAATCTAAATAAGCAGGAGGCAACTCAATATCATCCTCACGTATGGCTATACCCAGAAAATTAGCTATGCGGGTTGCATAAATTCCACCAAAGAAATCTCCATTAAATCTATTAAGATGCAACCTACGTGCAACAATGGCTCCCAAGTGATGTCTACTACACAACCTTCTTCTTGTAGACGTTGTTGGGCCTCCAAGTGCAGAGGTTTGTAGGACAGTAGCAAATTTCCCTCAAGTGGATGACCTAAGGTTTATCAATCTGTAGGAGGCATAGGATGAAGATGGTCTCTCTCAAGCAACCCTGCAACCAAATAACAAAGAGTCTCTTGTGTCCCCAACACACCCAATACAATGGTAAATTGTATAGGTGCACTAGTTCGGCGAAGAGATGGTGATACAAGTGCAATATGGATAGTGGATAAAGGTATTTGTAATCTGAAAATATAAAAACAACAAGGTAACTAATGATAAAAGTGAGCACAAACGGTATGTAATGCTAGGAAACAAGGCCTAGGGTTCATACTTTCACTAGTGCAAGTTCTCTCAACAATAATAACATAATTGGATCATACAACTATCCCTCAACATGCAACAAAGAGTCACTCCAAAGTCACTAATAGCGGAGAACAAACGAAGAGATTATGGTAGGGTACGAAACCACCTCAAAGTTATTCTTTCCAATCAATCTGTTGGGATATTCCTATAAATGTCACAAACAGCCCTAGAGTTCGTACTAGAATAACACCTTAAGACACAAATCAACCAAAACCCTAATGTCACCTAGATACTCCAATGTCACCTCAAGTATCCATGGGTATGATTATATGATATGCATCACACAATCTCAGATTCATCTATTCAACCAACACATAGAACCTCAAAGAGTGCCCCAAAGTTTCTACGGGAGAGCCAAGACGAAAACGTGTGCCAACCTCTATGCATAAGTTCATGGACAGAACCCGCAAGTTGATCACCAACACATACATCAAGTGAATCACGTGATATCCCATTGTCACGACAGATACGCACGACAAGACATACATCAAGTGTTCTCAAATCATTAAAGACTCAATCCGATAAGATAACTTCAAGGGGAAAATTCAATCCATTACAAGAAAGTAGAGGGGGAGAAGAAACATAAGATCCAACTATAATAGCAAAGCTCGCGATACATCAAGATCGTGCCAAATCAAGAACACGAGAGAAAGAGATCAAACACATAGCTACTGGTACATACCCTCAGCCCCGAGGGAGAACTACTCCCTCCTCGTCATGGAGAGCATCGGGATGATGAAGATGGCCACCGGAGAGGGATCCCCCCTCCGACAGGGTGCCGGAACGGGTCTAGATTGGCTTTCGGTGGCTACAGAGGCTTCTGGCGGCGGAACTCCTGATCTATTCTGCTCCCGATCGTTTTAGGGTATATGGAGATATATAGGTGGAAGAAATACGTCAGGGGAGCCACGAGGGGCCCACGAGGGTGGAGGGCGCGCCCAGGGGGGTGGGCGCGCCCCCTACCTCGTGCCTCCCTCGTTTCTTTCCTGACGTGCACTCCAAGTCTCATGTATTGCTTTCCTTCCAAAAATAACTTTTCCGAAGGTTTCATTCCGTTTGGACTCCGTTTGATATTCCTTTTCCGTGAAACACTGAAACAAGGGAAAAAACTGAAACTGGCACTGACACTGGGCTCTAGGTCAATAGGTTAGTCCCAAAAGTAATATAAAAGTGCATAGTAAAGCCCAATAAACATCCAAGATGGATAATATAATAGCATGAATACTTCATAAATTATAGATACGTTGGAGACGTATCAGCATCCCCAAGCTTAATTCCTGCTCATCCTCGAGTAGGTAAATGATAAAAGAAATAATTTATGAAGTGTGAATGCTAGCAGGTGCACAAGTTTGATCAATGATAATTTCAACCACCTTTTCTAGCATCATTATAGCATAACAATAGTTCATCTCATAAAGCTTCTCATGATCAAGTAATAAGCTATTCACATGTTAAAGTATAGATCGTAAACTTTCTTGAAAACTAACAAACCATGTTATCAGTCATCAAACAATTACAATTCATCTTATATTCAGGAAGAGTCTATGTCAGAGCTTTGATTTAGCAAACCCCACATACTCAACTATCATGTAGTCTTTCACAATTGCTAACACTCACGCGATATTTATGGGTTCAAAGTTTTAATCAGACACAGAGAAAGATAGGGGCTTATAGATTCGCCTCCCAACCTTTTACCTCAAGGGTAATGTCAACAATAATAGTTCATGATGCCTTACATCCAATTGGATATATATATATATATATCAGAATCTTTCCAACACAATGTGCTTGCCAAAGGATAAAATATAAAAAGGAAAGGTGAAGATCACCATGACTCTTGCATAAGGTTAGAAGATAAAAGTAAAGATAGACCCTTCGCAGAGGGAAGCAGAGGTTGTCATGCGCTTTTATACACTACAAAAAAAGACACATCCGTGACATTTTGGGCCGAACGAAAAAAAAATTCTGTCATGCATATGACACTTCTATGACGATAATTGTGACAAAACCCGGTATCATCATAGATGTGGTGGGCTCCTACTTCTATGACAAAAAATCATGACAAAAATGGGCTTTTCGTCCTGGGCGGGCCAGAGACGCAGCTACATGACATTCTTTGGGCCGTCCATGACGGAAAAAACCATGGTAGAAGCAAGGGCGAGGAAAATTTCGGGGAGTTCCCGGTTACGGTGGGAGGTCGGGGGCCGAGCGATGCGCATTTCTCTCGTACATGTACGCGCGTGTGTGCGAGGCGTTGGCTCTAACTGAACCCGAGCGATTGCATTGCAGGCTACGCGTTACTGAACCCGAGCGATCGATCGATGGTTGTTAACTGAACCCGATCGAGCGATTCCTTCGCTACTGCTGCTAACTGAAGCCGATCGATTGGATGAACAGTGAGTGTTGCAGGGGGGGTTGGATGAACAGGATCCGTTGGTGTGGTGGAGGGTTGGATGAACAATAGACGGTGGAGGGGTGCCCGTGGAGGGGTGGTTGAATAGTAGCTGGTGGAGTAGCGCGCAGTGGAGGCTGGATGAACAGGAGCCCGTGAAGGCTGGAGGAGGTCGACGGTAGCCCATGGAGGTTGGAGGAGGTCGATGGTGGAGATGAACAGTTCCCGTGGAGTCCTGTTTTGCGGTACGCCACACCCCTCCCGATGAACAGGACCTCCGTTTCGACCGTAGCGCTCCAACACAAGTCCGTTTCGTCCGTTTTGCGGTACGCCACACCCCTCCCGATCAACAGGACCCCCGTTTCGACCGTAGGAGGTCTGTTTCCTCCGTTTTGCGGTACGCCAGACCCCTCCCGATCAACAGGACCCCGTTCTGAACGTAGGAGGTCCGTTTCCTCCGTTGTGCGGTACGCCAGGCCTCGTTTCCATCGCATGTTCCGTCCAAGCCCTCCCGATGAACACGACCACGCATTCCGTTCCGACCTAGCCGGTTGGCTCCCACGCGTTTTGTTGCCTCCCGATGAACACGACGCATTCTGTTGCCTCCCCATGAACACGACGCATTCCTTTGCCTCCCCATGAACACGACGACGATGTTGTTTCTCCGTTCCGACCCAGCCATGTACACGAGCCCTGGCCGTACGTATGCGCGAGTAGGCGTTCGAGACCCCGCCCGTATGTACACATACGTGGCCGTATTTTCTTTCTTGCACCCTGGCCGCTGTACGTACGTGTACATGCTACGTGCGTGCCTCTACTACGACACGTGCGCGCCTCTACATCCACTAGTATATATGTACATACACGTTCGCGACCAGAATGACAACGCTAAGTACGCTTTGACCAGGTGGGTCCCGACTGTCAGACACTTCCTTGCCTGCGAAGATGTAGCTGGTGGGTCCCAACAGTCAGGGGGGCGAATCGTTTTTTTGCCCGGGCGCACTTCCTTGCATGCGAAGATGTAGCTGGTGGGTCCCAGCAGTCAGGGGGGAAACGTTTTTTCGCGAAATACGGTGGCCCGTCCGGTGGGTCCCCGCTGTTAGGTGGAGGAATAATTACTTTGCACGTAATAAGGAGGCACTTCCTTGCTGCGGCCGTGGACCCAGCTATCAGCCTCTCCACGCATAGTCCACGTCCGATGGAAGCCGTTCCTTGACCACGTTAACCACGCCGTGCCGAGAGCACCAGGGCGGTGGACGACGGCGAGGCCTAGGAAGGGGACGACGCGGAGCCGGGGAAGACGCGGCAGTGGATGCCCACGCGTAGAGGAGTACGAGGGTTCACTGGTTCGCTGCGGTGTGAGGCTGCCGTCGCCACAGAATAATAGGGGGTGTGGGTGAGTAGAGGGATGGCCTGGCCAGCGATGGGAGTAGTAGGGGCGGTGAGGCCTGTGCCGCATCGCAGCCGGCCACGGGAGGCAGGAGCACGAGGCACGACCGGCGCTGGTTTGGGCGGCTGCAGCAAGAAGACCAGAGGTTGAAGAAGCACTACGGCCGTTGGATGGACATCGTACGGTTACTGGAGCTAGAATAATTATTACTCCACCTAAGTTGACAGAGCCCTCCGTCCCCGTCAACTTAGTAGGCCCACAAGTCATCCTGCCACTATACTGGGTCCTAGCTAACAGGGGAGTATTCATTTTTTTGTGCGTAATAAGGAGGCACTTCCTTGCGTGCGAAGATATAACTGGTGGGTCCGAGCTGTCAGCGGTGGTAACGTCTTTTCGCGAAATACAGAGGCCCTTTCGGTGGGTCCCTAATGTCAGGTGGAGGAATCATTATTTTGCGCGTAATAAGGAGGCATTTCCTTGCGTGCAGCCGTGGACCCAGCTGTCGGCCTCTCCGCGTACAGTCCACTTTAGATGCATGTCGGTCGTTGACCATGTTGACCAGGCCGCGCCGAGAGCACCAGGGCGGTGGACGACGGCGAGGCCTAGGAAGGGAACGACACGGAGGCAGGGAAGACTCGGCGGTTGTTTCCCACACGGAGGGGAGTACGATTGTACGAGGGTTTACTGGTTCGTCTGCCGTCGCCGGAGAATAACAGCAGGTGTGGGTGAGTAGAGGGATGGCTAGGCCAGCGATGGGAGTACGGTGGGGCGGTGAGGCCTGCGTGGCAGCAGAGCCAGCCGCGGGGAGGAGGGAGCAGGCAGTCCCGCCGGCGCTTGTTTGAGCGGCTGGAGCGGGAAGAGCAGAGATTGAAGAAGCACGACGGCCGTTGGATGGCCATCCAACAGTCGCTGCTTGTGCGTCAACCTTTTTTTAGGAAAGCCTCAAATCTATGGAAAACAGCGTACAACCCATCTGCCATTATTTCTAATAATTTACAGCTCATTTGCTAATTATTAAGGTTTTTTTGGAGCCCATATTCTTTTTGTTAGCATTACAGCCCATATTTTGGCCACGGTTAAAAAAATATACGAAATTTTGCATATTTCGATGCGGTGCAAACTGTTTTTAATCCCGAAATTTCGACTCACATTCAGACTGATTTTAAAAATAAATGTATATCAATATAAAATCCAACAAATTCTCCATGCATAAAAATTAATGTAATTTAAAATCTCGAAATGAAAAAAAAGATATTTGAAACTAATTGCCGGTTTGATGTGTTTTAAAAATGTACAGCCCATTTCTCATTACTGATGGGCCATTTTCTTGGCCAGCCGAATGAAAGCTCTCCTCGTCTTGAAAGATTTGCAGCCCAACAGGCCTGACAAAGCGACTTGGCAAATCACAAAAAAACTGGGGTGTGGCCGTGGACCCAGCTGTCAGCCTCTCCACGTACAGTACTCTTCCGATGGAATGTCGTTGACCACGCCGCGCCGAGAGCACCAAGGCGGTGGACGACGGTGAGGCCTAGGAAGGGGACGACGTGGAGCCGGGGAAGACGCGGCAGTGGATACCCACGCGGAGAGGGGTACGAGGGTTCACTGGTTCAGCTGCGGTGTGAGACTGCCGTCGCCGCAGGGCCTGGCTAGCGGTGGGAGTAGTAGGGGGCAATGAGGCCTCAACGGCAGCACAGCCGACCACTGGAGGCAGGAGCAGGCGGTCTCCCCGGCGCTGGTTTGGGCGGCTGGTGCAAGAAGAGCAACGATTGAAGAAGCAGCAGGACCGTTCGATTCAAATCCAACGGTTACTGCTGCTAGAATCGTTTGTTGACTAAGTTGACAAGCCCTGCGTACGCGTCAACTTAGTAGACCCACAGGTCATCCTCCCAACTGGTGCGCCCCAGATGTCAGTGGGAGGAATCATTTTTTCGCATAATAAGGAGGCAGTTGATTGCGTGCGGCCAGGCCAGCGGACGGAGTAGGGTGGGCCGGGGAAGCCTGCGTGGCATCACAGCGGGCCACAAGAGGAGGGAGCAGGCAGTCCCGCCGGCGCTAGTTTAGGCGGCTGGAGCAGGAATATTAGAGATTGAAGAAGCACGTCGGTCGTTGGATGGACATCCAATAGTCACTGCTGCTAGAATCATGTGTTCACTGACAAAGCCTTGCGTAAACAAGCCAGCCTTAAAATCTGTGGCATGTACATCCCATTTGCTATTATTTTTATAATCTTTACTCATTTTCTAATTCATATGGAATTTATTGCAGCCCGTTTTCCATTTTTAGAATTGCTGGCCATTTTCTGGTCAGTACCAGGGTCAAAAAATTAACTAAATATGTGGGAAATTTTGAAAATTCACAAATTTTTGCTGGGGAACGAAATATTCTTAATCCAAAAATTAATAGCCATACTAAAAAAATTAAAAATAAATTAGTACTATGTCATGTTGAATCCAATGAAATACATATAAGATATCAGTGAAGAACAAAAATAAAAAAAGAAACTTATATCCCATTTGCTATAATTTTTTTGGAATTTTCAACCCCCTTTGATATTACTTTTAACAGACATTGACCATACTCTTAAGCCAGGCCGGAATGCATCCCTCCTCGTCTTGAAAGATTTGCAGCCCAATAATTCGGAGAAAACAAATAGGCCTAGCTTGGGTATTCTTAAAAAAAATATCGGGCTACCTATTTTCCCAAAGAACTGGTGCATGAGCATTTAGCTTTATTTATTTATTTATTTACTTATTTATGTTTAGGGGACCATGAGTATGTACCTGGGCTGGATTCATGTGAGAGCCTCCCTTCCAGTTAATTATGGGCTTCTCTATTGGGCCTTCATCAATGGGCTGCATGTTATCAACAAGTGGAAAATGTGTTCCATACAAAAAATAGTATGCGCTACGTACGGTACGGGGCACTAAAGGATCGAACCGTGCAACGACTTCCAAAACATTGTGTTTGTCGTTCTAACAACACATTTATTCAACCAACAGACAAAATATACTACTGATTTTGTACATTGAAAACAGCAGCAGCAGCAACCAGGGCTGGGGTGCAACAGAAGCAGTAAGCAGGCCAGAAGAGCGAAGACGCATCTCTCTCTTCCAAACCAAACATCAGCCATCATTACAAAAGGGCTACCAAAAAAGAACAACTGTATGCATCAGACTAAATAAAGATCCTACTACACCAAGTGTACACATCTAATTAACTAACTGGCTCACTTAGACGTTACTATTTATTAAGCTGTGAAGATTGGCTGATGACTTGAACCAGATGGGTGCCTGACGGGGGAAACTCCAGCCAGCAGGTCGAAGTCTGATACTTGCGACCCTCTCTCCTACTTTGAGCTGTAGAGTGTGGCGGCACATATCAGGGTATGGTGCATGCAGAGACGCATGGTACGCTGTGTACACACAGTTTTGCCTGATGAACAAAACCGCGCTGCCATCATGATCCTTGTTGTCGGTTATCTCCTGGTTAATCAAATAATTCAGTCCGACAAACAAAGAGCGTGTACCAAGGCTACTTACCAGCCTCTAGTCAAAAATTCCTGAAGGTCAGAGAAGCTGGGATCCTGCTCAAAGACCTTGCAGTGACTATGATTGTATTCCGCGAAACAACACGTCCGGTACGTGCGAACGATCATCAATCTTTCGCTGTCGTCTGATCGAGCCAGGAACCACCTGCAACTTCCATGCCACTTTTCTTTGAAAGGTTCTGGGATTAGGAAGGGTAGGGACACCAGGCGGCCTACAACATCATATCAAGTTGGAGTCAAATAAAAAAGGGCTCTTGATTTAGTCAATCTTAAGAACAGCATGTTATGAGCATGAATATTTTTTCAGCAAATGTTGACAGTAATATAAGCAAGCCATCATGATATCATAGGAAAGTAACATACTGTTGTAATAGCCGTTTGTAGCGATGACCGGAGTAGGCCAGCAATACGTCCAGCCATAGAAGGAGTCGACAACGTAAATGAAGCCCTTGTGTTCAATGGCATCAGAGAACCATGGAGGATGTATGATCCTGCGATGGACGTGCAGATTTATCCACTTACCGTAGTGACCTGTCAGATAGGTGAGACCGCGGTTGAAGAACGCAATTAGCCTGAAGTCTTTATAATTCGCAGATCTTGTGGGCACTTGGCAGATTACAACCTTGACCAAATCAAACTTGGTATCATGTTGGCTACTGTAAGATTCCGAGTATTCTGGGCCGCGATGCCAAAGCAGTGCAGTGCTAATCGAAGGAAGGGGGATCAATCGCCGGGTGTAGACCTCCACGAGCATCCAGCTGTCGCGACCATCGACGAGCACCATCCAAGACGTGTTCATGCCGACCCAGTACATACCGTTAATGTAGGTGAGGCTGACGGGGATCGGATCGCAGTCAAGGGGGTTGATGCTCGCCACCCTATGATCGTTATGCTGCGTGACACGCCGTTTCTGAAGATCAGGCGGCATCAGCAAGCAAGGAGCTGGCTTAAAAAGCTCCGGCCTAAGGGCTTTGAGTAAACGGTACAGCCCCGACGAGCGCGCGGCGAGCGGCATGGTACTGAGATTATCCACACGCGAAACAATGAGCTTGATTACCTCTGTGGGGAGCGAATTCCAGTCACTCTTTCGGCGGACGATGCTCGGTTCTGCCATTGTTCATGCTTGGGTTTCGGACGAGGCGGGGAGGCGCCTTAGCGGGGATGGAAGATTGGACGAGATTATGTGCGGATAAAGATGGAGAAGGGAATATGTGCTGCGGGAAGTGGACAGGTGATGATGACTACAACATGCCTCTTGACTTACGAGACACATACCAGCAGCGTAGGGTCATGTCGATGCCAGACAACTTGCTTGAGTGATCACAGTACTGGTACTCCCTACAGTGCTATGCCCTAACTTGCTTGAGTAGAGTAGTAGAGTAGGACTCTGCTCTACTACTAGCACTGGAGGAGTAGTATATTCTAATCTAAAATAGTTACAAACTTCAATGCCCGAGCGTGGAACGACTATGAACCGTGCTCAAAGACCGTGTCTACGTGGTGTTTGGACATGGGCGACAACCTCAACGCCAACAGTGCTGCTCCCGTTGCACCGTATGTGTTTCTGTCCTTCCTGTTCGAAATCATGGTAGAATTCATGATTTATTTTGTGCTTATTTGGATGAAATCTCGTAGTAACTTGCTCATATATTCAACTGGCGCAACGTCCCCTACAGCCACTCCCGTTTCATGGACGGCCTGGTCGATGCCTCCAAGGAGCCCTTCGTCCACTGCTATGAGTGCCCGATGCCGTTTTGTGGCTCGCCGGCGGACATGGTGCATCACCTCACGGATGCGTGTAGCGGTCACTGCTGGCCCTTGGCGGAGAACATCAAGTACGAGACGTGCTACCCGTTCACCATGCCGGAGTCGTTGGAGGATCGACGTGAGAGGGAGGGGGAGGAGATAACGATGAACGTGAACGTGAGGGGGAGGAGATAGCGATGTCGTGGGAGGCGCAACATTTATAGTGAGCAATGGCACACCTACGTAAGATATGGACTGAGCTGCACTGACTTAACTGCAGGCCCAGTTGAGTCACTGACATGTGGGCCAGACCCCTGTTAGGCCCATACGTCAGTGACCCAATGCACCTACAGTTAAGTAACAGCTACGTGGGCATATTTGTTGGAGTAAATTACAGGGGAGCGAAGGGGTGGAAATATTGCTGGTCACAATGGATTGGACGAGCGTGGGGGGAGGAGAGTCATGCATGCAGATTTTTTCACACGGGGTGGAGTGGTGGACCGCCGGAGGGAGAAGGAGAGTTTGGCAGGCATATTGTTTCCACACATGGAGAGGAAAATATTTGGAGACGAACGAGCTTCCTGCAGGTATGGGGAACGGTGCATAATAAGGCATCTTGCATGCCGGGCTAGGTATAGTCTCAAGTCATTAAAAACATACACGCCCCACACATGTTCATATTTCAACGTGCACTAAATTATTGCATGCGATGATTAAGGCTGGCCATAATGGTGGTATCTTAGCTGGTATCATGCACACAGGAATAGCAAACATGCTGATGTGGCAAAGAATTAAAGAAGAGAGGGGGGTTAGAGTAACTAGTGTTCATGCATGCATTGGTAAACACATTTTTTGTGAAGAACAACAGCACTAGTTGAGTACTTTTGCAGACTTCAAAAACTATTCCACCGCCTCTACTATCTTGCTAAGAGTAGGTAAAATTTTTGAATCGAGCCCTTTAAACTAGAAGGGAGGTAGTGGTACTCTAATAGCTAACCTTGTTATGATGACAAGATAGGACATGGCACGCACCTGGACGGAGGAACTAGTCTGCATTGTGCATTTAAGTTTTGTCTGAAGTCAATGTACCTCTACTTTCACCAGACTTATAGAAAAATGTGTCAACATTCACAATTGTCAAAGATTAGCCATTCGGCCAATAAGGTGGCACACTTAATCGCTAAGTATAGCTTTGACAATAGATTAGATGGTATTCTTGTAAATAAAGTACCGCCCTGTGTGGTGAATATTGTATCGAATGAGTGTACTGGTGTGGCTAGTTAATTAATATAAGGTGGTGTTCAAAAAAAGTATAAATTTGGTCAAACACTTTGCAAACGGTTTACGGGAGTAAAAAGGACCAGAGGGAGTATCATGCATGCGGAGTAGGCAAAAAAATTGCTTGTCTAAAAAAAGGCAAAAAATTGCTCATTTATAGCCGGTCGAAGTCTCAAAGGGCGCGACCGCGCAAGGGAGGTGAAGGTCGTGGGAGGTGCGACGTTTGACGGAATTAAGTAAAGTTACACCCACGCGCCGGCATGGCGTGCGAACATGCAGAAGCTATACCGTCAGGCCTACAATATGGGTCTAGTAGACATGACATCTAGTGGGTCCCGCATAGTTCTCGAGAACTCTTTGGGGGCTTGCAGCCGTTTATCCACCGGGCAAGCCAGCAACCCCACGCCGTTCGCACGCCCTACTCGTCCCCGACTTCTACCTTACAACAGTTCGCTCCCAGTCGTCCCGTCCTTTCACATTAGTCCGCTCCCAGTTTTTTTTGCGAGGTACAACAGTTCAACTTCTCCTAACCCTCCTCCAAAATCCATGGCCTCCCAAATCTCCATGGTCGCCGCTGAGTACCAGGTTAGAGCCATCACCGGCGATCAGTTCATCATCATCTACACACGTGGATCCGAGACGATGAAAGCATGGCTTGCTCGCTTCCTACGCATGTTCAACAATTCAACGGATGAGTGGGTCACTGGGCTAGATGTTGAGTACACCACAGTCCTGGGACAAGAGAAGGATCTAAAGGATGAAGAGAGGAAGAAGCCCGTCGTGATCCAGGTTTGCGTACATAACGTTTTCTTGGTCTACCACATATGCCATGCCGACGTTGAGTGCTAGGATTTTAAGAACTTCCTCAAGGACAAAAGAGTGAAATTCGTTACTGTAGGCTTTAAGAACGACAGGGATGTCCTGCGTCGGATAGGTCTCGTTGTAGGCCAGCCCTTCGATCTCCAGAAGGTAAGCCTGGTGTCCTCCTCTCAACCTTCAATGTTGACCCTGGCAGCAGCCATGATTGATCCTTCGTACGCTAAACTGAAGAAACCTCATCACGAGTTTCATCATGCATGGGAGTCGAAGACATTAGATGCAGATCACATCCAATACGCAGCAATGGATGCCTACCTTTGTTTAAATATCTACAAGGGTTGGATGAAGAAGCAGAGCCCAGTGTCCGGTTCAAGCAAAGAAGCGTCGGTGAAGAGGAAGAGGAAGAGGGACGAGGACGAAGTCGAGGACGTGGACTCAGACTCCGAGTAGGTGGCAGTGCCGTTGCTCATGCTGGTTCTACTGCAGTGTCAAGCGGACTAGTTGCTTAGTTTATTTTCAAGGGTGTGTTGTGTTGAGGCCCCAGCAGAACTATGTTTATGTTCTTTCTCGTTATTTGAACTCTTTAGTACGTACAGTAGTACTAGTACTATGTCTTACTACTGTTCTTCTTGCAGTTGGTACTACTGCTCGTATCTTCGTGTTCCTACTGTACTTAATACGTTCGTACTAGTAGTATAATTTGGGTCATTCGATTTGTGAAAGAAGTTCGACGGACCGAAGGAAGAAGACAACAGAAGAGGTGGAAGAAGCCCTTCTAGCCATCCATGTTGCATCAAACGGCTCACATGAGTCGACTGACCCAAATTGCCCCTTCAGATTGCAGGATCCACATGGCATTCAAGGTCTCGAAGGTAGATTTCGCGTCCGCACCCGGTTTGCGGGCTCGACACGCGCGCGACCGGCTTCCGCCGCGATAGCCACCATGCGCGCCTCCTCCGCGCGGGTGGAGACGACAATGACACGGTAGTTCCTCCTCGCCGGCGCGCTGGAGCACACGCTCGTCCTCCTCTTCGTACGCTGCGTGCATAGACGCGGCTCCACCAGCTGCTCGCGTGCTTGGCAGCACGGCGGCATCACGAGGAGGGACTGCAGATGACGTGAGCGGGCGAGCCTTTGGCTTCATGGCACAGGGATGGCGGCGACACAGCGGTGATGGGCGAGAAATTGTTAGCCGGAGCAGGCGGGCGCCGGCATGCGCAATGGTAGCGGCATATTGATGAGTGCGCGTGTGGGAGCTTACTTTAGTTTTATATATATATATAAGGTTGGTCAAACTTAAAAGAAAACCGTACTAGTACATGTAAACATTAGACTTAGGTAGCGCTTTTATTAGTTAGTACCACAGCCACGATACGGAATCCTGTGCAAGCGCGTGAACCGCGGCCGCGCGGTCGATCGAACGGTGCGTCACCGTGTCGCGCTCGAAGGACATCCACCGGACCTTTTTGTGCGTGTGAAAACAATCCTCGAATATTACTCAACTTTTTTTCCTGTGAAAGTTATTGACGCTGCAATATTTCCATATATTTGAATTTAGCTCTAGTTCGTGTTTATTTGGATTTGGACGTTTTAGGTGCGCCCTACTTTTTTTTAATACTGATTTTGTGTGTGTGTGACTGAGAGAGAACGTGTGTATGTGTCCATATGTGTGTTGTGGCGGAAGGGCAATGTGGAGACAGCGTGCGTGTGATACAGACATAGAGAGGTGTGAATGTGCAAATTGTTGGGGAACATAGTAATTTCAAAATTTTCCTACGCACACGCAAGATCATGGTGATGCATAGCAACGAGAGGAGAGTGTTGTCTACGTACCCTCGTAGACCGAAGCGGAAGCGTTGACGCAACGTAGAGGAAGTAGTCGTACGTCTTCCCGGTCCAACCGATCCAAGCACCGTTACTCCGGCACCTCCGAGTTCTTGGCACACGTTCAGCTCGATGACGCTCCCCGGGCTCCGATCCAGCAAAGCTTCGGGGAGGAGTTCTGTCAGCACGACGGCGTGGTGATGATCTTGATGTTCAACCGTCGCAGGGCTTCGCCTAAGCACTGCTACAATATGACCGAGGTGTAATATCGTGGAGGGGGGCACCACACACGGCTAAGGAACGATCACGAAGATCAACTTGTGTGTCTATGGGGTTCCCCATGCCCCCGTATATAAAGAAGCAAGGGGGAGGCCGGCCGGCCCTTGTGGGCGCGCCAAGGAGGAGTAGGATTCCTACTCCTAGTTGGAGTAGGTTTCCACCTTTCCTAGTCCAACTAGGAGAAGGGGGGAAAGGGGGGAAGGTAGGGAGAGAGGGGCCGCGCCCCAAACCCCTTGTCCAATTCGGACTGGGCTTGGGAGGGGCGCGTGCCACCTCCTGCTCCTTTCCACTAAGGCCCATTAAGGCCCATTGCTTCTTCCTCGTATTCCCGTAACTCCCCAGTACCTCCGAAAATACCCGAATCACTCGGAACCTTTCCTATGTCCGAATATAGTCGTCCAATATATCGATCTTTACGTCTCGGCCATTTAGAGACTCCTCGTCATGTCCTCGATCTCATCCGGGACTCCGAACTCCTTCGGTACATCAAAATTCATAAACTCATAATATAACTGTCATCGAAACCTTAAGCGTGCGGACCTTACGGGTTCGAGAACAATGTAGACATGACCGAGACACGTCTCCGGTCAATAACCAATAGCGGAACCTGGATGCTCATATTGGCTCCCACATATTCTACGAAGATCTTTATCGGTCAGACCGCATAACAACATACGTTGTTCCCTTTGTCATCGGTATGTTACTTGCCCGAGATTCGATCGTTGGTATCTCAATACCTAGTTCAATCTCGTTACCGGCAAGTCTCTTTACTCGTTCCGTAATACATCATCTCACAACTAAATCATTAGTTGCAATGCTTGCAAGGCTTATGTGATGTGCATTACCGAGAGGGCCCAGAGATACCTCTCCGACAATCGGAGTGACAAATCCTAATCTCGAAATACGCCAACCCAACATGTACCTTTGGAGACACCTGTAGAGCACCTTTATAATCACCCAGTTATGTTGTGACGTTTGGTAGCACACAAAGTGTTCCTCCGGCAAACGGGAGTTGCATAATCTCATAGTCATAGGAACATGTATAAGTTATGAACAAAGCAATAGCAACATACTAAACGATCGGGTGCTAAGCTAATGGAATGGGTCATGTCAATCAGATCATTCACCTAATGATGTGATCCCGTTAATCAAATAACAACTCTTTATCCATGGTTAGGAAACATAACCATCTTTGATTAACAAGCTAGTCAAGTAGAGGCATACTAGTGACATTCTGTTTGTCTATGTATTCACACATGTATTATGTTTCCGGTTAATACAATTATAGCATGAATAATAAACATTTATCATGAAATAAGGAAATAAATAATAACTTTATTATTGCCTCTAGGGCATATTTCCTTCAGTCTCCCACTTGCACTATAGTCAATAATCTAGATCACATCACCATGTGATTAACATCGATAGTTCACATCATCATGTGATTAACACCCATAGTTCACATCGCCATGTGACCAACACCCAAAGGGTTTACTAGATTCAGTAATCTAGTTCACATATCTATGTGATTAACACCCAAAGAGTACTAAGGTGTGATCATGTTTTGCTTGTGAGATAATTTTAGTCAACGGGTCTATCACATTCAGATCCGTAAGTATTTTGCAAGTTCTATGTCTACAATGCTCTACACGGAGCTACTCTAGCTAATTGCTCCCACTTTCAATATGTTTCTAGATTGAGACTTAGAGTCATCTAGATTAGTGTCAAAACTTGCATCGACGTAACCTTTTACGATGAACCTTTTGTCACCTCCATAATCGAGAAACATATCCTTATTCCACTAAGGATAATTTTGACCGCTGTCCAGTGATCTACTCCTAGATCACTATTGTATTCCCTTGCCAAAATCAGTGTAGGGTATACAATAGATCTGGTACACAGCATGGCATACTTTATAGAACCTATGGCCAAGGCATAGGGAATGACTTTCATTCTCTTTCTATCTTCTGCCGTGGTCGGGTTTTGAGTCTTACTCAACTTCACACCTTGTAACACAAACAAGAACTCTTTCTTTGACTGTTCCATTTTGAACTACTTCAAAATCTTGTCAAGGTATGTACTTATTGAAAAATCTTATCAAGCGTCTTGATCTATCTCTATAGATCTTGATGCTTAATATGTAAGCAGCTTCACCGAGGTCTTTCTTTGAAAAACTCCTTTCAAATACTCCTTTATGCTTTGCAGAATAATTCTACATTATTTCCAATCAACATATATTTATCAGAAATGTTGTAGTGCTCCCACTCACTTTCTTGTAAATACAGGCTTTACCGCAAGTCTGTATAAAACTATATGCTTTGATCGACTTATCAAAGCGTATATTCCAACTCCGAGATGCTTGCACCAGTCCATAGATGGATCGCTGGAGCTTGCATATTTTGTTAACACCTTTAGGATTGACAAAACCTTCTAGTTGCATCGTATACAACTCTTCTTTAATAAATCCATTAAGGAATGCAGTTTTGTTTTATCCATTTGCCGGATTTCATAAAATGCGGCAATTGCTAACATGATTCGGACAGACTTAAGCATAGATACGAGTGAGAAACTCTCATCGTAGTCAACACCTTGAACTTGTCGAAAACCTTTTGCGACAATTCTAGCTTTGTAGATAGTAACACTACTATCAGCATCTGTCTTCCTCTTGAAGATCCATTTATTTTCTATGGCTTGCCGATCATCGGGCAAATCCATCAAAGTCCATACTTTGTTCTCATACATGGATCATATCTCAGATTTTATGGCCTCAAACGATTTCGCGGAATCTGGGCTCATCATCGCTTCCTCATAGTTCGCAAGTTCGTCATGGTCTAGTAACATGACTTCCAGAACAGGATTACCGCACCACCTTGGTGCGGATCTCACTCTGGTTTACCTACGAGATTCGGTAGTAACTTGATCTGAAGTTTCATGATCAATATCGTTAGCTTCCTCACTAATTGGTGTAGGTGTCACAGAAACAGATTTCTGTGATGAACTACTTTCCAATAAGGGAGCAGGTACAATTACCTCATCAAGTTCTACTTTCCTCCCACTCACTTCTTTCGAGAGAAACTCCTTCTCTAGAAAGTATCCATTCTCAGCAACGAATGTCTTGCCTTTGGATCCATGATAGAAGGTGTACCCAATTGTCTCCTTTGGCTATCCTATGAAGACACATTTCCCCGATTTGGGTTTGAGCTTATCATGATGAAACTTTTTCTTATAAGCATCGCAACCCCAAACTTTAAGAAACGACAACTTTGGTTTCTTGCCAAACCATAGTTCATATTGTGTCGTCTCAACGGACTTAGATGGTGCCCTTTTTAACGTGAATGCAGCTGTCTCTAATGCATGATCCCAAAACGATATTGGTAAATCGGTAAGAAACATCATAGATTGTACTATATCCAACAAAGTACGGTTATGACGTTCGGACACACCATTATGCTGTGGTGTTCCAGGTGGCACGAATTTGTGAAACTATTCCACATTGTTTTAATTGAAGGCCAAACTCGTAACTCAAATATTCTCTTCCACGATCAGATCGTAGAAACTTTATTTTCTTGTTACGATGATTTTCCACTTCACTCTGAAATTCTTTGAACTTTTCAAATGTTTCAGACTTATGTTTCATCAAGTATATATACCCATATCTGCTCAAATCATCTATGAAGTTCTGAAAATAACGATACTTGTCGCGTGCCTTAATACTCATCAGACCGCATACATCAGTATGTATTATATCCAATAAGTTTGTTGCTCGCTCCATTGTTTCGGCGAACGGAGTCTTAGTTATCTTGCCCATGAGGCATGGTTCCCAAGCATCAAGTGATTCACAATCAAGTGATTCCAAAATTCCATCAGCATGGAGTTTCTTCATGCGCTTTACACCAATATAACTTAAACGGCAGTGCCACAAATAATTTGCACTATCATTATTAACTTTGCATCTTTTGGCTTCAAATTTATGAATATGTGTATCACTACGATCGAGATCCAACAAACTATTTTCATTGGGTGTATGACCATTGAAGATTTTATTCATGTAAACAGAACAACAATTGTTCTCTGACTTTAATGAATAACTATATTGCAATAAAAATGATCAAATCATATTCATGCTCAACGCAAACACCAAATAACACTTATTTAGGTTCAACACTAATCCCGAAAGTATAGGGAGTGTGCGATGATGATCATATCAATCTTGGAACCACTTCCAACACACATCGTCACTTCACCCTTAACTAGTCTCTGTTCATTCTGCAACTCCCGTTTCGAGTTACTACTCTTAGCAACTGAACTAGTATCAAATACTGAGGGGTTGCTATAAACACTAGTAAAGTACACATCAATAACATGTATATCAAATATACTTATGTTCACTTTGCCACCCTTCTTATCCGCCAATCACTTGGGGCAGTTCCGCTTCCAGTGACCAGTCCCTTTGCAGTAGAAGCACTTAGTCTCAGGCTTAGGACCAGACTTGGGCTTCTTCACTTGAGCAGCAACTTGCTTGCTGTTTTTCTTGAAGTTCCCCTTTTTTTCCTTTGCCCTTTTTTTTAAAACTAGTGATCTTGTCATCAACACTTGATGCTCTTTCTTGATTTCTACCTTCATCGATTTCATCATCATGAAAAGCTCGGGATTCGTTTTCGTCATCCCTTGCATACTATAGTTCATCACGAAGTTCTACTAACTTGGTGATGGTGACTAGAGAATTCTGTCAATCACTATCTTATCTGGAAGATTAACTCCCACTTGATTCAAGCGATTGTAGTACCCAGACAATCTGAGCACATGCTCACTAGTTGAGCGATTCTCCTCCATCTTTTAGCTATAGAACTTGTTGGAGACTTCATATCTCTCAACTCGGGTATTTGCTTGAAATATTAACTTCAACTCCTGGAACATCTCATATGGTCCATGACGTTGAAAACGTCTTTGAAGTCCCGATTCTAAGCCATTAAGCATGGTGGACTAAACTATCATGTAGTCATCATATTGAGCTAGCCAAACGTTCATAACGTCTGCATCTGCTCCTGCAATAGGTCTGTCACCTAGCGGTGCATCAGGGACATAATTCTTTTGTGCAGCAATGAGGATAAACCTCAGATCACGGATCCAATCCGCATTATTGCTACTAACATCTTTCAACACAATTTTCTCTAGGAACATATCAAAATAAACATATGAAAGCAACAACGCGAGCAATTGATCTACAACATAGATATTCTAATACTACTAGGACTAAGTTCATGATAAATTAAAGTTCAATTAATCATATTACTTAAGAACTCCCACTTAGACAGACATCCCTCTAATCCTCTAAGTGATTACGTGATCCAAATCAACTAAACCATAACCGATCATCACGTGAAATGGATTAGTTTTCAATGGTGAACATCATTATGTTGATCATATCTACTATATGATTCACGCTCGACCTTTCGGTCTCCGTGTTCCGAGGCCATATCTGCATATGCTAGGCTCGTCAAGTTTAACCTGAGTATTCTGCGTGTGCAAAACTGGCTTGCACCCGTTGTAGATGGACGTAGAGCTTATCACACCCGATCATCACGTGGTGTCTGGGCACGACGAACTTTGGCAACGGTGCATACTCAGGGAGAACACTTCTTGATAATTTAGTGAGAGATCATCTTATAATGCTACCGTCAATCAAAGCAAGATAAGATGCATAAAACATAAACATCACATGCAATCAATATAAGTGATATGATATGGCCATCATCATCTTGTGCTTGTGATCTCCATCTCCGAAGCACCGTCATGATCACCATCATCACCGGCGCGACACCTTGATCTCCATCGTAGCATCGTTGTCGTCTCGCCAATCTTATGCTTCCACGACTATCGCTACCGCTTAGTGATAAAGTAAAGCATTACAGCGCGATTGCACTGCATACAATAAAGCGACAACCATATGGCTCCTGCCAGTTGCCGATAACTCGGTTACAAAACATGATCATCTCATACAATAAAATTTAGCATCATGTCTTGACCATATCACATCACAACATGCCCTGCAAAAACAAGTTAGACGTCCTCTACTTTGTTGTTGCAAGTTTTACGTGGCTGCTACGGGCTTAAGCAAGAACCAATCTTACCTACGCATCAAAACCACAACGATAGTTTGTCAAGTTGATGCCGTTTTAACCTTTGCAAGGACCGGGCGTAGCCACACTCGGTTCAACTAAAGTTGGAGAAACTGACACCCGCCAGCCACCTGTGTGCAAAGCACGGCGGTAGAACCAGTCTTGCGTAAGCGTACGCGTAATGTCGGTCTGGGCCGCTTCATCCAACAATACCGCCGAACCAAAGTATGACATGCTGGTAGGCAGTATGACTTATATCACCCACAACTCACTTGTGTTCTACTCGTGCATATAACATCAAACCATAAAACCTAGGCTCTGATGCCACTGTTGGGGAACGTAGTAATTTCAAAATTTTCCTACGCACACGCAAGATCATGGTGATGCATAGCAACGAGAGGAGAGTGTTGTCTACGTACCCTCGTAGACCGAAGCGGAAGCGTTGACGCAACGTAGAGGAAGTAGTCGTACGTCTTCCCGGTCCAACCGATCCAAGCACCATTACTCCGGCACCTCCGAGTTCTTGGCACACGTTCAGCTCGATGACGCTCCCCGGGCTCCGATCCAGCAAAGCTACAGGGAGGAGTTTTGTCAGCACGACGGCGTGGTGACGATCTTGATGTTCAACCGTCGCAGGGCTTCGCCTAAGCACTGCTACAATATGACCGAGGTGTAATATCGTGGAGGGGGGCACCGCACACGGCTAAGGAATGATCACGAAGATCAACTTGTGTGTCTATGGGGTGCCCCCTACCCCCGTATATAAAGGAGCAAGGGGGAGGCCGGCCGGCCCTTGTGGGCGCGCCAAGGAGGAGTAGGATTCCTACTCCTAGTTGGAGTAGGTTTCCACCTTTCCTAGTCCAACTAGGAGAAGGGGGAAAGGGGGGAAGAGGGGAAGGAAGGGAGAGAGGGGCCACGCCCCAAACCCCTTGTCCAATTCGGACTGGGCTTGGGAGGGGCGCACGCCACCTCCTGCTCCTTTCCACTAAGGCCCATTGCTTCTTCCTCGTATTCCCGTAACTCCCCAGTACCTCCGAAAATACCTGAATCACTCGGAACCTTTTCGATGTCCGAATATAGTCGTCCAATATATCGATATTTACGTCTCGATCATTTCGAGACTCCTCGTCATGTCCCCGATCTCATCCGGGACTCCGAACTCCTTCGGTACATCAAAACTCATAAACTCATAATATAACTGTCATCGAAACCTTAAGCGTGCGGACCCTACGGGTTCGAGAACAATGTAGACATGACCGAGACACGTCTCCGGTCAATAACCAATAGCGGAACCTGGATGCTCATATTGGCTCCCACATATTCTACGAAGATCTTTATCGGTCAGACCGCATAACAACATACGTTGTTCCCTTTGTCATCGGTATGTTACTTGCCCGAGATTCGATCGTCGGTATCTCAATACCTAGTTAAATCTCGTTACCGGCAAGTCTCTTTACTCGTTCCGTAATACATCATCTCACAACTAACTCATTAGTTGCAATGCTTGCAAGGCTTATGTGATGTGCATTACCGAGAGGGCCCAGAGATACCTCTCCGACAATCGGAGTGACAAATCCTAATCTCGAAATACGCCAACCCAACATGTACCTTTGGGGACACCTGTAGAGCACCTTTATAATCACCCAGTTACGTTGTGACGTTTGGTAGCACACAAAGTGTTCCTCCGGCAAACGGGAGTTGCATAATCTCATAGTCATAGGAACATGTATAAGTTATGAAGAAAGCAATAGCAACATACTAAACGATCGGGTGCTAAGCTAATGGAATGGGTCATCTCAATCAGATCATTCACCTCATGATGTGATCCCGTTAATCAAATAACAACTCTTTGTCCATGGTTAGGAAACATAACCATCTTTGATTAACGAGCTAGTCAAGTAGAGGCATACTAGTGACATTCTGTTTGTCTATGTATTCACACATGTATTATGTTTCCGGTTAATACAATTATAGCATGAATAATAAACATTTATCATGAAATAAGGAAATAAATAATAACTTTATTATTGCCTCTAGGTCATATTTCCTTCACAAATGATCATGCATGAGTGAGACATAGACAGATGTCGATACGTTGTGTATACATGAGAGAACGGTCTTCTAGTTTAGGGCCTGTTTGGTTCCAATAAGTCACCTGACTTATAAGTCAGGTGACTTAAAATCAGTGACTTATAAGTCACGCCTGTTTGGTTGTCATCTGACTTATCAGTCACCTGGCCACACCTTCCCACCTTGTTTTTTAATGTAAAGGTGATGGGACCCACGTAAAAAGGGGTGACTTATAAGTTTTAAGTTGGGGTGGAGCAACTTATGACTTATAAGTTGGGGTGACTTATAAGTTGGGTCCATTGGGCAAAATAAGTCACTTTTTGCACTTTTTGACTTATAAGTTGGTAACTTCTTTGGAACTAAACAGGGCCTTACTTGTGTGTGTGTGTGAGAGAGAGAGAGATAGACAGAGAGAGGAGCATCCGTAACACAACAACCATCTCTCTCGATTCGCCCGTCCCTCGCACGGTCGCATGCAACACATGCATCAACGCACACATTTTGACACCCTCACCCGGCCCCTGCCCACCTCAAGGCCCGCACAATCTCTTCGTGAATACCCATTTCTCTCCTTAGGTTTGTTTTCTCTCAATATCTGACACACACACACAGAGACACACGCAGCACAACACACACACACACACACACTCCACCGAGCACACAATTCATCCCCATCCAAGGTTATATGGCGACAACTCTCGCTTGTGCTTCTTTGCATCCCAACATGCACAACACCTCAATCTTCAAAGAGGGCATCGAGCAGATCGAAGACGGCGACCACACCGCGCTAGAGAATGCGGGGTCATTTGGAAGCAGGGTGATGTGACGACGGCTGACTGACTCCTCCCCCCACCCTCTCTCTCTCTCTTGCACAAAATTACCAATCCCTCTCTCCCCCGCACAAAATTGTCAATCCCTCAACCCTCGAGATCCTTACCCTCTCGTCCATGTTTTTCCAGCTCTCTCATCAAACATGTTGTCTCTTCTCCTTCCACGTATACAGAATCCAGATGCACACGCATCTCATGTATATTACATGTATCCATCTTTCGCACAGACCTAACTTCTTCCTCTCTCTTTCTCGCTCTATCTCTCTGTCTCGTTAGGTTTGTCTCCTACTCTCTCGTCCACATACATACAATCTTTCCCGCCCTATTTGCTCCATCTTCAAAAGCTCTCTCTGCACGTTTCATTCACACATTGGGATATGTCAAAATGTTGCTTCTACAATGGCTGATATAGAGTTATGGTTGTTTTTGTTGCATCCTACAAATTAATAAGTATGAAATGCATTTAGATTCTCATTTGACTGGGATTATGTGAGTTTGAGCATGTTGTGAAGTACTATAGACCTTGTATACATCTTGGGATTCGACAATGATTGTAACTATTGAATTGTATAGACCATTACATTCGAAGTCAATAGCCTAATATATTTATTTCACAATTTCAACAAATGATTAGTTCACTACAAACTAAGAAAACAAATGTGTACTCCCTCCGTTTTTATTTAAGTCCGTGTATTAGCATTGGTCAAAGTCAAGTTTTGTAAACTCTCAGAAAGCTTATAACAAAAAATATTAACATATACAATAACAAATAAATACCATTAGATTTATTATTGAATGTACTTTCACATCATACATATTTGTTATGGTAAATGTTTATATTTTTCTATAAACTTGGTCAAACTTTAGGAAGTTTGACTTCGGTCAAACCTAATATGCAGAGTTTACTACTACTACTCGCTAGTTGCTTAGCTGAATCACTCAACACACCACACGGGGAGTCCAGTGTCACAAAATTTTGAGGTCGGTGGGAAAATCTCCCGCGACCTTGATTCAAGCAGTGGGAAGTTACCATCATAGCCTTTGGAACAGGCCTATGGATGACGCTTGGTAGGGGGTTGTTTTCGTAACTTCAGGTTCACCCTACCCAGCCAACCCCACCCCGGCACCCAGAGTAGTACACCTCAATACTCCCCATTTTCTTTCCCCACCGCAAAATAGACTTCTCCACGGCACCCAGCCTTCGTGCTCCTCCCCTTTACATCGGCGCACTCGTCCACCGCAGCGCATCTGCCTCATCGACGACCTCGTACGCCGCACTGGAGCCGGTCCACCGTCGTCATCGTACACGGAGCCTCTTCCCCGGCATCGTCTTCCACGGTCTCGGATCTGCTTCCCGGAAGCCGACGCCAAGCGCAGAAGTACCACCGTCGTGGACAATGAACTGACTGCCGTTGCCGACCATGACTCACAGAGGCCGCCGCGACCATCGTTCTCCTCCTCGATTGGTAATGTGTGTATTGAATCACTTAGTAGTACATGTGCAGTTCCAATTTTGTTCATACCTACCCTTCAAATTTCCTGGGTGTTATTGTTCCCGTAAAGTAATTGGTTATAGCCTCCATTGTCCAACAGAATATCAGCTTGTAATTGTGTGTTGCTCCTGTATTGCGATGTGCTTGGGTAGGTTTTTCATCTGCAACCAGTAGTGTGGCAAATGATGGAAAGGTTTTTAGAACTAGCAAGATGCCCATGCGTTGCACGAATCAAGATGCATTTGTATGAGTAGTTTATCTTGTGGGAGAAAAGGATGAACGAGGGAAGGCCTTATTTGCAAATCTGGAGAGGGGTATGGGTATCTTTTTGGAAAATTCCCATTTGTTTCCTTCCTATCTGTCAGATATAAATCGGACGGCCTATATTGCAAGAAAAAATATAGAGAAAAAAGTAGACAGTAAAAGAAGTAGAGATAAATATTAAATAAATATAACCGTAGAGAAGAGAGTAGAGATAGCATGTTGATATTTTTAAAGTGCCACGCGTTGCGATTCTGTTGGAGATGCTCTAACATGGCAGACGAGTGCTTTAATGTTGCCCACAAGATGCGCGAGTATTACTAGTAGTATATTTTTCTTGCCATGTTGAGATTTTAAAACCACGAGTGCGAACATGCAGAGGAGCAACGAAGACCAAACACGGGATATTCGGGACATCTTCAAGGAGCGTGGCAAGTTAAAGAGGAGCTGCACCAAACCTGTAAAACGAGCTTTGGTAAGTAACACCCTTTCAATTACTTTCGTGTAGCCTCGTGTTCTTCGATGTGTATATGTTGTAGTTTCTGTTTCTCTTAAGCGTGGTGTTCTTCGATGTGTAATAAGAAGAGTCTTAATCGTCCTAATGCTTTCGTTTTTAGCTTGATGTAGGAAGTGGGTGTTCTCACCTTGTAGTCTGTTTTTATTTTATTTTTCCTTTTGAATTCACTTCTCCGAGTTCTGTTTATCTGGCTTCTACTAAATGGATCTAGGTTGCTCTGAGTATTGATCTAAAAAAGAAGTAACTTCATGTCAGGATGCAGTTCCTGCAAGGAGGGAAGTATGGTCAACCTCGAGATCATGTTTCCAAAATGAGGCTGGATTACGCACAAGGTGCCAGTTCCCTAATGATGCTAGATTAGACACAAGGTGAAAATTCCCAGATGATGCTGGATTACACACAAGCCAGGTGGAGTCGTCAGTTGTTCGTGTCCTCGTGGCATTAGTAAAGGCTGAAAGAAAGCGTGCAGCAGCCCTTGAGAATGTAGCTGAGTTTCTGAAGAAGCGAAAAGAGCAATCAGATGCTCTCTTCACCCAAGCCAAAGAAGAGATGGAAGAAGCCCGAAATAAGCTGGCAGAGGTAGAGCAGGCTAGGCGTCTCCTGCTATCTAAAACTGTTGTCAATACAAAATTTCCTTCATAATAGCTAGGTTCAAATGTTTATCCAGTCAGCATGCCTGTTGTGATGTTCGTGCATCTACTGATGTGGCACAAATTGTTTTTTTTCGGGTCATGTAATAACAGCAATTACTTTCCAAACAATAACAGACGAAGCATTGGACATGGTATAGTTCACGCGCAAGCCCGACATTCCAAGTTCAACTTCCACATCAAACTCATGTTCACAGATATCTGCACATTCATACATAATGTCCACAACCATGATTCACTTCAAAGCCAAAAAAATGTGAGGAGAGTTATAAATAAAGAAAATCCTCTACTAGTTCCTGCTACCAGTGCGAGCACAACAAGTCAAGACCATGCGTAAATTAATTATATTTTAGTCACTTTTTGTGTTCTAAAATGCCTGTCGGCTCGCGGAAGGACGTGTTGCCGACACACGCGCGGATTCAATGAAGGCAGGCGGGGCAGTCTTAAGCTGGTTGCACGCGGCGAGGAGGCGTGCTCAGCCGGGCCTGCAGCGAGTGCGGCCCTCTCGGCCGGCGCGCCGGTTCAATGCCTGCGCTATGAGAGGTCGCGTTTGTGTCAGAGCAATCACTCCCTCCAGTCCTTTTTTGTTTGGGTATAACAAAATCTCGTTTTCCATTCACATTTTACAAGTAAAATTCATGGACAAACTTTGACCCAAAGTACGATGGGGACTAGTAAACCAGAATGGAGGTAGTAGTTTTTTTAATCAAAGAAGGGTTTCCCCTTCCGATTTTCATTACTGAAAACCAGCATCTAAATCTAAACCATAGTATTTTCCCTAGAACTACCAGGTTCAACATCTCGCAACATAAACCCATACAACCTCCATCGCAAAAAAACCATATAACCATATGCCAAGGAGGTACGTAGTACTATGAATTCCATTTTCGCTCCATACCAATCGTTCTAAAAAACTACTTACTACTTATAACATGCCATTGAAAATCGGAACTCTTAACCCCGCTAAAAAAATGATATTTTAAACGTGGCTACTCGATCTGTGGCAACTAGCGAGCCACCGCGCTCCAAGTCGTTCACCTGTGGTCCCGACCATCAACTCCTACGGATCAAATTATCACGCGAGCTCACTATTCCTACAAAGGTGCTCCACCACGTACCCGGTACCCGCGAATGCGGCAATCGTGCACCTAGGGTTTTAGGGTTTATTTGTTAACGTCGCCTTTACGTAACACTCATGTGTGCGAGACAGCGAGAGGTCAACTGCGTGCGTGCGCCTCTTCTCTTCGTATATGTACTCCACCGTTTATCTGGTGTCCAAAAAATTATAATAACTACTAGCAATGTGCCAACGCGTTGCCACACGATCAAAGTAGATTAATACATATTCACCGATTTGATAGAAAAAAGTCTAGTTTTGAAATACGTGTATCACTAAAAATATGTTATGTTTCACTCAAAATATATTCCTTTGGCGGTTTTGATGAGATAAGGGAGGAATGTTGTTGGTTTCAAGATTCGAGAAGTGGTATATGTCTAATTTCTACTCTTACTAGCAAGATGCCCGTGCGTTGCACAGAACATCAAGATCTTGTGGGAGAAAAGGATGAACTAGGGAAGGCCTTATTTGCAAATGTGGTGAAGAGTGCGGGTAAATTGCCATATTTTCCTTCCTATCCGTCAGATATAAATCGGACGACCTACATTCCAGGATGGCAGGCCCACCATCATAACCAACTCTATTTTTTATCCCTACTCTTATAAAAATCATTTTCGGTGATGATCGTGTGCCTGCCATCCTGCAATATAGGCCGTCTGATCTATATCTGACGGATAGGAAGGAAACTATGGCAATTTTGCAAAAAGATACCCACACCCCTCTCCACATTTGCAAATAAGGCCTTCCCTCGTTCATCCTTTTCCCCCACAAGATAAACTACTCATACAAATGCATCTTGATGTTCCGTGCAACGCATGGGCATCTTGCTAGTTGTTGCAAAAAGCCCATGTGTGTGTGAGCGAGAGGGAGAGTGGAGGAGGACGGAGTGCATGTGTGAAAAAGACACAAGGAGTGTGTATCCGATAGGTATCATCTTAAAATGAGGCAATAGTGTGTGTGTGCATGATCGAGAGGGCGTGTCTCAAGAAGGGAAGAAAAATCTACATAGATACAAGGAGCGGGAGAGAGACATGTACGCGATGGTGGAAGCACGAGTGTGCGGGTGTATAAACCTATCTAGAGGCTAGCTAGTCGATAAATGTTTGTGAGAGAAATACGAGTCGGGGTGCGAAAGCGAGAGTTTTGTGTGTGTGAGAGAGAGACGGTAGTCGGGAAGGGGAGTGGAAGCGGGAGTTGTGTGTGTGTGTCTGTGAGAGAGAGAGAGAGAGGAGACGGTAGTCGGGGTTGCCTGATCGGTAAACAAATGAATAATGTTAGTCTGGGATGGAGACGAAAAGGAGACCACAACAAATGTTGTGTCTACAGGAGAGAGAGAGAGTGTGTGTGTGTGTGTAATTTTAGTGGTATGAGTCATATGTAGAGACATATAGGGTGTGTGAGAGAATCCCATAGAGAGAAAGACAAAGTGAAAGACGAGTGGAGACTGTGTGTGTGGCGGTGAAAAAGAAAGCTTAGGTCCCGAGTGATACTAGAGAACAGTAGAGACGTGAGAGATAACGAAAACCGTGTAATGTATAATGATAGGGAGAGTTTGACACTTCTCAAGGGAGATGTCGAGAGACCATGTTTGCGAGGATAGGAGAAACATGAAGTGAGCGTGCGGGTGAGCTGGAGAAAAGAGAGTGATAGCTACCTGAAGGAGTATGCATGCGAGAGAGATGGGCGTGAAAGGAGTGAACAAAAAAGGCATTCAAATATTTGAATTCGATATTATGATACATGTAATCCATACTCGAACCAAAATTGATCTATCAAACATGCATACTCATATGAATTCACACACATCTATGTTATTTAATATGTAGATATTACTGATCCATACATTTTAGTAGAACATAATTTGGTTAAAAAAATTGAATTCAACCTTAAGATTTCGAGATCGTTGTATTTGTAAATCATATTATACATATAAAGGAGCAGAATTATTTGTTGTGCTTTTGAAAGTATATATAAAAAAATGATGTATATAGAATGTAATTCCAATTGAAAATGGATCCCGCCCGAAAAAAATATAGAATACAAACGGGATTCGAATTGAGTTGGCATGGTAAACGTGCACTCTGCAAAATTTGAACGAAGCGGGGAAAGTCGCAGTTACTGCCCGAAACCAAAATCTGCGAGATGGAAATCACTACTGCCTATCCCTGCCACGCAAAGCCTGTCTGCTGGATTTCTATAGGTTTCGATTGGGGTAGGTTTGTAATTTCACCCAAACGTGACGTAACCGCCTCTCACTCGGATTCGTACATAGTGGGCGCCAAAACACAGTGTGTCCTCGGCCGAAATCGACTCCCTCCCCGATTCATATTCATACACGGGGGCGCCAAAAACAAACTCTCGTCGGCAAATATTCGGTGTATGCGAGATTACCGTCCTATCCCCAACCGACTAATGTTGATGTGATGTAGTAGAAATTTGAAACGGGGGCTAAGTTTGTAAATTTCCTCGCATTTGAGACAAGCGCGCCCTGAATACATGGTTCCCCCTTCCTCTCTACCTCCCTTTTCCCCATTCGTACTCCGTGGGCGCCAAAACACCCTCTCCACCCCACCCTCCTCCGTCCGCCGCCGTCCGCCACCCCATCCACCGCCGTCCTCCTCCACCATGCCGGAGCTGATACCCCGACACCGCCGTCCATTACAAGAGATCGACCTCTCTCATCCACAGCTTCGGACCGGGATCCTTGCATCCCGTCCTATCGCTTCATCCCCGCCGTCGTCCACCTTGCCGGCGCCGCTCCTATGACCGTCTCGTCCACCGCGCCCCGCCGCCGCCGTCTACCCTCCTAGATCTGCTTCCACGCCACCGACAGCCATCGCTATCGCAGCACCATCAAATTCTCAGCAGATGCCTACACGGCGCCGCACCAGAGGCGGTACTCTTTCATATCTGCTCAACTTATTTATCGCAACAAGAAAATAGATCGCCATTGCTTTACTCTGATTTCTTGTCTTGGTTGCGAAGTTGCCTTTGTCCGGTTTGCACCTTCAGATCCGCCATGGCACGCTCAACACTATACTCCCAATGCTTATGGTTTTCCCCTTTTATATTCCACACTAGTTAAATCACAGTAGACTAAATTTCAAAATTGGGTCAGTCGATTTTTCAGAGCTCGTCGGAGTTCGCCGGTGCGATCGAAGGGGCTCGGGTGGTTGTGGGGCCTCGCCAAACGAAGAAAACTCGACGCGGGTGGGGGTTGGGGCGGTGGTGGGGGTGGGGTGGCGGAGGAACACAGGCGGTGGGGGCCGGTGGTCCGGCCAGCGGCCCGTGCGGTGTTCTGTATGAGAAGAATCAGAGACGAGGAAGAAGAAGGGTTAGGAGACGTAGGATCTTCATCCAACCGCCTGAAATGGTCGAGAGACAGTTGGGAGTTGCATTCTTAATGCGCTCTGGTTCATCATGTGTGGGCACTGGGCAACCAACATTTTATTATCCAAAATCTGCTTGCTCTTCTTTACCATGTTCCTCTTCCGTTCTTCTTTAATATGTACTCTCTCCATTCCTAAATACAAGTCTTTGTATAGATTCCACCATGGACTACATATGGAGCAAAATGAGTTAATCTACACTCTAAAATGTATCTGGATACATCTGTATGTGATCCATAGTGGAAATCTCTACCAAGACTTATATTTTGGAACGGAGGGAGTATGATAGTAGTACAGTATGTTCCTTGTACTGAAGATGAGCAGGGACATTTGCAGTGTAGAGGTCTATACGGTCGGTTGTGATGGACACTTTGAGCCTCTTTGATTCGTAGGATCTTGTAAACATAGGAATAGGATTTGTAGTGGCCTGCCCACTTGAATCCTATAAGAATAGCAAGGAAATGCGGGGAGCTGTGTCGCCTTTGAGAGTTACACTGATATTAACAGTACCTCATCTTCACTTGAAGAGAGCTGGTATCCGAAGCCTTTCTAGCCGTACCGGCAATACTAGCACATATATTCCAGCAAGTTCCACTTTGCTGATTTTACTCTGATGCTTAAGGTTTTCCCGTTATATCTACACTATGATCTATGTATCTGCTTTGTGTCGCACTAGCAGCAGTCCACTCTTGAAGCTAAACACTGCAATGCCTTACAGGCACCAAGGCATTGAGTGCCATTCTGGATGCAATGAAACTCATATGCTCCGCACCTGTTGATTCTTGTTCAGAATATGATCCTAATGACTATTCTAACCTCGAGGAGTCAAAGGCAGATGGCCTGTCCTGTTCACCCATCAAGGTGACTGTTCTAATTTGGCAATGTTTTATCGATTGCGGGTATCTTGCATATGTTGTCTTGCATTTCTTCTACTTTGTTGCACCGCCATCTACTTAGTTTACTCATCATATATGTCGAGATGCCATGCCCATCCATTATCAATACATATTCCATCTGTCATCATACCATGTGTTTTCACTCAAATGTTGTTCTTGCGCATCAGACATCAAAAAGGAAGAGGGTGATTGCCGAACCTGAAGGAGCACCAGCAAAGTCCTTGAAAAACGTGGTGGTGCCGGAGAAATCAGACATCACCCCACTTATATTGGTTGTACAACCAGTGACACAAAACGTAGGACCAACTCCAGCAGACTTTACCCATACTTCACTGGCCACACCACTAGCCCCACCACACAGGACCTGCACTCCAGCAAAAGGTATACCGATTTCATTTGCCATAGCACCAGCTGTACCACAGAAAAATCCCACTCCAGCAAAAAGTACAGCAAGTCCACCGGCCGAAGACCTATCCCAACTGCAGAGACGGTCAATTCCTGCAGATTGGAACCCCATTCCATTTATTCCCAGTTTAAAAGACAATGCTTTCAATGTTGTTAGGGACTACGTGCATATATTCCCATCATGGGAAGATTATTGTGAAGACAAACACCATTTTCACATCTTCCTGTCCAACTTACGTGTAAGTGCTATTATTCATGGTTATTATTTTCCTGTTTTCTGCTGATTGAACACATCAATGATTTACATTACATTGTTGTAACTAGGCGAGGGTCAATCTGGATAGTCATGACGAGCAAAGCTTGCTTGTGCTTTTCAAGGAAGCATTGCAGCAGTATCGGTGTTACCTGAGGAAATCACACTTTGATGGCAAGTCTATAAACAAATTTCCGGTGAAGTCTCCTGTGCTAAATTTAGAAGACATTGAATGGAAAAACCTTGTTATGCACTGGTCTCGTTCCCAGGATGAGGTACTGTCTATGAAATCACATGACAATTTGAACTTCTGCTTTTCTGCATGTGCCTTACGGATCTTTTTTGCAGGAAATCTGCTCGAAGAAGAATTCCGGTTTGACAAGAACGACATGATATCGCAAATATGATGCTCGCTGCTTTGCTCTTGTTAGTACCTGTTGTCCTGTATCACTGTACTTGCATACATACCTGGTTCATTATGTGACAACGGTATGCATGATAGCTTGCTTATCAATTGTTCGCTCCAAATTACCTGATTTGTATGAATGGTTACATTAGTGTAGAATATATCCAATGCCAATGTTTTTTAGCTCTTCATTGTTCTTGTAAGTACATGATGTCCTTTATCAGTGTACTTATAATGACAGGTAGTTGTTCATGTACCATCACTCTGCAGCTTATTTTCCTTTGCCCTCCATTTTCTACACATCAGATCTATATTTACTCTTACCATAAGGTTGGTACTGAAGAAGTTTAGTTGTGCATTGCTCTTGGCTGTACCTTTTGCCTGTATCGCTGCACTTACATTTATAGCTACCTGGTTATGTAGCATCACTCTTCATCTTATCTTAAATATTCTCCATTTTTTCGTATATTATCACATCTATATTTACTCTTAACAAAATGTAGAATAAAGGCAATGCTTTTGAAGAAGATTCTGTGGTAAACTTCTTGAATTGCCCCCCATCAGCATGGACAAGGCCTTTATAGAGCCTGTCTTCACCAATAATGTAAGTTTGTCCATCTCAAGCCTTCAAACTTTGTTGTATATATTTGGTTAGGCATGACTGCAACAGCTGTTTATTTTTGGTGTTTGCATCAAATTTCTTTTTAAAGTTTATTATGTAGTTCATAAACAAAAGTTTGTCCTTTCTCAATTTAAGTTTTCAGTTGTACAACCAAGTTCCTTCTTCATACCATGTAAATTAAACTATACCAAGCAAGTGATCTTGTTTTGCACTACATGTATGCTTATGTTCTTCATCCGTAATCCAGTGGTGTGGTGAACCTACCCACTACAGCACAATGTCATATTCTGCAATGTCTTAACTATGAACAATGTCATGCCATTCTACTATTATTTAAACAGTTCTTTATTTGCCAATCTGAAATGGTATAAATTGACAGCACACTAACCATTGATACTTATGAGTTCTTGATCTGTAATCCAGTGGTGTCGTGAAGCTGCCAACTCCTTCACAATGTCATTTCCTGCCATGTCTTGACCTGAACAATACCATATTGTGTTAATGCAATTTTAAACTGTGTCACTTTATTTGTCAGTAAGAAATATGATGAATTTTCAGCACTAATACTTTTATGTGCAAAACCTGTCATCTCTCTGCTTGTTTATCTTTCAGAGTGAGGAAGATATAAGTGTTGAACAAGCGCAGTCTCATCATCTTGCTCAGCTACTTGCATTGCAGCTCCCCAGCAGGGCTAACCTTTCTTGAACTCTATTGAAGTGTTGTCGGTTTTGTATATTATCTTGTCGGCGTGTTTATTTGCACTGGTGGCGATCTTTGATGCCCCGTGTATGTAATCTGCTGCCTGCTTGTGATTTATTATCATAGTGGCGAACTTTGTGTTGGAAATATGCCCTAGAGGCAATAATAAATAAGTTATTATTATATTTCCTTGTTCATGATAATCGTTTATTATCCATGCTATAATTGTATTGATAGGAAACTCAGATACATGTGTGGATACATAGACAACACCATGTCCCTAGTAAGCCTCTAGTTGACTAGCTCGTTGATCAATAGATGGTTACGGTTTCCTGACCATGGACATTGGATGCCATTGATAACGGGATCACATCATTAGGAGAATGATGTGATGGACAAGACCCAATCCTAAGCCTAGCACAAAGATCGTGTAGTTTGTATGCTAAAGCTTTTCTAATGTCAAGTATCATTTCCTTAGACCATGAGATTGTGCAACTCCCGGATACCGTAGGAATGCTTTGGGTGTGCCAAACGTCACAACGTAACTGGGTGGCTATAAAGGTACACTACAGGTATCTCCGAAAGTGTCTGTTGGGTTGGCACGAATCGAGATTGGGATTTGTCACTCCGTGTAAACGGAGAGGTATCTCTGGGCCCACTCGGTAGGACATCATCATAATGTGCACAGTGTGATCAAGGAGTTGATCACGGGATGATGTGTTACGGAACGAGTAAAGAGACTTGCCGGTAACGAGATTGAACAAGGTATCGGGATACCGACGATCGGATCTCGGGCAAGTATCGTACCGCAAGACAAAGGGAATTGTATACGGGATTGATTAAGTCCTTGACATCGTGGTTCATCCGATGAGATCATCGTGGAACATGTGGGAGCCAACATGGGTATCCAGATCCCGCTGTTGGTTATTGACCGGAGAACGTCTCGGTCATGTCTGCATGTCTCCCGAACCCGTAGGGTCTACACACTTAAGGCTCGATGACGCTAGGGTTATAAAGGAAGTTTGTATGTGGTTACCGAATGTTGTTTGGAGTCCCGGATGAGATCCCGGATGTCACGAGGAGTTCCAGAATGGTCCGGAGGTAAAGATTTATATATGGGAAGTCCTGTTTTGGTCACCGGAAAGGTTTCGGGGTTTATCGGTAATGTACCGGGACCACCGGGAGGGTCCCGGGGGTCCACCAAGTGGGGCCACCAACCCCGGAGGCTTGCGTGGGCCAAGTGTGGGAAGGGACCAGCCCCTGAGTGGGCTGGTGCGCCTCCCACAAGGCCCAAGGCGCCTAAGGGAAGAAGGGGGGCAAACCCTAAGGGCAGATGGGCCCTAAGGCCCATTCTCCCTGCGCCTCCCTCTCCTCCCCTCTTGGCCGCCCCCCCTTTTCCCATCTAGGGCTGCCGCCCCCCTAGGGGTGGGAACCCTAGAGGGGGCGCACCCTCCTCCCCTCCTCCTATAAATAGTGAGGCCTAGGGGCTGCCCAAGACATGATTTGATCTCTCCCTGTTGGTGCAGCCCTCCCTCTCTTTCTCCTCATATCTCGCGGTGCTTGGCGAAGCCCTATAGGATTGCCACGCTCCTCCATCACCACCATGCCGTTGTGTTGCTACTGGATGGAGTCTTCCTCAACCTCTCCCTCTCTCCTTGCTGGATCAAGGCATGGGAGACGTCACCGGGATGTACGTGTGTTGAACGCGGAGGTGCCGTCCGTTCAGCACTAGGATCATCGGTGATTTGAATCACGATGAGTACGACTCCATCAACCCCGTTCTCTTGAACGCTTCCGCTTAGCGATCTACAAGGGTATGTAGATGCACTCTCCTTCCCCTCGTTGCTAGTCTCTCCATAGATAGATCTTGGTGACACGTACGAAAATTTTGAATTTCTGCTACGTTCCCCAACAGTGGTATCAGAACCAAGTTTATGCGTAGTTTCTATGCACGAGTAGAACACAAAGTAGTTGTGGGCGTTGATTTTGTTCAATATGCTTACTGTTACTAGTCCAATCTTGATTCGGCGGCATTGTGGGATGAAGCGGCCCGGACCGACCTTACACGTACTCTTACGTGAGACTGTTCCACCGACTGACATGCACTAGTTGCATAAGGTGGCTAGCGGGTGTCTGTCTCTCCCACTTTAGTCGGATCGGATTCGATGAAAAGGGTCCTTATGAAGGGTAAATAGCAATTGGCATATCACGTTGTGGTTTTGCGTAGGTAAGAAACGTTCTTGCTAGAAACCCATAGCAGCCACGTAAAACTTGCAAACAACAATTAGAGGACGTCTAACTTGTTTTTGCAGGGTATGGTATGTGATGTGATATGGCCAAAGGATGTGATGAATGATATATGTGATGTATGAGATGATCATGTTCTTGTAATAGGAATCACGACTTGCATGTCGATGAGTATGACAACCGGCAAGAGCCATAGGAGTTGTCTTAATTTATTTATGACCTGCGTGTCAACATAAACGTCATGTAATTACTTTACTTTATTGCTAACCGTTAGCTGTAGTAGTAGAAGTAATAGTTGGCGAGACAACTTCATGAAGACACGATGATGGAGATCATGATGATGGAGATCATGGTGTCATGCCGGTGACGATGATGATCATGGAGCCCCGAAGATGGAGATCAAAAGGAGCAATATGATATTGGCCATATCATGTCACTATTATTTGATTGCATGTGATGTTTATCATGTTTATACATCTTATTTGCTTAGAACGACGGTAGTAAATAAGATGATCCCTCATTAAAATTTCAAGAAGTGTTCTCCCCTAACTGTGCACCGTTGCTAAAGTTCATCGTTTCGAAGCACCACGTGATGATCGGGTGTGATAGATCCTTACGTTCACATACAACGGGTGTAAGACAGTTTTACACATGCAAAACACTTAGGGTTAACTTGACGAGCCTAGCATGTACAGACATGGCCTCGGAACACAAGAGACTGAAAGGTCGAGCATGAGTCGTATGGTAGATACGATCAACATGAAGATGTTGACCGATGATGACTAGTCCGTCTCACGTGATGATCGGACACGGCCTAGTTGACTCGGATCATGTAATCACTTAGATGACTAGAGGGATGTCTATCTGAGTGGGAGTTCATAAGATGAACTTAATTATCCTGAACATAGTCAAAAGGTCTTCACAAATTATGTCGTAGCTCGAGCTTTAGTTCTACTGTTTAGATATGTTCCTAGAGAAAAATTAGTTGAAAGTTGATAGTAGCAATTATGCGGACTAGGTCCGTAAACTGAGGATTGTCCTCATTGCTTCTTAGAAGGCTTATGTCCTTAATGCACCGCTCAGTGTGCTGAACCTCGAACGTCGTCTGTGGATGTTGCGAACATCTGACATACACGTTTTGATGACTACATGATAGTTCAGTGCGTAATGCTAAATGGTTTAGAATTGAGGCACCAAAGACGTTTTTGAAACATCGCGAAACATATGAGATGTTTCGTGGGCTGAAATTGGGATTTCAGGCTCGTGCCCACGTCAAGAGATATAAGACCTCCGACGATTTTCTTAGCCTACAAACTAAGGAGAAAAGCTCAATTGTTGAGCTTGTGCTCAGATTGTCTGAGTACAACAATCATTTGAATCGAGTGGGAGTTGATCTTCCAGATAAGATAGTGATGTTTCTCCGAAGTCATTACCACCAAGCTGCTAGAGCTTCGTGATGAACTATGATATATCAGGGACATATATGATGATCCTTGAGACATTCGCGATGTTTGACACCACAAAAGTAGAAATCAAGAAGGAGCATCAATTGTTGATGGTTGAAAAAACCACTAGTTTCAAGAAGGGCAAGGGCAAGAAGGGATACTTCATGAAACGGCAATTCAGCTGCTGTTCTAGTGAAGAAACCCAAGGTTGAACCCAAACCCGAGACTAAGTGCTTCTATAATAAGGGGAACAGCCACTGGAGCAGAATTACCCTAGATACTTGGTAGATGAGAAGGCTGGCAAGGTCGATAGAAGTATATTGGATATACATTGTGTTGATGTGTACTTTACTAGTGATCCTAGTAGCACCAGGGTATTAGATACCGGTTCGGTTGCTAAGTGTTAGTAACTCGAAACAAAAGGCTACGGAATAAACGGAGACTAGCTGAAGGTGAGATGACGATATGTGTTGGAAGTATTTCCAAGGTTGATCAAATATCGTACGCTTCCTCTACCATCGAGATTGGTGTTTGCGTTGAGCATAGACATGATTGGATTATGTCTATCGCAATACGGTTATTCATTTAAAGAGAATAATTGTTACTCTTTTTATTTGAATAATATCTTCAATGGTCTTACACCTAAAATGAATGGTTTATTGAATCTCGATCGTAGTGATACACATGTTCATGCCAAAAGATATAGGATAGTAATGATAGTACCACTCAAATGTGGCACTGCAATTTGAGTCATATTGGTATAAAACGCATGAAGAAGCTCCATGTTGATGGATCTTTGGACTCACTCATTTTTGAAAGGATTGAGACATGCGAACCATGTTTGTTGGTAGATATGCATGAAGAAACTCTATACAGATGGATTGTTTGGACTCACTTGTTTTTGAATCACTTGAGACATGCAAATCATACCACATGGGCAAGATGACTGAAAGCCTCGTTTTCAGTAAAATGGAACTAGAAAGCAACTTGTTGGAAGTAATACATTTTGATGTGTGCAATCCAATGAGTGCTGAGGCATGTAGTGGATATCGTTATGTTCTTACTTCACAGATGATTTGAGTAGATGTTGAGTATATTTACTTGATTAATCATGAGTCTGAATTATTGAAAGGTTCAAGTAATTTCAGGGTGAAGTTGAAAGATCGTCGTGACAAGAGGATAAAAGATCTATGATATGATCATAGAGATGAATATCTGAATTACGAGTTTGGCACAGAATTAAGACATTGTGGAAATTGTTTCACAACTAATACAGCCTGGAACACCATAGTGTGATGGTGTGTCCGAACATCATAACTGCACCCTATTGGATATGATGCATACCATGATGTCTCTTATCGAATTACCACGATAGTTTATGGGTTAGGCATTAGAGACAACCACATTCACTTTAAATAGGGCACCACGTAATTCCGATGAGATGACACCGTATGAACTATGGTTTAGAGAAACCTAAGCTGTCATTTCTTAAAAGTTTGGGGCTGCGATGCTTATGTGAAAAAGTTTCAGGCTGATAAGCTCGAACCCAAAGCGGATAAATGCATCTTCATAGGACACCCAAAACAGTTGGGTATACCTCCTGTCTCAGATTCGAAAGCAATAAAGGATTGTTTCTAGAATCGGGTCCTTTCTCGAGGAAAAGTTTCTCTCGAAAGAATTGAGTGGGAGGATGGTGGAGACTTGATGAGGTTATTGAACCGTCTCTTCAACTAGTGTGTGACAGGGCACAGGGAGTTGTTCCTGTGGCACCTACACCAATTGAAGTGGAAGCTTATGATAGTGATCATGAAACTTCAGATCAAGTCACTACCAAACCTCGTGGACGACAAGGATACATGCTACTTCAGAGTGGTACGTAATCCTGTCATGGAAGTCATGTTGCTAGACAACAATGAACCTACGAGCTATGGAGAAGCGATGGTGGGCCCGGATTCCGATAAATGGCTCGAGGCCATAAAATCCGAGATAGGATCCATGTATGAAAACAAAGTGTAGACTTTGGAAGAACTACTTGATGGTCGTAAGGCTGTTAGGTACATATGGATTTTAAAAGGAAGACGGACAATGATGGTAAGTATCACCATTAAGAAAGCTCGACTTGTCGTTAAGATGTTTTCCGACAAGTTCAAGGAGTTGACTACGATGAGACTTTCTCACTCGTAGCGATGCTAAGAGTCTGTTGGAATTATATTAGCAATTACTGCATCATTTATGAAATCTTGCAGATAGGATGTCAAAACATTGTTTCCTCGACGATTTTTGAGGAAAGGTTGTATGTGATACAATCGGAAGGTTTTGTCAATCCTGAAATATGCTAATAAGTATGCAAAGCTCCAGCAATCCTTCTAAGGACTGGAGTAAGCATCTCGGAGTTGGAATGTACGCTTTGATGAGATAATCAAAGATTTTGGGTTTATACAAAGTTTATGAGAAACTTGTATTTCCAAAGAAGCGAGTGGGAGCACTATAGAATTTTTGATGAGTATATGTTGTTGACATATTGTTGATCAGAAATGACGTAGAATTTCTGGAAAACATATAGGGTTATTTGGAAAGTGTTTTTCAATGGAAAGCCTGGGTTAAGCTACTTGAGCATTGAGCATCAAGATCTATAAGGATAGATCAAAACGCTTAATGGTACTTTCAAATGAGCACATACCTTGACATAATCTTGAAGGTGTGCAAGATGGATCAGTCAAAGATGGAGTTCTTGCCTGAGTTGTAAGGTATGAAGTTAAGACTTAAAGCTCGACCATGGCAGAATAGAGAGAAAGGACGAAGGTCGTCCCCTATGCTTAAGACGTAGGCTCTACAGTATGCTATGTTGTGTACCGCACCTGAAGTGTGCCTTGCCATGAGTCAGTCAAGGGGTACAAGAGTGATACAAGAATGGATCACAGGACAGCGGTCAAAGTTATCCTTAGTAACTAGTGGACTAAGGAATTTTCTTGATTATGGAGGTGGTAAAAGAGTTCGTCGTAAAGGGTTACGTCGATGCAAGCTTAACACCTATCCGGATAGCTCTGAGTAGAGATGCCGGATACGTATAATGGAGCAACAATTTAGTATAGCTCCAAGTAGAACAGTTATTTGAAATGGCTCCAAATGTAGCGTAGTAGTTGCATCTACAAGATGACATAGAAATTTGCGAAGTACATACGGATCTGAATGTTGCAGACCCGTTGACTAAAACCTCTCTCACAAGCAACATGATCAAACCTAGAACTCATTGAGTGTTAATCACATAGTGATGTGAACTAGACTACTGACTCTAGTAAACTCTTGGGTGTTAGTCACATGGCGATGTGACCTGTGAGTGTTAATCACATGGCGATGTGAACTAGATTATTGACTCTAGTGCAAGTGGGAGACTGTTGGAAATATGCCCTAGAGGCAATAATAAATAAGTTATTATTATATTTCCTTGTTCATGATAATCGTTTATTATCCATGCTATAATTGTATTGATAGGAAACTCAGATACATGTGTGGATACATAGACAACACCATGTCCCTAGTAAGCCTCTAGTTGACTAGCTCGTTGATCAATAGATGGTTACGGTTTCCTGACCATGGACATTGGATGCCATTGATAACGGGATCACATCATTAGGAGAATGATGTGATGGACAAGACCCAATCCTAAGCCTAGCACAAAGATCGTGTAGTTTGTATGCTAAAGCTTTTCTAATGTCTAGTATCATTTCCTTAGACCATGAGATTGTGCAACTCCCGGATACCGTAGGAATGCTTTGGGTGTGCCAAACGTCACAACGTAACTGGGTGGCTATAAAGGTACACTACAGGTATCTCCGAAAGTGTCTGTTGGGTTGGCACGAATCGAGATTGGGATTTGTCACTCGGTGTAAACGGAGAGGTATCTCTGGGCCCACTCGGTAGGACATCATCATAATGTGCACAGTGTGATCAAGGAGTTGATCACGGGATGATGTGTTACGGAACGAGTAAAGAGACTTGCCGGTAACGAGATTGAACAAGGTATCGGGATACCGACGATCGAATCTCGGGCAAGTATCGTACCGCAAGACAAAGGGAATTGTATACGGGATTGATTAAGTCCTTGACATCGTGGTTCATCCGATGAGATCATCGTGGAACATGTGGGAGCCAACATGGGTATCCAGATCCCGTTGTTGGTTATTGACCGCAGAACGTCTCGGTCATGTCTGCATGTCTCCCGAACCCGTAGGGTCTACACACTTAAGGTCCGATGACGCTAGGGTTATAAAGGAAGTTTGTATGTGGTTACGGAATGTTGTTCGGAGTCCCGGATGAGATCCCAGACGTCACGAGGAGTTCCGGAATGGTCCGGAGGTAAAGATTTATATATGGGAAGTCCTGTTTTGGTCACCGGAAAGGTTTCGGGGTTTATCGGTAATGTACCGGGACCACCGGGAGGGTCCCGGGGGTCCACCAAGTGGGGCCACCAACCCCGGAGGCTTGCGTGGGCCAAGTGTGGGAAGGGACCAGCCCCTGAGTGGGCTGGTGCGCCTCCCACAAGGCTCAAGGCGCCTAAGGGAAGAAGGGGGCAAACCCTAAGGGCAGATGGGCCCTAAGTCCCATTCTCCCTGTGCCTCCCTCTCCTCCCCTCTTGGCCGCCCCCCCTTTTCCCATCTAGGGCTGCCTCCCCCCTAGGGGTGGGAACCCTAGAGGGGGCGCACCCTCCTCCCCTCCTCCTATAAATAGTGAGGCCTAGGGGCTGCCCAAGACATGATTTGATCTCTCCCTGTTGGTGCAGCCCTCCCTCTCTTTCTCCTCATATCTCGCGGTGCTTGGCGAAGCCCTGCAGGATTGCCACGCTCCTCCATCACCACCACGCCATTGTGCTGCTGCTGGATGGAGTCTTCCTCAACCTCTCCCTCTTTCCTTGCTGGATCAAGGCATGGGAGACGTCACCGGGCTGTACGTGTGTTGAACGCGGAGGTGCCGTCCGTTTGGCACTAGGATCATCGGTGATTTGAATCACAATGAGTACGACTCCATCAACCCCGTTCTCTTGAACGCTTCCGCTTAGCAATCTACAAGGGTATGTAGATGCACTCTCCTTCCCCTCATTGCTAGTCTCTCCATAGATAGATCTTGGTGACACGTAGGAAAATTTTGAATTTCTACTACGTTCCCCAACACTTTGATGCCCGGTGGATGTAATATGTCGTAATTTCTTTATTGTATAGTCTAGGTTTTTTCTTATTCACGATGCTGCAGTTATTTTACTGTATATATATCCTGTCTTCGCAGTAAACCTGCCAAACCATAAAATTACGGTACATAATCGGGCCGTCATGCAATCATGATGTAGGTTGGGCCTGAAACGTGCCGAATAGCTCATGGGCCGGCAACAGCCCGAAATGAACCCCGGCGCATGATTGTGCGAATCAAAACACGGGCTTTTAACGGGACAAAATTGTCTCGGTCCTTGTTTGGCCCAATCAGATATCGGGTGCGAGCAGGACGGATGCAAACCGGGCCGTAGTTAGGCCCAACTATATGACGGGCTTTTAACAGGCCGATGTTAATATAGGGCCGAAATGTTAAATGGGCCCTTAATAGGCCAAAACTAATATCAGGCCGAATTACTAAGTGGGCCTTTAGCAAGTGGGCCCAAAAGCATAGTGTCCAATTGATGGGCCGAATCTGATATGGGCCATAATTGAGCCCAAAGCCTCTTAAAGAGCCGGAACTGATCTGGGCCGTAATTTGGCCCAGAACGTGGTAGGCTTCTAACGGGCTGGATCCCATATGGGCCACTATTAGGCCCGGAGCGTGGCAGGCCACTAATGGACCGGATCAAATATGAGCCGGCATTTGGCCCAAAACATGGCAGCCAGTTAATGGGACGGCCTACTAGGGTCCTCAAAATCTTGTGGGCCTACAGTTGGGCCAGCCCATTAATGTCAGCAAAATCTCATGGGCCTTTAGCTGGGCCGGCCCATTATGATCCACAAGAATCTTGTGGGCCTTTACCTGGGACGGCCCATTATGGCACACAAAAATCTTGTGGGCCTTTACCTGGGCCGGCCCATTATGGCCTGCAAAATCATGTGGGCCTTTAGCTGGGCCAGCCCATTATGGTCCGCAAAATATCGTGGGCCTTTAGCTGGGCCGGCCCATTATGGTCCGCAAAATCTCGTGGGCCTTCAGTTGGGCCGGCCCATTTAAACTTGATGGGCCGGTCCACGTGTCAACATATCATAGGCGCGTCTCGCCCATTGGATGACTGACACCTGTGCCAACGCGGACCTGACACGTGTCTCCTCCAGCCAACGATGATTTTACACGTGGAAAATCCCCATTGGCTGGGGCTGTTAATGGGTTATCGGATCCAAAACCCGACCCGATAGCTTAACGGCGTTCCGTTACGGTGGATGCCATGTGTCGGTCACCCTTGACGAAAGCACTTCTGTGACACGCGATTTATCGTCATGGAAGTGGACACTTCCGTGATGATAATTTTGGTAATGTCATGGAACACTTCTACGACAGCACAGGTATGACTATCTTGATTCTGTCATAAATTTGTCATGGATGTACATGCATGACAAAAAACGCGACCTACTGTGACAAACATGTATCATCACGGAAGTGTATTTTTTTTATAGTGATAGTTGGATGCATAAAATCTTAATGCAAAAGAAAGGTCACTTTATTGTCCCTTGTGATAGGGACCTTTATTATGCAGTCCGTCGCTTTTATTGCTTCCATATCACAAGATCATATAAAGCTTATTTTCTCTACACTAAAAGATCATACATATTTAGAGAGCAATTTTTATTGCATGCACCGATGACAACTTACTTGAAGGATCTTACTCAATCCATAGGTAGGTATGGTGGACTCTCATGGCAATACTGGTTTAAGGGATGTTTGGAAGCACAAGTAGTATCTCTACTTGGTGCGAAGAATTTGGCTAGCATGAGGGGGAAAGGCAAGCTCAACATGCTGGATGATCCATGACAATATACTTTATTTCAGATATAAGAAAATATAACCCATTACGTTGTCTTCCTTGTCCAACATCAACCTTTTAGCATGTCATATTTTAATGAGTGCTCACAACAACAAAAGATGTCCAAGATAGTATATTTATATGTGGAATCTCTCTTCCTTCAATATTCTTTCATGAATTGTTCAAGTGACCAATACAGTGTTTGCTAACCTTCAATAAATTTACCACTTCTACTTCTTATATGTGAAGTCATCACTCCCCATGGGATAAGCATATGAAACATATATAATTTCAGATTTATGATATTCGCTCACTCAACTATTTACTCATAGGATATAAGTTGTAACGCCCTCGATGCGGCTATATCTCCCACGTGTCGAGGCACGACTCAGAGGCATAACCGCATTGAAAGCAATGTCACAAGTCAGGAAATCATCACACATCCCATGTACATAAATAAGATAAAGGGGAGGTACATAGTTGGCTTACACTCGCCACGTCACATCAGAGTACATAAATTACATTCATCAAACAAACACTCATGGCCCGACTACGGCGCCAAAATGGAAAAGAACCCAACATGCGACAAGGCCCTGAATCGATAACCCCAACTAGGCACCACTACTGATCATCGGGAAAGGAAACATAATAACGTTGAGAGTCCTCGTCGAACTCCCACTTGAGCTTGTACTCGTCACCTGGAGCGGAATCACCTGGACCTGCATCTGGAATTATAGTATCTGTGAGCCACAGGGACTCAGCAATCTCGCACCCTCGCGATCAAAACTATTTAAGCTTATAGGAAGGATAAGGCAAGTATGTGGAGCTGCAGCAAGCGACTAGCATATATGGTGGCTAACTTATTCACAAAGGAGAGCGAGAAGAGGAGGCAAAGCGCGAGCGAGAAACTAGAAGGAACAACCTGCGCAAGCATTACTCCAACACCGTGTCCACTTCCCGGGCTCCGCCGAAAAGAGGCCATCATGGTAACACACTCAGTTGATTCATTTTAATTAATTAAGGTTTACGTTGTCTACAACCGGACATTAACAAATTCCCATCTGCCCATAACCGCGGGCACGGCTTTCGAAAGTTCAATCCCTGCAGGGGAGTCCCAACTTAGCCCATGACAAGCTCTCACGGTCAACGAAGGAATAGACCTCCACCCGAGACACACCGATCAGACTCGGTAACCCGGTACAACAAGACAATTCGACAGGTTAAAACAAGACCAGCAACACCGCCCGAATGTGCCGACAAATCCCGATAGGAGCTGCACATATCTCTTTCTCAGGGCACACTCAGATAGGTCAAGCTACGAGTAAAACCAACCCTCAAGTTTCCCCGAGGTGGCCCCGTAGGCTGCCCAGTTCGGACCAACACTCAGAGGAGCACTGGCCCGGGGGGGTAAAATAAGATGACCCTTGAGTCTGCAGAACCCAAGGGAAAGAAAAGGCTAGGTGACAAATGGTAAAACCAAGGTTGGGCATTGCTGGAAAAGCTTTAATCAAGGCGAAATATCAAGGGGTTCCCATTATAACCCAACCGCGTAAGGAACGCAAAATCCGGGAACATAACAGCGATATGACGGTAACTAGGGCGGCAAGAGTGGAACAAAACACTAGGCGAGAGGCCGAGCCTTCCACCCTTTACCAAGTATATAGATGCATTAAGATAACATAGCAATATAATGATATCCCAACAAGTAAATAAATGTTCCAACAAGGAACGGCTCCAATCTTCACCTGCAACTAGCAACGCTATAAGAGGGGCTGAGCAAAGCGGTAACATAGCCAATCAACGGTTTGCTAGGACAATGGTGGGTTAGAGGTTCAACATGGCAATTGGGAGGCTGACAAGCAAAAGGTAGGCATCGTAGCATTGGCATAGCAAGAGCGAGCAAACTAGCATAGCAAAGATAGTAGTGATTTCGAGGGTATGATCATCTTGCCTGCAAAGCTGTCAAAGTTGACTGGATCCTCACAAGCAAACTCAACCAGCTCCTCGTTAGCGAACTCGTCTCCCGGCTCTACCCAACAACACAAACAAGCAACAAGGATACAATCAACCACGTGCAAGGACAAGCAATAGGATGCAAAGATGATATGCGATGCGGGATGCGATGCGGGATGCAAAATGTAAGACGTTACAGAAAATGCATGAACCTGGCCTCAACTTGGATGACCAAGTGGGCCACTGGATAGAGGGGAAGAAATCACCTGAAAACGATATAAAGATCATAGGAATCGGAGCTACGGTTTGGAAATGGCGAGCGTTTTACGAAACGAACCGATCTGCGATATACAGCAAGTAGGCTCCTAAATGCAACGAAATGAACATGCTACAGCCACCAAACATAAAAACAAAAGACATGGCAGTGATGTACACAAGATGGTTAGCAAAACACTAGCACTGAGCCATAGGCAAATTCATCCATTAAGAGGTTCAAACAAGCATGGCAAAAATTAATATGCAAAACAGATTCCAGACTTAGTGAAATTAACACTAGCCTGAAATTTCAGATCACGAAGCCCTCTTCGGAGCAGCAAAACAACATGATAGATGACCTGAACATGACAAGTAAGAACATGACATGGAGCTACTCTACAAGCTTAACAAAACACCCAAAGTGACCTGGGGCCAAAAGGGTTCACAAAATACTCTACTGAGCTCACGAACATAGCTCGAACACAATCAGTTTTCAGACTTAGTGAAAACTGAGACATGCAGAAATTTAACTCACGAAGGCATGTAAACGAGCTAGATGCACTCACCATGGTGCAAGTCATAGCAAGGCAAGCATATAAACAGCAAGAAGGCACAATATGCTAGCTACACATGGCAAGAACAAAGGCATAGCATGCATGGAACACTAACGGTAGCATCGGCAAAATCGCAAACAAGTTGACGATCTGCCCAGATTAACAACGAAGCAAAAGTTGAGCTCGATTGAGTCAACCTAGAGCACTCCATATATGCAAACAAAGACATGGATGGATAGAGAATAACATAAATATCAAAACTCCCTTACTGATCATCCTCAAAAGAGGCACGGATCACTAGGAAACAAGCTGGACATATAGCATCATGAACTAAAATATCCCAGACTTAGTGAAAACAACTAAGTCCCTGAAATCAGCAATCTCAGGTACCTCTCTTCGCAAGCTTGCACAAGACAACACACACATCCTAAAAATTCATGGGTGGCACCTATGCAAAGAAGACAAAATGCTTAACAATTCATCCCAAAGGGGCACAGGCATATCATGCACGAATTAAACATGGCAAAAATGACAAAAGTGCATGATGAACTAACGGATCTGCAATTTAACTCGCGAAGCCTCCTTCTAATAGCATTTAGGGCATCAAGATGAGCTCAAATGCAAATGATGCAATGGAATGAAATGATGTACATGTCGAGACGAAGATTTTGATATATCATATGTCCAAAACGGAGCTACGGATGCAAAGATACGAGCAGTCAAAGTAGGCATAAAAATCTGGGAGTTAGGGTTTCGGGGGAGAGGGGGTCAACCCAGATCCAGATCCAGCGCACGGAAACCGAGGCACGGCCCGAGTTACTGTAGCAGCCGGAGGAGCTCGCCGGAGCTTGGGGAGGAGGCCGGCGAGGCCGGGGCGGCGGCGGTCGGCGGCGCCGGCGGGGGCGGCGTCCCGCGGCGGCGCGGCGAGGAGGCGGCGGGGCCGGCGGTGCGGGGGCGAGGAGAGGCGGCGGCGGGGCGGCGCCGGCGACGAGGGCGGCGGGCGGCGGCGGCCTCGGGCGAAGGAGGAGGCGGGCGGCGGCGATGCGGCCTCGGGCTCCGCGCCAGGGCTGTCGGTGGCGGCGGCGGCGGGCCACGTGGCGGACGCTGGTTGGGCGAGGCGGATCGGGCGGACGTTGTCCGGTCGGATCCGGACACGTCCGTCGGTGGGGGGGATTCGATCTTTTTTTTTAGGAGGAGGACGGGGAGGAAGACGAGATCCGAAATGGGGGGTGTTTAAATAGGCATAAGTGGAGCTAGGAGAGTCCAAATGAGGTGCGGTTTTCGCCCACGCGATCATGATCGAACGCTCTAGGACATGGAGCAGAGTTTGGTGGGTTTTGGGACAAATTTGGGGGGTGTTGGGCTGCAACACACACGAGGCCTTTTCGGTCCCTCGGTTAACCGTTGGAGTATCAAACAAAGTCCAAATGATACGAAACTTGACAGGCGGTCTACCGGTAGTAAACCAAGGCCGCCTGGCAAGTCTCGGTCCAATCCGGAAATGTTTAATCCCCACACACGAAAGAAATTTAGAAATGACCACCGGAGGAGAACGAAGCGTCGGAATGTAAAACGGACAACGGGGAAAATGCTCGAATACATGAGATGAATATGTATGCAAATGCAATGCACGAGATGACATGATATGCGATGCACGAAAAACGAAAACAACACACGAAGACGAAGACCCGAACCCGAGAAATAAATATAAGTTAACGCCGGAAACGGCAAGAGTTGGATACAAATATGGAAAGTATATCTGGGGCGTTACATAAGTGAAGCACACGAGTAAATGACAAACTACTCCAAAAAGATATGCGTGAAGATCAATGAGTGGTTTAAATAATTATGTAGCTATGTGAAGACTCTCTCTCTCATTTAATAATTTCAAATCTTGATAATTTATTCAAACAGCAAGCAAAGCAAAATAAAATGACATTATAAGAATGGAAAACATCATATGAAGAAGCAAAAATTTAGGATCAACCAAAACTAACCGATAGTTGTTGAAGAAGAAAGGTGGGATGCCAACCGGGGCATCCCCAAGCTTAGACGCTTGAGACTTCTTGAAATATTATCTTGGGATGCCTTGGACATCCCCAAGCTTGAGCTTTTGTGTCTCCTTGAATATTACCTTGGGGTTCCTTGGGCATCCCCAATCTTAGGCTCCTGCCACTCCTTATTCCATAGTCCATCGAATCTTTACCCAAAACTTGAAAACTTCACAACACAAAACTTAACAGAAAACTCGTATGCTCCATTAGTAGAAGAAATAAAATCACCATCATAAGGTACTGTAATGAACTCATTCTAAATTAATATTGGTGTAATATATACTGTATTCCAACTTCTCTATGTTTCATACCTCCGATACTACTCATAGATTCATCAAAATAAGCAAACAACACATAGAAAACAGAATCTGTCAAAAATAGAACAGTCTGTAGTAATCTGTATCAAACATACACTTCTGGAACTCGTAAAATTCTCAAATAAATTGCTGGACGTGAAGAATTTATCTATTAATCCTCTTCAAAAATAATTAACTAAATAGCACTCTCCAATAAAAAATGGCAGCAATTCTCATGAGCGCTAAAGTTTCTGTTTTTTACAGCATGATCATAAAGACTTCACCCAAGTCTTCCCAAAGGTTCTACTTGGCCCAAACACTAATTAAACACATAAACCACATCTAAACAGAGGCTACATTAATTATTTATTACTAAACAGGAACAAAAGGCAAGGAACAAAAATAAAATTGGGTTGCCTCCCAACAAGCGCTATCGTTTAACGCCCCTAGCTAGGCATGATGATTTCAATGATGCTCACATAAAAGATATGAATTGAAACATAAAGAGAGCATCATGAAGAATATGACTAGCACATTTAAGTCTAACACACTTCCTATTCATAGGGATTTTGTGAGCAAACAACTTATGGGAACTAAAATCAACTTGCATAGGAAGGTAAAGCAAGCAAAACTTCAAAATCTTAAGCACATAGAGAGGAAACTTGATATTATTGCAATTACTACAAGCATATATTCCTCCCTCATAATAATTTTCAGTAGCATCATGAATGAAAATTCAACAATATAATCATCACATAGAGCATTCTTTTCATGATCTACAAGCGTATAAAATTTACTACTCTCCACATAAGCAAAATTCTTCTCATTCGGGATAGTGGGAGTATCATAAGAGACTTGAATACTATAAATTGTTTCCACATTAAAAGAGTAATGTTAGGAGAAAGGGTACTCATAATCATGACAAGTTTTATAAATATAATCATTAATACTCTTTATAGCATAAGTTTCATCACAATAATCATCATAAGTAGCATCTTTGTTCTCATCATAATCGATTGAAACCTCTTCCGAAATAGTGGATACATCACTAAATAAAGTCATGACCTCTCCAAATCCACTTTCATAAATATTATAAGATTCAACATCCTCCAAATAGTGGGATCATTACTTCCTAAAGTTGACACTCTTCCAACCCCACTTTTATCAATATAATCATCATAGGTAGAAGGCATGTTGTCATCATAACAACTTTGCATATCAAAACTTGGGAGGCTAAAAATATCATTTTCATTAAACGTAGCATCCCCAAGCTTTGTATAAACATTAATTCCAGCAAATATATTCTAAAAAACATCATCTTCATCAAACATAGCATCCCCAATCTTGGGCCTTTTCATATCATAAGCATAATCACTCTCATCATTAATAGTATGGATAGCACCAATAGTATAGCAAACATTATTATCATATTCTTCCAAGCAAGTGCCAAAAAGATTTTCAAGATCATAAGAAGTATCATTATCTTCCCAATCATAATCATCACAACAAGCAATAGGAATAACGAGATTATTATCAAGTGCATCATCTTCATTTTCATGAGGCACAACAATAATAGGAGCAACATTATTTGGGAGAGATATCTTTTTACCTCTCTTCCTTTTTCTTTTCTTCTTCTTCACCTCATGTGTGGGTTCAATCCTCTTTTTGGAGCTCCTTATTAATGAGATTGGTTGAATAGAAGGCTCCTCCTCGTTACCTGATTCATCATAAGAAATAATAGGAGAATATTGGGAAGCCTCTTCCCTTTCATTAGTGTTCTCTTCATCTTCTATTTGCTTTCTTTTATTTATGTAATTGGCAATATAAGGATTTTCAATGCAATTCACCGCACAATACATATAAATTTCCTCTAGATCAAAACAAGAAGTTTATAACGGGCAAATTCTGGAAGATGCTTAGTTATACGTTTCATTTCTTCGTAACCCATAAGCAAACTGAGTTCATTATAATGTGCAAGGGAAATCAAGTCATCACAATTTTTGGACACGATTAGATCATGAAACAATTTGCATCGGATAGCTAAATGACCCTATTCATTGCAAAGTCCACAAGTACGGCCAAGAAAATTTAAATTTTTAGCACAATCATCTAGCCTTTCTTGCAACAATTTAGTTTCTAAGTACTTATGCCTCTTGCAATAGCTATCTTCCCTATTTGGTGTGTACTTACAAACCCAATGCACTCCACAAAAATTGACATGTTTATATGAGACATTTTCATCATAACTAGTGCAATCATCATTAGTACCATGGATATTCAAGGAGTTCATACTAACAACATTGCAATCATGCTCATCATTCAAAGATTTAGTGCCAACCATTTTAATGCATTCTTCTTCTAACACTTTGGCACAATTTTCCTTTCCATCGTACTCACGAAAGATATTAAAAAGATGAAGCGTATGAGGCAAACTCAATTCCTTTTTTATAGTTTTCTTTTATAAACTAAACTAGTTCTAAAACAAGAAACAAAAAGATTCGATTGCAAGATCTAAAGATATACCTTCAAGCACTCACCTCCCCGGCAATGGCGCCAGAAAAGAGCTTGATGTCTACTACACAACCTTCTTCTTGTAGACGTTGTTGGGCCTCCAAGTGCAGAGGTTTGTAGGACAGTAGCAAATTTCCCTCAAGTGGATGACCTAAGGTTTATCAATCCGTAGGAGGCGTAGGATGAAGATGGTCTCTCTCAAGCAACCCTGCAACCAAATAACAAAGAGTCTCTTGTGTCCCCAACACACCCAATACAATGGTAAATTGTATAGGTGCACTAGTTCGGCGAAGAGATGGTGATACAAGTGCAATATGGATAGTGGACAAAGGTATTTGTAATCTGAAAATATAAAAACAGCAAGCTAACTAATGATAAAAGTGAGCACAAACGGTATTGCAATGCTAGGAAACAAGGCCTAGGGTGCATACTTTCACTAGTGCAAGTTCTCTCAACAATAATAACATAATTGGATCATACAACTATCCCTCAACATGCAACAAAGAGTCACTCCAAAGTCACTAATAGAAGAGAACAAACAAAGAGATTATGGTAGGGTACGAAACCACCTCAAAGTTATTCTTTCCAATCAATCTGTTGGGCTATTCCTATAAGTGTCACAAACAGCCCTAGAGTTCGTACTAGAATAACACCTTAAGACACAAATCAACCAAAACCCTAATGTCACCTAGATACTCCAATGTCACCTCAAGTATCTATGGGTATGATTATACGATATGCATCACACAATCTCAGATTCATCTATTCAACCAACACATAGAACCTCAAAGAGTGCCCCAAAGTTTCTACCGGGGAGTCAAGACGAAAACGTGTGCCAACCTCTATGCATAAGTTCATGAGCGGAACCCGCAAGTTGATCACCAAAACATACATTAAGTGAATCACGTGATATCCCATTGTCACCACAGATACGCACGACAAGACATACATCAAGTGTTCTCAAATCATTAAAGACTCAATCCGATAAGATAACTTCAAGGGGAAAACTCAATCCATTACAAGAGAGTAGAGGGGGAGAAGAAACATAAGATCCAACTATAATAGCAAAGATCGTGCCAAATCAAGAACACGAGAGAGATAGAGAGAGATCAAACACATAGCTACTGGTACATACCCTCAGCCCCGAGGGAGAACTGCTCCCTCCTTGTCATGGAGAGCGCCGAGATGATGAAGATGGCCACCGGAGAGGGATTTCCCCTCTAGCAGGGTGCCAGAACGGGTCTAGATTGGCTTTCGGTGGCTACAGAGGCTTCTAGCGGCGGAACTCCTGATCTATTCTGCTCCCCGATCATTTTAGGGTATATGGAGATATATAGGTGGAGGAAATACATCAGGGGAGCCACGAGGGGCCCACGAGGGTGGAGGGCGCGCCCCCTACCTCGTGCCTCCCTCGTTTCTTTACTGACGTGCACTCCAAGTCTCCTGTATTGCTTTCCTTCCAAAAATAACTTTTCTGAAGGTTTCATTCCGTTTGGACTCCGTTTGATATTCCTTTTCCGCGAAACACTAAAACAAGGGAAAATACAGAAACTGGCACTGGGCTCTAGGTCAATAGGTTAGTCCCAAAAGTAATATAAAAGTTCATAGTAAAGCCCAATAAACATCCAGGATGGATAATATAATAGCATGAATACTTCATAAATTATAGATACGTTGGAGACATATCACCAAGTTATAAGATTTATCTCCTAACACAGCACTCCTAAGAATACTGAGGTCAGGGACACACATGTGACATGCCTCATCTTTACCATTAATGCATCTACCAATGAAGAGAGCAAAATAATGTATAGCTGGAAAGTGAATGCTCCCTATGGTAGCTTGTGTTATATATCTAGATTCCCCCATAGTTATACTAGCAAGAAAATCTCTAAATTCAGATTTGCGAGGTTCCCTAACACTACCCCATTGTGGAAGTTTGCAAGCAGTGGTAAAATCCTCTAAGTCCATCGTATAAGATTTTTCATAAAGATCGAACAGGAAAGTTGGAGAATTGCGTGAAGATGAAAATTCAAACCTCCTCACAAAGGAACTAGTGAGATAGTGGTACTGACGGCATTTTTCTTCCTCGAGGCCCACAAGATCAGCGTTACGCAAATATGCGTTAAATTCTTCCTTAATACTCGCTCGATCCATGAAGTCTTCTGAAGGCCATTCACAAGGATGCACTGGAGTGTCTCTTGGTGGCTCTCCATCAGCATCACACATTGCAAGCCTGGATCCTTGCTTCCTTGAAGAACCACCTTGGTACATTTTCCTAAACATATTTCTTCCTCTGAAAAATTTCTGAAATTTTTAGTAATTTCAAAATAAGTGAACCAAACTCAATAAAATTGATAGCAACTACTCCTACAAGTGCCTAGAGCCTATATCATGCATCAAAACTACTTTTGACCATATAAATTTGGCATGCAAGCTCAAGAACAGGGTCACCTAAGCAGCAAAAATATGCAATGAATAAATCACTAGAACAAAAAACTAATTGGACCAATGGAGGAGTCACATACCAAGGAACAATCCCCTAAAGCAGTTTTGTGAGAGGTGCTTTGAGTAAGGAGATCGAAAATGGCAGCAAAATGAGCTAGAACTCGTGCTTGAGCTAGATATTCGTGTTTGTGGGAGGAAGAAGAAGTGTATGGGTGCAGGAATTGTTGGGGAACGTAGCAGAAATTCAAAATTTTCTACGCATCACCAAGATCAATCTATGGATTAATCTAGCAACGAGGGGAAGGAGAGTGCATCTACATACCCTTGTAGATCGCTAAGCAGAAGCGTTCAAGTGAACGGGGTTGATGGAGTCGTACTCGTCGTGATCCAAATCACCGGTGATCCTAGTGCCGAACGGACGGCACCTCCGCGTTCAACACACGTACAGCCCGGTGACGTCTCCTACGCCTTGATCCAGCAAGGGGAGAAGGAGAGGTTGGGGAAGACTTCATCCAGCAGCAGCACGACGGAGTGGTGGTGGTGGAGGAGCGCGGGACTCCAGCAGGGCTTCGCCAAGCACTACGAGAGACGAGGAGGGAGAGGGGCAGGGCTGCGCCAACAGGGAGATTGAATCGCGTGTTGGGCTGCCCCTTTGCCTCCGCTATATATAGGGGGAGAGGGAGCGCTGCGCCCCCACCTAGGGTTCCCACCCCAAGGGGTGCGGCAGCCCTAGATCCCATCTAGGGTGACGGCCACAAGGGGGAGAGGGGGGGCGCACCTAGGGTGGGCCTTAGGGCCCATCTGCCCTAGGGTTTTCCCCCTTCCCCTCTTGGAGGCGCCTTGGGCCTTGGTGGGAGGCGCCCCAGCCCACCTAGGGGCTGGTCCCTTCCCACTATTGGCCCATGTAGGCCTCCGGGGCTGGTGGCCCCACCTGGTGGACCCCCGGACCCCTCCGGTGGTCCCAGTACACTACCGGTGATGCCCGGAACAATTCCGGTGGCCAAAACCATACTTCCTATATATCAATCTTTACCTCCGGACCATTTCGGAACTCCTCGTGACTTCCGGGATCTCATCCGGGACTCCGAACAACATTCGGTAACCGCGTACATACTTTCCCTATAACCCTAGCGTCATCGAACCTTAAGTGTGTAGACCCTATGGGCTCGGGAACCATGCAGACATGACCAAGACGTTCTCCGGTCAATAACCAACAGCGGGATCTGGATACCCATGTTGGTTCCCACATGTTCCACGATGATCTCATCGGATGAACCACGATGTCGAGGATTCGATCAATCCCGTATGCAATTCCCTTTGTCTAGCAGTATTGTACTTGCCCGAGATTCGATCGTCGGTATCCCGATACCTTGTTCAATCTCGTTACCGGCAAGTCACTTTTACTCGTTCCGTAACACATCGTCCCGTGATCAACTCCTTGATCACATTGTGCACATTATGATGATGTCCTACCGAGTGGGCCCAGAGATACCTCTCCGTTTACACGGAGTGACAAATCCCAGTCTCGATTCATGCCAACCCAACAGACACTTTCGGAGATACCTGTAGTGTACCTTTATATCCACCCAGTTACGTTGTGACGTTTGGCACACCCAAAGCACTCCTACGGTATCCGGGAGTTGCACAATCTCATGGTCTAAGGAAATGATACTTGACATTAGAAAAGCTTTAGCATACGAACTACATGATCTTGTGTTAGGCTTAGGATTGGGTCTTGTCCATCACATCATTCTCCTAATGATGTGATCCTGTTATCAACGACATCCAATGTCCATGGTCAGGAAACCGTAACCATCTATTGATCAACGAGCTAGTCAACTAGAGGCTTACTAGGGACATGGTGTTGTCTATGTATCCACACATGTATCTGAGTTTCCTATCAATACAATTCTAGCATGGATAATAAACGATTATCATGAACAAGGAAATATGATAATAACTAATTTATTATTGCCTCTAGGGCATATTTCCTACAGTCTCCCACTTGCACTAGAGTAAATAATCCAGTTCACATCGCTATGTGATTAACACTCAAGGTCACATCCCCATGTGACTAACACCCAAAGAGTTCTGGGTTTGATCATGTTATGCTTGTGAGAGAGGTTTCAGTCAACGGGTCTGCAACATTCAGATCCGTATGTACTTCGCAAATTTCTATGTCATCTTGTAGATGCAACTACTACGCTACATTTGGAGCCATTTCAAATAACTGTTCTACTTGGAGCTATTCTAAATCGTTGCTCCATTATACGTATCCGGTATCTCTACTCAGAGCTATCCGGATAGGTGTTAAGCTTGCATCGACGTAACTATTTATGTCGAACTCTTTATCACCTCCATAACCGAGAAACATATCCTTACTCCTCTAAGGATAATTTAGACCGCTATCTGGTGATCTACTCCTAGATTACCTTTGTACCCTCTTGCCAGATATGTGGCAAGGCACACATCAGGTGCGGTACTCAGCATGGCATATCGTATAGAGCCTATGAAAAAAGCATAGGGGACGACCTTCGTCCATCCTCTTTCTTCTGCCGTGGTCGAGCTTTAAGTCTTAACTTCATACCTTACAACTCAGGCAAGAACTCCTTCTTTGACTGATCCATCTTGAACACCTTCAAGATCATGTCAAGGTATGTGCTCATTTGAAAGTACCATTAAACGTTTTGATCTATCCTTATAGATCTTGATGCTCAATGTTCAAGTAGCTTAATCCAGGCTTTCCATTGAAAAACACTTTCCAAATAACCCTATATGCTTTCCAGAAATTCTACGTCATTTCTGATCAACAATATGTCAACAACATATATTCATCAGAAATTCTATAGTGCTCCCACTCACTTCTTTGGAAATACAAGTTTCTCATAAACTTTGTATACACCCAAAAACTTTGATCATCTCATCAAAGCATACATTCCAACTCCGAGATGCTTACTCCAGTCCTTAGAAGGATTGCTGGAGCTTTGCATACTTGTTAGCATCTTTCGGGATTGACAAAACCTTCCGGTTGTATCACATACAACCTTTCCTCAAGAAAATCGTCGAGGAAACAATGTTTTGACATCCTATCTGCAAGATTTCGTAAATAATGCAGTAATCGCTAATATAATTCCAACAGACTCTTTGCATCGCTACGAGTGAGAAAGTCACATCGTAGTCAACTCCTTGAACTTGTCGGAGAACATCTTAACGACAAGTCGAGCTTTCTTAATGGTGATACTTACCATCATTGTCCGTCTTCCTTTTAAAATCCATATGTACCTAACAGCCTTACGACCATCAAGTAGTTCTTCCAAAGTCTACACTTTGTTCTTATATATGGATCCCCTCTCGGATTATATGGCCTCGAGCCATTTTGGTACCCAGGCCCACCATCGTTTCTCCATAGCTCGTAGGTTCATTGTTGTCTAGCAACATGACTTCCAAGACAGGATTACGTACCACTCTGAAGTAGTACGCATCCTTGTCATCCCACGAGGTTTGGTAGTGACTTGATCTGAAGTTTCATGATCACTATCATAAGCTTCCACTTCAATTGGTGTAGGTGACACATGAACAACTCCTTGTGCCCTGCCACACACTAGTTGAAGAGACGGTTCAATAACCTCATCAAGTCTCCACCATCCTCCCACTCAATTATTTCGAGAGAAACTTTTCCTCGAGAAAGGACCCGATTCTAGCAACAATCCCTTATTGCTTTCGGATCTGAGACAGGAGGTATACCCAACTGTTTTGGGTGTCCCATGAAGATGCATTTATCCGCTTTGGGTTCGAGCTTGTCAGCCTGAAACTTTTCACATAAGCGTCGCAGCCCCAAACCTTTTAACAAATGACAGCTTAGGTTTCTCTAAACCATAGTTCATACGGTGTCATCTCATCGGAATTACGTGGTGCCCTATTTAAAGTGAATGTGGTTGTCTCTAATGCCTAACCCATAAACTATCGTGGTAATTCGATAAGAGACATCATGGTATGCATCATATCCAATAGGGTGCAGTTATGATGTTCGGACACACCATCATACAATGGTGTTTCAGGCTGTATTAGTTGTGAAACAATTTCCACAATTCTTAATTCTGTGCCAAACTCGTAATTCAGATATTCATCTCTATGATCATATCATAGATATTTATCCTCTTGTCACGACGATCTTTCAACTTCACCCTGAAATTACTTGAACCTTTCAATAATTCAGACTCGTGATTCATCAAGTAAATATACTCAACATCTACTCAAATCATTTGTGAAGTAAGAACATAACGATATCCACTACATGCCTCAGCACTCATTGGACTGCACACATCAAAATGTATTACTTCCAACAAGTTGCTTTCTAGTTCCATTTTACTGAAAACGAGGCTTTCAGTCATCTTGCCCATGTGGTATGATTTGCATGTCTCAAGTGATTCAAAATCAAGTGAGTCCAAACAGTCCATTTGCATGGAGTTTCTTCATGCATATACACCAATAGACATGGTTCGCATGTCTCAACCTTTTCAAAACGAGTGAGCCCAAAGATCCATCAACATGGAGCTTCTTCATGCGTTTTATACCGATATGACTTACGTGGCAGTGCCACAAGTAGGTGGTACTATCATTACTATCTTATATCTTTTGGCATGAACATGTGTATCACTACGATCGAGATTTAATAAACCATTCATTTTAGGTGCAAGACCATTGAAAGTACTCCCTCCGTCCGGAAATACTTGTCATCAAAATGAATAAAAGGGGATGTATCTAGATGTATTTTAGTTCTAGATACATCTCTTTTTATCCATTTTGATGACAAGTATTTTCGGACGAGGGAGTATTATTCAAATAAACAGAGTAACCATTATTCTCCTTAAATGAATAATCGTATTGCGATAGACATAATCCAATCATGTCTATGCTCAACGCAAACACCAATCTCAATGGTAGAGGGAGCATGCGATGCTTGATCACATCAAGCTTGGGAAAAACTTCCAACACATATCGCCAGCTCACCTTTAGCTAGTCTCCGTTTACCCCGCAGCCTTTTATTTCGAGTTTACTAACACTTAGCAACCGAACCGGTATCTAATACCATGGTGCTACTAGGAGTACTAGTAAAGTACACATTAACACAATGTATATCCAATATACTTCTATCGACCTTGCCAGCCTTCTCATCTACCAAGTATCTAGGGTAATTCTGCTCCAGTGGTTGTTCCCCTTATTACAGAAGCACTTAGTCTCGGGTTTAGGTTCAACCTTGGGTTTCTTCACTAGAGCAGCAGCTGAATTGCCGTTTCATGAAGTATCCCTTCTTGCCCTTGCCCTTGCCCTTCTTGAAACTAGTGGTTTCACCAACCATCAACAATTGATGCTCCTTCTTGATTTCTACTTTTGTGGTGTCAAACATCGCGAATATCTCAAGGATCATCATATATGTCCCTGATATATTATAGTTCATCACGAAGATCTAGCAGCTTGGTGGTAATGACTTCGGAGAAACATCACTATCTCATCTGGAAGATCAACTCCCACTCGATTCAAATGATTGTTGTACTCAGACAATCTGAGCACAAGCTGAACAATTGAGCTTTTCTCCCTTAGTTTGCAGGCTAAGAAAATCGTCGGAGGTCTTATACCTCTTGACGTGGGCACGAGCCTGAAATCCCAATTTCAGCCCTCGAAACATCTCATATGTTTCGCGACGTTTCAAAACGTCTTCGGTACCTCAACTCTAAACCGTTTAACTGAACTATCACGTAGTTATCAAAATGTGTATGTCAGATGTTCGCAACATCCACAGACGACATTCGAGGTTCAGCAAACTGAGCGGTGCATTAAGGACATAAGCCTTCTATGGAGCAATGAGGACAATCCTTAGTTTATGGACCTAGTCCGCATAATTGCTAATATCAACTTTCAACTAAATTTTCTCTAGGAACATATCTAAACAGTAGAACTGAAGCGCGAGCTACGACATAATTTGTGAAGACCTTTTGACTATGTTTAGGATAATTAAGTTCATCTTATGAACTCCCACTCAGATGGACATCCCTCTAGTCATCTAAGTTATTACATGATCCGAGTCAACTAGGTCGTGCCCGATCATCACGTGAGACGGACTAGTCATCATCGGTGAACATCTTCATGTTGATCGTATCTACCATACGACTCATGCTCGCCCTTTTGGTCTCTTGTGTTCCGAGGCCATGTTTGTACATGCTAGGCTCGTCAAGTCAACCTAAGAGTTTCGCGTGTGTAAATCTGTCTTACACCCGTTGTATGTGAACGTTAGAATCTATCACACCCGATCATCACGTGGTGCTTCGAAACGACGAACTTTCGCAATGGTGCACAGTTAGGGGAAACACTTTCTTGAAATTTTAATGAGGGATCATCTTATTTACTACCGCCGTTCTAAGCAAATAAGATGCAAAAAGCATGATAAACATCACATGCAATCAAAAAGTGACATGATATGGCCAATATCATTTTGCTCCTTTTTGATCTCCATCTTCGGGGATCCATGATCATCATCGTCACCGGCATGACACCATGATCTCCATCATCATGATCTCCATCATCGTGTCTTGATGAAGTTGTCTCGCCAACTATTACTTCTACTACTACAGCTAACGGTTAGCAATAAAGTAAAGTAATTACATGACGTTTATGTTGACATGCAGGTCATAAATAAATTAAGACAACTCCTATGGCTCCTGCCGATTGTCATACTCATCGACATGCAAGTCGTGATTCCTATTACAAGAACATGATCATCTCATACATCACATATATCATTCATCACATCCTTTGGCCATATCACATCACATATCACATCACATCACATAGTAATCTAGCAACGAGGGGAAGGAGAGTGCATCTACATACCCTTGTAGATCGCTAAGCGGAAGCGTTCAAGTGAACGGGGTTGATGGAGTCGTACTCGTCGTGATCCAAATCACCGATGATCCTAGTGCCGAACGGACGGCACCTCCGCGTTCAACACACGTACAGCCCGGTGACGTCTCCTACGCCTTGATCCAGCAAGGGGAGAAGGAGAGGTTGGGGAAGACTTCATCCAGCAGCAGCACGACGGCGTGGTGGTGGTGGAGGAGCGCGGGACTCCAGCAGGGCTTCGCCAAGCACTACGAGAGACGAGGAGGGAGAGGGGTAGGGCTGCGCCAACAGGGAGATTGAATCGCGTGTTGGGCTGCCCCTTTGCCTCCACTATATATAGGGGGAGAGGAAGGGCTGCGCCCCCACCTAGGGTTCCCACCCCAAGGGGTGCGGCAGCCCTAGATCCCATCTAGGGTGGCGGCCACAAGGGGGAGAGGGGGAGGCGCACCTAGGGTGGGCCTTAGGGCCCATCTGCCCTAGGGTTTGCCCCCTTCCCCTCTTAGAGGCGCCTTGGGCCTTGGTGGGAGGCGCCCCAGCCCACCTAGGGGCTGGTCCCTTCCCACTATTGGCCCATGTAGGCCTCTGGGGCTGGTGGCCCCACCTGGTGGACCCCCGAACCCCTCCGGTGGTCCCGGTACACTACCGGTGATGCCCGGAACAATTCCGGTGGCCAAAACCACACTTCCTATATATCAATATTTACCTTCGGACCATTCCGGAGCTCCTCGTGATGTCCGGGATCTCATCTGGGACTCCGAACAACATTCAGTAACCGCGTACATACTTTCCGTATAACCCTAGCGTCATCGAACCTTAAGTGTGTAGACCCTACGGGCTCGGGAACCATGCAGACATGAACGAGACGTTCTCCGGTCAATAACCAACAGCAGGATCTGGATACCCATGTTGGTTCCCACATGTTCCACGATGATCTCATCGGATGAACCACGATGTCGAGGATTCGATCAATCCCGTATGCAATTCCCTTTGTCTAGCGGTATTGTACTTGCCCGAGATTCGATCGTCGGTATCCCGATACCTTGTTCAATCTCGTTACCGGCAAGTCTCTTTTACTCGTTCCATAACACATCATCCCGTGATCAACTCCTTGATCACATTGTGCACATTATGATGATGTCCTACCGAGTGGGCCCAGAGATACCTCTCTGTTTACACGGAGTGACAAATCCCAGTCTCGATTCATGCCAACCCAACAGACACTTTCGGAGATACCTGTAGTGTACCTTTATAGCCACCCAGTTACGTTGTGACGTTTGGCACACCCAAAGCACTCCTACGGTATCCGGGAGTTGCACAATCTCATAGTCTAAGGAAATGATACTTGACATTAGAAAAGCTTTAGCATACGAACTACATGATCTTGTGTTAGGCTTAGGATTGGGTCTTGTCCATCACATCATTCTCCTAATGATGTGATCCCGTTATCAACGACATCCAATGTCCATGGTCAGGAAATCGTAACCATCTATTGATCAACGAGCTAGTCAACTAGAGGCTTACTAGGGACATGGTGTTGTCTATGTATCCACACATGTATCTGAGTTTCCTATCAATACAATTCTAGCATGGATAATAAACGATTATCATGAACAAGGAAATATGATAATAACTAATTTATTATTGCCTCTAGGGCATATTTCCTACAGGAATAAGTGGAGGAGGTCCACCGTGGGCTCACGAGGCAGGGGGCGCGCCCTCCACCCTCGTGGCCAGGTGGTTGATCCCCCTGCTGTGTTCTCGGTTCCAGAAATTCACAAATATTCCAGAAAAAATCATATTTAAATTTCAGGGCATTTGGAGAACTTTTATTTTCAGGGTATTTTTATATTGCACGGATAATTCAGGTAACAGACGAAAAACTACTTATTTTTATTTTATTTAATATAAATAACAAAAAGTAAAAGGAAGGTACAGAGAGTTGTGCTTTCTAGTTTCATCCATCTCATGCTCATCAAAAGGAATCCACTAACAAGGTTGATCAAGTCTTGCTAACGAACTCATTCCGAATAACATGGAACCGGAGAAATTTTGAATAACACTATGTTACCTCAACGGGGATATGCACATCCCCAATAATAAGAATATCATATTTCTTCTTGACAATAGGAAGAGGAAATTCAAAACCTCCAAATATAATCGATGGAATTTTTCCAATACAGTTGATACTATGAACTTGAGGTTGTTTCCTCGGAAAGTGTACCGTATGCTCATTACCATTAACATGAAAAGTGACATTGCCTTTAGTGCAATCAATAACAGCCCCTGCAGTATTCAAAAAGGGTCTTCCAAGAATGATAGACATACTATCGTCCTCGGGAATATCAAGAATAACAAAGTCTGTTAAAATAGTAACGTTTGCAACTACAACAGGCACATCCTCACAAATACCGACAGGTATAGCAGTTGATTTATCAGCCATTTGCAAAGATATTTCAGTAGGTGTCAACTTATTCAAATCAAGTCTACGATATAAAGAGAGAGGCATAACACTAACACCGGCTCCAAGATCACATAAAGCAGTTTTAACATAATTTCTTTTAATGGAGCATGGTATAGTAGGTACTCCTGGATCTCCAAGTTTCTTTGGTATTCCACCCTTAAAAGTATAATTAGCAAGCATGGTGGAAATTTCAGCTTCCGGTATCTTTCTTTTATTTGTAACAATATCTTTCATATACTTAGCATAAGGATTCATTTTGAGCATATCAGTTAATCGCATATGCAAAAAGATAGGTCTAATCATTTCAGCAAAGCGCTCAAAATCCTCATCATCCTTTTTCTTGGATGGTTTGGGAGGAAAAGGCATGGGTTTCTGAACCCAAGGCTCTCTTTCCTTACCATGTTTCCTAGCAACAAAGTCTTTCTTATCATAACGTTGATTCTTTGATTGTGGGTTATCAAGATCAACAGCAGGTTCAATTTCTATATCATTATCATTACTAGGTTGAGCATCATCATGAACATTATCATTAACATTATCACTAGTTTTAGGTTCATTACCAGATTGTGTTTCAGCATCAGAAATAGAAATATCATTTGTATTCTCAGGTGTTTCAGCAATAGGTTCACTAGAAGCGTGCAAAGTCCTATCATTTTTCTTTTTCTTCCTTTTAGAAGGACTAGGTGCGTCTATATTATTTCTCTAAGAATCTTGTTCAATTCTCTTAGGGTGGCCTTTAGGATACAAAGGTTCCTGAGTCATTCTACCAGTTCTAGTAGCCACTCTAACAGCATAGTCATTTTTCTTACTATTTAATTCATTGAGCAAATCATTTTGAGCTTTAAGTACTTGTTGTACTTGAGTGGTAACCATAGAAGAATGTTTACTAATAAGTTTAAGTTCACCTTTGACATTAGCCATATAATCACCCAAGTGTTCAAGCATATTTGAATTGTATTTCAATTGTCTACCAAAATAAGCATTAAAATCTTCTTGCTTAACCATAAATTTATCAAATTCATCTAAGCATGGGCTAGCAAATTTAGTAAACGGGATTTCAGCTTTATCATATCTATAGAGAGAATTTACCTTTACTACCTGTGTTAGGTTATCAAGACCATGAGTTTCTTCAATAGTTGGAGGATTAAGATCATATGTTTCTTCAACAGGCGGTAAATTAAGACTGTGTATTTCTTCAATATGAGATAAATTCTTAACATCTTCAACTTTATTACATTTTTCCTTCATAGATTTCTTTGCCTCTTGCATGTCTTCAGGACTGAGAAATAGAATACCCCTTTTCTTCGGAGTTGGTTTAGGAATAGGCTCAGCAGTTGGTTCAGGAACTGGTTCAGGAAGTGTCCAATTTTTTTCATTTGTCAACATATTATTCAATAGAATTTAAGCTTCATTCGGCGTTCTTTCCCTGAAAACAGAACCAGCACAACTATCCAGGTAATCTCTGGAGGGATCGGTTAGTCCATTATAAAAGATATCAAGTATTTCATTTTTCTTAAGAGGATGATTAGGCAAAGAATTAAGTAATTGGAGAAGCCTCCCCCAAGCTTGTGGGAGACTCTCTTCTTTAATTTGCAAAAAATTATATATATCCCTTAAAGCAGCTTGTTTCTTATGAGCAGGGAAATATTTGGCAGAGAAGTAATAAATCATATCCTGGGGACTACGCACACAACCAGGATCTAGAGAATTAAACAATATCTTAGCATCATCCTTTAATGAGAACGGAAATATTTTAAGGATATAAAAGTAGTGAGTTCTCTCATCATTAGTGAACAGGGTGGCTATATCATTTAATTTAGTAAGATGTGCCACAATAGTTTCAGATTCATAGCCATGAAAAGGATTAGATTCAACCAAAGTAATTATATCAGGATCAACAGAGAATTCATAATCTTTATCAGTAACAAAGATAGGTGAAGTAGCAAAAGCAGGGTCAGGTTTCATCCTAGCATTTAGAGATTGCTTATTCCATTTAGCTAATAACCTCTTGAGTTCGTATCTATCTTTGCAAGCTAAAATAGCTAAAGAAGCTTCTTTATCAAAAACATAACCCTCGGGGATAACAAGTGATTCATTATTAGGGGAAGAGTCTTCATCATTACTTGCATCAATATTATCATATTCAATTTCATTCTCTCCAACCCTAGCAAGTTGTTCATCAAGAAGTTCACCAAGTGGCACAGTAGTATCAAGCATAGAAGTAGTTTCATCATAAGTATCATTCATAGCAGAAGTGGCATCATCAATAACATGCGACATATCAGAACGAATAGCAGAAGCAGGTTTAGGTGTCGCAAGCTTACTCAAAATAGAAGGTGAATCAAGTGCAGAGCTAGATGGCAGTTCCTTACCTCCCCTCGTAGTTGAGGGATAAATCTTGGTTTTTGGATCTCTCAAGATCTTCATAATGATAAGCAGATATAAATCCCAAGTGACTCAAAGAATAGAGCTATGCTCCCCGGCAACGGCGCCAGAAAATAGTCTTGATAACCCACAAGTATAGGGGATCGCAACAGTTTTCGAGGGTAAAGTATTCAACCCAAATTTATTGATTCGACACAAGGGGAGCCAAAGAATATTCTCAAGTATTAGCAGCTGAGTTGTCAATTCAACCACACCTGGAAACTTAATATCTGCAGTAAAGTATTTAGTAGCAAAGTAATATGATAGTAGTGGTAACGGTAGCAAAAGGTAACAGTAGCAAAAGTAATGTTTTTGGTATTTTGTAGTGATGATAGCAATAGCAACAGAAAAGTAAATAAGCGAAGAACAATATGTGGAAAGCTCGTAGGCAATGGATCGGTGATGCAGAATTATGCCGGATGCGGTTCATCATGTAACAATCATAACATAGGGTGACACAGAACTAGCTCCAATTCATCAATGTAATGTAGGCATGTATTCTGAATATAGTCATACGTGCTTATGGAAAAGAACTTGCATGACATCTTTTGTCCTACCCTTCCGTGGCAGTGGGGTCCTAGCGGAAACTAAGGGATATTAAGGCCTCCTTTTAATAGAGTACCGGACCAAAGCATTAACACATAGTGAATACATGAAGTCCTCAAACTACGGTCATCACCGATAAGTATCCTGATTATTGTCACTTCGGGGTTAACGGATCATAACACATAATAGGTGACTATAGACTTGCAAGATAGGATCAAGAACTCTCATATATTGATGAAAACATAATAGGTTCAGATCTGAAATCATGGCACTCGGGCCCTAGTGACAAGCATTAAGCATAGCAAAGTCATAGCAACATCAATCTCAGAACATAGTGGATACTAGGGATCAAACCCTAACAAAACTAACTCGATTACATGATAGATCTCATCCAACCCATCACTGTCCAGCAAGCCTATGATGGAATTACTCACACACGGCGGTGAGCATCATGAAATTGGTGATGGAGGAAGGTTGATGATGACGATGGCGACGTATTACCCTCTCCGGAGCCCCGAACGGACTCCAGATCAGCCCTCCCGAGAGGTTTTAGGGCTTGGTGGCGACTCCGTATTGTAAAACGCGATGATTTCTTCTCTCTGATTTTTTTCTCTCCGAAACCAAATATATAGAGTTGGAGTTGAGGTCGGAGGAGCTCCAGGGGGCCCACGAGGTAGGGAGCGCACCCTAGGGGGGCAGGCGCGCCCCCACCCTCGTGGATAGAGTGTGGGCCCCCTGGTCTTCATCTTTTGCAAGGATTATTTATTATTTCTGAAAAGATGTTCCGTGAAGTTTCAGGTCATTCCGAGAACTTTTATTTCTGCACATAAATAACACCATGGCAATTCTGCTGAAAACAGCGTCAGTCCAGGTTAGTCCCATTCAAATCATGCAAGTTAGAGTCCAAAACAAGGGCAAAAGTGTTTGGAAAAGTAGATACGACGGAGACGTATCAGGGACGAGCGATGGTCTTTTCCTACCAATCTATCCCCCTAGGAGCATGCGCGTAATACTTTGCTTTGATAACTTGTAGATTTTTGCAATAAGTATATGAGTTCTTTATGACTAATGTTGAGTCCATGGATTATACGCACTTTTATTCCTTCCACCATTGCTAGCCTCTCTAATACCGCGCACCTTTCGCCGGTATCATACACCCACCATATACCTTCCTCAAAATAGCCACCATACCTAACTATTATGGCATTTCCATAGCCATTCCAAGATATATTGCTATGCAACTTTCCACCGTTCCATTTATTATGACACATTCCATCATTGTCATATTGCTTAGCATGATCATGTAGTTGACATCGTATTTGTGGCAAAGCCACCGTTCATAATTCTTTCATACATGTCACTCATGAGTCATTGCACATCCCGGTACACCGCCGGAGGCATTCATATAGAGTCATATCTTGTTCTAAGTATTGAGTTGTAATTCTTGAGTTGTAATTAAATAAAATGTGATGATCATCATTATTAGAGCATTGTCCCAGTGAGGAAAGGATGATGGAGACTATGATTCCCCCATAAGTCGGGATGAGACTCCGGACGAAAATAAATAAATAAAAGAGGCCAAAGAAGCCCAAATAAAAAATGAGAGAAAAAGAGAGAAGGGGCAATGCTACTATCCTTTTACCACACTTGTGCTTCAAAGTAGCACCATGATCTTCATGATAGAGAGTCTCCTATGTTGTCATTTTCATATACTAGTGGGAATTTTACATTATAGAACTTGGCTTGTATATTCCAATGATGGGCTTCCTCAAAATGCCCTAGGTCTTCGTGAGCAAGCGAGTTGGATGCACACCCACTTAGTTTATTTTGTTGAGCTTTCATACACTTATAGCTCTAGTGCATCCGTTGCATGGCATTCCCTACTCACTCACACTGATATCTATTGATGGGCATCTCCATAGCCCGTTGATACGCCTAGTTGATGTGAGACTATCTTCTCCCTTTTTGTCTTCTCCACAACCACCATTCTATTCCACATATAGTGCTATATCCATGGCTCACGCTCATGTATTGCGTGAAGATTAAAAAAGTTTGAGAATGTCAAAAGTATGAAACAATTGCTTGGCTTGTCATCGGGGTTGTGCATGATTTAAATACTTTGTGTGGTGAAGATAGAGCATAGCCAGACTATATGATTTTGTAGGGATAACTTTCTTTGGTCATGTTATTTTGAGAAGACATGATTGCTTTGTTAGTATGCTTGAAGTATTATTATTTTTATGTCAATATCAAACTTTTGTCTTGAATCTTATGGATCTGAACATTCATGCCAAAATGAAGAGAATTACTTAGAGAAATATGTTAGGTAGCATTCCACATCAAAAATTCTGTTTTTATCATTTACCTACTCGAGGACGAGCAGGAATTAAGCTTGGGGATGCTTGATACATCTCCAACGTATCTATAATTTTTGATTGATCCATGCTATATTATCTACTGTTTTGGACATTATTGGGCTTTATTATCCACTTTTATATTACTTTTGGGACTAACCTATTAACCGGAGGCCCAGCCCAGAATTGCTGTTTTTTGCCTATTTCAGAGTTTCGCAGAAAAGGAATATCAAACGGAGTCCAAACGGAATGAAACCTTCGGGAACGTGATTTTCGGAATGAACATGATCCAGGAGACTTGGACCCTATGTCAAGAAACAAAGGAGGAGGCCACGAGGTAGGGGCGCGCCTACCCCCCCCCCCAGGCGCGCCCTCCACCCTCGTGGGCCCCGTGTTGCTCCACCGACGTACTTCTTCCTCCTATATATACCTACGTACCCCCAAACGATCAGATACGGAGCCAAAAACCTAATTCCACCGCCGCAACCTTCTGTATCCACGAGATCCCATCTTGGGGCCTGTTTTGGAGCTCCGCCGGAGGGGGCATCCATCACGAAGGGCTTCTACATCAACACCATAGCCTCTCCGATGAAGTGTGAGCAGTTTACCTTAGACCTTCGGGTCCATAGTTATTAGCTAGATGACTTATTCTCTCTTTTTGGATCTCAATACAAAGTTCTCCCCCTCTCTTGTGGAGATCTATTCGATGTAATCTTCTTTTTGCGGTGTGTTTGTTGAGACCGATGAATTGTGGGTTTATGATCAAGATTATCTATGAACAATATTTGAATCTTCTCTGAATTCTTTTATGTATGATTGGTTATCTTTGCAAGTCTCTTCGAATTATCAGTTTGGTTTGGCCTACTAGATTGATCTTTCTTGCAATGGGAGAAGTGCTTAGCTTTGGGTTCAATCTTGTGGTGTTCTTTCCTAGTGACAGCAGGGGCAGCAAGGCACGTATTGTATTGTTGCCATCGAGGATAACAAGATGGGGTTTTTATCATATTGCATGAATTTATCCATCTACATCATGTCATCTTGCTTAAGGCGTTACTCTGTTTCCATGAACGTAATACTCTAGATGCATGCTGGATAGCGGTCGATGAGTGGAGTAATAGTAGTAGATGCAGGCAGGAGTCGGTCTACTTGTCTCGGACGTGATGCATATATACATGATCATACCTAGATACTCTCATAACTATGCTCAATTATGTCAATTGCTCAACAGTAATTCGTTCACCCACCGTAAAATACTTATGCTCTTGAGAGAAGCCACTAGTGAAACCTATGGCCCCCTGGTCTATCTTCATCATATTAATCTTCCAATACTTATTTATTTCCTTTGCTTTTATTTTACTTTGCATCTTTATCACAAAAATACCAAAAATATTATCTTATCATATCTATCAGATCTCACTCTCGTAAGTGACCATGAAGGGATTGACAACTCCTTATCGCGTTGGTTGCTAGGAGTTATTTGTTTTGTGCAGGTACGAGGGACTCGCACGTAGCCTCCTACTGGATTGATACCTTGGTTCTCAAAAATTAAGGAAAATACTTACGCTACTTTGCTGCATCATCCTTTCCTCTTCAAGGAAATCCAACGCAGTGCTCAAGAGGTAGCACTATCTCAGACTTACCTAAATCCGAGTTCGGTTAATTTTGAAAATATTTGGATATGATTTGGAGTCATTTTCTTGTACGGAAAGTCCAGCCGTCTCATAAATAGGTGAGAGGTGACGGCCGATTAAACAACACACAATCGATCAATCCGTCTACCACTTTTTACCTTTACCTTTTTCTTCTCCTTTGTTTTTCTTCTTCCTTGTTCTTCGTTCATTCTTCTTGTTGCGGGGCGGCGATCAACAAGGCCCTAAGGGCGGTCAAGTCGACCTAGGGCAACCCATAGCCGCCGCGCGCCCTGACGGCGTCCCTCGCGGGCCTGTTGGGTTTCAGGCCTTCGAAAGTGCCTGCCAGATTGCTTGCACACCGAGCTTCCAGCCGGGTCTCCTTCGATGTGAGATGCGGTTTGGTTTGTCCTTTGGCATCACCGGCGATTTCGAGCATCACCGGGGATTACAAGACGAACATCCCATAGATAAACCAAGTGTTGAGGGAATCGAGCACTACCGGGGATTTCAAGAGTGCCATCACCGGCGACGATAGCCCTTTGGCCTGGTTGACTAACCTCAAGTCAAAAAGCGGTGTGGCAGGATGGCTACTGTAGTAAATAGAACAGTCAAATTTTGGAAATCAGTGGGGTCTATGAAAAATGGCATCAGAAATTGTGTTAGATTGAGATTACGTTCCATCTTATTCAGGACCTCTCTCGAGATTTAGAAAGCATAATACTTTCGAAATCTAGTGAATATAGATATGCTGACCTCCACCTTATTTGTCTTCCGTGTTTCTATAGACTTTGCATTACTGAAACTAAACAAGAGAGCAATGCTATAAAGAAATCAGATCTGGAACTTGTGTGGTAGCTACTTCTGGATCCTACTTTGTTATGGCTTTATTTGCCATTTTTCTTTGTTTCATTTATATTGTTATTACTATGATATGACCTAGGGAAGATCTTGCGTTCTTACTGTAAATGTGTGGGAAGTCATTCCTTTGTGCTCTCATCTGGAAACTCAATTTCTGGTTTAATGCACCACGGAAGGTTTTCTCGTTGCCTGGGTAAACCATTAGCAGAGGTAGCTGGTGATTTCAAGATTCCAGATGATGTATCATTCCTTTATGGAAATATCTTGCTTCTTGTCCTTGCCTTTTATTGGTGCAGAATTTTCTTGAAAAACGATCTTATATTGTGGGATGGAGGGAGTACATCATAGGAAACTGTATATGTCTTAGTCATATGTTACTCTTTCACCTGTCTTTTTCAGTTGGATAAATACGATGATGATGTAGAACAGAGTAAGTTGCCGTGTTGTTCTTACTTTGTCCACACTAACAGACTATTATTATGTCATCCAGAAAAAATTGCCATCACCTGGATTGCAGGTTGAGGTCATTATGTTAGATTATGACGGTTAGAAACCACCGAAACAAAAACCAGCTGATGTATCCACCGATAAGAAATCTGATGATGATTCATGCACGTGCACCGGCGCCAACGAAAGCAGTGCTGCACCCATAGAGCCCAACAAAGAAGCTGGAAGCGATGATAATCATGATGCTAAGATGGATCATCCAAGGGCAGGAAGGAGAAGAGCCGTGGCCAAGGTGCAGCAAATTCAGCCATAGCTTCTGAAACAAAATTGCACAGGGGACATCAGCTGCTGCTAGCGGAATGGAGAACATAACAGTATGAAGTTCAAGGCCATCGTCCAGAGGAGTTTGGTTTGCCATGTGTACAGCTTCGCTCCCCTGAGACCATGATTGATTGCCACTTTAAATCAAGAATAGCAAAGTTGAACAGACGAATTAGTTTATTTTTGGAAACGTTACAACTTGACGAGTTCAAGAGAAGCATAGGGCTACCAGGTGCATATGAAGAACAGGTATATGTTGAGAGACAGAACATGGGAAATAGCTAGATTCGCAAAGGAAGAAACGTTAGAAATAGTATAGACAGCGCAGAAGGTGCTCCACAAATCACCATATGGAAGTGAATTCCAAAGCGTGAATGCTCCACAAGACATCACAAGATAAAATCTCCTACTCCCTCCGTCCGAAAAAGCTTGTCCCAAACTTGTCTTCCAAATGAATGTATCTAGCACTAACTTGGTGCTAGATACATCCATTTGAGGGACAAGCTTTTTCGTTAAGAGGGAGTATGTCTTTTAAGAGATTTCACTACAAACTACATACAGATGTATATAGACATATTTTAGAGTGTAGATTCACTCATTTTGCTCCGTATGTAGTCCATAGTGAAATCTCTAAAAAGACTTATATTTAGGAACGGAGGGAGTAATTTATCATTCTAGGCATGCAGCTCAGATATAGAACTTAAAACACGGCACTGGATACTAGGATAGTTTTCAAAGCGACCAAGCAAATGTTCACACCACTCATTTTAACATAGGAGTCACATGATTGGTAGCTAGGCCTTGCAGGCCCGGACTGTCCGAGCGACGCTCATTCGTTCATTACAGGCTTGTTCTCGTTGGCCTTGAACCTCTGGTCCTTCGGCTTCTGCTCTTCCATTTTCCTGCCATCAGCAAAACAAAGGGAATTAGTCACTTGAATTCAGCATTCATCACATGTACTGCAATTTAGGAGTCAGTTGCCAAAGTTCGATGCAAATGGGTCTTTCTAAAATGCATTTTGTAACTGCTCCTTAGTGCTAAGCAACAACACAAAAACCATCTAAACATTGACTTGGTTAAGAATTAGGGAACACAAGTGTGTGACTGATGATTAATCAGTAAGAACAAGCTCAGTTTCACAGACAGCTTTCTACCATTGCATGTTTGTAGTCATATAAACTGCCATGTGGGTTAACCAAGTGTACACCACCAAAGGCACATGCACATTTCATCGAGCTCCTACCATCAATCACAGAACTACCATGGGCGTTTATTTAGTACACAGCCCCTTGGATAAAGTCACGAGTTTGTTGCTCTCTCAGCAATTCTCCAACAGCGAGGTTATGGCACTCTATAGTACAACAATAGGATGTTGCTGAGTTACCTGTTACTTCATATTCATTATTCAAATAAGAGCAGAGAAAGCACATACAAGAGTACTCTCTAGCTCCTAAGCAAGACAAGGAGACTTACCATCTAAACTGAAACAATATTTTAAGATACCATGGTTACCTAAGAATATCAAATAAGCTTTCCACCGTAACCTAGACCACCACAATAATATTAAGACAACAGATGCCTACTTGAGAATATTAAACAAACTTTACAAACTTTGAGCAACCACAGTGTTTAGTTCATTTATAAGGCTGCACATGCTCTTACAGGTAAAAACTTTGTTAGCAAGGCAATTTGACCACCTAGTACAATCATCAAATGTTTCAAATCCAACCATTTTCATGTAAAATGTTGAACGAGAAAAAGTTGCTGCAGATTGCAAGCACCAAGAACCTCCACGTCTCCAACTTTCTTTTGACTCCCAATTCTAATAACCTCAGTAAAATAACCTCATCTAGGAAGGCAGCAAGGCAGTAGTTCCTTGTGTGCTCATTTATGATTAGCCTCTTTTTTTATTGCGGGACTACAAACGAGCAAGCCCACACAAGACATGACTTCTCTATCGATCAACGCACACAACCATGTGGACCAATCTAATCGAACAAACGCCTCTCGTCGAGCCCCTAACCACACGGCCTCAAGGGAAATTTTCTACGGCAAGAACAAGGAATACACGCACAGATCGGACGCTACAGCACATCTTTTCATGAGGGAACCAGCACGAATCGAGAGCAAGAACAACCACGGGGCATTCACACCGCACCGATAGCACGAATTAATCGCTCGTGGAACCCGAATCGTGAAAACACAAGGTCCCTAACTGGCAGAACAGATCTGCAGGGGATGAGACGGGGCTGCGAAGGGGGAGAGGTTACCTCTTGTCGGAGGACGCGCCGCCCTTCTGGCTGAGGAAGGAGCGGAACAGGGGGGAGTTGACGTCGTAGATCATCTTTCTTCTTCTTCGCTGCCGCCGCCGCCGCCGATGTGAAGAGCCTAGCTAGGGTTCGTGGGAGAGGGTGAGACGCACGGGTTCCAATCTTCCAGAGGCTGCTTTGTACCCTCACCTTCGCGGATCTACATCAATCGACGGCCGGCCCGTCGGGCTCCAGGCCGTCTGAAGGTAAACGGGCCCCCGGAGGGGAAAATGGGCCCTAAAATCTTCAGAAAGGTTTATTTTCCATTTAGAGAGAAAGTGAGATGACAAGTGAAAGTGCTCTTGTGACCTCGAGCTCACACGCACACTTTGTTGCAGTAAAATCCGGAAAAATATTACTACACAAATTTAAGGGATCTGATTTTTTTTTGCTTGCTACAAATATTGATGTGCGTTTCACATGCGTGCTAATTTTCCTGATGGAGTCTCGGCAGAAAAAACGAAATTGATGCTCTAGAACTCACACGGTGCATTTTAAAATTGAACCAACAAATCATATCGAAATAAAACGAACCGAACCATTTTTGTGGTTGTTATTTTTTTTGGTTTTATGTATGGAACGAGATTTCCTTAACATTTTAAATTTTAGTTTTTTTTGTACATACAAAAAACCGAACGATTAACCAAATTAAAAAATATTTATATTTCTTGAGCAACCAGCCATACTTAGGCAGTTAGGCTCAAAAGATCTTGTAACATAGTAAACTTTTTGTGCATGAGTCAGATTCCTGCTAAGCATGTCCATTTTTCTTGTAACATAGTCATTTGTTTCTTGCAAAATATACTAAGCACGTCCATAAACAAAAGCAAAGTATACATTGCACATTTGCATGCACGGACAATCATCAAGGCATGAATCCATGCATGCAAATATACTTATAAATGTTTTCTATAAAAGAAGTGTATGTGTTTTGAGTCATTAATTTGCAAAAATTATTATGTCATTTTTAAAAATTCGCATCAACTTCGGTTATTATGGTATATACTAAAATTGGACCATATTTAAATTTTGTATCGTATTTACCAAAGTATCAATACTATACAAACCAAAGAAAATACAACGAAACCATATAAATTGAATAAACCGGATGCAAAGTGTTATCCAAAATGCTTCCAAAAACACTCTTTTTGGAGCATTGAATTATTTTTTGCCGAGACCTTCACGAATGTCATTTCATGGCGAAATTTTGCACGCATGTGGAACACATATTAATGTTTGTCATAAAACCAGATTTTTCTGTTTAGAAAAAGAAGCATTTTTTTTGAATTCCACAAAATTCTTTTCTCTCGGCCAACGCGCTTCAAAACGAAGCTAGGACTGTCCCGGTCGGTCATTAGCAGTTGTCTCTTCCCAAATCACCGGGATGGGCCGATGATCAGAATTTATAATCATTCAGATGGTGTAGTTTATCTGCTCGACTAATATGGGTATGTTGCACCATTAATCATTTCGGCCCACACAGCGGTCGTCGCGACTCGTCGCTCGTGGGGTAGTTGGTGGTTGATAATTTGGCACTGCACACCACCCAGCTCTGAAATGATGCAATTAGCTAAGCTCATCGTGGGGCGGTGGTACTCATGGCAGCAATGTTGCATGCAAAATATACATTATCTTTCCACATCTGGGTGCCTAGGAAAAAATCTACCAAGAAAACCTCAGGGGGAGCAATGATGTTGAGAGCATGTCTCGTGCAACGAGTGCGCCGAGGCCTTCTGGGCCATTAGATGTGAAACCAAGGAACATGATCCATCAGCATGGGGAGTTGCTGGTACTTTCTCAGATTTACCTTGAAGTGTAGCTAAATTCTGTACCCACCCACCCCCTCTCTCTCTTGTTTCTCATCCTCTGCCCCTTCTTCTCTCCTGTGCCGCCGTATGCCATGGGAGCTATGGTTACAAAAATTGCTCGATGTCATCTCTCTCCCTCTCCTTCCTCTCATGTACCATGGGCAAAGATCTCCGGCATAGAAGCTAACCGAGCCCCATCTTCCTCTCTATCGACTGTAATCATTGATTTATTTGGCAGGGACCTTACAGCGATGCCTCGTTGATGTCGCGATGTCGTCCGGGGCACCGATTCTGTAGCGGCACAGAAGTTGACGGTCTTCCGCCATTCAAATATCAAGGGTATGTTTTCTTCTTCCCTTACCCATGAGTTTGACTATATTTTGTTCTTCCAATTTGATTGTATTTCCCCAATTAGTTTGAAACCAGTGGCATTGGGAACAATCATGTTAATATGCGCTGAATAAATGTACGATCTGAAATTATAAGCGTAAAATGTTTATCTCAATTGCAGCAGTAATATTGGAAATAGAAAAAATGAGGTGCTTTTTTTCACCTTCATATTTATAAACGTTTCCGCAGATATATGAAGAAATCAATGCTTCAGCAGATATCAATTCAAGCTCAGTGCTAGCATGCAGAACACATAAAGGTGTGGTACTAGGGGGAGCCAGGATTTGGGTATAGGGGGGCCAAGCAAAGTTGAGAAAAAAATCAGTGCAAAAAATTAAGTACCTAATACTATATTAGTGTGTAGCTTCGAATGCTTAAAAATATAGTTAAATTTGTATTATTTAAATTCAGAATAAATTGTCTCCAATTGGACCAGGATTGGTAACTTGCACATTCGCCTCGTTAACAATATCATTAGGCTGGGAAACTCGAAACAACATGCTTAAAATCGAATTAATCTCTGTGATGTTCTGCGGCGCTTTTCTTTTCATAACCACTTAGAAAAAGCAACCAACTAAAAGAAATCTAAAAAGAACTAGCATCGTAATTCACCATTAAAATAACTACAATCTGATTTAGGATTTTGATGCATCTAAGATGAGAGTTGAGAGAGATTAGTAGAAGTGATGCTAACCTTGGCTGGTTGACTGGGTTGCTAGAGAATTAACGGGATTTAATCGGACTCAAATCTGATCATAAGGAGAGCAACCATTTGAGGAGCGCTTCTTCGGGAGCCTACACAACGATCACATGGGATGGGCTGAGAGCGTGTCACGCGCTCTCAGCCGTCTTCACGTGCCGCTCTCGCTTCGGATTTTATTTTTTCGCACGCGTTTTTGGCTTTTTAGATGATTTTTCTAAGGTTTTTTACTTTTTGTTTTTTCAACTGTCTTTCTTAGCTTTTTGAAAAAATAGAACAAAAAAACTTGTTTTTTTCCGTGAGCGGCATGATTTTGCTTCCGTGAGAGGCACGGTTTTGCTTCCGCGAGAGGTACGGCCGTGCCTTTCAGAAACAAAAAAAAAACACATTTTCTTTTTTTTTTTCTGTGAGAGGCATGGCCGCGCCCTCGGAAACAAAAAAAATTGTTTTCTCTTTCTTTCTTTTTTCTGTCAGAAGCACGGTTTTTCTTCCGCAAGAGGCACAATACAGGAAAAAATATGCGTATTCTCTTTTCTTTTCTTCCGCGAGAGCATGGTTTTGTTTCCGCGAGAGGCACGGTCGTGCCTCTTGGAAACGAAAAAAATGTGGTTTCTCTTCTTTTTTTTTTCTTTCATGAGAGGCACAATCGTACCTTTCCGAAACAAAAAAAACATGTTTTTTATTTTTTTTCTTGCGTGAGAGGCACAATTTTGTTTCCGTGAGAGGCATGGATTTGCTTCCGCGAGTGGCATGGTCGTGCCTTTCGAAAATGGCTTCCGAAAAGTGAAACAAACGTGCTTCTGATTTGATTTTTTCACCCGTTTTTTCCATGAAAAAAGTTCATCAAAACGTATTAATATGTGATCTAGTTTTGAAAATCTCGGCGCGAGGAATTCAAGGGTGAAAATGATTTGAGATTTGAACGCATGGTTTCAGAGATAAAACGGTTTGAATACAATGATAAAAAAGAAAAAATTTAGGTTACGACAAGTGACACACATACAACGCGCCATTTGTCACAACTAGAAAGATAGAAGTGATCTTTAAAAAAGTACTCCTCAATTAGTGATTTCAGATCATGAGCAGGAGCGAGGAGGTAACGGTAATCGCGCTCAAAGCACTTGTTAATCATGTCGGGGGCTAGTTTCTTTAGGGTAAAGTTAACGCCCTGGACTAGTACAAGAGGAGCGGAGCGGAGATCATGACTTGAATTGGGCTTTATTCCTCGTTCTCCTATGGCTTTATGGCCATGAAGACGTGGTGGATCCCGTTCCATGTCGGCGGCAGGGCTTCGCCTTTAGAATTATTTTGTGTTTTTGTAGGGTTTGTGTTCTGTTCATGAAGGCGAGGCGGCCGCGGCTTTCTGAAGATGGGATAAAGTTCTCCCACCTAGTCTTCGTCTGGATGACAATTTTAGCGTCGTCAGAGGGTGTGTGAAGGTTTGCTTCGATGGATCCCATGGTGTTCAGTCGGTGTTTTTCTTCGGTGAATCTGTTTGGATTTGGTCTTCATTCGTGTGTAGGTTGGATCCTTCTGATCTACGTTTCTCTTCATCGATAGCGGTTACTTTTCTGGTGCGCTGTCCCCTGTGGCCTTAGTACGATGATTTCCCGACTGTCTACTACAACAACGTTTGCCTAGTTCTGGTGATGGAGGGGCGATGACGGCGGCGCGCCTTCGTCTCGCTCCAATATTTGTAGTCGTCGCTAGGTGGTCTACGTACCTGGATATAATATTATTATTTTTACTTCTATTGTTTGTTGTACAACCTTGATAGTTGATGAATAGATTGGAAGTTTCCCGATTTTCTTTTTGAAGAAAGACTTCTCCCCATTTCATACTTTCAGCATTCATATTTTTTTTCTAGAGATGATGATACGAAACACGGTTTATAATTTGATCTAAGGTGCTGATTTCTTGGGCCATTTTAAACATGTAAACTTCATTTCCCACGAGGCCATCGATGAGAATGCTGCTTTTCAATTCTCTTTGCTTAGTAGTTCATGTAATGTTAAATGCTCAGTAACTGGGTCATTTTTCTCTTTTATATTTTTGTGGTAATGGAATCTCATATTAATTATTATGCTTTCACTGCTATGGCTTGTTCTCAATCTGTAGCGCAAACTAACTTACAATATATATATATATATATATACATATATATATATATTTGACCTATATATATAAGGTCGCTCTATTCGTTATCTTGGGTGAGGAATAATTATTCTTCACCCCATCTATTTTACCATCAATGCACCGTAATTTTACGTTCCGTAAGTTTTGTCTTATTTCCGACGCAAAAAGAGACCATAATAAAATATATAATTGCCGTAAAAAATATTTTATGTTATGTAAAATTACAAACGTAAAAACATAGTCTAAAATATACATAAATTGCAAATTTTCTTGTCTTATGACCTATATTTTTATTTTCTTATATCAAATTTTACGTAGTGAATCAATAGAAATGTAACTATTTGAATTCCAAACGTAATTTAATTATGAAATGATCGTAAGATTACCTCGGGTAAAGAATAACTTATTCTGCACCTTGGGTGATGAATAGTAACACTATATATATATATATGACTTTTATAACTACCAAACGTTTGGATTTTAGCAATAGGCAAGAACGATTCTTACTTCACTCCAATTATATACACGCATGCATTAGAATGCCAAATTTCCTTCCACCTACACTTCTTCCTCTAATTACATGCATATATGCACTAAATGACAAAAAGCTGATGTCATCCTAGATTCTTTCTTTTTTCAAACTTCAAAATGTTTTCTAGCTTAAACTGTCACTCCGATTGAAAAACCGTCTTCACAAAAAAAATCAACTCGACGAGATCTTCGAAAGTAGATCCCATGTTGATATGTGCTGACGACTTTTTTTTCGGACCAAAAGTTACCACATATGGCTACCACATATGGGCTACGTAAGTTATCACACTTGTCATACATAAATTACCGTGTCATTTACACAGAAGTTACCGGGGTATGTTTTTCATCAAACTTTTATCTCGGGGTCAAAAGTGATTGTGGTGTTTGTAGTGAGTTGTCAGCTTTATTGTGTGTATGTTACCATGTTTCATAAAAGTTATCGAGGCATGTTTTTCAACCATTTTCATTCACCCCGTCAAAAAATTTCCGTGATGTTTGTATATGAGTTATCAGCTCTCGTATTATCATGTTGTTTACACATGAGTTAATGGGAGGTATTTTTCAACAACTTTTTGCCCTGGTGAAAAAGTTACCATGGCTGGATTGAGTAAGTTATCAGCTCTGTTAGATGTATATTATCATGCTATTAACATATAAGTTACCAGGGTATGTTTTTCAGCAAACTTTTTGTAACACCCTCGATGCAACTATAGCTCCCACGTGTCGAGGCACGACTTAGAGACATAATCGCATTGAAAGCATATGTCGCAAGTGAGGTAATCTTCACACAACCCATGTAATAAAATAGGGGAAAAGGTACATAGTTGGCTTACAATCGCCACTTCACACAAGTACATGAATAAAACATTACATCATCCAAATACAATCAAGGTCCGACTACGGAACCCAAAATAAAAGAAGAACCCCAAATGCGACGAAGGTCCCCGATCGACTCCAACTGGGCTCCACTACTGATCAACTAGAACGAAACAACACAAAGGACAAGTTCTTCATCGAGCTCCTCCTGAGCTCGGTTTCGTCATCTGCACAGACTCATCGGCACCTGCAAACTGGTTTTGGAAGTATCTGTGAGCCACGGGGACTCAGCAATCTCGCACCCTCGCGATCAAGACTATTTAAGCTTATGGGTAAGGTAAAGGTATGAGGTGGAGCTGCAGCAAGCGACTAGGATATATGGTGGCTACCAAACGCAAAAGAGAGCGAGAAGAGAAGGCAAAGCACGATCGAGAAATCTATGATCAAGAAGTGATCCTATAACAACCTACGTCAAGCATAACTCCAACAACCGTGTTCACTTCCCGGACTCCGCCGGAAAGAGACCATCACGGTTACACATGCGGTTGATTCATTTTAATTAAGGTCGACTTCAGGTTTTCTACAACCGGACGTTAACAAATTCCCATCTGCCCATAACCGCGGGCACGGCTTTCGAAAGTTCAAATCCCTGCAGGGGTGTCCCAACTTAGCCCATCACAAGCTCTCACGGTCAACGAAGGAAAAGACCTCCACCCGAGACGTTCCGATCAGACTCGGTATCCCGGTACAACAAGACATTTCGACAGGGTAAAACTAAACCAGCAACACCGCCCGAATGTGCCGACAAATCCCGATAGGAGCTGCACATATCTCTTTCTCAGGGCACACTCAGATTGTTTTAGGTACGGGTAAGCCAACCCAGAGTTGCCCCTGGTGGCCACCGGCAGCTGACAGGTGGACCAACACTCAGAGGAGCACTGGCCTGGGGGGGTAAAATAATGATGACCCTTGAGTCTGCAGAACCCAAGGGAAAGAAAAGGCTAAGTGGCAAATGATAAAACCAAGGTTAGGCATTGCTGGAGGAGTTTTATTCAAGGCGAACTGTCTAGGGGTTCCCATTATAACCCAACAGCGTAAGGAACGTAAAATCCGGGAACATAACACCGATATGACGGAAACTAGGGCGGCAAGAGTGGAACAAAACACCAGGCATAAGGCTGAGCCTTCCACCCTTTACCAAGTATGTAGATGCATTAATTAAATAAGATATATTATGATATCCCAACAAGTAAACATGTTCCAACGAGGAACAACATCTCCATGTTCCAACAAGGAACAAACTTCAATCTTCACCTGCAACTAACAACGCTATAAGAGGGGCTGAGCAAAGCGGTAACATAGCCAATCAACAGTTTGCTAGGTCAAGGTGGGTTAGAGGCTTGGTTCAACACTATGGGAGGCATGATAAGCAAGTGGTAGGTATCGTAGCATAAGCATAGCAAAAGAGCGAGCATCTAGCAAAGCAAAGATAGTAGTGATTTCGAGGGTATGGTCATCTTGCCTGAAATCCCGCAAGGAAGAAGAACGAGTCCATGAAGACGACAAACGAACGTAGATGAACGGATCCTCACCACACGATGTTATCGGAACCAACCCGAAGAAGCAAACACCGGAAAAGAAGCACACAACAAAGTAAACAACCAACACATGAACATGGTATGATATGCGGGATGCGGTATGCGATGCATATGCATGATTGGACAAGGAATGCATGAACCTGGCCTCAACTTGGAAATCCAAGTGTGCCACTGGAAAGATGAGATGAAATCGCTTGAAAACGATATAAAGATCACCGGAATCGGAGTTACGGTTTGGAAATGGCAAGCAATTCAAATATGACACTGGTCTGCTATTTACAGCAAGTAGCCATCTAAATGCAATGAGATAAACATGCTACAGCACTCAAACATGGCATCAAAACACATGGCAGGGAAGCATTCAAGATGCTTGACAAAAGTCTAGCACTGAGCTACGGCCAATTCATTCATTAACAGGTTCAAACAAGTATGGCAAAAACACAAATGGCAAAACAGATCTCAGACTTAGTGAAATTAACACTTCTCTGAAATTTCAGATCATATAGCCCTCTTCGGAGCAACAAAACAACATGCTACATGACCTGAACATGACAAAGTAAGACATGGCATAGAGCTACTCAAATAGCTTAACAAAAGTCTCTTAGTGACCTTGAGCCAAAAGGGATCAGAAAATATACTAACAAGCACACGAACATAGCAAAAATATAATCAGTTTTCAGACTGTGAAAACTGACACATGCTGGAATATAACTCAAGTAGGCATGTTTACGAGCTCGATGCACTCACTACGGTGCAAGTCATGGCAAGACAAGCATACATCCATTAAGAAGGCACAAAATACAAGCTATACATGATAAGAACAATGGCATAGCATGCACGGATCAACTACAACATCATCGGCAAAATTGCAAACAAGTTGACAATCTGTCCAGATTCACAACGAAGCAAAAGTAGAGCTTGATTGACTCAAGCTAGGGTGTTTCATAATTGCAAACAAAGGCATGGATGGATAGAGCACTACAATATTAACAAAATTCCTTTACTGATCATCCTCAAAAGAGGCACGGATCACTAGAAAACAACACGAACATATGGCATCATGAGATAAACAATCCCAGGACTTAGTGAAATTACTAAGTCCCTGAAAACAGAATTACCAGGTACCTCACTTTGCAAGCTTGCACTAGGCACCACACACATCACAAAAATACATGGGTTGCACCTCTGGAAAGATAACAAAACCCTTAACAAAACATATGTAGAACATCAGGGCATAACATGCACACATTAATCATGGCAAAAATGACAAAAATCTAAGATGGAGTAGCAGATCTGACAATTAACTCAAGTATCCCTCTTCTAACAGCATTTCGGGCATCAAGATGAACTCAAATGAAAATGATGCAATGAAATGAAATGATGTACACTCTGAGATGAACATTTTGATATGCTATATGCATGAATCGGAGCTACGGATGCAAAGTTACGAGGTTGTGAACATGGCAACTTGGATCTGGAATTCCTGGGACTTAGAGAAAATATACCTCCGCGAAAAGTCAACGCGGGACGGGGATATCCCGGACGGAGCGGATCGGGACGAGGGGAGGCGTTCGGTTCACCGGACCAGTGGATCTCATCCAACTGGATCCAGATCCGAAGCGGGTCGGGTCCGGCGACGACGAAGCCGGCCGGAGTCGGGGAAGATGGCGGCGGAGCTCAACTCCGGCGCGGCCGAGGGCTGCAGGCGGCGCGAGGAGGCACGAGGAGGCGGGCGGCGCATGGTGGCGGCGGCGCAGACTTCCGAGGCGGCGGGGCGGGCCATGCGGCGGAGGGAAGCGGTGCGGCTCGGCGCGGCCGTGGCGCGGCTTTCCGGCGACGGGCGGCGGGCGGAGGCGCGGGGGCGCGCGGTCTGGCGGTGGCGACCGGATCCGGGGCCGCGCGGGCCTGACATGGGCCGCGGCGGGCCGGTGGGAGGCGCGGGGCGGCGGGGCGGCCACGTGGCGGCGGCGGAGTGGAGAGGGGCGCTGGCGGGCTGAGGTGGCGGCGTGTGATTCGCCGGAGTGAGGTGGCTGGCGGTAGTGGACATGTCCGGGCGCGGGGTGGACGTGTCCGGTGGCGCGAGGAGGACGAAGTTAGGGTTCATCCGCGAAAATTTCGGGGAGGCCACATATTTATAGGTAGAGGGAGCTAGGAGAGTCCAAATGAGGTGCGGTTTTCGGCCACGCGATCGTGATCGAACGACCGAGAGGATGGAACAGGTTTATGTGGGTTTTGGGCCAAATTGGAGGGGTGTTGGGCTGCAACACACACGAGGCCTTTTTGGTCCCTCGGTTAACCGTTGGAGTATCAAACGAAGTCCAAATGGTACGAAACTTGACAGGCGGTCTATCAGTAGTAAACCAAGGCCGCTTAACAAATCTCGATCCAATCCGGAAATGTTTAATCCCCACACATGAAAGAAAGGTAGAAATGACCACCGGAGGAGAACGGAGCGCCGGATTGCAAAACGGACAACGGGAAAAATGCTCGGATGCATGAGACAAACACGTATGCAAATGAAATGCGCATGATGACATGATATGCAATGCATGACACGCAAGCAATGAAAACGCAACAACATCGAATAACTGCACGACACCTGGCACATCGGTCTCGGGGCGTTACACTTTTATCCCAGGGTCAAAAGTTATCGTGGGGTTTGTAATGAGTTATCAGCTTTGTTGTGTGTATAAGACCGTGTTGTTTGCACAGAAAATATCGAGGGTGAGTTTCTCAACAATTTCTTTTCTCATAGTCAAAAAAATTACCACACCTAGGCTAAGTAAGTTATCAGCTTCATTATGCATATATTATCATGATAATTACACATGAGTTATCAGAGGATGTTTTTCAGAAACTTTTTTCTCTCGCAGCAAACAGTTACCATGCCTGTTGTGTGTACATTACCATGCAATTTACACACGAGTTACCGCTGGTATCGAACAAGACATTCAACGGCGTTCCAAAAAATCGGAACATTTGCCAAATAACCTTTAAAAACCAAAGGGGTGAATGGACGAGCTAGGTTGCTGGTTCGCCGATCACTAACTTCGATGGATAACAATCTAATTAAGTGCCAAAAAAAATCAGAAACTGGACAACTTGTTTTTGTGCAAACGTAGTAGAGTAGACAGGTTAAATAGCTTGTTTGTTTTAATTCTTTGAAGAAACGGAAGTTAGGCGAGGTGGTTAGCTAGCTCGGCCCGCTGCCAAGAGGTGCAAGGTTCGAATCCTACACATTGCACGAGCTTCCAACGCGACGCAGAATCAGGATCGCTCCCACGCAACGCGGATCGAGCGGCGGGGAGATCGTTCAGATCTAATGACAAAAACAGAACGTTCGAAAATTACAAATTCCATATATATATTATAGAAAAAAGACTTCATTGCATGCCAACTAAGCACAAAATTGGGTAAAAAATTGGTTGGGGGGTAGAATGTGGCACTAAAGTGCATCAATGAAGGTTCAAATTGAGAAATTTCAAAACATGAGTAATATCAGTTACAAAGGTTAACATCTAGCACACTAGTGTTTTTGCACAAGCTTCCAACGCGACGCAGAATCAGGATCGCTCCCACGCAACGCGGATCGAGCGGCGGGGAGATCGTTCAGATCTAATGACAAAAACAGAACGTTCGGAAATTACAAATTCCATATATATATTGTAGAAAAAAGACTTCATTGCATGCCAACTAAGCACAAAATTGGGAAAAAAATTGGTTGGGGGGTAGAATGTGGCACCAAAGTGCATCAATGAAGGTTCAAATTGAGAAATTTCAAAACATGAGTAATATCAGTTACAAAGGTTAACATCTGGCACATTGATATTAAGAGAAAATCTATTAACGATGGTAACAAACCCTACCACAAAGCTATACTCCACACTATTGATGACCTTTCAAAAGCACAGTATCACACATCCTAATACAACGGAAGATAAGGTGACCAGCATTTTCACACACGGTCTCAGCATGGAATGTAGGATGTTTGAATATTCCTTGGAATTGTTGGATGCATTCAATAATTGTTTCCTCCTTTTTGTTTCTTGACGTTGTTTCCTTAGCGCTTCCTTGAGAGGCATGTGGTACAAGTGTGTACGGGTTTCCTCCCCTTGTCCGTCTGGAAGAGGCACCAAGTAAAACATCTCAGCCTGCAAGCCACGCTCTTTGTTATTTTTTTTATGTTGTCCCTGATAATTTGCATTGAGCTATCGACGGTGAGGCGGTGTTTTTTGTAAGGATTGTACTAATGCGCAGTCGTTCGGATTTTAAACAACAAATCAGGACGACCTAACTAGTGCGTGCATACATGCGAGTCGCGAGTGCATGTAGCCACTTTTCTTCACATGCATGTGATTACTAGTTTTTCTCTCTCTTCATGCATATGTCATGACTCTTAATACAATGCCTAATTATATGCATGTATGTAAGACAAAATTGATGACATCACTCTAGATTCTCTCATATTTTGAATTTCCAAAATGTTTTGTAGTTCAAACCGTCGGTCCGATCGAAAAATTGTTTTCACATAAAAAATTCGGCGCGACGAGATCTTCGAAACTAGATCCCATGTTGATATGTTTCGACAACTTTTTTTCCTGAGGCAAAATGTTACCACGCCTGGGTATGCAAGTTATCACGTATATGGTACATAAATTACCACAATGTTTACATAGGCAAAATTCTGGCCATAAAAATGACTTCTTCCAGCTTTCTCTCCTGATTCCGGGCATAAAAAGTGCGGAAAAGTTAATGTCATCATAGATTGTTTTTATTTTGAAATTTTAAAATGTTTTATAGCTCAGACCGCTTGTTAGATCCAAAATCTGTTTTTACAAAAAAATCCACCACGGCGAAACCATGTTTTTCTGGCATGGTTCGAATACTTTTTTTTGGGTCAAAAATTATCATGCCTGGGCTAAATAAGTTACCAGCTCTGCTATGCGTATATTACCGTGTTATTTACACAGATCCAACCAAACTTTGTTTTCATCAACTTTTGTTCACGGGTCAAAGTTATCGAGGTGTTTGTACCTAAATAATCAGGTCCGAGAGCCTATATTACCATGTTATTTATACTGATGTTACCGGAGTATGTTTCCAAACAATTTTGTTACACGAGTCAAAGTTATCGTGGTGTTTGTATCTAAGTTATCAGGTCTGAGAGTGTATATTATCATGTTATTTACATGAGAAAGAAATTAGTGATATGTTTTCAACAAATTTTTTTCACGGGTCAAAGTTATCGTGGTGTTTGTACCTAACTTATTAGGTCCAAGAGCCTATATTATCATGCTTATTACACAAAAAGTTACCAGTCGTATGTTTTTAACATCTTTTTCCCCGAGTCAAAGTTATTGTAGTGTTTGTATCTAAGTTATCAGGTCCAGGGGCATATATTACCATGTTATTATTTACACAGATGTTACCGAAGTATGTTTTCAACAACTTTTTTTCACGGGTCAAAGTTATCGTGATGTGTGTACATAAGTTATCAAGTCCGGGAGTGTATATTACCATGTTATTTACAAAGAGAGTATATTTTCAACAACAACAAAAATTCACGTGTCAAAGTTATCGTGGTATTTGTACCTAAATTATCAGGTATGCGATGTATATATTACCATGCGATTTACAAAAATAAGTTACCAGGGGTGTTTTTAACAACTTATTCCCCGGGTTAAAATTACCCCTCGATGTTTATATGCAACTCATCAGCTCTGTGGTGCCTAAATTATCATGCTATTCACAAAGAAGTTATCGGTACTATATTTTCAACAACTTTTTTTACGGGGCAGAGTTATCGTGATGTTTGAACCTAAGTTATCATGTTCAGGAGCCTATATTATCGTGCTATTTACACGAAAAGTTATCGATGGTATGTTTTTAACAACTTTTTTCACGTGTCAAAGTTTTTGTGCTGTTTGTACCTAAATTATGAGGTCTTGGATGTGTATATTACCATGCGATTTACAAATAAGTTATCAGGGATGTTTTTCAACAACTTATTCCCCGGGTTAAAATTACCCCTAGGTGTTTGTATGCAAATTATCAGCTCCGTGATGCCTAAATTATCATACTATTTACATAGAAGTTATCTGGGTTCGGATTTTAGCATTTTCGTAAATATAATAGGACATCTACTTGACACAAACTGCATCTATTGTCCCTCGGATTTATCTGTTGAAACTAAATTTACCTCTTAATTTACCCAAGCTGCATTTCACAAAGAGAGAATGGAACAATGAAAGTCTGAATTTTCTGAAAACTAATAGTAGACCTTGGCCTCATACACTTTCTTCAGATAAAAGAACACTAAAAACAGAATTTTCTGGATTGAAATGATGCATTTGTACGCATGTTCTAGCTGTTACTGCCGCTGCTCATTTGGTATTCTAATTGGAAGCAAAGTGCAGTTGCTTCAGAGGTCAAATCTGCAATTTATTCAGAGGCCAAAAGTGCAGTCACTCCGTCACACGCAAGCTGCTGCAATTTCTTCAGAGGCCAAAACTGCCGTTGCTGCAACCGCTCCCTCAGACGCGCGAGGCGAGCAGCGACACGACGGCTCCCTCTGCCGCCCGAGCGGCAGACACCGGGGGTAATGATGGGCGGCGGATGCAGCCCGAGGTCGAGGCACATGCGGCGATGGTGGGCAGCGGATCCAGCCTGAGGTCGATGCAGCCGGCGGTGGTGGGCGCCTGGACTTCTCCCTCTCCCGTTTCTCTTCCTCTCACAGCCGGAGCTGGCTGAGCTCGGCCATGGCAGCCATGGCGCGGATGGAGCAGAATCTCGCGTGGATGGAGATGAAAGATTGTGGGGCTCGATTGGGGGCTGTACAGGTCGGAGGGAGGTGGCAGCCGGCGGCGGCGCTCGCGGGATGGGCGGCAGCGGGCGTTCCGGTCGCTCGCAGGGAGCTTTCTTTTTCTCGTGCGTGACAGTGAAAGAAATTATCGAGCGGCTGCCTGTGTCTTACGTGGGGATCGAAGAGCCATCAGGTCGTACGCGCCTGTTGCAAACCACCGGTCGGCAGGATTTTAGCTTTGCCGTTTTTGTAATATTCCCATGTGAGCATGCCTCTCCTCACGAGTTTATTGTAGTCCTCATTCCTCAAGTGCTAATCTAAGAGATGCGCAGTTGTATTTTTCACTGTACAGTGATGTGGTCTTGAGCATAAGACAGCGGCCAACAAAAGAGAAATTATCATACTCATCACCACGACAAAGTCTAAAACTTTTTTCTTGACATCTTGATATTTTTGCCCGGATGGCTTCTAATACACTATAAACAAATAATTGATGGATTAACAGCCGGTACATGAACATTAAGAGAAAATCTCTCAACAAGGAAATAAACCGTACCAAACAAGCTACACTCCACACTGTTGATGACCTTTCAAAAACACAGTATCACACATCCTAATACAATGGAAGATAAGGTATACATGACCAACATTTTCATAGACGGTCTCAGCATGGAGTCCGGGATGTTTGAATATTCCTTGGAATTGTCGGATGCATCCAATAGTTGTTTCCTCCTTTTCATTTCCTGACGTCATTTCCTTAGCGCTTCCCGGAGAGGCATGTGGTACAAGTGTATACGGGTTTGCAGCCTTTCTCCTTCTGTATACGGCACCAAGTAAAACATCTCCGCCTGCAAGCGACGTTCTTTGTATTTTTGGATGCTATTCCTAATAATTTGCAATGAGGTGTCGATGGCGAGGTGGTGTTCTGTGTAAGCTTCCCATGTGAGCATGCCTCTCCTCACGAGTTCATTGTAGTTGTCAAGTGCTAATCCAAGAGACGTGCGGTTGTATTTTTCACGGTACAATGATGTGGTCTTGAGCATAAGACAGCGGTCACCTTCCCGCAAAAAAAAAAAAGACAGCGGTCACCAAAAGAGAAAGTACCATACTCATTACGTTGACAAAGTCTAAAACTTTTTCTTGGCATCTTGATTTTTTTGCTCGGATGGCTTTTGCTGTCCAATGTAAAAAAACATGATGGGTTAGGTTTATAATAATATTATAATGAGATAGTGCTCAACATACAACGAAGAAAAAGAGTACCATGACTCGTGAAATTAACCGATGTTTGTAGTGGGAAAAAAATCAAGTTAACCCGTGTAATAAAAATATATAACCAAGATTGTGTTAATCGAACGGGTGGACCATACGTGTGTTCTTGGTTCCTATCCATGGCCATTGCTTTATCTCCTAACTAGCGATCCTCGAGAACTATTTCGAGAACTATTTCACGAGAGGCATGGGCGTGCCTTTTTCGGAAAGGAAAAAAAAACCATGCTCTCAGTTCGGTTTTTTCGCTCGGTTTTTTTCGTCCGTTTTTTTTTCATGAAAAAAAGTTCGTCAAAACCTATCAACATGGGATCTAGTTTTGAAGATCTCTGAATCCAATGATGAAACGGTTCGAGATTTGGACACACGGTTTAAAAGATAAAACATTTTGAATAAACAGATCTACGAAAAAAGGGAAAACTTCCAGGTTGCGACAAGTCGCAACCTTGAAAAGTGGAGTGTTCTTTGCAATGAGTACTTCTTCATTAGTGATTTCTGCCGTAAGGAGGAATCCGTACCGTATACGCAGAGAAGAAGCACAGCCCGGGCCCCCGAGATGAAGCCCAGTAGCGGTGGTTTCTTTCCTATGCTGTTTTTATATCGCGAGAGCTATTTCTCGCTTTAAGCGAGATGGATGAACCCTCTCGCCTTGAGCGTTACAGTATTGGGCCGGCCCACCCGCGCATATTTTCGAGAAAGCAGAGAATAAAAAGATTGTGCGCGCTAGAGCTGAGTTGTTGTCTGATTCACATGACGCCACCTAATAGAAGAAAACAGAAGCTGTTCTTCATATTGGTTCCCTTTTTTTATTCGTTGCTGTGCCACTGGTTCGTTCTCAGGGGGTTTCCCCCCTTTTATTTTATTTTTTGTTTGCCTTTCTTATTTCTTATTTCTTCTTTTAATTTTTGTTTTTTTTCTTCTCCAGTTTTTTTATTTCTTCTTCAGATGTTTTCATTTTTCTTCTCCTTTGGTTTATTTGTTTCTTTTTTGGTTTTCAACATTTTTTAAATACTTGTTCAACATTTTTTATGTACATGATCAACATTTTTTCAAATACTTGTTCAACACTTGTCAAATACATGCTCAACATTTTTATATACATGATCAAAAATTTCTAAAATACTTGTTCAACATTTAAAAAAATCCTTATTCAATATTTTTCGAATACATTGTTCACATTTTTAAAAAATTCAGCATTTGCATATATATAATTAATATATTTCAAATACTTCTTCAACTTTTTTCAAATAATGGTTCACCTTTTTTCAGATACTTGTTCAACATTTTTAGAAAAATTTGTTCAACAATTTACAAAATCTTGTTCAACATTTTTCAAATAATGGTTCACCTTTTTTCAGATACTTGTTCAACATTTTTTAAAAAAATTGTTCAACAATTTACAAAATCTTGTTCAACATTTTTAAAATACTTGTTCAACATTTTCTCAAATATTTTTTGAAGAGTGTTTTTTTATTATTTTGAAGTATAAACGAAACTACAAAAATAGAAGCAAAAAATAATACATAAAATGTAAAAAAAACAGGAAAAAGAAGCTTTAGCCTTCCACGCTCGTGGGCTGGCCCAGCTCTCTCGCCAGCGAGTCTGAAGCCAGACTTGCTGAAGGCAAGAAATAGGGGCACCCTTTTTATATTGGGGGGAGCCCAGTTTTCGCTGTTTTTTTTAGGAAAACTTATAACTTTATTTATATATACTAGTTCTCAGATATTTATGAAGATATAACATGCAAAATACAATCTGGGGGAACTGAGTCCCAAAATAATAAACTACCATCACAACATAAACCCTCCCTAGCCAAGGAGTGGGCTGCTCCATTTGCCGATCAATGTACCCAGCTTACTTAGGCTTCCTGAAAACCACCGATCCTCACCTTCAAGTCCTCAATCAGCGGTCCATTTGCTGAGAAATTCTTCTCTCTTTTATTCAGCATCGTAACAAGGCCCTTGCAGTCAAGCTCTATGTGTAGCTTAGCAATATTCCAATCCTTGGCTAGTTGAATCCCTGCCCGGCATGCAAGTATTTCAGCAACCTCTGGGTATGCAGTGGACTGAAAGCCATACATCGCCCCTCCCTGATATGCACCGTTGTGGTCTCTCATGAGTCCATGACGACACCTTCGCCTCCTTTGTCCCGGTGCTTTGCTAGTGCCCCGTCAGTATTCATTTTCATCCAGCCCACGTCTGGGGGTTGCCACCGTTCCTTCAGCGCCGGCACCGGCGCCGGCGTTTTCATTTTCAGCGGCGAGCGAGCTGTGCAGACTTCCACTCTGCTGCATAGCTGAGCACCGAATTGACCACTACCTGAGGCTCCACAATGCGTTTCCCCTCCCTTGTCTCGTTCCTTGCCAACCATAGGCCATAGACAGCTTGCAACATCAACGCTCTTTCCTTCTCCCCAGCTTCCATGAGCCATGATAATAGCCAGCTAGACGTTGCACTCTGAGAGCGTCTTCCAATATTTATCTTTCTGCCATCCCCAATCCGCCAAATCATACCTTTCCCTTAGCAAGTCTCTTCCATATATGATGCTCCTGAAAGTGAATGATCCTCCTTGAGGGCACATGGCATTCATAATATTTGCATCCTTGAAATAACGGGCTTTTAAAACTCTCGCACATACAGAGCTAGGTGTATGAAATATCCTCCAAGCTTGTATGGCAAGCAGAGCTTGATTAAAAGCTTCATGGTTCTTGAAGCCCAAAACCCCCTCATTTTTTCTCTCACACATCTTGTCCCATGCGATCCAATGTACCTTCTTTTCACCATTTGTTGCACCCTACCAGAAGTTCGAAGAGATCGAAGTCAGATTCTTGCACAATTTCTTTGTGAGTTGAGAACAACTAATGGTGTAAGTTGGAGTAGCTTGAAGCACAGATTTGACAAGCACTTCTGTTGCCGCGTTGGAGAGCCCTTGTCCTTTCCAGCTTCCCACTTTTCCTTTTGAACTTTCCCTTGCATGCTTAAAGGCACCCTCCTTAGATCTACCAACCACCGTTGGTAGCCCAAGATACCTTTCACTCAAAGCTTCCGAGGTGAAAACAATAACAGATTTCGAAGCTGGCTTATCCTCCTCTTTTCGCTGGTTTCGAAGTGCATATCCGCTGAGATTTTTATTCATTTTCCCCTCATTTTACTTCTTATTTAAGTGTGTTTACATTTTTTGCTTCCTGTTCCATTTTTGTTTTTCTTATGTTTTTCTCGTTTTGTTATTTTTAAGATTTTGATGTAGTTATTTTTTTTCTCTTACATTTTGTTTCCTTTCCCCTTTTTTCAATCATGTATTTTTTAAAATATGTTTTTATTTATTAGTATTACTATTCATCACCCAGGGTGCAGAATAAGTTATTCTTCACCCGAGTTAATCTTACGACCGCTTCCCAAATAAATTATGTTTAGAATATAAATAGTTATATGCATATTGATTCAATATGTAAAATTTGGTATAAAAACAAAAATATAGGTTATAAGACCATAAAAATCACATTTTATGTATGTTTTACACTATGTTTTTACATTCGTAATTTTACATAACATAAAATAATATTTACTGTGAGTACATACTTTCTTACGTTCTCTTTTTATGTATGAAATACGACAAAATTTACGAAACATAAAAATATGGTGTATTGGTGTCAAAATAGAGAGGGGGTGAAGAATAACTATTCCTCACCCAGGGTGACGAATAGCGCGACCCTTTTATTTATTTCAAATAAATTCATCGTGTTAGAATATTTATCGTCTATTAACAAACAGTCATCGTGTATTAAATAAAGTGCATCATGTATTACAAAAGTTTTAATGGTGTACTAAAAATATCCATTGGGTATTTAAAAAGTTTTCTTTCTATGTTAAAAAAACTCTCACCATGTATTTGAAAATGTCCATCGTGTATTAAATCTTGTTTATAGTGTATTAAAAATGTTCATCGGGTATTTAAAAATGTTCATTATGTACTAATTTTTTTAGACTGTATTTAGACAACACTTCTCATTTTTATAACATACAATAGTTTTTTCAAAATGCATGAACATTTTGTTGAAATCATATGAAATTTGAAAAAGTATAAGGACCACTTTTTAATCACAGGAGACATTTTAAAAGTAATGTGTGAACAATTTTTAAAATTGGTAAGAACAATTTTTAAAATTGGTAAGAACAATTTTTCGCCTTTAATTTTCTCAATTAGACATATAAAACTAAAGAATAATTTCACTATACCATTTTTTCATTTTTATTCTGAGCTCGCATTGCAGATCAAACAACTATGTGCGTTCAAACAAAGTGCACCATCGCGTCAATCATCACACTTTTGTTTTGGAGTAGATGGATGAGTCATTGTTGCAATAGTTTGCTGCTGGGACGGCCAATTGTTTGTGGGAGAGGCGAGCTCATACATCGGAATGATCTGTAAAGGGCGAAAACCAAATACAACCGAGAACTTTGATAAACTAGTTGAAGTTGCCCAATAAAATGATAAACCATTTGAAAAATGTTTTTCCTAAATTGTTTTGTAAACTGTTATCTTTGTATTTGCCTTGTATTTACTAATGACAATTAACGATAATCGTTGACCATGGCTTTATTTGGCGAACATAAGTCATTTTCTTGAGCAAGTGAATGCACTCTTCATGCCCCGGACTTTCTTCATTTCGAAATTGTGGAAAAAAACCGCGAGTTTAAATGGAACTATTACTGCATACTACACCCTTATCTACAACGACGATCTTTTACACCCTTGATGCAAAAAAAGACAAATGACATCACTATAACTTTGGGTGTGTTGTCGGTTGTCAACGATCAGATCGCTCAGTAGGGCACCGCCGAACGAAACAGATAGTCGCAAAGACGACCAGCCAGGGCACCAACATTCGGGTTGATAGAAAGTCTGACAAACCCCACATCAAATGACCTCAACCATCAGAATCGGCGCTGAATAGAAGGTGATGTACTAGCAAGCATCCGGTGATTGTTCGAGTATGCCGAATATTTTTCGGGAGCCCAGCCATTCGTCAGCTTTGCACGGACGACACTGAAGCATTAAGCTCAAAGTCTGGCCAAAATGTCTCGCTCGAAATACACGTCAAATAAATAATCGACGTTTCCAATCACCCACCAAATAAAGTATGTTATTATCTGCGGCCAAACCTGTATCTTGGGGGACAAGACTTGCCTGCTTTGAGGGAAAGTAAACTAGAGGAACCTAAAATAGATGTGCGAGGTACGCATACCTTAAAAATGCTTATGATATCAAAGTTGAGAAATAAAAAAAATGGCACTTCTGCTTGTGAATTTCCCCATCTAAACTTATATAAATGGGGTTATCCCCAAAATGGAAATGTTTTTGAATATTTAAAATCAGCAGAAGAGTAGTTCAAGGGCTCATAAAGGTATATGCTAATGACTTTTGGATATGCTTCTCGAAAAATATGATGGGCATTAAAATGTGAGGGAACATATCTTAAGGGTGGGCTATGCTACGAGAAAGCTCAAACCAATGAAGTTTGTCATGAGCGAAGGGCTTCTTGTGCTCTTAGTTTCCAGGTACTACCCTCACAATTCTCGCCATTTAAGGTAAACTATAGTGCTCTCAAGACTAAATGAAAATTGCCTAAATAGAATCTTATGTTCACTTTCAGTTCTCTCGTCCTGGACATAGTGTCCAATAGTCTCGAGAGCATTATAGTTTGTCTTAATGGAAAGAACGGTGAGAGTAGTGACCTGAAAACTAAGAGCACAAGAATCTCTTCGCTCATGTCACACTTCATTGTTTTGACCTTTATCACAACATTGCTCATCTTTAAGATATATTCTCTCACATTTCAGTGCCCATCATATTTTTCAATAAGCCTATGAAAAAGCACATCATTATATACCTTTTCTGAGCCCTTGTACTGCTCTTCTACTGATTTTGAATCATCAAAAACATTTTTTCCAAGAATATCCACCTTTATATCACTTGAGATAGATAAATTCATAATGAAGAGTCCCATTCTGTTTCATCTATCATAAGCCCTTTTAATGTCTACATACCTAGGGGCATCCTTTTTAGGTTTCTCTGTTTTACTTTCCCTCAAAGCGAAGTTCACTTCATTCCAGCCTAAGTGTAACACAATTTGTTTTCCCATGTCTGTAAATTGTTTCTAGTAAGTGGCTCGATGTTCTCGAAACCACAACGACAAGAAACTGTCATAATTTAAAAATATACATAACTAAAGAAAAAGAACATATTTGAATAAAATTGTACAAAAGTTAACCCTATGTCGCTTTGATCAATTTGCATGCAAAATTAACTCCAAATTATATCACTATCGGGCAAAAAATAATGAGGAATTAAATGGGGTGATTCAAAATTGCAAAACATCGTTGGTCAGAACTATAATAATGATCACATTAGTGTCAAATATAATATCAAAATTTAAACATTATTAACACAACAGTTATTGATATTACCAAGAGACCTCATAATTATGCCACAAAGTTGACACACACATTAATTGTATAAAAGTTTTCTTTAAAAAAACTCCTCGTCGATCTCATTCTATTCAAAAACTAAATAATAATTTACAACATAATTTCATGGCAATTTCTCAATTTTTAGCAGTGAAAAACATTTTTAGAATAATTATAATACAAAAATACACCTAATAAAAAAATGACCATAAGATGACTTTGGCCCAATACTACGCACGACATCCCATTAATAACCTAACCCAATAGTAAAAGATCTTAAAAAGGAAAAATTATGTGCGGGCCAATATAACCTAGGCCATAGCCATGGTCGAAATCGATCCATTTTTTGATCGAGGCATGCTCTGAGCATTGCATCAACCTCAAACGTTCGCTCGAGTCAGACGGTCCCCCTGGTTCTACCTGGAACAAAAACCACGCCCGATCAACCACTCTAACTTCATTTTTCTCCCCCACCCAATTTCTCTGGCAAAAGCATGACACTAATAGGAAAAGGCCTATAAATGGCGCACCTGTTTTGCCTACTAATGGCGCACTACAGGTGCGCCACTAGTACCACGCCATTAGAATTTTTTACTAATGGCGTACTACTGGTGCGCCATTAGTATCTGGTATACTAATGACGCACCATGCAGTGCGCCATTAGTATAGACCACGGTGCGCCATTAGTATGTCTCCCAGGGGGTCATATTTACCCATGTGCTTTGGTATACTAATGGCGCACTAGTGGATGATGCGGCATTAGAGTCCTTTTTGCAGTGCGCCATTAGTGTGCTGAGTGGTGCGCCACTAGTATAAATATTAGGGATTTTTCTTTTCTAATATTTGGACAGGTTACAAAATATATTACTGCATATAATATAGAGAGCACAACATATAAATAGCAGATTCATCGAATACAATAAAAAATTAGTCTCCGAATACAATTCATCATATTAGTCTCCGAATTCAAAAGACCAAACAAAGATAGAACATTACAAGTCTTGAGACCGCGAGTAGCGAGTTTGTCGGAAGTAATACTAATCCTAACAAGTCCTACTAATCATCACCATACTACTTCTACTCATTATTAATAACAAGTCATACGATCATCATCTTGATAGTCATCGAACCAACCCTACTTAATTGTTCTTAGCACATGATCATCAGTATTAGAAAGGACCTAAATACCCTATTTAAGGTAAAATAGCATAAAACAATGTAGACCCTGACTCTCCATTATGGAGAATGGAGATCATCCTGTCTCCAATTCTTGCGCTTCGCTTTCTTTTGCATCCAAGACCTCCTTACGACTGTCCATACATTTTTTCCATCCTTTGATTTGCATATCTCCACTTCTTTTAGAAATCTGGTATGGACAGTTGAGATTCGTAGGATGACCTGGCTGTATGTTCAAAACATTAAGGCTACCTTTCTGATACATCAAATGAGGCACATAATTCTCTGGGATTATCTATTGAAAAACATAGTAATAACTTCATAGTTAGCAATGATGTACTAGTTTTAGAAGTATGCAAAAGATGCACGGATGTCGTAATAGTAAAAAATCTTACCAGGGTATCTCCATGTTAGTTACCGTAGTTGAACACATGCACTAGTGGCACGTATTGACCATAATGTTGAGGAGTTTGATTATAGATATTGTAATTCTCAATGTTAGTACAAAATCTGACCAGATGATTTTTCTCCTTGTAATTTGTTAATTCTGAGCCATCGGTGTAGTGAGTTTTGTCTACCATCTCCCGCACATTCTTTGAACAATGAAAATAAGCTGTCAATGGAAATAAGCTGTCAACTATTTTGAAATAAATAATATAAATTAGTTAATAACTATGTTTGAGAAACTCACATAGCGGTAGAATTGGAGGCATATCAACAATGACCCAAATGTCCATATTGTCTTGCTCGATTTTAGGATCACCAAGATCCATGGTGACAAGCATACCCTCATCAAAACCATACATCTTGCAAAATGCTTCCCAATTTTTGCAACCAAAATGGGTTACGCTCCCAGAATTATACAGATTTACTTCAAAATCCACATCGTGATGAGTCCTTAGGTGAATTTTCTTTGTTTCAGAAATTTCATGGTCTTCAAAATTCATCTCTCCAAGACATAGCGTCTTGCATGGCATGAGATAAGCTATACTCGAATTGTAAAACATGAAAATTATACGTTGAAATAGTTGAAGTCATGCTTAATTATGAAAATAACACTTGTCGTCGTTGTGTACCGTTTCAACTTCGAAGGTCTCCTCGAGCTTAATGCTGAAGCGCCGATCATCGTCCAGGTGAGGCATGTCGCACAGACCTCGATCGTCGTGGCACCAGCCGCACTCCCCCGGGAGACTTTCGTCATCCGATGACGACATATCCTACGTTCATAATTCAAAACTACATCATCTCTTGCGTTGGGTCCAATAAGATAATCCACACTGTGGTGAAAACACGCCCTTCGAACTGGTTTGAGCTATTGGTGAATGGAGATGGTCTAAGATTTTCAGTAGTAAGAAGTGAAGTGGTAATTTTGAGAGCAAATGGTTAGGATGAGTGGTTCCTCTTTCCTGTTTAGCTTTACAATAGAATATTGTTAGTCATGCACACTTGTGCATTTTCAACCAGGCCTAGTGGAGTTGGCCTAAAAACATTTCTTTCTTTAAGCCTGCTACATCCATCTCAAGTATTTATAGTCAAGGGTTAGCAGGGCCATCCAAATAGAATATGTGGTATGGGCTTTTTTAGTAGGTCATCCTACCAGAATAGGGTTTATCGATGACGAGCAACTGACATTAGTAATAACTATGAGTTGATATCACACTTCTATATGTATAACACAAGAGGCAGTTGATCCTACTTAATTAAGTATTAAGATACCCCGGCCCATGCATTGGTCGCAAGTACCCCATATGTCCTATTTTCAGCAAAGTCATGCTAAAATTCACGGAAAATTTCAGCATGACCTTTGCTGAAAATAGGACATATGGAGTACCCGAATTTGCCGGAACGGAAGTTAATCAACATTCCGGCAAACTCAAGGGCCTCTCGGGGAACCTGCAAAATCATCACGACACGATGTTCGGAGACAAAACCCAGCAAACTAGCACCACAATGTGCCTCTACTTTCATATGGATGAGAAGGCCACAGACCATATGGTCCTCTGCTTTCATATGGACAAAAATCAGCTCAACTTATGTGAGCTTCCATTCCAGATCTAATAGGTCAACCAACAAAAAATCATCAATAGTTTAGCAAGTCTGTACCCTCAAGAATGAACATATAGCAATAACTGTTGTCCCCCCATAACATACGGAAATCAAAATCAGCTCAACTTAGATGAAAATTGCCTTTGCTGCATGGAATGGAACATAACATAAGGACCCTAATTCGTATACAGTATTAGTGTGATGTATTCCAATGCAGGACACCAAATTATGCTATTATATGTTGACTGTGAGCAAACTACCTATTGAAGCAAAGGCAAATATCTCTGAAGTCTGAACTAAAGCACGGTTTCCTTGCTAATGATCCACAGTCCCACACTACTGAATGGGTTTTTGCAGAACCAAAACAGACATCACAGGAGAGAAGTCCCAGTGGACAAGTCAGAATGGCATAAAAACATGATTGCATACATTAGGGCAGATGTGATTTTGGTACAGCTACACTACTGCAGGCTGCATACATTCAGTCATTCTAAAATTTATTTTAGTCTACTCCTAAAATTCAGCACTAGCAGATCTTCAACACTCCTAAAATACATACATTAGGGCAGATATGAATAAGAACTCTGTCTAGCATGGCCACTGACCTGTGGATGGCATCTAGACAACACACACACAGTACATCACACACACATATAGTTTACTTATCATCTTTTTTTAAACTTAACAAGGTTCATGATTCAGAAATTCCAATGGTTCAGAACTTAAATGATTCAGAACATGATTTAGTTACAAGGTTCAGAACTTAAATGTTGTCTCCAACTTAAATCCAGTAACAAGGGAGAGCAAAAACCTTTTGCTGCTATTGGAGGAGAACAGAGAAGGCCGGTTGTTTGGTTGCAGAACGTGACCAAATCTCCAAGCCCGTGCTGCTGCAACTGCAACTGCAACTTCAATTTTCCAGTTTTACTCAAATTTTCAGTCAAACATTACAGTTTGGATCCTCACCTTTGCTGGGTGGCGAAGGCGGGGATGGTTGCTCCTGCCGACGGGGGAAAGTAGAGAGATTCTACTGGCTCGAGGGAGGTGCGCCGGAGAGCGAGGTGGACGAGGTTGGCGGCGAGGCGGGGCCGGCGGCGGCGCTGGAACCCTAGCTCGGGGAGGAAACGCACGATTCAGGGCGACGGCGGCAGTGGCTTGCGGTCCAGTGGAGGGTGGTGGATGGTTGGGAGGAGGGGGAGGGGGGCGGCGGTGGTGGATGGTTGGTTGGGGGCGGCGGTGGTGGTAGCGGATGCTTGTGAGCGGCGGCGACGGTGGATGCTCAGGGGTGGCGGCGGGCTAGGGATTTGATCTGGCGAGGGGGAAAGGGATAGAGGGGGGAAAGGCAATGGCGCACCTCCAAGGGATGCGCCATAAGTACATCCATAGCAATGGCGCACCACCGAGGGGTGCGCCATAAGTAACTTTTTTTATTGATAACAATGGCGCACCCTCTCCTGGTGCGCCATTAGTAACTTTTTTATTATTTTTTATTGATAACAATGGCGCACCTCATTTGTGAATTGGTAAAACATTTATGAATGTGAAAAAATATTAACAAATTCAATACTTTTTGTGAGTTAGAAATTCAATACCAGAATAAACACATAAATAAATATTCATGAGTTCAAAAATATAATTGTTACTAGTGGCGCACCTAGGTTGTCGTCGTCGGCGGCGGAGCGGGGGAGGGTGCGGTGGGTCGTCGGCGGTGGTGGAGCGGGGGAGGGTGCGGGGGGTGCTCGGCGGCGAGGGGGATCTGGCGAGGGGGATAGCGATCGAGATGGAGGGGGATCTGGTGCTCCAAGTCTCCGGCGGGGCGACGCAGTGGGTCTGGGCTCCGAGGCTCCAAGTCTCCGGCGGGGGGGGGGGGCGCAGTGGGTCTCGGTTGGGGCGGCGCAGTGGGTCTGGGCGCCATGGGTTTCTAGGGTTTGGAGGGTTGGGAAGGCAAGGGAGGGGGTGGGTGGGGGTGGCGGATCCCGGGAGCGAGGTCGCCGGTGGGTGGAAGGGGATCGGCGGCGATGGCGAGAGGCGAGGGGCGAGATGGGTCGGCGCAGTATGGGTGGGGGTGGGGGGATTGGGGGAAGAAAGGGGGATGGCGAGGGGGAGGCTTAGCAATGGCGCACCCTCTAGCGATGCGTCATTAGAAAAAAATTTACCCCCTAGAGATGCGCCATTAGTAATCTTTTTTTTGGATAGCAATGGCGCACCACCTTGTGATGCGTCATTAATAGTTTTGCAAAAACAAAAAATAAAAGTAGTGGCACACGTGATGAGTGGTGCGCCATTAATGACGCACTGTTACCTGATGCGCTATTAGTATTTTTGGAAAAATAAAAAAATTATGTTAATAATGGCGCATCAGCACATAGTGCACCACTACTATATAGTAGTGGCACATCCCATGTCTGATGCGCCATTAGTGTCTATATTATTTATCGCCTTTTTTCTAGTAGTGGGATAGGCAACTGCGGCGACGACCCCGTTTGTCAGAGCAGCATGCTTGGCTCAAGGTCTCATGCTCCTTCGCCGAATGGCGCCAACGGCATAGAGCTCATGTCGAGACCATTAGTCCATGAGCGCCAGCGACGCATGAGGCGATGGGAGGTGAGGTGGGGAGGCTACCGCCGGCACCTGTTCTTTAGGGGTTGACGGCGGCGTGTGCGACATAAAGGCCACACAACATTCACGTCCATGAGGACGGTGCTGTCCGCCCGTACTTTCCACGCACTGTCCTATGAGACGGCGGCGTCGTGATGTCAGTGCCCGAGCATGATGGCAGCCATGCGGATTTGACACAGCGTCAACATATGTGTGGGACTTTACTTAATCATTTGAACCCCCCCCCCCCCCCCCCCCCCCCTCCAGGGCTTAGAACATCAAACGACGCTGATGAATGGATAAATTAATCTAACAAAATATATTGTACATTACAATTGTCTAATTAGCACTAACCCATAGCAATTTAGTCTTAACCGAAACCTTTTAATCGTAATCATGCACGATCAACTTAATAGAGGGCATTAATCTTTCTATTAATCTTAAAAAGTGACCATTAGTTCTTGATCATGCACACTAACACAAATGGAAGATCACTGGGAATCTAATATAGGCATTTTCAACTCTTATACCAATGTTGAACCTAATTTTTGGAGTTATAACATGATAGGCTCGTTAAGCGTAGACAATAGATCACCTACACATGATTAGCAAGGGGGGTAGTTGAGGAACTTACTACCAATGGGTGCTCTCATTGGCGTTGCCGATGCGATGCCCGGTGCGACCGTGCCTGCTTGATGCAGGCGTGATATAGGCTTGGCGTAGTCGATTGCAACGGGCAGCGGCGTTCCTCTGGGTGCCAGCGGCACTGCCCTGGCATGCGAGGAGATGTTCAGAAAGGTCTTCTCATCGGACAACACTTCCCTAGATTGGGCAAGTGATTTTTGAGATGTAGAGGGCAGAGCAGACGCACATGAACTAGTTTGTTGGGAAGTTTGTTGGCCTATGATTAAAGCTCGTTGGGAAGTCCGATATTATAGATCAGGTCATTGATTTTTTATTTTTTTAGCTAACGTGGTTTATTTTGAAAAAAGAGGTAAATACACCAATGGTGTTTGAACTTGTCATGGATGTGCACTTTAGTGCCTGAACTTGCAAAACACATTGAACTGGTTTCATAACTAGGCATGGACGTGCATATACGGTTCAAATGGCGTTTGTATACACCCGCGAAGCTAAGGAGATGCGCCGACATGCCATGGGGCCCGCTGTCAGTGACAAGGGTGTGTGGCTTGGTTTTTTGTGGAAAACTCCAGAAAATATTTTCTTGTAATAAGGCCCTGAGGGAGAAACTGACAAATTATAAAATAAATATTAAAAGTGGTGTGCTGGATCGAACTAGCGAAGTACCAGTCGAGTGCATGCGGCTAGCCACTTGACAACTTCACATTTACTGATATTTAATGATACATAACCTTTATAAACATTTGGCTGAACAAAATAAATAATAAGAATTTAATAATCCGGCAAAAACAGCAACAGATCTGCGACCCCAACATCGGAACAAAGCTTGTAGACCAGGCACGGATGCCACTCAAACCAATGAGTTGTCATGTATCAGAAGTACGAGTACTCTTTATGGCTGTATAGCAGGCATAATTTCAAAACAATGCAAAAATCTTCATGTCATTTTAAAAATAATTCACGTGTTATTTTAAAACATATTCATAAAATTGAAAATATTTATGAATGATTAAAATGTTTATATGATTCAAGTACTATTCATGTGAGGATCCGCAGTCTAATGGCGCACCGGGCTTGTATTTTTTTTAAGAAAACACACAAAATTATATACTATATAAACTTTTTAAAACAACACAATTTTTTGTTAAAGCATGAACACAATGATATACTACATAAATATTTTATTAAAAATGTGAAAGTTTAAAATTATATGAAAATTTATTTCAATATATGAACGTTTCTAAAATTACTTTAATATTTTATTAAAATGCAAACATTTTTTCAAATTATAAATTATCTTCTCAATTCGTAATTTCAATATTTTTGTTAAATTACTGCATAGGTATTTTATGAAATTATATGAACCTTTTAACATAATTTGTTTTAAATATAAATATATTGTTTGTAACATGATAATAATTTACGTATTGTTTATAAAAATCAATTGAGAAAGAACAAACCCATTGAAAACTGATCCATACTGTGGTCCATTTTAGCCACACGGGCTGGTTATGTTATAAACCTAAATTTGACATTTTACCATTCGGTGTCGTTGGTTATAGTGTTATGTGTGGCCGCTATATAGCGCCTGGTTGCAGGTTCAAAGCAATGGCACTATATTGCTGGAATAATTTGTTTAATTTATGTTGTTCAGCTTTATGTTTGTAAAGTGTACACATGCGTGTGTGGTTCAAACCCCAGACCAGTTTTCATTATTAATAGAATATTTTTTCAATTTATCATTTTTTTCTTTGAGGGCCTTTTTGTACGGGAAAAAATATTCTAGGGGGTTTATCACAAAAAAGGCCACACGCCTTGTCCCTTTACATCCTAGAGTCAGGGCCGGTCCTGAGATTTTAGGGGCCCGGGACGAAACTAAAAATGAGGGGCCCTTAATATATATTGTTTCGACGTGGCTATAAGCCTATTGATATAATCATCATAGCAATTATGGTATATATAAGCGTATATATATTACCAACAAACATTATAGTAAATCTGCCTATAAAAAATAATAATAATTCCAAAATCAGTATCGATATGAAATTGTTTATACACACAATGTTGAAATAAAGAAATTTTGTATCAAAAGTACTCCCTCCTTTCCTAAATATAAGTCTTTTTAGATATTCAAATAGAGACTACATACAGAGCAAAATGAGTGAATCTACACTCTAAAATATGTCTATATACATATGTATGTAGTCCGTACTGAGATTGGAAAAAAGACTTATATTTAGAAACAGAAAAAGTATGACAAACAAACAATGCATCATGTTGATAAAGATAATTACTTAATTTTCATTTCACGTATAAGGAATAAGGAATGGTAGCTTGACCAATGATGAAAATCGTCGGAGAAAGGAAAACGCAGCAACCAAATTTACAAGAAAATTTTAGCCTAAATCAGCACGACCAAATTTACAACAAAATTTACCCTAAATCAGCACGATCTCCTGTGATCTTGGCCTACATGTCAATCGCGGAGAAATTTTCCTGCAGGATTGTGCCGCAATCTTGGCCGTTTCACCCGACAAACAAAATCATGAATATGATATTACCTTCGATCGGTTGAATCGGTGTCGATAATTGTCTGATCGGGTGCTCGGCATTGACGCGGCGTGTACATGCGACTGGGGCAAGCGCTTGGCGATGTGATGATCACGTGTGTGCTGGATGATTCCCGTGATGGCGTTGATGGAGGAGAGCACAAGAGATGGAAGAGCGGAGTTCAACCATGAAACGGCGACTCCGTTTAGAGCTCGCTATCGTGGCTGGGGATATTTGAAGACTTTAAGCCTCGATTTGATCTGGGAATGAAATTAGGGAAACTCTTTTAAAAATAGATGTGAATTAGGATACCTTTTTTAGGGAAGGGAATTATAGGAAATTTGAACAGGCATCACGCGATCAACTCATACGACCCTATGAGGACTACAAGGAGTTTGACTATACATGGGCCCTAACCGAATGAGTGGGATATGTGCGTGCGTGGGCTACCGAGCTGCCCGTTGTGACTGCTTGCCCAGCCCAGGTCCAGCGCGTAGCTGCGAAACTGCTGCATATCTGCCGATCTTTACGTCGGTAGGCTGCCACTTACGTACCTGGATGGGGGCCCCTGGAGTTGGGTGGCCCGGGGCGGCCGCCTCCCTGCCCCCCTCAGGGCCGGCCCTGCCTAGAGTGCCTTGTCAGCGTCATGGACATATAAAAATGAGAATTACACTGTATATGCACGTCCATGCCAAGTTACGGAATCAGTTCAATGTATTTTACAAGTTCAAGCATCAAAGTGCACACTCGTGACAAGTTCAAGCACCAGTGATGTATTTACCTCTTTTGGAAATGTTATGTTATCTCGCGAACGTAAGATCTCTAGCATTTCCCAGCGAACGCATTCTCTCCCATTGGATTCATTTGCGCGAATCTTTGGCGCAGGATAGAGCGAAATCAGAATGTTAAACTAGTTCGTTGTGTGATATCGTTGTGTGATAAAGGCAGGCCTATGCGTTACAAACCAAAACACTGCAGCCATTGTATTGGCTAGTGACTTGCCTGCACCTGGCAGAGACCTGGGATCGATACTTAGTCGCCCCTTTGTTTCTCCTTTTTTCATCGGATGGCACTTTTTCTAGAAAAAATTAACATGATAGCCTTTTTTCATCGGATGACACTTTTTCTAGAAAAAAATAACATGATAGTTTTATAAAATTGTAAACTATGTCACATTGCGTTGTGAACATTTCCCCCTTTTCTCTCAAGTGGAGTTTTGTTTTTGTGCATGACATTTTTTTAAGAGATAACATTTTTATTATTAAGAGATGGCGTTTTTCATTATTTAAAATATGACATTTTTTATTGAGAGATGTCATTTTTATTATTAAGAGATGTCATTCTTTATTAAGAGATGGCATTTTTATTATTAAGATATGATATTTTTGTATTAAGTTCTATTATTAAGAGATGGCATTTCCCCCCTAAAAAAGATGACATTTTTACCATGGTTTTGTTTTGTTTTCTTTTGTTCAAATGGCAACTCAAATTATAGGACCACAACAAGTTTAAATATATTTTCAACATCCATGATTAATTTCTGACTTAGAGGACTACGTTTTCATAAATTAAGTGCATGCTATTTTCAATTTTTTAGATTTTCTATGTTTGTATAAGAAAATGGTTTTTTGGGTCTATGTCATTTTTGAATATAAGAAATAGTTAACTAGGCCTTATGGGTCAACTGGGGTCGCCTGGCCCGTTACCCCAGGGAACGATTATAAACAATCACTGAGAGTTGCTCATGATTCGTTCAATTGGGGTCCACCGGCGTCCGGACGCCAGATATTAGGGTCTTTTTTCAGAGGTATGTGGGCTTTGGTGGCTAGCTTCATTGCATGCATCAATTTTATGAGCACCCCAGCAGATAAAAAAAAGGCTTACTTAGGCCAACTCTAGCCAATCCCCTATAGCCGGTCAAAAGAGTAAAAATACGATTTTACTATTCTAATCGGGATCTAGCCAAACTCCAACAACCTATAAATGAGGATATTTTCCCTTCATCGCGTATCCGACACCTATATTTACTCCTCCGCTCGGCGGCGGAGTAAAAAATCCCACCCTTCTCTACACCGCTCTACCTATCTTCCTCCCCCATCACCATCCCCACAGCCGGCAACTGATGAAGCTATGTACCTGGGGTAGGAGCACGGACCCGTCCCAAAGAGTCCTACCCAAGGACATCCCTAGAAGAAATCACCCATCTCGACTTGAAGGTACTCCACTCGACGGGTTCAAGACACTCGACCAAGAAGCTACCACTCGACCATGAAGCTATTCACTCGACTGCCAGGAGATCTACAGTCACTCCGTAGGCAAACGGTCAGCTGTTAAGTAGTCTTCATGGTCATTACAGCACTTTATTAGAGGCGTTACCAGTAACGCCCCATCTTAAATGTACTTTAAAACCCTGCATTACTGAGGGCAGGAGGGGGTCGGCGAACTCTATATAAGCCACCCCCCCTCAGTAGGAGGGGTTCGCACCCCTGTAATCTATACACGCATAATCCAGTCGACCGCCTCCGGGCTCCGAGACGTAGGGCTATTACTTCCTCCGAGAAGGGCCTGAACTCGTAAACCTCGCGTGTAACAACTTCCCAATAGCTAGGATCTAGCCTCTCCATACTCACCCCCCTACATCACTGTCAGAGTTAGAACCACGACAGTTGGCGCCCACCGTGGGGCGGGAATCTTAGCGCTTAGTTGGAGAAGTTGTGATTTTTCTCGATCCCTTTGATCATGTTTTCTTGCGGAGTTTTGGTGGAGGACCGCGAGATCCGTCTCGGCGCGCTCACCTTCATAGTCGACGACTCCGCCTGGCTTCAGGAGGCACCGCTCGACATCGACGCGCTCCCCGCCCGCGGTGCGACACATTTCCGCGCATGCGTTCGTGGCATCCTCCTGCGGCAACCGTCGACCCAATATGGGTCGGCCCCCGTATCGTCTCCCCGCCCTGTCTCTCACCAGCGCAAGCGCTCCGGTCGGTCAAGACTTCAGCGGTGGGTGAGGCACGCCGTGGCCCGCCAATCGGCGGCCCCGCAAGTCGCGGCCATCGAGCCCGTCGAATCCCTCTACAGCCTGTTCGACTGGCTCCGTGGAGACCGCATCCGAGTGCGACAGCAGCGATCCAGCGGCTGAGGTTCTGGCGGTCGATGGAACACACAGTCCCCCTGGTTTCCCTCGCACTGATGGAGGCGCGGGTGGGGGCGATCCATCGCATCCCCATGACGAGTATCTCCCCGAACCTCTCACGTCATTGCAGCGAGAGGAGCTTCGCCGCCGGAACATGGACGCGCTCCGCACTCCTATCGTCGGAGAGACCCCCGAGGTCCGGGCCTTGGAGGACGCGCGTTTGGCCAACTTGGCCGAGCGCACTCGACTGGAGAATCTCCAGCGAGCACTCGACGAGCAAGCGCGTCAGCGGGCTCCCGAGTCTAGTCGACGCCAGCTCTTCCCGCCGACGCAAGTATATCGAACCCCAATTCAGAATCTGGCCGCCGCGGCCCGTATAGCAGAATCGATTCAGCCCTCCCAGTCGGAGGCTGGCAGGGGCTTGTTACAGATCAGAGCATTGCTCCGGGCGGCGGGAGACCAGAATTCCGCAGTCTCTCAGTCGTGGAATAGGATCCACAGTCGGTCTGTCACAACAGATACAGTCGAGTCAGCTCACAGCCCGAGATCGCCCCCGAGGCGTGAGGGACGTGGTGGCCAGCATGATCAGTACAGGAGGAATGAACAGTATGATCACCGATTCGACCGTGATGATCGACGTCGAGTGCCAACCCTCCCCCGAGGAGTGGGTCGTATGCGCCTCGACGGCAAGATGACAGACGCCCTCATAGTGTTGGGCAGAGGATTCCAATCGACCCCAGAGACCCAGGCTTTGATGCGAGATCCATCCTCGTTCAAGGTTTGGTTGACAGGAACAGAGCTCATCGAGAAGGCCACAACAGAGATGCGCCTGCCAGCAGCAGAGTACGCGCTTCAGGGCCAGAGTGTTTCAGTCGAGCCATCAGAGCCGCAGTGATACCTCCCAATTTCAGGTTGGCGACTGGAATCGGCAAGTTCACCGGTGAATCTAAGCCTGACACCTGGCTCGAAGATTACCGAGTGGCTGTACAGATTGGCGGTGGCAATGACGAGGTGGCCATGAAGCATTTGCCTCTCATGTTAGAGGGCTCGGCCAGAGCATGGCTAAATCAGTTGGCACCCAGCAGCATTTACACTTGGGAGGACCTCTCCCGAGTGTTTATCACAACCTTTGAAGGAACATGCAAGCGACCTGCAGGCCTAACCGAGCTGCGGTCTTGCATGCAGAAGCCGAATGAAACTCTGAGGGAATACATCCAGAGGTGGATCACGCTGCATCACTCGGTTGAGAACGTGCGAGACCATCAAGCAGTTTGTGCCTTCAAGGAAGGTGTTAAATACAGAGAGTTGAATCTGAAGTTCGGTCGAACTGGAGAGATGTCTCTGAATCGGATGATGGAGATTGCCACCAAGTATGCTAACGGAGAAGACGAAGATCGACTCCAGAGTGGCAAGCAGAAAGCAATCGCCCAGGAAACTGGAGGCAATTCCAGTCGGAAGCAGAAGCGGAAGGACGAGCCAGCCGCTCCTGGAGAGGCCCTGGCCGTAGCCCAGGGAAACTTCAAGGGAAAACCCAAGGGCACCTGGAAGCCCAAAAAAGTCAAGGATCAAGACGGAAATGATGTTTTGGATCTGCCATGTCACATCCACACCAAGAAGGATGAAGAGGGTAATTTTATTTACCCAAAGCATACCACTCGACAGTGCCGGCTCCTGATCCAGCAGTTTCAAGGAAAACAGTCCAAGAATAAGGAAAAAGAGTCGGATAGAGTCGAGGACAAGGAAGACAGTGACGATGGATACCCCCAAGTCAATTCCACCCTGATGATTTTTGCCGATGTCGAAAGCAAAAGTCGACTGAAAGTCATTAACCGAGAGGTGAACATGGTTGCCCCGGCAACACCCAGTTACCTGAAGTGGTCTCAGACTGCCATCACATTCGACCAGTCTGATCACCCGACGCACATTGCCACCCCTGGGAGGCAAGCTTTGGTGGTCGACCCAATTGTTGAAGGCACTCGACTGACTAAAGTCCTGATGGATGGAGGCAGTGGCCTGAACATACTGTATGCTGAAACATTGAAAGGAATGGGCATTCCGATGTCCAGACTCAGCACCAGTAACATGAGTTTCCATGGAGTCATTCCTGGGAAGAAAGCCCAATCACTCGGCCAGATCGCTCTTGATGTGGTTTTCGGTGATTCGAAGAATTACCGCAAGGAAAAGTTGACATTCGAGGTCGTGGACTTCCAAAGTGCTTATCACGCCATTTTGGGCAGGCCAGCTTACACACGCTTCATGGCCCGGCCATGTTACGTGTACCTCAAACTGAAGATGCCTGGCCCCAAAGGTGTGATCACTGTCACAGGCAATTGGAAGAAGGCGGAAGAGTGCTTTCAGAAGGGCTCAAAGATTGCAGATGCTCAGATGGCAGTGGTCGAGCTGCAAGAGTACCAAAAGACTGCCGACCCAAGCGAGTTGCTACGAGCCAAGAAGCCTGCTTCAGAATCAGCTTTTCAGTCGTCCGGTGAAACAAAAACAGTCGACATTCACCCGACCGACCCCGATGCTGCCCCGACTCACATCTCAACGACGCTTGACTCCAAATAGGAAGAAGCGCTCATCCGGCTCCTCCGTGAGAACTGGGACATCTTCGCATGGAAACCCTCCGACATGCCTGGAGTTCCCAGGGGGCTGGCTGAGCACCGTCTACGGGTCGACCCAAAATTCAAGCCTGTGAAGGAACATCTTCGACGGTCCGCCGTCCAGAAGAAGCAAGACATTGGCGAGGAGGTGGCTCGGCTCTTAGCAGCAGAGTTCATCCGAGAAATTTACCACTCCGAGTGGCTTGCCAATGTCGTCATGGTCCCCAAGAAGGACAAGTCACTTCGCATGTGCATTGATTTCAAACATATCAATCGGGCCTGCCCGAAAGATCATTTTCCTCTCCCTCGCATTGACCAAATAGTCGACTCGACTGCGGGATGCGAGAGATTGTCTTTTCTAGATGCTTATTCCGGGTACCATCAGATCCGTCTGTATGGACCCGACGAAATCAAAACAGCTTTCATCACCCCATTCGGATGCTTCTGTTATGTCACTATGCCGTTCGGCCTCAAGAACGCCGGAGCCACGTTCATGAGAATGATTCAGAAGTGTTTACTCACTCAAATCAGTCGGAATGTGGAGGCATACATGGATGATATTGTGGTCAAGTCACGCAAAGGTTCCAACCTGCGAGCTGACCTTGCCGAAACCTTTGCCAACCTCAGGAGGTATGATATCAAGCTCAATCCATCAAAATGCACATTCGGAGTTCCAGGCGGAAAGTTACTTGGTTTTCTCGTTTCCGAACGAGGGATCGACGCCAATCCTGAGAAAATTGGCACCATACTCCGGATGAAGCGTCCTGTACGCGTGCACGATGTCCAAAAGCTTACAGGCTGCTTGGCCGCTTTAAGTCGATTCATTTCTCGCCTCGGTGAAAAGGCGTTGCCTCTCTACCGACTGATGAAGAAGTCTGACAAGTTCGAGTGGACTCCAGAAGCTGACGCAGCATTTGCAGAACTCAAAGCTCTGCTCTCCACCCAGCCGGTGCTTGCTGCCCCAATCAGCAAAGAGCCTTTGCTGCTGTACATTGCGGCCACGGGACAAGTTGTCAGCACAGTACTCACGGTCGAGCGGGAAGAAGAAGGAAAGGCCTTCAGAGTTCAGCGCCCAGTCTATTATCTGTCTAAAGTTTTGACCCCTTCAAAACAAAGATACCCTCACTACCAGAAGCTTGTATATGGGATTTACATGACCACGAAGAAGGTTGCACATTACTTCTCTGACCACTCCATTACAGTCGTCAGCGACGCCCCACTGTCAGAGATACTGCATAACAGAGATGCAACTGGTCGAGTGGCCAAGTGGGCGATTGAACTCCTTCCCTTAGATATCAGGTTTGAAGCAAAGAAGGCTATTAAGTCCCAAGCAATCGCAGATTTCGTCGCCGAGTGGATTGAACAGCAGCTTCCGACTCAAGTTCACTCGGAGCACTGGACCATGTTCTTCGATGGATCTAAGATGCTGAATGGTTCCGGTGCTGGGGTAGTTCTAGTCTCCCCCCGAGGAGAAAAGCTCAGATACGTCCTCCAGATTCACTTCGATTCCTCCAACAATGAAGCAGAGTATGAAGCACTTCTGTATGGGTTGCGCATGGCCATTTCACTCGGCGTCCGTCGCCTCATGGTCTACGGCGACTCAGATTTGGTGGTTAATCAGGTAATGAAGGAGTGGGACGTCAGAAGCCCGGCTATGACTGGTTATTGCAACGCAGTGAGAAAGCTAGAAAAGAAATTCGAGGGGTTAGAACTTCATCACATCCCCCGACTCAAAAATCAAGCAGCCGATGATCTGGCAAAGATAGGCTCCAAGAGAGAAGCCATTCCCAGCAATGTGTTTTTGGAGCACATCCGCTCGCCGTCAGTCCAGGAGGATCCTTTCACAGAAGAAGCCCCACAACCGAAAAGTGCCACAGATCCGACTGAAGTCAAAGTTCCTGCTGTGGTCGACCTGATCATGGAAGTCTTGGCCATCACTCCCGACTGGACGATACCATACATCGCATATATCCTAAGGAAAGAGCTCCCAGAGGACGAGGAAGAGGCTCGACAGATCGTCCGCCGATCCAAGGCCTTCACAGTCATAAAGGGGCAGTTGTACAGAGAAAGCGCGACTGGAATCGGTCAGAAGTGCATAACTCCGGAAGAAGGTCAGATGATCCTTGATGAGATCCATTCGGGGACCTGCGGTCACCATGCGTCCTCCCGGACCATTGTGGCCAAAGCATACCGGGCGGGATTTTACTGGCCAAGAGCAAATGAGATGGCAAAGGAGATAGTTGACAAGTGTGAGGGGTGTCAGTTCTACTCCAACATGTCCCACAAGCCCGCATCAGCCCTGAAGACCATTCCACTCGTCTGGCCCTTCGCTGTCTGGGGACTGGACATGGTCGGTCCTCTGAGAACAGGCAGGAGCGGTTTCACCCATGTGCTTGTGGCAGTCGACAAGTTTACCAAGTGGATTGAAGCTAAACCCATCAAGAACCTTGATGCGGGCACTGCTATTAGTTTCGTCAGAGGACTAACATTCAGATATGGAGTCCCTCACAGCATCATCACTGACAATGGGTCAAACTTCGATTCAGACCAGTTCAGAGCCTTTTGCGCCTCTCAAGGCACTCGTGTCGACTATGCGTCAGTCGCCCATCCCCAGTCGAATGGACAAGCTGAAAGAGCAAATGGTCTGATCCTCAAAGGACTAAAGCCTCGGTTAATGTGTGATCTCAAGCACGCAGCAGGTGCCTGGGTCGACGAGCTTCCGTCAGTTTTGTGGGGATTAAGGACCACCCCTAACCGGTCGACTGGAAGAACCCCGTTCTTTCTTGTTTATGGAGCCGAAGCCGTTCTGCCAAGTGATCTCCTTCACAACGCTCCCCGAGTCGAGCTTTACACCGAAGATGAAGCAGAACAGGCTCGGCAAGATGCAGTGGACCTCCTGGAAGAATAAAGAGAGATGGCCATGATCAGATCGACCATTTATCAGCAAGACTTGCGTCGATTCCATGCCCGACATGTGAAGAGTCGAGCCTTCCAAGAAGGAGATTTGGTCCTCCGAGTGGATCAACAGAAACCATACAAGCTTGCTCCTACTTGGGAAGGCCCCTTCATCATCACCAGAGTCCTCCACAACGGAGCGTATCACCTCTACAATGTTGATCGCCAGATTGACGAGCCGCGAGCTTGGAATGCGGAACTACTCCGCCCCTTTTATACTTAAGTTCCTTCCCATAAAGATGTAATAAGAGAAACTTCCGCAGTTCATTTTTATCAAAGTCAAGAGTGTTCCAATGATTGCTGTCACTTCTGTTTACATGCGAGAACCCCCAGTGGGTGACTTAGCCGCGAACCCGTTTCGCCTAAGTTCAAAAAAAAAATCCTACCGAGTGGAGAGCAAACCTCCCACTCGGGGGCTTAACTGCAGTCCAGCACTCGCCTAAGTTCTCCTACGAAGAGACTTAGCTGCGGTCAGCACTCGCCTAAGTTTGAAAAATCCTACCGAGTGGAGAGCAAACCTCCCACTCGGGGGCTTAGCTGCAGTCCAGCACTCGCCTAAGTTCTCCTATGAAGAGACTTAGCTGCGGTCAGCACTCGCCTAAGTTTGAAAAATCCTACCGAGTGGAGAGCAAACCTCCCACTCGGGGGCTTAGCTGCAGTCCAGCACTCGCCTAAGTTCTCCTACGAAGAGACTTAGCTGCGGTCAGCACTCGCCTAAGTTTGAAAATCCTACCAAGTGGAGAGCAAACCTCCCACTCGGGGGCTTAGCTGCAGTCTAGCACTCGCCTAAGTTCTCCTACGAAGAGACTTAGCTGCGGTCAGCACTCACCTAAGTTTGAAAATCCTACCGAGTGGAGAGCAAACCTCCCACTCGGGGGCTTAGCTGCAGTCCATCACTCGCCTAAGTTCTCTTACGAAGAGACTTAGCTGCGGTTAGCACTCGCCTAAGTTTGAAAAATCCTACCGAGTGGAGAGCAAACCTCCCACTCGGGGGCTTAGCTGCAGTCCAGCACTCGCCTAAGTTCTCCTACGAAGAGACTTAGCTGCGGTCAGCACTCGCCTAAGTTTGAAAAATCCTACCGAGTGAAGAGCAAACCTCCCACTCGGAGGCTTAGCCGCAGTCAAGCACTCGCCTAAGTTCTCCTACGAAGAGACTTAGCTGCGGTCAGCACTCGCCTAAGTTTGAAAATCCTACCGAGTGGAGAGCAAACCTCCCACTCCGGGGCTTAGCTGCAGTCCAGCACTCGCCTAAGTTCTCTTACGAAGAGACTTAGCTGCGGTCAGCACTCGCCTAAGTTTGAAAAATCCTACCGAGTGGAGAGCAAACCTCCCACTCGGGGGCTTAGCTGTAGTCCCGCGCTCACCTAAGTATGAAACACTTCTCATTTCCCAAGGACGACGAGGGGCAGGTCGACCGCCACCTTCTCCTTCGGAGCTGCACCACAGACACAAAGTTATTTCGAGTGAAGATCAAATCCCACTCGACGGGTCATCCACAAAGAGATTCAACGACAAATCAAGTTCAAATAAAGCCTAAAATATCCAAGAGACCTCAGATCAAAGTACTCGAGCCCACAGCTCGGTAGAGTTTAACGGACTACAAAATACACTCGGCATCCCGAGGCAAGTTTTTTCATTCCTCAGGAGGAGGAGGACTGGCAGGGGCGACAAATTCATCCAAGTCGATCCCATCTGCGATGCGGGTAGCAGCGGCAATAAATGTCTCCATGAAGTCCTGGAAGTTGTGCTTCCTCGTGTTGGCAACTTGGATGGCGGCCAGCTTCTCCTCCCGCACCTCCTTGCAATGGACGCGGACCAGAGATAGAGCCACGTCGGCACCACACCGAGCTGAAGACTTCTTCCACTCTTGCACTCGGTCAGGGATTCCGTTGAGTCGAGTCATCAGAGACTCGAGATCGTTCTGGAGCGTGGACTCTGGCCAAAGCGTCGGGTCGATCCGCGTCATGGCGACCTTCAGTCGAGCCAAGTAATCCACGACGCCGTCAATGCGGGATTCCAGTCGGAGCAGGTTCATGGCAGCTTCGTCTTGCACCGGAGAGTTGATTGGATCCAAACCTGTTTCGATCCGCCCGGTCTCCTCTTTGAAGTTCTGGCAAAGTTCTGCATGCACGACCCAAGGATAAGTCAAATTTCATAAAACTGAGTCGACACAAAAAGAACCAGTCGGAACTGATTGTGCACCTTCGAGCTTGATGTACAACTTCTTGGCAAAGCTCCTCAAGTAGCTCTCCAGGTCGTCTCTCCTGCGAGCGAGGCTTTCCATCTTCTCGCTCAGGGTGAGGTGCTCCTTCTTCCAACGCGAACACTCCCTGTTGGCTTCCTTCAGAGCGGTCTTCAACTTGGTGTTCTCCCCTTCTAATTGGTCGACCGAAGCCAGCTTCTGCGCGGCCAGAGCGGTCTTGTCATCAGCCTCCTTACGGGCAGCAGCCAAGTCCTGATCCTTCTTCGTCAGAGCTTCTTTCAGTTATTCTGCAAAAATGATGATTGAGTCGGAGAAAGCGAAGAGATACTCAAGCTTGAAAACTAACCAGTCGACAAAGGCGTCTTACCTGCGGCGCCATCTCTGACCTTCTGCAGCTCCGTCCTGGCCAGCTCCAGATCGAGGTTCATTTGAATTTGCTGCTTCTCCAGGTCAGCCAAGCGGGTTCCAAGATCACAAGACTTCTGAAGTCGAAGGGGAGGAGTTGCAATCTCAGTAAAAAAAAGAAGAAGAGCAACAAAGACAATAAATACTAAGACTACGGTCGATTGCCAGCAGTCCACCATAGTCTCGGGGACTACACCCAGTGGGTGCACTTAGCGTGCCCCCACCGGTTCCTATCCCACCCGACCGACCCCTAAAGTCAAGTCAAAGACCACCCGACCGACCCCTGAAGTCGAGTCAAAGACAAGTTGCTTCCGAACAGCTGAGAGACAATAAGCCTACACCCAGTAAAAAAAAGAGAGAAAGACGTCGACTGCCCGCAGTCGACTTCCATTCGACATGGCCCGATCAGGCAGAGCGAAGAAACTCAACTACGACTCAATTTAAAGACTACAGCCGACCGCCAGCAGTCGACCGTAGTCTCGGGGACTACACCCAGTGGGTGCACTTAGCGTGCCCCCACTCGTCCAAAAAAACCCAATGGGTGTACAAACTTAAAGATCTTCGGAAAAGAGATTCTTCAAAGAACATACCAAAACAGACCAAGTGTTGAAGTCGACTGACCTGGACATTGCTCTGAAGAGCCGAGCTTGCGTCGTAAGCCGCCTGGCAAGCCTCCCGAGCCACTTTTACCTGCTCCATCATGACTCCAGCCTGGCGTACAGCCTCCTTCGCAGCAGCCGCTTGGTCCTCAGGGACGGGGTACGCAGCAAAAAGCGAAGACGGATCTGCAGTCGACGCTGAAGGCTGCACACTCGTCAAAGGAACAGCGAAAGTCACGGAAGCCCGAGTGGGTTCGCCATCATCCCGAACTGCAGCCTCAGGCGCGGGAGTGGATTGCGGAGCCTTGCCAGCCAACACCTTCTTCTTCCTCTTCACCCTCAGTGGTGTGTTGTCATCGTCGTCCGGGAGGTCGATAGCATGAGGAGGAGCTGCAAGGAAAACATTCAATCGACCAACGCTTCAGTCGACTCGTAAGCAGGACGGCAGTGATCGTACCAGGGTTGGAGGTGACAGCGTTCTCCATCTCTTGGTCGTCGTTCCTGGCGGAGACCTCAGAAGTTGCACCACTGCAAATCTCGAAAGTTAGTCAGTTGGTCCAGTGAATCGACCAAGGATCCGTCCACAGTCGACAAAGGAAAGCAAGTGTTGTTGTTACCCCGAAATGGTGGGAACAGCTATCTTCATTTTGGGCAAGGTCTTGGGCGGCTTAGATGGCGCCGTTCGTGGGTGCTTGGGAGCCTTCCCGGTCGGCGGAGGAGAAGAAGTCTGAGGGCGTTTCGACGACTGCCCAACAGGAGCGGCCGCCTTGCCACGTTCCTGCGCTGGATCGTGGGCGAGCTTGGACCGTCCCTCCGGGCGGGAGGGTTCAGCCTCCTCCTCCTCCTCACTGGAGAAGATGTCGTCGCCCTCCTCTCCCTCACCGTCGGACTCCCACTCGACCTGGTCGTCCCCGCTCTCGCCTCCGCTCCCCTCACCTTCCTCGGTCGGCCCTTGTGCCCCGTTGGGCATCGAGTATATCTCAGTGGTAGCCTGGAGGACAACGGACAGGACGAAAGTCAGTCGACTTACACAAAGAAGACTAATACAGAAGGACAGATATCCGACACAAAGACATACCTGATCCACTTCATATGAGTTGTCGAGTGGAATCACCCTTCTGGCTCCTCGGGGGTTGTCTTTGTTCCCCGTGATGCTTGACAGCCACCCCTCCAGCATCTCATTGGTGACCTCCTCCGGGTGGATCCGAGTGGTGTCGTCAAGGCCAGAATACAGCCACATCGGATGGTCTCGTGCCTGGAGCGGTTGGATGCGCCTCTGGAGAAAGACCTCTAACAGGTCCATCCCAGTCACCCCCTCACGGACAAGTTCAACCACTCGACCCGCCAATACCTTGACTTGGGCACTTTCCTCCGGCGTGACCTTCAGAGAGATAGGAAGACCGGTCGACTGCCCGGGGGTCGCCTGGTCCTGGCAGTAGAACCAGGTCGACTGCCAGCCGCGGACCGACTTCGGGAAGGTGATAGAGGGGAAACAGCTCTTCCCCCTCGTCTGGATCGCCAGACCCCCGCACAACTGGATGACTTGCGTCTTCTCGTCACTCGACTTGGCCTTCTTCACCGACTGGGAGCGGCAAGTAAAGATATGCTTGAAAAGCCCCCAATGCGGACGGCAACCCAGGAAGGCCTCGCACATGGAAATGAACGCGGCAAGGTAGACTATGGAATTGGGGGTAAAGTGATGGAGCTGCGCTCCGAAGAAATTCAAGAAGCTCCGGAAGAATGGATGGGGAGGCAGAGAAAACCCTCGGTCGATGTGGGTGGCGAGGAGCACGCACTCACCGTCGCGGGGTTGCGGCTCAATCTCCCTCCCCGGGAGACGCGCGGCCTCGTGGGGAATGGCTCCTCCCTCGACCATGTCGTCGAGATCTTCCTGCCGGAGCACAGATGGCATCCAATCGCCCTGAATCCAACCCTTGGGCAGGGTGGTCCGGGAGGAAGATCCACCTCGCGAAGACTTCTTTCCTTTCCCCGCCGCCGCCGCCTTCTTCGCGCGCTCCAAAGCAGTGGTCTTGCCCTTCACCATCGTCGCCGGTGAGGTCTCGCACGGGCTAACGGCGCTAGGGTACGGCCGAGGGTCGCAGGAGAGCTGGCGAAGGGAGAGAGGAAGAAAGAAAGAAGGAAGCAGAAGAGAAGCGCGCAGCTTGGAAACCCCGAGCCGGCAACTTATAAGGGGCTGCTCTCGAGTGACTGACCAGTAGGCCCAGGCAGCCCAGTCAAATCCCGCAACAGACGCGCGCGCAGTACGTGGCGAAAAAGGCGACGCGAGGATCGAGGAGTTTCCGCTTTTTCACTTCCGATTACTGCGGCTACTCCCGTCCCGCGCGCTTCCCAAAATCCAAATCCCGTGAGATCCGCGGGCCGCAGAACCGCTTGCCAAAAACAGAGTATCCTGCTCGTACCAACACTCGGCATGGCGCAAGCAAGGATATTCACTCGACGAAGGGCCTGGAATGGATCAAGGCGACTGAAAGAGGTTGGTGACGTCGTCCGCGACAACTGACCCTAAGCGAGGCACTCTTACAACCTCGAAGAACCGGTCGGAAAGGATCCCCAACTCTTCCCCCACTCTAACCTCGATCCATTCAGGGGCTAATGATGAAGCTATGTACCTGGGGTAGGAGCACGGACCCGTCCCAAAGAGTCCTACCCAAGGACATCCCTAGAAGAAATCACCCATCAATCGACTTGAAGGTACTCCACTCGACGGGTTCAAGACACTCGACCAAGAAGCTACCACTCGACCATGAAGCTATTCACTCGACTGCCAGGAGATCTACAGTCACTCCGTAGGCAAACGGTTAGCTGTTAAGTAGTCTTCATGGTCATTACAACACTTTATTAGAGGCGTTACCAGTAACGCCCCATCTTAAATGTACTTTAAAACCCTGCATTACTGAGGGCAGGAGGGGGTCGGCGAACTCTATATAAGCCACCCCCCCTCAGTAGGAGGGGTTCGCACCCCTGTAATCTATACACGCATAATCCAGTCGACCGCCTCCGGGCTCCGAGACGTAGGGCTATTACTTCCTCCGAGAAGGGCCCGAACTCGTAAACCTCGCGTGTAACAACTTCCCAATAGCTAGGATCTAGCCTCTCCATACTCACCCCCCTACATCACTGTCAGAGTTAGAACCACGACAACAACCACCCCCACCCCCCTCGACGTTCCCTGCCGCCCCCTCCTCCAAATGGCCGAATCCCATAGCCGCCGGGCCCCGCCGCCCATCCGCAAAACGTAGCACAAATCCGCGCCGCCACAAGGGCCACGCATCCTCAAGCCGCTGCCACCACCCTCGCCGAGCTCGTTGCCCTCGAGTATGACCGGTGGCAGGTCCGGTTGCACGACACCGCTGCCCGCCTCAACTTCCCATGGGGTGAGGCGCCCGTCAAGCTTGCACCGAAGCCGCCGGGGGTGGTGTCTACGGCAGTGGCTAGGGAGGACCGGGAGGCGGGAGTGCACATCGCGGCTGACGAGGAGTACATCGAGGACCTTCGCTGCCAGTACCTCGAGCTGGCGGAGGCAGAGCAGAAGATCTTCGCGGAGCGCACAGTCGACGGGAAGGTCATCGTCCTCTCGGACGACGAGGAACATGGCGACAACGACAATGACGACAAGGAGGACTTCAACGTGAAGAATGGTGGAGGATTTTCCCCGATTGTGGCGACGACGACGACGACGCAGGGCCAGACTTCATGGGCGGTAGGATTTCACGGGCGGATTGGCTCACCCTCTATAAAGGTCATTTTAGGTTTAGTTTAAGTTCACGTTTAGCTTTAAGTTCAAGTTCATGTTTAGGTTTAAAAACTAGACTATGTTTTGACGGATGATTATGTACATTGTGTATCGAATTTCAGTTGTTTAAATCAAATGTATGTTGGACTTATGAAAATTTGCTTTTTACTCCGCTAAATTTATTGTGGAGTAAAAATTCTTCACTAAATTTACGCCACCGTTTTGCTCCTTTATTTTTAGAGGATCGGTTAGAGTTGGCCTTATGACACTACTAACACGCCGACGTTTTGTAACATAGGCCACCCAAGCTAACAAACTTCCATACACAAGTACTCTACTCCTATATGTTCAAAAAAAAGTACTCTACTCCTATATACTTCCTCTGTTTCTTTATTTAAGGTGTATTATTTTCGTCACGGTGATCAAGGCACATAATTATAGACAAGTTAGGATGGAATTACCTTTGGCAAATCTATTAGTAGTGACAAGTAAATGAGTTAGTCATAGTAAAAAAAAGTAAGAAATACATGCAGTCGACAGAGAGATACACACAATCGGAAGAGATATATTTTTTCCCTTTTCAGGGCTAATAAGGGAATTATGTGGAATTAGAAGAAATACACTACACCTTACACTCTGAGATTTTATCAAAAAATAAATAAACAGAGTGAGTATCTACAGCTTCCATCCTTAGCGATTGACCTGTGTTAGGTTTAAGCACGACGTGGTGTACTTGTCCGAGTAGCATACGAATTCTAATCCTACTTGACAGCTGATGCTATATACTTATACGTGTATTACACTTCCTAGGTTGGAACATCTATCACCGTGCGTTTCCAGCCAGACTAATCGATCAGCTCTAAGCTGCCTCAAGCGAGATCAACCCACCAGGTTTGCGCGTGCCCTCGCCGGAGAGTCGGTTAAGATGGACGTCGTCGCGACGGCATCTCCCAATATTTACACGCTAGACCTCGTGAGTTTCGGGCGCGGGGTTCTCGACCGTGGCCTCGTTTTCCCGGACGCCAGGGTGGGCAACATCTCTGTCCCGGTCGACACGTTCGAGATCCTCCGCATCGATGACTCTATCGTGCATAAGAGCGCCGGCGACATCAAGGTGATTGATAGGAGCCACCTGCACCCCGGCCAGGTGGTCGGGTCGGCGTCCGACGTCGGCGGCCAGATCGGCATCGTCACCGACGTAACCACCGTGCTCGACCTGGTCGACTTCGACAAAAGCGGCATGGCTACCAAGGTCATCAGGGGCATGTCCCCGTCTAGCCTGTGGCGCGTCAGGAGGCTCAGCCTTGGCGACTTTGTCGTGTCCGGGCCGTGGCTCGGTCGGGTCGTGGAGGTGTCAGTCGACGTCGATGTGCTGTTCGATGACGGAGCGGTCTGCAGGGTCACCGACGCCGAGTCCAAGACGCTAACAAGAGTGGGTGATGCCATGGACGGCAACCACATGTATCGCCAGCAAGAGAATAGTCGCTTCTACCCGGGTCTCCGCGTCAGTGCGCTAGACCCTTGTTCCCTCTTCAAGGCAGCATTGTGGCTTAATGGCTACTGGAATCTTAACCGTATAGCAGGCACTGTCGTCAACGTGAAGACGTCTACCGCCCTCGTCTATTGGATTGCGTCGATGCATTATGGCACAGACAAGGGCCTCGTCGATGCATCCGCTCCTCCAGCATACCAGAATGCGGATGATCTTACGTTCTTCAGTGCCGCATCCCATTGTTGTTGGGGGGTAGCCGATGCCTGCTTTTTTCGTGAACCTAGTTCCACCAAAATCGACGATGCTAATGGGGATGCAGCTTGTGCTAATGATCAAGATGCCGATGGCAAGGAGGAGGAGGGGGAGGATGTGATTGGTCACGAGTGTGAAGCACCAACTGCTGATGTCTTACGGTCCACAAAGGAGATGGATGTGAGGTTTTATCAGAAACAGCTGAGGAAGGTCTTCTTTGAGGGCCATAGACGGTCGCGACGCCCACAAGTCAGGAGGCATGTTGAGGTGGAGTTTCCCATGGTTGTTGCCAGGACTCGTACCTCCGTCGACGTGTTGTGGCAGGACGGCACGCGACAACATGGTAGACGTTCATCGACAGTCATCCCCTTTGGCATAGTAAATGAGCATGAGTTCTTCCCGGGGGAGCAAGTCGTTGCCAATGTTCTTCCAGTTGATGCTGCTGGAGATCACATTGTTGATGATGGAACTAGATCCACAAAGCGTGTGGGTGTCGTCAGGAGCCTGCATTCCAAGGACCAGACGGTTCGCGTGTCGTGGTTCAAGGCAGCGGTGTGCCCTGACGAGGCTAGGGAGGTCGAGTGCGACGATACGGTGAGCACGTATGACCTAAAAAGGGACTCTGGCCACTCTGCTTACTACGGAGATATTGTCATTCGCCTCCTACCATCAAGATCACCCAACGACAACACTGCACCTTTACGGGGCAACACCGATCTTTCATGGGTGGGACGTGTTATTGACATTCCTAGTGGGTACGTCCAAGTCAAGTGGGGTGATGGTAACATATCAATGGTATATATTTTCTATTAGTACTCTACGAGTCTTTTTTTTTTGACTCAACTCTACTCATTAGTTGTTGTTGAATTTTTTTTTTTTTGCGAATTTAGTTGTTGTTGAATTGATTGGATGTGTGATGTAGGTATTGCCCAATGAGATCCTTGTCGTTAGAGAGGAATACTACATGGATCTGTGGACTGAAATGGGCCAGTGGGTGGAGGACGATGGCGTCGACGATGCACCAAAAGAACCGGCTGTTGCGAACATGGTATATACCCATCCTTCTAACACTGCGCACTTCGAGAAACAATGGGGACGTGCTTCGGGTTGTACTAACCTGCGGGCATCAATTTTTTTTAACCTACTTGCTAGACGCATATTTTTATACTGAAACTTTAGACCTCTTACAATTTATACAACATCACTTGCATGTATTCATCTCAATTGATGCGGCATATGTATCCTCTGATTTTAGGACGATGGTCTGCAGAATCCAGCCAGCGATAGCGACGTCGAAGGCGACAACCAGCCAGCAAAGAATACAAGTTTTTTGGGTTTTGCATTTCAGTCTTTGCTCCAATTGACCGGTGACATGGTGGCCCGAGGTAAAGGATACCTGGTGAACCGGCTGCCAATACCGTCGTCATCAGGAAGCAGAGAGTTATCAACGGCCACTAAAGATGATAGCATTGGTGCTGCTGCAATGGAGACCATCAATGCTGCCGTGGCAAGGAATGTTGTGGAGCTGAATGGCAACGGCCACGATTTTGCCGAGGGGAAGGCTGCAGACGCTACCAGTTGTTGCAACATATCATTACGCTTTCCACGTTTCGATGTACTGCAAATCACCCCTCCGGATCACCACTACCTTGACACTACGGATGAGGTAACTATAGTTTTATAATTTTTTGTGGCACTGACGGTAGTACTATATACTAGTTTTATTATAAATTGAAGAAGAAAGAAAATCATTAAGGCCCCGTTTGGTAGCTCAGTTTTTTCTAAGTATTATAGGAACACTGCAGTTTTCTCAATTACTACGGTTTTAATTACTGTGACCTGTTTGGCGACCCAAAAAAATATGATATTTATAACTGCAGTATTGCCAAAACTGCAGTATTTCCTCCGTATTAAAAAAAGAACCTCCGACTTCTTTTTTAAAAACAGAGCTGGCGAAGAAAACAAATCTGTTCGTCAGCTTCCTCGCTGCAAGCGCCACTGCCGCTGCTTGTTTGACATCGTCGGCCATGGACAAGTCAAGAGAAAGCAATGGAAAAAAATGATGCCCTTCGTACTTCCGCTTGCACTCCTCCTACGCCCCGTGCATGCATCTGGTCAGTAAGCTGGCCAGCCATGGTTGTGCTGATGGCTGCAACTCGAGTCCACAAGGCACTGTTGTCTACACATGCACTGCTCCCGACCGTCGCCCGTGCCTCCGCTCACCGTCCTAGCCGGCTCGCCACTATGCGCCTATGTCAGGCCAAGCAGTAGCCAAGCCATAGCGTCGGCCAATATTCTGTTTCGCGTTGCTGCGCTCCAGGCGCCGCTGATGCCTAGGCATGCCACCTGGTCTGTTTGTGCGAGCATGGCCATTCATTTTACAAGGCCAGCTAAGAACGTCCATGTTGCAACTTCTATGAAATAGCTATGCACCTAATTTATGTCGTTGTAAATGAGTACCAACCAAACACGTCAAAGTATTCTCAATACTTCAAAATACTTTGATATGTGAAAACTGTGGTATCTAGTACCTATAGTTTAAAATACTGCAGTTTTCCAATACTACAGTTTTTGCAATACCTTGTTGTCAAACACAGCCTAAGGTTAGAGTGAAGAAAAAGTTACATGCATGCACAAGATGGTTCATCTATCGTTAGAATCCATCTGCTTAACTATTACTATAACATTTTTTTATTGCACAAGTGTATTCCTTGATTTAATAATATAAGTAAATGACCACACGACATGTCACAGGTCATCATATGACGATTTTTACTAAATGTAGTGCATGATCATATCATATAGAACAGTAATGAATTATCTTGTGCAACGGAATGCAGGGCGGTAGACGTGGGAAGAATTGGGCCAAAACAGTGCAAAAGGAATGGAAAATTTTAGAGAATGACTTACCAGGTATGTGAATGCATGTGGAAATACATAATGCATGGTTACAAATGAATAGCTAACTTTTCAATGTGCAGAAACCATCTATGTGCAAGCGTTTGAGGACCGCATGGACCTGCTCCGGCTGGTGATGGTCGGCGCGAGCGGGACACCATACAATCACGGGCTATTTTTCTTCGACTTGCAGCTGCCACCGTCCTACCCGGTTGCGCCACCGCAAGTGTACTACCACTCCTTCTGTCTGCGCCTCAATCCCAACCTCTACGAGTCTGGTACTGTGTGTCTGAGCCTGCTCGGCACATTCGACGGTGAGGGCACTGAGTTATGGTCGCCGGCAACGTCGAGCCTCCTCCAAGTTGTTGTCTCCATCCAGGGTCTCGTCCTCAATGCCCAACCATACTACAACGAGGCCGGATATGAGGCCCTAGTCGGCAAACGGGAGGGCCATCGCAATGCATTGCCCTATAGTGAGAATGCTTACCTGCTCACCCTCCGGACCATGCTCCACCTTATGCGCCGGCCACCTCAGGGTTTTGAGAAATTCGTCAAGGAACACTTCCGCTGCCGCGGAAGGTTTGTGCTCAGGACATGCAACACATGGTTGCAGGGATGTGTTGTTGGTGATGCCCATGCCACTGAATCAAGTAGGGAGCAACCATGCTCGGCCGGGTTAAGGCTTGCACTCGCCAATGTGGTACCGAGCCTCATCGCCGCCTTCACAGAGATTGGCGCCGAGGGGTGCGACTAGTTTCACTAGCTGCGAATCCCACTGCCATGTGTGTTCTCACCACCACTCACCAGATAGATGAGTGTGTGAAGGCGGTGGTCTTGTAGTTGCTCATATTTTCTGTAATACAACAATTAACTGTGTGCTTTCCTTTATATTTTGTTTGAAAAGGAAGCGGTAATACATACCATTTGTGGACTAAATCAATTATCTATCGATAAAGTTTATTTGTCAAACCAACCTGACCGGCCCACGTAGCATAAAATTGCAATTTATCGTGTTCAACAAGATAAGCACATGGCAAAACCAACGAAATACCTTGTCAGAAAAATGAAAACTGGAACAGCAAGTATGTACGTAATGCATATATAATTACTTACAGTAGCAAGATTTAGTTGTCTAGCACTTCTTGATGCTCGCCCTATGTAGCATCCACGGTTCTGGCTTGTACTGTGAAACAGAAATTGGCTTCTCAAGCTTGTCTTTATTGTTTTGGGGGTTCCTCTATAAACTCAATGTTAGTAGCTCATTGTCCAAACTAAGAGCTTTGTTTCAAAAATGGGCAGCAACATACAACACCACTGATGTACTTGTGTCCTCAATTAAAGTACCATCCGTTATGAATATAAGTCCAGTTAGATATTTCAATACGAACTACATATGAACATATATAGACATATTTTAAAATGTAGAAAATTCATTTATTTTGCTCCGTACGTAGTTCATATTGAAATCTTTAAAAGTTCTTCTATTTAGGGAATGGAGGGGGTAGTAGTCATCATCAACATTTCCCGTGATGCTGCAAGCAGCGGCAACTTTGCTACTACTTCCACCAACTTAACAAATAGACTTGGGTTTGTACTTGCGAAAAATCATGAGAAAGGTGTAGCTGCTCCCGGGTGTAGGTGCACCCGCATGAACAGTACACATGAAAAGAACAGAAAATAAATTGAAAAAATCTGATTCTTTTTTTACATCATACTAGATCAAAAAATTTAGTTTTATGTAAAATTTCATGACCAAATAACATTCGAGGAGGCCTCACCAAAAAAAAAAACAAATCACTGCTCAAAAGTGAACAAAACTTTGAGCACTGATTTTGTTATTTTTGGTGAGGGCTCCTCGAATGTTATTTGATCACGACATTTTGCAAGAAGCTAAAACTTTTGATCTAGTTTGATGTCCCAAAAATTCAGATTTTTTTTGTTTTTTTCAGTGTATTGTTCATGCGGGTGTAGGTGCATCCGGGAGTAGAAAATTCAGTCCCAAAAATCATAGAGGCACGCCAGTGCAGGCGCACGCACCTAGGGAGCTGTCTACAGTAATTGGTGTTCGTCGAGATCCGAAACTTGTTTGGGCCGGAATTTCCTGAAAATGAGATGAAAACTAGGAATCCTGTCAATATGACAAAATATACTGGTATTAACACTTCGTCCAACTGCTCCCTACGTCCATGTTCATTGTATATTGTCTTCATCTTTCCGTCAAGTTCAATTCGTTCTTTATTCTTCCTCAATTGTTTCTTTTTTAATTGTGTTTCCATCCATTATTACTGTTCAACTTCTTCTTCCTCGGTGCATTGATATCTACTCCAGTGTCACCTTGTACTAGTCGTATGTTTCATTCGATGTGCGTTCTTTCTTACACTCATTTGATTGCCTTCATTTCAAGTTTGTCCAATTAGCTTCTTCCTATTATGTGCCATTGCAAATACATGGCATGCTTCAACGCATTGCAAATTCATAGACTCTTTATTTGATTTCCTTATTGTGGTACGACATGTCATGCCATCTTGGACAAAATCCTCGTTTCACTGTATATTTTTTTCGCTACAGATACTACTATGATTTTATTCTTCCAACCGCAATGATAGTTCTTTCATTTGATTTATTCTTACTTCTAAGCTAGTGGATCTTGTTTTCTGAAGTTACGTTCTATGAAACCAGCCTTTTGTTTCTTTTCTATCTAATAACGCTTAAAATCCTAAGTTTTTTCTTTGAAACTTGCATTTGTATATACGAAGTTTGGCTCTCTAAAACTCGCCGGACAACAAGATAGTTTTGTTGCTTCGTACTTAATAAATTTGTAAAAAAAATTATCCTTCCCGCGTCATGCACGTCGTTTCTTCGAGTTATGGAACATTTATTTTTGTCGTGCCAACTCCGCGACGCATGAACTCTTCATTCCTGCTTTCTTCCGCTTGTTGTCTTCGTTTCCAGAAAACCCCCACTCCCCTTCTTCCTCACTCGCACTACACCACTCTGCCCAAATCTCTAAGCTCGAGGTCGGCCTCCCTCAAACTTGACTTGCAAGTTTCTCCACAAATAGCTCTTCATTTCTATCACAATAAGATGGACTTCACCGATGATGAGAATGGGTAAGTTATTAATTCTAGGATGAAATTTCTAAAAAAAAACTTCCGAGTCTTCAGAGAATCAACATCTTTCTCCCTTTTCTGAAAATACGGGCATTTCGCTTGATAACCATCGAGCAACCAACATTCTGAGATAAACTTGACAAACGACATTAATCCTCACTAACCCCATTGTCAGCAACACCAAAATACTATTGAGGAACATGGCACTTTCACCTTTCGACTGCCATGCGCAATTGCAATACCTAGCTTATAGTGATAGGTTACTCACAAAGGCGTCGCAAGGGCCAGATCAGTAGGGAAGCATGGCGGCGAGCATGATTTCTCTGTTTCCAGCGGCTCTTATTTTTGTGCATTTTTTGGTGGTTTTATTGGGTTACTCTGGTTTTTATATTTATGTTTAAATTAGGAATTTTTTGTTTTCTTGTTTTTCTTTATTTAAGAAACACTTTTTACTATATAATATTTTTTTGAAAAAGAATAACATTTTTTTCTAAAAATGCATGAACACTTTTGGAATTACATTTGTAATTTCCCGAACACTCTTCAAATTTCGTGAATACTTTTTTCAAAATGGTAGATGAACTTTTTTCGAAAAAGTATGTACAGTTTTTAAAATACGAGAACAATTATAAAATTTCTTGAATGTTTTAAAATGCATGAACACCCCTTTAAACTTTCCTGATCACTTTTAAAATTTTCATGAACATTAATTGAAAAGGTGAAAACACTTTAAAAAACATCATTTTGTAATATAAAGAGGGATCTCCCTACGATTTCATTTATCAGAAACAACTAAATCTTTTACAACTACTAAATAGAAAATAAAAGATATCACACACCAGATATCCTAGGGCACCTAACAGCTCAAGCTGGCCATGATCTATCGAAGCTAGAATGGCTGCTGGAGGTTTTGTATCCTTTGGGAGATATTGAGCGAGCTATGTTATTATTCACTTTATGGAGATGTTGGCATAATCGGAATGAGTTGGTACATCCTAAAATTCCAGCACCGATGGATGATTTGCGCCAGTATTTATACAGCTACCTTGAGTCGTTAATTGCTATAGCTCAAAATTCTAATTGTGATCCGGTGAAAGGTAAAGCGGTGATATCTTGTGATCCAGCGGTAAATAAGCCATATGAAATATCAAGAATTGTGCCTCCTGCTAAGTGGCTTCCTCCTCCAGTGGGTTGGGTGAAGCTCAATACGGATGGTTCCTGGACTAATGATGGAAGGGCTGGTGCTGGTATGGCGCTTCACGATAATCTAGGCAACATTATTTACTCATCTTGCAGGGAGTTATTTTCATGCTGAGATGCCCTTGAAGCAAAAATATGTGCATGCATGAAGCGTTTATCCATTGCTATTCAGCGGACGGAACTTCCAGTTTGTATTGAGATGGATTCACTTATAGTGGCGAATATGTTGAAGGACAAGGACATTGACAGGTCAATCTATGGGTCTTTGGTGGTAGAGATAAAGTACTTGAAGTCTCTTCGAACGACTAGTATTGTTCATATCAAGCGTGGTCAAAATTTAGTTAGTGAGTTTTTAGCTTGTTTTGCTAGAACTGAGAGTAGAACTGTTGTCTGGTTGGGATCAGGACCCCCAGAGGTCATCGATTTATGTAAGCAGGATTGTACATTTGACGCTTGAGTATTATAAGTTTATCCGAAAAAAATAAGCCACCTGAGGTTTCAGATCATCATCAACAGGTACCTAGGAAGACAAGAAGCAACGTTTGAGACGCTGCTTATGCTAATACATGCGACCAACTACCAGACCACAGTGCAAAGTATAAACGTCAGTCATTACAGATATATTAAGCCTGAGCAGACTAGAACAACAAATAACCAAAATTAGCTTCTCCATCATTAGGTTCTTGCACCAACTAACTTCCCAGATCTTCACTGTAGTCGTAGCACACCAAAACGCCAGCCTTGAGATGCACGAAATGCTTCATTTCCTGTTTGGTTTAGCATTCCTACCACCCATTTCAGTTTTCTAGGATTTTCATGTTTATTCTGCAAAACTGTTCAATCATTTAGCCACCTAGCAATCATATTATTGTGGACACAAGGGTCAGTAAATTATGCATTGTCAAATACAGTATTATTTCTCATTTTTCAAATGGTCCGAAAGACCACATACACTCCTGTGAAAATCATATATTTATCATCAGTTCTAAAACTTTTCAGTAAAGTGTTAAGCAAAGCCTCAGTATTGTCAGCTATATCAAGCAAATTGAATGAACATTTTATAATGTTCCATCACATTCTAGCCCAGGAACATTTCATGAAAAGATGATCAATAGATTCATCTAAACGACACAAGAGCCAACCACATAAAAAACTTATCTCTCTGAGGAACTTTTGTTTTCCACGTAAATCTGTGGGAAATATTAATACCAGTTCAATCAGTTTTCTATAATAAGATTTAACAGAGTAAAAAACCATTTTTGTTTCAAGGTCCACCTAATAGTATCCTTTTCATCAGCGAGGGTAATATCAGCACACTGAATCAAATTACAGTGATTCCCCGAGAAGGATCCTTTTGAAATGTATTAGGTCAAATCCTTTTCCGAGCATCAGCTAACGATAAGTTTTTGTCAAAGCAACTGTTATATATTCTAGGAAAATTGTATTGGAGTAGTTTATCTCCCAACCCGCAATATCTTCCTGAAATCTATCCCCTTTTCACTCTTTTAGAAACATCATGAACATTTTAAAATTTACCCGCAAAAAACATTTTAAAATTACGTAAACATTTGTTTATATCTCTACTATTAAAGGGGGATCGAACGTCGTGATGGTTCGACCTTCGATCCCCCCGCCTCCACCTTGTTCGATAACCCAGTACGTGAAAAAAAATCTCCTCCCATGATCCTACCCATCCCCGCACGAAAGAAAAAAAATAAAACAACCCACGTACGCACGTCCCACCGCCCACTCCCTTACCCCATCTCCCTCGATCCCATGGCCCTATCGCCGCCCGGGCGACCCGCGCAAGCTTCAACCGGTCGTCCGGCCACAATCGTTTCCCAAAGAAAAAACATCTCCGCTCGCCTCGTCCCAGCTGCCACCGCTCCCCTGCCCTTCCCCCGCCCCCACTAGTAGAAAAAGGCCCATTTGTCCCGGTTCATAAGGCCCATCTGTCCCGGTTGCGGAACCGGGACTAAAGGGTCGTTACTAATGCCCTAGGCCTTTAGTCCCGGTTCTTATACTAACCGGGACAGATGGGCCACCACGTGGCCGCTCTGGCGAGTCCAGGCACGAGGGCCTTTGGTCCCGGTTGGTAGCACCAACCGGGACCAATAAGCTTCCACGCGTCAGCATTTCAGGGGCTGTTTTTTTAAAGGAGGTGGTTCAGGGGTTTTGGGGGTTAATTTAGGTTGGTATAGGTAGCTAATAGAGAGATGTGTCCTCTTTTATCTCTGTGCTACTGCTATTGCTATGCCTAAACATGACTTAGATTGAAGTGAGGCAACATGTGGTGCATGTCGAAAGTAATACTAATCCTAACTTGATCAAGTTTGGATTGTACTACTTTCGACATGCACCACATGCATGTTGCCATCACTTCAATCCAATCCATGTTCATTTCACCCGCTGATATATAATAACTCTTCATGCTCGCATCATGCATCATCATATATAATAACAAGTCTACTAATCATCATCATACAACTTCTACTTGTTATTAATAACAAGTCATACGATCATCATCCTCATAGTCATCTAACCAACCCTACTTAATTGTTCTTAGCACATGATCATTAGTATTAGGTAGGACCTAAATACCCTCTTTAAGGTAAAATAGCATAAAACAATATAGACCCTGACTCTCCATTATGGAGAATGGAGATCATCATGTCTCCAATTCTTGCGCTTCGCTTCCTTTTGCTTCCAAGAACCTCCTTACGACTGTCCATATATTTTTTTGCATCCTTTGATTTGCATGTCTTCATTCCTTTTAGAAATCTGGTATGAACAGTTGAGATTCATAGGATGACCTGGCTGTATGTTCAAAACATTAAGGCTACCTTTCTGATACATCAAATGAGGCACACAATTTTCTGGGATTATCTGTTGAAAAACATAGTAATAACTTCATAGTTAGCAATGATGTACTAGTTAAAGAAGTATGCAAAAGATGCACGTATGTCGTAATAGTAAAAAATCTTACCAGGGTATCTCCATGGTAGTTACCGTAGTTCAACACATGCACTAGTGGCACGTATTGACCATAATGTTGAGGAGTTTGATTGCAGATATTGTAATTCTCAATGTCAGTACAAATCCGACCAGATGATTTTTCTCCTTGTAAGTTAATTCGGAGCCATCGGTGTAGTGGGTTTTGTCTACCATCTCCCGCACATTCTTTGAAGAATGAAAATAAGCTGTCAATGAAAATAAGCTGTCAACTATTTTTAAATAAACAATATAAATGAGCTAATAACTATGCTTAAGAAACTCACATAGCGGTAGAATTGGAGGCGTATCAATAAGGACCCAAATGTCCATATTGTCTTGCTCGATTTCAGGATCACCAAGATCCATGGTGACAAGCATACCCTCATCAAAACCATACATCTTGCAAAGTGCTTCCCATTTTTTGCAACCAAAATGGGCTACGCTCTCAGAATTGTACAACTTTACTTCAAAATCCACATCATGATGAGTCTTTAGATGAATTTTCTTTGTTTCGAAACTTTCATGGTCTTCAAAACTCATCCTCTCCAAGACATATCGCCTTGCATGGCATGGGATAAGCTACTCGAATTATAAAAGATGAAAATTACACGTTGAAATAGTTGTAGTCATGCTTAATTATGAAAAAACACTTGTGGTCGTTGCGTACCGTTTCAACATCGAAGGTTTCCTCGAGCTTAATGCTGAAGCGCCGATCATCGTCTAGGTGAGGCATGTCGCACAGACCTCGATCGTCATGGTACCAGCTGCACTCTCCCGGAAGACTTTCGTCGTCTAATGACGACATTTCCTACGTTCATAATTCAAAAATTAAACTTGTACAATTAAATATATGTACTACAAAAACTAAACTAGATCATTATTATTCATCACGGGTTGACTATCGGTCTGTCGAGTCTTTTCTTAAAAACTCTCAGCTCACGTGGTGTATATATTCGACTCTCGGTGATGGTCGCTCCTCACTTTGTCCCCGAGTGTATTACACCAAAATTTCTAACACACGGGAACGAAGGAGAAGCGACCCCCACGACAACAGTCGGGATTCTTCGTCCTCTCATATATATATATATATATATATATATATATATATATATATATATATATATATATATATAGGGTGGATCTATTATGATAACACCCTTAAAAGTCTTATTCTGATAACACCTAACCTTATTCTGCTAACACCCCGATCCTTGCGATTGCTAACATAAAAAGCAAAACCAGCCCCACCCCCTTCTTACCCTCTCCCCACCCCCGCAGCACCTACCCACCCCTGCCCACCTTCTTCCCCTGCCCCCAGCCAACTCCTCGCCGCACCCATCGTCTCTCCTTCTGGACGACGCGCCGGCCACCAGCGCCGCCCCGCCGGCTACCTCCCCTGCCGCTCTAATCTCCTCCTCCCCTCCCCCACCTCCCCCCGCCACCACCTCCCAGGTGCCCCGCCCACCTCCATCCCTGGGCCCAGGCACTCTGCGCGGTTGCCGGCATGGATCCGGGCGTGCCGCCCCTAATCGCCCCGCGCGGCTGCCGGCGCCGATCTCCTACGACCCCGCACCATCCCCCAGGCGTGATCCCTTGCCGACCTGCTTCCTCCACCACCGCAACCGGCGCCGATCTCCTCCCCGCGTACCTACTCGACGACGGATCCGACCATGTCGTGCACCAGGCGACAGGATCGAGCACCGCTGACCACCCTCCCACCCACCCCCACCACGCGTGTTGCGTGCGCCATCTGATCCACCCTCCCAACCGCATCCCTTCGGTGCCGGCCCCGGCCACCCCTTCCTCGCGTTGGATACACCCTGCCCCGCCACCTTCCACCATGGCGCCGCTAGGGCACGGGTCATCCTCTCCCTCTCCCTCGAGCGGTAAGGATCTGCACGGATCCAGGCTGCCGCCGCCGGATTCGGGACGGGCCGCACGGGCGTGCAATTCTGCCCACGCGGGCGTGCAGCTCGACCAACAGGGGCTTGCGGTTCGGCCCTTCCCTTCCCTGCCTCCGCCCTTCCCGTCATCGGGGTCAATCTCTCGAGGCCGGCCAGAGCCACCGACGACCGCGGTGCAGTACACATGTGTTTACTTTGGATTTTGTTTATGTGTCGTCTGCAGTTTATACTGAAGAAGAAGTTGACTTTGTTCTTGAAAAAGGTTTTGTGTAGCTCTTCGCCGGGGGTAGCGTGTTGTTATGTTCTGCTTCCAGGGAGCCACACCTCCACCTCGTGCAGTTCACGCGTCGTGCCCGTGCAGTGCGGAGCACGTCTGCGTGCACTCCGCCGACCGTGCGTCTAGTCCGACCAGTGTAGTTTAGACCTTCCAGTGAACTCTTCCACTTCTCATCGGCGACGTGCGCGTGTAGTTAAGAATCTTTTTTGTGTGATTTTGATCGGAGGATGTTCTATGCTATCTGCCATTCTCTGTGTTCCTCTTTTGAAATCAGGGAGTTCACTCCGAGGTAGAGCAGTAGCCCATAGACCAGTGCAGTTTGCTCCTCTCCATTACTCCTCCCCATGGACAGGAGCAGCATACATCGATGCCCCATGCTCACCTTTCTCCCTTTGCAGCTCACTTCGGCGCTCTCTGCAGTTTGTGGCGCGCTCGGATGCAGTGCAGCAGGCAACTGAATGGTTTGTAGCTCACTTTGGCGCTCTCTGCAGTTTGTGGCGTGCTCGAATGCAGTGCAGCATGGCCGGAGTGTTCCTTCTGTTCTTTCAATTTTTGTTTTCCGCAGTTCGGAGGCAAAGATGTTGCAGTGCAGCCCACGGGACGACAGACGCAAAATTTTGCATTCCGTTGCGGGCGTCTGCTACCACGATTCACTTATTTATATTGTATAGACAAAACTTGTTGAAAATCATCGTTGTGGGGTCCCGGTAGTTCTCTTTGTACAAAAACAACAATGTTTGCATATTTGAAGTGGCTTGGTAGTTTGCTAGTTAAAAAGCGATGTGACGCAGCTCACTCTGAATTGCTAAGTGGTCCACTTAGTAAGAATATAAATTTTGATGCAACTCATTAACATTGACGATGTAGTTGAGGTAAATTTCGAAGAAGTTTAAAAAAGACAAAACCACACTGCCTTAGAAGTTTCACTTTTTCCCTTAGACTCTGTCGCAAACCACGTTTCCACTTCATGTGGTTCACTTGCACTCATCTCCGCGGTCCACTCCGATTCATAAAAAAAGTTAGAAGAAAAAGGCAACAAAAACTCGCCTATGGTGAAACTCTGTGGTCCACCGTCGAATGGCTGTGTGTGTGGCTGTTTAAAAATAATGAAAAAATATAGAGTATATGTTTTGAAGCTCACTTTGTTCTCCCACATGGTTCACTATAATAAAACTCCTCCATTGTTCACTATATCAAATGCAACGCTGCAGTGCGTTTGGCCCTCCGATGATGTTCACTTGTGACCAACATCAAAATGCGAAAAAATTACTGAAACAACAATAGTAATGCGGTTTACTTCGATATATGTCGTGGTTCACTTGCCCCGTCTCTGCGGTCCACTCGTTCACAAAAATATTAAAAAAAAGACAACAAAAACTCGTTTGACAAAATGTACGTCCGACAACAGAAATCATGAAGTTCACTTGACTCTTTGATGCAATGCGATTTTCGACTGAAGCAGTGCGGTTTTCTGTCACATGAAGTCCACTCGTCGATTTGGGTGTCGCGAAAAACAGAGTGTCCGCATTTTAGTAAATTTAAAACTGTTCTTAAACCGTAAGAAATTAGAGAGAGTGTTCTACATGAAAAAGTTGCGTCTCGTCGATATGTTTCCAACGGCGTATCATTTGAATCATTTCGACAACCAGTTTGTAAAAATTTCGCGAAAAACGGCTGCTGCCACTCCTCATCCGCCGCACGATTTTCAAAATTAACTTAAAACTGTAAGGAATCTCAAAACCATTTCTACATATTAAAGTTGCGCCTTGTCCATATCTTTCCAACGACGTATTACATGCCTCGTTTCGACAAATGGTTCAAAAACTATAGCGAAAACAGTAACGAAAATTGCAAAATTTTCAAAAAAACAGAATTCCGCGATTTAGTAAATTCAAAACTGCTATTAAACCGTAACGAATTAAAGAAAATAACAGATATGAAAAAGATGCGCCTCGATGATATCTTGCCAACGGCGTATCATTTGCCTTATTCCGATGAGCGGTTTAGAAAAAATCACGAAAATAAGCTCGCTGCCACTCGTCATCTGCAGCACTATTTTTGAAACTGCTCTTAAACCGAGAGGAATTTTGAAAAGTATTCAACATGGTGAAGTTGCGCCTAATCAATAGCTTTCCAACGGTATATTATACGCCTCGTTCCGATAAACGGTTAAAAAATTAGAGCAAAAACAGTACCGGAAAAACACTGCGTGCAGTTTTTTCGACACGAAGTTCACTCGTGTGAGTACTGCATCACACTTGGTTCAAACAATGACGTGCACTTGCATTGAGCGTGCAGTGCGGAAGTGTTATCAGAATAACTATTCTGATAATAATATCAGAATAGACCGGCTGTATATATATATATATATATATATATATATATATATATATATAGTGATACTATTCATCATCTAGGGTGCATAATAAGTTATTCTTCACCCGAGGTAATCTTACGATTGTTTTCTAAATAAATTACGTTTAGAATATAAATAGTTATATGCATATTGATTCAATATGTAAAATTTGGTTATAAAAATATAGGTTATAAACCAGAAAAATCACATTTTATGTATGTTTTACACTATGTTTTTACATTCGTAATTTTATGTAACATAAAATATTTTTTACGGCGAGTACATATTTTCTTACGTTCTCTTTTTATGTATGAAATAAGATAAAATTTACGAAACGTAAAAATACGGTCCATTGATGTCAAAATAAAGAGGGGGTGAAGAATAACTATTCATCACCCAGAGTGACGAATAACATGACCCTATATATATATATATATATATATATATATATATATATATATATATATATATATATATATATATATATATATATATATATATATATATGGTGGAACTCTCCCTCACTGATTCCTCTCTGACATTTGCGACCGTCGGTGATGGTCGTTACTCCTTCTTCCCCTAGTGCATAACAAAGGTCTAGCACCCGGAGAAGAAGGAGGAACAACCCCCACGGCAACAGTCGGGCTTCTTCATCCTCTCATATATGGTGGAGACTCGACAGACTTAAAGTCAACCCGAAATATCGTTTAATTATCTTTCTAAAAAAAGGATTTGGCAGGTCTCATCTCGAGGTCGGAGGGGGTCGGTGACGGGGACAACGGCAGGGATGATGGAGGGGGTCTCCTAGATTTCTGCGAAAACAAAAACCCTATAAGCTATCAACTAATCATATGCATACGCCTTGCATAGTGCTCTCCAATTTTAGCATTCAAAGTAGGAGTAGTTTTCCAATTTGAGCATTCAATAAGCAAAATCAAATCGCAAAATAAAGTAGTATTCAAATTAGGATGCATTCAATTATAAGCAAAACTACATCATCTCTTGCGTCCGTGCATCGTCGAATATTATCACTAATACACCTCGAATACTATCATACATATAACAGCGCTAGTACAGTTAGAACCGTAGCGCCCGACGGGTATCAACACGAGCGATGGACACCCAAAGAGAAGGAACCATCACATGATCGCTCCAGTGAGATCCCTGAAGAACCTGCCAGGTATTGTCGAACCTGCCCTCCAACGCAACCATGTAGCGATGGACATGCTCATCCTTCTCGCTGACACGGTGACGTACCACCTCCACGGTGTCCGGAAGCCTAGGCACCGTCACTGGCCCATGCGACCGCCACCAAACAAGGATCGAGTATCCGACGGGCTAGCTCCTCACCAACCTACGCCCCCGAAAGGTAGCACCTCCCAATACCAGCCCGGCGGAGCCCAGTCCCGGACTTGGCCCCTCTGATCAAGCCGGCCTCCTCCGCCGAGTCGACGACGAGGATGCGGGATAGGCATCGTCGACGTCGATGCGGGAATAATTGTTTGAACTAAAAAAATAAACTAGTTGTATTAATTTTCTTGCTAAAAATAAACTACTTCTATAGTAAAATAAAGTAGTTTTATTAAATCAACTAGTTCAACTACTAATTAAGCACTTACTATAAATAAAATAAAGTAGTACTTACTAAAAATAAACTACTTCTATACATAGTAAAATAAATTAGTTTTATTAAATCAACTAGTTCAACTACTAAACACTTACTATAAATAAAATAAAGAAGTACTTACTAAAAATAAACTACTTCTATATATAGTAAAATAAAGTAGTTTTATTAATTAATCAACTAGTATAACTAAAAATAAACTAACTTTAAATGCACTAACAGTAGAACTAATAACCTAAAATGCACTAAATAAACTAACCTTAAATGTAACTTTTGCAACACAATTTTTTCCTCTCCTCTTCTAACCATAAACATTGAACAAAAATAAAACTATACAACCTATACAAATGCTATTAACAAAAAGCTATGAACAAAAAAAATTATGAACAAAAAAAACTATGAACACATACACATACATCCATCCATATACATGCATATCCATCCATCCATACATACATACATCCATATACATACATACATAGAAAAACAGGGGCGGCAGCCGCGGAAGCGCACGGATGGGGATGGGAAGGGGCTCACTGGGGGCTCGAGGCAGGACGGCGACGAGGCCGGTGATGAGGACGATGACAAGGCCGGCGACGATGACAGTGACGAGGACGGCGGGCTCGTGGGGGAGGGGTTACGCGCGCGGCGAGGGCTCGGGGAGGAGCGGCTCGGGGGCAGCGACGGCGAGGACGACGTCGACGGTGGGTCAGGGGCGGGGCGACGACATCGGGGCAGGGGCTCGGGGCGGCGACGGCGACGACGACGAGGAACGGCCTGGCGGTGTTGGGGGGGATGGGAGCAGTTGGTGAAATTTTCACAAGTGCTACCTTATATAGCAAAACCAATGGTACCGGTTCGTGGCACCAATCGGTACCAATGCCCACCTATGGTCCCGGTTGGTGCCATGAACCGGGACCAAAGGTCTCTTTTCGGCAGCCCAAAGGGCGGGAATCTGACGCCTATGGTCCCGGTTGGTGTCACAAACCGGGACCGTAGGTGGGCATTGGTACCGGTTGGAGCCACGAACCGGTACGAATGTGCGCCTTTAGTACCGGTTGGTGACACCAACCGGGACTAAAGGCCTTGTGCTGCTCGCATCGCGGCACGAAAGTTTAGTCCCACCTCGCTAGCTGAGGGAGCTCGAGAGTGGTTTATAAGCCCCACTCCCGCTGCCCTCTCGAACTCCTCTCAAATGCAGGCTTTCGGGCCTAAATACACTGTATCTATATTGGGCCTTCTACGGGCCTGAACCCTGGCCCATGGGTGGGTTTCTAGTCGTATTCAGGCCGTGGTGGCCCAGTAGGTTGCTTTTTCCCTAGTTTATTTTTTTTCTTTTTTGCTTTATTTATTTATTTTGTTTCTAAGTACTTACTTATTATGTAATTTTGCTATTAAAGTTTCTAAAAAAAAAATTTCTTTATGACAATTCTTTTTGCTTTTAATGATTTTGAACAGAAAATACTTTGAAAATTTTGTTTTATTTTGTTTATTTTTCCTTTTTCGTGATTCTTTTTGTTTCTATTTTTATTTATTTTATTAAAGTTTATTTTGTTTTATTTTGTTTCTACTTATTTGTCAAAGTTTATTTTGTTTCTACTTATTTATTTTATTTTGTTTCTACTTATTTATTTTATTTTGTTTCTACTTATTTATTTTATTTTTATTTATTTTATGAAAAATCTTTTTGCTTATAATGTTTTGAACAGAAAATACTTTGATAATTTTAGTTGCATAAATTTTATATAATTTTAGTTTCAATAATACTAGAGGTTTATAAAAGTTTTATGAAAATTCTTTTTGCTTATTATTTTTCTATTAGAGTTTCATAAGTGTTTTCCAGATCATTCTTTTTTATATTAGTTCATTATTTGAGCGAAATGACCCAAAAATTGAAAATGCATCATTCAAAGCCACATCATCAATTTTCAACCCTTTCTGACTTCATTTGTTATTTTTCATGCATTTATTAATTTTTTGAGCTATATGACGCTGAAAATGAAAAGCACTACAAATGAACTCTAAAAGGTTGAAAGTTGGCATGGTATCATCATTTCACCCACATAGCATGTGCTAAAAATTTGAGAGGGTTACGGCAAAAACTGGATGCCCTTCGTGTACAAAACGGACAATCTCTTTCGAAGTATCAGGGTTTCATATGGAAACTCGTGTGTTACAAAGAGATTTCATTTTTTTTACTTATTTGAACTCCAGACTTTTTGTGTGTTCAAAATGCACCATTCAAAGCCACATCATCAATTTTCAACCCTTTCTGACTTCATTTGTTATTTTTCGTGCATTTACTCATTTTTTGAGCTATATGACCCTGAAAATGAAAAGCACTACAAATGAACTCTGAAAAGGTTCAAAGTTGGCATGGTATCATCATTTCACCCACATAGCATGTGCTAAAAAGTTGAGAGGGTTACGGCAAAAACTAGATGCACTTCATGTACAAAACGGACAATCTCTTTCTAAGTATCAGGGTTTCATACGGAAACTCGTCTGTTACAAAAGGATTTCATTTTTTGAACTTATTTGAATTCCAGACTTTTTGTGTGTTCAAAATGCACCATTAAAAGCCACATCATCAATTTTCAACCCTTTCCGACTTCGTTTGTTATTTTTCATACATTTACTGATTTTTTTGAGCTATATGACCCTGAAAATGAAAAGCACTACAAATGAACTCTGAAAAGGTTGAAAGTTGGCATGGTATCATAATTTCACCCACATAGCATGTGCTAAAAAGTTGAGAGGATTATGGCAAAAACTGGATGCACTTCGTGTACAAAATGACAGAAACTCGTCTGTTACAACATGCATTTCAAATGAACTAGGAAAAGGTTGAAAGTCGGCATGATATTATCATAATAGTTGTGGACAGAAAGTCTCCACTGCAGCAATTCCAGTATGGTACCGAGCTTTGTGTTGCCATCTTCGCAATTGGGGTACAACCGTTTTTTGTGATCCTCTAACATGCGATCGAACTTCAACTTCTCCTTTTCACTTTCACACTTTTCCCTTGCATCAACAATGACCCGGCGAAGATCATCATCGGGCACATCGTCTGGTTCCTCTGGATCTTCAGCTTCCTCTTGATCTTCAGTTTCCCTCGTTGCAGCATCACCGTATTCAGGGGGCACATGGTTGTCATCGTCCTCCTCTTCTTCGCTGTCTTCCATCATAACCCCTATTTCTCCGTGCTTCGTCCAAACATTATAGTGTGGCATGAAACCCTTATAAAGCAGGTGGGTGTGAAGGATTTTCTTGTCAGAGTAAGACCTCGTATTCCCACAATTAGGGCACGGACAACACATAAAACCATTCTGCTTGTTTGCCTCAGCCACTTCGAGAAAATTATACACGCCCTTAATGTACTCAGAGGTGTGTCTGTCACCGTACATCCATTGCCGGTTCATCTGTGTGCATTATATATAATTATGTGTGTCAAAAGTAAGAAAATTAGACAAGTATGTATCTAAAGTAAGATTTTTTTTCTTTTGGAAAGAAGATAAGAACAAGAGGCTCACCACGGTGGTGCCAGCGGCGAGATTGGCGCAGGCGATCGACGGCGGTGAAGACGAGGACAGGGCGTGATGGACCGCTAAACCTAGACAAATCTCGGAAAAAATGGAGTTAATTCGGAGGTCGAGCTTCGAGAGAAGAAAGCTTAACTAATGTGGCTCGGACATTTCATCGAACACCTCATGTGCATAGGAGGTGAGCTAGAGCACCCAATGCCCTCCCCCTCGTCGGCCAGCAAAAAACAGAGCACTGTGGAGTGCTGTGCTCGTCGGCGATGGGGTATATATAGGAAACTCATTGGTCCCAGTTCGTGGCTGGAACCGGGACTAAAGGCCATCCTTCTGTCCCGGTTCCTGCCATGAACCGGGACCAATGGTTGTGGGTCAGGAGTGAGGCCCATTGGTCGCGGTTCGTGCCAAGAACTGGGACAAATGGGCCCAGACGAACCAGGACCAATGCCCACGAGGCCCCGGCCGACCCCCTGGGCTCATGAACCGGGACAAATGCCTACATTGGTCCCGATTCGTGGCAGAACCGGGACTAATGGGCTGGCCAGGACGGAACGAAAGCCCCTTTTTCTACTAGTGCCCACACACCCGCACCCACTCTGACCTAGCAGCACCCGTTCCCCCCATCGTACTCGATCCCACCGCCCCCACACCCCGGAGGAGAGGAAGCAACCGACGAGATACGATGTCGATGCTGGTGCCGTGAGGATGGCCCAAGCACCACCACGACGGCAGCCCACACTACAAGAAATATGTCAACTTATGACCTTCTGTCAGTGACCCTCGAAGAATTGGTCATAAATTTATGACCATTTTAGACCAATTGGTCAAAAGCTGTTCAGGGGGCTCCAAACCCTAAACCATTGCGACCATTTTGGTGAGAAAGGTCGTAATTTCCTTACACGAAATGGTCACAAAGCAAACAGTGCTAGTCCGCTGCCTTATTTCTAGTTGTTAATGACCAATATAGATGGTCATAGCCTTGTAGATTGTGGTGGGTTGTGATGACTAGGCGCCATCTCATCAGTTTTGCCTATGTGTCATGTCCATGTGGCAGTTTTTGCCCTAGGTTGTGAAGCAACCTATATTTCTATCGTTCCCAAAATTCCCAAAAAAATCTCATAAATTCTTTGGGGCATATCTTCATCAAATATGTAAAAATCCTTCCTTGCCTAGTTCAAAACTAATTCAACAATATTCATTTTCCTATTCTGTTCACAACAACACTTTATGAAGGAAGTGCTATTTATATATTCTTGATTGACCTCGGAATTTTTGGGCACTCTTTCCTATCCAAATCATTACCGCATGACAAAATTCAGCTCCATTTGCCTAGAAAATATTCCTCGGCAAATTTCCAAAGTTTTTGTCCACCTAGAAGCATTGTGAAGGAAGTACCTTTTTTATATCTCTAAATGACATGAAATTTATAAAGTTCCTTCATATGCCCAAATTATCACCCTCCTCCAAATTGCAGCTCAGTCAAATCATCTATGTGAGCCCAGGTTCAATTTATATTTTATGGCCAAATTGGCACGTTGCAAAGCAAGTGTTATATAGACCCCTCCTATTACCCTCAAACTTTTCGGGCACTCTTCCATACCCAAATCATTTCCACATGATAATATTCAGCTCAATTTTCCTAATAAATCTTTCTCAGGAAATTTCCAGAGTTTCTACCTCGAGAGAAGCTTTGTGAAGTAAGTACTAGCTAGGCTTACCCAAATGATCTGAAAATTTACCAGCGCATGACCATACCTATGTAACTTTCCTACACCAATTTTAGCTCATTTCATTCATCCAATCTCTCTCACTAGTTTTCCCAAGTTTTTGTCCATAGAAGAGCATTGTGAAGGAAGTACTACTTTGGCATGTCAAAATGATATTAATTTTCTACAATGCTTTCCTATGCCCAAATAACCATCCTCCACCAAATTTCAGCTCAATCCATTCATTATTTTGAGCCCAGCTTCAACATTCATATTTTTGTCCAGTGTGGTAGTTTGCAAAGCAAGTACCACCTAGGCTCCTCCTTTTGAGCTGGAAATTTGTGAAGACGGTCTTCTTAGTAACTAATCATCCTCAGCCAAAACTCACGCCCATTAGCCATGTATATTTCCCGTACCTCTAATCAAACACTTGGCTGCTAATTCATGTTTGAGTATCGATCGGTCTCCTCGTGAGAATCTTATGTTGTAATTTTCTTCCTAGCATCTACCTGGGGAGTGCCCAACCCACTAGACATGCCTAGGCTGCCCAGAACACATGACAATGCCACGGTCACGCGGTGATCACGCGGCAGGCATGCGAGTTTACGCGCTCTAGAGTTGGGGGCCTCGGCCACCGCCCAAACCTCGACGTATCGCCACCAAACCATGTATTTATGATTAAATAGGTACTTTATGTAACTATAAATGATTTTTGGAAAAAATAAATAGTAAACTATGAGGCAGCTGCAGTTCAAATTTGACCCGCTTCCAACTGAATCGGCGGGAATTTGTCTTTTTCACCAGAGGTGGATCAAAACTTTTGACACCCAACCATTTTGTCAATTGTGCATTAAATATGCCCTAGTATTTTATAAAATTGATTTGGTCCAATTTTGCAACAAATATATGATAGGTCCTTCACAAAAAAAACTCATTTCGGGCACTCGGAAAATGGAAAATGGTTCTTTCGTCCAAAGAAAAAGAAAACTTCCTTAGGCAACATTGTTTGCCATTCCAATATGCACCCTTGTGCTCAATATGAGATCATTTGAACAAACTATGCCATGAATGTGGCCATAAGATTGATCATTTGGCTTGAAAGCCATTGATCTCCATACGTGATTGCTCGTTTCTGAGAACACTTTTTAAAATAATTGCCGTATTACAAGTTTATTATTTTTCCTGGGAACTTGGCCACATATAATGACACAATGCGAAGGTTTCCCAATTTTTTGATTTTTTTTGAATTTTTTATGCCCGTTTCAAAATGTGGTCAAAACGGTGGGAATGACCGTTCCTAGCTAGTGGTTATATCTTGGAATTTTTTTGGTGTGTCTCTGAATAAATAGATACTTATGTACCTAGAAATGATTTTTGGAAAAAATAAAGAGCAAACTACGAGGCAGCTACAGTTCAAATTTGACCCGCTTCCAACTGAATCGGCGAGAATTTGTCTTTTTCACCAGAGGTGGATAAAAACTTTTTACACCCAACCATTTGGTCAATTGTGTATTAAATATGGCCTAGTATTTTAGAAAAATTATTTGGTCCAATTTTGCAACAATTATTTGGGAGGTCCTTCACAAAAAAACCTCTTTTTGGGCACTCGAAAAATGGAAAATGGTTCTTTCGTCCAAAGAAAAAGAAAACTTCCTTAGGCAACATTGTTTGCCATTCCAATATGCACCCTTGTGCACAATATGAGATCATTTGAACAAACTATGCCATGAATGTGGCCATAATATTGATCATTTGGCTTGAAAGCCATTGATCTCCACACGTGATTGCTCGTTTCTGAGAACACTTTTTTCAAATAATTGTCGTATTACAAGTTTATTATTTTTCCTGGGAACTTGGCCACATATAATGACACAATGCGAAGGTTTCCCAATTTTTTGATTTTTTTTGAATTTTTTATGCCCGTTTCAAAATGTGGTCAAAACGGCGGGAATGACCGTTCCTAGCTAGTGGTTATATCTTGGAATTTTTTTGGTGTTTCTCTGAATAAATAGATACTTATTGTACCTAGAAATGATTTTTGGAAAAAATAAAGAGCAAACTACGAGGCAGCTAAAGTTCAAATTTGACCCGCTTCCAACTAAATCAGCGAGAATTTGTCTTTTTCACCAAAGGTGGATAAAAACTTTTTACACCCAACCGTTTGGTCAATTGTGTATTAAATATGGCCTAGTATTTAAAAAAAATTATTTGGTCCAATTTTGAAACAATTATTTGGGAGGTCCTTCACAAAAAACCCTCTTTTGGGCACTCGAAAAATGGAAAATGGTTCTTTCGTCCAAAGAAAAAGAAAACTTCCTTAGGCAACATTGTTTGCCATTCCAATATGCACCCTTGTGCACAATATGAGATCATTTGAACAAACTATGCCATGAATGTGGCCATAAGATTGATCATTTGGCTTGAAAGCCATTGATCTCCATACGTGATTGCTCGTTTCTGAGAACACTTTTTAAAATAATTGCCGTATTACAAGTTTATTATTTTTCCTGGGAACTTGGCCACATATAATGACACAATGCGAAGGTTTCCCAATTTTTTGATTTTTTTTGAATTTTTTATGCCCGTTTCAAAATGTGGTCAAAACGGCGGGAATGACCGTTCCTAGCTAGTGGTTATATCTTGGAATTTTTTTGGTGTGTGTCTAAATAAATAGATACTTATGTACCTAGAAATGATTTTTGGAAAAAATAAAGAGCAAACTACGAGGCAGCTACAGTTCAAATTTGACCCGCTTCCAACTGAATCGGCGAGAATTTGTCTTTTTCACCAGAGGTGGATAAAAACTTTTTACACCCAACCATTTGGTCAATTGTGTATTAAATATGGCCTAGTATTTTAGAAAAATTATTTGGTCCAATTTTGCAACAATTATTTGGGAGGTCCTTCACAAAAAACCCTCTTTTTGGGCACTCGAAAAATGGAAAATGGTTCTTTCGTCCAAAGAAAAAGAAAACTTCCTTAGGCAACATTGTTTGCCATTCCAATATGCACCTTTGTGCACAATATGAGATCATTTGAACAAACTATGCCATGAATGTGGCCATAAGATTGATCATTTGGCTTGAAAGCCATTGATCTCCATACGTGATTGCTCGTTTCTGAGAACACTTTTTTAAAATAATTACCGTATTACAAGTTTATTATTTTTCCTGGGAACTTGGCCACATATAATGACACAATGCGAACGTTTCCCAATTTTTTGATTTTTTTTGAATTTTTTATGCCCGTTTCAAAATGCGGTCAAAACGGCGGGAATGACCGTTCCTAGCTAGTGGTTGAATCTTGGATTTTTTTTGTGTTTCTCTGATTAAATAGATACTTATGTACCTAGAAATGATTTTTGGAAAAAATAAAGAACAAACTACGAGGTAGCTACAGTTCAAATTTGACCCGCTTCCAGCTGAATCGGCGGGAATTTGTCTTTTTCACGATAGGTGGATAAAAACTTTTTACACCCAACCATTTGGTCAATTGTGCATTAAATATGACCTAGTATTTTAGAAAAATGATTTGGCCCAATTTTCCAACAATTATTTGGGAGGTCCTTCAGAAAAAACCCTCCTTTTGGGCACTCAAAAAATGGAAAATGGTTCTTTCGTCCAAAGAAAAAGAAAACTTCCTTAGGCAACATTGTTTGCCATTCCAATATGCACCCTTGTGCACAATGAAAATGTTTCCTTTTGAATTTCTCATATCATAAAACTATTTATATGATTTAACACCTTTTTTTGAAAAAATATGGTTCAACACCTTATTTTTAGTCGATTACGACCAATTTAGAAGGTCATAATGTGTACTAGGTTCTGATTGGCCCATGGGCATGTCACGCGGATCGTGCTCAAACACCGTCGGATGCTCTCGGATCCGACGACAGCCCTTTATCCCTCACCCCCCTCTTTGTCTCAAAAAAAACTCCCTCAACTTCTCACCCCAGGAACCCTAGGGCTCCAGATCTGCCACCCACCCCGACCCTCCCCTCATCTCCCACATCGCCGCCGCCACCCCGATCTCTCCCGTCGTCTCCCACATCGCTGATCCACCCCGAGCCCTGCCGCCGGCCATCTCACCCTCCCCCTCCCCCCGCGCCGCCGCCCCCACCTTCTTCTTCCTCTCCCAAGGGAAGGGAAGCAAGGGAACAGAAGGGAGGGAAAGCCGGCAAGGAGTTCGGTCGAGTGCCCAGATCCACGCCGCCATCGTCGACCTGATCCGTGTCCTCGACCTCGCTGCCGCCAACAAGTCCGCCAACGAGCTCTCCTCGCACCAGCGCAAGGTCTTCCGCGTCGCTGACCATGCCGGGGTCGCGCTCGCCGACCTCACCGCCGACGGCCGCGTCCTCTCCCGCTTCCTCCGCAACGAGTGCATCAACCACGCCTTCATATACGACGCACCGCTCCCCGTCTCCAGGCTCGCGCTCCGCCTCGCCGACAAGGCTCAGGTCCGTCCCCGTCTCTCGTCCCGATCCCCTTTGCGATTTTCCTGCCCCGATCTGCCCCCGCGCTTAGGGTTTCGTGCCGAAGGGGTACCTTAGCCTTAGGGGCTGCTACCACCGCTTCCTCCCTCCCCGCGCCTGCGACAAGCGCTCCTCGGCACCCCTCCTCGTGCCGTCAGATCCCCTCGCCGTGAGTTCCGTGCTCCCCTGATTCCGATTTCCTAGTGTCCTCATAATCCCTTGGTGCCTGATAGATGCTAGGGTTAGCTATCCTTCGATGTGTGTTAGTCTGACTGATGGGACGCCCTGCTGTTTATGCTGCCGTGCCCCGTATTAGGGTTCAATTCGATGCAGTTTCATGCAATACTATTAGGGTTCAATTCGTTCGGCTCTGTTTCATTGCAATCCTAAATACAAGATGGATACTCTGCCACGCTGTGTTGTTTTGCTATGCTTTATCGATTTTGATGTATGATTCGAATTCCGTATCAACTGCACCTCTGCCCCATACTTCTTTCTATGTCAAAACATGCGTCTGTTGTAGGTAGTTTACTGCGCTGGTTAATTTTCAGCCTAGGGATGTGTATTGTTTCAATGAGTCAAGTCCCGCTGCCATCATGAGCAGCTTCTCTGATGGTTGCACAGAGGCATGTTTTGTTTGCTTTGTCATGCGGCAACAATTCGTTGCAGGTTAATGTTTTGCTTCTTATCTTTCTTGTACATGTGATGATTTGTAGGTAGCAGCTGATTGGCAGTGGACAGGGCAAGATGTCTAGCGGCAACGTGAGTTGCTCCTACTCATAATTTTTTTTTCTGTAGAGAAGCCAGTGTGGTGCATTTGAGGATTTTGAGCTGATCCTCTGCTTGTTATGATGCGTAGCCTGCAGGTGTGGATAACACTTTCCGTAGGAAATTTGACAAGGAGGAGTACTTGGAGCGAGCTCGACAGAGAGAGCGGGATGAGAAGGTCCTCCACGATGTCCTACTGTTTTATTGCATAATTCAATTGTGACTGTGTTGTTTGATACTGCTTGCCTCATCTATTTTTCATGTCTTGTGTGAAATCTGTACCCTACTAGAAGATGCCACCATCAAGTTAATAATAACACTAATCATCATTTGATTCTAGTCTAGAGATACAAATAATTTTATGGAGTGGTCTTGTAGTTCCAGATCTAGGTGAGTTTCATCGCCGTGGATTCGTGGATCATCTGTTTGTTGTTGTTCATGGATCCGTGGTAGGTGCTGCCGTGTTGTTCTAGTCCGCCCTCCGTAGTCTGCCCAATTTCCCCTCTCCATTCTGCTCGCCTGTGTTGTGTAGGAGCTTGTAGTTGCAGGTTCTAGGTCTGGTAGATGGTGGAGGTAGGCGTACTGGTAGCTGCAGCGGTTGACTTCCTTGTGAATTTTTTTGCTAGCCTGTGGTGTCTGTTCCCTTGCTGTTAGATGATAGTTGTAGGTGTCTAGTCTGTTCCCTTGTTGTCTGAATTTCATGCTTCTATTACTGTGTGCTTTTACCCCCAGACTTGTAGTGTACCTCAGAATTTCAGTGTATGTTGCAGAACCAAACTGTAGTCTCCCCTACATTTACAGTATAATACTCCCAATATTACAGTGTCATGCTTTTCTATTTGTATTGGCTGGAGGTAAGCGTACTGATTGTTGCAGCGGTCGATTTCCCTGTATTTTTCTGCCAGTTCCTTTTCCGTAAGATGATAGTTGGAGGTGATCTGGCTTTTTTTGCGTGATTATGCGATGTAGTTTTTGTAGTTGCAGGTGGCTGCTCATGATTTCCCCCTGGTAGCTCAGGTGTGCGTGATTTCCACTGAAATTTCCAGTCGAATTTTAGTTTCCTTTCACTGTATTATAAGTGTATTTTATAGTCTAATATCAGTGTACTTACCTTGTAAATTGCACTGTTATATCAGTGTACTAACTTTTGTAACTATACTGTAATATCAGTGTATTTATAGTCTAATATCAATGTACTTACTTTGTTACTTGCACTTTAATATTAGTGTACTAACTATGTAATTACAATGTAGTATCAGCGTGCTTACACTGTAACTCACAATGTAATTTCAGTGAATTTACTTTTGCAATCCTAGTGATTTCAGCATGTGGTGCTTCCTGATTGACTGATTCCTATGATTTTTAGTTAGTTATGCAAGTGGATCTCTCTGTATTGTAGCTCAAAATTACAGTTGTTCTTACCCCCCAGAATTTCAGTGTAACTACTGTGTAATATGTTTACAGAACCTCATTGCCCTTGCTTTTACAGTGTAATACTCCCATATTACAGTGTAATTCTCTCATACTACAATGTTGTCTTGGAGCTTATTGTCCAAAATAATACCTCTACTTTTTGTGTCCTTCAGGAATGCGTATCCTTCAGGACAACTCAAGCCCCTCCTCTCCTGTACATGAATGTGAGGTGCTGCACATGCAAGATCTGAGCCAAATGACATATTGTAATTTTTTTATTGCTGGTTTTTATGTACGATGTCATGAAGATGTACGTTTGAAATGTTGCTTTGATAGCAAAATTGTATTCCTGTGTACATGCTGCTTTGACAGCAAAATTATGAAAATTTCTCAACAATATATATGGGCAAAATTGTATTCCTTTGTACTGCGCCTGAAAAGGCTACAGCCAACTGATGATGTTATTAGAACCTGACAACTGGGACCGATCTGACTAGTGGACCCTTCTTTTGAGAAAAAAAGATAAACTAAATTCGTTTAGACAAAAAGGCCACAGCCCAACAATAAAAAAGGCTGCAATGTTGGGCTTGGCCCATGAAGCTGATCAAAAATTGATAGAAAAAATACATAAAAAAGGCCGAATTGTTGGGCTAGGCCCATGTAGAAAATCGAATTGGACCGGGCTGAATCTTTTGCCACGTCAGATTGCCACGCTGGATGCTTACGTGGCCCGGGGATGTTGCTAGTGACCAAAACGCCACAGTAGACGTATTTTGGTCATAAACGTCTTCGACCATTCCAGAAGAAAGGTCGCTATAGTCAGTTTATGACGGCCAACTTTTGACCTTATGTTTTTGGTCACAAAAAGGTCACAAATGGAAATTTGTGACCATTCAGTGACCAATAGTGGTGGTCACAAGTTGACATATTTCTTGTAGTGTCACCGCTACGGTGGTATGTACTGGCGTCCCATCTCCAACTCCAAGATATGTGTAAGCGCACGTGATCCCCACCCCTCCCCTCCCCTAAATTCCTAAACCCCCTCCCGTCTCGATCCCGCCCATGTTTTGATCCAGAGGCTATTGCAGCACTGGCTGCTTGGCGACGGAGCGGGATCCTGCACCACGAGAGCAGATTGAGTGTTGCTATGCCCGATTCCATTGCTGGATTGCTTGTGCTCTCCACGACCACTGGAGTGGGTAGCGGGTGAATTTGAGTTCGATTTCATTATGGATGTGTGGCCTGTGATCAGAATTAGGAGAGGTATTTAATCTGTGGGTTAGGATCTGCATTAGGATCTTGAGAATTAAGTGTCACCAAGCGGTGTATAGTTGTCAATCAATTCCATGATTTGAAGTTTGCCCTTAATTAGAATCCTGAAACTCAAGAATGTGGGTTTATGTATTTTATCAGCCTAAATGAAATAAATCAGTTACTTTGCACAACCAAGTCGATATTGTGTTTAATTAGTAATTAGTGAAAAAATACTGCATACGCAATTAAGAAGTTACATGAGCAGGTTCCATTGTCAAGACGAGGGCATTGTGGCATACAAACACAATGCTCAGAATATTCTGTTGCTTACAAGCTCGTATGTACTGCATGCACCGGGAGGGAAGGAACGTTGTGTGTGGAGTTATATATGATGGTACTTTTTTGGATTGTTCAATCAGCGGGACTCTGGTTATAACTCCTGACAAATTCTTGAAATCTTTAATCGTGAGTATCATTTATCTTTTACACTCTTGTTTTCCTCACTTATGTCTATCCAGGAGTATAGTCGATCAATTTGCTTGCTTACATATCTTTACGTAGGAATTTCAGTGTTGCTGGTATTACAACTTCATGCTATAGGGTGGGGATACAAGTGTGCAAACTTGGAGATCAATAAAAGGACAAGTTATTTAGCATTTATCTACCCTATCGGCAGCGATCGCGTAACATCGCCGGCAGGTTCTTCATCAGTTCTATCTCCCTGATCTGACATGAGATGTATATGTGCTTGGCACTTGACCCAGCTGACATGTATGCCTATGTAGATCATTGGTGTCTGCGCCATATGCTACTGGATGGCACAAGAGGTGTTCAAGCGAGTGAATGACATGTTGTTGGGGAACGTAGTAATTTCAAAAATTTCCTACGCACACGCAAGATCATGGTGATGCATAGCAACGAGAGGGGAGAGTGTTGTCTACGTACCCTCGTAGACCGATAGCGGAAGCGTTATGAAAACGCGGTTGATGTAGTCATACGTCTTCACGGCCCGACCGATCAAGCACCGAAACTACGACACCTCCGAGTTCTAGCACACGTTCAGCTCGATGACGATCCCCGGACTCCGATCCAGCAAAGTGTCGGGGAAGAGTTCCGTCAGCATGACGGCGTGGTGAATATCTTAATGTTCTACTGTCGCAGGGCTTTGCCTAAGCACCACTACAATATTATCGAGGACTATGGTGGAGGGGGGCACCGCACACAGCTAAGAGAACGATCTTGAAGATCAACTTGTGTGTAGAGGTGCCCCCTGCCCCCGTATATAAAGGAGCAAGGGGGGGTGCGGCCGGCCCTAGGAGGAGGTGCACCGGAGGAGTCCTACTCCTACCGGGAGTAGGACTCCCCCCCTTTCCCTAGTTAGATTAGGACTTGGGGGGAAGGAGGAGAGGGAAGAAAGGAAAGGGGGCGCCGCCCCCCCTCCTTGTCCAATTCGGACTTGGGGGGAAGGGGCGCGCGGCAGCCCCTAGGCCTCCTCTCCTCTTCCTCCACTAGGCCCATTAAGGCCCATTAGGTTACCGGGGGGGGGTCCGGTAACCTCCCAGTACTCCGGTAAAATGCCGATTTCACCCGGAACACTTCCGATGTCCAAACATAGGCTTCCAATATATCAATCTTTATGTCTCGACCATTTCGAGACTCCTCATCATGTCCGTGATCACATCCGGGACTCCGAACAAACTTCGGTACATCGAAATATATAAACTTGTAATGAAAAAGTCATCGTAACGTTAAGCGTGCGGACCCTACGGGTTCGAGAACAATGTAGACATGACCGAGACACGTCTCCGGTCAATAACCAATAGCGGAACCTGGATTCTCATATTGGCTCCTACATATTCTACGAAGATCTTTATCGGTCAGGCCGCATAACAACATACGTTGTTCCCTTTGTCATCGGTATGTTACTTGCCCGAGATTCGATCGTCGGTATCTCAATACCTAGTTCAATCTCGTTACCGGCAAGTATCTTTACTCGTTTCGTAATACATCATCTCGCAACTAACTTATTAGTTGCAATGCTTGCAAGGCTCATGTGATGTGCATTACCGAGAGGGCCTAGAGATACCTCTCCAACAATCGGAGTAACAAATCCTAATCTCGAAATACGCCAACCCAACATGTACATTTGGAGACACCTGTAGAGCTCCTTTATAATCACCCAGTTACGTTGTGACGTTTGGTAGCACACAAAGTGTTCCTCCGGCAAACGGGAGTTGCATAATCTCATAGTCATAGGAACATGTATAAGTCATGAAGAAAGCAATAGCAACATACTAAACGATCGGGTGCTAAGCTAAAGGAATGGGTCATGTCAATCACATCATTCTCCTAATGATGTGATCCCGTTAATCAAATGACAACACATGTCTATGGTTAGGAAACATAACCATTTTTGATTAAAGAGCTAGTCAAGTAGAGGCACACTAGTGACGTTTAGTTTGTCTACGTATTTACACAAGTATTATGTTTCCGGATAATACAATTCTAGCATGAATAATAAACATTTATCATGATATAAGGAAATAAATAATAACTTTATTATTGCCTCTAGGGCATATTTCCTTCATTCTCCCACTTGCACTAGAGTCAATAATCTAGATTACACAGTAATGATTCTAACACCCATGGAGCTTTGGTGCTGATCATGTTTTGCTCGTGGAAGAGGCTTAGTCAACGGGTCTGCTACATTCAGATCCGTATGTATCTTGCAAATCTCTACGTCTCCCACCTGGACCAAATCCCGGATGGAATTGAAGCGTCTCTTGATGTGTTTGGTTCTCTTGTGAAATCTGGATTTCTTTGCCAAGGCAATTGCACCAGTATTGTCACAAAAGATTTTCATTGGACCCGATGCTCTAGGTATGACACCTAGATCAGATATGAACTCCTTCATCCAGACTCCTTTGTTTGTTGCTTCTGAAGCAGCTATGTACTCCGCTTCACATGTAGATCCCGCCACAATGCTTTGTTTAGAACTGCACCAATTGACAACTCCACCGTTTAATGTAAACACGTATCCGGTTTGCGATTTAGAATCACCCGGATCAGTGTCAAAGCTTGCATCAACGTAACCATTTATGATGAGCTCTTTGTCACCTCCATATACAAGAAACATATCCTTAGTCCTTTTCAGGTATTTCAGGATGTTCTTGACCGTTGTCCAGTGATCCACTCCTGGATTACTTTGGTACCTCCCTGCTAGACTTATAGCAAGACATACATGAGGTCTGGTACACAGCATTGCATACATGATAGAGCCTATGGCTGAAGCATAGGGAACATCTTTCATTTTCTCTCTATCTTCTGCAGTGGTCGGGCATTGAGTCTTATTCAATTTCACACCTTGTAACACAGGCAAGAATCCTTTCTTTGCTTGATCCATTTTGAGCTTCTTCAAAATTTTGTCAAGGTATGTGCTTTGTGGAAGTCCAATTAAGCGTCTTGATCTATCTATATACATCTTAATGCCCAATATGTAAGCAGCTTCACCGAGGTCTTTCATTGAAAATCTCTTATTCAAGTTTCCCTTTATGCTATCCAGAAATTCTATATCATTTCCGATTAGTAATATGTCATCTACATACAATATCAGAAATGCTACAGAGCTCCCACTCACTTTCTTGTAAATAGAGGCTTCTCCAAAAGTCTGTACAAAACCAAATTCTTTGATCACATAATCAAAGCGTTTATTCCAACTCCGAGAGGCTTGCACCAGTCCATAAATGGATCGCTGGAGCTTGCACACTTTGTTAGCTCCCTTTGGATCGACAAAACCTTCCGGCTGCATCATATACAACTCTTCTTCCAGAAATCCATTGAGGAATTCAGTTTTGACATCCATCTGCCAAATTTCATAATCATAAAATGCGGCAATTGCTAACATGATTCGGACAGACTTAAGCATCGCTACGGGTGAGAAGGTCTCATCGTAGTCAATACCTTGAACTTGTCGAAAACCTTTTGCGACAAGTCGAGCTTTGTAGACAGTAACATTACCGTCAGCGTCAGTCTTCTTCTTGAAGATCCATTTATTCTCAATTGCTTGCCGATCTTTGGGCAAGTCAACCAAAGTCCATACTTTGTTCTCATACATGGATCCCATCTCAGATTTCATGGCTTCAAGCCATTTTGCGGAATCTGGGCTCACCATCGCTTCTTCATAGTTCGTAGGTTCATCATGATCTAGTAGCATGACTTCTAGAACAGGATTACCGTACCACTCTGGTGCGGATCTTACTCTGGTTGATCTACGAGGTTCAGTAGTAACTTGTTCTGAAGTTTCATGATCATCATCATTAGCTTCCTCACTAATTGGTGTAGGTGTCACAGAAACCAGTTTCTGTGATGTACTACTTTCCAATAAGGGAGCAGGTACAGTTACCTCATCAAGTTCTACTTTCCTCCCACTCACTTCTTTCGAGAGAAACTCCTTCTCTAGAAATTTTCCGAATTTAGCAACAAAAGTCTTGCCTTCGGATCTGTGATAGAAGATGTATCCAATAGTTTCTTTTGGATATCCTATGAAGACACATTTCTCTGATTTGGGTTCGAGCTTATCAGGTTGAAGCTTTTTCACATAAGCATCGCAGCCCCAAACTTTTAGAAACGACAACTTTGGTTTCTTGCCAAACCACAGTTCATAAGGCGTCGTCTCAACGGATTTTTATGGTGCCCTATTTAACGTGAATGCGGCCATCTCTAAAGCATAACCCCAAAACGATAGCGGTAAATTAGTAAGAGACATCATAGATCGCACCATATCTAGTCAAGTACGATTACGACGTTCGGACACACCATTACGCTGTGGTGTTCCGGGTGGCGTGAGTTGCGAAACTATTCTACATTGTTTCAAATGTACACCAAACTCGTAACTCAAATATTCTCCTCCACGATCAGATCGTAGGAATTTTATTTTCTTGTTACGATGATTTTCAACTTCACTCTGAAATTCTTTGAACTTTTCAAATTTTTCAGACTTATGTTTCATTAAGTAGATATACCCATATCTGCTTAAGTCATCTGTGAAGGTGAGAAAATAACGATATCCGCCACGAGCCTCAACATTCATCGGACCACATACATCTATATGTATGATTTCCAACAAATCTGTTGCTCTCTCCATAGTACCGGAGAACAGTGTTTTGGTCATCTTGCCCATAAGGCACGGTTCGCAAGTACCAAGTGATTCATAATCAAGTGGTTCCAAAAGTCCATTAGTATGCAGTTTCTTCATGCGCTTTATACCGATATGACCTAAACGGCAGTGCCACAAATAAGTTGCACTATCATTATCAACTCTGCATCTTTTGGCTTCAACATTATGAATATGTGTGTCACTACTATCGAGATTTAATAAGAATAGACCACTCTTCAAGGGTGCATGACCATAAAAGATATTACTCATATAAATAGAAAAACCATTATTCTCTGATTTAAATGAATAACCGTCTCGCATCAAACAAGATCCAGATATAATGTTCATGCTCAACGCTGGCACCAAATAACAATTATTTAGGTCTAATACTAATCCCGAAGGTAGATGTAGAGGTAGCGTGCCGACCGCGATCACATCAACTTTGGAACCATTTCCCACGCGCATCGTCACCTCGTCCTTAGCCAATCTTCTCTTAACCCGTAGTCCCTGTTTCGAGTTGCAAATAATAGCAACAGAACCAGTATCAAATACCCAGGTGCTACTACGAGCATTAGTAAGGTACACATCAATAACATGTATATCATATATACCTTTGTTCACCTTGTCATCCTTCTTATCCGCCAAATACTTGGGGTAGTTCCGCTTCCAGTGACCAGTCTTCTTGCAGTAGAAGCACTCAGTTTCAGGCTTAGGTCCAGATTTGGGTTTCTTCTCCTGAGCAGCAACTTGCTTGCTGTTCTTTTTGAAGTTCCCCTTCTTCTTCCCTTTGCCCTTTTTCTTGAAACTAGTGGTCTTGTTGACCATCAACACTTGATGCTCCTTCTTGATTTCTACCTCCGCAGCTTTCAGCATTGCGAAGAGCTCGGGAATTGTCTTAACCATCCCTTGCATATTATAGTTCATCACGAAGCTCTTGTAGCTAGGTGGAAGTGATTGGAGAATTCTGTCAATGACGCAATCATATGGAAGATTAACTCCCAATTGAATCAAGTGATTATTATACCCAGACTTTTTGAGTATATGCTCACTGACAGAACTGTTCTCCTCCATCTTGCAGCTATAGAACTTATTGGAGACTTCATGTCTCTCAATCCGGGCATTTGCTTGAAATATTAACTTCAACTCCTAGAACATCTCATATGCTCCATGACGTTCAAAACGTCGTTGAAGTCCCGATTCTAAGCCGTAAAGCATGGCACACTGAACTATTAAGTAGTCATCAGCTTTTCTCTGCCAGACGTTCATCACATTTGGTGTTGCTCCAGCAGCAGGCCTGGCACCCAGCGGTGCTTCCAGGACGTAATTCTTCTGTGCAGCAATGAGGATAATCCTCAAGTTACGGACCCAGTCCGTGTAATTGCTACCATCATATTTCAACTTTGCTTTCTCAAGGAACGCATTAAAATTCAATGGAACAATAGCACGGGCCATCTATCTACAATCAAACATAAACAAGCAAGATACTATCAGGTACTAAGTTCATGATAAATTTAAGTTCAATTAATCATATTACTAAAGAACTCCCACTTAGATAGACATCCCTCTAATCCTCTAAGTGATCACGTGATCCAAATCAACTAAACCATGTCCGATCATCACGTGAGATGGAGTAGTTTCATTGGTGAACATCACTATGTTGATCATATGTACTATATGATTCACACTCGACCTTTCGGTCTCCGTGTTCCGAGGCCATATCTGTATATGCTTGGCTCGTCAAGTATAACCTGAGTATTCCGCGTGTGCAACTATTTTGCACCCATTGTCTTTGAACGTAGAGCCTATCACACCCGATCATCACGTGGTGTCTCAGCATGAAGAACTTTCGCAACGGTGCATACTCAGGGAGAACACTTCTTGATAATTAGTGAGAGATCATCTTAAAATGCTACCGTCAATCAAAGCAAGATAAGATGCATAAAAGATAAACATCACATGCAATCAATATAAGTGATATGATATGGCCATCATCATCTTGTGCTTGTGATATCCATCTTCGAAGCACCGTCATGATCACCATCGTCACCGGCGCGACACCTTGATCACCATCGTAGCATCATTATCGTCTCGCCAATCTTATGCTTCCACGACTATCGCTACCGCTTAGTGATAAAGTAAAGCATTACAGCGCAATTGCATTGCAAACAATAAAGCGACAACCATATGGCTCCTGCCAGTTGCTGATAACTCGGTTACAAAACATGATCATCTCATATAATAAATTTTAGCATCATCTCTTGACCATATCACATCACAACATGCCCTACAAAAACAAGTTAGACGTCCTCTACTTTGTTGTTGCAAGTTTTACGTGGCTGCTACAGGCCTAAGCAAGAACCAATCTTACCTACGCATCAAAACCACAACGATAGTTTGTCAAGTTGGTGCTGTTTTAACCTTCGCAAGGACCGGGTATAGCCACACTTGGTTCAACTAAAGTTGGAGAAACTGACACCCGCCAGCCACCTGTGTGCAAAGCACGTCGGTAGAACCAGTCTCGCGTAAGCGTACGCGTAATGTCGGTCCGGGCCGCTTCATTCAACAATACCGCCGAACCAAAGTATGACATGCTGGTAAGCAGTATGACTTATATCGCCCACAACTCATTTGTGTTCTACTCGTGCATATAACATCAACACATAAAACCTAGGCTCGGATGCCACTGTTGGGGAACGTAGTAATTTCAAAAAAATTCCTACGCACACGCAAGATCATGGTGATGCATAGCAACGAGAGGGGAGAGTGTTGTCTACGTACCCTCGTAGACCGACAGCGGAAGCGTTATGACAACGCGGTTGATGTAGTCGTACGTCTTCACGGCCTGACCGATCAAGCACCGAAACTACGGCACCTCCGAGTTCTAGCACACGTTCAGCTCGATGACGATCCCCGGACTCCGATCCAGCAAAGTGTCAGGGAAGAGTTCCGTCAGCACGACGGCGTAGTGACGATCTTGATGTTCTACTCTCGCAAGGCTTCGCCTAAGCACCACTACAATATTATCGAGGACTATGGTTTAGGGGGGCACCGCACACGGCTAAGAGAATGATCTTGAAGATCAACTTGTGTGTAGAGGTGCCCCCTGCCCCCGTATATAGAGGAGCAAGGGGGGGTGCGGCTGGCCCTAGGAGGAGGCGAGCCGGAGGAGTCCTATGTTGGGGATCGTAGCAGAAATTTAAAATTCTCTACGCATCACCAAGATCAATCTATGGAGTAATCTAGCAACGAGGGGAAGGGGAGTGCATCTACATACCCTTGTAGATCTCTAAGTGGAAGCGTTGCAAGAACGCGGATGAAGGATTGGTACTCGTAGCGATTCAGATCCCGGTTGATTCCGATCTAAGCGCCGAACAACGGCGCCTCCGCGTTCAACACACATGCAGCCCGGTGACGTCTCCCACGCCTTGATCCAGCAAAGGGAGAAGGAGAGGTTGGGGAAGACTCCGTCCAGCAGCAGCACGACGGCGTGGTGGTGGTGGAGGAGCGCGGGACTCCAGCAGGGCTTCGCCAAGCACTACGAGAGACGAGTAGAGAGAGGAGTAGGGCTGCGCCAATAGGGAGATCGAATCGTGTGTTGGGCTACCCCTTTGCCTCCACTATATATAGGGGGAGAGGGAGGGCTGCGCCCCCACCTAGGGTTCCCACCCCAAGGGGTGCGGCAGCCCTAGATCCCATCTAGGGTGGCGGCCACAAGGGGGAGAGGGGGAGGCGCACCTAGGGTGGGCCTTAGGGCCCATCTGCCCTAGGGTTTGCCCCCTTCCCCTCTTGGAGGCGCCTTGGGCCTTGGTGGGAGGCGCCCCATCCCACCTAGGGGCTGGTCCCTTCCCACTATTGGCCCATGTAGGCATCCGGGGCTCGTGGCCCCACCTGGTGGACCCCCGGACCCCTCCGGTGCTCCCGGTACACTACCGGTGATGCCCGGAACACTTCCGGTGGCCAAAACCATACTTCCTATATATCAATATTTACCTCCGGACCATTCCGGAATCCGGGGCTCGTGGCCCCACCTGGTGGACCCCCGGACCCCTCCGGTGCTCCCGGTACACTACCGGTGATGCCCGGAACACTTCCGGTGACCAAAACCATACGTCCGGGATCTCATCCGGGACTCCGAACAACATTCGGTAACCGCGTACATACTTTCTCTATAACCCTAGCGTCATCGAACCATAAGTGTGTAGACTCTACGGGCTCGGGAATCGTGCAGACATGGCCGAGACAACTCTCCGGTCAATAACCAACAACGGGATCTGGATACCCATGTTGGCTCCTACATGTTCCATGATGATCTCATCGGATGAACCACGATGTCAAGGATTCAATCAATCCCGTATACAATTCCCTTTGTCTATCGGTACAATACTTGCCCGAGATTCGATCGTCGGTATCCCGATACCTTGTTCAATCTCGTTACCGGCAAGTATCTTTACTCGTTCCATAACACATCATCCCGTGATCAACTCCTTGATCACATTGTGCACATTATGATGATGTCCTACCAAGTGGGCCCAGAGATACCTCTCCGTTTACACGGAGTGACAAATCCCAGTCTCGATTCGCGCCAACCCAACAGACACTTTCGAAGATACCTGTAGTGAACCTTTATAGCCACCCAGTTACGTTGTGACGTTTGGCACACCCAAAGCACTCCTACCGTATCCGGGAGTTGCACAATCTCATGGTCTAAGGAAATGATACTTGACATTAGAAAAGCTTTAGCATACGAACTACACGATCTTTGTGCTAGGCTTAGGATTGGGTCTCGTCCATCACATCATTCTCCTAATGATGTGATCCCGTTATCAACGACATCCAATGTCCATGGTCAGGAAACCGTAGCCATCTATTGATCAACGAGCTAGTCAACTAGAGGCTTACTAGGGACATGGTGTTGTCTATGTATCCACACATGTATTTGAGTTTCCTATCAATACAATTTTAGCATGGATAATAAACGATTATCATGAACAATGAAATATATAATAATAACTAATTTATTATTGCCTCTAGGGCATATTTCCAACAGTCTCCCACTTGCACTAGAGTCAATAATATAGTTCACATCGCCATGTGATTAACACTCACAGGTCACATCCACATGTGACCAACATCCAAGAGTCTACTAGACTCAATGATCTAGTTCACATCACTATGTGATAAACACTCAAAGAGTTCTGGGTTTGATCATGTGATGCTTGTGAGAGAGGTCGTAGTCAACGGGTCTTGCCATATTCAGATCCCTATGTATTTCGCAAAACTTTATATCGTAGATGCTGCTACCACGTTCCACTTGGAGCTATTCCAAATTGTTGCTCCATTATACATATCCGGTATCTCTACTCAGAGATATCCGGATAGGTGTTAAGCTTGCATCGACGTAACTCTTTACGTCGAACTCTTTATCATCTCCATAACCGAGAAACATTTCCTTATTCCTCTAAGGACAATTTTGACTGCTATCTGGTGATCCAGTCCTAGATCACCTTTGTACCCTCTTGCCAGACATGTGGCAAGGCACACATCAGGTGCGGTGCTCAGCATGGCATACCGTATAGGGCCTATGACAAGAGCATAGGGGACGACCTTCGTCCTTCCTCTTTCTTCTGCCGTGGTCAATCTTTGAGTCTTACTCAACTTCACACCTTACAACTCAGGTAAGAACCCCTTCTTTGACAGATCTATTTTGAACTCCTTCAAAAACATGTCAAGGTGTGCGTTCTTTGAAAGTATCATCAGGCGTCTTGATCTATCTCTATAGATCTTGATGCCCAATATGTAAGCAGCTTTATCCAGGTCTTCCTTTGAAAAACACTCTTCAAACAACCGTTTATGCTTTCCAGAAATTCTACATTATTTTGGATCAACAATATGTCATCCACATATACTTATCAGAAATGTTGTAGTGCTCCCACTCACTTTCTTGTAAATACAAGTTTCTAGCAAACATTGTATAAACCTAAAAGCTTTGATCACTCTATCAAAGCATGTATTCTGACTCCGAGATGCTTGCTCTAGTCCATAGAAGGATTGCTAGAGCTAGCACACCTTTTAGCATCCTTAGGATCGACAAAACCATTTATTGTATCACATGCAAACTTTTCTTACGGAAACTGGTAAGAAAACTTGTTTTGACATCCATCTGTCAGATTTCATAATCGAAAAATACAGCTAATGCTAACATGATTCCGACGGACTTAAGCATCGCTACGAGTGAGAAAATATCATCGTAGTAAACTCCTTGAACTTGTGAAAAACCTTTTTGCCACAAGTCGAGCTTCATAGACGGTAACATTACCGCCCACGTTCGTCTTCTTCTTAAAGATCCATTTATCTCAATGGCTTGCCGATCATCGGGCAAGTCCACCAAAGTCCATACTTTGTTCTGATACATGGATCCTATCTCGAATTTCATGGCTTCTAACCATTTGTCAGAATACGGGCCCACCATCGCTTCTCCATAGCTCGTAGGTTCATCGTTGTCTAACAACATGATATCTAAGACAGGATTACCATACCATTCAGGAGTAGTACATATCCTTGTCGACCTACGAGGTTCGATAGCAACTTGATCCGAAGCTTCATGATCACTATCATTAACTTCCTATTCAACAGATGTAGGCGCCACAGAAAACATCTTTCTGTGTTGCATCACTCTCTGGTTGAAGTAAAGGTTCGACAACCTCATCAAGTTCTATCTTCCTCCCACTCAATTCTTTCGAGAGAAACTCCTTCTCGAGAAAGGACCCGTTCTTAGTGACAAACAATTTGCCCTCGGATCTGAGATAGAAGGTATACCCAACTATCACCCTTGGGTATCCTATGAAGATGTGTTTGTCCGCTTTGGGTTCGAGCTTCTCCGGCTGAAGCCTTAAGCATCGCAACCCCAAACATTAAGAAACGACAACTTTGGTTTCTTTCCAAACCAATGTTCATATGACGTCGTATCAACGGACTTAGATGGTGTCCTATCTAAAGTGAATGAAGTTGTCTCTAACGCATATCCTCAAAATGAAAACGGTAGATCGGTAAGAGACATCATAGATCGCACCATATCTCATAAGGTTTGATTACGATGTCCGGACACACCATAACCCAGTGGTGTTCCAGGTGGCTTCAACTATGAAACAATTCCACAATGTCTTAAGTGATTGCCAAACTCATAACTCAGAAATGCTCATCGATCAGATCGTAGGAATTTGATCTTCTTGTTATGATGATTCTTAACTTCACTCTGAAATCGCTTGAACTTTTCAAACGTTTCAGACTTGTGCTTCATTAAGTAAATATACCTATATCTACTCAAATCGTCAGTGAAGATGAGAAAATAGCGATATCCACCGCACGCTTCAATTCTCATTGGATCACACGCATCAGCATGTATGATTTCCAACAAGTCACTTGCCCATTTCATTGTACCTGAAAACGGGGTCTTACTCATCCTGCCCATGAGGCATGGCTCGCATGTGTCAAGTGATTCAAAATCGAGTGACTCCAAACATCCATCGACATGGAGTTTCCTCATGCATCTTACGCCAATATGACCTAAGCGGCGGTGCCACGAGAAAGTGGTACTATCATTATTAACTCTACATCTTTTGGCGTGAACATGTGTATTACCACGACCGAGATTCAATGAACCATTCACATAGGGTGCATGACCATGAAAGGTATCATTCATGTAAACAGAATAACCATTATTCTCTAACTTAAATGAATGACCGTATTGCAATGGACATGATCTAATCATATTCATGCTCAACGTAGACACCTGATAACATCTATCTAGGTTCAATACTAATCCCGAAAGCAGATGGAGCGTGCGATGGTGATCTCATCAACTTTGGAAACACTTCCAACACACATCGTCACCTCGCCCTTAGACAATCTCCGTTTAGTCCGTAGCTTTTGCTTCAAGTCACCAATAATAGCAACTGAACCGATATCCAATACCCAGATGCTACCAGGAGTACTAGTGAGGTACACATTAATAACACGTATATACTTTGTTGAAGTTACTGTTGGAAATATGCCCTAGAGGCAATAATAAAAGCATTATTATTATATTTCCTTGTTCATGATAATTGTCTTTATTCATGCTATAATTGTGTTATCCGGAAATCGTAATACATGTGTGAATAATAGACACCAACATGTCCCTAGTAAGCCTCTAGTTGACTAGCTCGTTGATCAACAGATAGTCATGGTTTCCTGACTATGGACATTGGATGTCATTGATAACGAGATCGCATCATTAGGAGAATGATGTGATGGACAAGACCCAATCCTAAACATAGCACAAGATCGTATAGTTCGTTTGCTAGAGTTTTCCAATGTCAAGTATCCTTTCCTTAGACCATGAGATCGTGTAACTCCCGGATACCGTAGGAGTGCTTTGGGTGTACCAAACGTCACAACGTAACTGGGTGACTAAGGTATACTACGGGTATCTCTGAAAGTGTCTGTTGGGTTGACACGGATCAAGACTGGGATTTGTCACTCCGTATGACGGAGAGGTATCACTGGGCCCACTCGGTAATGCATCATAATTATGAGCTCAAAGTGACCAAGTGTCTGGTCACGGGATCATGCATTACAGTACAAGTAAAGTGACTTGCCTGTAACGAGATTGAACAAGGTATTGGGATACCGACGATCGAATCTCGGGCAAGTAACATACCGATTGACAAAGGGAATTGCATACGGGATTGCTTGAATCCTCGACATCGTGGTTCATCCGATGAGATCACCGTGGAGCATGTGGGAGCCAACATGGGTATCCAGATCTCGCTGTTGGTTATTGACCGGAGAGTCGTCTCGGTCATGTCTGCTTGTCTCCCGAACCCGTAGGGTCTACACACTTAAGGTTCGGTGATGCTAGGGTTGTGAAGATATGTATATGCAGTAACCCGAATGTTTTTCGGAGTCCCGAATGAGATCCCGGACGTCACGAGGAGTTTCGGAATGGTCCGGAGGTAAAGAATTATATATAGGAAGTGCTGTTTCGGCCATCGGCACAAGTTTCGGGGTCACCGGTATTGTACCGGGACCACCGGAAGGGTCCCGGGGGTCCACCGGGTGGGGCCACCCATCCCGGAGGTCCCCATGGGCCAAAGTGGGGAGGGGCACCATCCCATAGTGGGCTGGTGCGCCCCCCTAGGCCCACCCCATGCGCCTAGGGTTGAAACCCTAGGGGTGGGTGGGCGCCCCACCTTGGCTTGGGGGCCACTCCAGCCCTGGCCGTCGCCCCCCCTAGGAGATCCAATCTCCTAGGGCCGGCGCCCCCCTAGGGGAGCCTATATATATGAGGGGGAGGGAGGGGGCAGCCGCACCCTGAGTCCTGGCGCCTCCCTCTCCCCTGCTACACCTCTCTCTCTCGTAGTATAAGGCGAAGCCCTGCTTCTGTGACGCCCTGCATCCACCACCACGCCGTCGTGCTGCTGGATCTTCATCAACCTCTCCTTCCCCCTTGCTGGATCAAGAAGGAGGAGACGTCACGCTGACCGTACGTGTGTTGAACGCGGAGGTGCCGTCCGTTCGGTGCTAGGATCTCCGGTGATTTGGATCACGTCGTGTACGACTACCTCATCCCCGTTCTTTGAACGCTTCCGCACGCGATCTACAAAGGTATGTAGATGCATCCGATCACTCGTTGCTAGATGAACTCATAGATGGATCTTCGTGAAACCGTAGGAAATTTTTTGTTTTCTGCAACGTTCCCCAACAGTGGCATCATGAGCTAGGTCTATGCGTAGTTCTTCTTGCGCGAGTAGAACACAATTTGTTGTGGGCGTAGATGTTGTCAACTTTCTTGCCGCTACTAGTCTTATCTTGCTTCAGGGGTATTGTGGGATGAAGCGGCCCGGACCAACCTTACACGTACGCTTACGTGAGACCGGTTCCACCAACTAACATGCACTAGTTGCATAAGGTGGCTGGCGGGTGTCTGTCTCTCCCACTTTAGTTGGAGCGGATTCGATGAAAAGGGTCCTTATGATGGGTAAATAGAAGTTGACAAATCACGTTGCGGCTTTCACGTAGGTAAGAAAACGTTCTTGCTAGAACCCTAATTCAGCCACGTAAAACTTGCAACAACAATTAGAGGACGTCTAACTTGTTTTTGCAGCAAGTGCTTTGTGATATGATATGGCCAAAGTTGTGATGAATGATGAATGATATATATATGTGATGTATGAGATGTTCATGCTATTGTAATACGAATCACGACTTGCATGTCGATGAGTATGACAACCGGCAGGAGCCATAGGAGTTGTCTTTATTTTTTGTATGACCTGCGTGTCATTGAGAAACGCCATGTAAATTACTTTACTTTATTGCTAAATGCGTTAGCCATAGTAGTAGAGGTAATAGTTGGCGAGCAACTTCATGGAGACACGATGATGGAGATCATGATGATGGAGATCATGGTGTCAAGCCGGTGACAAGATGATCATGGAGCCCCAAGATGGAGATCAAAGGAGCTATGTGATATTGGCCATATCATGTCACTATTATTTTTTGATTGCATGTGATGTTTATCATGTTTTTGCATCTTGTTTACTTAGAACGACGGTAGTAAATAAGATGATCCCTCATAATAATTTCAAGAAGTGTTCCCCCTAACTGTGCACCGTTGCGACAGTTCGTTGTTTCGAAGCACCACGTGATGATCGGGTGTGATAGATTCTAACGTTCACATACAACGGGTGTAAGACAGATTTACACATGCAAACACTTAGGTTGACTTGACGAGCCTAGCATGTACAGACATGGCCTCGGAACACAGAAGACTGAAAGGTCGAGCATGAGTCGTATAGAAGATACGATCAACATGAAGATGTTCACCGATGTTGACTAGTCCGTCTCACGTGATGATCGGACACGGCCTAGTTAACTCGAATCATGTTATACTTAGATGACTAGAAGAGGGATGTCTATCTAAGTGGGAGTTCATTGAATAATTTGATTAGATGAACTTAATTATCATGAACTTAGTCTAAAATATTTACAATATGTCTTGTAGATCAAATGGCCAACGTAGTCCTCAAGTTCAACGCGTTCCTAGAGAAAACCAAGCTGAAAGACGATGGCAGCAACTACACGGACAGGGTCCGGAACCTGAGGATCATCCTCATAGCTGCCAAGAAAGATTATGTCCTACAAGCACCGATGGGTGACGCACCTGTTCTCCCTGCAGAACAAGACGTTATGAACGCTTGGCAGGCACGTACCGATGACTACTGCCTCGTTCAGTGCGGCATGCTTTACAGCTTAGAGCCGGGGCTCCAAAAGCGTTTTGAGAGACATGGAGCATATGAGATGTTCGGAGAGCTGAAAATGGTTTTTCAAGCTCATGCCCGGGTCGAGAGATATGAAGTCTCTGACAAATTCTTCAGCTGTAAGATGGAGGAAAATAGTTCTGTCAGTGAGCACATACTCACTATGTCTGGGTTGCATAACCGCTTGACTCAGCTGGGAGTTAATCTCCCGGATGACGTGGTCATTGACAGAATCCTTCAGTCGCTTCCACCAAGCTACAAGAGCTTTGTGATGAACTTCAATATGCAGGGGATGGAAAAGACCATTCCTGAAGTATTTGCTATGCTGAAATCAGCAGAGGTAGAAGTCAAGAAGGAACATCAAGTGTTGATGGTGAATAAAACCACTAAGTTCAAGAAGGGCAAGGGTAAAAAGAACTTCAAGAAGGACGGCAAGGAAGTTGCCGCGCCCGGCAAGCAAGCTGCCGGGAAGAAGCCAAAGAATGGACCCAAGCCCGAGACTGAGTGCTTTTATTGCAAGGGAAGTGGTCACTGGAAGCGGAATTGCCCCAAATACTTAGCGGACAAGAAGGCCGGCAAAACAAAAGGTATATGTGATATACATGTAATTGATGTGTACCTTACCAGTACTCGTAGTAGCTCTTGGGTATTTTATACCGGTGCAGTTGCTCACATTTGTAACTCAAAGCAGGAGCTGCGGAATAAGCGGAGACGAAGGACGAGGTGACGATGCGCGTCGGGAATGGTTCCAAGGTCGATGTGATCGCCGTCGGCACGCTACCTCTTCATTTACCTACGGGGTTAGTTTTGAACCTCAATAATTGTTATTTAGTGCCAGCTTTGAGCATGAACATTGTATCGGGATCTCGTTTAATTCGAGATGGCTACTCATTTAAATCCGAGAATAATGGTTGTTCTATTTATATGAGAGATATGTTTTATGGTCATGCTCCGATGGTAAATGGTTTATTCTTAATGAATCTCGAGCGTAATGCTACACATATTCATAGTGTGAATACCAAAAGATGTAAGGTTGATAATGATAGTCCCACATACTTGTGGCACTGCCGCCTTGGTCACATAGGTGTCAAACGCATGAAGAAGCTCCATGCAGATGGACTTTTAGAGTCTCTTGATTATGAATCATTTGACATGTGCGAACCATGCCTCATGGGTAAAATGACCAAGACTCCGTTCTCAGGAACAATGGAGCGAGCAACCAACTTATTGGAAATCATACATACTGATGTGTGCGGTCCAATGAGTGTTGAGGATCGCGGTGGCTATCGTTATGTTCTCACCCTGACTGATGACTTGAGTAGATATGGGTATATCTATTTGATGAAACACAAGTCTGAAACCTTTGAAAAGTTCAAGGAATTTCAGAGTGAGGTTGAGAATCAACGTGACAAGAAAATCAAGTTTCTACGATCAGATCGTGGAGGAGAATACTTGAGTCACGAATTTCGCACACACTTAAGAAAATGTGGAATAGTTTCACAACTCACGCCGCCTGGAACACCTCAGCGTAATGGTGTGTCCGAACGTCGTAATCGCACTCTATTAGATATGGTGCGATCTATGATGTCTCTTACCGATTTACCGCTATCTTTTTGGGGCTATGCTTTAGAGACTGCCGCATTCACTTTAAATAGGGCTCCGTCGAAATCTGTTGAGACGACACCGTATGAATTATGGTTTGGGAAGAAACCTAAGCTGTCGTTTCTAAAAGTTTGGGGATGCGATGCTTATGTCAAGAAACTTCAACCTGAAAAGCTCGAACCCAAGTCGGAAAAATGCGTCTTCATAGGATACCCTAAAGATACTATTGGGTATACCTTCTACCTCAGATCCGAAGGCAAGATCTTTGTTGCCAAGAATGGATCCTTTCTAGAGAAAGAGTTTCTCTCGAAAGAAGTAAGTGGGAGGAAAGTAGAACTTGATGAAGTATTACCTCTTGAACCGGAAAATGGCGCAACTCAAGAAAATGTTCCTGAGGTACCTGCACCGACTAGAGAGGAAGTTAATGATAATGATCAAGATACTTCTGATCAATCTCCTACTGAGATTCGAAGGTCCACAAGGACACGTTCCGCACCAGAGTGGTACGGCAACCCTGTCTTGGAAATCATGTTGTTAGACAACGGTGAACCTTCGAACTATGAAGAAGCGATGGCGGGCCCGGATTCCGACAAATGGCTAGAAGCCATGAAATCCGAGATAGGATCCATGTATGAAAATGAAGTATGGACTTTGACTGACTTGCCTGTTGAACGGTGAGCCATAGAAAATAAATGGATCTTTAAGAAGAAGACAGACGCGGATGGTAATGTGACCATCTATAAAGCTCGGCTTGTCACTAAGGGTTATCGACAAGTTCAAGGGGTTGACTACGATGAGACTTTCTCATCGGTAGCGAAGCTAAAGTCCGTCCGAATAATGTTAGCAATTGCCGCATTCTACGATTATGAGATATGGCAAATGGACGTCAAAACGGCATTCCTTAATGGTTTCCTTAAGGAAGAATTGTATATGATGCAGCCGGAAGGTTTTGTCGATCCTAAGAATGCTGACAAGGTGTGCAAGCTCCAACGCTCGATTTATGGGCTGGTGCAAGCATCTCGGAGTTGGAACATTCGCTTTGATGAGATGATCAAAGCGTTTGGGTTTACGCAGACTTATGGAGAAGCATGCGTTTACAAGAAAGTGAGTGGGAGCTCTGTAGCATTTCTCATACTATATGTAGATGACATACTTTTGATGGGAAATGATATAGAACTCTTGGACAGCATTAAGGCCTACTTGAATAAGAGTTTTTCAATGAAGGACCTTGGAGAAGCTGCTTATATATTAGGCATCAAAATCTATAGAGATAGATCGAGACGCCTCATAGGTCTTTCACAAAGCACATACCTTGATAAGATATTGAAGAAGTTCAATATGGATCAGTCTAAGAAGGGGTTCTTACCTGTGTTACAAGGTGTGAAATTGAGCTCTGCTCAATGTCTGACCACGGCAGAAGATATAGAAGAGATGAGTGTCATCCCCTATGCCTCAGCCATAGGTTCTATTATGTATGCCATGATGTGTACCAGACCTGATGTAAACCTTGCCGTAAGTTTGGTAGGAAGGTACCAAAGTAATCCCGGCAAGGAACACTGGACAACGGTCAAGAATATCCTGAAGTACCTGAAAAGGACTAAGGAAATGTTTCTCGTTTATGGAGGTGACGAAGAGCTCGTCGTAAAGGGTTACGTCGACGCTAGCTTCGACACAGATCTGGATGACTCTAAGTCACAAACCGGATACGTGTATATTTTGAATGGTGGGGCAGTAAGCTGGTGCAGTTGCAAGCAGAGCATCGTGGCAGGATCTACATGTGAAGCGGAGTACATGGCAGCCTCGGAGGCAGCACATGAAGCAATTTGGGTGAAGGAGTTCATCACCGACCTAGGAGTCATACCCAATGCGTCGGGGCCAATCAAACTCTTCTGTGACAACCCTGGAGCTATTGCACTTGCCAAGGAGCCCAGATTTCACAAGAAGACAAGGCACATCAAGCGTCGCTTCAACTCCATTCGTGAAAATATTCAAGATGGAGACATAGATATTTGTAAAGTACATACGGACCTGAATGTAGCAGATCCGTTGACTAAACCTCTCCCTAGAGCAAAACATGATCAACACCAGAATTCCATGGGTGTTCGATTCATCACAATGTAACTAGATTATTGACTCTAGTGCAAGTGGGAGACTGTTGGAAATATGCCCTAGAGGCAATAATAAAAGCATCATTATTATATTTCCTTGTTCATGATAATTGTCTTTATTCATGCTATAATTGTGTTATCCGGAAATCGTAATACATGTGTGAATAATAGACACCAACATGTCCCTAGTAAGCCTCTAGTTGACTAGCTCGTTGATCTACAGATAGTCATGGTTTCCTGACAATGGACATTGGATGTCATTGATAACGAGATCACATCATTAGGAGAATGATGTGATGGACAAGACCCAATCCTAAACATAGCACAAGATCGTATAGTTCGTTTGCTAGAGTTTTCCAATGTCAAGTATCCTTTCCTTAGACCATGAGATCGTGTAACTCCCGGATACTGTAGGAGTTCTTTGGGTGTACCAAACGTCACAACATAACTGGGTGACAAATAAAGGTATACTACGGGTATCTCCGAAAGTGTCTGTTGGGTTGACACGGATCAAGACTGGGATTTGTCACTCCGTATGACGGAGAGGTATCACTGGGCCCACTCGGTAATGCATCATCATTATGAGCTCAAAGTGACCAAGTGTCTGGTCACGGGATCATGCATTACGGTACAAGTAAAGTGACTTGCCTGTAACGAGATTGAACAAGGTATTGGGATACCGACGATCGAATCTTGGGCAAGTAACATACCGATTGACAAAGGGAATTGCATACGGGGTTGCTTGAATCCTCGACATTGTGGTTCATCCGATGAGATCATCGTGGAGCATGTGGGAGCCAACATGGGTATCCAGATCCCGCTATTGGTTATTGACCGGACAGTCGTCTCGGTCATGTCTGCTTGTCTCCCGAACCCGTAGGGTCTACACACTTAAGGTTCGGTGACGCTAGGGTTGTGAAGATATGTATATGCAGTAAGCCGAATGTTGTTCGGAGTCCCGGATGAGATCCCGGACGTCACGAGGAGTTTCGGAATGGTGAATTATATATAGGAAGTGTTGTTTCGGCCATCGGGACAAGTTTCGGGGTCACCGGTATTGTACCGGGACCACCGGAAGGGTCCCGGGGGTCCACCGAGTGGGGCCACCCATCCCAGAGGGCCCCATGGGCCAAAGTGGGGAGGGGAACCAGCCCATAGTGGGCTGGTGCGCCCCCCTAGGCCCACCCCATGCGCCTAGGGTTGAAACCCTAGGGGTGGGGGGGGGGGGCGCCCCACCTTGGCTTGGGGGCCACTCCAGCCCTGGCCGCCGCCCCCTAGGAGATCCAATCTCCTAGGGCCAGCGCCCCCCCTAGGGGAGCCTATATATATGAGGGGGAGGGAGGGGGCAGCCGCACCCTGAGTCCTGGCGCCTCCCTCTCCCCTGCTACACCTCTCTCTCTCGTAGTATAAGGCGAAGCCCTGCTTCTGTGACGCCCTGCATCCACCACCACGCCGTCGTGCTGCTGGATCTTCATCAACCTCTCCTTCCCCCTTGCTGGATCAAGAAGGAGGAGACGTCACGCTGACCGTACGTGTGTTGAACGCGGAGGTGCCGTCCGTTCGGTGCTAGGATCTCCGGTGATTTGGATCACGTCGTGTACGACTACCTCATCCCCGTTCTTTGAACGCTTCCGCACGCGATCTACAAAGGTATGTAGATGCATCCGATCACTCGTTGCTAGATGAACTCATAGATGGATCTTGGTGAAACCGTAGGAAAATTTTTGTTTTCTGCAACGTTCCCCAATAGTTACCAGCCTTCTTATCTACCATGCATTTGGGGTAATTCCGCTACCAGTGACCGTTCCCCTTACAATAGAAGCACTTAGTCTCGGGTTTGGGTTTAACCTTGGGTTCCTTCACTAGAGCGGCAACTGGTTTGCCATCCATGAAGTTTCCCTTCTAGCCCTTGCCCTTCTTGAAACCAGTGGTCTTGTTAAACCATCAACACTTGATGCTCCTTGTTGATTTCTACCTTTTGCGGTCTTAAGCACCGCGTACAGCTCCGGGATCAACTCCATCCCTTGCATGTCATAGTTCATCACGAAGATCTAGTAGCTTAGTGATAGTGGCTAGAGAACTCTATCAATCACTATCTTATCTAGAATTTTAACTCCCACTTGATTTAAGTGATTGTAGCACCCAGACATTCTGAGCACATGCTCACTAGCTGAGCTATTCTCCTCCATCTTGTTGGCAAAATAACTTGTCATAGGTCTCACACCTCTCAACATGGGCATGAGCCTGAAATCCCAATTTTAGCTCTTTGAACATCTCATATGTTCTATGGCGTTCAAAACGTCATTGGAATCCCGATTCTAAGCCGTTTAAGTATGGTGCACTAAACTATCAAGTAGTCATCAGGATGTGTCTGTCAGGTGTTCACAACATCCACAGACGACGTTGTAGGGGTTTGCACATCGAGTGGTGCATCAAAGACGTAAGCCTTCTGTGTAGCAGTGAGGACACTCCTCGGACTACGGACCCAGTCCGTATCATTGCTTACAATATCTTTTAACTTGGTCTTTCTCTAGGAACGTATTGAAATAGGGAGCTACAAAGTGAGCTATTTATCTACGACATATTTGCAAAGACAATTTAGACTATGTTCATGAAAATTGAGTTTATCTAATCAAATTATTTAATGAACTCCCACTCAGATAGACATCCCTCTAGTCATCTAAGTGAAACATGATCCGAATCGACTAGGCCGTGTCCGATCATCACGTGAGACGGACTAGTCATCAACGGTGAACATCTCATGTTGATCGTATCTTCTATACGACTCATGTTCGACCTTTCGGTCTTCCGTGTTCCGAGGCCATGTCTGTACATGCTAGGCTCGTCAAGTCAACCTAAGTGTATTGCATGTGTTCCGAGGCCATGTCTGTACATGCTAGGCTCGTCAACACCCGTTGTGTTCGAACGTTAGAATCTATCACACCCGATCATCACGTGGTGCTTCAAAACAACGACCTTCGCAATGGTGCACAGTTAGGGGGAACACTTTTCTTGAAATTTTAGTGAGGGATCATCTTATTTAAGCTACCGTCGTTCTAAGCAAATAAGATGTAAAACATGATAAACATCACATGCAATCAAATAGTGACATGATATGGCCAATATCATTTTGCTCCTTTTGATCTCCATCTTCGGGGCTCCATGATCATCGTTGTCACCGGCATGACACCATGATCTCCATCATCATGTCTTCTTAAAGTTGTCTCATCATCTATTACTTCTACTACTATGGCTAACGCTTTAGCAATAAATTAAAGTAATTACATGACGTTTATGTTGACACGCAGGTCATAAATAAATTAAGACAACTCCTATGGCTCCTGCCGGTTGTCATACTCATCGACATGCAAGTCGTGATTCCTATTACAAGAACATGATCAATCTCATACATCACATATATCATTCATCACATCCTTTTGGCCATATCACATCACAAGGCATATGCTGCAAAAACAAGTTAGACGTCCTCTAATTGTTGTTGCAAGTTTTTACGTGGCTGCTATAGGTTTCTAGCAAGAACGTTTCTTACCTACGCCAAAACCACAACGTGAATTGCCAATTTCTATTTACCCTTCATAAGGACCCTTTTCATCGAATCCGATCCGACTAAAGTGGGAGAGACAGACACCCGCCAGCCACCTTATGCAACTAGTGCATGTCAGTCGGTGGAACCAGTCTCACGTAAGCGTACGTGTAAGGTTGGTCCGGGCCGCTTCATCCCACAATGCCGCCGAATCAAGATAAGAGTAGTAACGGCAAGATAATTGACAATATCGACGCCCACAACTGCTTTGTGTTCTACTCGTGCATAGAAACTACACATAGACCTAGCTCATGATGCCACTATTGGGGATCGTAGCAGAAATTTAAAATTTTCTACGCATCACCAAGATCAATCTATGGAGTAATCTAGCAACGAGGGGAAGGGGAGTGCATCTACATACCCTTGTAGATCTCTAAGTGGAAGCGTTGCAAGAACGCGGATGAAGGATTCGTACTCGTAGCGATTCAGATCGCGGTTGATTCCGATCTAAGCGCCGAACAACGGCGCCTCCGCGTTCAACACACGTGCAGCCCGGTGACGTCTCCCACGCCTTGATCCAGCAAAGGGAGAAGGAGAGGTTGGGGAAGACTCCGTCCAGCAGCAGCACGACGGCGTGGTGGTGGTGGAGGAGCGCGGGACTCCAGCAGGGCTTCGCCAAGCACTACGAGAGATGAGTAGAGAGAGGAGTAGGGCTGCGCCAACAGGGAGATCGAATCGTGTGTTGGGCTACCCCTTTGCCTCCACTATATATAGGGGGAGAGGGAGGGCTGCGCCCCCACCTAGGGTTCCCACCCCAAGGGGTGCGGCAGCCCTAGATCCCATCTAGGGTGGCGGCCACAAGGGGGAGAGGGGGAGGCGCACCTAGGGTGGGCCTTAGGGCCCATCTGCCCTAGGGTTTGCCCCCTTCCCCTCTTGGAGGTGCCTTGGGCCTTGGTGGGAGGCGCCCCAGCCCACCTAGGGGCTGGTCCCTTCCCACTATTGGCCCATGTAGGCATCCGGGGCTCGTGGCCCCACCTGGTGGACCCCCGGACCCCTCCGGTGGTCCCGGTACACTACCGGTGATGCCCGAAACACTTCCGGTGGCCAAAACCATACTTCCTATATATCAATATTTACCTCCGGACCATTCCAGAACTCCTCGTGACGTCCGGGACTCCGAACAACATTCGGTAACCGCGTGCATACTTTCCCTATAACCCTAGCGTCATCGAACCTTAAGTGTGTGGACCCTACGGGCTCGGGAATCATGGAGACATGGCTTAGACAACTCTCCGGTCAATAACCAACAGCGGGATCTGGATACCCATGTTGGCTCCTACATGTTCCACGATGATCTCATCGGATGAACCATGATGTCAAGGATTCAATCAATCCCGTATACAATTCCCTTTGTCTATCGGTACGATACTTACCCGAGATTCGATCGTCGGTATCCCGATACCTTGTTCAATCTCGTTACCGGCAAGTCTCTTTAATCGTTCCGTAACACATCATCCCGTGATCAACTCCTTGATCACATTGTGCACATTATGATGATGTCCTACCGAGTGGGCCCAGAGATACCTCTCCGTTTACACAGAGTGACAAATCCCAGTCTCGATTCGCGCCAACCCAACAGACACTTTCGGAGATACCTGTAGTGAACCTTTATAGCCACCCAGTTACGTTGTGACGTTTAGCACACCCAAAGCACTCCTACGGTATCCGGGAGTTGCACAATCTCATGGTCTAAGGAAATGATACTTGACATTAGAAAAGCTTTAGCATACGAACTACACAATTTTTGTGCTAGGCTTAGGATTGGGTCTCGTCCATCACATCATTCTCCTAATGATGTGATCCCGTTATCAACGACATCCAATGTCCATGGTCAGGAAACCGTAACCATCTATTGATCAACGAGCTAGTCAACTAGAGGCTTACTAGGGACATGGTGTTGTCTATGTATCCACACATGTATTTGAGTTTCCTATCAATACAATTTTAGCATGGATAATAAACGATTATCATGAACAATGAAATATATAATAATAACTAATTTATTATTGCCTCTAGGGCATATTTCCAACATCCTACTCCTACCGGGAGTAGGACTCCCCCCCCCTTTCCCTAGTTGGATTAGGACTTGGGGGGAAGGAGGAGAGGGAAGAAAGGAAAGGGGGGGCGCCGCCCCCCCTCTGAAAAAACATGATAAACATCACATGCAATCAAATAATAAAAGTGACATGATATGGCCAATATCACATAGCTCCTTTGATCTCCATCTTGGGGCTCCATGATCATCTTGTCACCGGCATGACACCATGATCTCCATCATCATGATCTCCATCATCGTGTCTCCATGAAGTTGCTCGCCAACTATTACTTCTACTACTATGGCTAACACGTTTAGCAATAAAGTAAAGTAATTTACATGGCGTTTCTCAATGACACGCAGGTCATACAAAAAATAAAGACAACTCCTATGGCTCCTGCCGGTTGTCATACTCATCGACATGCAAGTCGTGATTCCTATTACAATAGCATGAACATGTCATACATCACATATATATCATTCATCATTCATCACAACTTTGGCCATATCACATCACAAAACACTTGCTGCAAAAACAAGTTAGACGTCCTCTAATTGTTGTTGCAAGTTTTACGTGGCTGCAATAGGGTCCTATATATAATTCTTTACCTCCGGACCATTCCGGAACTCCTCGTGACGTCCGGGATCTCATCCGGGACTCCAAACAACATTCGGGTTACTGCATATACATATCCCTACAACCCTAGCATCACCGAACCTTAAGTGTGTAGACCCTACGGGTTCGGGAGACATGTAGACATGACCGAGATCGCTCTCCGGTCAATAACCAACAGCGGGATCTGGATACCCATGTTGGCTCCCACATGCTCCTCGATGATCTCATCGGATGAACCACGATGTTGAGGATTCAAGCAACCCCGTATACAATTTCCTTTGTCAATCGGTATGTTACTTGCCCGAGATTCGATCGTCGGTATCCCAATACCTCGTTCAATCTCGTTACCGGCAAGTCACTTTACTCGTACCGTAATGCATGATCCCGTGACCAGACACTTGGTCACTTTGAGCTCATAATGATGATGCATTACCGAGTGGGCCCAGTGATACCTCTCCGTCATACGGAGTGACAAATCCCAGTCTTGATCCGTGTCAACCCAACAGACACTTTCGGAGATACCCATAGTATACCTTTCTGGTCACCCAGTTACGTTGTGACGTTTGGTACACCCAAAGCACTCCTACGGTATCCGGGAGTTACACGATCTCATGGTGTAAGGAAAGGATACTTGACATTGTAAAACTCTAGCAAACGAACTATACGATCTTGTGCTATGTTTAGGATTAGGTCTTGTCCATCACATCATTCTCCTAATGATGTGATCTCGTGATCAATGACATCCAATGTCCATAGTCAGGAAACCATGACTATCTGTTGATCAACGAGCTAGTCAACTAGAGGCTTACTAGGGACATGTTGGTGTCTATTATTCACACATGTATTACGATTTTCAGATAACACAATTATAGCATGAATAAAAGACAATTATCATGAACAAGGAAATATAATAATAATCCTTTTTATTATTGCCTCTAGGGCATATTTCCAACAGTAGTAAATAAGATGATCCCTCATAATAATTTCAAGAAAGTGTTCCCCTAATTGTGCACCGTTGCGACAGTTCGTTGTTTCGAAGCACCACGTGATGATCGGGTGTGATAGATTCTAACGTTCACATACAACGGGTGTAAGACAGATTTACACATGCAAACACTTAGGTTGACTTGACGAGCCTAGCATGTACAGACATGGCCTCGGAACACAGAAGACCGAAAGGTCGAGCATGAGTCGTATAGAAGATACGATCAACATGAAGATGTTCACCGATGTTGATTAGTCCGTCTCACGTGATGATCGGACACGGCCTAGTTGACTCGGATCATGTTATACTTAGATGACAGGAGGGATGTCTATCTAAGTGGGAGTTCATTGAATAATTTGATTAGATGAACTTAATTATCATGAACTTAGTCTAAAATATTTACAATATGTCTTGTAGATCAAATGGCCAATGTAGTCCTCAACTTCAACGCGTTCCTAGAGAAAACCAAGCTGAAAGACGATGGCAGCAACTACACGGACTGGGTCCGGAACCTGAGGATCATCCTCATAGCTGCCAAGAAAGATTATGTCCTGCAAGCACCGCTGTGTGACGCACCTGTTCTCCCTGCAGAACAAGACGTTATGAACGCTTGGCAGGCATGTACCGATGACTACTCCCTCGTTCAGTGCGGCATGCTTTACAGCTTAGAGCCGGGGCTCCAAAAACGTTTTGAGAGACACGGAGCATATGAGATGTTCGAAGAGCTGAAAATGGTTTTCCAAGCTCATGCCCGGGTCGAGAGATATCAAGTCTCTGACAAGTTCTTCAGCTGTAAGATGGAGGAAAACAGTTCTGTCAGTGAACACATACTCACTATGTCTGGGTTGCATAACCGCTTGACTCAGCTGGGAGTTAATCTCCCAGATGACGCGGTCATTGACAGAATCCTTCAGTCGCTTCCACCGAGCTAAAAGAGCTTTGTGATGAACTTCAATATGCAGGGGATGGAAAAGACCATTCCTGAAGTATTTGCTATGCTGAAATCAGCAGAGGTAGAAGTCAAGAAGGAACATCAAGTGTTGATGGTCAATAAAACCACTAAGTTCAATAAGGGCAAGGGTAAAAAGAACTTCAAGAAGGACGGCAAGGGAGTTGCCGCGCCCGGCAAGCAAGCTGCCGGGAAGAAGCCAAAGAATGGACCCAAGCCCGAGACTGAGTGCTTTTATTGCAAGGAAAGTGGTCACTGGAAGCGGAACTGCCCCAAATACTTAGCGGACAAGAAGGCCGGCAAAACGAAAGGTATATGTGATATACATGTAATTGATGTGTACCTTACCAGTACTCGTAGTAGCTCCTGGGTATTTGATACCGGTGCAGTTGCTCACATTTGTAACTCAAAGCAGGAGCTTCGGAATAAGCGGAGACTGGTGAAGGATGAGGTGACGATGCGCGTCGGGAATGGTTCCAAGGTCGATGTGATCGCCGTCGGCACGCTACCTCTACATTTACCTATGGGATTAGTTTTGAACCTCAATAATTGTTATTTAGTGCCAAGTTTGAGCATGAACATTGTATCTGGATCTCGTTTAATACGAGATGGCTACTCATTTAAATCCGAAAATAATAGTTGTTCTATTTATATGAGAGATATGTTTTATGGTCATGCTCCGATGGTGAATGGTTTATTCTTAATGAATCTCGAGCGTAATGCTACACATATTCATAGTGTGAGTACCAAAAGATGTAAGGTTGATAATGATAGTCCCACATACTTGTGGCACTGCCGCCTTGGTCACATAGGTGTCAAACGCATGAAGAAGCTCCATGCAGATGGACTTTTAGAGTCTCTTGATTACGAATCATTTGACACGTGCGAACCATGACTCATGGGTAAAATGACCAAGACTCCGTTCTCAGGAACAATGGAGCGAGCAACCAACTTATTGGAAATCATACATACTGATGTGTGCGGTCCAATGAGTGTTGAGGCTCGCGGTGCCTATCGTTATGTTCTCACCCTCACTGATGACTTGAGTAGATATGGGTATATCTATTTGATGAAACACAAGTCTGAGACCTTTGAAAAGTTCAAGGAATTTCAGAGTGAGGTTGAAAATCAACGTGATAGGAAAATCAAGTTCCTACGATCAGATCGTGGAGGAGAATACTTGAGTCATGAATTTGGCACACACTTAAGAAAATGTGGAATAGTTTCACAACTCACGCCGCCTGGAACACCTCAGCGTAATGGTGTGTCCGAACGTCGTAATCGCACTCTATTAGATATGGTGCGATCTATGATGTCTCTTACCGATTTACCGCTATCTTTTTGGGGCTATGCTTTAGAGACTGCCGCATTCACTTTAAATAGGGCTCCGTCGAAATCCATTGAGACGACACCGTATGAATTATGGTTTGGGAAGAAATCTAAGCTGTCGTTTCTAAAAGTTTGGGGATGCGATGCTTATGTCAAGAAACTTCAACCTGAAAAGCTCGAACCCAAGTCGGAAAAATGCATCTTCATAGGATACCCTAAAGAAACTATTGGGTATACCTTCTACCTCAGATCCGAAGGCAAGATCTTTGTTGCCAAGAATGGATCCTTTCTAGAGAAAGAGTTTCTCTCGAAAGAAGTAAGTGGGAGGAAAGTAGAACTTGATGAAGTATTACCTCTTGAACCGGAAAAGGGCGCAACTCAAGAAAATGTTCCTGAGGTGTCTGCACCGACTAGAGAGGAAGTTAATGATGATGATCAAGATACTTCTGATCAAGCTCCTACTGAAATTCGTAGGTCCACAAGGACACGTTCCGCACCAGAGTGGTACGGCAACCCTGTCTTGGAAATCATGTTGTTAGACAACGGTGAACCTTCGAACTATGAAGAAGCGATGGCGGGCCCGGATTCCGACAAATGGCTAGAAGCCATGAAATCCGAGATAGGATCCATGTATGAAAACAAAGTATGGACTTTGACTGACTTGCCCGATGAGCGGCGAGCCATAGAAAATAAATGGATCTTTAAGAAGAAGACAGACGCGGATGGTAATGTGACCATCTATAAAGCTCGGCTTGTCGCTAAGGGTTATCGACAAGTTCAAGGGGTTGACTACGATGAGACTTTCTCATCGGTAGCGAAGCTAAAGTCCGTCCGAATCATGTTAGCAATTGCCGCATTCTACGATTATGAGATATGGCAAATGGACGTCAAAACGGCATTCCTTAATGGTTTCCTTAAAGAAGAATTGTATATGATGCAGCCAGAAGGTTTTGTCGATCCTAAGAATGCTGACAAGGTGTGCAAGCTCCAACGCTCGATTTATGGGCTGGTGCAAGCATCTCGGAGTTGGAACATTCGCTTTGATGAGATGATCAAAGCGTTTGGGTTTACACAGACTTATGGAGAAGCCTGCGTTTACAAGAAAGTGAGTGGGAGCTCTCTAGCATTTCTCATATTATATGTAGATGACATACTTTTGATGGGAAATGATATAGAACTCTTGGACAGCATTAAGGCCTACTTGAATAAGAGTTTTTCAATGAAGGACCTTGGAGAAGCTGCTTATATATTAGGCATCAAGATCTATAGAGATAGATCGAGACGCCTCATAGGTCTTTCACAAAGCACATACCTTGATAAGATATTGAAGAAGTTCAATATGGATCAGTCTAAGAAGGGGTTCTTACCTGTGTTACAATGTGTGAAATTGAGCTCAGCTCAATGTCCGACCACGGCAGAAGATATAGAAGAGATGAGTGTCATCCCCTATGCCTCAGCCATAGGTTCTATTATGTATGCCATGCTGTGTACCAGACCTGATGTAAACCTTGCCGTAAGTTTGGTAGGAAGGTACCAAAGTAATCCCGGCAAGGAACACTGGACAACGGTCAAGAATATCCTGAAGTACCTGAAAAGGACTAAGGAAATGTTTCTCGTTTATGGAGGTGACGAAGAGCTCGTCGTAAAGGGTTACGTCGACGCTAGCTTCGACACAGATCTGGATGACTCTAAGTCACAAACCGGATACGTGTATATTTTGAATGGTGGGGCAGTAAGCTGGTGCAGTTGCAAGCAGAGCGTCGTGGCGGGATCTACATGTGAAGCGGAGTACATGGCAGCCTCGGAGGCAGCACATGAAGCAATTTGGGTGAAGGAGTTCATCACCGACCTAGGAGTCATACCCAATGCGTCGGGGCCGATCAAGCTCTTCTGTGACAACACTAGAGCTATTGCACTTGCCAAGGAGCCCAGGTTTCACAAGAAGACAAGGCACATCAAGCGTCGCTTCAACTCCATTCGTGAAAATGTTCAAGATGGAGACATAGATATTTGTAAAGTACATACGGACCTGAATGTAGCAGATCCATTGACTAAACCTCTCCCTAGAGCAAAACATGATCAACACCAGAATTCCATGGGTGTTCGATTCATCACAATGTAACTAGATTATTGACTCTAGTGCAAGTGGGAGACTGTTGGAAATATGCCCTAGAGGCAATAATAAAAAGGATTATTATTATATTTCCTTGTTCATGATAATTGTGTTTTATTCATGCTATAATTGTGTTATCCGGAAATCGTAATACATGTGTGAATAATAGACACCAACATGTCCCTAGTAAGCCTCTAGTTGACTAGCTCGTTGACCAACAGATAGTCATGGTTTCCTGACTATGGACATTGGATGTCATTGATAACGAGATCACATCATTAGGAGAATGATGTGATGGACAAGACCTAATCCTAAACATAGCACAAGATCGTATAGTTCGTTTGCTAGAGTTTTACAATGTCAAGTATCCTTTCCTTAGACCATGAGATCGTGTAACTCCCGGATACCGTAGGAGTGCTTTGGGTGTACCAAACGTCACAACGTAACTGGGTGACCATAAAGGTATACTACGGGTATCTCCGAAAGTGTTTGTTGGGTTGACACGGATCAAGACTGGGATTTGTCACTCCGTATGACGGAGAGGTATCACTGGGCCCACTCGGTAATGCATCATCATTATGAGCTCAAAGTGACCAAGTGTCTGGTCATGGGATCATGCATTACGGTACGAGTAAAGTGACTTGCCGATAACGAGATTGAACGAGGTATTGGGATACCGACGATCGAATCTCGGGCAAGTAACATACCGATTGACAAAGGGAATTGTATACGGGGTTGCTTGAATCCTCGACATCGTGGTTCATCCGATGAGATCATCGAGGAGCATGTGGGAGCCAACATGGGTATCCAGATCCCACTGTTGGTTATTGACCGGAGAGCGATCTCGGTCATGTCTACATGTCTCCCGAACCCGTAGGGTCTACACACTTAAGGTTCGGTGACGCTAGGGTTGTAGGGATATGTATATGCAGTAACCCGAACGTTGTTCGGAGTCTCGGATGAGATCCCGGACGTCACGAGGAGTTCCGGAATGGTCCGGAGGTAAAGAATTATATATAGGAAGTGCTATTTCGGCTATCGGCACAAGTTTCGGGGTCACCGGTATTGTACCGGGACCACCGGAAGGGTCCCGGGGGTCCACCGGGTAGGGCCACCTATCCCGGAGGGCCCCATGGGCTGAAGTGGGAAGGGATCCAGCCCAAAGTGGGCTGGGGCGCCACTTCCCCTAGGGCCCATGCGCCTAGGGTGGGGAAACCCTAAAGGGGGCGCCCCTTGCTTGGGGGGCAAGCCCCCCCACCCCTTGGCCGCCGCCCCCCTAGGAGATTGCATCTCCTAGGGCCGGCGCCCCCCCCTAGGCCCCCTATATATAGTGGGGGGGAGGAGGGCCTCTCACCCCACGCCTTTGGTGCCTCCCTCTCCCTCTCCAACACGCCCTCCTCCTCCATAGAGCTTGGCGAAGCCCTGACAGAGTATTGCAGCTCCACCACCACCATGCCGTCGTGCTGCTGCTGGAGCCATCTTCCTCAACCTCTCCTTCCCCCTTGCTGGATCAAGAAGGAGACGTTACGCTGACCGTACGTGTGTTGAACGCGGAGGTGTCGTCCGTTCGGCGCTAGGATCTCCGGTGATTTGGATCACGTCGAGTACGACTTCCTCATCCCCGCTCTTTGAACGCTTCCGCGCGTGATCTACGAAGGTATGTAGATGCAATCCAATCACTCGTTGCTAGATGAACTCATAGATGGATCTTGGTGAAACCGTAGGAAAAATTTTGTTTTCTGCAACGTTCCCCAACACCCTCCTTGTCCAATTCGGACTTGGGGGGGAAGGGGCGCGGCAGCCCCTAGGCCTCCTCTCCTCTTCCTCCACTAGGCCCATTAAGGCCCATTAGGTTACCGGGGGGGTTCCGGTAAACTTCCGGTACTCCGGTAAAATGCCGATTTCACCCGGAACACTTCCGATGTCCAAACATAGGCTTCCAATATATCAATCTTTATGTCTCGACCATTTCGAGACTCCTCGTCATGTCCGTGATCACATCCGGGACTCCGAACAAACTTCGGTACATCAAAATATATAAACTCATAATGAAAAAGTCATCGTAACGTTAAGCGTGCGGACCCTACGGGTTCGAGAACAATGTAGACATGACCGAGACACGTCTCCGGTCAATAACCAATAGCGGAACCTGGATTCTCATATTGGCTCCTACATATTCTACGAAGATCTTTATCGGTCAGGCCGCATAACAACATACGTTGTTCCCTTTGTCATCGGTATGTTATTTGTCCGAGATTCGATCGTCGGTATCTCAATACCTAGTTCAATCTCGTTACCGGCAAGTCTCTTTACTCGTTTCGTAATACATCATCTCGCAACTAACTCATTAGTTGTAATGCTTGCAAGGCTTATGTGATGTGCATTACCGAGAGGGCCCAGAGATACCTCTCCGACAATCGGAGTGACAAATCCTAATCTCGAAATACGCCAACCCAACATGTACCTTTGGAGACACCTGTAGAGCTCCTTTATAATCACCCAGTTACGTTGTGACGTTTGGTAGCACACAAAGTGTTCCTCCGGCAAACGGGAGTTGCATAATCTCATAGTCATAGGAACATGTATAAGTCATGAAGAAAGTAATAGCAACATACTAAACGATCGGGTGCTAAGCTAATGGAATGGGTCATGTCAATCACATCATTCTCGTAATGATGTGATCCCGTTAATCAAATGACAACACATGTCTATGGTTAGGAAACATAACCATCTTCGATTAACGAGCTAGTCAAGTAGAGGCACACTAGTGACGTTTAGTTTGTCTATGTATTCACACAAGTATTATGTTTCTGGATAATACAATTCTAGCATGAATAATAAACATTTATCATGATATAAGGAAATAAATAATAACTTTATTATTGCCTCTAGGGCATATTTCCTTCACATGTATGCCGTGGCGGCACAACCCTGTTTCAGGGAGAGAAGGACTGAGGCCCTATAGGTAACAACACATCATTCAGCCACGCAAAACAAACTTGTTAAGTACCTCATTGTTATACTGCACACACTTTTTGTAATACTTAGCCATAACTATAAACAGCTGCGGGATAAATTGTTCTTGTACAAACAAGGGGTGGCTTTTTTATACAGTTTGGAGAAGACCCTTCTGTTAAAGAAGATTATGATGGTACAGAGCACTCTGGAAACTAGATACCAGCCGCCAACATGATTTGATTGTCCAGTATATTTGATGCTGCAAAATCTGAAAGCTGCAAATGTAATGTTGAACATCTCATTTCGAAGTATTATGTAATGATGTTTTTTTCTCTTTTAACTTTATTCTTTATCTCTTAATAAATGTCACGATTATTAATTTAACTTTGGGATAAGAATACGATTTTCTGTCTCATTTGGTACATAGAAGCTTGAACCTTTTCCCATTTGTGTTCTCATCCATTTTTATCTTGCATAAATTTATGATCGTTGTTTTTCCCTTGCTAAGCTATTTTGTACAATTTCATGCTTTAACCAGTAACCACTAATTCTTCTCATGCAGATACGCGGTGAAATAAGTTATATTCCATGGCCATTGAATTCGATAATTATATAGGTTTCATCTTTTGACTCAAACATGTAGGGGTTCAAGAATGTTTTTTCTAGATTAATTAGTACATATATTTTTTGAAAGCGTTAGGTTTTTTGACTGTTAGAAAGTAGATATGAAGGAATATTTGTGGGTAGTTCAATGTGTTCCGATTGTAAGACTAAACTATATACCATCTACATATCTTCATTTAAACAAATACGTGCATTTGGATTGTATGATCCTGTAACAAAAGGAGAACTATTTGGATGCAGTTTTGGTTGAGTTGATTCTTGATAGTATCACCTCAATATGTCACTCATGCATACATGAGGTTTTTCCCGTTGCAACGGCAGAGACTGGCGTACGTGGTGGTACGCGGCGAGCGGCTGCACGGCAGAGGCGGTGGCGGCCACGGGCGTGGCTAGCGGAGGAGGATAGCGACGTGGCAATGGTGAGGTGATTAGGACGTACTTCGTGGACTGGCGCCTTTGGCCAGGACCGCGTCGGCCGCACCCATGTTGTCTATGTCGAGCAATCGGAGGCGGAAAGCGACTTCTTCATGGAACTGTTGTCTACATGGATGTCGCGACCTGGCACGTGGGGTGGCCATGCACCACGTTCTTGGTGAGGTATAGCGCTGCATGCAAGCATGCTGCTCGTCCGCTCTGTAACCATAAAAGTTACTCCAATGTAATGTGAGCAAGATCTATGATCTTAGGTGTGCGTAGGCGCGAATTATTTTGTTTTCTACTACATTTCTCAACAGGGGGAGTAGTACTTGATCCAGCCCAGTACCATAACACAAGCAGGTCTCACTCGGCTAGCCCTAGAAATTGAATAGACTTTTATCAATTGTTCTTGACAACGTTGCGCCTCGGGAAGTTTAGGAAGCGGAAACCCGATACGGGTCAATTCCGGTGATATCACATTGTGCCCGGTGGCCGGCAACTGCGATTGTGCAATGATCTGCAACGCCATAAGGAAAAGTTATGCGTTTAGTCTGTCTTCGGTGATGTGTATTATCATATTGATTTGCATACTACTAAATGTCATTTTCAGAATGCATACTATGATTTGATTTAGATGGAATAGCTCATGTGTGTGATAACTTTCTCTTTGTTTTATCCTCACTAATTGTTCTTCCAAACTGTTATCCTCACTAATTGTTACCGGAATGATGCATGGATGCCGTGAATTAGATTTCCTTTATCATAAACTGTGCTTGTGTGGTCATGGAGAGCTAGAATTTATCCAGTCAATGTCATAATTGGTTAACCCCACGACACGAATCTGGTAGTACCATTCTAAGTTTCTAGCAATCACCGAGTAGCTAGTATACAAAATAGCAGAAATTCAAATCCAACAAATAAGAACTCTTCATCTAGGCGATTGTAAAGCAAAATGAGTAAATGGTTGAAGGAAAGCTAAGGTAATATGTATTTGATATATCTATTTCTTTTGGCTTGTTGTCTCTTCATCCATCCTATGGGGAGGGGCGTTTTGGCTCTCAGGAGCAATGCTCCCGGATGAACAATACCACAAAAAAAATGTAAAATGATTTCAAAAAATTCTGATTTTTTTGTAGATGTTCGTGTTAGTGTTGCAAGCATGCATGCTTGAGATTTTTCATGCGAAACGGAGTAGTAGTGTTTCATCGATGGAAAAAACAAATTTGGGGTAACATTTGATGTTCAAATTTGTTTTTTGGACACACCAAAATGTTAACCTTCTTGCCTAAAACTTTGCAGATAGTGTTTGGATGTGACTATAAATATATAAAAAATGTTGAGATTTGTTTTACATTTCAAAAAGTTATTTTTCGCGCGCAGGAGCACGTGCTCCCGAGAGCCAAATTGGGTTTTCGCATCCTGTGCCCACATCCTGGCCCTGCCTCTGTGCGCCACAACAACGACCTCCCTTGTAGTTGGGCATCATCCTATGCCTCGTGTGGGACCATGCTCGTGAGCCATGCTTCGAAGTCTAGCTCAAGCTCCTCCTGCTAGTCAGGCAGCATACGACAACGAATCCCTACTATATATCTCTTTTTTTTTAACCGGTTTGTCATATCTCCCCTTCGACTCTCCTTGCAGCGCCGTGCATATGTTTTATCTAATAACATGTTCTCGTCTCCGTTGTTTCGATTTACACATGCAACATTTCAAAATTAGAATCGCTCAACCCATGAGCAGAATGCAAACCAAACATAGGGGAGAAAAATTGTGTGTGCTGCACCCAGCCAATAAAATGCGGTTTGGTGGCCCACTTGCCTAATAATCACGGACGAATGGAATATGCTCATCCACTCCCGCTTCCATGATTGTCTCAAAAAAAAACTCCCGCTTCCACGAGGTAGAGCTCGGGCTCCTTTGTCGACACATCGGCCTCCTTCTGGGCGGCCGACGCTTTTCAATCCTCCTAGATTCCGACCATTCCAATGTCGGAGTCAAGCCTCGAGAAACTAAAGAGGCTAGATGTATTTCTCGCATCATCGCCCATGAAATCAAAGAATATCTTTTTCTATTTATTTTGGCGGTATAAAAGTATATGGTGGACTCCTAAACTACTCTGATGTATTCCCTCCGCGGGGTTCGTACGTGGCTACAACCTATTCAGGCATTCATCATTGTCTTGTTCGAATATTTCAAAGTTTATTGTCCTAGAAAAAAGGTTAAAAGTGTGTGTTGCAAAAAGAAAACAGGATTTACTATGAAATGATGGACGGTGAAGTTGCTTTTTATTGCTCAAATTAAAGTAAATCTTTCACAAGCTTCAGCCCAACAAACATAGGTGGTTCATCAAACCTTGATTTGAAGTGTTGGTCATGATCATGCCTAGATAGAGTATCTACAACGGATGTGGAGTATCTGCTTCCGAGATCAAATGCTCCATGATGAACAGTAAAATCAAAAAATAGTAAAAAATAATCTGAATTTTTGTGTAGTAAACTTTGACAAATCTTTTGTATGCTTACAAAATTTCAGCACGAAATGACATTCGTGGAAATCGATGCTCCAAAAATGCTAGTTTTGAAAACATTTTCGAGTGCAATTTTGTGTTTTTTTTTGCCACGACTTCCATGAATGTCATTTCATGCTAAAATTTGCTAAGCATACAGAATATCTGTCAAAGTTTACCACAGAAACAATTCAGAATATTTTGATTCTATTTACTATTTTTCGATTTTACTGTTCATGAGGGTGCATTTGAACTTAGGACCAAAATAGAACTTTGGATCTGCGAGCTCATTTGTATATGGCCACTAATCTGCGCCGGCGCGCTGGCCCAACCGTTTGGCCGGTCGCGTCGTAGCCTTTGGATTTGAGTCGGGTGGGCCGTTGGATCTGGCGAAAAAACGGTTGGCTCGCTGCTTCTTCTTCCGCTCGCTGAATCGCATCTCCCGCTCGGTGCGCACCTCCTCTCCCCCCCGGTAGCCATCCTCGTCGCCGCCCTCCCCCCCCCCCCCCTCCCCGGTCGCCAGCCACCGTCCCTTGCACCTCGCCGGCGTCGTCTTTTGCATTTCTCGCTGGCTACACGCGTGCAGCAGCGTGCGCTCATGGTTGTAGCTCCCCATGGTGACAGTCACAGCTCCGGTGCGAGGCCTCAGCTCCGGTGGTGTCGTCGCCGATCGCGGCACCCTGCCGACGAACTCGCCGGTGCTGCCTCCCCGCCCGATCGTAGCAAAAAATGCTCACCGCTTAGTAGCTTTTGTGGTTGCCGGTTGAAGCAAAAAATTGTCGTGGTTGTAGCACCTGATCGACGCTGGTGATGGCTAGTAGAAAATCGAGGCGCTGGTTGTAGCAGAAAAGCGACATGGTTGTAGCAAAATGTTTCAACACCGGGTGGTGGGTTAGCAGCAAAAAAAGAGGCTGGTTGTAGCACAAAGGCAACGTGGTTTGTAGCAAAAAGAACACCGATGGTAGCAAAAAAAAGTCGCCGTTGCCGCCTCGACTGCATCGTATCTCTGTCCATGAATGGATGTAGCAAATTTTCTAGCCGTCTCGCGCTGCTCCCCTCTGGTAGACGTCCTTGTCGCTCCTGGTCGCCGCCTGTTGTAGCAAAAACGCGTCGCCGTCATCCGGTTGTAGCTCGCCGTGAAGGGTCGCAACAAATTGAGTCACTGGTTGTAGCAAACGACGTCGCTGGTTCCAGCAAAAATGGCATCATCGCAGGTTCCAGCATTTTGGTTGAAGCTTTCTTTGTCTCTGGTAGAAGCTTTTTCATCTGCAGGATGAAGCTTTTTTTTAAAACGGTTGCAACTTTTGATGTGTACCTAAAAAGCGATTGAAACTTTTGCGATGGCTGGCTAAAGATTTTCAATCTCTGGTTGAAGCTTTTTCATGTGCGGGATGAAGCTTTTGTTAAAACGGTTGCAGCTCTTCATGTGTTCCGCGTCTGGTTTGAAGCTTTTTTATCTACTAGATGTAGCGTTTTGCATTCATGGTTGTAGCACCAACATTGCCGTTTGCAGCTGCAGTACCAGTACGTCCGCGCGGCCGCCCGTTACTAGTTCCAGCAAAACCAGTACGCGATTGCAGCTCCCTCCCCAGCCGGTTGTAGCATATGTCTGTTCCGCCGCCATGGCTGCCGTTCGAGGTAGTGGCTCGTCCCGTTGATTCTCGCCGTCGGCGCTCTGAGTACCTGGAAAAACAGTGGTGGATGGGGTCGAGATCCAACGGTGGCGGCGCCCTCCGGCGACCGGCCGGCGAGGCGGCGGGGCGCGGGGCAACGGAGCTCGGGGGCGCGGCTCGCGGGTGCGCGCAGCCCTCCGGCGACCGGCCGGCGAGGCGGCGGGGCGCGGGGCGACGGAGCTCGGGGGCGCGGCTCGTGGGTGCGCGCAGCCCTCCGGCGACCGGCCGACGAGGCGGCGGGGCACGGGACGACGGAGTTCGGGGGCGCGGCTCGTGGGCGCGTGCAGACTACGTGGGCACGACGGGGGAGAGGATGGATAAAATGTACAGGCCCACATCGGGGAAAAAGTTGCTATATATGCGTGTTGTGTTTCGTATTGTGTTTCGTATATGGAGGACAAGTAGAATAAGTTACTTCCGCAAACTCATTCACGAGAACCACACAATCTGCAAAATTTGGTGCGTCTAGACTCTAGTGTATGGGAAAGGACCCCCATTCTGCATAGTTGGAATAGCGACTTGGCTATCAAGAATTGACAACGATTCAATTACATTCCACTGGATAGCCAAATGCAGACCTTTGTTTAGCGCTAGTCACATAGAACAATCCATGGCAGTAATACGTTCTCCTCTACGAAGCCTATCAACCTATCGCAGTATAGTAGGAGTACTGCTTTTGAAAGCGCGGTAGGACACAGGGAGAGCCACGTGGTTAGGAACCACAAAAGATCTTTCCAATAGTTAATTGATTGATGAAGATAGACCTCACGTGCTCCCGCGCAAAAAAAAAAAGACCTCACGTGCTGGAGCAAAGCAGTTGTTTTGTGCTCCAGGTGGGGTCTTTGCATGCGGAAAGGACAAGACCAGGTGATATACACTTTCCGGTGCGGTCTTTATGTCGAACACAATGCAACAACGGCTGGTCTACTCCCTTTTATATAATCTACTATACTAAAGTATAATCTACTACTAATATACTCTCTCTGTAAATTAATATAAAAGTGTTTAAATCACTAAACTAGTAATCTAAACGCTTTTATATTAATTTACGGAGGGAGTAATAAGTACATACTCCTACTTCTACCTACTTTCTCCGTTCCGAATTACTTATCACAAGTATGAATGTATCTAGATGTATTTTAGTTTTAGATACATCCACTTCTGCGATGATTAATTTGGAACGGAGGGAGTAGATGCAACCGGCCCATGCCCAGGTAACAAACCAGTAGTTTTAATCAACGTCTACATACTCTACTTAACCAACAAGTAAAAAAAGACTGCTAATGAATCAATGATCGTCATGCGTTGGGTTATGATATTAATTGCATTGATTACTCTGTCTTAATCAGATACTCCTACTTATATTAATCCCACATGAGGGACGCATGGTTAGACAAATCAAAGATCTCAGCTCACAACCCCGCAAAAAAAAAAGAGAGAGATCTCAGCTCACGTGATGGAGCACGACCTGTTTCCTGCTGGTCGCCTCCAGCCTGCAGGGATCACCACCCACGGGGACCACAAACCATTGCTTTTCGAAGATAGCCACAGGCCCACAGGCCACAGCGAGCGAACGCACGTGTGCGGTGCGATTGAGCGCTTTGACGATTCAATGGCAGCTGATTTGCCTTCTGTTGCAAACTCCGTCTAGATTTTCCAAACTTTGTGTATACAACCTTTAATTTGTGCCATATTTTTCTACCTAAGCCAGATATTTAGTCCAAACATTCTGTGAAACACTGCTGTACACCTGTCCTTCGGACTCTTGATGAATAAATAAAGCATGTTTCCTTTAAAAAAACATACACAAATCCACCAGGTAAACATTTGAAATTATAAATTTGAGTACACCGTTAGATGTCTTTTTTTTGTGCGAATGAATGCTTGTTGTCGCCCCGAGCTTGTGAATCTTGCAGGAGAATTACAATGTGACAAAAATTGAAACAAAGACAAGGATATAAATCTGACCCATCACGTCGGCTCCGACATCCTGGCCCAAGTAAAAAAAAAGCAACCAAACCCCTTTTGTCCCACACTGCACTCCTCCGTTCTCTGACCCATGCACCGAGACCACAATGCCGCCCCCCAGGTCATGCCGAACCTTCGACGCTCCACCTCGTTGCCTCGTCGGCAAGCCATCATCGGGAGCAAAAAAAATGGCTTAAAACAAAGTAGGAGATGGAGGGGCAAACAAGTAGGGAAAAATTTGGAGCTAGCGTTAGGTGTCTATGAATTAATGGAGGTGCTCGTTTGATGTTTTAATGGAGGTGTCTATGAATTAATGGAGGTGCCCATTCTCAGCACTCTAAGACGGCAAAGCAAGCGGATCATAAGAGTAAACCAAAGCAAGATCCACAAAAAATGTTGGTAGCCTCATGCAAGATGGCACAAAAGATGTACGGGTCTCACGTGTGCTAGAGCCTAGAGCTACAGTTGTTTTCGGTCATGGTGCGGTCTTTCCTCCTATGCGTACGGATAGGGAACAGGACCCGAGGACTGTCTTTTGGAGAAAATTCTCTGTCCAACAATCAGGTTTGTGCTACGCAAAGTATACTAGTACTACTAGCGTCCTTGCTCCAGGATTGCGTTCAGAAATAGGAAAAAGAAACTACTCACTTATTCATTCCAACGGGGCCAAGACCAAATGACAATGCAAAGAGAGCAACAAATGAAATTTCCTCTTCGTCTATTCAGGCATTTCGATCAGAAAAAGCGCACAAAGATAAATCGCTGGAAAACCATACTGTATGTTTTCGAGAGTACAGGAAAAACATATGGCGATGCACGGAGTCCCCACTAATCTCGAGCAAATCGGACTCGCTTTTGCAATGCAAAACGCTACACCTGCTACTACATCGGGCCAGACGAACACATCCTCGGATCTATCTACTACTAGAAGCGGAGGAAAGAATCGCTGGAAAGCTCGAGCGCGTGTTGCAGATCTCCAAAGCGAGACAGCTTCTACCACTACTCACTACTGTTGCATCAGGGCAAACGAACACGCATGTCTACTCAAGCGGGCGAGCTGGCGGATCGATGAAACAAAAGTAAAGCATGAAATTCACCGTAACCAAGCCACGATTCATGATATATGGTTACCAGCAGATGCTACAGCATGTACCACTAATGTGGTTCCGACTACACGAAAACAGGACGGGATCTAGAGTATGTAGATCAACAAAACTCCACGGTACGGAAGCATCAAATCACATCTCAACCTCGGTCCCCTAAATCCGAATCATCGCGAACCCTACAGGAAAGTACTACTGATGACCAGCGACAAACAAAATCAACCATCAGGCCTCCATATCCATCGGAGTCCTACCTCGCCGACGACGGCCATGCTGCCGGCGAGGCCGTTCGCTCGGTCGCCGCCCTGGCTAGGCGGCCAGGGCAGCCTCCGCCGCCGCCGCCGCCGCCGCCGCGCCCTGGCACGCGCCCTCCGCTCCTGCCTCCGCGCCCTGGCCCGCGCCCTCCGCGCCACCCGCCGCCGCAGGCACGTCGTCGTCGTCGTCGCCGTCCTCGTCCGCCGGGGCGAGCGGCCCGAAGCGGTTGATCGGGGGTGAAATCCTCGTCGCGCGGCGGGGCACGGGGACGTCGTCGCGCTTGCCGGAGGGGTACAGGACGGAGACGACGAGGCGCGGCTGGGGCATCCGCGCGAGCGCCGCGCGAAGATGGGTCGCTCCGGGCCCGTTCGCCATGGGCAGGGCAGCGGAGTGGGGAGGTGGAGGTGGGGGTGGGCGTGGGCTTCGCTCTGAGCTCTCGCTTTTGGCAGGGAGGGGAGGTGGGGTTTCCTCTGGGAAATGGGATGGGATGGAAGATGAAGAGGGTGCGCTGTGAGGTGGGTTTATTTTTATACAGGCGGCGGCGGACGGGGGTTCTGGAAGCATCCACTGCTCTGACGGCGTTAGCCAGCAAACGTTACCTTGTTCTGCAAGTCCGCATTGGAAAGATTAATTAATTGAAGTCTCTTCAATTAATTTTGCTTTACAAATACAGGACCAGAGCCCTGCAGTTAATTACTCTATTGTATTGTACTAGTACCTCCATTTCGGTTTATTAGTCCCTATGTATTTTGGGTCAAATTTTGACATTTGATTTAACTACAAAAAATAAGTTATATACCATAAAAAGCAGTATCATTGGAAACCTCTTTCGAATATGAATCCAACAATATAAATTTTGTGGCATACAACATAAGTTTTGTTGGTCAAATCTACGGTCAAAATTGGGCACCAAGTACAAAGTGGACCAATAAACCCGGATGAAGGTAGTAATTTACAAATGCCGAACACGGACGCTTAATTATGTTTACAGATGCGGAGCCGATGATTTTCCCTGGCGCCACCCATCATAGTGTTTTCCCAGTATAATGACTTGACTAGTTGACGCTGTCTAGATTTACCGAAGTTCAAACTGAGTAGGAAATTTAATCAAATAAATAAATAAATAAAATCTACGATGTGTAGATATTAGAAGGGGCCGTGTGCGACCAAATTATTGTAAACGGCTTGACAAAGAATAGCCACGTCGTGCATGCTAGCATTGGAAGCGCCGAGGAGATCGACGCATAAAAAAACTGAATGAACACATCAATATCAGGGGAGATCAGTCCCAAAACTATGTCTAAACCGACTTCGCACCACCATCGCATGCATTAAGTCACCGCGGAACCAGACCTCCAATGTTTTGAACTTCCGTAAATCATTTTACTTTACTTTTCCCTATATAATTGATTCACGTGGAATGTTGACAAATCTTGTGATTTTATCTAGCATTGCACTCTTTTTTTGCAATTTCAAACATTTTCCTATTGGTATTTCGAACGTTGGTGATGGTCATTTGAACTGAAGATGTTTGGTTCTCACTTAGCATGTAAATCAAGCACAAATTGAAATTTTAGGCAGAGGCTGCGAAAAATCAAGCTGAAGTTTGCGACAGAAGGTAAACAATTACAGAGCTGGACCGCATCTCACAGTTGTGTTCGATTGCTATTTGCTGCTTCTATCTCCGAAAAGCGAGGCCGGTGGTCCCTCTAGCTCTAGGCGACCAGCTGAAAACAAAGTCATGCTCGATGCCTCCATCTCGTGGCCTCCTTGATCTATTTAACCACCGTGTCTTCTCAGCCTAGCCACAATGGGTAGTAACATGGACTAGTAACATGCTCATGTTATTAGTCTATATGTTACTACCTTTATAGTAAGGAGTAACATATGTGTGGTAACATGAAGCCCTTCATTTATTAGGCTGTAGATATGTGTGATGTTACTACCTACTAGAAGAACGCCTGTGCGTTGCAACGGGGTCACATTAACTTTAAGAGTTCAATATTACGACATTGGCGACCTTTTTAACCATCAAATCCTCACACACAGACACACACTCTCCCTCCCTCTTCCTCACTCTCTATCCCCCTCTCCCTCTCTCTCTAACACACACACATATCCATCTTATTGGGTACGGGACCATAATCCATCTATTTCACACATACACGCTAGTGCATAACAATATAGATTATGTGTATTATATTTGCCACCAGAACTGAGGGAATTAATTTCATGTAAATCGACCAGCCACAGCTCCAAGAATACGCGGACGAGGTGGCTCGGGTCGGCGTCGGCGCCGTCCAGCGCGGGCCACGGGCCCGCTTCCAAGTGCACGTGCAATGCACGTCTTCACAAATATTATAACCAGATGTGAGAAATCACATGCATAGAAAAGACATTCTGATAGCAATCCAAATACCATACTCAATGGAATACCTAACCTGGACAATACTCTTATTTCTATGCGCCAGAAAAAATGGAATAGCAAAGCTAAGTATGCCTACATACGCTCAGATTATATATAAGAATCTTGGTTGAACAATTGCAACAAAGCACTAAGCAGCGATAAATTTAAATAAAAAATCCATTAACTATGCAGGCAGCAGGCTTGTTACAACATAGAGAGATAGGAAAATGTCACCTCCAGTAATGTAGCGCAAAGGAGTGGAACGAAGCATGAATGAGCGGTTGTCTGTTCTTCTCCATGTACATGGATCAGCAGTAGAGGCCAAGTATATAAGTACTTGACTGAACTCCACTCTTCGTGTACGGAGAGCCATGTCACCTTCTCACCGCTGCAGCATGGGAGGACGGCTGGTTCACGTGACCCTCCAGCTGGGGGATCCATGGTGGCTGACCGTCGAGCTCGAGGCAGAGAAGTTGAGGGCAGCAGTGGCGAGATCCATGCCGGCCAACCGGGCGAAGAGGAGGTCGTCGGGGAGGGACACATCGGCAAGATCCGGTCACCACGCGACCTGAAGAGCAACAGTGATCTCCACAAGCTGTAGGCCGACGGCGTGCTCCATCCCCTGCGATGGGGTGACCATGGCGGTGGCCACAGCTCCTCATGCTCGCCTCGATCTCGGTGACACACCCTGAGTGTAGGAGGCAGCAACGACCTCGACGAAATCATGGCCTCCATCCCGGAACGCGTGAAGGACCTCGGCCCCGTCGCAACTCCTCCCGCCGTAGCCGCACGCGGCAGCGGACCGTGGGTAGGAGGGCAGGCGGCGTCGCCTCGGCTGACGGCAGGGAGCAGCGTTGATTTCGGGTAGGTGGCATCGCGAGGACGGCCGCGGCCGCGGGGAAGCACCCCGATCATGCTGCCAGGCCAATCCTTCTCCTCCGATCCCCTATCCCCGAAGATTGCACCGCCGCCCCGGTCGTGTTGTTTCCATATGCCATTTTTTCCTGTACCTAAACAAACGCGGGCGAGCGGATGGCAGAGTTTTGGTCCGCCCTCTAAAATTGCTAAACGCACTTTTGTGAGGATTATTGTTAATAAATGAATTCAATCATGTCGCTCTAAATAAATGGATTCAATCATGTGACTCTAATTACTTCGGATTGTTATGTGCACACTAAGCGGGGTGCAGTTAGGAAAGAAAATGTTTTCTAATTAAAGTGATTGAGTGATTTAAGTTAAGGTTAATTAATTTAGATTTGATTTTTAGTGATTGTTAGTAAAGTATGATGCGTCTTTAAAATCTTTTATTTATTTTCTTAAAATCTATTATTTGTTTCCTAAAGAAATTTGCAATAATGGAAGGTATCGGTTGATTTGGATAAGTTAGTAAATTTAGATCCGTAATTGCGTGCACGTTTGGAAAGTGTTGATTTGCAAGGAAAGAGCTGAGGGGTAAATAAACCGGTGAATAAGAAACCAACAACGAAAAAAATCTACGACGGTTAACCTACGAAAAAACCCGGACGAAAGTGGTGGGACGAAAAAAAACCTGAAAGCGAGACTACCAACTGCTCCATTAGGAGTAGAGATGTTACTCCCATTGTAGATAGTCTCAAGTAGTACTAATACTGTATTAATTTACATTGACTATTCTAGCAATTAATGTATCATAACCCAATGCATGGCAATCATTACAGTAAGTTTTTTGCTCCTTGATTAATCATTAACTACTCCTGGATCTTGTCCGATTCTATACTCCCTCCATCCATTTTTACAAGTCCTTACCCCAAAATCAGTTTTTCCACAAATACTAGGCCGAATTAGCCTCGCGTCGCGCATGGCCATTTACTATGTGGCACACCACGCCTGGCCTTTTCCATCGTTATTTAATGTCGTGCATGCATTCAGGGCTTCGTTGATTCACAGAAATTGAAAATACATAGATTGGAGTGGCATGTTCATTTAAATTCTACTCCCTCTGGTCAAAGTCAAGCTTTGTATACTTTAACAAAGTTTATAGACAAAAATACTAACATGTACAATAACAAATCAATACCTTTAGATTCAATATTGAATGTATTTTCGCATCATATAATTTTTTTATGATAAATATTTATATTCTTTTCTATAAACTTGATTAAACTTTACGAAGTTTGACTTCAGTCAACTCTAATATGCGGAGTAAATAAAAACGAAGGGAGTACATGACTAACAAGGAGTATTTGGTGCCAAAGGAAAGAATAAATATAAAATGAGGTTGGTGTGGTCTTAGGGCATCTCCAGCCACGCCCCCAACAGGCCCTCCCTAGGCGATTTTGCTGTGCCGGCGTAAAAAAAAGGCCCCAGTCGCGCCCGCAGAAGCCCGTTTTTCGCCGGCTCGGGTCAAAACTGGTGCCGGCGGATCCAGGCCGAACCCGGCGCCCTGGGGGCACTTGGGGAGCCGGCACAAGCGAAAAAGGCGCGTGGGCCCGCCCTGGAGGCGACCCGAGGGCCTTTTCCCGCCGTTTCTTGACGCTTTCCCTCGCATCTCTCCCGCTCGCTCGCCTTCCTCCCGCCATTCTCTCCCTTTCTCCCGCCAAACCCCCTCCCGCTCGCCTTCTAGTCGCCGCCATGCCGCCGAAGAAGTACGCCATGCCGCGCGCGGCGGCAACCGCGACTAGCGCCGTAGCCCAGCCGAAGCAAAGGAAGCCGAGGGCGCCGCCATCGAAGCCACCGGGCCTGTCGAACACAGAGTGGAGGGTGGAAGTTCAGCGCTGCGAAGCAGTCACCGCCGACAGGCGGAACAGGGCCATAGCCAAGAAGGCCCGCGACAACGCGGCGCGCGCGGCGGCGTCTTCCTCATCAGTCGACCAGGCGGGGATGAATCCACCCATCGTCAGCCACGCCCAGTACGCGCCCTGGGGACAGCAAGGCGTCGGATCTCCATGGGGTTCATCGTCGCCCGGCTACGCCGACGGCGACGCGCACGGTGGGTTCAACCCAAACGTGACCTTCCCTCATGGTCACCCCGCTACGCGCACGCCCTCGCCCGCCTTCGTCGGCGTGCAGTACCCTCCATACAACTACTCGCCGCCCGCCGCCTACGCGTCCACACTGACGCCCCATCTCTATCGTGGACCGCTGCCCTTCTCGCACCTCGGCGACGCCGACGACACGGGAGCCGACATGGAGGACATCATCGCGACAGGATCGACCGCGGCCGCCGCGTCTCCCGGGTTCGCCACCCAGGACGAGGTAGTGGATCTCAGCGGCGACATGGAGGCCGAGCTCGGCTACATCTAAGGCGAGGACGCGCAGGAACTCGAGGGGGAGGAGGAGGACGAGGAGGAGGAGGAGGAGGAGGAGCCAGCTCCTGTTCCGACGAAGGGGCGCCAGAAGAAGAAGCGGGCGGCTAGGTCAGGCGAACCGCGCATCAAGTGGACGTCCAAGGAGGAGGAATGCCTCGCCGAAGCATGGAAAGTCGTCTGCCTCGACCCGACCACCGGCGCGAACCAGAGCTTGGAGACGTACTGGGACCGCATCAAGGCCGAGTTCGACGAGCGGAAGCTCGTCGACCCCTACTTCAAAGGCGTCTACATGCAGTGCGGCTCCAAGGCGATGGCGAACCATTGGGGACGTATCCAGTTGGCGTGCAACAAATGTCATGGAATCGTCGAGGAGGTCGCGGCTCGCCCGGAGAGCGGCGCCAGCGTTGAGGATCAGGTACGCACGCCGTTCGCCCGCATATCTTCGTCGTCTACGCCCGCCGCCCGCCAACTGTTCGTCCCTCCACGCAGCTGCTGCGTATGTTCGCCATGTATCGGGGCGACAACCAAGACGCCGACTTCAAGCACCTCCACGTCTACAAGCGCATTGACAAGTGCGAGAAGTTGGCGGAAGTCCGACGTGCCCTCGACAAGGCCAAGGAGACATACAAGCCGGACGCGACGACTCCGGGCGCGTCAGAGGGGCCGCCGGACGGCCACAAATTGACAAAGAAGGGGAAAAACGCCGACGCGGCAACCGCGCGAGTGCAGGAGTCCATCGAGCATTGCCTCGCCGACGCCCAGGCCCGGGCCGTCCTACGCGAAGAGAAGACCGAGGCGCGGTGGTCGTCGCTGATGAAGAACAACGCCATCAAGCTCGACCTGCTCCAGACAAACGTCGCCGCGAAGAAGAGGAACACCGACATGGCTTTTCTGATGGGCGGGGCGGACATGCTCCAGAGCAACGACGAGAAGCTCAAGGCGTGATACCTGGTGCAGCGCGGCCTCATCCTGAGCGAGCTGCCGACGGCAACGCCGACGACGCTGACGACGCCCACGACTACACGGATGCCAAGCCCGAACGACGCCTCTACATCGCCGCCCAGCAGTGCCGAAGCCGCGCCGACACAGCCCAGCACCGAAGAAGCTCCGGCACCGCCGAGCCCGCGCACGCCGACTCCGCCAACGCCTGGATCCGACCCCGCCGAGTGAATCATTGCGCACGCGAACTTGCGGCGGCGGCGCTCTGTTTTTTGTAACGCCAGACTACGTCCGATCGCCGGATTTGCGGCGTCTTTTAAGAGCGGGAACGACCAAGTTTAAATTTCCCGCATCCTGGGGCCGGCGCGTGGGGGCGTGACTGCGAGCTAGATCGCCCCCAGGGGCCGAACTAGCGCCGGCACGCCCCCAGGCCGCTCTATTTAGGCGTCCTGGGGGGCCGAACGGCTGGAGATGCCCTTATGAAACACTATAGTACAAAAGATTTCAGGGGAAGAATTCCTATGGGATCCAAACCTATGAATCAAATGACAAATGTAGGAAAATTTTCTAAGGATATCAACACTTTAAATCTTAAGTTCTTTCCTTAGAAACTTGCGTCTGTACATACCAAGTTTGGCTCTCAGAAACTTGCCAGAAAACAAGGTAGTTTCGGTGCTCTGTACTTAATAAATTTGCAACTTTCTTTTTCCTTTCCCCATCATGCACGTTGTTTCTTCGAGTTACGTGACATTTATTTTTGTCATGCCACTTCTGCGGCGCATGAACTCTCCATTCCTGCTCTCTTCCAATTGTTATCTTCGTTTCCAGAAAACCCTCCGCTCCCCTTCTTCCTCACTCTCACTGCACCTCGCTAGACTAATCTCCTCATTCATCACTCTACCCAAATCTCTAAGCTTGATGTCAGCCTCCCTAAACTTGACTTGTAAGTTTCTCCGCAATTAGCTCTTCATTTCTATCACAATAAGATGGACTTCAGCGAGGATGAGAATGGGTAAGCTATTAAATCTGGGATGAAGTTTCTCAAAACAAAAACTGCCGAGTATTCGGAGAATCAACTTCTTTTTCCCTATTCTTTATTTAAGAAACACTTTTTGTTTAATATATAACATTTTTGTGAAAATTAAGAACATTTTTTTCTAAAAATGCGTGAACACTTTCGGAATTACATTTATAATTTCGCTAACACTCTTCAAATTTCATGAATACTTTTTTCAAAATGGTAGATGAACTTGTTTCAAAAAAGTATGAACATCTTCTAAAATACGAGAACAATTATGAATTTCTTGAATATTATAAAATGATGAACATCCCTTTAAAATGTCCTGATCACTTTTAAAAATATCGCGAACATTTATGAAGAAAAGTGTGAACACTTTTGAAAACATCATTTTGTAGTATAAAGAGGGATCTCCCTGCGATTTTCATTTATCAGATACCACTAAATCTTTTACAACTACTCCCCATGTCCCCAAATAAATGTCTTAAACTTAGTACAACTTTATACTAAAGTTGGTACAAAGTAAACTTAGTACAACTTTATACTAAAGTTGGTACAAAGTTAAGACACTTATTTTGGGACGGAAGGAATACTAAACAGGAAATAGAAGATATTACACACCAGATATCCTAGGGCACCTAATAGCTCAAGCTGGCCATGATCTATCGAAAGTCACCTGGGATTTCAGATCATCAGCGGCAGGTACCTAGGAAGACAAGAAGCAACGTTTGAGACTCTGCTTATGCTAATACATGAGACCAACTACAAGACTACAGTGCAAACTATAAACGTCGGTCATTACAGATATATTAAGCTTGAGCAGATTACAACAACAAATAACCAAAATTAGCTTCTCAATCATTAGGTTCTTACATCAACTAACTTCCTAGATCTTCACTGTAGTCGTAGCACACCAAAAGGCCAGCCTCGAGATGCACATAATGCTTCATTTTCTGTCTGGTCTAGCATTCCTACCACCCACTTCAGTTTTCTATGATTTTCATGTTTTTTCTACAAAACAGTCCAATCACTTAGCCACCTATAGCAATCATTTTAATGGGGACACAAGGGTCGGTAAATTCTGCATTGTCAAATACTCCCTCCGATCCATAATGTAGTGCCTATAGATTTTTGCAAAAGTCAAACAATACAAACTTTGACTATATTTATAGAGAAAAGTAGTTACATCTAGAATATCAAATGACATCATTGGCTATATCATGAGCTATATTTTCAGAATGTGCATGTTTGATATTGTAGATGTAAACAATTTTCTCTATACACTTGGTCAAAGTTGACAAAATTTGACTTTCACAAAAATCTATAGACACTACACTGTGGAATGGAGGGAGTACAGTATTTCTCATTTTTCAAGTGGTTCGAAGGACCACAGACACTCCTGTGAATATCATATGTTTATCATCAGTTCTAAAACTTTTCAACCAAGTGTTAAACAAAGCCTCAGTATTGTCAGCTATATGAAGCAAATTGAAAGAACATTTTATAATGTTCTATAATATTCTAGCCAAGGAACGTTTCATGAAAAGATGATCAATAGATTCATCTAAACCATAGAAGAGCCAACCAGATAAAAATCTTAACTCTCTGAAGAAAAATACACATAAATCTGTGGAAAAATGCATACCAGTTCAATCAGTTTTCTATAATTAATATGATTTAACAGAGCAAGCACCATTTTTTTTCAAGGTCAGCCTAATAGTATGTTTTTCATCAGTGAGGATAATATCAGCACACTGGATCAAATTACAATGATTCCCTAAGAAGGATCCTTTTGAAATGTATTTGGTCAAATCCTTTTCCGAGCATCAGCGAATGATATGTTCTTGTCAAAGCAACTATTATATATTCTAGGAAAATTGTATTGGAGTGGTTTATCTCCCAACCAGCAATCTTCCCAAAATCTATCATTTTTTCACTCTTTTAGAAACATCAAGAACATTTTTAAATTACCTAAAAACTTGTTTATATTAAAGTAAAAGGGAAATGAATTAGCTGTTGGGCGAGGTAGAGGCTGGCTTATCGCAAAAGAGGAAAAAAGAAAAGAGGTGGAGGCTGGCGTACGTACGTGGTGGTATGGGGCGAGCGGCTGCACGGCAGAGATGGAGGCGGTGGCGGCCACGGGCGTGACCAGCGGAGGAGGATAGCGACGTGGCAATGGTGAGGTGATTAGGACGTACTACGTGGAGTGGCGCCTTTGGCTAGGACCGCGTCGGCCGCACCAATGTTGTCTACGTCGAGCAATCGGAGGCGGAAAGCAACCATGCTCCATGGAACTGCCGTCTACATCGATGGCGTGACCTGACCCCAGTTGCTATGCACCACGTTCTTGTCGAGGTATAGCGCTGCATGCAAGCGTGGTGCTCGTCCTCGCTATAACCATAAAAGTTACTCCGATGTGATGTGAGCAAGATCTTCGCGGCTGTTGGATGGTTAGAGGGACGGTGATATCCCAGCTCATCAAATTTATTCCTAAATTTATTTCAGAATTTCCGGTGATGTTCATTCAGTGAGAGGAGATGTTACCATGGACGACGAGGCGCCTACGGTGACTTCGTAAATCTCAAGATGATATGCCGGCTCAGTCTTTCGGATATGTTCATAGAGGTAGGGTGTGCGTGTGTGCATTCATAGGGATGAGTGTATGCGCGTGTATATGAGCACTCGTGTCTGTACAGATGTTCGAAAAAAAGTCTTGACGGCTCTACGGGGAAAAAAGGGCTAACATATTGAACTCTTCGATTTTTTTCCCAAAGTTAAGACGTGGCTAGATCATATATCCCAAACCCTGATGTTTCTGATAATTAACCAGCAAACCAGTTTTAAGTCATATTTTCACTTTGGCAGGAAACCCCCTGATATCTGGGTGAATCAACCCATAGTACATACCAAACGCTTTAAAAAATATTTATATCTTTTAAAACCTAACTCCAAATTTAACATGTTATATATGAAATCTCATTAGAAAAATGTGTAGAATATGAATGATGTTGTTTTACCTGTTAACTATTTTAAAATTCTATTTAGAGTGCAATCTTAATCAATAACTCGTGATCCGTTTTTCTTTCACATTGGTGCCGACCCGGATTGAAAATGAACATCTCAACAAAACCAGAATTGGAGATGAAAAAATCATTTATAATCACGCAAGCACACCTCGCAAAAACCTCACAGGACAAAAAAAAAAGCAGATTTCTCATCTTATGTCGAGAGAGAGATATACCATACGATTAGGAACATTCTGACGCGTTATGACTGTGTGAGCACTGGATCGACCGTTAGATGGTGGAAAGGAGGATAAGTGGCCATAGATGGGATGCCATGTGTTGAAACAAAGGACGTATGTGGATTTATTGGGATCTCGAGTCATGGCTATTGGGTTGGGGAGTGTGATAATCTTTTTCGTACAAACGCACGGACTCTTTTGCTTGTATCCGTTATTTCAACTGTTCAATTTAACGATGGATCAAGTGGGTGAGGTGTGCTTTTGGTACACCCCTGTTCAATCAATAGTTCGAAAACGGTATTTTCCTTCCATCCACATGTGTTAAAAGAGTCAGTCTACTCACCAGATGAAGCCAAGCTTCCCACCGTACTCCAACAAGCACCCTCCTAAACTGAATATTAAGGGGGGTGGACTGCAAACTCGTTGCAACCAGAGCATCACGTCGCTGCACAATACGATATAACGAGGGATACTGAAGCGCCAACGGCGCTTCCCCCAGCCAAGTATCCTCCCAGAAGCGAGTACTATTACCATCACCAACAGTAAACCTTGTTCTATTAAAGAAAGTAGCTTTGGCTCTCATTAGCCCTTTCCAGAACGGCGAGTCAGTCGGCCTGACTGTCACCTGCGACAAAGTCTTTGAGTGCAGATACTTATTACGCAGAATCTGCGCCCAAGTTGCATCCGTCTCAGCTGCTAACTTATAAAGCCACTTACTGAGGAGGCATCTGTTCTTAACCTCAAGATTCTCAACACCCAGACCCCCTTGGTCTTTCGGTCGGCAGATGACGTCCCATTTAGCTAAACGGTACTTCCTCTTAAGTTCATCACTCTGCCAGAAGAAACGGGACCGATAGAAGTCCAGTCTTTTCCTGACTCCAACTGGAACTTCAAAAAAGGACAAAAGGAACATAGGCAGACTCGTGAGCACCGAATTAATGAGAATCAGTCGGCCTCCATATGACATGAGTTTGCCCTTCCAGCAGCTCAGTTTCTTCTCAAACCGATCCTCAATACATTTCCATTCACTGTTTGTCAACTTACGATGCACAGATGCCATGATTTAGATTTAATTTATCATAAATTTTGCTTGTGTGGTCATGGAGAGATACAATTTATCATGTCAATGATATAATTGGTTAAGCTACGACACGAATTTGGCAGTATCATTCTAAGTTTCTAGCAATCACCGAGCTGCTAGTATACAAAATAGCACAAATTCTAATCCAACAAATAAGCACTCTTCATCTAGGCAATTGTAAAGCAAAATGAGTAACTGTTTGAAGGCAAAACTAAGCTACAATATATTAGTTATGTCTATTTCATTTGGTGTGTTGTCTCTTCATCCATCCTATGCCCAAATCCTGCCTCCGCCTCTGTGTGCCACAACGACGATCTCCCTCGTAGTTGGGCATCATCCAACACCTCATGTGGACCCATGCTCGTGAGCCATGCTTCGAAGTCTAGCTCAAGCTCCTCATAGTAGTCAGGTAGCCTACGACAACGAATCCCTACTATATATCTCCGTGTTTTTTCGAACCGGTCCGTCATGTCTCCCCTTTGACTCTCCTTGCGGCGTCGTGCGTATGTTTTATCTAATAACACCCTCTCGTCTCCGTTGTTTCGATTTACACATACAACATTTCAAAATTTGAATCTCTCAATCGATGTGCATACCAAACATAGCGGAGAAAAAACATGTGGATTGCACCCAGCCAAAAAAATGTGGCTTGGTGGCCCAGTTGCCTAATAATCACGGATGAAGAGAATATGCTCATCCACTCGCACTTCCTTTATTGTATCAAAAAAAAAAACTGCCGCTTCCGCGAGGTAGAGCTCGAGCTCATTTGTCGGCACATCCGCCTCCTCCGGGGCAGCCGACGCTTTTCAATCCTCCCAGATTTCAGCCATTCCAACGTCGGAGTCAAGCCTTGAGAAACTAAAGAGACTAGATGTATTTGTCACATCCTCGCCCATGAAATTGAAGAATATATTTTTCGAATAATTTTGGAGGTATAAAAGTATATGGTGGACTCCTAAACTACTCTGATGTATTCCCTCCGTGGGGTTCGTACATGGCTACAACCTATTCAGGTATTCATCATTGTCTTGTTTGAATATTTCAAAGTGTATTGTCCCAGAAAAAAGGTTAAAAGTATGTGTTACAAAAAGAAAACAGGATTTAGTATGAAATGATTGACGGGGAAGTTGCTTTTTATTGCTCAAACTAAAGTAAAACGTTCACAAGCTTCGGCCCAATAAACATAGGTGGTTCATCCAACCATGATTGAACTTGTTGGTCATGATCATGCCTAGATATAGTATCTACGACAGACGGGGAGTATCTGCTTTCGAGATCAAATGCTTTGTGATGAACAGTAAAATCAAAAAATAGTAAAAAATAAAAAATCTGAATTTTTTTGTGGTAAGCTTTGACAAATGTTTTGTATGCTTGAGCATGAAATCATATTCGTGGAAGCCTTGTCAAAAAAAAATGATGCTCCAAAAATGCTTGTTTTGAGAACACTTTTTAGTGCTAATTTTGTTTTTTTTGTTTTGCAATGACTTTCATGAATGCCATTCCGTGCTAAATTTTGCTAAGCATACAAAACATTTGTCAAAGTTTACCATAGAAACAATTCATAATATTTAGAATTTTTTTTTACTATTTTTCAATTTTATTGTTCATCCAGGTGCATTTGAGAATGGGGCCAAAATAGGACTTTCGATCTGCGAGCTCATTTGCATATTGAGGACAAGTAGAATAAGTTACTTCCGCAAATTTGGTGCATACTCTAGTGTATGGGAAAGACCCTCATTCTGCATAGTTGGAATAGCGACTTGGCTATCAAGAGTTCACAACGATTCAATTACAGTACATGCCAACTGGATAGCCAATTTCAGACCTTTGTTTAGGGCTGATCATCGCCGATTCAACGTCATGGACATAGAAAATCCATGGTAATAAAAACACCACGTTTTTCTATATATAGCCTATCAGCCTACTAGCGAACTAATCTGTGGTTGAATAATTAGAAAGACTATGGTATCCCAGCCTACCAGAGTTCAAATTCTGGTGCTCGCATTTATTTCTGAATTTATTTCAGCATTTTTGGCGATTCGCATTCAGTGAGAGGAGACGTTCCTGTCGACGACAATACGCCTACGGTGACTTCGTAAATCTCAAGATGATATATGGACTCAGTTTTTCGAAGATGCTCATAAAAGTAAGGTGTGTGTCTGTGTTCATAGAGATGAGTGTATGCGCGTGTATATAAACGCTTATGTCTGTACTGATGTTAAAAAAAAGCCTATCGGTCTACTCTTGGATGCGCGGTAAGACACAAAGAGAGCCACGTGGTTAGGAACCACAAAAGATCTTTTCAATAGTTAATTGATCGATGAAGATAGACCTCACGTGCTGGAGCAAAGCAGTTGTTTTCTGCTCCGGTGGGGTCTTTGCATGCGGAAAAGACAAGACCAGGAGCTATACTTTCCGGTGCGGTCTTTTCGTCGAACACGATGCAACAACAGCTGGTCTACTTATACTAGTAGTACTATAATATACTAATATAATCTCTTTTTTAACACATCTGCTAATATAATCTAATAATATATGAAAGTGCCTTTCTGCTCCCGAGCTCATTTGAGCTCGATGAACAGTAAAATCGAAAAAAATTCAAAAAATTTTAAATTTTTTTTGGGAGAAACATTGACAAAAGTTCTAAGTGCTTGGGAAAATTCATCATGAAATCACATTCCTGTAAAGCGTGGAAAAAAACAAATTCAGTGCTCCAAAATGCTTTTGAAAATAGCTTTTTCAGAGTACTGATTTTGTTTTTTTGCCACGCCTTCTAGAAATGTGATTTCATGACGAATTTTTGCAAGCACTTAGAACTTTTGTCAATGTTTCTCCCAAAAAAATTTAGAATTTTTTATTATTTTTTTGATTTTACTGTTCACCGAGCTCAAATGAGCTCGGGAGCAGAAACTCCGCGTCCAATAATATACTCCTACTCCTAGATGCAAGCGGCCCATGCACTGGTAATAAACCTAGCTAATCAATGTGTACTAGTACAGTACTCTACGTAATCACGCAGTAAAAAAAGACTGATAATGAATCAATAATCACCGTGCGTTGGGTTATGATATTAACGAAACTACTTCACAGATGATACTGCTGGACGATTCAGAGACGATATGTTTAATCCACTGGATGTGTTGCACCTAGTCCTTTATATAGATGGTCTGATTTGCACTATCGTCCAAGAGTATCGTGTGCATAGCAGCACTCTGATATTAATTGCATTGGGGGTTTTTAGGATCAATTGCATTTGGTACTCTGTGTTAATCAAAGTATACTTATATTAATCCCACGTGAGGGACGTGTGGTTAGATAAATCAAAGATCTCACTCTATGTTAATCAAACTATACTTATATTAATCCGATTCAGAGGTCCCAGATACGCTGGCTTGCGGAGGGGATGCAAACTCTAAGTTATTCCACCTGGTGGCCAATGGTAGGAAGACCAAAAACTTCATTCCGGCCATTGTAGTAGACGGTCAGGTCATCACGGATCAAAGAGGAAAGGAAGAGGCTTTTCTCCAAGCATATAGAGAGCTGCTGGGAGTGAGTACTGCTAGAGACCACATCCTGGACATGGAGGCTCTCAACATACATCGAGTGAATCTCGCGGAGTTAGATCTTCCCTTCACGGAGGAGGAAGTTTGGACTGTTGTCAAGGACATGTCGTCGGACCGTGCCCCGGGGCCGGATGGATTCATAGGAGTGTTCTTCCAAAAAGCATGGTGCATCATCAAGGGAGATGTGATGGCAGCGCTACACAAGTTGGTCCTCAATAATGGTCAGGGCTTCAGAAGACTAAATCAGGCCTTAATCATTCTTATCCCCAAGAATCCGGAAGCTTGCCGGGTCAATGACTACAGGCCGATCAGCTTAGTTCATAGCTTCCCGAAACTGGCATCCAAGTTGATGGCGCTCCGTGTATGCCCGCGGATGGGAAAGCTTGTGAATCTCAACCAATCGACTTTCATTCGAGGTAGGAATCTACATGATAACTTCCTGCTTGTGAGGCAAATGGCCAGAACATTGCACCAAAGGAAAGCTAAGGGAGTCCTCCTCAAGTTGGATATAGCTCGAGCTTTTGATTCTCTGTCATGGCCTTTCCTTTTCGAGGTGCTTCGGGCAAAGGGTTTTCCGGAGAGGTGGCTAGCGTGGCTGGCGACGTGCTTACTACGACCAGCTCGAGGATTGTGGTGAATGGGTGTATGACAAACAAATTCATGCACGCTTGTGGCCTAAGGCAAGGGGATTCTATCTCACCGCTGCTATTTGTCATCGCAATGTAGACTCCCACGGCTATAATTACCAAGGTGCATGAACTCAAGATTCTGGAGAAGTTGAATGGACGCAAGCCTCTGCAACGGCTCTCTCTCTACGCGGATGACGTGGTTCTATTCATTAGACCATCTAGGGCTGACATCACTTTCGTCAAGGAGGCTCTTATGATCTTTGGAAAGGCCTCGGGCTTGAACGTCAATTTCGCCAAATCCTCGGCGATCTTGATCTGTGGAGAGGAGCAGGACGAAGAGTTGGTCAGGAATGCCTTGCCTTGGAAGATTGAGCACTTCCCCTGTAAATATCTGGGTCTCCAACTGAGTATCAAACAGCTAACACGCTCGGAGTGGCAATTCATGGTGGATGGAGCGCTCAAAATCCTCCCAGGATGGCAAAGAGGCCTGGTAACTCAGCTAGGGAGATTAATTCTGGTGAATCAAGTGATGAGGGCTCGGCCTACACACCACCTAATTGTGGCCGAAGCGCCAAAGTGGACAATCGAGGAAGTGGATCAGGGATGTAGGGCTTTCTTTAGGGCTGGTACGGACACTGTCAGCGGTGGGAAGTGTGTGGTGTCCTGGCAGAGAGTGTGTTGCCCAAAACAGCTTGGTGGCCTCGGCATTATGGATCTCAGTAAGCATGGACTTGCCCTCCGGATGAGATGGGAATGGCTACGCAGATTGGAAGACAGCCGGCCTTGGTAAGGTCTGAATCTAGTGCCGGATAAGCAAGTCCAGTGCGTGTTCAATAGCTTGATGACGTGGGAGATCTGTGATGACAAAAAAATCCTATTTTGGAAGGACAGATGGGTGCATGGTAATACGATTGTTGAGATTGCTCCTAATCTGGTAACCAGGGTGAAAACAAGGACGATCAACACTAGGCTGGCCAGCGAGGGTTTAAACCAGCACGATTGGACCAAGGACATACCGGAGATGCTGTCCACGGAGGAGCTCGCGCAATTTATCCATCTTTGGGAGATTCTTATGCAGTTTGACATCAATCCAGGAAGTGGAGACAAGGCCGTTTGGGCTTGGCATGAGTCGGGTGTCTATTCTGCTGCTTCGGCATATCGGATGTTCTATGCCGGAGGAATCAGATTTGCGCCGGCGGCTGCTATTTGGAAGAATGGATCACCTCTTACCTGCAAGATCTTTATCTACCTAGCGATTCAATACCGTATCTGTACCTCGGATAGGAGACTAAGGCACGGCTTACAAGAGATGGTAACCCCTTGTTATTTCTATGATCAGGAGGAGGACACAGTGGATCACCTCATGATTCAGTGTGTCTTCGCGTGACAGGTCTGGTTCAAATGCTTCTCCAAAGTGGGCATCAATCCCAACCTGATCCCCATGCAACATGACAGGCTACACCAGTGGTGGATGAGTACGCGCAAGCAAATCAGCAGGGTGGACAAGAAGGGCTTCGATGCTTTCGTCATGTTTATTTGCTGGACATTGTGGAAGCAAAGGAACGCTAGGGTTTTCCAGTCAGGTGTAATTTGCGATGAGCTTGCTACGACCAATCTTATCTTTCAGGAGCTGCACCTATGGATGCTAGCGGGAGTTGTAGGAGTCCAACAGTTTTGTGAGTAGTCCGCTTAGGGTAGTGGAGGGGTTAGGTGGGATCGCCGGCTTGTGACGATCTACCATCAAAATCTTGTACATATCTTTCCCTGTTTTATAAAGCTAAGGTACGCCTTTGACGTACTCTCGAAAAAAAGATGTAGCACGATTTTGTTTCCTGCTAGTCGCCTCCAGGGACCACCGACCTCGCTTTTCCAAGATAGCCATAGTCCACAGCAAACGAACGCAAGTGTGCGGTGCAATCGGGCACTTAATTTGTGCTAGATTTTACTAGCTTAGGTCGAAACTATTATATTAGGTACAAACATTTTGCAAATTGTCTGCAATATGGCATACAAACAATCAACTAGAAAAGCGTTTGTTTTTGTAAATTTGCAGGCAACACTAAATAACTCGTGGTTTTTTAAATCTCACAAGATAATTAATTTTAGACAAAATATTTAAATAAATCCATGGACATAAATCCAGAGCATATGATGTCCTTTGAGAGTTACAATAGGGGAGGAGTGAGGAAATTCGGACTGCCCATCACATTTCCCATCCCCATGCAACACCCAGACCCCTGCTGTCCCGCGCTCCATCCCTCGTCTGCTCTCTGTCCCGGCACTCGGACCCCAACACCGCCGCTACACCCACTGTTAGGGAACGTAGTAATTTCAAAAAATTTCCTACGCACACGCAAGATCATGGTGATGCATAGCAACGAGAAGGGGAGAGTGTTGTCTACGTACCCTCGTAGACCGAAGTGGAAGCATTGACGCAACGTAGAGGAAGTAGTCGTACGTCTTCCCGGTCCAAACGATCCAAGCACCGTTACTCCGACATCTCCGAGTTCTTGGCACACGTTCAGCTCGATGACGCACCCCGGGCTCTGATCCAGCAAAGCTTCGGGGAGGAGTTCCGTCAGCACGACGGCGTGGTGACGATCTTGATGTTCAACAGTCGCAGGGCTTCGCCTAAGCACCACTACAATATGACCGAGGTGGAATATGGTGGAGGGGGGCACCGCACACGGCTAAGGAACGATCACGAAGATCAACTTGTGTGTCTAGGGGTGCCCCCCTGCCCCCGTATATAAAGGAGCAAGGGGGAGGGGGCGGCCGGCCTAGGAGGGGGCGCGCCAAGGGGAGTCCTACTCCCACCGGGAGTAGGACTCCCTCCTTCCTTGTTGGAGTAGGAGAAGGGGAAAGAGGGGGAGAGAAAGAAGGAAAAGGGGGCTGCGCCCCTTGTCCAATTCGGACCAGAGGGGGGCGCAAGCCTCCTTCCTTTTGGCCTCTCTCCTCTATTCCCGTATGGCCCAATAAGGCCCATATACTCCCCGGCGAATTCCCGTAACTCTCCGGTACTCCGAAAAATACCCGAATCACTCGGAACCTTTCCGATGTCTGAATATAGTCGTCCAATATATTGATCTTTACGTCTCGACCATTTCGAGACTCCTCGTCATGTCCCTGATCCCATCCGGGACTCCGAACTCCTTCGGTACATCAAAACACATAAACTCATAATATAACTATCATCGAAACCTTAAGCGTGCGGACCCTACGGTTCGAGAACAATGTAGACATGACCGAGACACGTCTCCAGTCAATAACCAATAGCGGAACCTGGATGCTCATATTGGCTCCCACATATTCTACGAAGATTTTTATCGGTCAGACCGCATAACAACATACGTTGTTCCCTTTGTCATCGGTATGTTACTTGCCCGAGATTCGATCGTCGGTATCTTAATACCTAGTTCAATCTCGTTACCGACAAGTCTCTTTACTCGTTCCGTAATACATCATCTCACAACTAACTCATTAGTTGCAATGCTTGCAAGGCTTATGTGATGTGCATTACCGAGAGGGCCCAGAGATACCTCTCCGACAATCGGAGTGACAAATCCTAATCTCGAAATACGCCAACCCAACATGTACCTTTGGAGACACCTGTAGAGCACCTTTATAATCACCCAGTTACGTTGTGACGTTTGGTAGCACACAAAGTGTTCCTCCGGCAAACGGGAGTTGCATAATCTCATAGTCATAGGAACATGTATAAGTCATGAAGAAAGCAATAGCAACATACTAAACGACCGGGTGCTAAGCTAATGGAATGGGTCATGTCAATCAGATCATTCATCTAATGATGTGATCCCGTTAATCAAATAACAACTCTTTGTTCATGGTTAGGAAACATAACCATCTTTAATTAACGAGCTAGTCAAGTAGAGGCATACTAGTGACACTCTGTTTGTCTATGTATTCACACATGTATTATGTTTTCGGTTAATACAATTCTAGCATGAATAATAAACATTTATCATGATATAAGGAAATAAATAATAACTTTATTATTGCCTCTAGGGCATATTTTCTTCAGTCTCCCACTTGCACTAGAGTCAATAATCTAGTTCACATCGCCATGTGATTCAACACTAAGAGTTCACATCACCATGTGATTAACACCCATAGTTCACATCGTCATGTGACCTATACCCAAAGGGTTTACTAGAGTCAATAATCTAGTTCACATCATTTATGTGATTAACACCCAAAGAGTACTGAGGTGTGATCATATTTGGCTTGTGAGATAATTTTAGTCAATGGGTCTGTCACATACAGATCCGTAAGTATTTTGCGAATTCTATGTCTACAATGCTCTGCACGGAGCTACTCTAGCTAATTGCTCCCACTTTCAATATGTATCTAGATCGAGACTTAGAGTCATCCAGATCTGTGTCAAAACTTGCATCGACGTAACTTTTTATGACGAACCTTTTGTCACCTCCATAATCGAGAAATATTTCCTTATTCCACTAAGGATAATTTTGACCAATGTCCAGTGATCTACTCTTAGATCACTATTGTATTCCCTTGCTTAACACAGTGTATATACAATAGATCCGGTACACATCATGGCATACTTTATAGAAACTATGGCTGAGGCATAGGGATTGACTTTTATTCTCTTTCTATCTTCTGCCATGGTCGGGCTTTGAGTCTTACTCAATTTCATACCTTGTAACACAGCCAAGAACTCTTTCTTTGACTGTTCCATTTTTGAACTACTTCAAAATATTGTCAAGGTATGTACTCATTGAAAAACTTATCAAGCGTCTTGATCTATCTCTATAGATTTTGATGCTTAATATGTAAGCAGCTTCACCGAGGTCTTTCTTTGAAAAACTTCTTTAAAAACACTCCTTTATGCTTTGCAGAATAATTCTACATTATTTCCGATCAACAATATGTCATTCACATATACTTATCAGAAATGCTGTAGTGCTCCCACTCACTTTCTTGTAAATACAGATTTCACCGCAAGTCTGTATAAAACTATATGCTTTGATCATACTATCAAAGCGTTTATTCCAACTCCGAGAGGCTTGCACCAGTCCATAAATGGATCGCTGGAGCTTGCACACTTTGTTAGCTCCTTTTGGATTGACAAAACCGTCCGGCTGCATCATATACAACTCTTCTTCCAGAAATCCATTCAGGAATGCAGTTTTGACATCCATTTGCTGGATTTCATAAAATGCGGCAATTGCTAACATGATTCGGACAGACTTAAGCATAGATACGAGTGAGAAACTCTCATCATAGTCAACACCTTGAACTTGTCGAAAACCTTTTGCGACAATTCTAGCTTTGTAGATAGTAACACTACTATCAGCGTCTGTCTTCCTCTTGAAGATCTATTTAATCTCAATGGCTCGCCGATCATTGGGCAAGTCAATCAAAGTCCATACTTTGTTCTCATACATGGATCTCATCTCAGATTTCATGGCCTCAAGCCATTTCGCGGAATCTAGGCTCATCATCGCTTCCTCATAGTTCGCAAGTTCGTCATGGTCTAGTAACATGACTTCCAGAACAGGATTACCGTACCACTTTGGTGCGGATCTCACTCTGGTTTACCTACGAGATTCGGTATTAACTTGATCTGAAGTTACATGATCATCATCATTAGTCTTCCTCACTAATTGGTGTAGTAGTCACATGAACAGATTTCTTGTGATGAACTACTTTTCAATAAGGGAGAAGGTACAATTACCTTATCAAGTTCTACTTTCCTCCCACTCACTTCTTTCAAGAGAAACTCCTTCTCTAGAAAGGATCCATTCTTAGCAACGAATGTCTTGCCTTCGGATCTGTGATAGAAGGTGTACCCAATAGTCTTCTTTGGGTATCCTATGAAGACATATTTCTCCGATTTGGGTTTGAGCTTATCAGGATGAAACTTTTTCATATAAGCATCACAATCCCAAACTTTAAGAAACGACAACTTTGGTTTCTTGCCAAACCACAGTTCAGATTGTGTCATCTCAACGGACTTAGATGGTGCCCTTTTAAACGTGAATGCAGCTGTCTTTAATGCATAACCCCAAAACGATAGTGGTAGATCGGTAAGAGACATCATAGATCGCACCATATCTAATAAAGTACGGTTATGATGTTCGGACACACCATTATGCTGTGGTGTTCCAGGTGGCGTGAGTAGTGAAACTATTTCACATTGTTTTAACTGAAGGCCAGACTCGTAACTCAAATATTTTACCTCTACGATCATATCGTAGAAACTTTTATTTTCTTGTTACGATGATTCTCCACTTCACTCTGAAATTCTTTGAACTTTTCAAATATTTCAGACTTGTGTTTCATTAAGTAGATATACCCACATCTGCTCAAATCATCTGTGAAGGTCAGAAAATAATGATACCCGCCACGAGCCTTAACACTCATCGGATCTCATACATCAGTATGTATTATTTCCAATAAGTCAGTTGCTCGCTCCATAGTTCTGGAGAACGGCGTTTTAGTCATCTTGCCCATGAGGCATGGTTCGCAAGCATCAACTAATTCATAATCAAGTGATTCCAAAAACCCATTAGCATGGAGTTTCTTCATGCGCTTTACACCAATATGACCTAAACGGCAGTGCCACAAATAAGTTGCACTATCATTATTAACTTTGCATATTTTGGTTTCAATATTATGATTATGTGTATCACTACGATCAAGATCCAACGAACTATTTTCATTGGGTGTGTAACCATATAAGGTTTTATTCATGTAAACAGAACAACAATTTATTCTCTTACTTAAATGAATAACCGTATTACAATAAACATGATCAAATCATATTCATGTTCAACGCAAACACCAAATAACACTTATTCAGGTTCAACGCTAATCCCGAAAGTATAGGGAGTGTGCGATGATGATCATATCAATCTTGGAACCACTTCCAACACACATCGTCACTTCACCCTTAACTAGTCTCTGTTTATTCTGCAACTCCCGTTTCGAGTTACTAATCTTAGCAACTGAACTAGTATCAAATACTGAGGGGTTGCTATAAACACTAGTAAAGTACACATCAATAACATGTATATCAAATATACTTATGTTCACTTTGCCATCCTTCTTATCTGCCAATTACTTGGGGTAGTTCCGCTTCCAGTGACCAGTCCCTTTATAGTAGAAACACTTAGTCTCAGGCTTAGGACCAGACTTGGGCTTCTTCACTTGAGCAGCAACTTGCTTGCTGTTCTTTTTGAAGTTCCCCTTCTTCCCTCTGCCCTTTTCTTGAAACTAGTGGTCTTGTCTACCATCAACACTTGATATTTTTCTCGATTTCTACCTTCGTCAATTTCCGCATTACGAAGAGCTTGGGAATCGTTTCCGTTATCCCTTGCATATCATAGTTCATCACGAAGTTCTACTAACTTGGTGATGGTGACTAGAGAATTCTGTCAATCACTATCTTATCTGGTGTTGGGGAACGTAGCATAAATTCAAAATTTTCCTACGTGTCACCAAGATCTATCTATGGAGTCATCTAGCAATGAGGGAGGAGTGGATCTACATACCCTTGTAGATCGCGCGCGGAAGCGTTCAAGAGAACGGGGTTGATGGAGTCGTACTCGTCGTGATGCAAATCACCGATGATCCTAGCGCCGAACGGACGGCACCTCCACGTTCAACACACGTACGGAGCAGCGACGTCTCCTCCTTCTTGATCCAGCAAGGGGGGAGGAGAGGTTGATGGAGATCCAGCAGCACGACGGCGTGGTGGTGGAAGTAGCGGGATTCCAACAGGGCTTCGCCAAGCGCTGCGGGAGGAGGGAGATGTGTCATGGGAGGGAGAGGGAGGTGCCAGGGCTTAGGTTTCGTTGCCCTCCCTTCCCCCCACTATATATAGGGCCAAGGGAGGGGGGGGGGGCGCAGCCTTGGCCCTTCCTCCAAGGAAGGGTGCGGCCAGGGAGGAGTCCATCCTCCCCAAGGCACCTCGGAGGTGCCTTCCCCCTTTAGGACTCTTCCTTTCCCTCTTCTCTTGGCGCATGGGCCTCTTGGGGCAGGTGGCCCCACCCGGTGGACCCCCGGGACCCTTCCGGTGGTCCCGGTACAATACCGGTGACCCCGAAACTTATCCCGATGGCCGAGATAGCACTTCCTATATATAATTCTTTACCTCCGGACCATTCCGGAACTCCTCGTGACGTCCGGGATCTCATCTGGGACTCCGAACAACTTTCGGGTTACCGCATACTTATATCTCTATAACCCTAGCGTCACCGAACCTTAAGTGTGTAGACCCTACGGGTTCGGGAGACATGCAGACATGACCGAGATGACTCTCCGGTCAATAACCAACAGCGGGATCTGGATACCCATGTTGGCTCCCACATGTTCCACGATGTCAAGGACTTAATCAATCCCGTATACAATTTCCTTTGTCTAGCGGTACGATACTTGCCCGAGATTCGATCGTCGGTATCCTGATACCTTGTTCAATCTCGTTACCGGCAAGTCTCTTTACTCGTTTCGTAACACATCATCCCGTGATCAACTCCTTGATCACATTGTGCACATTATTATGATGTCCTACCGAGTGGGCCCAGAGATACCTCTCCGTCTACACGGAGTGACAAATCCCAGTCTCGATTCGTGCCAACCCAACAGACACTTTCGGAGATACCTGTAGTGTACCTTTATAGCCACCCAGTTACGTTGTGACGTTTGGCACACCCAAAGCACTCCTACGGTATCCGGGAGTTGCACAATCTCATGGTCTAAGGAAATGATACTTGACATTAGAAAAGCTTTAGCATACGAACTACATGATCTTGTGCTAGGCTTAGGATTGGGTCTTTGTCCATCACATCATTCTCCTAATGATGTGATCCCGTTATCAATGACATCCAATGTCCATGGTCAGGAAACGTAACCATCTATTGATTAACGAGCTAGTCAACTAGAGGCTTACTAGGGACATGGTGTTGTCTATGTATCCACACATGTATCTGAGTTTCCTATCAATACAATTCTAGCATGGATAATAAACGATTATCATGAACAAGGAAATATAATAATAACTAATTTATTATTGCCTCTAGGGCATATTTCCAACAGTCTCCCACTTGCACTAGAGTCAATAATCCAGTTCACATCGATATGTGATTAACACTCAAGGTCACATCCCCATGTGACTAACACCCAAAGAGTTTACTAGAGTCAATAATCTAGTTCACATTACCATGTGATTAACACTCTATGAGTTCTGGGTTTGATCATGTTATGCTTGTGAGAGATGTTATAGTCAACGAATCTGAACCTTTTAGATCTGTGTGTGCTTTACAAATCTCTATGTCATCTCCTAGATGCAGCTACCACGTTCTATTTGGAGCTATTCCAAACAACTGTTCTACTATACGAATCCAGTTTACTACTCAGAATAATCTGGATTAGTGTCAAAACTTTGCATCGGCGTAACCCTTTACGACGAACTCTTTTACCACCTCCATAATCGAGAAAATTCCTTAGTCCACTAGTTACTAAGGATAACTTTGACCGCTGTCCTGTGATCCATTCTTGGATCACTCTTGTACCCCTTGATTGACTCATGGCAAGGCACACTTCAGGTGCGGTACACAGCATAGCATACTGTAGAGAGCCTATGATAAAAGCATAGGGGATGACCTTCGTCCTTCCTCTTTCTTCTGCCGTGGTCGAGCTTAACTTCATACCTTACAACTCAGGCAAGAACTCCTTCTTTGACTGATCCATCTTGAACACCTTCAAGATCATGTCAAGGTATGTGCTCATTTGAAAGTACTATTAAGCGTTTTGATCTATCCTTATAGATCTTAATGCTCAATACTCAAGTAGCCTAATCCAGGTTTTCCATTGAAAAACACTTTTCAAATAACTGCATGCTTTCCAGAAATTCTGCATCATTTCTGATCAACAATATGTCAACAACATATACTCATCAGAAACTCTATAGTGCTCCCACTCACTTCTTTGGAAATACAAGTTTCTCATAAACTTTGTATACACCCAAAATCTTTGATCATCTCATCAAAGCATACATTCCAACTCCGAGATGCTTACTCCAGTCCTTAGAAGGATTGCTGGATCTTTGCATACTTATTAGCATCTTTCAGGTTTGACAAAACCTTCCGGTTGTATCACATACAACCTTTCCTCAAGAAAATCGTCGAGGAAACAATGGTTTTTGACATCCTATCTGCAAGATTTCATAAATAATGCAGTAATCGCTAATATAATTCCAACAGACTCTTAGCATCGCTACGAGTGAGAAAGTCTCATCATAGTCAACTCCTTGAACTTGTCGGAAAAAATCTTAACGACAAGTCGAGCTTTCTTAATGGTGATACTTACCATCATTGTCCGTCTTCCTTTTAAAATCCATATGTACCTAACAGCCTTATGACCATCAAGTAGTTCTTCCAAAGTCTACACTTTGTTTTCATATATGGATCCTCTCTCGGATTATATGGCCTCGAGCCATTTATCGGAATCCGGGCCCACCATCGCTTCTCCATAGCTCGTAGGTTCATTGTTGTCTAGCAACATGACTTCCAAGACAGGATTACGTACCACTCTGAAGTAGTACGCATCCTTGTCATCCCACGAGGTTTGGTAGTGACTTGATCTGAAGTTTCATGATCACTATCATAAGCTTCCACTTCAATTGGTGTAGGTGCCACAGGAACAACTTCCTGTGCCCTGCCACACACTAGTTGAAGAGACGGTTCAATAACCTCATCAAGTCTCCACCATCCTCCCACTCAATTCTTTCGAGAGAAACTTTTCCTCAAGAAAGGACCCGATTCTAGAAACAATCCCTTATTGCTTTCGGATCTGAGACAGGAGGTATACCCAACTGTTTTGGGTGTCCTATGAAGATGCATTTATCCGCTTTGGGTTCGAGCTTATCAGCCTGAAACTTTTTCACATAAGTGTCGCAGCCCCAAACTTTTAAGAAATGACAGCTTAGGTTTCTTTAAACCATAGTTCATACGGTGTCATCTCATCGTAATTACGTGGTGCCCTATTTAAAGTAAATGTGGTTGTCTCTAATGCCTAACCCATAAACTATCGTGGTAATTCGACAAGAGACATCATGGTATGCATCATATCCAATAGGGTGCAATTATGATGTTCGGACACACCATCACACTATGGTGTTCCAGGCTGTATTAGTTGTGAAACAATTTCCACAATGTCTTAATTCTGTGCCAAACTCGTAATTCAGATATTCATCTCTATGATCATATCATAGATATTTTATCCTCTTGTCACGACGATCTTTCAACTTCACCCTGAAATTACTTGAACCTTTCAATAATTCAGACTCGTGATTCATCAAGTTAATGTACTCAACATCTACTCAAATCATCTGTGAAGTAAGAACATAACGATATCCACTACACGCCTCAGCACTCATTGGACTGCACACATCAAAATGTATTACTTCCAACAAGTTGCTTTCTAGTTCCATTTTACTGAAAACGAGGCTTTCAGTCATCTTGCCCATGTGGTATGATTTGCATGTCTCAAGTGATTTAAAATCAAGTGAGTCCAAACGATCCATCTGTATAGAGTTTCTTCATGCATATCTACCAACAAACATGGTTCGCATGTCTCAATCCTTTCAAAAAATGAGTGAGTCCAAAGATCCATCAACATGGAGCTTCTTCATGCGTTTTATACCGATATGACTTAAGTGGCAGTGCCACAAGTAGGTGGTACTATCATTACTATCTTATACCTTTTGGCATGAACATGTGTATCACTATGATCGAGATTCAATAAACCATTCATTTCAGGTGTAAGACCATTGAAGGTATTATTCAAATAAACAGAGTAACCATCATTCTCTTTAAATGAATAACCGTATTGCGATAGACATAATCCAATCATGTCTATGCTCAACGCAAACACCAATCTCGATGGTAGAGGGAGCGTACGATATTTGATCAACCTTGGAAATACTTCCAACACATATCGTCATCTCACCTTTAGCTAGTGTCCGTTTATTCCGTAGCTTTTATTTCGAGTTACTAACACTTAGCAACCGAACCGGTATCTAATACCCTAGTGCTACTAGGAGTACTAGTAAAGTACACATTAACATAATACATCCAATATACTTCTATCGACCTTGCCAGCCTTCTTATCTACCAAGTATCTAGGGTAATTCTGCTCCAGTGGTTGTTCCCTTTATTACAGAAGCACTTAGTCTCGGGTTTGGGTTCAACCTTGGGTTTCTTCACTAGATCAGCAGCTGATTTGCCGTTTCATGAAGCATCCCTTTTTTGCCCTTGCCCTTCTTGAAACTAGTGGTTTCACCAACCATCAACAATTGATGCTCCTTCTTGATCTCTACTTTTGTGGTGTCAAACATCGCGAATATCTTAAGGATCATCATATATGTCCCTGATATATTATAGTTCATCACGAAGCTCAAGCAGCTTGGTGGTAATGACTTCGGAGAACCATCACTATTTCATCTGGAAGATCAAATCCCACTCGATTCAAGCGATTGTTGTACTCAGACAATCTGAGCACAAGTTCAACAATTGAGCTTTTCTCCCTTAGTTTGCAGGCTAAGAAAATCGTCGGAGGTCTCATACCTCTTGACGTGGGCACGAGCCTGAAATCCCAATTTCAGCCCTCGAAACATCTCATATGTTTCGCGACGTTTCAAAACCGTCTTCGGTGCCTCAACTCTAAGCCGTTTAACTAAACTATCATGTAGTTATCAGAATGTGTATGTCAGATGTTCGCAACATCCATAGACAACGTTCGAGGTTCAGCACACTGAGCGGTGCATTAAGGACATAAGCCTTCTATGAAGCAATGAGGACAATCCTCAGTTTACGGACCTAGTCCGCATAATTGCTACTATCAACTTTCAACTAAATTTTCTCTAGGAACATAACTAAACAGTAGAACTGAAGCGCGAGCTACGACATAATTTGCGAAGTCCTTTTGACTATGTTCAGGATAATTAAGTTCATCTTATGAACTCCCACTCAGATAGACATCCCTCTAGTCATCTAAGTGATTACATGATCCGAGTCAACTAGGCCGTGTCCGATCATCACGTGAGACGGACTAGTCATCATCTGTGAACATCTTCATGTTGATCATATCTACCATACGACTCATGCTCGACCTTTCGGTCTCTTGTGTTTCGAGGCCATGTCTGTACATGCTAGTCTCGTCAAGTCAACCTAAGTGTTTTGCATGTGTTCCGAGGCCATGTCTGTACATGCTAGGCTCGTCAACACCCGTTGTATTCGAACGTAAGAATCTATCACACCCGATCATCACGTGGTGCTTCGAAACGACGAACTTTCGCAACGGTGCACAGTTAGGGGGAACACTTTCTTGAAATTATTATGAGGGATCATCTTATTTACTACCGTCGTTCTAAGTAAACAAGATGCAAAAACATGATAAACATCACATGCAATCAAATAGTGACATGATATGGCCAATATCATATTGCTCCTTTTGATCTCCATCTTCGGGGCTCCATGATCATTATCGTCACCGGCATGACACCATGATCTCCATCATCATGATCTCCATCATCGTGTCTTCATGAAGTTGTCTCGCCAACTATTACTTCTACTACTACAGCTAACGGTTAGCAATAAAGTAAAGTAATTACATGACGTTTATGTTGACACGCAGGTCATAAATAAATAAAGACAACTCCTATGGCTCCTGCCGATTGTCATACTCATCGACATGCAAGTCGTGATTCCTATTACAAGAACATGATCAATCTCATACATCACATATCATTCATCACATTCTTCTTGGCCATATCACATCACATAGCATACCCTGCAAAAACAAGTTAGACGTCCTCTAATTGTTGTTTGCATGTTTTACGTGGCTGCTATGGGTTTCTAGCAAGAACGTTTCTTACCTACGCAAAAACCACAACGTGATATGCCAATTGCTATTTACCCTTCATAAGGACCCTTTTCATCGAATCCGATCCGACTAAAGTGGGAGAGACAGACACCCGCTAGCCACCTTATGCAACTAGTGCATGTCAGTCGGTGGAACCAGTCTCACGTAAGAGTACGTGTAAGGTTGGTCCGGTCCGCTTCATCCCACAATGCCACCGAATCAAGATTGGACTAGTAACGGTAAGCATATTGAACAATATCAACGCCCACAACTACTTTGTGTTCTACTCGTGCATAGAAACTACGCATAGACCTAGCTCATGATGCCACTGTTGGGGAACGTAGAATAAATTCAAAATTTTCCTACGTGCCACCAAGATCTATCTATGGAGTCATCTAGCAACGAGGGAGGAGTGGATCTACATACCCTTGTAGATCGCGCGCGGAAGCGTTCAAGAGAACGGGGTTGATGGAGTCGTACTCGTCGTGATCCAAATCACCGATGATCCTAGCGCCGAACGGACGGCACCTCCGCGTTCAACACACGTACGGAGCAGAGACGTCTCCTCCTTCTTGATCCAGCAAGGGGGGAGGAGAGGTTGATGGAGATCCAGCAGCACGACGGCGTGGTGGTGGAAGTAGCAGGATTCCAACAGGGCTTCGCCAAGCGCTGCGGGAGGAGGGAGATGTGTCATGGGAGGGAGAGGGAGTCCCCAGGGCTTAGGTTTCGTTGCCCTCCCTTCCCCCCGCTATATATAGGGCCAAGAGAGAGGGGGGGCGCAGCCTTGACCCTTCCTCCAAGGAAGGGTGCGGCCAGGGAGGAGTCCATCCTCCCCAAGGCACCTCGGAGGTGCCTTCCCCCTTTAGGACTCTTCCTTTCCCTCTTCTCTTGGCGCATGGGCCTCTTGGGGCTGGTGCCCTTGGCCCATATAGGCCAAGGCGCACCCCCTACAGCCCATGTGGCCCCCCGGGGCAGGTGGCCCCACCCGGTGGACCCCCGGGACCCTTCCGGTAGTCCCGGTACAATACCGGTGACCCCGAAACTTATCCCGATGGCCGAAATAGCACTTCCTATATATAATTCTTTACCTCCGGACCATTCCGGAACTCCTCGTGACGTCCGGGATCTCATCCGGGACTCCTAACAACATTCAGGTTACTGCATATACATATCCCGATACCTTGTTCAATCTCGTTACCGGCAAGTCTCTTTACTCGTTTCGTAACACATCATCCCGTGATCAACTCCTTGATCACATTGTGCACATTATTATGATGTCCTACCGAGTGGGCCCAGAGATACCTCTCCATCTACACGGAGTGACAAATCCCAGTCTCGATTCGTGCCAACCCAACACACACTTTCGGAGATACCTGTAGTGTACCTTTATAGCCACCTAGTTACGTTGTGACGTTTGGCACACCCAAAGCACTCCTATGGTATCCGGGAGTTGCACAATCTCATGGTCTAAGGAAATGATACTTGACATTATAAAAGCTTTAGCATACAAACTACATGATCTTGTGGTAGGCTTAGGATTGGGTCTTTGTCCATCACATCATTCTCCTAATGATGTGATCCCGTTATCAATGACATCCAATGTCCATGGTCAGGAAACCGTAACCATCTATTGATCAACGAGCTAGTCAACTAGAGGCTTACTAGGGACATGGTGTTGTCTATGTATCCACACATGTATCTGAGTTTCCTATCAATACAATTCTAGCATGGATAATAAACGATTATCATGAACAAGGAAATATAATAATAACTAATTTATTATTGCCTCTAGGGCATATTTCCAACATCTGGAAGATTAACTCCCACTTGATTCAAGTGATTGTAGTACTCAGACGATCTGAGCACATGCTCACTAGTTGAGCGATTCTCCTTCATCTTTTAGCTATAGAACTTATTGGATACTTCATATCTCTCAACTCGGGTATTTGCTTGAAATATTAACTTCAACTCCTGGAACATCTCATATGCTCCATGACGTTCAAAACGTCTTTGAAGTCTCGATTCTAAGCCATTAAGCATGGTGCACTAAACTATCAAGTAGGCATCATATTGAGCTAGCCAAACGTTCATAACGGCTGCATCTGCTCCTGCAATAGGTCCGTCACCTAGCGGTTCATCAAGGACATAATTCTTCTGTGCAGCAATGAGGATAAACCTCAGATCACGGATCCAATCCGCATCATTGCTACTAACATCTTTCAACACAATTTTCTCTAGGAACATATCAAAATAAACACAGGGAAGCAACAACGCGAGCTATTGATCTACAACATAATTTACAAAATACTACCAGGACTAAGTTCATGATAAATTTAAGTTCAATTAATCATATTACTAAAGAACTCCCACTTAGATAGACATCCCTCTAATCCTCTAAGTGATTACGTGATCCAAATCAACTAAACCATGTTCGATCATCACGTGAGATGGAGTAGTTTCATTGGTGAACATCGCTATGTTGATCATATCTGCTATATGATTCACGCTCGACCTTTCGGTCTCCGTGTTCCGAGGCCATATCTGTATATGCTTGGCTCGTCAAGTATAACCTGAGTATTCTGCGTGTGCAACTGTTTTGCACCCATTGTATTTGAACGTAGAGCCTATCACACCCGATCATCACGTGGTGTCTCAGCACGAAGAACTTTCACAACGGTGCATACTCAGGGAGAACACTTCTTGATAATTAGTGAGAGATCATCTTATAATGCTACCGTCAATCAAAGTAAAATAAGATGCATAAAAGATAAAAATCACATGCAATCAATATAAGTGATATGATATGGCCACCATCATCTTGTGCTTGTGATCTCTATCTTCGAAGCACCGTCATGATCACCATCGTCACCGGCGCGACACCTTGATCTCCATCGTAGCATCGTTGTCGTCTCGCCAATCTTATGCTTCCACGACTATCGCTACCGCTTAGTGATAAAGTAAAGCATTACAGCGCGATTGCATTGCATACAATAAAGCGACAACCATATGGCTCCTGCCAGTTGCCGATAACTCGGTTACAAAAACATGATCATCTCATACAATAAAATTTAGCATCATGTCTTGACCATATCACATCACAACATGCCCTGCAAAAACAAGTTAGACGTCCTCTACTTTGTTGTTGCAAGTTTTACGTGGCTGCTACGGGCTTAAGAAAGAACCAATCTTACCTACGCATCCAAACCACAACGATAGTTTGTCAAGTTGGTGCTGTTTTAACCTTCGCAAGGACCGGGCGTAGCCACACTCGGTTCAACTAAAGTTGGAGAAACTGTCACCCGCTAGCCACCTTTGTGCAAAGCACGTTGGGAGAACCGGTCTCGCGTAAGCGTACGCGTAATGTCGGTCCGGGCCGCTTCGTCCAACAATACCGCCGAACCAAATTATGATATGCTGGTAAGTAGTATGACTTATATCGCCCACAACTCACTTGTGTTCTACTCATGCATATAACATCAACACATAAAACCTAGGCTCGGATGCCACTGTTGGGGAACGTAGTAATTTCAAAAAATTTCCTACGCACACGCAAGATCATGGTGATGCATAGCAACGAGAAGGGGAGAGTGTTGTCTACGTACCCTCGTAGACCGAAGCGGAAGCGTTGACGCACCGTAGAGGAAGTAGTCGTACGTCTTTCCGGTCCAACCGATCCAAGCACCGTTACTCCGGCACCTCCGAATCTTGGCACACGTTCAGCTCGATGACGCACCCCGGGCTCCGATCCAGCAAAGCTTCGGGGAGGAGTTCCGTCAGCACGACGGCGTGGTGACGATCTTGATGTTCAACCGTCGCAGGGCTTCGCCTAAGCACCGCTACAATATCACCGAGGTGGAATATGGTGGAGGGGGGGCACCGCACACGGCTAAGGAACGATCACGAAGATCAACTTGTGTGTCTAGGGGTGTCCCCCTGCCCCCGTATATAAAGGAGCAAGGGGGAGGGGGCGGCCGGCCTAGGAGGGGGCGCGCCAAGGGGAGTCCTACTCCCACCGGGAGTAGGACTCTCTCCTTCCTTGTTGGAGTAGGAGAAGGGGAAAGAGGGGGAGAGAAAGAAGGAAAAGGGGGCTGCGCCCCTTGTCCAATTCGGACCAGAGGGGGGGCGCAGGCCTCCTTCCTTTTGGCCTCTCTCCTCTATTCCCGTATGGCCCAATAAGGCCCATATACTCCCCGACGAATTCCCGTAACTCTTCGGTACTCCGAAAAATACCCGAATCACTAGGAACCTTTCCGATGTCCGAATATAGTCGTCCAATATATCGATCTTTACGTCTCGACCATTTCGAGACTCCTCGTCATGTCCCCGATCCCATCCGGGACTCCGAACTCCTTCGGTACATCAAAACTCATAAACTCATAATATAACTGTCATCGAAACCTTAAGCGTGCGGACCTTACGGTTCGAGAACAATGTAGACATGACCGAGACACGTCTCCAGTCAATAACCAATAGCGGAACCTGGATGCTCATATTGGCTCCCACATATTCTACGAAGATCTTTATCGGTCAGACCGCATAACAACATACGTTGTTCCCTTTGTCATCGGTATATTACTTGCCCGAGATTCGATCGTCGGTATCTTAATACCTAGTTCAATCTCGTTACCGGCAAGTCTCTTTACTCGTTCCGTAATACATCATCTCACAACTAACTCATTAGTTGCAATGCTTGCAAGGCTTATGTGATGTGCATTACCGACAGGGCCCAGAGATACCTCTCCGACAATCGGAGTGACAAATCCTAATCTCGAAATACGCCAACCCAACATGTACCTTTGGAGACACCTGTAGAGCACCTTTATAATCACCCAGTTACATTGTGACGTTTGGTAGCACACAAAGTGTTCCTCCGGCAAACGGGAGTTGCATAATCTCATAGTCATAGGAACATGTATAAGTCATGAAGAAAGCAATAGCAACATACTAAACGATCGGGTGCTAAGCTAACGGAATGGGTCATGTCAATCAGATCATTCATCTAATGATGTGATCCTGTTAATCAAATAACAACTCTTTGTTCATGGTTAGGAAACATAACCATCTTTGATTAACATGCTAGTCAAGTAGAGGCATACTAGTGACACTCTGTTTGCCTATGTGTTCACACATGTATTATGTTTCCGGTTAATACAATTCTAGCATGAATAATAAACATTTATCATGATATAAGGAAATAAATAATAACTTTATTATGGCCTCTAGGGCATATTTCCTTCACCCACCTCGTCGGCAAGCCATCATCTGGAGAAAAAAAGGACTTGTAAGAAAGAGTATGAGATGGAGGGGCGGACAAGTAGGGAAATTTTGCGGGATAGAGTTTGGTGTCTTTGGATTGATGGAGGTTGATGTTTTGATTTGAAGATGCCCAATGCATGCAGCGAAGACGGGATAACCGTGTTTCAATCTTACTTCTCGGCTTCAACACTTCCGGGGCGTGTCTCGAGTCGGTTCGTTTGATCGTGAATGCACTGATCATACACCTTCATTTCTCAGTCAAACGGAGGAAAATATGTGTCGGTGAGGACTTACGTTTATTCATTTCGGCGGTTAAATAACTTGCGATGTCGCCGGCGGCAGCTGCGACGAATAGCAGCAGCCGGTTAAATGTGTATGCGATGTCCGCCGGCATAACATGTGATCAAAGTGGAACAAGAAGAGGTCAAATTGGGTGTTTTGACCCTTTTGCAAAAGGTAAGCCAGATCTGACCCTGATTCGGAAATATTTCCGGATCTGATCATTTTTCTACCCCGGGGTCGATGGCGGTAGGGTATACAGCCTACCGCCGAGGACCCTGGTGGCAGGCAACGTATCCACGTCAGCGCAGTGTAGCGCTACCGGCAAATAGGCTGGTGGTAGCCTGTGTAACCTTACTGCCGAGGTGTCCGGTGGTAAGTGGGTACAAGCACTATATTTGATATTTAGAAATTATTTACGGTAGGATGTGCACCCATATGGTTAAGGGCCTCGGCGGTAGGCTGTTATACCTTACCGCCATTGACCCTGATGACAGAAAAAAGGTCAGATTTAACTCAACTTTCTTAAAAAAGGTCAAAACATCAAATTTTCCCACGAGAAGACACTCCAAGAGTTGTGCCAACTATGTGGTGCCACCATCTAAAAAAAATGTGATGCCATGAAAGATCTAGTATGGGGCTCACATGCTGGCGCAACATTACTAGCTTTTTCTGCGGTTCGGTCTTTCCACCTCCAGTACGAACATGGGAACAACATCCGAGGCCCCCTTTTCGGAGCAAAGGATCAGTCCAACACTCGGTTTGCGCTAAGACTAGTTATAGTGGGGAGTAATTTAAAGTAGTAACATGCGTATGTTACTCTATGTTACTATCTTCACAGTGGGTAGTAACATATGTATTGTATCATGCATTACTTTATTTATTAGATTATAGACTCATCTTTTCTTAATATGTGTGATGTTACAGTAACTAGCTATGTTACCACATACCTTTCTTTCTTCATTAATTACATGCCACATCATCTATTTTGTTTAAATAAACATGATGTTATCACCTATATTACTTCCACTATGGATAGTCTAAATGAAAATGCAAGTCGATCCGCCAAATCATCATTCATTCTCAGCATTCTGCCGCCTATGAAATCCAACTAGTCCTAATTCAAAGACCACGCGAGGAGACAGGTAGTTAGATAAAAGCAAAGATCACACCTCATGTGATGTAGTACTACTAGCAGGACTTGTTTCCTACTGGTCTCCTCCAGGGATCACGCACGGGACCACAAGGCACCAACATTGCATTTCGAAGATAGCCACAGCAAACGAACGCACGTGTGCGGTGCGATGGAGCACTTCGACTATAGTATTCCAGTTGGTTTGCCTTCTATCGCAAACTCGAGCGAGATTTTCCAGACTTTTTGTACAATCTTTGATCTGTGCTGGACTTTAGTACTCCAACCGTAAAAAAATATAAAAGCATTTAGATCACTTACGGATGGAGTACTACCTAAGCCCAAAACAACTACATTCAGTGCAAACTGTGGAGCAGGGTGACCGTTGGGGTGGAGCGCTCACGTCCGCTTGGCGATTCAAACTTTGCCGTCAGGCCGCCCATGGCTGACCTTGCCGGCGCCGCCCCGGCGGCCGGCGGGTCGGCGGTCTCGGCTGCGCCACGCCCGGAGGTGGTTGCTCCCCAGGGGCCGTCCCTGTCCTTCGCGTCGTCGGCGTTCTCCTGGGCGGATCTCGCGGACAAGAAGGCCATGGGTGTCGGACCGGTCGAGCGTCCGGTGAAGCTGGCTCCGCCGCTCTTCGGAGACTTCTGGGTGGCGGCCCGGCCCACGCGCGTCAGTCCTTGCCGCCTCTCCGGCCGTCCCCGCCCCTTGCGGCCGCCGGCGGCGCGTCCCGTGGCTCGCCCGCCCCTATCTGGGCCGGCGTCCCGTGCGGATCTACCGGTTCCTGTGGTCGCGTGGCCGCCGTCTCCGACCGTCGCCTGGTCCTGGCGGAGCCTGGTAGCTCTGCCGGGTCTAGTGCGGGGTCCGGGAAGGCCGCTCCGGCGATGGCGCCGGCGGCGCTGCGGGAGGGGTTTGCCCCCTGGTCGGGTCCGGATCGGGCCGTGCTCCTACGTGGGCTAGCTAGCGCTCGCATGGTGGGCCGGCCCGGGGGAGCGTGGGAGGGCCTGCGCCGTTCTGGGCCTGGTTCCTCTCGGAGGGCCATCTGGGCTGACCCGGCGGCCCGCTGCGCGGCTGTCCAGTCCCAGGCCGTTATTGACCGGGCCTGGTTGCTGTCCCACGCGGACCCGACCCGTTGGGTGTGGATCCAGCGTGGCGCTGGAGACATGTCGCACGGATGGCCTGCGACCCGTTTAGATGTCGCTAGGGCTGGACGGTGCGCTCGTCTCCTCCTTCCTGTTCCCTCGCAGCCGCCGCCTTCCCCCTGCGCTCCCGCCGTTCCGGCCGCCCTGGTCTCCGCCGCCGGCCCGTCTCCGTCCTCGCCGCGGTCGTCGCTCCCCATCCCCCCGCCCCGCCCCCGGTCCTACCTGGAGGCCCTCATGACCAGGGACGCCGGCGACGGATTGCCGCGGCCGAAGAGGCCTCTGGACCAGGCGTCCTCCTCGCGCTCCGACGTCCGGCCGGCTCGGGCCTCGGCGACCTACGCCGGAAATTCTCTGCGCCCCCCCCCCCCGCGACCCATCTCGGGATGCCCGGCTGCCGCTGCCGGGGTCCCCGGGCGACCTGCGACGCCAGGATGCTGCTCGTCGTTGCGCCAATGGTGATGATGGGCGTCGCCGTGATGAGGACCTTGCTCGCAAGGCGGATCTGCGGGCGGAGCTGCAGACCCGGCCCCCTGCTGCCGACCGGGCGCGGGCTGTTCTGCAGCCGAGGCGGCCGGCGCCGCGGGTGCCTTCTCCGCGGGCGTCGGATGGAGATTGGCGTCGTGGGCGGCCTGCGGATGACTCTGCCCATGCATCTCGTGAGCGCCGGGCTGTCTCGGCTCTTGATTCCCGCTTCCCCGATCCTGGGCGCCGGGTGGATCGCCGCTCTGACCGGGACGGCGGCCAGTCAGGGAGGAGGGGCGACTCTGCGCCCGCGGGGGCCTCTCCAACTCGCCGCTCTGTTGAGGCGCCTGGTGCCGCTGTTCAGTCGAAGAAGAAGTAGAAGCACAAGAAGAAGAAGACCCCTGGGGTGGCCGCGTGTCCCGTTCCGGCTGGTGCTTCGGAGCTAGTGGCTCCTGAGCAGACCCCGCGAGTTGGCCGCCCCAGGACTCGCGAGGAGACGATGTGCATCAACTGTGGCTGCGCGGGGCATTTCCGCTCGGAGTGTGAGGCCCCTCCCCGATGCCTCACCACCCTTGCTTACCTTGGGTACGGGACTGAGGGGGGTGGTTTCTACTATGTGGATGCTGAGATTGAGGAGGAGGCGGTTAGGCCGCACTTGGCGACGGTCACTCTTACCCCCGAGCAGGACTTGCCGTCTGGGGTGGTGATCTCGGCCGCCCTCATCCAGGCCGAGCTCGCCGCATACATCGGCGACTTCCGCGACTCCGACTTCACTTGGGAGGTGACTGAGACGGCTCCCCTCGTCTTCTCGGTCCCCTTCCCCTCTGCTGAGCTGCTTCGCGTGTGTTCCCACGATGTCATCCGATGTCCCATCAACAAGCTCCTGATCTCCGTTCGTGCAGCTGCTGCGGAGCCTGATCCTGTGCCTCCTCTGGAGAGGGTGTGGGTTCTTGTCTACGGCTTGCCTCGAGGTGGCAGGTCGGCACCGCGGGGTGGCAAGCTTGCGTACATTCTCAAGGAGATCTCTGAGCCGGTGGGCAAGCTGGTGACCGCCGACTTGGCGTCTTTTGAGGATGATGGCCCAGCCCGCATTGAGATCCTATGCCCCGCTCCGGCAGAGATTGATGGTCTGTCCCTGGTCTTCTACTTCGGCACTAAGGGGAAGCGCCTGGCCTTCGAGCTCGAGTCTCCGGTTCCTGAGGATCTGCTTGGGCCGGCCCCCGCAACCACTGTGCCGCGCTTGGATGAAGGGCAGGGTGGGGGTGGGGGCTCGTCCGATGGGAGCTCTTCTTGTGAGGGGGATGCTGATGATGATGTGATTCCGCCGGCTCCATCTGCTGGGCGGCGTAGCCCGGTTTCTACTGTTGGTGGTTCTTCCGGTCCTGCTGGAACGGCCTCTCAGGTGGCGTCAGGGGGTGGGTTTGTGGCTGTGGCCGTCCCTCCCCCTGTTGCGACCCAGGTGGCTGACCCAGAGGTCGTGGAGGAGGACGTGGTGAGTGTGGGGATGGAGGTGCGCCCCTCGTCGTCGCCGCGCTCGCCGGGGGTGGTCTGCTACTCGCGTTCGCCGGGGTCCCCCCTTCCCTTACCTTGGGGGCCCCGGACCTGGAGCCGCCTCCGCCCTTGGACCTGGCCGCTGTGACCCCTACCGCGTCCGGCTCCAAGCTTCGGGGTGGGTCCTCTCCGCTGGTGGCTGCGCGTCAGAGTGCGAGGCTCAGCCAGTCCCGGGTCATCCTGGATGGCCGTGTCCCGACGATCTCGGAGAAGGCCGCCATGCGGGCTACAGCTCGCGACCTGTCCTCAGGTACCCCATCCATCCCCTCTGTTCCTTCTAGTTCTGGTTCTCGGTTTTCTGTGCTTGGTTTCGCTCCGTTGTCTCACCTGGCAGAGGTGTCCACCGATAGTGGCATTGTGTTTCGTGGCGAGAAGGGGCCCATTCTTGAACAGATTTCTGCTATTTGCGCCAAGGAGAGGCTCGATGGGGCGTTGGCTGAAGCCCGTGCTTGTGCTGCGCGTGGTGAACCCAGCACCCCGGCGCACACTGACCCTGGCCATAGAGAGACCAGGGCTGGTGAGGCGCCCCCTATGGAGACTGGGGTGGAGACGCCCCTTGCAGTTCCCCCCTCGGTGAGGGCCTTGCGAGGGCGCCCCCCACACGTCTCAACCCCACTGAACACCGGATAGAGGTGTGTGGGTCTAGTTCCAGGTCCGCTTCCCTCGGGCCGGAGGCTTCCGCAGCCCCCCCTACGCGGGGACGACGTGGACGCTCAGTGAAGGCATCCCCCCGACCCGCGATTGACGGGCGGGCTAGCTCGGCCCCGCTTGCGGGGCCTAGGGATTCCACTGATGTTATTAAATGAAGCTCCTATGTTGGAACATTAGGGGCTTCAGCCTCTCTGGCCGGCGGTGGCAGCTCATCGAATATTTGCGACAGGAAGAGATTGACATTGTGGGACTTCAGGAGACGATTCGTCAGGACTTTAGTATGCATGAGCTCCAGGGGCTCTCCTGCCACCAGTTTGCCTGGCAGTGGCTGCCCGCTATGGGTCAATCTGGAGGCATCTTGCTCGGGGTCAGGGAGGATGCTTTCTCGGTCGACGATATGGACCGAGGGGAGTTCTTCCTGAGCATGTCTGTCACTGACCGACGAGTTCACTTCAGTTGGGAGGTGATTTTCGTTTATGGTCCTGCGGACCATGCTCGCTCTGCAGTATTCCTCGCTGAGCTTAAAAATAAGGTAGAGAGGTGCACCACCCCGGTCGTGGTGGCCGGGGACTTCAACCTCATTAGATGGGCTTCTGATAAAAGCTCGCCTAATGTTGATCGGGTCCGCATGCGTCTATTTAACGACTGCATTGCGGACCTTGCGCTCCGTGAGATAGCCCGCGTAGGGGCTAGGTTCACGTGGACGAATAAGCAGGCGGACCCCATCCGGAGTGTTTTGGATCGGGTATTTGTGTCGGCTCAGTGGGAAGTGATGTTCCCATTGTGCTCTCTCAAGGCGGTCACTCGGATTGGCTCCGACCATACCCCCCTGCTTTTCTCGTCGGGCGATGTGTCTCCCCCTAGGACCCGCCGTTTCCGCTTTGAGACTTTTTGGCTGGAGCAGCCGGGCTTCTTTGAGTTGGTGTGCGACCGCTGGCTAGAGGCGGTCACGTCCCCACCCCGTGTGTTTTGTGCTGTGGATGTGTGGCATCACTGTGCTAAATTGTCTCGTCAGGCCATGAAGGGCGTGGGGGGCGAACCTTGGTGCTGAGCTGCGATCCCGTAAGGGGACCCTGCTGGATCAGATTAAGGTTTTGGATGACCTTGCTGATAGGCAGGGCCTGTCTCCTGACGACTGGCTTAGGAGATACGGCCTCGAGGCCTCGCTCATGGACATCTACAAGAGCGAGGAGCTCTTCTGGCAGCGGCGTGGGGGCTTGAACTGGCTCCTTAAGGGGGATGCGAACACTGCCTATTTTCAGGCGATTGCTAATGGCCGCAGGCGAAAGTGTGCTATCCCTTTTCTCTGGGATGGGGATGTCCTTCTGGAAAGCCCAGAGGAAATCTCCACCCATATTTACTCCTTTTATAAGGAGTTGTTCTCGGCTGAGTCGCGTGGAGGCGTCTCCCTCTGCGCTGACTTCTGGCCGCCTGCAGAGCAGGTCTCCGATGCGGAGAATGCGGAGCTTACTCTCCCTTTCTCTCCCGAGGAGGTGGGACGGGTGATTGCTTCTATGAAAGCCTGCTCGGCCCCGGGGCCGGATGGCCTTCCGGTAGTCTTCTTTCAGAAATTCTGGGAGATCTTGCGCCCGATCATTATGCCCATGTTCCACGAGTTTTATATTGGAACCTTGGACATGGCTAGGATTAACTACGGTGTCATATCCCTGATCCCCAAAGTAGTTGGGGCGACGGATATTCGCCAATTCCGACCGATCACGGTGATCAACGTGTTGGAGAGAATCTTTGCAAAGGTTTGTGCCACTCGTTTATCACCGGTGGCGGAAAGGATTGCTCACCCCCTTCAGTCCGCCTTCCTGAAGGGCCGGCGGATCCATGATGGAATTCTTGCCCTTCACGAGAACGTTCACGAGGTGGCGTCGAAGGGGCTCAAGGGGGTTTTCCTCAAATTGGACTTCCAGAAGGCGTATGATCGTCTGGATTGGTCCTTTTTGAGGTTGGTGATGGAGTGACGAGGCTTCGACGTGAGGTGGTGTTCCTGGATCATGCAACTGGTTAGATCTGGGAACACTACGATCAACATTAATGGTGAGGTGGGACCCTTTTTCCAGGCGTCCAGAGGAGTAAAGCAAGGGGACCCTGTTTCTCCCTTGCTTTTCAATCTCGCAGTTGATGCCCTTGCGGGCATCTTAGATAAGGCCAAGTTGGCCGGCCACCTTAAGGGTGTTGTTAGCCACCTCATCCCGGATGGGGGGGTTACTCACCTACAGTATGCGGACGACACCATGATTATGGTGGAAGGCTCGGACTCTGACATTGTTAATCTTAAGTTCCTTTTGCTCTGCTTTGAGGAAATGTCTGGACTTAAGATTAACTTTGATAAGAGCGAGGTGGTGGTACTTGGCTATTCTGAGGCTGAGTAGCTTCGGATCGCAGATAATCTCAACTGTAGGTTGGCGTCATTCCCCATATCTTACTTGGGGATGCCCTGGCCAAGTCCAGTATTACAGTGAGTGGGTACGATCCGCTAGTGGGGCGAGTAGCGTCCCGTGCGGAGCCCTGGTGCGGTAGGTTCACCTCTAAGGGCAGCAAAACTATCCTCATTAGCTCTAACCTTGCCAGCCTCCCCATGTATATGATGGGGATGTACATCTTACCTGAAGGTGTACATAGCTCCTTCGACAAGGAGCTGGCTAGGTTCTTTTGGCAGGCAGGGGACGGTCGGCCCAAGTACCACATGGTCAAGTGGGCTGACATCTGTATGCCTAAGGACCGAGGTGGGTCGGGCATACCCACATCCCGCCGGATGAACGTGGCGCTCATGCTACGTTGGGTTTGGCGGATCTTGTGGGGAGATGGGGGGCTGTGGTTGCAGCTGGTTGAGGCCAAATACTTGCAGGGCCAGCCCCTCTTGGCGTGTTCTCAGTCGGCTGGTTCTCAATTCTGGAAATCTATTCAGGCCATCAAGGAAGAGATTAGGTTGGGTGTGCGCTTCTCGGTTGGCAATGGGTCTGGGACCCAATTTTGGTTGGACCCCTGGCTTCAGGGCGAGCTTCTCCGCCTGCGGTTCCGGCGTCTCTTTGCAATTTGTGCGGACCCGGGCATTCTAGTCTCTGAGGCGGCTCTGGAGGACGGATGGAACATTGCGTTCCGCCGCTCCTTCGGACCTGCTGAGGTCAGGGAATGGGCAGACCTGAGGGAAGTAGTCCCTCTTCTTCTGTCCCTGGACCTTGATTCGGTGTCGTGGAACCTTTCGCCTTCGGGCGATTTCTCCGTTAGTTCGGCTTATCAGGCATTATGTAGGCTGCCGGTTCTACCTTGGCTATCCCCATTGTGGAAGGCACCGCTACCTTTGAAGATCAAGATTTTTGTTTGGCAGCTTCTTCGAGATCGTCTCCCTTCAGGGACCGAGGTGCTGAAGCGCCATGGTCCGGGCAATGGACTGTGCCCTTTGTGCCATGTCCCGGAAACGGGAACGCACATTCTTTTCTCGTGCATAGCAGCGCAGGCACTTTGGTGCTTTGTTCGTGAGGCTCTTGGGCCGGAGTGGGAGGCCACTGACCTCGTAGGGTTTCTGCAGGTTAGGGCCACCCAGGTTGGCCGTAAGCGCCGACTGTTCTGGCTTATCTTCGCGGCTATGATGTGGACTCTCTGGACTACCCGCAATAAGATGGTGATTGAGCGGGTGTTCCCGCGACGTGCTTCTGACTCGTTCTTCAAATTTCTTGCCTTCCTGCAGCACTGGCATCCGCTCGCTAGGCCGAGGGATCGCGATCGTCTTCAGCTTCTCTTGGACGCCCTGGTGTCTTCTGCGCGCCGGCTCTCCGGCCGCTCGCCTGCTACTTAGCTTGCCCCTGGAGGCCTTTGTTTTTTCCTTTCTTTTGGGCTTCTTTGTGCTGTGGCCCCAGCGTTTTCTCCTGTCTTGCTGACTGTACCTGAGATGTGGCTGTATGGACTTATGCTTTATCTATAAAGCGGGGCGAAAGCCTATTTCGGTAGTTCAGTGCAAACTGTCTGTGAAAAATTTGCAACACGGTGTATGAAAAATCCACTAGAAAAACCTTTGTGTTTTACAAATTTGAGTGCAACGCTAAATAACTCATGGGTTTTTAAATCTCACATGAGAATTACATTGAGACAAAACAAAACTATGTAAAGCCATGGACATAAATCCTGAATTTATGATGCTTTGTTCGAGACTTGCATAAGGGAGGAGTGGGGAAGTCACTCTCCATCACGTTCTGACAGCCGGCACCACGCAACGCCCGGACCCCTCCTGTTCCACACTCCGCCCCTCCTTCTACACTATGTTTCCGCACCCGGATCTCAATGGCAGCCGGACCCCAACGTTCTCGCCGCACCCACCTCGGATGGTGCCCGAGCCCTTCCGAACCTCCAATGCGCCGCCTTGCTGCCAAGCCATCGCCCGAAGAAAAAAAATGAATTAGAGAAAAAATTATGGAGGGGCAGGCATGTAGGAAAATTTTAGGGGCTAGTATTAGGTGCCTGTGGGTCGTTCGGTGTGATGATTTGAGATGTGAAACCTTCTTTTCATGAGGGATAAGGATTTTTATTTCAGTTCAATAGGGTTGAGATGTGCAACCATGGTAGTTCATTCTTTCTTTTTGATTCGATCGCTTCGGGGCCATCAATGATAGTAGTACGCACGGTGTGGCATCGCAAGTTGGTTCGGTTGATCGTGAATGAACATATCATACGCCTTCCCTCTGGAGCCAAAGGAACTAAAGAAAGGAAAATGCAAACGATTTGCACTACAAACTTTATTTATCTGTTTATTTACTGGCGGTACAAAAAGTTACGCTGTGAAGTAAGGTCTCGGTCCTTGGCACCACGGCCGCCACGATGCTCCCTCCCCGGGGCGACACGGGCGGCGGCTCCCACCCCCACAGCTCCGCCCCTCCCATCTCCTTTCTCCCCCTCGCCGTCGCCAGTGGCCTTCGGCAGGCAAAGCCTGCGCGGAGCCGGCGGCGGCGGGGCGCTTCTCTGGCTGCTACTCGCTCGCGGGAGGGGGATTCGGCGTGTGGGTGGCGGCTGGCCGGCGCTTGGCTCCGGGGCGGCGTCCTGGCTCGCGGTGGAGGAGGTCTCCGGCGCGAGGCTCGGGATCTGGTCGCGGAGCTGGGCGCGCCGTTGCGAGCGGCGGTTGCGGTCGTGGCACTCATGCGGGCCCGATCTGGATCCTCGCGAGCTGCGGCTGGCGCAGATGGTGGTGCTGGATTCAAGGGAGGCTCGGCCCCCTGCTGCTCATTGTGGAGGGGCCCTTGCTGCGTTCTCCTGCTTGGTGTCGTGGTCGTGCCGGCTGGTGTTTCGGCTGACGAGGCGGCGGATCTGGCAGCTCGTCCGGCGAGTTGGGGTGGGGTGGCGGCCCCCCTCCCTGCTCGGGTTTCCTCTCTGGCTGTGCAGTGTGCGGCAGCCGCGCGGTGGAGGTCTTCGGTTGCCAGGGCGACGGCCCGGATGTGGTGGTGGCGGCGGCTATGGCCCGGGAGGTGGTGCGTGTCTGGTTGCGGTGGATCGAGGGATCCCGCGGCCAGAGTGAGGTTGCTCTCAGCAGGGGTGGTGGTTGGTAGGCGGTGGTCGGTGGCGGATGGTGGACGGCGCAACTCCGGGAGAAATCCTTGCTCCGGTCTTCGCCGGAGCCAGTGACGGCGGCGCCCGCGGGTGCCGTGATCTTTCTTAGAAGCGTCATCGTGGAGGTGCTCCTGCTTCTCCCCACGGCTTTGGCTCCGGAAGGAAACCTCAGATCCGCTGGATCGGGCGATGGACGCGTCTTCGCGTCTTTCTCCTCCTTGGGGTCATCGTCTCGGAGTCGGCTATGACTGGGAGACCGGTGGATGGCGGCATCTTCGCCGCGGGGGTTGCGGCATCTTCGCCGCGTGGTTTGCGGCATCTTCTGTAATGCCCCGAGACCAATGTGCCAGGTGTCCTCCGCTTATTTGCTGTTGTTGGCTTGTCATTTGCTTGCGTGTTGCATCTTATCATGTCATCATGTGCATTGCATCATCATGTTTTCAAAACTTGCATCTGTCCCGTCTCCTCGTTCCGTCCGTTGTCCTTTCTGAGTCCAGACACACTTGCACGCGCCCGCGGCATGTCCGAAATATTTTTTTTATAAGTGGCCGGAAAATGTTCTCGGAATGGGATGAGAGTTGACGTGTGGTCTTATTATGGTGTAGATAGACCGCCTGTCAAGTTTCATCGCATTCGGAGATCGTTTGATGCCCCAACGGATAACTATAGAGGCATTATAGCCGGTCTAACGTCGGACGTTTTCGGTCTCCGGAAACTGCTGCCGGTGTCTCTCTCTCTTCTCTTCTCTAAGACCCGAAATCCTCTCTGCACAGTGCATCGAACCCCTCGCGCGCGTCCGAAACTGTCCCGGACCCGACCCGGGCAGTCGTCACCGTTGTGTTCGGATCATCCCCAAACATCTACAAAACGTCTCTGTTTTGTTAATTGGACTTCCTAATAGAGTTATTCGCGACCGTCCGATTACGATCGTAGGGACCGGATAGCCCCAACTTAATCCACCTGCCATATAAATACACAAGGTCCAACCCTAAAAATCAGGTACCTTGTCCCATCCTACCTAGCGCCGCCGCCACTCCCTCGGGATCCTCCCCGATCCAAAAATTCCCCCTCGTTGTCTTCACCGGATCAACCAGCTCCCCCCGATCCATCCAGCTAGTTCAACCAACTGAAGCCGCCACCTCCTCGTTTTCCAGATCGAGCGAGATCGAGCTCGCGACCCTGCCGCCTCTAGAGAACGTCGCCGGGGACACCCCTGCCAGGCCCCATCGCCCTCCTCCTTCCTCGATCCAACCAGCCGCAGCATCGGAGCAGGGGCCCTCGCGCCTGAGCCTCGCTGACCCTGCAGGGCGCGCCCTCCAGCGACCTCGCCGCCGGTGGCCACGACTAGGACCGGCCTCGTCCCACTCCTCTCCTCCTGATTTTTCCCTTTCCCTCTCTCATGGTGACCCTCTCTCTCTCCTTCCCAGGAACAGGCAGGTACTTGCCCAAGCTCCATAGCGTCGCCGCCGTCATCCTACTGCGTCCGGTTACCTCCAGCAAGCGTCACCCGCCGGAACAATTCCTCTTGACGCCCTGCAGTCTGGCGCTTCCTGTCGCCGACGTCTTCTTCGGTTCCGATGAGGAGGGTGTCTTCGTCTCGAGCTCAAGCATTGCCGCTGTTGCCCGTGCTTCGTCTGAACCTCCGTCCCCGCGTCGCCATGCCTCCTTTTTTCTTTCTCCATTTCTTCTCTCTCTCTGAGTTGTCGCACCGCCGCCGTTTTGCAGAGGCCAGCGCCGCCGCCTGGGACTTCTCCGCCGCCGGAGACCTTTGCCTCGTTCGCATCACCGATGCGTCTCCGTGACCGGACCTCCCCAGCCTGCCTCCACTCCACTCCCCGCCGCCCCGAGCCAAGCTGGAGCGTCGCTGCCATCGTTGCCGTGTGCGCCGCGCCCCTGTTCTTCTGCAGCGAGCGCGCCCCTGCGCATTGACCAGCCACCGCTGCTTCCCGATCGACTGCCTGGGTCGGCCTCGCCTTGTGCCTCATAGCGGCCCAGCAAGGCGCTGAGGCCTAGCCACTCCACCAGCCTGCCTCTTTCTCAAACTAGGCCGAAGCCCATGGGTGAGGCCACCCCAAGCGCCCCTCCTTTTTTTTCTCTTACTGCTGGGCCAGTTCAGTTTCGGCCCAGTGGATGTTTTTTTTGGTTCTACAAATTTAGCTAATTTCCAGGGTTTTGCAGATTTACAGAAAACCCCCTAGCCTTCATGCATATAATAACTCTCAAACCATGTATCATATGTAAAAACTTTATATATGAAACTTGCTTAGAATTTTGTCTAGTTTAATAATATCCAACTTTAATCTATGTTTGAAATGTTTAATATGCTGTTTGAGTAAATTTGCCTATTGCCATGTTAAAATGATTAAATTCATAACTAAATAATCGTAACTCGGATTTTAATGAACTTTATATGTAAATGGGGTAGAATGTTGCCTAGTTTAACATGGTGGCATCATCTTGCATGTTTAATAACTATAAAATTTGGTTTAGGGCAGAACAGCACCAAACCTAATATATGCATATGGGGATTTACCGGAATTGTTGCTCGTTACTTCCGGCCTCATTTAAACTTGACTAGATAGGTAGTTTTACTTTGCTACACCTCTTGCCATGTTAACCAACATTTAATATTGTGGAGTACCTAACCGAGAGTGAACTAAATAATTGATGTGGTGTTCGGTCAATATGCAACGGAGTTGCATATTGAGCTCCACTTAATTTGTAGGATTGTTTGTGCATTTTGCCATGCCATGCTTCATTAAACCGGACATGCATCATACTTGATTGTGCTTCATGCCATGTTATGTGGTGGTTGTTTACTATGTTGTTTGCTTTCTTTCCGGTGTACTTCGTCTCGGTAATCCGGTAACGTCGCGTTTGTGAGGACCCGTTCGACTACGTCCGTTTGTCTTCTTCATGGACTCATTCTTCTTCCTTGCGGGATTTCAGGCAAGATGACCATACCCCCGAAATCACTTCTATCTTTGCTTGCTAGTTGCTCGCTCTTTTGCTATGCCTATGCTGCGATACCTACCAGTTGCTTATCATGCCTCCCATGTTGTTAAACCAAGCCTCTAACCCACCTTGTCCTAGCAAACCGTTGTTTGGCTATGTTACCGCTTTGCTCAGCCCCTCTTATAGCGTTGTTAGTTGCAGGTGAAGATTGAAGTTTGTTCCTTGTTGGAACATGGAGATGTTGTTCCTTGTTGGAACATGTTTACTTGTTGGGATATCACAATATCTCTTATTTAATTAATGCATCTATATACTTGATAAAGGGTGGAAGGCTCGGCCTTATGCCTGGTGTTTTGTTCCACTCTTGCCGCCCTAGTTTCCGTCATATCGGTGTTATGTTCCCGGATTTTGCGTTCCTAACGCGGTTGGGTAATAATGGGAACCCCTTGACAGTTCGCCTTGAATAAAACTCCTCCAGCAAGGCCCAACATTGGTTTTACCATTTACCACCTAGCCTTTTCTTTCCCTTGAGTCGGCCGGCTCAAGGGTCATCTTATTTTAACCCCCCCGGGCCAGTGCTTCTCTAAGTGTTGGTCCAACTGAGCGATGTCCGAGGCTACCAGGGGCAACTCTGGGCTGGCTTACCCGACGTCTTGCTCAGCCGGTGTGCCCTGAGAACGAGATATGTGCAGCTCCTATCGGGATTTGTCGGCACATCTGGGTGGCTTTGCTGGTCTTGTTTTACCATTGTCGAAATGTCTTGTAACCGGGATTCCGAGTCTGATCGGGTCTTCCCGCTAGAAGGAATATCCTTCGTTGACCGTGAGAGCTTGTGATGGGCTAAGTTGGGACACCCCTGCAAGGATTTGAACTTTCGAAAGCCGTGCTCGCGGTTATGGGCAGATGGGAATTTGTAAATGTCCGGTTGTAGATAACTTGAACCTTAACTCAATTAAAATGCATCAACCGCGTGTGTAACCGTGATGGTCTCTTTCCGGCGGAGTCCGGGAAGTGAACACGGTGTTGGAGTTATGCTTGACGTAGGTTGTTATAGGATCACTTCTTGATCATACTTTCTCGAACGTGCTTTGCCTTCTCTTCTCGCTCTCATTTGCGTATGTTAGCCACCATATATGCTAGTCGCTTGCTGCAGCTCCACCTCATACTTTTACCTTACCCATAAGCTTAAATAGTCTTGATCACGAGGGTGCGAGATTGCTGAGTCCCCGTGACTCACAGATACTTCCAAACCAGCTTGCAGGTGCCGATGTTACCAAGAAGATGACGCAACCGAACTCAGGAGGAGCTCGATGAAGATCTTGTCCTTTGTGTTGTTTCGTTCTAGTTGATCAGTAGTGGAGCCCAGTTGGGGTCGATTGGGGACCTTGTCGCTTTTGGGGTTCTTCTTTTATTTTGGTTCCGTAGTCGGACCTTGATTGTATCTGGATGATGTAATGCTTTATTCATGTAACTGTGTGAAGTGGCGATTGTAAGCCAACTATGTAACTCTTTTCCTTATGTATTACATGGGTTGTGTGAAGATTACCTCACTTGCGACATTGCTTTCAATGCGGTTATGCCTCTAAGTCGTGCTTCGACACGTGGGAGATATAGCCGCATCGAGGGCGTTACATCTTCGCCCCGTAGTTTGCTGAGGCGGCCTTTTCGGGGGCGCTGATTTCGGTTTGGCAACGATGATGGCGTCGAGAGGAGCTTTGGTCGCGGCTCAGGCTTCGGTAGTCGGATCTTCCCGGCGTGTCTGAGGTGCTCTTTAGGGCACGGTCGGCGCAAGTCCTGCATATTTTCCTTGTGATGATCATCGTCAGAGTCGGAGCTGTCAGTTGTTCACGTGTGTGGCCTTCTGTTGGCATGTGCCGTCATGGTTTCTGTGCAGCTGTTTGCGGGTCGGCTTCGACGGTGAAGGTCTACGGTGAAGTCGGAGTCGCCCGTTCGGAGGTAGCCGGTGATGACGATGACGCTTGCGACTGCTCGGCGGATGTCTTTCTCTCTTTGTAGATCTGTGATCCCATGTCAGTGGCCAGGTTGGCCGATGGTACCCACTTTATGTGGGTTGGTTGTATCGGTTTTAGCCTGGTTTTCCGTCAATTAACCAGGCAATTCTCACTTCTTCTTAATCAATGAAAATGACAAGTCTTTTGCCTTGTTTCAAAAAAAAAAAAAGATTACGCTGTGAACGGCTGCAAATGTGATGTTCGCGAGCAAACACGTGGTACCAAAGTTACGCCACTGCAACCCGTAAAAGAAAAAGTTACACCACTGCAAATACTGCGCCTCACAAAAGATCAACTGCTACCCCTCAAAAAGGAAAAAGAGATCAACTGCCCAGTTGCTGGAGCCCGGTGTGGTCATTCCTGGTCAGCGTACAGATAGCAAGCGACAGGGAAGAGTACCCAACAGCTGCCTTTTGGGAGTAAGAATTTGTTTATCTGTGCTAAAGCGCACAATGTATACTAAACCAAAACCACCCAAACAAGAGACCCAGAGACCCAGAACAAGAACTACTAATGGAAATTTTCACTCTATGATGATTCAGATATTTCGGAAAAAGCAATGCAAAAACAAAATCGCTGGTAAATTTTGGTCGATCCACGGAATCACCGCTACTATGTCTACCTCAACACGACTGCGTTACGGAATATACTCCTGTAAAAGGACAATCCACGATTGGCATTCCTAGAGACAGTGAATCCGCCACAAAAAGGAGGCGCAGAGCACCTAAAGTGTCCATCAAAGAAGCAATTTCGGAAAACAACAGTTAAAATCAACATCGCTGCAACCGCATTTCGCATAGGTTCATTAAATGCACAGGCTTCCACCCTTCAGATTACTCTCCGTAAAGCGTGGTCGGTGGTCCTTCCCTTGAGCTTGAGGCGACCAGCAGGAAGCAGAAAGCATGCTCTCATTGCTCCATGTAGTCACCTCTTTTGATCTACGCCGGAGCCGGAGTAACCACGAATATGTCTACCCGGTCCCTGCGTGGAGTTCGTATAATACGATTTGATTAATTAAAACTGAATATTCCATGCATGCAACTATACTAATGTATCATAACCTAATGCATGCCAATCACTGGTAGTCTTTTTTTATTGATTGATTAATGATTAGGTACTCCTTGAATTTTTTTATTGCGGTTGAAGTACTCCTTGGTTTAAGATATATGAACTCCATGATCTAGGAGGACGCCTTGACTAACTGAGAATATCAATGACAGTCCGATCTTAGTTCATATAAGTACTATTTTAATCTCATGTATGTTATTACATGTTACTCTTATTTTTAGATTAACAGCGAGTAAACCATCAGTTATGGTAGTATTTTGTTTGATATAAACCTACATGCTCAACAAATGATGTATACTTTGCATTAGTCCTCCATTGTCTTAAATTATTTTCCACCATCGTCTTAAATTATTTTCCTGTAAATTTTTTGACACTTAAATGGTATGAGAGATTTCTACTACTCCCTGATAGTGTAAAGAAAACGTCTATGAGACAGAGAGTATATTAGATAAGCAAATGTTACAACGTGTGACAACCTTCAAAGGTGACTTTGCACCAATGAGCAAAGTAGAGGGGGTTACAGTGTGTGTACAAGGGAAGTAATATCCTTACGTCACTAAGATCACTTAGCATGACGACTTCCCGACTGTCTACTACAACAAGTTTTCTACGGCTCCGGCGAGGGAGGGGTGATGGCATCGGCGCGTCTTCAGCTTGTTTCAGTGCTTGTAGTCGTCGCTAGGTGGTCTGCGGATCTGAATGTATTTTTTTTTATTATTTCTAGTATTCATTGTACTCCGGTGATTGAAGATGAATAGATCGAAAGTTTTTCCAAAAAAAAAACTCCCACAGATTGGACTTCCCAGGGACAATTGTGTTGAACGATTCCATGGCTAATCCCAATTTTGACTGCGTCGTCCGCTCGTTGCCTAGTTGGGCCCACTAGCAAGGGAAGGTCGTTTTTTGGGCCAAAAGTATTAGGGTGAACATGGGGGATTTTCTAATATTTGGGTCTGTGTGTGCCGCAGCGGCTGCCGAAATCGCAAGAAGGCCAACACGAAGCCCCGACGCCTCCCTTCCTTTGCTCTACCTATCGCATCTTAGCGAAATCACCACCTCTCCATTCACATATCCTCGCCTTCTGTCCCCGTGCCCCCAACCGCCCATCCATCGCCCATCCCTAGCAGGCTTCCGAGTAGGTAAGTACTGGGCGGAGGTGGTGCCAGCAGAAGGATAAGGAGGCCAATGGGGAGAAAAAGGCACAGCTAATGGCGGCAACCTTGCGATGGGTCATCTTCCTCCTAGGACCCCTCCATCCCCGCAGGATCCATCCTGAGGTGACCCCTTTTATCTATATGGGACGTCTACTAGGATTGTGCTTCACTCTCTCTCTCTCTCTCTCTTGTAATTTTAGGTTAGCTCTTAGAAATTTTTTTGGAGGGGGGGACTAATATTTTAGTATTTAAGGTATTCGGTCCATTTTTAGGTTAACTATTGGAGATGCTCTAAGTGCAACTCTAGAAGAGTTGACATATGCTCCAAAACTCCATAATAACTTCAAATGTGAAGCCTAAGGGTCAAAAGGCACTCTAGAAGAGTCATCATCTTCAATATCGCCAATGAAGAGTCATCATAATGCAACCTTCATATTTTCCATGCAAGTAAGACCCACCTATCATTGGTAATAGGTTCTTCCCCAATAAGACAAAATTAAAAACACATTTGATTCAAATTGATTTGTTCCCAATAAATTGGATGGAAAATTAGTCACACTACTATCGCATTGATAGAACAACTAATAGTAGCTAACTAATTGTGGCATTGGTTACGGACTACGTAGAATGTGGCAATGCATGCCCCGATTACCCGAAAATTCAACTCAATAGCATTGTCCCATGCCGACCGTGAGTCGATGGTGCTGGGGCAGGAAAGACGTCCCAATTACTTCTTCGCTACCTCCTCCTTGCCACGTTCATCTAGTCCCAATGGTGGTGCAGGGATCCACCTACTTCTCTGCTCGTTCCTCTGCACCATTTACGAGGACACGATGGATAGGAGGTGGGCGAGAGGGGTTGGGAGCGCTAGTGAGTTGAAATGATAAGGAAGAGAGGGGGAGCGTTGACTTTTATTAGCCACCGCAGGCCAATTAAGACGATATTTGGGGGTGCCAGAGGTGGCATACGGCCATGAAGGGGCATGCTTCTTGATGAGAAACCGACCAAGCCCACCCGCCTCCTCCCAGCATGCTCGCACGCAAGCCAAAACATGCTGCCCGTGGCAGCCATCCGACGAGCCATCACGTAAATTCGATGCATGACCATGCCCTCATGTATGGGTGGTTGCCTCACCAGTGGTGCATGCATGGGAGGCCGTGCTGCTTCAAATCTCGTACGTGGCGCGGGGAAGAAGATAAAATTTCACATGCGCACTAACAGTTAGGCTTGGAACAAGCTTCAAAGGAAACGTTCACAACCTCCAAATATGAAGGTGTGGATTTCCTAATGGATGATCTTTGATCTCTCAAATCGTCCCCTTAGCATTGTTGTTTAGGTGAGTAGCTTTGAGGTGTTCTTGTTGGGTTTTTTGTGTGCTTTTGCTGTGTTGAGATTAGTGGCTGTTGTGTGTTCAGAGCGTTTGGCAGGCCACTTTGTGCACTCCTGGGGTTCCATGTCGTGTGAGTAATCTTCTTGTGGTCTGCCTGCTTCGGTTTTCACCTGGTTTTCCACAAATTAATTCGGCAATTCTCTTCCTAATTAATTGATGAGGCAAAAAAATTTCCCTCGTTTCAGAAAAATGGAGGTTTGAAGGCCACAAATGAAGGAAGCACCAAAATATCACTTTAGCTATATGTATGTTGACTAGTTTATCAATTTGGGTAAGTCATTTTTTGACGGTTGATTCTTTTGTTAAGACTTGTGATGTTATTTTTTCTTTATATTGTTTCATGGCTTCTTAGGCTAATTTTGACTTGTCCCTGTTTGGGCTAATTCAATTTTTTGGCTGAATTTTTGACTTGCCCCTATTTAGGGTAAGTCATTTTTCCTATAGGGTTTTAAGTCGATTACACATTTACATGTTTCTTGTTTGTATGTGTTTTTGCTTTCACTTTTATTTTTTAGTCGGTTTTCCTTTTCTCTACATGGATATTTTTGGCATGTTGGATCAATGGAAATGAATACACGCAATTACTATACAATATGTGTTTGAACTACAGTAAAGTGTGAAAATACACTATTATATGCTTATTTTTTGCATATTGAAAAGGCACTATTTGAGTGCAAAGTTGTGTGCAAGTTTTTCAAGTTTTTTTTTCATTTTCCTTGTTCTCGTAGGATAATACCAATGTCATTAATTCATTCCTCCTTAGAAAGTTTCATTACTTTTGTTTTAGTTTTCATTTCATTATCTTTCTCCTTTAAGGGTAATGCCAATGTTGCTAATTCCTTCCTTCTCAGGAAACATCTTTTTGCGAATTCTCACTATCATATGCACATTCTTCCACACTGTAAAAAAGTTTGATTTTTGAATAAATTATGTGCAAATTTTTATCATTATTTTGTTTCAAAAATATTCATTATATCTGTCCTTAAATGGTAATACCGATGCCACTAATTCATACTTCCTTAGAAACTTCACTATTTTGATTTTTCTAAATATTTACTCCATTTTCTTTCTTCTGTAAGGGTAGCACGGACATCACCAATTCAATCCTTCTTAGAAAACATATTTTTTGTGAAATTTCACTATTATTCCCTCCGTTTCTTTTTACTCCGCATATAAGATTTGGTCAAAGTCAAATTATACAAAGTTTGACCAAATTTATATAAAAAATATAAACATCTACAATACTAAAACTATATAGTATGAAAATACGTTTCATGGTGCATCTGATAATATTGATTTCATATTGTGAATGTTTATACTTTTTAATACAAACTTAGTCAAACTCTACAACACTTGACTTTGACCAAACCTTATATGCGGACTAAAAAGAAACAAAGGGAGTACATGCTTAATCCTGCACTCAAAAGTGTAATTATTGTAGGAGTATTAATTATGTGTAAGTTTTATCATTGTGTTTTTTTATTTTCATTATTTTCTCCCTAAAGGGTAATACCAATGCCACTAATTCATTCTTTCTTAAAAACTTCACAATTTTGAATTTTTTAATTTATATTTCATTTTCTTTATTCTTTAAAGGAAATACTAATGGTGCTAATTCATTTCTTCTTAGAAAAAAATATTTTTGCAAACATTCCACTATTATATGCTTGTTCTCGCATATGATACAGAAACATAATTTTTGTGTAAATTGTATGCAAAAAAACTTATTATTTGTTTTTATTTTTTATTTTGTTTCGTCTTAAAGGGTAATATCAATGACATTAATTTGTTTTCCTTAGAAAACTTTGTTATTTCTTTATTGTTAGTTTCTATTTCTTCTTTAAGGTAAAATACTAATGTCACTAATTCATTCCATCTCAGGAAACATATTTTTGTGAAAATCCAACTATTATATACTTACTCTTGCATATTATGAAAATATGCAATTTCTGTATTAATTTTGCCTTTATTTGTTTCATTGTTTCTCTTCTGAAAGGGTAATACCAGTGCCACTATTTTTTAGAAAAATTCATTATTATGATTTTGTTTCAGTTTTTATTTACTTTTTATTTGTTTTTAAAATGAAATAATTATGTTGCATCGGGAGGGCGCACTTCGGACGAAGGTAGAGTAATGACAACATGAGGGGCGTCCTAATTGTTCAACTCGGTTACATTTTACAATGCACATGCAAAACACGAGCGACATGATATATAAGACTAGGAACAACTAGGATGTGTTTGGTTCACATCTCTGTTTTAGGGCATTTTGCATACTTGTCTCGGTTGGGCCTGTTTGAGCTAATGCGGGCTACAAACCAACATTTGCATGTAGTTTGGTTGCCTGCATTAGGCTCCGTGCATGATGGGAGCAATTAGTTAGCGCACTATTTGGTTGCTTGTGTCGCTGTTGTTAGACAAACAACACGTTGTTTTGTTGCAAACGGCTGAACATGTGATCACCACTTCTCACTAGTGGTGATCTTACGACATACACACTGACCATTGTCTTGTCCTAGATAGAAAGCAAATGGCAGTTTATCCTAGCTACTAGCAAATGACAGTACAAGTAATTAATAGGAATATGACTGAATAGGGGGAAGTTCAATGATGCAAACTAGAGGTGGAAGTTCTTTCTTCTTCTTCTTCTTCTTCTTCTTCTTCTTCTTCTTCTTCTTCTTCTTCTTCTTCTTCTTCTTCTTCTTCTTCTTCTTCTTCTTCTTCTTCTTCTTCTTCTTCTTCTTCTTCTTCTTCTTCTTCTTCAAATCCTCGCCTGCCCTCAGTTATCCCACATTTCCTGAGCCCAGTCCAACCTTTTGTTCTTCCACACTTCATTGTCAAACGCCTCCACACCATGGTCGGAGATGACCACCTCATCAGGTGTCACATCTTCCTCCTCGTCACAAGTTCATCAGTTCCCCATTGCAGGATCCAGTTGTGAATGATGCAACATGCAAGAACAAGCCTAGCCTGGGTAGGGTAAGGATGGTATGGCTTCTGATCCAGGATCTTAAACCTATTCTTCAAAGCTCCAAATGTCCTCTCAACCGTTACTCTAAGGCTGAAGTGTCTAAGATTGAACAGTTCATGAGGATTCCTAGAATAGTTCCTACCAGAGAACTGATACGTCTCCAACGTATCTAATTTTCCAAAAACTTTTGCCCTTGTTTTGGACTCTAACTTGCATGATTTGAATAGAACTAACCCGGACTGACGCTGTTTTCAGCAGAATTACCATGGTGTTATTTATGTGCAGGAGCAAACGTTCTCGGAACGACCTGACACTTCATAGAGCCACTTCTTAGAAAATAAGAAAAATACCTGCAAAAGATGATGGTCAGGGGGCCCACCACCTCGTGGGCCCCCTGTTGCCTCTCCGACTCCAACGCCAACTCCATATATTGAGTTTCAAGGAGGAAAAAATCAAAGAGAAGAAATCATCGCGTTTTACGATACGGAGCCGCCGCCAAGCCCTAAAACCTCTCGGGAGGGCTGATCTGGAGTCCGTTCGGGGCTCCGGAGAGGGGAATCCGTCGCCATCGTCATCATCAACCATCCTCCATTACCAATTTCATGATGCTCACCGTCGTGCATGAGTAATTCCATCGTAGGCTTGCTGGATGGTGATGGGTTGGATGGGATCTATCATGTAATCGAGTTAGTTTTGTTAGGGTTTGATCCCTAGTATCCACTATGTTCTGAGATTGATGTTGCTATGACTTTGCTATGCTTAATGCTTGTCACTAGGGCCCGAGTGCCATGATTTCAGATCTGAACCTATTATGTTTTCATCAATATATGAGTGTTCTTGATCCTATCTTGCAAGTCTATAGTCACATATTATGTGTTATGATTCGTTAACCCCGAAGTGACAATAATCGGGATACTTACCGGTGATGACCATAGTTTGAGGAGTTCATGTATTCACTATGTGTTAATGCTTTGTTCCGGTTCTCTATTAAAAGGAGGCCTTAATATTCTTTAGTTTTCGTAAGGACCTCGCTGCCACGGGAGGGTAGGACAAAAGATGTCATGCAAGTTCTTTTCCATAAGCACGTATGACTATATTCGGAATACATGCCTACATTATATCAATGGACTGGAGCTAGTTCTGTGTCACCCTAGGTTATGACTGTTACATGATGAACCGCTTCCGGCATAATTCTCCATCACTGATCCATTGCCTACGAGCTTTCCATATATTGTTCTTCGCTTATTTATTTTCCCGTTGCTATTGCTATCATCACTACAAAATACCAAAAACATTGCTTTTACTACCGTTACCTTTTGTTACCGTTATCACTACTATCATATTACTTTGCTACTAAACACTTTGCTGCAGATATTAAGTTTCCCGGTGTGGTTGAATTGACAACTCAGCTGCTAATACTTGAGAATATTCTTTGGCTCCCCTTGTGTCGAATCAAAAAATTTGGGTTGAATACTCTACCCTCGAAAACTATTGCGATCCCCTATACTTGTGGGTTATCAAGACTATTTTCTGGCGCCGTTGCCGGGGAGCATAGCTCTATTCTTTGAGTCACTTGGGATATATATCTGCTTATCATTATGAAGAACTTAAGAGATCCAAAAACCAAGATCTATCCCTCAACTACGAGGGGAGGTAAGGAACTGCCATCTAGCTTGATGATGCCACTTCTTCTATGCATGATACTTATGATGAAACTACCTCTATGCCTAATACTACTGTGCCACTTAGTGATTTCCTTGATGAACAACTTGCTAGGGCTAGAGAAATTGAAAATATTGAATCTGATGATACTGATGAAAGTGATGATGAAGAATCACTTGTTATTCCTAAGGGTTATGTTTTTGATCACGAAGCTTCTTTCGCTATTTTAGCTTGCAAAAATAGGAATGAACTCAAAAGGTTATTAGCTAAATGGAGTAAGCAATCTCTAAATGCTAGAATGAAACCTGACCCTGCTTTTGCTACTTCACCTATCTTTGTTACTGATAAGGATTATGAATTCTCTATTGATTCTGATATAATTACTTTGGTTGAATCTGATCCTTTTCATGGTTATGAATCTAAAACTGTTGTGGCACATCTTACTAAATTAAATGATATAGCTACCCTGTTCACTAAAGATGAGAGAACTCGTTACTTTTACATCCTCAAAATATTTGCGTTCTCATTAAAGGGTGATGCTAAGATATGGTTTAATTCTCTTCATCCTGATTGTGTGCGTAGTCCCCAGGATATGATTTATTACTTCTCTGCTAAATATTTCCCTGCTCATAAGAAACAAGCTGCTTTAAGGGATATATATATAATTTTGTGCAAATTGAAGAAGAGAGTCTCCCACAAGCTTGGGGGAGGCTTCTCCAATTACTTAATGCTTTGCCTGATCATCCTCTTAAGAAAAATGAAATACTTGATATCTATTATAATGGACTAACCGATGCCTCCAGAGGTTACCTGGATAGTTGTGCCAGTTCTGTTTTCAGGGAAAGAACACCGGATGAAGCTGAAATTCTATTGAATAATATGTTGACAAATGAAAATAATTGGACACATCCGGAGCCAATTCCTGAGCCTATTCCTAAACCAACTCCGAAGAAGAGGGGTATTCTATTTCTCAGTCCTGAAGATATGCAAGAGGCAAAGAAATCTATGAAAGAAAAAGGTATTAAAGATGAAAATGTTAAGAATTTACCTCCTACTGAAGAAATATATGGTCTTAATTTACCGCCTGTTGAAGAAACATATGATCTTAATCCATTACCTATTGAAGAAACTTATGGTCTTGATAACCCGACACAGGTAGTAAAGGTAAATTCTCTCTATAGATATGATAAAGCTGAAATCCCATTTACTAAATTTGCTAGCCCATGCTTAGATGAGTTTGATAAATTTATGGCTAAGCAAGAAGACTTTAATGCTTATTTTGGTAGACAATTGAAATATAATTCAAATATGCTTGAACACTTGGGTGATTATATGGCTAATGTCAAAGGTGAACTTAAACTTATTAGTAAACATGCTTCTATGGTTACCACTCAAGTAGAACAAGTACTTAAAGCTCAAAATGATTTGCTCAATGAATTGAATAGTAAAGATAATGATTATGCTATTAAAGTGGCTACTAGAACTGTAGAGTGACTCAGGAACCTTTGTATCCTGAAGGCCACCCTAAGAGAATTGAGCAAGATTCTCAGAGAAATAATATAGATGCACCTAGTACTTCTAAAAAGAAGAAAAAGAAAAATGATCGGACTTTGCATGCTTCTAGTGATCCTATTACTGAGACACCTGAGAATACAAATGATATTTCTATTTCTGATGCTGAAACACAATCTGGTAATGAACCTGAAACTAGTGATAATGCTAATAATAATGTTCATGATGATGCTCAACCTAGCAATGATAATGATGTAGAAATTGAACCTGTTGTTGATCTTGATAACCCACAATCAAAGAATCAACGTTATGATAAGAAAGACTTTGTTGCTAGAAAACATGGTAAAGAAAGAGAACCATGGGTTCAGAAACCCATGCCTTTTCCTCCCAAACCATCCAAGAAAAAGGGTGATGAGGATTTTGAGCGCTTTGCTGAAATGATTAGACCTATGTTTTTGCGTATGCGATTAACTGATATGCTCAAAATGAATCCTTATGCTAAGTATATGAAAGATATTGTTACAAATAAAAGAAAGATACGGAAGCTGAAATTTCCACCATGCTTGCTAATTATACTTTTAAGGGTGGAATACCAAAGAAACTTGGAGATCCGGGTGTACCAACTATACCATGCTCCATTAAAAGAAGTTATGTTAAAACTGCTTTATGTGATCTTGGAGCCGGTGTTAGTGTTATGCAAATGGCTAATAAATCAACTGCTATACATGTCGGTATTTGCGAGGATGTGCCTGTTGTAGTTGCAAATGTTACTATTTTAACGGACGTTGTTATTCTTGATATTCCCGAGGACGATAGTATGTCTATTATTCTTGAAAGACCCTTTTTGAATACTGCAGGGGCTGTTATTGATTGCACTAAAGGCAATGCCACTTTTCATGTTAATGGTAATGAGCATACGATACACTTTCCGAGGAAACAACCTCAAGTTCATAGTATCAACTCTATTGAAAAGATTCCATCGATTATATTTGGAGGTTTTGAATTTCCTCTTCCTATTGTCAAGAACAAATATGATATTCTTATTATTGGGGACATGCATATCCCCGTTGAGGTAACATAGTGTTATTCGAAATTTCTCCGGTTCCATGTTATTCGGAATGAGTTCGTTAACAAGACTTGATCAACCTTGTTAGTGGATTCCTTTTGATGATCATGAGATGGATGAAACTAGAAGGCACAACCTTCTGTACCCCACTTTTACTTTCTATTATTTATATTAAATAAAATAAATATAAATATTTTTCTGTCTGTTATCTGATTATCCGTGCAATATAAAAATACCCCGAAAATAAAAGTTCTCCAAATGCCCTGAAATTTAAATATGATTTTTTCTACAATATTTGAGAATATTTGGCACTGAGAACACAGCAGGGGGTCAACCACCTGCCCACGAGGGTGGAGGGCGCGCCTCCTGCCTCGTGGGCCCACGGTGGCCCTCCTCCACTCATTATTTCACCCATACACTTCATCTTCCTCCCACAAACACGAATATCCAGCTCAAGCACGAGTTCTAGCTCATTTTGCTGCCATTTTCGATATCCTTGCTCAAAGCACCTCTCACAAAACTGCTTGGGGAGATTGTTCCTTGGTATGTGACTCCTCCATTGGTCCAATTAGTTTTTGTTCTAGTACTTTATTCATTGCAAATTTTTGCTACTTAGCTGACCCTGTTCTTGAGCTTACATGTCAAATTTATATGGTCAAAAGTAGTTTTGATGCATGATATAGGCCCTAGGCACTTGTAGGCGTAGTTGCTATCAATATTATTGAGTTTGGTTTACTTTTATTTTGAAGTTACTAAAAACTTCAGGATTTTTCAGAAAATGATGAGGAGACTATTGAGGGGCTCATCGAGCCAAAGCTCGAAGGAAAAGGCACCGAAGCCTAAGTATAATTTGCCGCACAGCGTGGAGGTTCGGGCGTGTGAATGGCCTTCCGAGGATTTCTTGGGAGCAGCCAGTATTTATGAAGATTTTCATGAGTTGGCTAAGAATGCAGGCCTCACCGCTTTCCTCCACGACCAATGCGATCAGTATCTCTTACTCACAAATACCTTTGTGCAAAACTTTCATTTCCATTCTAGGAATTCGCCACCTACGGTGGAGTTTCATTTATATGATGAGCATAAGGAGATGTCACTTTATGATTTTTGTCAGATTTGTTTAGTCCCTTTTGAGGGCAAGACAAAAGAACCACATCATGATGATGTGGAGGGGTTTATTGATACTATCACTTTAGGGGAAACTAGGAAGGTTTCCGATGCACGAATCACTAGCATACATTTTCCTGTTTTATGTTACTTTGCATTATTTGCTAGTCGTTGCTTAATTGGACGCGGAAACTGTGGAAACCTCAGCATCCCTGATATAATTATTCTACTCCACAGTTTATATAGTGATAACACTTTTATTATGGGCGGTATTATTGCTAAACGGTTAAGTCTGAACCTTACCAAGGGCCCCATCTTTGGAGGCATCTATGCTTCATGCCTAGCTGCACATTTTAACTTACCTATTAGGCATTTTGAGAAGGAAGAAAAGCTGCTGCCTCGTGTTTATCTAGATTATAAAAGTATGGTGGCACATGATTTTATTGTTAAGAATAGGGAAGGAGAGCTTAAATATCAATTGTTCTTTAATAAACATCATCCTCTGACTATTACCCTGCCTGCTCCTTCTTTGTTTGATTTATCTTCAGGCACGTACCTTGTTCCGTTGAAGGCTATTCACGCCTACCAAAACCCTGCACCAGTCGAGGAGCCAGAGCCGGAACCATAAGTTGATCCTTCACGACAGTCTAATTACCAGTGGGATCCGGAGATGATTGTCAGCCAGTGGCAATCGGAGTCTTCCTCTTCTTCTTCTCAGTATGACCCCAACTACTATTATGGATATCCGCCAGGCCAGCCATGGCCATAGACCAACTTAGGCGAAAAGCCTAAGCTTGGGGGAGTACGTATTTCCCACCGACATTACATTTATGTTCACACACTCATTGCTAGATGTCGGTGCTCATATTTTTCATTGTATCATCCATGCTAGTTTAATTTCCTTTTTATGCTTTCTTCTTGTGTGTTTGATAAACCTTAAGAAAAACAAAAAAAATTAGTTGTAGCTTTTAATCAGTTTAATTTCCATGCTTGTAGTAGTAATTAAAAACAAAACCCAAAAATATTTCCTGTTCTTCTTTTGCTTGTTGGGAGCTTTCCCGTGTAAATAGTTTTATTTCTTTTCTTTTCTTTGGGGGTCGATAGGAGAAGACCATAATTAAATTGTTGAAGTGGCTCTTATATGCATACTTGTTGATCTGACAAAAGAGCCCATATTGCCCTATTTTCTCCTGTTTATTGAATGCTTGCAGATTCCAGCTTAGTCCAATGCAAGTGCACTATTATTATTATTCACACTATTCGGTCGTGCAAGTGAAAGGCAATTATGACGATATATGATGGATTGACTGAGATGAGAAAAGCTGGTATGAACTCGACCTCTTTTGTTTTTATAAATATAATTAGTTCATCGTTCTTGATTCATCCTATTATGAATAAACATGTTTGCAATGACAACTAGAGATGATAGTTTCTTATGCCATGCTTGATTAGCTATGAGTTATAATGGTTTACCTTGCGTGCCAACATGCTATTAAAATTGTTATGATGTGGTATGATAGGGTGGTATCCTCGTCTGAATGATTTAAGTACTTGACTTGGCACATGTTCATGCATGAAGTTGAAACAATATCAACATAGCCTTCACGATATTTATGTTCATGATGGATCATATCCTACTCATGCTTGCATTCGGTGTTGATTAATTTTAGGGACAATTCCATTTCTCCCCCTAACTTGAGCCACCACCTGTCATTTGCCCCTAATTTTCAGGTATGCTCAAAAATACCCCTCTTCCGTCAAGTCACCTTATAGAAATGCCCTTGCCGTCCGGTCAAAGGGCTTTGACCGTCTAGTGAATAGTAACATGGTGAACATTAAATTTTAAAAAATAGCAAAAAAATCAAAAAAAAATCTGAATTTTTGTCAGCTCGAAGATACTCAAGGGCGCAAGGTGCGTGCAAATTTTCACGCTATTTGGACATTCCAAGAACTCATGGGAAAGGAAAAATGTAAATCTATACACTGTGAACAGTAAATTAAAAAAATAGCAAGAAAAAATTAAAAAGTATGAATTTTTCTAGCATCAAAGATGCTTGGGTGCGCAAGGCGCTTGCAATTTTTTTTGATCAAATGACATGCGAGGTGCTCTAGCAAAAAAAAAACAAAATAGTGCATTTTTCAGAGTTTTTTTCTGCGCCAAATATAGTTTTTTCTCCACGAGCTTCTACAGTGTCGAAACACAACAAAAATTTGCAAGCACCTTGCGCACCCCAGCCTCTTTGATGCCAAATTTTTTCATATTTTTTGAATTTACTATTTACAGCGTACATTTTAAAGTTTTTCCATTGACACGAGCTCCTGGAATGTCCAAACTGTGCCAAAATTTGTATGCGCCTTGCTCCCTTGAGTATTTTCAATCCCACAAAATTTCAGATTTTTTTGATTTTTTTCCTATTTTTTTAAAATTTACTGTTCACCATGTTACAGTTCATCGGATGGTCAAACCCCTTTAACTGGACGGTAACGGCAGAAAAGGGCATTTCTGTAAGGTGACTTAACGGAAGAGGGGTATTTTTGAGCATACCTGAAAATTAGGGGCAAATGCCACGTGGTGGCTCAAGTTAGGGGGAGAAATGGAATTGTCCCTTAATTTTAATGCATGTTCATGACTGTTGTCGCTCTCTAGCTGGTCGCTTCCCAGTCTTTTGCTAGCCTTCACCTGTACTAAGCGGGAATACTGCTTGTGCATCCAATCCCATAAACCCCAAAGTTATTCCACATGAGTCCATTATACCTACCTATATACGGTATCTACCTGCCGTTCCAAGTAAATTTGTATGTGCGAAACTCTAAACCTTCAAATAAATATCATGTTTTGTATGCTCGAATAGCTCATGTATCAACTAGGGTTGTCTGTATCTTCCATGTTATGCAGGTTATTCTCAAGAGGAGTGGACTCTGCTCCTCACTCACGAGATAAATGGCTGGTCACCGGGATGACCAGTCCCATGCTTTATGCAAACTAAGTCAAAATAATTGCAAACAAAACTCCCCCTGGGACTCTTGTTAGTTGGAGGCACTCGTTGTTTCGAGCAAGCCATGGATTGATGCTTGTTGGTGGAAGGGGGAGTATAAACTTTACCATTCTGTTTGGGAACCGCTTATAATGTGTGTAGCATGGAAGATATCGCCATCTCTTGGTTGTTATGTTGACAATGAAAGTATACTGCTCAAAATTTTGTTCACCTCTGTTTCAAAACCGAGCTCTGGCACCTCTACAAATCCTTGCTTCCCTCTGCGAAGGGCCTATCTATTTACTTTTATGCTGAGTCATCATGCTCTTATTAAAAAGCACCAGTTGGAGAGCACCGCTGTCATTTGCATTCATTACTGTTAGTTTACATTGAGTATGACTTGACTGGATCTCTTTTACCATGAATTACAATGTTTAGTCAGTCCTTGGTCTTTAAAGGTGCTCTGCATTTATGTTTTGCGGTCTCAGAAAGGGCTAGCGAGATACCATCTTGTTATATCATATTATGGTTGTTTTGAGAAAGTGTTGTCATCCGAGATTTATTATTATTGCTCGCTAGTTGATTATGCTATTGATATGAGTAAACTTGAGACCTATGCGTTATTGTGAATGTGGTTAGTTATAATCTTTGCTAAAAACTTGAATGCTAGCTTTACATATTTACAACAACAAGAGCAAACAGAGTTTGTAAAAGTTTTTCTTTATCACTTTCAGTTTGTCAACTGAATTACTTGAGGACAAGCACAGGTTTAAGCTTGGGGGAGTTGATACGTCTCCAACGTATCTACTTTTCCAAACACTTTGGCTCTTGTTTTGGACTCTAACTTGCATGATTTGAATGGAACTAACCCGGACTGACGATGTTTTCAGCAGAATTACCATGGTGTTATTTATGTGCAGGAGCAAACATTCTCGAAATGACCTCAAACTTCACGGAGCCACTTATCAGAAAATAAGAAAAATACCTGCAAAAGATGAAGGCCAGGGGCCCACCACCTCTCCACGAGGGTGGGAGGCATGCCTGCCCCCCTAGGGCGCGCCCCCTACCTCGTGGGCCCCCTGTTGCCTCTCCGACTCCAACTCCATATATTGAGTTTCGGGGAGAGAAAAATCAGAGAGAAGAAATCATCGCGTTTTACGATACGGAGCCGCCGCCAAGCCCTAAAACCTCTCAGGAGGGCTGATCTGGAGTCCGTTCGGGGCTCCGGAGAGGGGAATCCGTCGCCATCGTCATCATCAACCATCCTCCATCAGCAATTTCATGATGCTCACCGCCGTGCGTGAGTAATTCCATCGTAGGCTTGTTGGACGGTCATGGGTTGGATGGGATCTATCATGTAATCGAGTTAGTTTTGTTAGGGTTTGATCCCTAGTATCCACTATGTTCTGAGATTGATGTTGCTATGACTTTGCTATGCTTAATGCTTGTCACTAGGGCCCGAATGCCATGATTTCAGATCTGAACCTATTATGTTTTCATCAATATATGAGTGTTCTTGATCCTATCTTGCAACTCTATAGTCACCTATTATGTGTTATGATCCGTTAACCCCGAAGTGATAATAATCGGGATACTTACCGGTGATGACCGTAGTTTCAGGAGTTCATGTATTCACTATGTGTTAATGCTTTGTTCCGGTTCTCTATTAAAAGGAGGCCTTAATATCCCTTAGTTTCCGTAAGGACCCCGTTGCCACGGGAGGGTAGGACAAAAGATGTCATGCAAGTTCTTTTCCATAAGCACGTATGACTATATTCGGAATACATGCCTACATTATATCAATGAACTGGAGCTAGTTCTGTGTCACCCTAGGTTATGACTGTTACATGATGAACTGCATCCTGCATAATTCTCCATTGCCTACGAGCTTTCCATATATTGTTCTTCGCTTATTTATTTTCCCGTTGTTATTGCTATCATCACTACAAAATACCAAAAACATTGCTTTTACTACCGTTACCTTTTGTTACCGTTATCACTACTATCATATTACTTTGCTACTAAACACTTTGCTACAGATATTAAGTTTCCAGGTGTGGTTGAATTGACAACTCAGCTGCTAATAATTGAGAATATTCTTTGGCTCCCCTTGTGTCGAATCAACAAATTTGGGTTGAATACTCTACCCTCGAAAACTGTTGCGATCCCCTATACTTGTGGGTTATCAAGAACTCGTTCGGATGGTACATGGTTTTCTTGAAGGGTGGAAGAACACCTGGCCGACATGCATAGCCAGCATCTACTAGGTAGAACTTGCCATCGGGGATCTTCATGCCATCAGGACGAATCATGTTATCATTGAGAATGTTAGCATCATGGGCTAATCCTTCCTAGCCAACCAACACATATGTGAACTTCCGATCGAAGTCAACAACAGCAAGCACATTCTGAATTGTGTAGTACTTCCTTCCTGTATATGTTGCAGCTTGTGACCTCGGCACTCTGGCAGTGACATGAGTACCATCTATTGCCCCAATGCAAATAAATTATGTGCAAATTTTTATCATTATTTTGTTTTTAAAATATTCATTATCTCTGTCCTTAAATGGTAATACCGATGCCACTAATTCATACTTCCTTAGAAACTTCACTATTTTGATTTTTTAAAATATTTACTTCATTTTCTTTCTTCTGTAAGGGTAACACGGACGTCACCAATTCAATCCTTCTTAGGAAACATATTTTTGTAAAATTTCACTAGCACTCCCTTCGTTTCTTTATACTCCGCGTATAATATTTGGTTGTAGATGTAGTTCAGAATCGCGATCCTCTCCTGGTCCCAGATTAACACCGGACCATATCAGATGAGAGGTTTGTCATCCCGACGAACACCTCTCTTATGGGCCAACAGAACCCAGGCCTGAACCACAACTATAAGCATTGCTACCTGAACTAGAAGCTTCGTTCGTTCATCCACAATGTAAGTGACATCCATCATGCGGTCAGCAATGGCGCAATCGACCCTAAACAGTCCTATCAAATGACCTAAACGAGAGGGGGGGGCTTACCAGCTTCGGGGTTGGGGGAGACATGCTGAGACGAGAATGGCCGAAAGGAGTAGAAGAAGAAGGGAGAAGCAGCTACCGTTGTCGGGGAGTTCTGCTGCCGCCACCAATGCTGCTACCGCCGTCGTAGCCACAGATATGAGTCGTTGCCACCACCGGTGCTAATAACAGAGGAGGGCTTGTCCTATTGTCAGGGGTGAGCGAGTAAATAGGGTGGTGAGGGTATATTTCGCGCCATCCCGCCTCCGCCGATTTCCCTCTCCCGCTATCTCCGATCAGACCCCTTCTGCATCGTGCCCTATACCGTGTCATGCTTTTGCGCCCGACTCAGCCTGGCTCGTTGGAAACGACTGATTCAAACATTCCCAGCGAGGCAGGCTCTGGGTGCTTTAAGTTTCATGCTGATGCGGGTCAGGCCTGCTTGCATGGAACTAAACGACTCATTTTCATCCCTAATGTGGACCTGGTTGGGCTCTATGCAGCCTACCAAATGCATCCCTAATGTGTCAATGTTAAGTAGTTGTATGAGGCCTGAGAAGCCGCTGTATTGTTACTTTCTTGGTTCTGACCGATCGAGTGTGAATGTTAAATGGGCAGTTTAAATAGCGATGAGTCACTAGTAGAAAAAGGACCAAATGTGAGACACATTAGTCCCGGTTCAATTTTGGCCCGGTAGTAATGGCACCATTAGTGCCGGTTCGAACGGCTATGCATTAATGCCGGTTCATGTTGAACCTTTAGTACCGGTTCGTGCCACGAACCGGTGCTAAAGGGGTGGTGGCAGGCTGGCGTCAGGCCGGGGCCCCATGATCACCTTTAGTACCGGTTCGTGGCACAAACCGGTACTAAAGGGCTAACCTTTAGTACCGGTTCATGCCATGAACCGGGACTAAAGGGGTCTGACCTATAGTCCCGGTTGGAGACACAAACCGGGACTATAGGGCAATTTTCAAACTCTACCCCCCCCCCCCCCCCCGTGTATCGCCATTTCAGTTTTGGAAAAATCAAAAGAAAATGATAAAAACTTCAGAAAATAAAATCCTTCGAGAGGTAGTTATATTACTACACCTACTAGTTATGAAAATTTCAAAACTTAAATTTGGACATGTTTTGCAAAAAGTGTAGGGAAAATGTAAAACGGCTATAACTTTTGCATACGATGTCAGAAAAAAACGTATAATATATCAAAAAATTCAGCACGAAAATCCGCATCCGATTTTGACCGCCTATGACCTGTTTCCAATTTTTTAGAATCCTCAAATTCCAAAAGGAAAAAAAGATACGCTCAAATTTCAGTTTTTTAATTTTGGTCAAACTACTTATTCAAGAAGTATTAATGTTACTACATAATTATTCAAGAATATTAGTGTTACTAAATAATTATTTTATTTTTTTGAATTTTGATCAAATCTGGTCAAACTATGGTCAAACTTATTCAAGAAATATTAGTGTTACTAAATAATTACTATTTTTTAGAATAACAGTTTCAAACTCAAATGGTGAAACGAGTGACCTAATGCTCAAGCTAAAGTGCTGAGGGTTAATAGGATTGACAGCTTACATTTGTCAGGAAAACAACAAGTGCAGACTTGGAAAGTAGGGGGAATAGAACTCCGAAGTTAAGCGTGCTCACGCTGGGGGAGTGAGAGGATGGGTGACCGACCGGGAAGTTAGACGATTTGGAATGAGTGATCCACACTTGAGCAGTTAAGAGGGGTGATTAGAGACTAAATCATCAAATAATTCAGTTCAGAAAATTGAAAATGAAAAATCAAAAAAATTCCAAAATGTAAAAATAAAATAAAAAAACCTTTAGTGAGCTCACGCCACGTGGTGGGCCTTTAGTGGCGGTTCATGCCAAACCGGTACTAAAGGGGGGGGGCTTTAGTGCCCACACTTTAGTGCCGGTTATAGAACCGGCACTAAAGGCCCTTACGAACCGGTTTTAAATCTCCGTTTTCTACTAGTGAGTAGTCTGGGTTACATCTGGAGACAACTATGTTCTGTTTACCCGCTATGCAACAGTGTGGCCGGACGACTAAAAAAATAGTCGTACGTCTACATCAACGTTGATCGGTCGGATCGTGAAGACGTACGACTATATCGTCACTTGAGCAGCAACTTGCTTGCCGTTCTTCTTGAAGTTCCCCTTCTTCCCTTTGCCCTTTTCTTGAAACTAGTGGTCTTGTTAACCATCAACACTTGATGCTTTTCTTGATTTCTACCTTCGTCGATTTCAGCATCACGAAGAGCTTGGGAATCGTTTCCGTTATCCCTTGCATATTATAGTTGATCACGAAGTTCTAGTAACTTGGTGATAGTGACTAGAGAACTCTGTCAATCACTATCTTATCTGGAAGATTAATTCCCACTTGATTCAAGTGATTGTAGTACTCAGACAATCTGAGCACATGCTTACTGGTTGAGCTATTCTCCTCCATCTTGCAGGCAAAGTAATGTCAGAGGTCTCACACCTCTCGACACGGACATGAGTATGAAATCTTGGAACATCTTATATGCTCCGTGGCGTTCAAAACATTTTTGAAGTCCCGGTTCTAAGCCATAAAGCATGGTGCACTAAACTATCAAGTAGTTATCGTACCGAGCTTTTGTCAAAACGTTCAAAACGTCTGCATCTGCACCTGCAATAGTTCTGTCACCTAGCGGTGCATCAAGGACATAATACTTCTGTGCAGCAATGAGGATAATCCTTAGATCACGGAGCTAGTCCGCATTTTTGCTACTAACATCTTTCAACTTATTTTTCTCTAGGAACATATCAAAAATAAAACAGGGGAGCTAAACACGAGCTATTGATCTACAACATAGATATGCTAATACTACCAGGACTAAGTTCACGATAAATTAAAGTTCAATTAATCATATTACTTAAGAACTCCCACTTAGATAGACATCCCTCTAATCCTCTAAGTGATCACGTGATCCAAATTAACTGAACCATGCCCGATCATCACGTGAGATGGAGTAGTTTTCAATTGTGAACATCACTATGTTGATCATATCTACTATATGATTCACGCTCGACCTTTCGGTCTCAGTGTTCCGAGGCCATATCTGCATATGCTAGGCTCGTCAAGTTTAACCTGAGTATTCCGCGTGTGCAACTGTTTTGCACCCATTGTATTTGAACGTAGAGCTTATCACACCCGATCATCACGTGGTGTCTCAGCACGAAGAACTTTCGCAACGGTGCATACTCAGGGAGAACACTTATACCTTGAAATTTAGTGAGAGATCATCTTATAATGCAATCGTCGATCTAAGCAAAATAAGATGCATAAAAGATAAACATCACATGCAATCAATATAAGTGATATGATGTGGCCATCATCATCTTGTGCTTGTGATCTCCATCTCCGAAGCACCGTCATGATCACCATCGTCACCGGCACGACACCTTGATCTCCATCGTAGCATCGTTGTCGTCTCGCCAACTATTGCTTCTACGACTATCGCTACCGCTTAGTGATAAAGTAAAGCAATTACAGGGCGATTGCATTGCATACAATAAAGCGACAACCATATGGCTCCTGCCAGTTGCCGATAACTCGGTTACAAAACATGATCATCTCATACAATAAATTTAGCATCATGCCTGGACCATATCACATCACAATATGCCCTGCAAAAACAAGTTAGACGTCCTCTACTTTGTTGTTGCAAGTTTTACGTGGCTGCTACGCGTTGAGCAAGAACCATTCTTACCTATGCATCAAAACCACAACGATAGTTCGTCAAGTTAGTGTTGTTTTAACCTTCTCAAGGACCGGGCGTAGCCATACTCGGTTCAACTAAAGTTGGAGAAACTGACACCCCCAGCCACCTGTGTGCAAAGCATGTTGGTAGAACCAGTCTCGCGTAAGTATACGCGTAATGTCGGTCCGGGCCGCTTCATCCAACAATACCGCCGAAACAAAGTATGACATGCTGGTAAGCAGTATGACTTGTATCGCCCACAACTCACTTGTGTTCTACTCATGCATATAACATCAACGCATAAAACCAGGCTCGGATGCCACTGTTGGGGAACGTAGTAATTTCAAAATTTTCCTACGCACACACAGGATCATGGTGATGCATAGCAACGAGAGGGGAGAGTGTTGTCCACGTACCCTCGTAGACTGAAAGCGGAAGCGTTAGCACAACGCGGTTGATGTAGTTGTACGTCTTCACGATCCGACCGATCAAGTACCGAACGTACGGCACCTCCGAGTTTAGCACACGTTCAGCTCGATGACGTCCCTCGAACTCCAATCCAGCCGAGCTTTGAGTGAGAGTTCCGTCAGCATGATGGCGTGGTGGCGATGATGATGTTCTACCGACGCAGGGCTTCGCTTAAGCACTGCTACGATATTATCGAGGTGGACTATGGTGGAGGGGGGCACCGCACACGGCTAAAAGATCCAAGAGATCAATTGTTGTGTCTAGAGGTGCCCCCTGCCCCCGTATATAAAGGAGGGAGGGAGAGGCCGGCCCTAGAGGGGGCGCGCCAAGTGTGGGGAGTCTTACTAGGACTCCCAAGTCCTAGTAGGATTCCCCTTTCCTTTCCGGAGTAGGAGAGAAGGAAAGTGGGGAGAGGGAGAAGGAAAAAGGGGCTGCACCCCTTGTCCAATTCGGACCAGAGGGGGGGCGCGCGCCTCCTTCCTTTTGGCCTCTCTCCTCTATTCTCGTATGGCCCAATAAGGCCCAATACTTCTCCCGGTGAATTTCCGTAACTCCCCGGTACTCCGGAAATACCCGAATCACTCAGAACCTTTCCGATGTCCGAATATAGTCGTCCAATATATCGATCTTTACGTCTCGACCATTTCGAGACTCCTCGTCACTTCCCCGATCTCATCCGGGACTCCGAACTACCTTCGGTACATCAAAAACCATAAACTCATAATATAACCGTCATCGAACTTTAAGCGTGCGGACCCTACGGGTTCGAGAACTATGTAGACATGACCGAGACACGTCTCCGGTCAATAACCAATAGCGGAAACTAGATGCGCATATTGGCTCCTACATATTCTGTGAAGATCTTTATCGGTCAAACCGCATAACAACATACGTTGTTCCCTTTGTCATCGGTATGTAACTTGCCCGAGATTCGATCGTCGGTATCTCAATACCTAGTTCAATCTCGTTACTGGCAAGTCTCTTTACTCGTTCCGTAACATATCATCTCGTAACTAACTCATTAGTTACGATGCTTGCAAGGCTTATAGTGCATTACCGAGTGGGCCCAGATATACCTCTCCGACAATCGGAGTGACAAATCCTAATCTCGAAATACGCCAACCCAACAAGTACGTTTGGAGACACCTGTAGAGCACCTTTATAATCACACAGTTACGTTGTGACGTTTGGTAGCACACAAAGTGTTCCTCCGGTATACGGGAGTTGCATAATCTCATAGTCATAGGAACATGTATAAGTCATGAAGAAAGCAATAGCAACATACTAAATGATCAAGTGCTAAGCTAACGGAATGGGTCAAGTCAATCACATCATTCTCCTAATGATGTGATCCCATTAATCAAATGACAACTCATGTTCATGTCTAGGAAACTCAACCATCTTCGATTAACGTGCTAGTCAAGTAGAGGCATACTAGTGACACTCTGTTTGTCTATGTATTCACACATGTATTATGTTTCCGGTTAATACAATTCTACATTGAATAATAAACATTTATCATGAAATAAGAAAATAAATAATAACTTTATTATTGCCTCTAGGGCATATTTCCTTCATGTCTGCCCTCAGTTATCCCACATTTCCTGAGCCCAGTCCAACCTTTTGTTCTTCCACACTTCATTGTCAAACGCCTCCACGCCTTGGTCGGAGATGACCACCTCATCAGGTGTCACATCTTCCTCCTTGTCACAAGTTCATCAGTTCCCCATTGCAGGATACAGTTGTGAATGATGCAACATGCAAGAACAAGCCTAACCCGGGTAGGGTAAGGATGGTATGGCTTCAGATCCAGGATCTTAAACCTATTCTTCAAAGCTCCAAATGTCCTCTCAATCGTTACTCTAAGGCTGAAGTGTCTGAGATTGAACAGTTCATGAGGAGTCCTAGAATAGTTCCTACCAGAGAACTCGTTCAGATGGTACATGGTTTTCTTGAAGGGTGGAAGAACACCTGGCTGACATGCATAGCCAACATCTGCTAGGTAGAACTTGCCATCGGGGATTTTCATGCCATCAGGACGACTCATGTTATCACTAAGAATGTTAGCATCATGGGCTAATCCTTCCTAGCCAACCAACACATATGTGAACTTCCGATCAAAGTCAACAACAGCAAGCATATTCTGGATTGCATAGTACTTCCTTCCTGTATATGTTGCAGCTTGTGACCTCGGCACTCTGGCACTGACATGAGTACCATCTATTGCCCCAATGCAAATAAATTATGTGCCAATTTTTATCATTATTTTATTTTTTAAAACATTCATTATCTCTGTCCTTAAATGGTAATACCGATGCCACTAATTCATACTTCCTTAGAAACTTCACTATTTTGATTTTTTTAAATATTTACTCCATTTTCTTTCTTCTATAAGGGTAACATGGACGTCACCAATTCAATCCTTCTTAGGAAACATATTTTTGTGAAATTTCACTATTACTCCCTCCGTTTCTTTTTACTCCGCATATAAGATTTGGTCAAAGTCAAATTACACAAAGTTTGACTAAATTTATATAAAAAATATAAACATCTACAATACTAAAACTATATAGTATGAAAATACGTTTGATGGTGCATCTCATAATATTGATTTCATATTGTGAATGTTTATCTCTACTACCTAAAAATTACGTAAGGTTCCATTTCCCCCCTTACGTCGACCCACCGTTCGTCCTTCGTCCCAGCCGCTGCCTATTCTACATATGTCGAGGTGAAGATGCCCATGTTCTCCCCCATCCTCCCCATACCTCTGTGTCATCTCATGCCAACGAGGACGACTTCCTTTGATCCAGCCACGGTTGTGCGGAATCTCGACGAGTCCGCCCGACCTCGCCCTAGTCGCCGCTGGTAGAGGTTATTTTCCATACGCCAAGGTGAGCATCCATGTCCGATGGTGCGAATTAAGCTGGTCCCATGAGCACTTCTTTCCCCATCGTGCAATCTTCATTGGCTGGGAAAGATGGCGACTGCCTGTTTAGCTAATTCAACCTGCCATTGATCAGGATAATTCTTATTATATTCAGTTATATTGCAAACAACATGAACATGTTGCACCTTTTTCCAATCAGAATACTTCTGTGTGGAGAGCTCGGGGCGTCAGTGGCTGTGCCGAAGCAGAGCACGGCCAGCTGATTTGCGAAAGTGAGCTTCACATACCTGTGCGTGTATGCGTATGTAACACACCATCTTGGCCGCCCAAGAGCAAGTTCACAGGTGATAAACTATTCTCATGATTTCTGTGTTTACTCCACAATCGTGACACGTTTACAATTTCTCAGAGCACTCTTTGGCAATTACGGTACACGGACAAAAGAACAAGAGTATACAAGGCAAAACTCCTTGGAACACACGAGAGCATTGGTGCAGTGCCACACATGATTTGTTCTCAGTATGACTTATGCTACCCTCTTCATTGGCACTCAGAGCTGGAGGAGAAAGGATTGTGTGCCATGGAGGCCACACGAGAGTAGAAGGGGACCAGCCTCCACATGAAGATTCACATGATTAGTGCATCGCATACAAAACTCCTCGTTGCGTAGTTAGGGCCTTGCACTCAACAGATTAGAAGACGAATTTAGGGTTCACTCAGATCCATGGCCATTGAAGGGCCTTGGGCCTGTTCCTTCCTCATGAGAATGGCTCTTGCCATGAACTACAGGTCTCTATTATCTTGGCCAAAAAGTTGAACATGTTGTGCCTTGTCATTTGTAGTATTCGGCGTCTTTTGCACTTCCTCCATAACAAAATGATCTTGTACAGTACCCATAGCCCAGTCCTAATTTGTGCCATTTGTTGTAGTGATTGCGAGGGGAGAGATGTGCAACACTTATGTCAGTAATCAGGGCATGCCCATAGCTATTATATCCATAGTTTATTAGTACTATTGTAATTAGCAAGTTCTTGCTTTCCATAGGTTGTTTGTTGAACATTTCATGGCCACCTTGAGCATGCAAAAATGGTTTTTTGGATGCCTCTTAGTCACAAATCACGTCACACACCACATCTCTATTTTTTATTTTAGTAGTTTAAAAATAACCATTCTAAATGTTCTTTTTTCATTATCAAATTTTCAGCAAAGAGGAAAGGTGGTGCTATAGACCGAAGTCAGAATATTTCTAAGCTAATTCTTTCGTAAGCTATATGGAGAGAAAAACATGAAGTTGATGAGTTGTGTGAAGATGGAAGGAAGCCAAGGGAATATACTATGTTCAGTGGTGACCTTGGAGAGTGCATGTTGCCCCTACATAGACTTTCCTCAAAAGCTGCTATTCAATGTTTTTTTGTTAGAGAAAAGATCACATTGGGCAAAACTGCAGAAGCAGTGATGCAGCGTTTTGTACAGTTTAACCATGCCTATTCTTTTCATGCAGATATGCGATGAACTAAATTACGTATCTTCTTCACCCTTGAATTGGATAATTACCGTGGTTTCATCTTATGACTCAGATATGCGCAAGGAGTTGAATAATGTTTTTTTATCATAATCTGTCCACCAAAAATGCATAAGAAAGTAGATATGAAGGACTGTTTTATTACACTACTTGATGCCATTTGATTGTAACACTAAACTAGGTTTTGTCGGTTCTTGAGTGAAAGTATAGTTCATGGTGGAACAAGGTGCCCCAGATTAATTAGGAAATGAGAAAGATCCATTTTGGTGATCATATTATTTTGTTCTCTGTAACAATGCATGTGCATTTAACTATATACAATCTATATATGTCTATTTGAACAACATGTTTTATACTATAACAATATGAGGGTAAAGAGATCTTGGTTAATTTATTTTTGAAAGCATGACCTAAATATATCATCCATGCATACATGAATGTTGTTCTCCCGTTGCAACGCACGGGCAGTTACCTAGTACTTTTTAATATAAACTTAGTCAAACTCTACAAAGCTTGACTTTGACCAAACCTTATACGCGGACTAAAAAGAAACGGAGGGAGTACATGCTTAATCCCGCACTTAAAAGTGTAATTATTGTAGGAGTATTAATTTTGTGTAAATTTTATAATTGTGTTTTTTATTTTCATTATTTTCTCCCTAAAGGGTAATACCAATGCCACTAATTCATTCTTTCTTGGAAACTTCACAATTTTGTATTTTTTAGTTTATATTTCATTTTCTTTATTCTTTAAAGCAAATACTAATGGCACTAATTTATTTCTTCTTAGAAAAAAATATTTTTGCAAACATTCCACTATTATATGCTTGTTCTCGCATATGATACAAAAGCATAATTTTTGTGTAAATTGTATGCAAAAAAACTTATTATTTGTTTTTATTTTTTATTTTGTTTCGTCTTAAAGGGTAATATCAATGACATTAATTTATTTTCCTTAGAAGACTTTGTTATTTCTTTATTGTTAGTTTCTCTTTTTTCTTTAAGGTAAAATACTAATGTCACTAATTCATTCCTTCTCAGGAAACATACTTTTGTGAAAATCCAACTATTATATACTTACTCTTGCATATTATGAAAATATGCAATTTCTGTATACATTTTGCCTTTATTTGTTTCATTGTTTCTCTTCTGAAAGGGTAATACCAGTGCCACTATTTTTCTTGAAAAATTCATTATTATGATTTTGTTTCAGTTTTTATTTACTTTTTATTTGTTTTTAAAATGAAATAATTATGTTGCATCGGGAGGGCGCACTTCGGACGAAGGCAGAGTAATGACAACATGAGGGGCGTCCTAATTGTTCAACTCGGTTACATTGTACAATGCACATGCAAAACACGAGCGACATGATATATAAGACTAGGAACAACTAGGATGTGTTTGGTTCACATCTCTGTTTTAGGGCATTTTGCATACTTGTCTCGGTTGGGCCTGTTTGAGCTAATGCGGGCTACAAACCAACATTTGCATGTAGTTTGGTTGCCTGTATTAGGCTTCGTGCATGATGGGAGCAATTAGTTAGCGCACTATTTGGTTGCCTGTGTCGCTGTTGTTAGACAAACAACACGTTGTTTTGTTGCAAATGGCTAAACATGTGATCACCATTTCTCACTAGTGGTGATCTTATGACACACACACACACTGACCATTGTCTTGTCCTAGATAGAAAACAAATGACAGTTTATCCTAGCTACTACCAAATGATAGTACAAGTTATTAATAGGCAATATGACTGAATAGGGAAAAGTTCAATGATGCTAACTAGAGGTGGTTCTTCTTCTTATTCTTGTTCTTCTTCAAATCCTTGTCAGCCCTCAGTTATCCCACATTTCGTGAGCCCAGTCCAACCTTTTGTTCTTCCACACTTCATTGTCAAACGCCTCCACACCATGGTCGGAGATGACCACCTCATCAGGTGTCACATCTTCCTCCTCGTCACAAGTTCATCAGTTCCCCATTGCAGGATCCAGTTGTAAATGATGCAACATGCAAGAACAAGCCTGGCCTTGGTAGGGTAAGGATGGTATGGCTTCTGATCCAGGATCTTAAACCTATTCTTCAAAGTTCCAAATGTCCTCTCAACCGTTACTCTAAGGCTGAAGTGTCTAAGATTGAACAGTTCATGAGGAGTCCTAGAATAGTTCCTACCAGAGAACTCGTTCAGATGGTACATGGTTTTCTTGAAGGGTGGAAGAACACCTGGCCGACATGCATAGCCAGCATCTGCTAGGTAGAACTTGCCATCGGGGATCTTCATGCTATCAGGATGACTCATGTTATCACTGAGAATGTTAGCATCATGGGCTAATCCTTCCTAGCCAACCAACACATATGTGAACTTCCGATCGAAGTCAACAACAGCAAGCACATTCTGAATTGTTTAGTACTTCCTTCCTGTATATGTTGCAGCTTGTGACCTCGGCACTCTGGCAGTGACATGAGTACCATCTATTGCCCCAATGCAAATAAATTATGTGCAATTTTTTATCATTATTTTGTTTTTAAAATATTCATTATCTCTGTCCTTAAATGGTAACACTGGTAGAAAAAGGGCCTATAGTCCCGGTTCGTAAGGGCCTTTAGTCCCGGTTCAGGAACCGGGACTAAAGTGTCGGTACTAATACCTCCCCCCTTTAGTCCCGGTTCAATCCAGAACCGGGACTAAAGGCCCTCCACGTGGGCAGTGCGCAGAGCCCATTCTGGAGACCCTTTGGTCCCGGTTGGTGGCACCAACCGGGACCAATAGGCATCCACGCGTCAGCACTTCTATCGCTGGGGTTTTTGTTTTTTTTTGAAAGGGGGGGGGTTGGGGGTTTTGGGGGGTTAATTTAGGTGTTTCATATATTGTGTTAGCTAGTTATAATTAATAGAGAGAAGTGTCCTCTGTTATGTCCGTGCTTGGTCGACGCTACGTACTATACATACGTATATAGAGAGGACTAGACACGCTAGCTAGCTAGTAAGCAAACGAAGGAAACAGAAGATCGTCATGAACATATATGCATATATACAGAGAGAAGTGATGTCGACCACCTCTCCTTCTCCGAGAGATTGGTCGAACAACAAGTTCTCGTATATCTATCTGACACTACCGGCTACATATATACAATAATTATCTCTTACAAATATAATCATATGGACTCAGGGTCCACATAGAATTCTCCGTCTTCAGGGATCATGTGGTCAAGAAAGAATGCCGCCAATTCCTCTTGAATTCCTCGCATGCGAGCTGGTGCTAGGAGTTCATCCCGCTTCTGAAACAACTAATTTAAAGAAGGGGGTCAATACATATATATATATGAATGAATGAAACTCAACACAAATGATGGTAATAAAATAAAATTGTGAATGTTGTTATTTACGTACTTCATATTGTTCGTCAGTGTAGCCCCGCTCACAGGTCGTGTGGCGGATGGACTCACAAACATAGTATCCACAGAAATCATTCCCTTGTTCTTGCCACAACCGCTTTACAAGAAATAGAGGTTAATCAAACTGATAAGCAAGAATGCCAAATGGTATTGATGAAACTAGCGCTTGAATGACTAGTAGATGCGCTTAAAATGCTACTATAGCTAGTACTTACTTTCGGATGTCTAAATTGCAGCTCCTTCGGCAGTCCCGGAGCTTTTCTGGTGAATTTTCTCCAAACCCTGCCGGACAAAGAAAACAATTACTTGATATATCAGAAAATGAACAAAGTTGCTGATATGGTGGATAATGATCAATTTAACTTACTTCTCGAGTATTTGAGTCATGTCTGCATAGTCCTTGGGATCTTTTCGTCTTGAGTCTAAGACGGTTACTAGTCCCTGCTCAAGCTTAATATGTAGGAGAATATAGTGGAAACTGCACACGCATGCATAACTCATCAATTACATTACTATAACCTTGACTAATATATAAGGGAAATCGAATTCGCACAAGACAGTAACACTCACTTGAAGTTGTAAGGAAAGAGTATTATATCTTCGTTTTGATTTATTATCAACAATTCTAGCATGCTGGCCTCGGTTTCTGCGGCATGAAATTTAACCTGAGTTGCATCTATGAGATATGTGTTAATGAACCCAATATCACCGACTTGTCTTTTCTTCAATTCGACGATTTTCAATCTGCATAATATAGTGAGGATGATTATAAATACATGCAATGAAAGAGCTAAGCTATATAGAGAAACTTAATGATAAAAGTAGTACTACTTACAGACAGTAGCAGGCGACCGTTGTTTTATCGAGGGCCAATTGATTGAAAAACTGATAGAACTCCTCAAATGGAAGATCAATTCCAACGAGGTCATGCTCCTTTTTAACTTTCACATACAAAGTACTCCTCCCCCCAGAGTCTCTGCAGATTTTCAAGTACCAATCATGCAATCTTCGCATCATCGTTGATAGAGATCTTTCATCTTTGACGAGAGGCTTCCCGTACTCGTATCTTTGTATCTGCATCTCCATGGGTTCATAATGTACTTCGTCGGGCAGGTAATCTGCAAGACTGCTATAACCGGGCACCATCATCGGATCATTATCGACGTTGTGGCTAGGCACCTTGAGCGGGGGGCACGATTGCTTCGCTTGTTCGCCGAGCTGGGCAATTTGTTTCCCAGCTCGTCGTTCTTTCAGCCTTTGATCACTGACAGTACTTCCCGACCGCTCCGCTTCGGCAAATTCTTTTCCAATAATGCGGTCATAGTTTCCTTTCGGCGGATCAGACTTTGGTGGTTTCGTCAGGGCAGCCAGAGTGCGCTTCACTTTCACCCGATCTACCTTCTCCTCAGGAGGTGGATGTTTCTTTGCTTTCACTCCTTCAAAGATTTTCTTCACTTCTTCTCGCGCGATCTCGGCGTTCTCCTCCTGGGTCCTCTCGTATGGTAACTTCTCTGGAGTCTTCAGAGAAGGACCGAATCTGTATGTCCTCCCGCCTCTGGTTGTACTGCTAGACGCCGACCGAGTAGACGTAGTGGTTGTCTTCTTTACTTGCTTAAGAGGCGGAGGAGAAGGACTACGACGCGCCGGAGCAGCTGGAGCGGCGGCAGGTCTCTTCTGCCCTTGTTGACGAGGCGGAGAAGGAGGAGGCTGGCTGCTCGGGCGCGTCGGCGCAGGCGGAGAAGGAGCCGGCCGAGGGCCCTGATCGTCACTCGCCGGAGGAGGAGGCGATGGAGGCGGAGTGCCCTGACTCGCCGGAGGAGGAGGAGGAGGCGGTGGCGTCCAGTTCGGAAGGTTGATGAGCTCCTTCCGCCATAGGCATGGAGTCTTCAGAGCAGACCCCAGCCGAGTCTCCCCTTCACCGGTAGGGTGGTCAAGCTGGAGGTCCTCAAATCCCTCCGTTATCTCATCCACCATCACCCTAGCATATCCTTCTGGAATCGGCCGGCAGTGAAAAGTTGCACTGGGTTCAGTAGGAAAAACAGAGCCAACAGCCGCCTTGACCTTCAAATTCATCCATTGCGTCATAAGGTGGCAATTTTGAGACTCCGTTATAGCGTCCATGGGATAGCTGGCAGGAGCCGTCAAGGCATGCTCTGGCTGAAGCAGCTCGGTGGAAGCCACGCTGCTTCTGCGCTGAGATGGCGGGGTAGCTTCGGGGGAGGCTTCGGCAGTACGTTTGCTGCGATTTGCTTCTCGTTCCTCTATCGCGTCTACGCTTGCTTGCAGCGCCTGCATTTGGGTCTGCTGCACTTTTTCCTCCTCTCATGGGATTTGTAACCACGTGCGTCCGGAAACCCAACCTTCCACGGAATGGAGCCTGGCGTGCCTCGTGTCCGTCCAGGGTGCTCAGGATTCCCGAGGGCCATTCTGAGCTCGTCATTCTCTCTGTCTGGAAAGAACGTCCCTTCATGTGCTGCTTCGATATACTGCTTAAGCTTACTGACTGGTATGTCCATTTGATCGTTCGTCCAAATGCACTTCCCTGTTACAGGGTCCAGTGTTCCGCCAGCCCCGAAGAACCAAGTCCGGCAACGGTCTGGCCAGTTAATTGTCTCTGGTTCGATCCCTTTATGAACCAGATCATTCTCAGTCTTGGACCACTTAGGCCGGGTTACGAGGTAGCCACCTGACCCCGTGCGATGGTGAAGCTTCTTCTTCGCAGCATTTTGCTTGTTTGTCGCCGACATCTTCTTACTCTTTTCCGATGTCTTGTGGGCCACAAATGCGGGCCAGTGATCTCTGATATTCTCATATCTTCCCTTGAATTCTGGTGTCTCATTATTTTCGACAAACTTATTCAGCTCTTTCTTCCACCTCCTGAATAGTTCTGCCATCCTCTTCAGAGCAAAAGACTTGATTAATTTCTCTTTAACTGGGTTCTCTGGATTATCCTCAGGCGGTAGGGTGAAATTTGACTTCAGCTCAGTCCAAAGATCATTTTTCTGCATATCATTGACATAAGAGACCTCAGGGTCTTCTGTAGCCGGCTTAAACCATTGCTGGATGCTTATCGGGATCTTGTCCCTAACCAGAACCCCGCACTGAGCAAAAAATGCGCTCTTTGTCCGGAGGGGTTCAATAGGTTGGCCGTCCGGCGCGATTGCTATGATCTCAAACTTTTCATCCGAGCTCAACTTTTTCTTCGGGCCTCGTCTCTTTACCGAAGTTGTGCTCGATCCGGAGGGCTAGAAAAAGAACAAAGACTTAATTAATATGTGTACATACCAAAACAATGAATGCATCAATCAGCTAGTCAGCATAGGCTTAACTAATATATATACCTGGCCGGACTCGGTTCGGTCACCGGAGCCGTCATCATGGTCTCCTTCTTGCACCAGCATTGGGTCACCGGAGCCGTCCTCATGTTCTTCTTCTTGCACCGGCATTAGGTCACCGTAGCCAGCTTGTTCACCCTCTCCTTCCAGACCATTGGTTTCGTTGAGAAACAACAAGATGGCATCACTTCCTTCTGCGATTATGTCCCTCAACAACGCTTCTTTTGTTACTTCGTCTAGGGCGGTGTCCATAGTTTCTACAAATATTTACAACATGGCAATTATTATTCAAACATGACAGATGGATATATTAGTGCCAAACGTAGAACTAGCTACCTAATCATAGTAAGCTATCGGGAGGGGGCATATATCGACAACGACGACACTACATCTATGTCCCTCGACGACCCTCGTTCCCGATAAAAAAAAGAGGAAGAAGAAGAAAAATAAGAGGAGAAGAAAGAATAGAGGAGAAGATCTCCTCTATTCTTTCTTCTCCTCTTTTTTTTCTTCTTCCTCTTCTTTTTTTATCCTCTTCTTCCTCTCATGTTCGATAGGATCGCCGAGGGGTCGGGAGGTTGCCTAGTGTCAAGGGATTCAACAAAACCATGTCTTCATCATTAGGCGAAAGTAACATGTGCATGATGGTACGAAGCTCTTCAAAGTTGTTCTGGAACGGAGTCCCAGATAGGATAATTCGCTTTTTGGTACAAAGTTCAGCAAGAGCCTTCCGAATATCTCTATTTGGAAGGCCTTTGCTGAATTCGTACCAAAAGGCGGATTATTCTATCCGGGACTCCATTCCAAAACAACTTGCAGAACTTCGTACCAACATGCCCTGGTTACTTCCGGCTAATGATGAAGGCATGGATTTCTTCAATACATTGACACTAGGAAACCTCTCTCTACTTCCGGCTAATAAGAAGAAGAATAAGAAGAATAAGAAGAAGAAGAAGAAGAAAAGAAGAAAAAAAAAGAGGAGAAGAAGAAAGGAATAGTGGAGAAGAAGAGAAAATAGAATATATTCTATTTTCTCTTTTCTCCACTATTCCTTTCTTCTTCTCCTCTTCTTTTTCTTCTTTTTTCTTCTTCTTATTTATTTCTCCTCTTCTTTTCGGTAGAGGAAACCCTAAATAGCTAGCAAGTATCGTGGGTGTGAGATACATGTGGCCTTCGGTGTCGGACACTACATCCACGTCCCACAAGTGACGTGGGCGTCGAAGCCCGCGCCACTTGTGGGATGTGGGTGTAGTGTCCGACACCGACGGTACATGTATCTCACACCGACAATACTTTCTATTTAGGGTTTCTCCTCTACCGCTCGGCGACCCTCTCGACGACCCTCGTTCCCGATAAAATAAAGAGGAAGATTAAGAAGAAAAAAGAAGAGAAGAATGAATAGAGGAGAAGACTTCCTCTTCTTCCTCTCCTCTTCTTCTTCCTCTTCTTCCCCTTCTTCTTCGCCTCTCTCATGAATGTTCGACGTTCTCGACCCCCCTCCCACGTGTCGAAGAAAAAAAAGAAGAAAAAAAAATAGGAGAACAAGAAAGGAATAGAGGAGAAAAGAGAAAAGAGAATATATATTCTATTTTTCTCTTCTTCTCCTCTATTCCTTTCTTCTTCTCCTCTTCTTTTTCTTCTTTTTTCTTCTTCTTATTTATTTCTCCCCGTCTTCCTCTCCCCTCTCGGCGACCCTAGACCCCCTCTCAACCCTCGACCCCTAGGCGACCGTCGACCCCTCTCTTTTTTTTCTTCCTCTTCTTTTTTATCCTCTTCTTCCTCTACCGCTCAGCGACCCTCGACGACCCTCGTTCCCGATAAAAAAAAGAGGAAGAAGAAGAAAAAAAGAGGAGAAGAAAGAATAGAGGAGATCTTCTCCTCTATTCTTTCTTCTCCTCTTTTTTCTTTTCTTATTCCTCTTCTTCTTCTCCTCTATTCTTTCTTCTCCTCTTTTTTCTTTTCTTATTCCTCTTCTTTTTTTATCCTCTTCCTCCTCTCATGTTCGACGACCCTCGACCCCTCGGCGACCCTAGACCCCCTCTCGACCCCCTCTTCTTCTCCCTCTTCTTCCCCTTCTTCCCCGCCTAAAATGACCTAAAATGAAAATAGCCTAAAATTCACTAAAGTTATCGATGACCCTCTCGACACACCCACGAATAAGAAAATATATCATCTTCTTCATCTCCTCTTCTTTGCATATTCACATAGCCACATACACATACATAGCCACATACATATAGAACTTTTCTGAACATATATATATATAGCCACATTCATATAGAACTTTTCTGAACATATATAGATGATTTTCTAAAAAAGTAACTTTTGCATATATGAACAGAGAGCAGCGGCGGCAATGGGTGGCATCGTCGGCGACGGGGATGGGAAAGGGGGGAGCTCACTGGGGGCGGGCGGCGACGGGGAGAGGAGGCCAGCGACGGGAAAGGAGCTACGGCGGGCTCGGGGATGCCGGCGACGGGGACGGCGTGCGCGGGGCGATGGGGAGACGGGGATGGCCGCGGGCTCGGGGCGGCACACGGCGACGGGGACGATCGAGGAGGCGGGGCTCGGGGCAGGGCGGACGGCAGCGAGCTCGGGGCGGGGTGGCACACGGCGACGGGGACGGCCGCGGGCTCGGGGCGGCACACGGCGGCGACGGGGACGATCGAGGAGGCGGGGCTCGGGGCAGGGCGGACGACGGCGACGAGGAGGACGATCGAGGAGGCGGGGCTCGGGGCGCAGCGACGGCGACGGCGATGGGGCAGGGCGCAGCGACGGCGACGAGGAGGACGAGCAGCCTGGCGGCATCGGCGATGGGGAATGGAGCAGTTGGCGAAAATTTCACAAGGGTTGTATATATGGCCAGAGCAATGGTCCCGGTTTGTGGCACAAACCGTGACCAATGCCCCCCTTTGGTCCCGGTTGGTGCCACCAACCGGGACCAAAGGCCAATTTTCAGTAGCCCAAAGGGCGGGAAGCGGCGGCCTTTGGTCCCGGTTGGTGGCACCAACCGGGACTAAAGGGGGGCATTGGTCACGGTTGGTGCCACGAACCAGGACCAATGCCCCCTTTAGTCCCGGTTGGTGCCACCAACCGGGACCAATGCCCTTGTGCTGCCAGCGCCCAAAAGTTTAGTCCCACATCGCTAGCTGAAGGGCGCCGGCACTGGTTTATAAGCCCTGCTGTGCCTCCCCATTCCAGCTCCTCTCTAATGCAGGCTTTCGGGCCTAAACTTGCTACTGCCTGTGGGCCTATTGGGCCTCTGCGGGCCTGAATCCTGGCCCATGTAGGGTTTCTAGTCGTATTCAGGCCGTGGAGGCCCAGTAGGAGGCATTTTTTTTTGGATTTTTCTTTTTTATTTCTACATTTTTTTGGTTTTTTATTTTTTTATTTCTACTTAAAACTAAATACTTATAGTTTTTTAGTGATTTCTTTTTGCTTTTAGGTCACAAAAATTATAAACTTTCTGTTAGTGCCATTAGTTTTAAATTTTGAATAGTTTAAATTTGAATTTTTAAAAATTTGTGTGAATCACTAGTTTATGAATAACTTTACTATAAAAATAGAATTTTTTTCTATTTATTTTTTATTTATACTTACAATTAAATACTTATAGTTTTTTAGTGATTTATTTTTGCTTTTAGGTCACAAAAATTATAAACTTTCTGTTAGTGCCATTAGTTTTAAAATTTTGAATAATTTAAATTGGAATATTATAAAATTTGTGTGAATCACTAGTTTATGAATAACTTTACTATAAAAATAGAATTTTTTTCTTCTTTGCTATTTATTTTTTATTTATACTTACAATTAAATACTTATAGTTTGATTTTAGGTCACAAAAATTATATTCTTTTTGCTATTGAAGAATATTATAGTTTTATTTTAGTTGATCATAACATAATATTTTAATTGATTGTTTTTATTTTCATAAAAGTTTTGTAGTTCATTCTGTTTGCTATTAATTCATTCTTTGAGCTAAATGACTCTGAAATTGGAAAGCATTTCAAAATGAACTCTGAAAAGGTTGAAAGTTGGCATGGTATCATCATTTCACCCACATAGCATGTTCCAAAAAGTAGAGAGGGTTACGACAAAAGCTTGATGCACTTCGTGTAAAAAATGGACAATCACTTTCGAAGTATCAAAGTTTCGAACCATAAGACATGAAAGCATTTCAAATGAACTCTGAAAAAGTTGAAAGTTGGGATGGTATCATAATTTCACCCACATAGCATTTGCTTATTGCGGGAGAAAGTCTTCACTTTTTCTTCGCTTGTGTCATTTGCTTATTGCGCCGTAACCATGGATAATCTTCATTGTTTATCAGGATGCTTGGGTCAGCCTTGACATTGAAGGGAGGAATTTCATGAAACTTTTCATAATCTTCAGACATGTCTGTCTTGCCGTCCACTCCTAGGATGTCCATTTTTCCTGAAAGAACTATGTGGCGCTTTGGCTCATCGTATGATGTATTCGCTTCCTTATCTTTTCTTTTTCTCGGTTTGGTAGACATGTCCTTCACATAGATAACCTGTGCCACATCATTGGCTAGGACGAACGGTTCGTCAGTGTACCCAAGATTTTTCAGATCCACTGTTGTCATTCCGTACTGTGGGTCTACCTGTACCCCGCCACCTAACAGATTGACCCATTTGCACTTAAACAAAGGGACCTTAAAATCAGGTCCGTAGTCAAGTTCCCATATGTCCACTATGTAACCATAATATGTGTCCTTTCCGCTCTCGGTTGCTGCATCAAAGCGGACACCGCTGTTTTGGTTGGTTCTCTTTTGATCTTGGGCGATCGTGTAAAATGTATTCCCATTTATCTCGTATCCTTTGTAAGTCAATACAGTCAAAGATGGTCCCCTGGACAACAAGTACAACTCATCACAAACAGTGTTGTCACCTCTGAGACGTGTTTCCAACCAACTACTGAAAGTCGTGATGTGTTCACATGTAATCCAGTCGTCGCACTGCTCCGGGTGTTTGGAGCGCAGACTGTTCTTGTGTTCATCGACATACGGGGTCACCAAGGTAGAGTTCTGTAGAACTGTGTAGTGTGATTGAGACCAAGAATATCCGTCCCTACATATTATTGAGTCTCTTCCAAGAGTGCCTTTTCCAGTCAGTGTCCCTTCATACCGCGATTTAGGAAGACCTATCTTGTTAAGGCCAGGAATGAAGTCAACACAAAACCCGATAACATCCTCTGTTTGATGGCCCATGGAGATGCTTCCTTCTGGCCTAGCGCGGTTACGGACATATTTCTTTAGGACTCCCATGAACCTCTCAAAGGGGAACATATTGTGTAGAAATACGGGCCCCAGGATGACAATCTCGTCGACTAGATGAACTAGGACGTGCGTCATGATATTGAAGAATGATGGTGGGAACACCAGCTCGAAACTGACAAGACATTGCGCCACATCACTCCTTAGCCTTGGTACGATTTCTGGATCGATCACCTTCTGAGAGATTGCATTGAGGAATGCACATAGCTTCACAATGGCTAATCGGACGTTTTCCGGTAGAAGCCCCCTCAATGCAACCGGAAGCAGTTGCGTCATAATCACGTGGCAGTCATGAGACTTTAGGTTCTGAAACTTTTTCTCTGGCATATTTATTATTCCCTTTATATTCGACGAGAAGCCAGTCGTGACCTTCATACTGGGCAGGCATTCAAAGAAGATTTCTTTCTCTTCTTTCGTAAGAGCGTAGCTGGCAGGACCTTTATACTGCTTCGGAGGCATGCCGTCTTTTTCGTGCAAACGTTGCAGGTCCTCTCGTGCCTTAGGTGTATCTTTTGTCTTCCCATACACGCCCAAGAAGCCTAGCAGGTTCACGCAAAGGTTCTTCGTCACGTGCATCACGTTGATTGAGGAGCGGACCCCTTGGGACTTTCCAGTAGGGTAGGTCCCAAAATATAGATTTCTTCTTCCACATGGGTGTGTGTCCCTCAGCGTCATTCGGAACAGCTAGTCCACCGGGGCCCTTTCCAAAGATTACGTAGTGTAAATCATTGACCATAGCAAGCACGTGATCACCGGTGCGCATGGCGGGCTTCTTCCGGTGATCTGCCTCGCCTTTGAAATGCTTGCCTTTCTTTCGACATTGATGGTTGGTCGGAAGAAATCGACGATGGCCCAGGTACACATTCTTCCTGCATTTGTCCAGGTATATACTTTCAGTGTCATCTAAACAGTGCGTGCATGCGTGGTATCCTTTGTTTGTCTGTCCTAAAAGGTTACTGAGAGCGGGCCAATCGTTGATGGTCACAAACAGCAACGCCTTAAGGTTAAATTCCTCCTGTCTGTGCTCATCCCACGTATGTACACCGTTTCCATTCCACAGCTGTAAAAGTTCTTCAACTAATGGCCTTAGGTACACATCAATTTCGTTGCCGGGTTGCTTAGGGCCTTGGATGAGAACTGGCATCATAATGAACTTCCGCTTCATGCACATCCGAGGAAGGTTATACATACATAGAGTCATGGGCCAGGTGCTGTGATTGCTGCTCTGCTCCCCGAAAGGATTAATGCCATCCGCGCTTAAAGCAAACCATACATTCCTTGGGTCCTTTGCAAACTCATCTCAGTACTTTCTCTCGATTTTTCTCCACTGCGACCCGTCAGCGGGTGCTCTCAAGTTCCCATCTTTCTTTCGGTTCTCACTGTGCCATCGCATCAACTTGGCATGCTCTTCGTTTCTGAACAGACGTTTCAACCGTGGTATTATAGGAGCATACCACATCACCTTCGCAGGAACCCTCTTCTTGAGGGGCTCGTCGTCAACATCACCAGGGTCATCTCGTCTGATCTTATACTGCAACGCACCGCATACCGGGCATGCGTTCAGATCCTTGTATGCATCGCGGTAGAGGATGCAGTCATTAGGGCATGCATGTATATTCTCCACCTCCAATCCTAGAGGGCATACGACCTTCTTTGCTGCGTATGTACTGTCGGGCAATTCGTTATCCTTTGGAAGCTTCGTCTTTAATATTTTCAGTAGCTTCTCAAATCCTTTGTCAGCCACAGCATTCTCTGCCTTCCACTACAGCAATTCCAGTACGGTACCGAGCTTTGTGTTGCCATCTTCGCAATTGGGGTATAACCATTTTTTGTGATCCTCTAACATGCGATCGAACTTCAGCTTCTCCTTTTGACTAATGCATTGCGTCCTTGCATCGACAATGACCCGGCGGAGATCATCATCATCGGGCACATCGTCTGGTTCCTCTTGATCTTCAGCAGCTTCACCCGTGGCAGCATCATTGGGCACATCGTCTGGTTCCTCTTGATCTTCACCAGCTCCCCCCGTTGCAGCATCACCGTATTCAGGGGGCACATAGTTGTCATCATACTCTTCTTCTTCGCCGTCTTCCATCATAACCCCTATTTCTCCGTGCCTCGTCCAAACATTATAGTGTGGCATGAAACCCTTGTAAAGCAGGTGGGAGTGAAGGATTTTCCGGTTAGAGTAAGACCTCATATTCCCATATTCAGTGCATGGACAACACATAAAACCATTCTGCTTGTTTGCCTCAGCCGCATCGAGAAACTCATGCACGCCCTTAATGTACTCGCGGGTGTGTCTGTCACCGTACATCCATTGCCGGTTCATCTGCGTGCATTATATATAATTAAGTGTCCAAATTAATAGAAGTTCATCATCACATTAAAACCAAAGTGCATACATAGTTCTCATCTAACAACATATAGCTCTCCAGAGCATCTAATTAATTAAACCATACATTGAAACTATGTAAAACATTTCAATGCGAAAACAAATGCGATCATAATCGCAACCAAGGTAACAATTGATCCAACGGCATAATGATACCAAGCCTCGGTATGAATGGCATATTTTCTAATCTTTCTAATCTTCAAGCGCATTGCATCCATCTTGATCTTGTGATCATCTACGACATCCGCAACATGCAACTCCAATATCATCTTCTACTCCTCAATTTTTTTTATTTTTTCCTTCAACAAATTGTTTTCTTCTTCAACTAAATTTAACCTCTCGACAATAGGGTCGGTTGGCATTTCCCATTCACATACATCCTAGATAAATAAAATCTATGTCACGTTGGTCGGCATAATTTTCATAAACAATAAATGAACCAATAGTTATAAAGATAGTATACATACCAAATCCGAATCATAGACAGGACGAGGGCCGACGGAGGCGGATACCAAAACCATCGCACTATATAAGATGCAATAATAAATGTAAGAAAATGATACAAGTATCTATCTAAACATACAAGTAAGAATATTTTTCCTTTCAGAAAGAAGATAAGAACAAGAGGCTCACCACGGTGGTGTCGGTGATGAGATCGGCGCGGGTGATCGACGGCGGTGAAGACGGGGACGGGGCGTGACGGACCGCTAAATCTAGACAAATCTCGAGGAAAATGGAGCTTGGAGGTCGAGCTTCGAGAGGAGAAAGCTTAAGTAGTATGGCTCAGGCATTCCATCGAACACCTCATGTGCATAGGAGGTGAGCTAGAGCACCACAAAGCCCTCTCCCCCTCGGCCAGAGAAAAACAGAGCACTGTGCTCTGCTCTTGCGCGAGGGGGTATATATAGGCACCTCATTGGTCCCGGTTGGTGGCATGAACCGGGACTAAAGGGAAGCCTTTGGTTCCGGTTCAAGCCACCAACCGGGACCAATGGTGGTGGGCCAGGAGCGAGGCCCATTGGTCCCGGTTCGTCCCACCAACCGGGACCAAAAGGTCCAGACGAACCGGGACCAATGGCCCACGTGGCCCGGCCGGCCCACTGAACCGGGACTAATAGGCTGAGCCGGCCTGGACCATAGCCCTGTTTTCTACTAGTGTAATACCGATGCCACTAATTCATACTTCCTTAGAATCTTCACTCTTTTGATTTTTTTAATATTTACTTCATTTTCTTTCTTCTGTAAGGGTAACACGGACGTCACCAATTCAATCCTTCTTAGGAAACATAATTTTGTAAAATTTCACTATTACTCCCTCTGTTTTTTTATACTCCGCATATAAGATTTGGTTGTAGATGTAGTTCAGAATCGCGATCCTCTCCTGATCCCAGATTAACACCGGACCATATCGGATGAGAGGCTGGGCTCTATGCAGCCTACCAAATGCATCCCTGAGAAGCCGCTGTATTGTTACTTGCTTGGTTCTGACCGATCGAGTGTGAATGTTAAATGGGCAATTTAAATAGCGATGAGTGGTCTGGGTTACATCTGGAGACAAGTATGTTCTGTTTACCCGCTATGCAACAGTGTGGCCGGACGGCTCAAAAAAAAGTATGGCCGGAAAAAAGTGGCTGACCGGAAAATAGTTTATTTTTAGACTAGCGGAAAATATTTTCCACGCTATAGTGATGTATACCCTGTCCCTCAAAATATTTGGCGATTGAGTGGCGGATGTCTAACTTTTTTTAGCTTCTAGCTCAATATTGACGGTCTATATTGATGATTGTTATATAGTCTGGAATCTTTCAACGATTATGCTAGAGTTTCTCTAAGCCTACTATTTATTCTGATGAATAACCGCTCCAATTAGTGGAAATCCCTTTAGGAGCTCGGCCTCCAGTGAGGCCTCCAAATTCAAAATTGCAATTTCATCGAAATTCATATTTTTACATTTCAAAAAATTCTAAAGAAAAATATAGATATACATGAAGGTATAACACACATGTATGTAAATTTTTAGTTCAAACTACATTGAAATGAGGACCGTGCAAAAAAAACAAATCTGAGGCTATTTAACATATGATACTATTCATCTTCCTAGGCCATGAATTTGTTTTTTTTGTATAGGTCGCAACTCAAGGTATTTCATCGTGATTTTTTACACACATGTGGGTTACATCCCTACATACACGCATATTTGTTTTCAGAATTTTTTGAACCATATAAGTTTGAATTTGAATTTTTCAAGAATAAAGGCATTCATGGAGCTCGGCCTCCAAAACGCCTCTCTCCTCCAATTAGTGATTTAATTCCTCTGCCGTGATCGATGATGCTCTTGGCGCTGACCCGCGAGGATCTGGTCACCCAGCAGCTGTGAGGCAAACTTGCTTTACTTTTGTCTGGATGTTCTCCTGGGGACCGAGAACATCAGCCTATGTTGCGCTCTGTCCATGTCCAGGCTTTATCTCCCTTCCCCTTCCCGCAGTCAGGGTTGGGTGCCTTTTCCCACAGCCAGGGCTGGGTGCCTTTTCCCTTGCCGCTTCGTGCCACTGTTTCTTTACACGGATGCCATGCACAAGATGCGAGCAGTTGTAACGGCGGGGCAATTTTGACTATTTTGACCTGTGGACGAAATCAATTCACAAAATGAACTGCCCGTGAAACTATTTCACAGCACTGACCCTTTTGTGTAGCGCCCGCCACGCAGGCGCCACACCCTACGGTGCAGCGCCTAGCTCGCGGGCGTTGCACGCCAGTCCACCGTGGCGGTCCTTGGGCCCGCACCCAGCAGTGCAGCGCCTCCTAGCTAGGCGCCACACATGTAATATGCAGCGCCTAGTGTTCGGGCGCTGCACTGTGACTTATCCAGCGGCTGGGCCCCCCTCCCTCACTCCCCCCACCCCACACACCCCAACCCGAGCTTTGCCCCCTCTCCCACTCTCTCCCCCTCTCAAATCCTCTCCCAAAACTTGCATATTTGAAGAATTTGTCCGTGGATTTCGAAGTCATACCCTCCCTCAAGGTAATCTTCCCCGATCCCTTGCTTTGATCCAAGTAATGCTAGTTTGGGAAACCCTAGTTTTGTTTGGATCTAGAGATTTGCATGGAGATGTGACATCTTTGTTTGCCAATTTCCTATGATTAGGCTTTGTTAGTATGTTAGGGTTATTCTTATGGGTGTTCTTATGTTGGTGCTAGGGTTATGGTTAGGGTTATTGTTAGGGTTATGGTTAGGGTTAGGGTTATGGTTAGGGTTATGGTTAGGGTTAGGGTTAGGGTTGTTGTTTGATATATATGTATTAGGGTTTGTATTCCGTGTTAATCCTTAAATTAGTACTCGTGGAAGCAATGTTACGATGTGTTGTTTGAATGCTTATAGGGATGGGAAGAACATGTGTGTTTGTTCATCATGGGGACAAAGACGCCTTCTTGAAAGGCAATATTGAACCGGATCCGGATAAGGTAGATATGTTGTTTGATAGTAGTCCTAGCTATGCGGAGCTCTTGCAACAAGTGAGGAAAGATTTGAATTGGATGGACCCTAGTGATATCGTTGAGTTGGAGGGAAGGCATAATGTAGGTTTTGGAATGCACATCCGTTGGAAGACAATGCGTATCAACTCGGAGCAACGTTGGGTTGCATACAAGGAAACGGTGGCCGATTCACTTGACAAGGCTCTTGAGTTATTTGCAACGAAGAAGGTTGATTCAAATTTGCATTTGGACTTGAACCGGAAACCCTCCCCTTTGGTTGCTAGTAGCCCCCCACCCTTGAAGCGAGATGAAATTGTTGAACCCCTTTTGACCCAAGAAGTAAGGCCAACATTGAGCCCGTTTACAAACAACCAAGATGAATCTTTGCAAGAGGACAATGATGAGTATGCAGACGATGACAATGAAGTTGATATCCATGACAACAATGTGGGTGATCTTGACAAATATCATTTGCAAGAGACAATGGACCATTCCATCCCTTTTTCCCGTGCATATGCATCGGATTCGGATGACGAAGGTCCCGATGAACAAGTTGATGAGGAGGGGTTCACGGTGAAGGAGGCCGAAGCTTTCGAGAAGGTATTCGGTCGGGATCACAAGACACCATTGTTCAAGGATGTTAGTCTCGCGGATGAAGCCGTTGTGGATGGTGGCAAATCTATATCTCTTGGGGTTAGGCCAAGCTCTCACCGTGATTTGGGAGACGACAAGAACCGGATTGGTAAAGGGAGAAAGTTCGAAACCTTCTTGGAATTGAAGATGTAGCTCGACAACTACTCGGTTACGCATTATCGTCCACACAAGGTGGTGCATTCGGACGTCAGTGTGCGCTACACGGTTGCATGTGCATGTGAAGATGAAATATGTCTGTGGATTGTGTGTGCAAGACCATGGAAAGGAGGTCCCGCTTGGCACGTAGTGAGTTGTGTGCCAACTCACATGTGCCGAGGCAAAAGGGTGGATGGCAAGATTGTGTCCCAAGACCACAGACAACTCACGTCTGAGTTCATCGCTTACAGGCTCTCCAACTCAATATCCACACTTCCAACAATGAGCGTCCAACATGTCATTGACCTTGTGAAAGCCATATTTCATTACAAGGTGAAGTACGGCAAGGCATGGAAGGCGAAGCAAGCCGCATTTAAGATCTTGTATGGTACTTGGGAGGAAGCATACAACCGAATCCCTAGGTTGTTGTTAGCCATGGCCGCCACAAACCCGGGCATGGTTCATGTTGTCGAGCCTCATGGGCACCAAACAACGGTTTATGAAGGAAAGAAAGTCCGAGTATTTGGCCGTGCATTTTGGGCGTTCAAGCAATGCGTGAGGGCTTTCGAACACTGTAGGCCGGTCATCTCCATTGATGGCACGTTCTTGACCGGACAATACAAGGGCACCTTGTTGGTTGCGATAGCAAGTGATGCCAATAACCGGGTGTTGCCATTGGCATTTGCTTTGGTTGAGGCGGAGAACAATGACAACTGGGAGTGGTTTATGCGTCTTTTGAGGACAAAGGTGTTACCCGCTCAAAGGAAAATTTGTGTCATATCGGATCGGCATGCAGGAATTCTTAACGCAGTGGAGATTGACATTCCCGGGCATGCTCCATTGCACCATCGATGGTGCATGAGGCACTTTTGTTCGAACTTCTATAGGGCATGTGGCCTTAAGGAGTTGGCCGATGATCTTCAAGATTGTTGTCTTGCTTTCTCCGAGAAGCGGTTCGCCACTTTGTTGAACAAATTGCTCGCACACAAAAAACTTGATCACGGGGGTCAAGACTTTATGAATAGGCACATTCCCCACCGGAACAAGTGGGCACGTGCTTTTGATGAAGATGGCCGAAGATACGGTCAAATGACAAGCAATATGGCCGAATGCTTCAATAGGGTGCTCAAAGGTGCACGTGGATTACCTGTGACGGCAATAGTTCAATACACATTTGACAAGATGAATGCATACTTTCTAAAGTACTCAATGGAAACTGATGCACAGATAGCAGGTGAGAACCCGCGCAAGTACAAGTACAAGTTCCCACCCAAGGTTGATGAATGGTTAGAATTTCAATCACGAAAGGCGGACTCAGAAGAAGCTATATTATATGACAACGAAGGGTGGAAGTATGAAGTGAAAGAGCCAGGAGGAACCACAAACGATGGCTGGCAACATGGAGGTCGGGCTTTCAAGGTGTCGTTAACACAATGTGATTGCTCTTGCGGGAGGCCATTGTTGCTTCATCTCCCATGCTCACATTTGTATACCGCCGGTCGCGTTAGAAATGTGGACATCAATCACCCACGCACCGTGAGGGAGTTGGAGTTCTCAATCATGACGGTCAAGAAAACATGGGCTCCCCGTTTTCACCCATACTTTGACCAATCAGAATGGCCGGAGTACCATGGAGTTCAACTATGGCTGGATCCGGAGTGGAAGGTTGTTAAACGTGGTAGACGTAAAACAAAGCGTTTTAGAGGCGACATGGACGGATGGGGCCATGGTGGCCGCTGCGAAGCGGGAAACGATCAATTCCAAGAGCTTCGTGAGAGCTCCCGTTGTGGGGAATGCAAAGGTCATGGCCACAACAAAAGAAAATGTACGAAACCAAGGAAAAGGTCCAAGAAAAATGATGCAAGCACTAGCCAACAAGGAGCTACACAAGGGAGCCAACCAAGTGGTAGCCAACAAGTGCGAAGCCAACCAAGAGGTAGCCAACAAGTGCGAAGGCAACCAAGTGGGAGCCAACCTAGTGGTAGCCAACAAGTGCCAAGGCAACCAAGTGGGAGCCAACCTAGTGGTAGCCAACAAGTGCCAAGCCAACCAAGTGGGAGCCAACCTAGTGGTAGCCACCAAGTGCCAAGGCAACCAAGTGGGAGCCAACCTAGTGGTAGCCACCAAGTGCCAAGGCAACCAAGTGGGAGCCAACCTAGTGGTAGCCAACAAGTGCCAAGCCAACCAAGTGGAAGCCAACCTAGTGGTAGCCACCAAGTGCCAAGGCAACCAAGTGGGAGCCAACCTAGTGGTAGCCAACAAGTGCCAAGCCAACCAAGTGTTAGTCAAAGAGGATCTAGGCAACAAAGAGGTCGGCAACTAGGACTTACAAGAGGCCGTGGTGGTGGTGGTCTAGGCCGTGGTGGTGGTCTTGGCCGTGGTGATGGTCTTGGCCTTGGTGATGGACTTGGCCGTGGTGATGGACAAGGGCAAGGTCGTTATAGAGGAATGTTTGGATACCTCGATGGACCATTTCCGTATGTTGCTCACTAACTATAATGTTTCAAATGTTCTTGTTTTCCATATGTTATTTTTTTCATATGTTCCATTTGTTTGTATTGTCTTTACTAACCATTATGTTTCACTCATTGTAGGTATGGCGGCTTCCCAACCCAACAAACCAACAATGAAGGAGGATGGCGAAGATGAGATGGCGGGATGGTGGGAGAAGGCTGCGAAGAAGCTTAGAGAGGAGGATGCAGCCAAGCTAAAGAAGAAAAAGGAAGAGGAGCTTGAGGAGAAGAGGAAGGAAGAAGAGAGAGCGTCAAATGCGATGCGCGCTAGGGAGCAAGCATTGGTGAGGAAATGTGAGGAGGCACGGAAGAAGCGTCTAAAGGATTTTGAAGAAGGAACCATAAAGCTTTGGGCAATTGTAGCTGAAAAAAAAGAGAGGGAGGAAAAGATATTCATGGAGAGGGTGGTTAAGGAGGCCCACCTCATAAGGAAAAGGGAGGAGGAAGAGGAAGAAGAGAAGAAGAATAAGAAGGGAAAGGGGCATTGCTCTACGCAATAGAGCTATGTCATGAACTACTATCTCTCCTCTTCGATTTGGTTGTGAACTACTATGTGTCATGAACTACTATCTCTCCTCTTCGATTTGGTTGTGATCTACTATGTGTCATGAAGTACTATGTATTATGAATTAGTATGTGACGTGAAGTACTATGTGTCGTGAAGTACTATGTGTCATGAAGTACTATGTGTCACAGTTCTTTGCTTGCTATGTGTCGTGAGCTACTATCTCTCCTCATCGGAATATGTGTGCGTGTGCCAAAAATTTGCTAAGTACAGGTGCAACGCCTAGCTGTTGGGCGTTGCACTGCACAGTGTGGCGCCTAAGCGCTAGGCGTCACACTGTATAGTGCAGTGCCTAGAGCTGAGGCGTTGCACACATGGACTGAGCTAAACAGACAGCAAACTTTCTGTTTGCAAGCTACAGCCACTGCAGCGCCTAGCACGGAGGCGCCACACTATACAGTGCAACGCCTAGCTGCTGGGCGTTGCACTGTACAGTGTGGCGCCTCGGTGCTAGACGCTGCACTGGCTGTAGCTTGCAACCAGAGTGTTTGCTCTCTGGTTAGCTCAGTCCATGTGTGCAACGCCTCGGCTCTAGGCGTCACACTGTATAGTGCAGCGCCTAGAGCTGAGGCGTTGCACACATGGACTGAGCTAACCAGAGAGAAAACTTTCTGTTTGCAAGCTACAGCCACTGCAGCGCCTAGCACGGAGGCGCCACACTCTATAGTGCAACGCCTAGCTGCTGGGCATTGCACTGTACAGTGTGCCGCCTCGGTGCTAGGCGCCGCACTGGCTGTAGCTTGCAACCAGGGTGTTTGCTCTCTGGTTAGCTCAGTCCATGTGTGCAACGCCTCGGCTCTAGGCGTCACACTGTATAGTGCAGCGCCCAGCAGCTAGGCGTTGCACTGTAGAGTGTGGCGCCTCGGTGCTAGGCGCTGCAGTGGCTGTAGCTTGCAAACAGAATCATTATCAGGTAGAGATGAGGAAGGGAGAGGGGGACTTGGTGCACCCAGAGGGTGATTGTCATGGTTCAGAGTTCAATGTGGTTGAGCAGGGAGTTGAGGTCACCCTCGAGGATCCAGACCAGTTCAAACATGTCAAGACTGCCAATGTGAATGATCAAGATGAGGGCTTTATTGGTGAAGCTAATGAAGATCAAGTTCAACATTATGAAGACAACAAGTGCAACATAGAGGACCAAGTTCAACATTGCTAAGACATCAACTCCAAGTTCAACATAGAGCTAGTTCCTAAGACATACAAAAAAAGGACTATGGCTGGTTCCTAAGAAGAGCTAGTTCCTTGAGCGCTTTTTGGCTGCTCCCCCCCTCTTGCTGGCTAACTTCTTGACCTTCCTAGGAAGAGGAACACGCTCCCGCTCCGGCTCCGGTTCCTCCACATCATCGACATCGTCATCCAAATAGTCATCCAAAGCCGCCATCCGTGAGGTGCCGACCGTCCTTTTGCCTCTTTCGGTGAAGTGTTCAGGTGTGTACTTGTTGATTCCCTTTCTAGGCTTTAGTACGTATGCAGACCTAACCTGGTACGCCCCCAAGGTCATATCATCATCAGCAACCTATGCATCAACAAAAGATATGGAAAGACCGTGTGTGAGGATATAGTTAGCAATGCATCAACAAATGGATATATATGCTCATGCCATACCTCTTGAGTGACCACACCCACATCCTCATCCTCCAAATGATCACCATGGCTCTGGACCGAAGCGGGATCTGATGGTGTCGCCGACCTAGACCGTTCTGGTGATACATACTCGGGGTCACGACAACCAAAAAGGTTTGATAGCCGCCTTAACTTTTGGCCCTGGCGCTGCAACATGTACAAGTGAATGAGACATCAAACGTAGCAACACATGTTAAGTGCTAGTTTGAAGGAGATGTGAACCTTGATGAATGCTCGAAGTGCACCTTCTCCATCGCTTTTGCCAGCCGGGGTTGTTTCAAGAATAGTCTCGGTCTCATCAGCTGCTTTCTTGATCTGGGCACGCTATGAACAGAAATGGTATTAACGTGTTAGGCAAGCGAAGATGTGAATAGTGTGAATGAAAAGCAAAGATGGAAAATACCACAAAGTTCATCATTGGAGCTGAAGGGATCACTGAGTTGCCTTTCCTGACTAATGCATTGTACTGGTGTTGGGCTACCTCATCAAAAACAGTGGGTTTTTCCAAAATCTCCTCAGCATACGCCGGCTTGCATACCTCCACACGGGTACTTGCAAGAAACCATGTGAGATAGTTGTTGAACGCTACAGGGCAGTGCTCACGAAGCTGGACTCCTTTTCCAGCCCTAGCTTGCTCCACACTAAGCGCAAACTGTACGACATACTTTCTGTGATGCTTGGCCCAATCCTTAATCTTCCGCTGCCTTTTCCTATCCAACCTGCAAGTTAGAAACATAATATTAGTAGCATCGAAACCGCCGAGAAGCTGCTAAGTACTGAAGGTTAATTATATCTTACGCGTGTAGCAACTTGTCCGTGTCCTCCCACTCCGGCGGATGTGCCTGGAACAAACCAAACTGACGGCGCACTCGATGTGGGAGGTGAAGCTCAACCGCCCAGTTGCATATGAGTGGGCACCGCATACGCCAGAGATCCCTATCCCTAGTGCACATCGGATTCAGCCTGAACTCTAAAGGGTCACCAAAACTATCTCCTGTTCCATACGGCTCCCATATCACCTGCAAAATGGGATAGAATGCAAAATTGATATCGAGTTGCAATAGAAGCATCATAATCACTTATGCCATGTCAATTCACCTGCTCAGGCGTGATCGCGTCAAGCTCACTCTGGTACAACTTGTACATGACCGAGGGATCATCTGTCGTCTCATTTATCACATCCCACTTGTAAGCCCAAGTGGGTAGCCGTAGTAGGTCGCCTTTGTCGTCCCAATCATCGTACTTCACCTTCTTCGGACGTCCAACCGGCAAACGCTCCCAGCTCCATATGGAAAGTGCGAGCAAACAACCACCAATACCTCTAGATGACCTACAACAGGCTTCGTCCAACTGCACATAAAAGAGAACATGGTTCAATTAAGAGCAAGATCGCATTCATAATGTAGCAATGAAGTGAAAAAGAAACAACTTCATACCTGTCTATACAAGTAAGCCAGTGTCGCCGAACCCCAACTCCATTTGCTATCAAAGACGGTCGACGCCTTCAGCCACATCCATGGAGCATTCTTGCCTGTGCCATCAGCAAACATAGTCCTGGATATCACATACCACATGTAGACACGAGCATATATCTTGACCATGTCCTCATCAGCTTCCGGTGGGCATGTACCAAAGTGCTCAGTAATCCACGTGAAAGTAGCACCGGCTGCGACTCTTTCCTTCTTCTTGTTTTCTGCTGCTGGTTCCGGAGGCTCCGGAGGAACCATACCGATAAGGGCATGCATCTGCGCGCGCCACCCATCGGAGTCGGTGCTCATACATAGAGGATTCCCATCGATAGGCAGACCGGTGATCATAGCAATATCCTGGAGCGTCACTGTCATCTCCCCGGTCCGTAGATGGAAACTATGTGTCTCTGGCCGCCAATGATCAATAAGCGCGGTGAGTGCTGGAGCATTGTTGGGTGGCGTCGACCGTCTGACCATATGAATGAAAGGGAGAAGTCCTGTCTCCCTTACATACGATGTGTATCGCTCATCATAGCGCATCCACCCAAGGGTGACCCCGTGAGAACGAAGCTTCAAAGGTGCAAGCGCCTACAAACAAACAATTCATAACATTACATATGGGGCATTTGTGTTTGAAATAAATACGAAATTCATAAAACAGGCCACTTTCATTATTACCCGCTGCTCCACCGCCATAGCGTACGACCGGTGTTGTTTGTCCCAGTGATCATCGAGAAGCCAAACCATCCTAACAATTTTGAAAGAAAGCTTTCTTGTCAACACGATTATCTTTTCAATACAAATAAACTAAAGTACGCCTACTAGATGCAAAATACAAAGCATATGTATCCAAACCATTCTTGCCAATACAAATGTAATTTCAATAAACTAAACTAAGCCTACCTCATGCAAGATTCGATACAAATATCTTTTCCATATAAATAAAATGTCAACCTATGTATCCAAACTATATAAATAACATGTCAACCTATGTATCCAAACCACATTCTAGTCTAACAAGGGTTCCCCAAATCGAATACATGCAAGATTCAAACAAAAATTCCCTAAATCTAATACACACAAGATTCAAACAAGGGTTCCTCAAATCTCTGAAATAGCATACATTCTATGGATAGAAAGAAGGGGATCGGAGAAAAGTACCTTCTAGGATGGATTGGTGAAGGAATCCACGGGCCAAATCGTCAGATTTGATGATTTTTTAAGAGGGGATTGAGAGGGGGAGAGGAGGAAGCCGCCGGCCGCCCGTTCTGTAACTCCTCTGGAACGAATGGGTGGGGTGGGGGGGGGCAGCGGGCGGCTGGCATCTAAGTCACAGTGCAGCGCCTGCGGGCCGGGCGCTGCACATTACGGTGCAGCGCCTAGCTCTGAGGCGCTGCACTGCTGGGTGCGGGCCCAAGGGCTGCCACAGTGGACTGGCGTGCAACGCCCCCGAGCTAGGCGCTGCACCGTAGGGTGTGGCGCCTGCGTGGCGGGCGCCACACAAAAGGGTCAGTGCTGTGAAATAGTTTCACGGGCAGTTCATTTTGTGAATTGATTTTGTCCATAGGTCAAAATAGTCAAAACTGCCTAACGGCGGACTCTTTTTTCTTCTGTTTTTGGTTGGTAGTGCTCTGCACCCGCAACCTGGCCTGACCTGACATGCAACTTTTTAGAATGAGGAAGGCGCCCGTTCTTTTTGCTTTGGGGCCTTCTCCTTCTCTTGGTGATTTTTATTATTGTGTGCCGCAGTTAATCTTTCCAACTTAAGGTATATTTCTATCTTTGTATCCAAGCAACGTTCCTATCTTTGTTGGGTCTTGCTGAACCTCTTTGTTGGTTGGCCGAGGCCATGGACAACCTGTTTTTTCTTTTGCCGTACTAGTACTGCATCGAGTACTTCTGCTGCGACTTGTTCTTTCTTTTCCTCCTTTGTACACGCGAGCCATCTGTAGTCCTTCCATGGATTGGGCGATGATGAAACTGTTTTTCTTTTTGAACGGTTACCGGGGGGAAGGAATCCCTCCCACCTGAATATATTGCTCAAAAAGCTACCAAAGCCAAAAGTGACCTCTTAAGATTTTGATGATTCAGTTTATAAGGGAAACCAGATCAAAAACCTAAACAAATTGACCCCTTTTATAAGAGAAACTGGGTCGAAAACCGTAGAAGATGGTGATGGAACTGTCAGAGCCAAGTTGCACTCATTGTTGTGGTCTGTGGTTAATACAGGGCATGGAGCCTGTGATGGAGCCACATCTGCAAGCAGTTACCATTACCATCTCGTGAAACTTCGATGGATTGTTGTCTTATGGCATCTGTAGATTTAGAAGGATCATCACAATCGCATCTTTAGGCAGGATTACCGTGGGGTCTCAGAAACCACCTTTAGGGTTAAAGACGCGGTGCGAATGAGAGAACTTGCTTTTGCAAGAGTTGTTCAGGATGATTTTTTTAAGGAGGGAAGCCCCCGGCCTCTCCATCAGGAGTTGTTCAGGATGATGGAGGCTGGTCTCCTCTGACAAAACCCCAATACCCCTCTAAGCAAGCCAAGTGTTTTATCTCGCCTCGGCCTGTAATTGGTTACATTATTCTATTAGCTGACAAAGCTCGTGTAACAGTTTATTTCAAAGCCTGGACATACCCCTTCGCTCCTCATGCATAGAAGGACATCCAACGCTAGGGTTTTCACCGCCTCCGTCTTGCCTCGTCTCCTAATGGAGGCGCGATGGATCCTGTTCCTTGCCGATGGGAGCACTGCGGAGCTTCAGCAAGGCTGAATGGGCCGTGGCCCGCACATCCAATGAAGTTTTATACACTATACATCTACTTTTGGGCCTTAAAACAACAGCCCATAAACTATGTTCTTCTTGTTGGCGCGCCCATGTTTCGGCTGCAAACTCCGCCACTAGGCGGGAGTGCTCTGTCTTTAGTGGGGAAATCCGTTTTTGTAGGGTTTGTGTCCTGCTCATGAAGGCGAGGCAGCGGCGGCTTACTGAAGATGAAATAAGGTTCTCTCCGCCTAGCCCCCATCCCAATGGCGCTTCTAGCATCATTGAAGGGTGTGTGAAGGTTTGTCTCCGACGGATATCACAGGATTCAGTCGGCAGTCGGCATTTGTCTTCGGTGGATCTGCTTGGATTCGGTCTTCATTCGTCTATGTTCAAGTGTAGGTTGGATCCTTCGGATATACTTTACTCTTCATCGGTGGCGGATGTTGTTCTGGTGCCCTGGTCCTTTGGGGCCTTAGCATGACGACTTCTCGACTGTCTACTACAACAAGGTTTTCCCGGCTCCGGTGATTGAGGGACGATGGCGGCGGCGCGCCTTCGGGTCGCTCCGGTGTTTGTAGTCCCTGTTAGGTGGTCTACGAACCTCAATATAATTCTTTTTACTTCTATTGTTTTTTGTACTACCTTGACAATTGTTGAATAGATCAGAAGTTTCCCTTTAAAAACTTCTCCTCTTTCATATTTTCAACATTTGTAATCTTTTTTGCAAGGTTGATGATGCGAAACACGGTTTAACTTGATCTGAGGGGTTGATATCTTGGGCCATTCTAAACCTGTAAACTTCATTTTGCATGAGGCCATCGATGATAATGTTACTTTTCAATACTCTTTGCTTAGTAGTTCATGCAGTGTTAAATGCTCATTAACTGGGTCATTTTTCTCTTTCAGATTTTTCTCGTAGTGGAATGTCATATTAATTCTTATGACTTCACTGGTGTGGCTTGTTCTCAATCTGTAGCACAAAATAACATAATTGATTGATATTTGGTTTTTTGCAGAAAAAAAACTTCATTGCATGCCAACTCAGCACAAAATTGGGAAAAGTTTCGGTTGGAGGTTGATACGTCTCCAACGTATCTATAATTTTTTATTGCTCCATGCTATATTATCTACTGTTTTGGACATTATTGGGCTTTATTATCCACTTTTATATTATTTTTGGGACTAACCTATTAACCGGAGGCCCATCCCAGAATTGTTGTTTTTTGCCTGTTTTAGGGTGTGTTTGGTTCGGGAATGAAGTGGAATGGAATGTAATGGTTCCATTCTACTAGAATGGGTCCGTTCCGTCCTTGTGTGTGGTAGGAGCAATTTTAAGGAATGGAATGGTTACATTTTGGTGTTTGGTTTGAGAGATGGAATGGAATGAAATTATATTGACTCATACTGAATTAGATTTTGATAGAAAATGAAACTGAATGCATACTGAACACTTTATATTGATCCAGAGAACAGAGATGCATCAAATTGTTGTAAAAAATCTAAAATGAACTAGAAATTGGTAGAAAACTAAACTGAACTAGATCTTGCTAGAAACTAAACTAAACTAGATCTTGATAGAAGGCCATAGGCACGCACGCCGCTATTAGCCGCGCATTGCAGCCGGTTCACGAACATGTGGAGGTTTGTCTCTACTGTACCAGTAGTGTAGAAGATACAGAGAAAGTTCAGAGAAAAAACCAGTGTTAAAATTACGAAAGGAAGCATGCACACACAACACATCGGCTTCTGCACGCACGCACATCCCACTCGTAGACGCGCTGGAGCCCTCGACAGCCGCCGCCGCCGCATGTCAGCTTGCCGCGGATGCCCTGGATCCAACCCCGCAAGCAAGAACATACACCGGAGAGGTGGGGAGGATCGCAACTTGAGGAGAAACAACAGGAACTCCAACTCTGTTGGTTGCCTCTGTTGGTAGTCCGCGGCAGCAGCCGTTTGCCCGCCGCCCCGCTGATATCCTACCACTGATGTGGGAGAGACGAGGAGATGCAGCGTCGAGAGGAAGAGAACGTCGATGGAGGGGTGGCGCCGAGAGGAAGAGACGACGCCGAGAGGGAGAGAGCGACGAGGGAGAGGCGAGGCGCCGCAGATGGAGGTCGGAGTTGGAGGCGAGTGGGTCGCGAAGGTGAGGGCGGAGACGGGGACGAGGTAATTTCTTTGATTCGGTGGTACGAGCACATTCTGCATATTGGGCGAATAGGCCGTTCCTGGGAACGGGTGGGTTCTGATTCTATTTCTCTACCAAACGCGAGAATGAGTTCCAGGAACAGAACGGACCCGTGCCGTTCCACCTGATGATCGGTACCAAACACACCCTTAGGGTTTCGAAGAAAAGGAATATCAAACGGAGTCCAAACGGAATGAAACCTTCGGGAACGTGATTTTCGCAACGAACAAGACCCGGGAGACTTGGACCCTAAGTCAAGAAAGAAAAGAGGAGGCCACGAGGTAGGGGGCGCGCCTACCCCCCTAGGCGCACCCTCCACCCTCGTGGGCCCCCTATTGCTCCACCGACGTACTCCTTCCTCCTATATATACTTACGTACCCCCAAATGATCAGATACGGACCCAAAACCCTAATTCCACCGCTGTAACTTTCTGTATCCACGAGATCCCATCTTGGGGCCTGTTCCGGAGCTCCGTCGGAGGGGGCATCGATCACGGACGGCTTCTACATCAACACCATAGCCCCTCTGATGAAGTGTGAGTAGTTTCACTCAGACCTACGGGTCCATAGTTAGTAGCTAGATGGCTTCTTCTCTCTTTTTGGATCTCAATACAATGTTCCCCCCTCTCTTGTGGAGATCTATTCGATGTAATCTTCTTTTTGCGGTGTGTTTGTTGAGACCGATGAGTTGTGGGTTTATGATCAAGTCTATCTATGAACAATATTTGAATCTTCTCTGAATTCTTTTATGTATGATTGGTTATCTTTGCAAGTCTCTTTGAATTATCAGTTTGGTTTGGCCTACTAGATTGATCTTTCTTGCAATGGGAGAAGTGCTTAGCATTGGGTTCAATCTTGCGGTGTCCTTTCCCAGTGACAGTAGGGGCAGCAAGGCACGTATTGTATTGTTGCCATCGAGGATAACAAGATGGGGTTTTCTTCATATTGCATGAGTTTATCCCTCTACATCATGTCATCTTGCTTAAGGCGTTACTCTGTTTTTAACTTAATACTCTAGATGCATGCTGGATAGCGGTCGATGAGTGAAGTAATAGTAGTAGATGCTGGCAGGAGTTGGTCTACTTGTCTCGGACGTGATGCCTATATACATGATCATACATAGATATTCTCATAACTACGCTCAATTCTGTCAATTGCTCTACAGTAATTTGTTCACCCACCGTAGAATACTTATGCTCTCGAGAGAAGCCACTAGTGAAACCTGTGGCCCCCGGGTCTATCTTTATCATATTAATCTCCAACTACTTAGTTATTTCCTTTGCTATTTACTTTGCCTTTATTTTACTTTGTATCTTTATCATAAAAATACCAAAAATATTATCTTATCATATCTATCAGATCTCACTCTCGTAAGTGGCCTTATAGGGATTGACAACCCCTATTTGCATTGGTTGCGAGGATTTATTTGTTTTGTGCAGGTACGAGGGACTCACGTGTAGCCTCCTACTGGATTGATACCTTGGTTCTCAAAAACTGAGGGAAATACTTACGCTACTTTGTTGCATCATCCCTTCCTCTTCGGGGAAAACCAACGCAGTGCTCAAGAGGTAGCAAGAAGAATTTCTGGCGCCGTTGCCGGGGAGGTCTACGCAAAAGTCAACATACCAAGTACCCATCACATACCCTTATCTCCCGCATTACATTATTTGCCATTTGCCTCTCGTTTTCCTCTCCCCCACTTCACCCTTGTCGTTTTATTTGCCCTCTCTCTCTATCCTCCCTCTCTCTCTCTATTTGCTTCTTTTGCCCGCCTGCTTTTTGTTTGCTTGTGTGTTAGTTTGTTTGCTTATCATTATGGCTAGTCCCTTATCTTCCCCATTATCTCCCGAGAGTGAAATTCTAAATTTTAAGCAAAGGGAGGGAGAAAATCTAAAAGATACTTGGTATAGAATTTGCAATGCTCAAAATAGATCTACTAGGAAGCAATCTACTTCCGTTCTCCTTCACAATTTTTATGTAGGCATTACTCCTTGGCATCGTTATGTTCTTGATACTATTTCCGGAGGGAACTTTTTGGGTAGCCATACTTTTGATTCTTATAATGCTATGTTAGATTTATTTGGCTCACCCCCTCTCTTGGTTAATGGAACTATATTGACTTTGGAGCATGTAATGCAAAGGCTTGAAATTATTGAAAATAAGGTTGCTACCGTAAGGTTAACTGAAAATTTGGATAAAAATATCCACAGCCGAATCTCTCAATATGGATCTAAAGTAGGAGTTACTTTGAAAGATATTAAAGAAAAGAAACCCATAGTTAATGAGAAAATAAATCATGATTCCGTTAGGATCGATAAATTTGAGAATATTATTACCAACTTGGGAACCGCTTTTTCTTTCGTAAAGAATACTCCAAGTCCTTCCACTAAAGTTGCCAAGCTTATGTACGTTCCTAAAAATAAGGGTGAATCCTCTAGTAAGGATGCGGATCTCAAATCTATAAGTATTCGTCCCAATATTTTTTCTATCATTAAGGAACCATTTGTTATGAATGAATTTTTTGATCTTGTGCCTAAAAGTTTGATAATTAATAAAAATAAAGAAATTCCTAAAGATGGTAGATGCCTCATTGAAGAATTGCCCACCAAAGATGGCAATACCTAGATCTATTCTTGCTTGTTATGCCTAGCTAGGGGCGTTAAACGATAGCGCTTGTTGGGAGGCAACCCAATTTTATTTTTATTCCTTGCTTTTTGCTACTGTTTAGTAATAAATAATTTATCTAGCCTCTGTCTTGGTTGTGTTTTTGTGTTTAATTAGTGTTCGTGCCAAGTAGAACCGTTGGGAAGACTTGGGGAAAGTCTTGTTGAACTTGCTGTAAAAAACAGAAACTTTAGCGCTCACGAGAACTACTGCCATTTTTATTTGGAAAGTGATATTTATTTAATTATTTTTGAAGATGATTAATATATAAATTACTCACGTCCATAAATTTATTTTAGAATTTTTGGGGTTCCAGATCTTGCGCTAGCTACAGATTACTACAGACTGTTCTTTTTTTGACATATTCTGTTTTTCGTGTGTTGTTTGCTTATTTTGATGAATCTATGGCTAGTAAAATAGTTTATAAACGATAGAGAAGTTGGAATACAGTAGGTATAACACCAATATAAATAAAGAATGAGTTCATTGCAGTACCTTGAAGTGGTCTTTTATTTTCTTCCGCTAACGGAGCTCGCGAGATTTGTTGGGGAACGTAGCAGAATTTTAAAATTTTCTACGCATCACCAAGATCAATCTATGGAGTCATCTAGCAACAAAAGAGAGGAGTGCATCTACATACCCTTGTAGATCGCGAGCGGAAGCGTTCAAGAGAACGGGGATGATGGAGTCGTACTCGTCGTGATCCAAATCACCGATGACCGAGCGCCGAACGGACGACACCTCCGCGTTCAACACATGTACGGTTGGGGAAGACGTCTCCTCCTTCTTGATCCAGCAAGGGGGAAGGAGAGGTTGATGGAGATCCAACAGCACGACGACATGGTGGTGGAAGCTACGGGGATCTCGGCAGGGCTTCGCCAAGCTCAGCGAGAGGGAGAGGTGTTACGAGGGGAGAGGGAGGCGCCAGGGGCTAGGGTGCGACTCCTATGCGCCTTCCCACTATATATAGGGGTGGAGGGGGCTGGTTTCTTGCCCTCCAAGTCCATTGGGGCGTTGGCAAAGGTGGGGGAAAGAAATCCCATCATTTCCCTTCCCCACCGATTGTTATCCCCCCTTTTTAGGGATCTTGATCTTATCCCTTCGGGATATGATCTTATTCCTTCTAAGGGGGGATCTTGGTGCGCCTTGACCAGGTGTGTGGGGCCTTGCCCCCACTACCCACGTTCATGTGGGTCCCCCCATGCATGTGGGCCCCACTCCGGAACCTTCTAGAACCTTCCTGGTACAATACCGAAAAATCCCGAACATTTTCCGGTGGCCAAAATAGGACTTCCCATATATAAATCTTTACCTCCCGACCATTTTGGAACTCCTCGTGACGTCCGGGATCTCATCCGGGACTCCGAACAACTTTCGGGTTACCGCATACTAATATCTCTACAACCCTAGCGTCACCGAACCTTAAGTGTGTAGACCCTACGGGTTCGGGAGACATGCAGACATGACCGAGACGACTCTCCGGTCAATAACCAACAGCGGGATCTGGATACCCATGTTGGCTCCCACATGTTCCATGATGATCTCATCGGATGAACCACGATGTCGAGGATTCAATCAATCCCGTATTCAATTCCCTTTGTCCAGCGGTATTGTACTTGCCCGAGATTCGAACGTCGGTATCCGATACCTTGTTCAATCTCGTTACCGGCAAGTCTCTTTACTCGTTCCGTGACACATCATCCCGTGATCAACTCCTTGGTCACATTGTGCACATTATGATGATGTCCTACCGAGTGGGCCCAGAGATACCTCTCCGTCACACGGAGTGACAAATCCCAGTCTCGATTCGTGCCAACCCAACAGACACTTTCGGAGATACCCGTAGTGCACCTTTATAGCCACTCAGTTACGTTGTGACGTTTGGCACACCCAAAGCATTCCTACGGTATCCGGGAGTTGCACAATCTCATGGTCTAAGGAAATTATACTTGACATTTAGAAAAGCTTTAGCATACGAACTACACGATCTTTGTGCTAGGCTTAGGATTGGGTCTTGTCCATCACATCATTCTCCTAATGATGCAATCCCGTTATCAACGACATCCAATGTCCATGGTCAGGAAACCGTAACCATCTATTGATCAACGAGCTAGCTAACTAGAGGCTTACTAGGGACATGGTGTTGTCTATGTATCCACACATGTATCTGAGTTTCCTATCAATACAATTCTATCATGGATAATAAACAATTATCATGAACAAGGAAATATAATAATAACCAATTTATTATTGCCTCTAGGGCATATTTCCAACAGTCTCCCACTTGCACTAGAGTCAATAATCTAGTTCACATCGCCATGTGACCAACATCCAAAGAGTTTACTAGAGTCAATAATCTAGTTCACATCACTATGTGATTAAAACTCAATGAGTTCTGGGTTTGATCATGTTATGCTTTTGAGAGAGGTTTTAGTCAACGGGTCTGCAACATTCAGATCCGTATGTACTTCGCAAATCTCTACGCTATATTTGGAGCCATTTCAAATAACTGTTCTACTTGGAGCTATTCTAAATTGTTGCTCCATTATACGTGTCCGGTATCTCTATTCAGAGCTATCCGGATAGGTGTTAAGCTTGCATCGATGTAACTCTTTACGTCGAACTCTTTATCACCTCCATAACCGAGAAACATATCCTTATTCCTCAAAGGATAATTTTGACCGTTATCTGGTGATCTACTCCTAGATCACCTTTGTACCCTCTTGCCAAACATGTGGCAAGGCACACATCAGGTGCGATACTCAGCATGGCATACCGTATAGAGCCTATGACAAAAGCATAGGGGACGACCTTCGTCCTTCCTCTTTCTTCTGCTGTGGTCGAGCTTTAACTTCATAACTTCATACCTTACAACTCAAGCAAGAACTCCTTCTTTGACTGATCCATCTTGAACACCTTCAAGATCATGTCAAGGTATGTGCTCATTTGAAAGTACCATTAAGCGTTTTGATCTATCCTTATAGATCTTGATGCTAAATGTTCAAGTAGCTTAATCCAGGTTTTCCATTGAAAAATACTTTTCAAATAACCCTATATGCTTTCCAGAAATTCTACATCATTTCTGATCAACAATATGTCAACAACATATACTCATCAGAAATTCTATAGTGCTCCCACTCACTTCTTTGGAAATACAAGTTTCTCATAAACTTTGTATAAACCCAAAAGCTTTGATCATCTCATCAAAGCGTACATTCCAACTCCGAGATGCTTACTCTAGTCCTTAGAAGGATTGCTGGAGCTTTGCATACTTGTTAGCATTTTTCAGGACTGACAAAACCTTCTGGTTGTATCACATACAACCTTTCCTCAAGAAAATTGTCAAGGAAACAATATTTTGACATCGTATCTGCAAGATTTCATAAACAATGCAGTAACTGCTAACATAATTCGAACAGACTCTTAGCATCGCTACGAGTGAGAAAGTCTCATCGTAGTCAACTCCTTGAACTTGTTGGAAAACATCTTAACGACAAGTCGAGCTTTCTTAATGGTGATACTTACCACCATTGTCCGTCTTTCTTTTAAAATCCATATGTACCCAACAGCCTTATGACCATCAAGCAGTTCTTCCAAAGTCTACACTTTGTTTTCATATATGGATCCTCTATCGGATTTTATGGCCTCAAGCCAATTTTCGGAATCCGGGCCCACCATCGCTTCTCCGTAGCTCGTAGGTTCATTGTTGTCTAGCAACATGACTTCCAAGACAGGATTACGTACCACTCTGAAGTAGTACGCATCCTTGTCGTCCTACGAGGTTTGGTAGTGACTTGATCCGAAGGTTCATGATCACTATCATAAGCTTCCACTTCAATTGGTGTAGGTGCCACAGGAACAACTCCTTGTGCCCTGCTATACACTGGTTGAAGTGACGGTTCAATAACCTCATCAAGTCTCCACCATCCTCCCACTCAATTCTTTCGAGAGAAACTTTTCCTCGAGAAAGGACCCGATTCTAGAAACAATCCCTATTGCTTTCGGATCTGAGACAGTAGGTATACCCAACTGTTTTGGGTACTCTATGAAGATGCATTTATCCACTTTGGGTTCGAGCTTATCAGCCTGAAACTTTTTCACATAAGCGTTGCAGCCCCAAACTTTTAAGAAATGACAGCTTAGGTTTCTCTAAACCATAGTTCATACGGTGTCATCTCATCGGAATTACGTGGTGCCTATTTAAAATGTGGTTGTCTCTAATGCCTAACCCATAAACTATCGTGGTAATTCGATAAGAGACATCATGGTATGAATCATATCCAATAGGGTGCAGTTATGATGTTCGGACACACCATCACACTATGGTGTTCCAGGCTGTATTAGTTGTGAAACAATTTCCACAATGTCTTAATTCTATGCCAAACTCGTAATTCAGATATTCATCTCTATGATCATATCATAGATATTTTATCATCTTGTCACGACGATCTTCAACTTCACCCTGAAATTACTTGAACCTTTCAATAATTCAGACTCGTGATTCATCAAGTAAATATACTTAGCATCTACTCAAATCATCTGTGAAGTAAGAATATAACGATATCCACTACATGCCTCAGCACTCATTGGACTGCACACATCAAGATGTATTACTTCCAACAAGTTGCTTTCTTGTTCCATCTTACTGAAAACGAGGCCTTTCAGTCATCTTGCTCATGTGGTATGATTTGCATGTCTCAAGTGATTCAAAATCAAGCGAGTCCAAAGATCCATCAACATGGAGCTTCTTCATGTGTTTTATACCATTGTGACTAAAATTGCAGTGCCACAAGTATGTGGTACTATCATTACTATCTTATATCTTTTGGCATGAACATGTGTATCACTACGATCGGGATTCGATAAACCATTCATTTTAGGTGCAAGACCATTGAAGGTATTATTCAAATAAACAGAGTAACCATTATTCTCCTTAAATGAATAACCGTATTGCGATAAACATAATCCAATCATGTCTATGCTCAACGCAAACACCAAATAACAATTATTTAGGTTTAACACCAATCCCGATGGTAAACGGAGCGTGCGATGCTTGATCACATCAACCTTGGAAACACTTCCAACACATATCATCGTCTCACCTTTGACTAGTCTCCGTTTATTCCGTAGCCTTTCATTTCGAGTTACCAACACTTAGCAACCAAACCGGTATCTAATACCCTGCTGCTGCTAGGAGTACTAGTAAAGTACACATTTAATATAATGTATGTCCAATACATACTTCTTTCAACCTTGCCAGCCTTCTCATCTACCAAGTATCTAGGGTGGTTCTGCTTCAGTGACCGTTCCTCTTATTACAGAAGCACTTAGTCTCGGGCTTGGGTTCAACTTTGGGTTTCTTCACTAGAGCAGCAACTGATTTGTCGTTTCATGAAGTGTCCCTTTCTTGCCCTTGCCCTTCTTGAAACTAGTGGTTTTACTAACCATCAACAATTGATGCTCCTATTTGATTTCTACTTTCACGGTGTCGCGAATAGCTCAAGGATCATCATATCTATCCCTGATATGTTATAGTTCATCGCGAAGCTCTAGTAGCTTGGTGGCAGTGACTTTGGAGAACCATCACTATCTCATCTGGAAGATCAACTCCCACTCGATTCAAGCGATTGTAGTACTCATACAATCTGAGCACATGCTCAACGATTGAGCTTTTCTCCTTAGTGTGCAGGCTTAAGAAACTTGTCAAAGGTCTCATACCTCTTGACGTGGGCACTAGCCTGAAATCCCAATTTCAGTCCTTGGAACATCTCATATGTTCTGCGATGTTTCAAAAACTTCTTTGGTGCCTCAATTCTAAACCATTTAGCATTACGCACTGAACTATCATGTAGTCATCAAAACGTGTATGTCAGATGTTCGCAACATCCACAACCGACGTTCGAGGGTCAGCTCACTGAGCAGTGCATAAAGGACATAATCCTTCTACGCAGCAATGAGGACAATCCTTTGTTTACCGACCCAGTCCGCATAATTGCTACTATCAACTTTCAACTAAATTTTCTCTAGGAACATATCTAAAACAGTAGAACTAAAGCGTAAGCTACGACATAATTTGCAAAGTCCTTTTGACTATGCTCATGATAATTAAGTTCATCTGATTATTTAATGAACTCCCACTTAGATAGACATCCCTCTAGTCATCTAAGTGATACATGATCCGAGTCAACTAGGCCGTGTCCGATCATCACGTCAGACGGACTAGTCATCATCTGTGAACATCTTCATGTTGATCGTATCTTCTATACGACTCATGTTTGACCTTTCGGTCTTCCGTGTTCCGAGGCCATGTCTGTACATGCTAGGCTCGTCAAGTCAACCTAAGTGTATTGCGCGTGTAAATCTGGCTTACACCCGTTGTATTCGAACGTTAGAATCTATCACACCCGATCATCACGTGGTGCTTCAAAAGAACGAACCTTCGCAACGGTGCACAGTTAGGGGGAACACTTTTCTTGAAATTATTGCAAGGGATCATCTTGTTTTAGCTACCGTCGTTCTAAGCAAATAAGATGTAAAACATGATAAACATCACATGCAATCAAATAGTGACATGATATGGCCAATATCATTTTGCTCCTTTTGATCTCCATCTTCGGGGCGCCATGATCATCATCGTCACCGGCATGACACCATGATCTCCATCATCATGATCTCCATCATCGTGTCTTCATGAAGTTGTCTCGTCATCTATTACTTCTACTACTATGGCTAACGGTTTAGCAATAAAGTAAAGTAAATACATGACGTTTATGTTGACACGCAGGTCATAAATAAATTAAGACAACTCCTATGGCTCCTGCCAGTTGTCATACTCATCAACATGCAAGTCGTGATTCCTATTACAAGAACATGATCAATCTCATACATCACATATATCATTCATCACATCCTTTTGGTCATATCACATCACACGGCATATGCTGCAAAAACAAGTTAGACGTCCTCTAATTGTTGTTGCAAATTTTTTACGTGGCTGCTATAGGTTTCTTAGCAAGAACGTTTCTTACCTACGCAAAAACCACAACGTGATATGCCAATTTCTATTTACCCTTCATAAGGACCCTTTTCATCGAATCCGATCTGACTAAAGTGGCAGAGACAGACACCCGCTAGCCACCTTATGCAACTAGTGCATGTCAGTCGATGGAACCTGTCTCACGTAAGTGTACGTGTAAGGTCGGTCCGGGCCGCTTCATCCCACGATGCCGCCGAATCAAGATAAGACTAGTAACGGCAAGTAAATTGACAAAATCAATGCCCACAACTACTTTGTGTTCTACTCGTGCATAGAAACTACGCATAGACCTAGCTCTGATACCACTGTTGGGGAACGTAGCAGAATTTTAAAATTTTCTACGCATCACCAAGATCAATCTATGGAGTCATCTAGCAACAAAAGAGAGGAGTGCATCTACATACCCTCGTAGATCGCGAGCGGAAGCGTTCAAGAGAACGGGGATGATGGAGTCGTACTCGTCGTGATCCAAATCACCGATGACCGAGCGCCGAACGGACGGCACCTCCGCGTTCAACACATGTACGGTTGGGGAAGACGTCTCCTCCTTCTTGATCCAGCAAGGGGGAAGGAGAGGTTGATGGAGATCCAACAGCACGACGACATGGTGGTGGAAGCTACGGGGATCTCGGCAGGGCTTCGCCAAGCTCAGCGAGAGGGAGAGGTGTTACGAGGGGAGAGGGAGGCGCCAGGGGCTAGGGTGCGACTCCCATGTGCCTCCCCACTATATATAGGGGTGGAGGGGGCTGGTTTCTTGCCCTCCAAGTCCATTGGGGCGTTGGCAAAGGTGGGGGAAAGAAATCACATCATTTCCCTTCCCCACCGATTGTTATCCCCCCTTTTTAGGGATCTTGATCTTATCCCTTCGGGATATGATCTTATTCCTTCTAAGGGGGGATCTTGGTGCGCCTTGACCAGGGGTGTGGGGCCTTGCCCCACTACCCACGTTCATGTGGGTCCCTCCATGCAGGTGGGCCCCACTCCGGAACCTTCTAGAACCTTCCCGGTACAATACCGAAAAATCCCGAACATTTTCCGGTGGCCAAAATAGGACTTCCCATATATAAATCTTTACCTCCCGACCATTTTGGAACTCCTCGTGACGTCCGAGATCTCATCTGGGACTCCGAACAACTTTCGGGTTACCGCATACTAATATCTCTACAACCCTAGCGTCACCGAACCTTAAGTGTGTAGACCCTACGGGTTCGGGAGACATGCAGACATGACCGAGACGACTCTTCGGTCAATAACCAACAGCGGGATATGGATACCCATGTTGGCTCCCACATGTTCCACGATGATCTCATCGGATGAACCATGATGTCAAGGATTGAATCAATCCCGTATTCAATTCCCTTTGTCCAGCGGTATTGTACTTGCCCGAGATTCGAACGTCGGTATCCGATACCTTGTTCAATCTCGTTACGGGCAAGTCTCTTTACTCGTTCCGTAACACATCATCCCGTGATCAACTCTTTGGTCACATTGTGCACATTATGATGATGTCCTACCGAGTGGGCCCAGAGATACCTCTACGTCACACGGAGTGACAAATCCCAGTCTCGATTCGTGCCAACCCAACAGACACTTTCGGAGATACCCGTAGTGCACCTTTATAGCCACCCAGTTACGTTGTGACGTTTGGCACACCCAAAGCATTCCTACGGTATCCGGGAGTTGCACAATCTCATGGTCTAAGGAAATGATACTTGACATTTAGAAAAGCTTTAGCATATGAACTACACGATCTTTGTGCTAGGCTTAGGATTGGGTCTTGTCCATCACATCATTCTCCTAATGATGTGATCTCGTTATCAACGACATCCAATGTCCATGGTCAGGAAACCGTAACCATCTATTGATCAACGAGCTAGTTAACTAGAGGCTTACTAGGGACATGGTGTTGTCTATGTATCCACACATGTATCTGAGTTTCCTATCAATACAATTCTAGCATGGATAATAAACAATTATCATGAACAAGGAAATATAATAATAACCAATTTATTATTGCCTCTAGGGCATATTTCCAACAAGATTTTCTACTTTAAGTTTTGTGTTGTGAAGTTTTCAAATTTTGGGTAAAGATTTGATGGATTATGGAACAAGGAGTGGCAAGAGTCTAAGATTGGGGATGCCCATGGCACCCCCAAGATAATCTAATGACACCTAAAAGCCAAAGCTTGGGGATGCCCCGGAAGGCATCCCCTCTTTCGTCTACTTCTATCAGTAACTTTACTTGGAGCTATATTTTTATTCGCCACATGATATGTGTTTTGCTTGGAGCGTCTTGTATTATTTGAGTCTTTGCTTTTTAGTTTACCACAATCATCCTTGCTGTACACACCTTTTGAGAGAGCCATACATGATTTGGAATTTGTTAGAATACTCTATGTGCTTTGCTTATATCTTTTGAGTTATATAATTTTCCTCTAGTACTTCACTTATATCTTTTAGAGCACGGTGGTGGATTTGTTTTATAGAAACTATTGATCTCTCATGCTTCACTTAGATTATTTTGAGAGTCTTAATAGCATGGTAATTTGCTTAAAATCCTAATATGCTAGGTATTCAAAGTTAGTAAAATTTTCTTAGGAGTGTTTTGAATACTAAGAAAAGTTTGATGCTTGATGATTGTTTTGAGATATGGAGGTAATAATATCAAAGTCATGCTAGTTGAGTAGTTGTGAAATTGAGAAATGCTTGTGTTGAAGTTTGCAAGTCCCGTAGCATGCATGTATGGTAAACGTTATGCGACAAATTTGAAACATGAGGTGTTATTTGATTGTCTTCCTTATGAGTGGCGGTCGGGGACGAGCGATGGTCTTTTCCTACCAATCTATCCCCCTAGGAGCATGCGCGTAGTACCGAGGTTTTTGATGACTTGTACAGTTTTGCAATAAGTATGTGAGTTCTTTATGACTAATGTCGAGTCCATGGATTATACGCACTCTCACCCTTCCATCCTTGCTAGCCTCTTCGGTACCGTGCATTGCCCTTTCTCACATTGAGAGTTGGCGCAAACTTCGCTGGTGCATCCAAACCCCGTGATATGATACACTCTTTCACACATAAACCTCCTTATATCTTCCTCAAAACAGCCACCATACCTACCTATTATGGCATTTCCATAGCCATTCCGAGATATATTGCCATGCAACTTTCCATCATTCTGTTTATCATGACACATTCATTATTGTCATATTGCTTAGCATGATCATGTAGTTGACATGGTATTTGTGGCAAAGCCACCGTTCATAATTCTGTCATACATGTCACTCTTGTCCATTGCATATCCCGGTACACCGCGGGAGGCATTCATATAGAGTCATCTTTTGTTCTAGTATCGAGTTGTAAATAAATAGAAGTGTGATGATCATCATTTTCTAGAGCATTGTCCCAAGTGAGGAATTGTAAAAAAGAAAGAGAAAGGCCATAAAAAAAGAAAGAGAAAGGCCATATAAAAAAAGAAGGCCCAAAAAAGAAAAAAATGAGAGAAAAAGAGAGAAGGGACAATGTTACTATCCTTTGCCACACTTGTGCTTCAAAGTAGCATCGTAATCTTCAGATAGTGAGTCTCTTGTTTTGTCACTTTCATATACTAGTGGGAATTTTCATTATAGAACTTGGCTTGTATATTCCAACAATGGGCCTCCTCAAGTGCCCTAGGTCTTCATGAGCAAGCAAGTTGGATGCACACCCACTAGTTTTTTTTGTTGAGCTTTCATACAATTATAGCTCTAGTGCATCCGTTGCATGGCAATCCCTACTCCTTGCATTAACATCAATCGGTGGGCGTCTCCATAGCCCATTGATTAGCCTCGTTGATGTAAGACTTTCTTCTTTTTGTCTTCTCCACATAACCCCCCTCATTATATTCTATTCCACCCATAGTGTTATGTCCATCGCTCGTGCTCATATATTGCGTGAAAGTTTATAGGTTTGAGATTACTAAAGTATGAAACAATTGCTTGGCTTGTCATCGGGGTTGTGCATGATGAGAGAATTCCTGTGTGACGAAAATGAAAAATGACTAAACCATATGATTTTGTAGGGATGAACTTTCTTTGGCCATGTTATTTTGAGAAGACATAATTGCTTAGTTAGTATGCTTGAAGTATTATTATTTTTATGTCAATATGAACTTTTGTCTTGAATTTTTCGGATCTGAATATTCATACCACAATTAAGAAGAATTACATTAAAATTATGCCGAGTAGCACTCCGCATCAAAAATTCTGTTTTTATCATTTACCTACTCGAGGACGAGCAGGAATTAAGCTTGGGGAAGCTTGATACGTCTTCAACGTATCTATAATTTTTGATTGCTCCATGCTATATTATCTACTGTTTTGGATATTATTGGGCTTTATTATCCACTTTTATATTATTTTTGGGACTAACCTATTAACCGGAGGCCCAACCCAAAATTGTTGTTTTTTGCCTGTTTTAGGGTTTCGGAGAAAAGGAATATCAAACGGAGTCCAAACAGAATGAAACCTTCGGGAACGTGATTTTCTCAACGAACAAGACCCGGGAGACTTGGACCCTACGTCAAGAAAGAAAAGAGGAGGCCACGAGGTAGGGGGGCACCTACCCCCCCCCCAGGCGCGCCCTCCACCCTCGTGGGCCCCCTGTTGCTCCACCGACGTACTCCTTCCTCCTATATATACCTACGTACCCCAAACGATCAGATACGGAGCCAAAACCCTGATTCCACCATCGTAACTTTCTGTATCCACGAGATCCCATCTTGGGGTCTGTTTCGGAGCTCCGCCGGAGGGGGCATCGATCACGGAGGGTTTCTACATCAACACCATAGCCCCTCGGATGAAGTGTGAGTAGTTTACCTCAGACCTACGTGTCCATAGTTAGTAGCTAGATGGCTTCTTCTCTCTTTTTCGATCTCAATACAATGTTCCCCCCTCTCTTGTGGAGATCTATTCGATATAATCTTCTTTTTGCGGTGTGTTTGTTGAGACTGATGAATTGTGGGTTTATGATCAAGTCTATCTATGAACAATATTTGAATCTTCTCTGAATTCTTTTATGTATGATTGGTTATCTTTGCAAGTCTCTTCGAATTATCAGTTTGGTTTGGCCTACTAGATTGATCTTTCTTGCAGTGGGAGAAGTGCTTAGCTTTGGGTTCAATCTTGCGGTGTCCTTTCCCAGCGACAGTAGGGGCGGCAAGGCACGTATTGTATTGTTGCCATCGAGGATAACAAGATGGGGTTTTCTTCATATTGCATGAGTCTATCCCTCTACATCATGTCATCTTGCTTAAGGCGTTACTCTGTTTTTAACTTAATACTCTAGATGCATGCTGGATAGCGGTCGATGAGTGGAGTAATAGTAGTAGATGCAGGCAGGAGTCGGTCTACTTGTCTCGGACGTGATGCCTATATACATTATCATACCTAGATATTCTCATAACTATGTTCAATTCTGTCAATTGCTCAACAGTAATTTGTTCACCCACCGTAGAATACTTATGCTCTCGAGAGAAGCCACTAGTGAAACCTGTGGCCCCCGGGTCTATCTTTATCATATTAATCTCCTACTACTTAGTTATTTCCTTTGCTATTTACTTTGCCTTTATTTTACTTTATATCTTTATCATAAAAATACCAAAAATATTATCTTATCATATCTATGAGATCTCACTCTCGTAAGTGGCCTTATAGGGATTGACAACCCCTATTTGCGTTGGTTGTGAGGATTTATTTGTTTTGTGCAGGTACGAGAGACTCGCGCATAGCCTCCTACTGGATTGATACCTTGGTTCTCAAAAACTGAGGGAAATACTTACGCTACTTTGCTGCATCATCTCTTCCTCTTCGGGGAAAACCAACGCAGTGCTCAAGAGGTAGCAGAGGTAGAATGTGGCACCAAAGTGCATCAATGGGGGTTCAGATTGAGAATTTTTCCTAAAATGAGTATTATCAGTTACAAAGGTTAACACTTGGCACATTGATTTTAAGAGAGAATCTATTGACAAACCATACTAAACAAGCTATACTCCATACTATTGACGACCTTTCAAAAACACAGTATCACACATCCTAATACAATGGAAGATAAGGTATACATGAGCAGCATTTTCGCAGACGGTCTCAGCATGGAGCCCAGGATGTTTGAATATTCCTTGGAATTGTCGGATGGATTCAATAGTTGTTTCCTTTTTTTTGTTTCCTGCCGTTGTTTCTGTAGAGCTTCCCGGAGAGGCATGTGGTACAAGTGTGTATGGGTTTCCAGCCCTTCTCCTTCTATATACGGCACCAAGTAAAACATCCCCGCCTGCAAGCGACGTTCTTTGTATTTTTGGATGCTATCCCTAATAATTTGCAATGAGCTGTCGATGGCGAGATGGTGTTCTTTTTAATCTTCCCATGTGAGCATGCCTCTCCTCACTAGTTCATTGTAGTTGTCAAGTGCTAATCCAAGATACGTGCGGTTGTATTTTTCATGGTACAATGATGTGGTCTTGAGCATAAGACTGTGGTCACCAAAAGAGAAAGTACCATACTCATCACCGTGACAAAGTCTAAAACTTTTTCTTGACAACTTGATTTTTTTGCTCGGATGGCTTTTGCTACCCAATGTAAAAAAACACGATGGGTTAGGTTTACAGTAATTAACCAATGTTTTTTTGACAACTAAAGATTTCATTCATCAGAAAATAGAAAGGTCATTTACAATTAATGATGAAATGAAATCAGGGGGGTCATTATCCCACACACACGAACTTCTACTTCTGTATGCTTCTTTGGCTAAGGTGTCAGCAACTAGATTAGCTCCCCGGTTGCATAGACCAAAATGTATCTGACCAAACTCGTTTGACATCTGCACACACTCGACAATAGTTGCTGATTGTGCTCCCAAGAAATTAGCAGAGTCTTTAACTGCTTCTACCACCAACTGACAGTCAGATTCAGCTTCTAGTTTTGAGCATCCTATGTTTGCTGCGAGGATCAGACCATTGCGGAGTGCTAATGACTCGGCCGTGGATGCATCTGAAACATTCAGGATGAACCATGTTGCCGCTGCTATGAAGTGTCCCCATTCATCTCTAAGGATTGCTCCTGTTGCTCCGGCCATCTCCTCCTCAATAAAGGATGCATCTACATTAACTTTCAAGAAGTCATGCCTGGGTTTAATCCATTTGTGTTGTTCTTTTGTCTTCTCTATTTTTGTGTGTGCTGCACGCCGAAGTTTGTAACCAGAGCCTTTATAGAGATTGCAGATCTTCCAACCGGTTGGATCGTCTCTCCCTTTTTCAGTTGTGGTCGTTTCCACCATAGGTACCACGCTGTCACAGCTACAAGTTCAGAATATGGCAAATCTACAGGAAGATTTGTTTCTGGCTTATCAAATAGCAGTTGCTCCATGTTAACTGAACCCGATCTATCCCGACAAGTCACCTTTCTAATACTGTCCAGCAAGCCCAACTCCTTCCATATTTCTTTAACTCGTTTGCATGTGAATAGACAGTGTTGGGTATCCTCAGCCCCCCACTTACATATTGGACATTGAGCCTGTGTAGTAACATGCCGATTTGTCAGGATACCCATACATGGGAGGATTCCGTGAAGCACTTTCCACAGGAAGTGTTTGATCTTCCCTGGAACTTTCAACGTCCAGATGCCAACCCAAGCTTGATTTGAATTCATACTTCCTTGACCATCATTTGCGTGTACACGTTGTCCAAACTTGTGTTCCCACTCTCTGTGATATGCTGATCTAACAGAAAAAGTACCTGATTTGTTGTAGTGCCACGCCACAAAGTCATTCAGTCCTTGAACATTCAGTGGAATCTGAAGAATTCGGTGAGCATCAACAGAGAAGAAGTTTTCATAGATCAACTCTTCATCCCAGAGTCTGGTATGAGGGTCAATGAGCTCTTCTACCTTTGATAGCAAGACATGTCCTCTAGGAGTTAGAACCTTTCTATTATTGCTAGTAGGGATCCAAGGATCTGTCCATATGTTTATGTTTTGCCCAGTACCAACACGCCATATACATCCCCTTTTAAAGGTTTGGATTCCCGCAATGATACTCTGCCACGTATATGATGAACCGCTTTTTGGGCCTGCCTTTAGTAATTAACCAATGTTTCTGCTTCTAGTGGAAAAAAAGTCAATTTAACCCGTGAAAAAATATAACGAAGATTGTGTCAATCAAACGGCTGGACCATCATACATCACTAGTAGAAAACAGGGCTTTGGTCCAGGCCGGGTCAGCCCATTAGTCCCGGTTCAGTCCAGAACCGGGACCAATGGGGGCATTGGTCCCGGTTCGTGAGCCCAGAGGGCAGGCCGGGCCACGTGGGCCATTGGTCCCGGTTCGTCTGGACCTTTTGGTCCCGGTTGGTGGGACGAACCGGGACCAATGGGCCTCGCTCCTGGCCCACCACCATTGGTCCCGGTTGGTGGCTTGAACCGGAACCAAAGGCTTCCCTTTAGTCCCGGTTCATGCCACCAATCGGGACCAGTGAGGTGCCTATATATACCCCCTCGCGCAAGAGCAGAGCACAGTGCTCTGTTTTTCTCTGGCCGAGGGGGAGAGGGCTTTGTGGTGCTCTAGCTCACCTCCTATGCACATGAGGTGTTCGATGGAATGCCCGAGCCATACTACTTAAGCTTTCTCCTCTCGAAGCTCGACCTCCAAGCTCCATTTTCCTCGAGATTTGTCTAGATTTAGCGGTCCGTCACGCCCCGTCCCCGTCTTCACCGCCGTCGATCACCCGCGCCGATCTCATCACGGACACCACCGTGGTGAGCCTCTTGTTCTTATCTTCTTTCTGAAAGGAAAAATATTCTTACTTGTATGTTTAGATAGATACTTGTATCATTTTCTTACATTTATTATTGCATCTTATATAGTGCGATGGTTTTGGTATCCGCCCCCGTCGGCCCTCGTCAGGAAAACAACAAGTGCAGACTTGGAGCGAGGGTGAATAGAACCCGGAAGTTAAGCATGCTCAGGCTGGGGAGTGGGAGGATGGGTGACCGTTCGGGAAGTTAGATGATTTGGAATGATGAGGGGTGATTAGAGAATAAATTGAGAAGTGATGAGGGGTGGTGATTACAGACTAGAGATTAAAATAATTCAGAAATTTGAAAATTAAAAAAATTAAAAAAAATCATAAAATTTCCTGTAGTCCCGTGGAACTCCACGTGGCCGCGCCCTTTAATCCCGGTTCAAGAACCGGGACTAAAGGGAGAGGCATTAGTACCGACCCTTTAGTCCCGGTTCCAGAACCGGGACTAAAGGCTCTTATGAACCGGGACTAAAAGTCTTTTTTCTACTAGTGCATGTGTTCTCAATTCCTATCCATTGCCGCTGCTAATAGTCTCCTAATTAACGGATCCTCGAGAACTATTTGGATGCTACGTTGTCGGAAAGAGAAACAACTATTCTGCCGGCTGTTGATGATATTTTCTGGGTCCTTGGCGAGATCTTTATACACACCAGAAGGCAGAAGCATGGCTGCTTATAAGAGTCCAATCCGAACTCACGTAAGGTTTCTCTCTAGACAAACTTGTAGACGTAAGTGCGTAGTGGGTTCGGCTCACCTGCGGGGTTTCCAGCAGGAATTACCGTGCAGGGCCAATATACGAGAGCCACTTGTCCTTGTCGACCCGTAGCTTGAATTAAATTAGAATTGTTTTGTTTCTTCTTTACTGCTCCGGTCTTTCTCACCCCAAAACGATTGTCGGTGCTGATAGTTCTTGCTCGTCGAACTGTGACACCACTGGCCCATCGAGGTCGTCATGCTGCTCCGGTCCTTCCCGCCGTGCTGCCTCCCATGGCGATGCCCCCTCCGTGGCCCCGTCCAAGAACAAGCACAAGCACAAGCAGAGTGGCAAGAAGAAGACGCCCGCGTCCCGTGCCGGCGCCGGAGCCGCTCAGCCTGCCCGCGCCCCGTCGCACTCGAGCCACACCCTCCACCGTCAAGGATGTATCCGGCCCTGCACTCTCTGCCAACGATCCGGTAATGTTTCACTCAAAACTTAACCTCTTTTAATTTGGTACCGATCGACAGAACGGATGGAACAATGAACTGATTTTTGTTGGTTCAGACTGCAGAGAGGGAGCGGCGAGCAGCAGGGGCACCGGGACATGGCCGCGCTTCTGCTGTGGCTAGCGTGGTGAAAGTGAAACCCAGAGAGATCCATCCATTGGCATTCATGTATCTACTCCGTGGTTAAATCATTATGTTTGCTTGTTATGATAGACATCCATCACTTAGAATGAATCTCGCAGGAACGGGAGATTAACATGGCGATGCTCCAATAGACAAAAAATGGCGGCTTCTTAATCTCCTCATTTAGATTGCTTTGGCTCAATTAATTTGACGGGGAGGTGTTAATTGACCTCACAAATCCAACATGAGACGGTGACCTACACACACACAACCGGGATACTTCGTAAAAACCGCATGTACGAAATCCTTGCCCTCCTAGCTGTTGTTCAATAAGAAAATGAAAATTCAGGTGGGGGGCTTTGCCCCCCTCCCCCCCCCCCCCCCCACCCCCACCCGGGTGACCTTCAAAAAAACAAATCCAATATGCATCAACAAAGAAAACATTTGTGGCCGTGCCTAAGGGCTAGACGGTGGGAACGTGCTCGAACGACGGTGAGGCGCGGTGGGAGAAGGGATCCCAGGCGGCCAGCGGCATGGGCCAAGTGATAACAGAGATGACGCATAAAGACGCCTGCGGCGAAGGGCTCTTCGTAGTGACGAGCAAAAGAAATAAAATGAGCAGTTGTAATCCTTGACTGGCAGTGACGTCATAGTCCGACGAGCAAGAACCATCAGCGCCAGCAATCTTTATAGGGGTGAGAAAGACCGGAGCAGTAAAGAAGAAACAAAATAATTCTAATTTAATTCAAGCGGCGGGTCCACAAGGACACGTGGCTCTCGTATATTGGCCCTGCACGGTAATTCCTGCTGGGAACCCTGCAGGTGAGCCAAACCCAGTGCGTAGCAGCAGCAGCCGTAAGGAGGAATCCGGACCGTATAGGCGCAGAAGAAGCACGGCCCGGGCCCCCGAGACTCCACCGGGGCCAAGCCGAGTAGTGGTGGTTTCTTTCCTATGCTGTTTTTTTGCGAGAATTCTTTCCTATACTGTTTCGCTGATTTCTTGTACTCCCTCCGTTTAGTGATGTAAAACGCTCTCATTATATTTATTTACAGAGGTAGTAACTGTGTGCCCTTCGTTCTTATTTACTCCGCACATTAGGTTTGACCTAAGTCAAACTTTAGTTTGATTAAATTTATCGAAAACAGTCTAAACTTTCACAATAACAAATATATATGGTATAAAATATATTGAATGATGATTTTACTTATAATGATTTGGTATTATGGATGATAATTATTATTTGTATAAATTTCATCACAGTTTATAAGCTTTGACTCGAGACAAAGATGTGAAGTAAAAAACGAGGGAGTACTAAGGTTTAAAGCGCATTTGTCTCAGAAAAAAATTTCCCTTCTACCTTCTCTGGCTCCCCTCAAGATGGCAGCATCGCTGCCGAGCGCTGACAAGGCTACCATGGCAATGCCCATGTTTCCTCCCTCGCCCCCGCGGACCCCACTAGTGCTCGACCTGATCTATTGGGGTCGTCAAAAACCAATTAGTGTTTCATGAATTGATGTCCATGTCACGCAGGAGACGTCGAACGGGATAGCGATCGATTGTGGCCAGAAACGGCGGCCGGGAAGATCGAGGAAGGGTTGCACAAGGTGTGGCTGGTCTTCTTCGGCTTCTCATGACTAGTGAGTTCTCTCTCCTTGCACTGGCATTTATGCTGACTTTGTGATCGCAAACTAACTGATCATTGACAATTTCAAAGTAGTATGCATTTTCTTATATGCAGACTCACTATAATTAGGTGGAGCAACAACTTTCCTCTGTTTCTTGCCACTTTCAGTAAGCGATGATGCCGAAAAGACTCCTTGCCATGCTTTATACATAAAGCAACAACCACGATACAAGTCCAACTACAAAGGAACTCTAGAAGAAGTTACAGGGGGTACACAAAGAAGAGAAGAAAGTTCCAATTGTGGGCAACATCACAGCACGCCTGAAATAAAAGATACAATCCTGAAGGAGGATAAATGACCATGAGGAGCCGTGCCGCCAACTCCTTGGTACTTCCTGGTGAGCTTGTCGAACGCCGATCTATCACACCGCCTGCATAGTGGTTTCCATAACTGCATGAACCCACACAATTTATAAATCGCATCAGTGGCACTGCTTGGGTATCAATGACAAGTTTATTCCTAATACACCATAGGACCACGCCAAAGGCCCCAAAGTTCACCCACATCACTCTGCGGGCCTAGTCAGAGAAAGTGTCTAAGTACTGATATAACTCAGGGAAGCTAGTCGGGCAGCACCCTTTGCCCCAGACTTCTCTAAGATAGCTCCACATCAACTAAGCCAAGGTACAATATAATAAGATGTGGTCTAGGTCTTCGTTGACGTTACAGAGTGAACATATCCCATTTTCTAGACGGTTCCGCTTCCGAACTTGATCAGCAGAAGGCAACCTTCCCCTCATCAGTTGCCAAAGGAAGATCTTAATCTTCTGTGAAAGCTTAGTTTTCCACACTTCATTTAGCTCTTCTGGTCCCTGGCCGGTCGCAAGCCTATTATACAGGACCGAGTGGTGAACACACCTTAAGGATCCAACCACCAAGACGTGGTGTCCCGGCCGTCCGACAAGGTGGTGCTAGCAATGATACCCACCAGCATATCCCACTCCGTTGTTTCCTCGGGGCCGAATGATCACCGAAACGATAACAGGCGGGCCCCTCGTGGATAGCCAGGGCAACTGTGGCCGCGGGCTCATTAGATCACGAATATGGAAGGGAACCGCGCTCTGAGCGGGCTCTTCCCAAACCAACAGTCTAGCCGGAATAAGGCATCAGGCCCATTCCCCATCAGGCCCATCAGGCCCAAACCTCGAGTCGGAAGCAAGGCTTGAGCGACTGCCTGCCAGAACTGGGAACCCTTAGACTACGAGCACATGAAGGACTGTCCTCGAAGATACTTCGCTTTGATCAAGTTCAGCCCCAAACAGAGAAAGGGACCGGCGGATGACTCGCCAGTCGACCGGCACAGACTAGCGGCCTATGAGAAATAGCATCATTAAATCCCCAAACAGAGAAAGAACCCTCAAACCAGACTGATGAAAATGGTTGCATTATCGCAACCATGGTTCAATTAATGGGGCGGGAGAAACACGCACTCAAGTCAAGGGAGACCCGCATAATGATAAGATTGTGTCGCACAAATATTTCCTACCACTTCATCGTCAAGGTCTGATCAAATTATTAGATAATACACTGTATTACAATAAATCTGTGCTATCAGTAACAATAACTACTGTCTCCTGCTAACACCTTATTCAAGCAGCGACCGCCCGACGACGATGGTGGGGCGGCCTTCGAGGGCGGCGACAACGCTGTCTTGCAAGAGGACGGCGGCGGCCAACTCGATGTAGGTCGGAGTCATGGAGCCGCGCTTCTCCCTGATCAGGCGCAGGCCGGCGGCGATCGCGGCCAGCCGCTCCTCCCGATCGCGCAGCGACGCGAACCGCGAGGTGAAGCGTGAGACCTCGGCCTCCTCCCCCGTCTTGCCACCGCTGATATCCAGCGCATTGTACTGCCCCGCGATGCTCGCCTCCTGCGCCGCCGCGAGAGACGCGCCGTCGGCCAACCCTTCGGATTCTTTCGCCGCCATCGCAAGGAGATGAGATGTCGATCTGTTCTATTTTTTTTTTAATGTGACAAGGATGAGATGTCGAATGTGTGCGCAGAACACAGGCCGAGGTTTGCTGCGGTTCTGCCGACACAGGCCTAAAGCCCGGCCCATTAAACATTGCTGGCCAGTCGATTATGACTTGTTCTTAAGGTCCAAAAGAAAAAAGATTTGTTATTTCATCTTTACGGGTGAGGCGATCAGGAAACTCCGACGAACCACCCACCACCGATCTCAAAAACAAAATCAACCTGTGGTTGAGTTGGTTAGGTGGACAATGGTATCCCCAACCCATCAGGGTTCAAATCCTGGTGCTCGCATTATTCCTGGATTTATTTCAGGATTTTCGGCGATGTGCTTTCAGTGGGAGGAGACGTTTCCGTCGACGACGAGGCGCCTACGGTGACTTCGTAAATCTCAAGATGATATGCCGGCTCAGTCTCTCGGAGGTGCTCATAAGAGTAGGGTGTGTGCGTGTGTTCATAGGGATAAGTGTATGCGCGTGTATATGAGCGCTTGTGTTTGTACTGATGTTTAAAAAAAACAAGCCTGTATGTCTGCCTTCAACTCAAAAGATGCAAGATGCAAACTCAAAAGATGCAAGATCAAGAGCCCGTTCGGACTCCCTCCAGCTCCGTGACCCCGTTCCGGAGCGGAGCGGCAGCTAGTTGAAATTAATGGAGCACCTAAAAGGATGCTCCGCTCCGTGACCGGGGAGTGGAGAGCTGCTGAACACAGCCCAAGTAGTGATCTAAAATGTATTATATTTGTTTATAGAGGAAGTAGTAGTCAATTAAAGTTTGAGATATGAATAGTACCTAGATTAATTCTGCCGCCAGTAGAGATGCTGTTGTGTATCTCTATTGCCATTTGCCCATTTCTAGTTGTACTAAATTATTCAGGGGCATAAATGTAGCCGCTTGGTAAATTATTCAGGGTCAAACCAATCTATAATCAGCAAAGGATCTTCACCAATTATCATTCTGTCTCACTGAATGTTTACCATTACACTGCTATACACTGTTTAGAGCTCCCAGACTTGTCTTAGCAGCTAAACGATCTGACAGTCTAGATTGAGTAAGTTAGAGCAACTTCAATGGGGCGATCTATTTCATCCGCCCGTGTTCGTTTGGATCGGTGCAGATAAAAGTGAAGGTCCAACGCGCCGATCCAAACTCAAATCGTGTCCGTCTGACGTCCGCGCCGACCCATTTCCGGCCCAAAATTGCGTCTGGAATGCGTTGGCGCGGACGCGAAGCGGACGCGCCGCGCATCTCCTCGCCGTCCGCCGTGTTCCCACCTGTAGGCCACACAGCCGCCACCGGTCGTCTTATTTATGATGACCACCGACAGCGGGCCCACGTGTCAGCCAATGGAAGCGTCTTTTTTTAACCACGCGTGCGGCGGGGCCAGCATCATCCACTTCTCCCGTCCACATCTGGCCCCCCACCACTCCCTTTGCTTCCTCGCCGGTGACCGCAAATCCTAGCGCGCCCATGGGCCTCTTCGGCAGAAGCAATGGCAAGGGCAAGGGCACCCCCGGCGCATCGTCCTCCCGTGCTCCCCCTCCCCCTCCTCCGACAGCGCCGCGTTTCCGCCCTGGTCGTCGGCGCCTGCACATCCCGGTGCACCAAGTGCGGTGGCACTGGGAGTACAGGCAGCCGCTGCCGTACCCCGATATCACGCTTCCGCACCATTGGCATCTGGATCCGCAGCGGATCCCGGTGCCGGCAGTTCCGCAGAGCCAGCGGGCGCACGACGACGAGGTGCGCAGGCGCCGCGCGCAGCTCAGGCCGGAGCAGCGTAGGCTGCCAGAGTACGTCGCCGACTCCCCCAACTGGGAGGCGTGGTTCACCCTCGAACACGAGGAGCAACGACGCTCGGGTGTCGACGTCATCCCATCGCCGTTCCCACCGCCGCCCCGCAAGTAGAGCCGGAGGACATGGAGGTGGAGGCGGAGTACCAAGCCGCCCTCGAGGAAGCCCTGCAGCATGCGCTGGAGGCTAGCCACCTTGAGGAGGACGCACACTGGGATGGGCTGGAGCAAGCCCTTGCCCTGTCGGCGGCGGTGGACTCCATCCAAATCCCCGCTCTTCGTGCCGCCACCGCCATCGTCGACGCCCAAGTCGTAGCCGGAGCCGGAGCCAACGCGGAAGCGCTCCCCGCCTCCACCCACTTGGCCAGAGGAGGCCTACTCGTGGACGGGTCAGTACTGCGAGTGGGTGAGCGCGCCTCCCGTCCACTTTGCCCGGACGCCGGAGCAGGAGGCGACCCACCTCGAGCGTTGGAAGGAGCACTGGCTCCGCCAGGAGCAGGCCGACGGCGAGGAGCAGATGCCCTACGAGACCATGCTCCAACGTGACGCGGAGGCGCTCCGACTCGAGGAGGAGGAGGAGGAGCGCGCGCGGCTGGCCACAATGCCGCCGCCCCAGCAGACGCCGGAGGAGGCTGCCCTGGAAGCGTACCAGGCGGCGTTCGGATGGGCTGGCCCTGCTCCGCTCTTCATCGACCTCACCGACGGAGGCGTCGACGACAAGGGCAAGGGCAAGGCCGACGACGTCTAGAGCAGCACGCGGGGCGGCAGCAGGCGGGCGCAGACTTTTTTAATGTTTTATTTAATGTTTAATTAGATCTAAGTGGACTTTGGCCGGCGTTTGACCGACCACTTATGTTTAATTATGTTTATTATGTTTATTTCGTGCAACTTATTTATTTATTTTTTAGACCGACATATTTGGGCCGGCCTCCTCGTTGCGTGATCAAGCCGACCCATTTTAAAATGCGGATGCGCACGTCCGCCTGGCCAACCCGAACGGACAAAAAGTGAACAAAGCATGCGTCCGTTTGGGTCGCCCCGTTGAAGTTACTCTTAGTTTCGTGAATGGTCTTTCATCCCAAACAAAAGTATCAAACTCTAGATTAAAGTGTTAAGTGTGGCGTGGCTTGGCCTTGTGGACAATGCCTTCAGACTTGTCCGTCCTGGCTTGCAGTTATGTCTTGTTCTATCTGCCTCGGAGCCTGGCATTCGTTATTTCACTACACACTTGATTATTCAAACTTGAAATGAATTGCTTTGGGGTTATAGATATGCCTTCACATGCCCCATTTGGTTTGAGACACCAAGAAATGGAGAACATTGCGAAAATGGTAAGATCAACCACGAATGGTGAGTAGTGAGTAGGATAACTGGATAAGTACACTTGGAAAAAAGAGAGGTAGTTACCGATTTAGCAGTCCTACTAAATAGTTGTAGGCGGTATACCATCGTAGATAACGCCTTTTAAGACATTTTGATTACTTATGTTCTATTTATATATTTGCTACATAATGTTTGTGCATAGATTCAGTTGTTGTTGACTATCCTGTAGGCCTGCTGTGGACAATGGATGGGATGTTGCAAGCTAACCTGCTGTCGACAATGGAGGGGATGTTGCAAGCTAAGAGACGGTCACCTGGAGCAACACACCCTTTTTCTTTCTTCATCCCCCTTTCATCGGAGTCGGCTATATATCATGGTTCTAGGGCTTTGAGCATATTGTAAGCATGTGCATGTCAGTATGGGTGTAGCTATGAACATCCTGATGTGTGCAAACATGTGGGTTCTGAAGTGTGATTGGCTCTGTGACTTTCTGAATTACTAATGCTATCATCACATTGTTTCTATTGGTGGTGCATCTGTTACTAGATCATGGTTGTTCATGTTGAAAATAGGTCAGATGTTAGTTCATATCCTAACCTACTCGCTTTGCTGATCAATTTAAGTTGTGCATGGTTTCAGCAATTTCAATTCTATTTTAGCAATGCAGTTTCGATTGCCGCCTCTTTTTTCTTGAAAAGAAAGGGCCTGCAATTGTGGGTGCCAACAAAATAGACTATAGACAGTCGAAGGTAGCTTCCAATAATAAGTATTCAAAAATACAAACCCTCACAGCCAGCCTCTCAGCTGTGGTTCAAATCGACAACCAACCAAAGCTAGAGATACTGGCAATCTTCCAGTCGTCCAATCCCAAGTTCCCTCCCTGATCAGATGCAGTACAACACATTTCCTTTGTTCAAACCAGAATCAGAAAAATATCTTCCTAGTCTCATCTTTTCACTGTCGGCCCAATTAAGCCAAAACGAATTACCGTACTACATTTGTTCTTAAACATACTTGACAAATGGCCACTAAACTCAGAACCACTACATGGTCTGATCTCTCCTTGAAGCCAAGTGCACGGCAACAAAAAGGGCACAAGTTGGCTCAGCTAGTAGTAGCAGCAGTCAGGGCAAGGCAACAACATAAAGTCACCTACTATCCGTTTGGTTCTACAGGGATGGGATATACAAATTTCTCCAGTGCAGGCAAATGTTTCGCAACAGGAAACTGCGGCGCCTCCGGGATATAGCTACAGCAGCTCACTTCTTGCCGTGGCATTTGGACTTCTTGGATTTCATCCTTCCACTTTACATTGGAGCGTAAAATCAAGGACAAGCTTAAAGTTCAAGATCGAGGAGGGTCTATCCCACCAATGTCAAGAAACCTCTTGAAATATAATAAAAATAAAATAAAATCTGGCCACTCAATTTTTTTGTCCAAGTACAGCAGCAGTCTTGAAAGTAGCGCCTCATCCAATTATGCTGCATGAAGCAGAAGCATGGTTGTTCTCCTAAGATGCCCATGAGTCAATTTTTTATTGGCTAGGTGAAGATTTACACTAAGAGAATCAGCAATCAATCCATATGGAGCTGGTGAGTCAAGTAGACGCAAGAGGCTCCTCGTTGTCCCATCTCTCCAGAGAAGAAAAACTTACTCAAAAATGCTTCTTAACTTCATGGAGCTTTTTGGCACAATGAACTGTGGTTCTCCCAAAAACTTTGCTATCTCATTTATGATAAGGATAGTTCTCACCAGGGTATAAGAAGATGATGGCTTTGGAGAAATTTGAACAATGGACTCCAACTTCTTAAGTAAACCGAAACCAACAGAAGACAGCTCATTCATCCATAAACACCAAGGACATGAATGACACTGAGGGGCACCCAAGAAGCTGCGAAGAATTTCTGCCAGCATTAGAAAGCCAACTTGCATTCATGTTAAGCACCACATATCTGTCAAATCCACCATCTTTTCAAACTCCAAAGTACTTGGCGCAAAAATGTTCATACAGAACTGCATAATCATTTAATTCTGGACCGTTTGGTGTGTTGAAGATGAGATATTCTTCGGTTGTAATCGACTTAAAAACAGAGTTTGCAGTGACATCCGGTTAGAGGCCAGCTAAAAGTTCAAGATCAAGAGGAATATAGCACGATCAAGTTCAAGAAACCTCTTCAAACATTAAAAAAAAACTGCCTGCTCAGAATTATTGTCAATGTACTATAGCAGTCATGAATGCTGCTATACATGATGCATCTATCAGGGAAATACGAAGGAGAACCTGGGTACCAGCGCACCCTATATGCAAAAAAAACCAGTAATTAAAAAAAAAGTCCAAAAAATTCCAAATTTTTTTTGGTGTTAAACATGATCAAGTATTGTAGTCGTATAAAAAGATTCGTCAGAGAATGACTTTCGTTGCACCCCTGGGTCGAAGATTCGGCAAAAAACACTATATACAAGTACTATACATGCTATATTGTCGTCATAAACTTGTCCTTTTTGCCGTGAAGTCCATATGAATCATTTCTTGTCCAAACTTTTTATATGAGTACAATACCTTATCATGTTTGATTCCAAAAAAGATTTGGAATTTTTTGAATTTTTTCTGAATTATTAATTTTTTTTCGTATATAGGGTGCGTGGGTATCCGAAAGCACCAAGTTCGCGTCCCATCTATCAGGTGCTACACTTAAGACAGCAGCAACACAAGAGAAACATCATCATCGAATCCCAAACAGAGGCACAATCAACAGAAAAATCACAGAATACAGATAACTGCAACCATGGTGGAATTACTGCAACACGCGCCCATGCATAGTATCATAGCATATGTTCTACCACCTCATCGTTAGGGTCTTACGAGGAACAGACATTAAATTAGATAATATACTGCTAGCGGTTTGTTAATTAACAATAATGAAAACAGCCGCCTATTCCAGCAACCACTGCACGTCGAGGAGGTGGGGCGGCCTTCGAGGGCGGCGGCAACGCTGTCTTGCAAGAGGACGGCGGCGGCCAGCTCGATGTAGGTGGGAGGCCTCGACCCGCGCTTCTCTTTGATCAGGCGCAGGCCGCCGGCGATCTCGGCCAGCCGCTCTTCCCGATCGCGCAGCGACGCGAACCGCGAGGTCAAGCGTGAGACCTCGGCCTCCTCCCCCGTCTTGCCACCTCTGATATCCATCGCGCTGTACTGCCCCGCGATGCTGGCCTCCTGGGCCGCCGGGAGAGACGCGGACGTGGGCGGCGCCGTGCCGCCGTCGGTCAACCCTTCGGATTCTTTCGCCGCCATCGCAAGGGGATGAGATGTCGACTTTTATTTATTTTTTGGTTCGAGACAAGGATGAGATGTCGAATGTGTGCGCAGAACACAGGCCGAGGTTTGTTGCGGCTCTGCCGACACAGGCCTAAAGCCCGGCCCATTAAACATTGCTGGTGGAGATTGGAGAATGCCCAGGTTGTACCCCTAAAAAAAACCGATTAAGCCAGTCGATACCCTTTTATTAATGCGGTGTGGCAACTTTAGGTCTCTTTTGGTTCATAGGATAGGATTATCGTAGGAATAGGAATCTTGTAGGAAATGAGATGACATGTATCTCAAATCCTATGAGTAGGAATAGGAAACAAGATGTCATTTGGTTGACACCAAAGGAATTTTTCCATTGAGTCTAGGCTCATTTTTATTTTCCTATGAAATGTGGAGGATAGGAACCAATCCTATGTAGGAATAGGAATCCATTCCTATGAACCAAAGGGCTCTAAAAGAAAAAATCCTATAAGAATCCTATCCTCTAGAAATCCTATGAAATTCCTACAAACCAAAGGAGGTCTAGTTGTTAAAACATGGTAACTTTGTTCCCGTTCGTTTTTTTGACAGAATTGCTATGTTTGCCAACCTTGTCTGAACTAAAGTTGCCATGAGAAACGTTCAGACTGCCATTCTTAAAATTCGAACGTTCGAAATTTATCATTTCCAAAAAGAATTAAGCGAGTTGATTATGACTTGTTCGTAACTCAAAAAATAATATGACCTGTTTTTTCATCTTTACGCACGAGGTGATCACGAAGCTCCGCCGAACCACCCACCACTGATCCCAATTAAGATGGTAGCACTGACTTCCAGCACAGGGAGGTCCTCTCACCTCTCCTTGGATCGATGGAGCATTCTTGCGCGCTAAAGAAATAGTGATTATTTGTACCCATACACACTTGGCACTCATGTACTGGTAGTACTCTTTTTAGAAATTATGAGCTCTTTATTCTTTGGAGTGTAATTGCTTACCTACAACGAAGGGGCACAACTCCTATAGGGGTTTTGCTTTTGGAGGCCTCCAAATGTAAAATTCAAATTCATGAAAATTTATATTTTTAGATTTCAAAATTTTCAAAAAAATACAGATATAGATGAAGGCATAATGCACAAGTGCATAAATTTTCAGGACGAAATATGTTGAAATTAGGACTGTGCAGAAGAAAACAAATTTGAGGCTTTTTAACATGATACTATTCATTCTCCCACATCATAAATTTGTCTTTTTGTACAGGTACCAACCTTGAGCTTGAATATTTTCACAAGCTATCCCGCTCATCTAACATGTATGTTATCTACTCCAGCTCAACTCACTATAAATTTCTACTAGAACTATCACATATCTCTTCTACCATATCTAGTAAGCTACGTTGCTTCAGCCGACTATGCTATGATTTTTTTTCTACCTTGCCGACATGCAGCTACAGACCTCGATATTTATCCAGGCATCAAGATTATCAGAACATTAACGAACACAATAGGTTTATTTTCTGTGCTACGGGGACATGGTCTAAGCTCATCGCCATAATGAAGTTGTGGTGACCGATGACGCTCTTGTTCTTCATGGTGATGATGTCGAGATCGGTGTGAACTCTTGCCGGATGGCATCTTGGAGGTACTTGCACTTGAGTGTCATCTTAAATATGATGAAAATAAGATGATTTTGCGATCGTTGAGCATTTCTTAAATACGGTCCATTTGCGTGTCCATCTTGGTGGCGAGGTAGTCCCTCGTGTGAAGTCTAGACTGGTGCAAGTTGGCAGCAAGGTTCTCGATGCATTCATTCAAGGCAGTATTTGCATCGTTCATAGCTTGTTGGAGACCAAAGTGGTGAATCTTGGTGATGTAGTCATGCGTGTCTTCTTGGTCATCGAAGACCAGACGAGATGTACCTTTCCAATCCATCATAACACTTGAGCAAGGTGTGAGTAGACATGGAAAAGAACAATACCAAATTTACCTCTTGCCCATGTTAATGAACGATCAAAGCAATCTCACATTTGGCAATGCAAAGAGAGTGTACTTTGTAATGGAACCTTGTTCAAGCTCACACCTACACACAAGGCTTATAGAGTAAGTTGGTGGGAATTAGTGGCACAATTTCAAGCAAATTGAAGTCTAAGATATGTAAGAACTAAAAGCAATCCGCAAAGGAACTCAAATCCTAAGAAAGTTATAAAAAATGGTAAGTATGGAGAGGCAAAAAGAAAATTCACAAGCAACAATAATGGGGCTTTTGCAACCAAGAAAGTGAAGCTGTTCCTTCCGAATACTAAGCCCATGTTGCACAAACACTAGGAGAAACACTAGCTTGATTGCAATTGTAGGTAGATTCGTAACTTGGCACCAATATACTTATGCAAGTGTAACGTTTCCTTTCCAAGTATCCTTTGCACAAGTATCTTTGTTGTGAACTCTCTTTGTTTTATAAGATTTTGTGATTCTTTTTCTTTTATAGCTTCTTTTTTTTTTACTTTTACGCAAGACAAGTATTGTAAGATAGTGCACGGAGTAAACTATAACATGACATGATGCTAAACTGGTGATTAAGGTGCTCAAGTTCAGGAGGCCCGTCAATCTCAAATAGCTACTCTCACTAGGATCAAAGGTATCCGCAAATGGAACAACTCTCAAAGGTAATGGTAAGGAAGTTATAGTTTGTGTGAGAATGGAATACCTTGTCAACACCTCTAACATGACAAAAATCAAAGGGTGCTAGCCTTGCTTCTGGTGTGGGTGTCAAAAGGGTGGGATGGTCATCGTCGAAGGCGATCTTGGGGTGTCGATGTAGTGGTACTTGCGCTCCCAGGACGTTGCTGAAGATGCTGAGGTCCAATTAACGAAGACGCCTAGCCAAGGGGTGGTCGTAAACTCTTTATAGGAGTTGTTGCGCATGAGGATCGGAGGGGTCATGTACACGACACAAGGTCATGTGCAGGGGAGCGTCGTGTGCGAGAGTGGCAGCAAGTCCAAATTTGGATGAAGAAATGAAAAGTTCTCTGCCAAAGTGATGCAAACAATATACTCACTAGTGTTGGGGAACGTAGTAATTTCAAAAAATTTCCTACGCATACGCAAGATCATGGTGATGCATAGCAACGAGAGGGGAGAGTGTGATCTACGTACCCTTGTAGATTGACAACGGAAGCGTTAGGTTGATGTAGTCGTACGTCTTCACGGCCCGACCGATCAAGCACCGAAACTACGGCACCTCCGAGTTCTAGCACACGTTTAGCTCGATGACGATCCCCGGACTCCGATCCAGCAAAGTGTCGGGGAAGAGTTCCGTCAGCACGACGGCGTGGTGACGATCTTGATGTACTAATGTCGCAGGGCTTCGCCTAAGCACCGCTACAATATTATCGAGGACTATGGTGGAAGGGGGCACCGCACACGGCTAAGAATATGACCACGTGGATCAACTTGTCTCTCAAGGGGCGCCCCTTGCCTCCGTATATAAAGGCTCAAAGGGGGGGGGGTGCGGCCGGCCATGATAGGGCGTGCCAGGAGGAGTCCTACTCCCTCCGGGAGTAGGATTCCCCCCTTTCCTAGTTGGAATAGGATTCGTTAAGTGGGAAAGAGGAGAGAGAGAAGGAAGGGGGGCGCCGGCCCCCTCTCTCCTTGTCCTATTCGGACTAGGGGGGAGGGGCGCGCGGCCCAGCCCTGGCCACCTCTCCTCTCTTCCACTAAGGCCCATTAAGGCCCATATACCTCCCGGGGGGTTCCGGTAACCTCCCGGTAATCCAGTAAAATCCCGATTTCACCCGGAACACTTCCGATATCCAAATTGATGGGGAACGTAGTAATTTCAAAAAAATTCCTACGCACACGCAAGATCATGGTGATGCATAGCAACGAGAGGGGAGAGTGTGATCTACGTACCCTTGTAGATCGACAACGGAAGCGTTAGGTTGATGTAGTCGTACGTCTTCACGGCCCGACCGATCAAGCACCGAAACTACGACACCTCCGAGTTCTAGCACACGTTCAGCTCGATGACGATCCCCGGACTCCGATCCAGCAAAGTGTCGGGGAAGAGTTCCGTCAGCACGACGGCGTGGTGACGATCTTGATGTACTACTAAGTGATTACGTGATCCAAATCAACTAAACCATGTCCGATCATCACGTGAGATGGAGTAGTTTCATTGGTGAACATCACTATGTTGATCATATCTACTATATGATTCACGCTCGACCTTTCGGTCTCCGTGTTCCGAGGCCATATTTGTATATGCTTGGCTCGTCAAGTATAACCTGAGTATTCCGCGTGTGCAACTGTTTTGCACCCGTTGTATTTGAACGTAGAGCCTATCACACCCGATCATCGCGTGGTGTCTCAGCACGAAGAACTTTCGCAACGGTGCATACTCAGGGAGAACACTTCTTGATAATTAGTGAGAGATCATCTTATAATGCTACCGTCAATCAAAGCAAGATAAGATGCATAAAAGATAAACATCACATGCAATCAATATAAGTGATATGATATGGCCATAATCATCTTGTGCTTGTGATCTCCATCTCCGAAGCACCGTCATGATCACCATCGTCACCGGCGCGACACCTTGATCTCCATCGTAGCATCGTTGTCGTCTCGCCAATCTTATGCTTCCACGACTATCGCTACCGCTTAGTGATAAAGCAAAGCATTACAGCGCGATTGCATTGCATACAATAAAGCGACAACCATATGGCTCCTGCTAGTTGCCGATAACTCGGTTACAAAACATGATCATCTCATACAGTAAAATTTAGCATCATGTCTTGACCATATCACATCACAACATGCCCTGCAAAAACAACTTAGACGTCCTCTACTTTGTTGTTGCAAGTTTTACGTGGCTGCTACGGGCTTAAGCAAGAACCAATCTTACCTACGCATCAAAACCACAACGATAGTTTGTCAAGTTGGTGCTGTTTTAACCTTCGCAAGGACCGGGCGTAGCCACACTCGGTTCAACTAAAGTTGGAGAAACTGTCACCCGCAAGCCACCTATGTGCAAAGCACGTCGGGAGAACCGGTCTCGCGTAAGCGTACGCGTAATGTTGGTCCGGGCCGCTTCGTCCAACAATACCGCCGAACCAAAGTATGACATGCTGGTAAGAAGTATGACTTATATCGCCCACAACTCACTTGTGTTCTACTCGTGCATATAACATCAACATATAAAACCTAGGTTCGGATGCCACTGATGGGGAACGTAGTAATTTCAAAATTTTCCTACGCACACGCAAGATCATGGTGATGCATGGCAACGAGAGGGGAGAGTGTGATATACGTACCCTTGTAGATCGACAACGGAAGCGTTAGGTTGATGTAGTCGTACGTCTTCATGGCCCGACCGATCAAGCACCGAAACTACGGCACCTCCGAGTTCTAGCACACGTTCAGCTCGATGACGATCCCCGGACTCAGATCCAGCAAAGTGTCGGGGAAGAGTTCCGTCAGCACGACGGCGTGGTGACGATCTTGATGTACTAATGTCGCAGGGCTTCGCCTAAGCACCGCTATAATATTATCGAGGACTATGGTGGAAGGGGGCACCACACACGGCTAATAATATGATCACGTGGATCAACTTGTGTCTCAAGGGGTGCCCCTTGCCTCCGTATATAAAGGCTCAAAGGGGGGGGTGCGGCCGGCCATGATAGGGCGCGCCAGGAGGAGTCCTACTCCCTCCGGGAGTAGGATTCCCCCCTTTCCTAGTTGGAATAGGATCCGTTAAGTGGGAAAGAGGAGAGAGAGAAGGAAGGGGGGCGCCGACCCCCTCTCTCCTTGTCCTATTACGGACTAGGGGGGAGGGGCGCGCGGCCCAGCCCTGGCCACCTCTCCTCTCTTCCACTAAGGCCCATTAAGGCCCATATACCTCCCGGGGGGTTCCGGTAACCTCCTGGTAATCCGGTAAAATCCCGATTTCACCCGGAACACTTCTGATATCCAAATATAGGCTTCCAATATATCAATCTTTATGTCTCGACCATTTCGAGACTCCTCGTCATGTCCGTGATCACATCCGGGACTCCGAACAAACTTCGGTACATCAAAATGCATAAACTCATAATATAACTGTCATCGAAACCTTAAGCGTGCGGACCCTACGGGTTCGAGAACAATGTAGACATGACCGAGACACGTCTCCGGTCAATAACCAATAGCGGAACCTGGATGCTCATATTGGCTCCTACATATTCTACGAAGATATTTTATCGGTCAGACCGCATAACAACATACGTTGTTCCCTTTGTCATCGGTATGTTACTTGCCCGAGATTCGATCGTCGGTATCCAATACCTAGTTCAATCTCGTTACCGGCAAGTCTCTTTACTCGTTCCGTAATCCATCATCCCGCAACTAACTCATTAGTCGCAATGCTTGCAAGGCTTATGTGATGTGCATTACCGAGAGGGCCCAGAGATACCTCTCCGACAATCGGAGTGATAAATCCTAATCTCGAAATACGCCAACCCAACATGTACCTTTGGAGACACATGTAGAGCACCTTTATAATCACCCAGTTACATTGTGACGTTTGGTTGCGCACAAAGTGTTCCTCCGGTAAACGGGAGTTGCATAATCTCATAGTCATAGGAACATGTATAAGTCATGAAGAAAGCAATAGCAACATACTAAACGATCGGGTGCTAAGCTAATGGAATGGGTCATGTCAATCAGATCATTCACCTAATGATGTGATCCCGTTAATCAAATAACAACTCTTTGTCCATGGTTAGGAAACGTAACCATCTTTGATTAACGAGCTAGTCAAGTAGAGGCATACTAGTGACATTCTGTTTGTCTATGTATTCACACATGTATTATGTTTCCGGTTAATACAATTCTAGCATGAATAATAAACATTTATCATGATATAAGGAAATAAATAATAACTTTATTATTTCCTCTAGGGCATACTTCCTTCACAAATATAGGCTTCCAATATATCAATCTTTATGTCTCGACCATTTCAAGACTCCTCGTCATGTCCGTGATCACATCCGGGACTCCGAACAAACTTCAGTACATCAAAATGCATAAACTCATAATATAACTGTCATCAAAACTTTAAGTGTGCGGACCCTACGGGTTCGAGAACAATGTAGACATGATCGAGACACTCCGGTCAATAACCAATAGCGGAACCTGGATGCTCATATTGGCTCCTACATATTCTACGAAGATCTTTTATCGGTCAGACCGCATAACAACATACGTTGTTCCCTTTGTCATCGGTATGTTACTTGCCCGAGATTCGATCGTCGGTATCCAATACCTAGTTCAATGTCGTTACCGGCAAGTCTCTTTACTCGTTCCGTAATACATCATCTCACAACTAACTCATTAGCTGCAATGCTTGCAAGGCTTATGTGATGTGCATTACCGAGAGGGCCCAGAGATACCTCTCCGACAATCGGAGTGACAAATCCTAATCTCGAAATACGCCAACCCAACATGTACCTTTGGAGACACCTGTAGAGCTCCTTTATAATCACCCAGTTACGTTGTGACGTTTGGTAGCACACAAAGTGTTCCTCCGGCAAACGGGAGTTGCATAATCTCATAGTCATAGGAACATGTATAAGTCATGAAGAAAGCAATAGTAACATACTAAACGATCGGGTGCTAAGCTAATGGAATGGGTCATGTCAATCAGATCATTCACCTAATGATGTGATCCCGTTAATCAAATAACGACTCTTTGTCCATGGTTAGGAAACATAACCATCTTTGATTAACGAGCTAGTCTAGTAGAGGCATACTAGTGACACTCTGTTTGTCTATGTATTCACACATGTATTATGTTTCCGATTAATAAAATTCTAGCATGAATAATAAACATTTATCATGATATAAGGAAATAAATAATAACTTTATTATTGCCTCTAGGGCATATTTCCTTCAGTCTCCCACTTGCACTAGAGTCAATAATCTAGATTACACAGTAATGATTCTATCACCCGTGGAGCCTTGGTGCCGATCATGTTTTGCTCGTGGAAGAGGCTTAGTCAACGGGTCTGCAACATTCAGATCCGTATGTATCTTGCAAATCTCTATGTCTCCCACCTGGACTAGATCCCGGGTGGAATTGAAGCGTCTCTTGATGTGCTTGGTTCTCTTGTGAAATCTGGATTCCTTCACCAAGGCAATTGCACTAGTATTGTCACAAAAGATTTTCATTGGACCTGATGTACTAGGTATAACACCTAGATCGGATATGAACTCCTTCATCCAGACTCCTTCATTCGCTGCTTCCAAAGCAGCTATGTATTCCGCTTCACACATAGATCCCGCCACGACGCTCTGTTTAGAACTGCACCAACTGACAGCTCCACCGTTTAATGTAAACACGTATCCGGTTTGCGATTTAGAATCGTCCGGATCAGTGTCAAAGCTTGAATCAACGTAACCGTTTAAGATGAGCTCTTTGTCACCTCCATATACGAGAAACATATCCTTAGTCCTTTTCAGGTACTTCAGGATGTTCTTGACCGCTGTCCAGTGATCCACTCCTGGATTACTTTGGTACCTCCCTGCTAGACTTATAGCAAGGCACACATCAGGTCTGGTACACAGCATTGCATACATGATAGAACCTATGGCTGAAGCATAGGGAACATCTTTCATTTTCTCTCTATCTTCTGCAGTGGTCGGGCATTGAGTCTGACTCAACTTCACACCTTGTAACACAGGCAAGAACCCTTTCTTTGCTTGATCCATTTTGAACTTCTTCAAAATCTTGTCAAGGTATGTGCTTTGTGAAAGTCCAATTAAACGTCTTGATCTATCTCTATAGATCTTTATGCCTAATATGTACGCAGCTTCACCGAGGTCTTTCATTGAAAAACTCTTATTCAAGTATCCCTTTATGCTATCCAGAAATTCTATATCATTTCCAATCAGTAATATGTCATCCACATATAATATCAGAAATGCTACAGAGCTCCCACTCACTTTCTTGTAAATACATGCTTCTCCAAAAGTCTGTATAAAACCAAATGCTTTGATCACACTATCAAAGCGTTTATTCCAACTCCGAGAGGCTTGCACCAGTCCATAAATGGATCGCTGGAGCTTGCACACTTTGTTAGCTCCCTTTGGATCGACAAAACCTTCCGGTTGCATCATATACAACTCTTCTTCCAGAAATCCATTCAGGAATGCAGTTTTGACATCCATCTGCCAAATTTCGTAATCATAAAATGCGGCAATCGCTAACATGATTCGGACGGACTTAAGCATCGCTACGGGTGAGAAGGTCTCATCGTAGTCAACCCCTTGAACTTGTCGAAAACCTTTTGCGACAAGTCGAGCTTTGTAGACAGTAACATTACCATCAGCGTCAGTATTCTTCTTAAAGATCCATTTATTCTCAATTGCTTGCCGATCATCAGGCAAGTCAACCAAAGTCCATACTTTGTTCTCATACATGGATCCCATCTCAGATTTCATGGCTTCAAGCCACTTTGCGGAATCTGGGCTCACCATCGCTTCTTCATAGTTCGTAGGTTCATCATGATCTAGTAGCATGACTTCCAGAACTGGATTACCGTACCACTCTGGTGCGGATCTTACTCTGGTTGATCTACGAGGTTCAGTAGTATCTTGTTCTGAAGTTTCATGATCATTATCATTAGCTTCCTCACTTATTGGTGTAGGTGTCACAGAAACAGTTTTCTGTGATGTACTACTTTCCAACAAGGGAGCAGGTACAGTTACCTCGTCAAGTTCTACTTTCCTCCCACTCACAGCTTGATTTCTACCTCCGCAGCTTTCAGCATTGCGAAGAGCTCGGGAATAGTCTTGTTCATCCCTTGCATATTATAGTTCATCACGAAGCTCTTGTAGCTTGGTGGCAGTGATTGGAGAATTCTGTCAATGACGCAATCATCTGGAAGATTAACTCCCATTTGAATCAAGTGATTATTATACCCAGACATTTTGAGTATATGCTCACTGACAGAACTGTTCTCCTCCATCTTGCAGCTATAGAACTTATTGGAGACTTCATATCTCTCAATCCGGGCATTTGCTTGAAATATTAACTTCAACTCCTGGAACATCTCATATGCTCCATGACGTTCAAAACGTCGTTGAAGTCCCGGTTCTAAGCCGTAAAGCATGGCACACTGAACTATCGAGTAGTCATCAGCTTTGCTCTGCCAAACGTTCATAACATCTGGTGTTGCTCCAGCAGCAGGCCTGGCACCCAGCGGTGCTTCCAGGACGTAATTCTTCTGTGCAGCAATGAGGATAATCCTCAAGTTACGGACCCAGTCCGTGTAATTGCTACCATCATCTTTCAACTTTGCTTTCTCAAGGAATGCATTAAAATTCAATGGAACAACAACACGGGCCATTTATCTACAATCATACATAAACAAGCAAGATACTATCAGGTACTAAGTTCATGACAAATTTAGGTTCAATTAATCATATTACTTAAAGAACTCCCACTTAGATAGACATCCCTCTAATCCTCTAAGTGATTACGTGATCCAAATCAACTAAACCATGTCCGATCATCACGTGTGATGGAGTAGTTTCATTGGTGAACATCGCTATGTTGATCATATCTGCTATATGATTCACGCTCGACCTTTCGGTCTCCGTGTTCCGAGGCCATATCTGTATATGCTTGGCTCGTCAAATATAACCTGAGTATTCTGCGTGTGCAACTGTTTTGCACCCGTTGTATTTGAACGTAGAGCCTATCACACCCGATCATCACGTGGTGTCTCAGCACGAAGAACTTTCGCAATGGTGCATACTCAGGGAGAACACTTCTTGATAATTAGTGAGAGATCATCTTATAATGCTACCGTCAATCAAAGCAAGATAAGATGCATAAAAGATAAACATCACATGCAATCAATATAAGTGATATGATATGGCCATCATCATCTTGTGCTTGTGATCTCCATCTCCGAAGCACCGTCATGATCACCATCGTCACCGGCGCGACACCTTGATCTCCATCATAGCATCGTTGTCGTCTCGCCAATCTTATGCTTCCACGACTATCGCTACCGCTTAGTGATAAAGTAAAGCATTACAGCGATTGCATTGCATACAATAAAGCGACAACCATATGTGTCGTGGTTTTGTCACGGTAGATGTCCTAGAGAAAGGACTTAGTCGTGGAGCCATCACCGCGGGTTAGCTTGAAGGGGTTAAAGGGGACACAAGGACGCAAGAGAGTTTATAGTAGTTCGGCCCCTTCAATGAAGGTAAAAGCCTACATCTAGTTGTGATGGAATTGATGGGTGTTTCGATGACTAGGGAGCAAATAAGCTTCGCCTATGTCTCGAGTTGTTGTCTGTCCTTGAACCGCCGCCGGGTCGTCCCCTTATATACATGGGTGACACCCATCGGTTTACAGAGTCCCGATACCGGCTCATAGATGCGTCCGGTTCGGTCTCCACTATTCCTAACTTATAACACAAGTTACATACCGAAGCCAATTAATAACTATAGGCCTTAAACCGATTATGGGCCTTCAGCCCTCATCTGCCCTCATGGGCTTTTATCATACTCAACTACTGATGAAGTTAACCCGGCCTGTCCTGGCCGGTTTACGCCCAGTAGTAATATCCCCAACATTAGGCCCCAAATTGATTTGAACAGGTTCATGTCAATCCTTAGCAAAAATATTCATCTTCAACATCTTCTTGTATTTTGTTGAACCGCCGTGATGTCATCTTCTCTGCTCGCGGTAGACCGGTGTGACGTCACTGGTTATAAAGAACCTTATCCTATTAACAAGCCTGCGACAATTAAGGCCGCAGCTTCGTTTCCAAACTCGCGGCTCCTTGATTCTCGCGCCTGACATATCCCTTTCTTTATAAATAGGACCGAAGGGTCATTTCCTTTCTCTTTCCCTCCGACCCCTTCTGCTTCATCTTCCTCACGTTGCCCAGCTTCAGAGCTCCGCCGCCACCGTCGACCTCTGCATCAACCTTGGCCGCTGCATCAACCTGAGCACACCAGAGCATCGCGGCGACCTTCCGCTTCTTCCTCAACTCCGGTAAATCTTCTTTCCTTTCCCCCGCAGATCTGTTCTAGGGTTTCCTCGTTCGTCGAAGTTCATCGAGACTCTGGCGCTGTTCTTCCTTTGTTTCTTCTTTAGCCCATGAATAAAACTTCAAACCTGATGTATTTCCAGTAATGGCTTATCTTCTGTTGCCAAAGCAAACCTTTATGCGCATAAAACATTGATCTGGTCCCTTGTGAATTGCTTTGAGATCAACCTTTTAGGTCTAAATCCTTTTATTTTCCTATCTTACGGTAGATCCAAAATTTCACTGCGACCTTATGAAATCTGTTTTTACCTTCCTTAGTCATTCTTGCCTTAGATCTATATCCTCTTTACCACATAGGCGGTTCACCTTTGAAAAAGCAATCTATCATTAGTCCCCTTGTTGAACCGCCGTGATGCTGTTGCTTCATAAACTCCGGTTTAGATAGATCTGCTTCCGGTTTAACATTGCACATATCAATGTACTTTGTAGATTTCATCATGGCCAAGCAAGTGTATGAGTGCAATTGGGTCCCTTCTCGCGTCACAGAGGATCAACTGGACGATTTAGTCCTGATTGGCGCCTTGGGCAGCAAAGACACCGTCCATTGGAGGGCTCCTGGCAAAGAATGCCCCCCCACACCTCGAGAAGGAGAGGTTGTTGTTTTCGTAGACCACTTAGCCCGGGGTTTTAAACTGCCCGGTTCTAAATTCTACCGGGATGTTCTAGGTGATTTCCAACTTCATCCGCAAGACACTGGCCCCAACTCTGTTACAAATATGTGCCACCTCCAAGTGCTCTGTGAGGTGTTCTTTCAAGAGGAGCCCACAGTGGAATTATTCAGAGATCTTTTCCATCTAAACCGCCGTACTGAGTTTACTGATGGCTCTAATACGGAGTTGGGTGGCATGGCGATTCAGAAAAGGAAAGAGGTCACATACCCTCAAGCCAAGCTGCACAGTCACCCCAAGGAGTGGAATCAGACATGGTTCTACTGCAAAGACACCTCCCCTGCTGATGAGAATCCCTTGCCTGGCTTTCGTCCGGAGCGGCTTAGCAATACCCATCCTTTTCCTCAACGATTGAGTGCCCAGGAGAGAAGCAAATATGCTCCTCAACTGTCAAAGCTCAGAGCCTTTATGGCCAACAATTTAACAGGGGTTGACCTTGCTCGCTGTTGGATATCATGGAGCATACTGCCCCTTAGTCAGCGCTCCGGTTTGATGTGCGAATATACTGATAGTGTGGATGACTCCGTCTGACTCCGATTATCAGGTTATTTCCCACTCATCTTCTGGCGAGTCGTCGGCTACTCAGCTCCCACCGCTCAAAACGGTGCTTGGGTAAGCTATATTTATTGTGATGTTTGCAGTATATTGCCTTAGAACATATGCTGTATTTAATTTTGTTATTCTTCTCAGGGCCTAACCTAGGCCGAGCAAGAAGGCCCGCCTGGATAAAGAAGCCGAAGAAGATGTCATTCTTGAACCAGGCACCACACCCAATCTTGAAGCGGCTATTCCTAAGGATATTCCAATGATCCCCCGCAGCCAGATGATGATCTTACTGCTGAGGAAAGACCTACTGATACCTCAGGTCCTATCCATCAGCCCACAGGTTCCCTCCGGGTTGAAAGCTCCACCGGTCCCGCAAAACCTACTGACAAGCCAACAGCTCCAGTGCAAACCGGCGGTACCACTGATGATGAAGTTGTCATTACTGGCACTGGCCATACTGAGCCAAGCAATCCTGTCGCTTTATCCAAACATTCTGCCAAGGAAGAATTAGCTGCTTTTGGCAAAGGCATGTGGAATGCTGATCTGACGGCTTACGCTGCTCTGAACGCCCAAGATATCCATTCCGGCTATCTGAACCGGCTGTATACCAGCCGTGACTATGAAGCCGGTCTGGTTAACATGATGAAGGATAAATATGAGGTAACTTCCATATGCTCCTTCCTGCTTGTATGCTTTCATTCTTGCCGACTCTCCTAGCCCCTAAGGGCCGATTTGAAATATTCTTTCAAACCAGGACTTAATAATATGAATCTTGATGCTTTGAAATTTGCTGATGTAGTCCCCAAGGGCCGGTTCAACTTAGCGTAGTTAAACTGGTACTTTAAGTAATTGAAACTGCCGCATCAGAATACATATGATCAAATAGCCATTAGCCCCCAAGTGCCAAGTTGAATACTTGTATTGAGCTTGGGACTTTGTAAACAATTGAAAGATGAAGATCAAATATGCATTAGCCCCCAAGTGCTAAGCGCATAACTTGTTATGTGGTTGGTACTTGAATCCTTCTACCGATTTGTTGAAACATATATCTGTATGCCTGCAGGCGGAGCTGAAGGCGAAAGAAAGCCAAGTCATCGATCTGCAAGAAAACCTAAAAACCCAACAGGCTGAAACCTCCAAGGCAAAAGAGGAATTGGCCAGTGCCTTAAGCGCCATGGAACAACTTAAGGAGAACTTCAAGAAGAAACGGGCGGATTGGGCCACTGAAAAATCCGCTTTGATCAAACGAGCAGAGGATGCCGAGGCTGCACTGAAACCAGTGACGGATGAACTGACCAGCATAAAGCGGCACGTTCATGCCATGACCACTGCTATCTTTGGTAAGCCAGCTTGCCTTCTGAATTGGTTCTGCCTTCTTACAGAGTTGCCGGTTTATTAACCTTTTATGGTATTTCAGGGACACGCATTGGTCACTTGGGGTCAGATGTGCGGAAGAAATTGAAAGCCGCCTATACCTTGGTTGAACAATTGTATACTGGTGCCCAGCGGATCATTTGTACCGCGTCTCAAAACAAACCGGCGCCCACTTTGATTCAAGATACTTTGACTGTCAGTGCTTCCTGCCCGGGTTGAAGAGCTGAAGAAATCTGCTGCTCGACGGTGCAATCAATGCTTTAATCCGGGCAAAAGCCTGGGTGCTGGATTTTGATCCTATTGAAGCGGCTCAGGGTTATCCCATTTTGAAGGAAGACGGGTCAGAATTTGGTGAAGCGGATCTGCGAGCCATAAACCGGGAGGTACGTCCGCTAGCTTGTCAACTGGCTGAGGAAGCAGATTTGTCTCATTATCAAGCCCAATATGACAGCCAGAACAAGCGAATAGCTGCACCAATCCATGAATCGGAAAACCTGATCCCTCCAATCCGTAAGCATACTTACGCTCCCGATATTGACCCGTCTTCGCTAATCCATGACGAAGCTGTTTTTCAAGCATTGATGGGAATCGACTGGACAACTGTGGATTTCCAGCCACTGGGTAGAGAAACAGAAGCTGAAGCGGCGCAGGATGACCCACAACCATCAGGCCAGGCTGGTGGCCAAGCTTAAACCGGAAGCCGGTTTTAAAACTGTCTCTCCTTTGTGAAAAACAATTATGTTATTATGGGCACCATGTTGCCTTGTAATAGGCTAGCTGATACCTTTGATGTTGATATGCCTTCGTGCATAACTTGTTCTTCCTATGGTAATGATCTTTCCAAAATACTTTCTGAAATAAGAAATTCGTTAAGTGCCACCGCGGTTGTACCGTCAAGCGGAATATGATGTTTGTATATATAAAGTGAAAACATCCGAAACAAAATTTTAAGTATATGATCAAAAATTTTGAGATACATAATACCTGCCACCGTTGAGTGTGAAGTTGGCTTGGCCAACCTTGAAGCGGAGTTTTTGCAAACCCACACTGTTGGAGGAAATAACAACTCCTGTATATGTATATGACACTGGTTACCATGTAAACCGTGCCGGGTTATAATGAACACCGTGTTACTCCATAAGAGGATGTTAACAACAAGGATCAAACCGGACAAATAGTCTCCGGATTGACGTGAACTGTGTTCCGTCAATTGATTGGTTAAAAAACTTTGTCGGTTTAAAGAACACAATAAAAAACAAAAAAAACCCTTTAAAGAAAATTATGAAGCAAAAGTAACGACAAAAATGTTTGCCAAAAAAGATTTATTTAAGCTGATCAAATGGCATAACCATGGCCAAACACGACCAAGCTCCCGTTAGGTGTAACTATGGTTCTAGTTAGCCAGGTCCCCAAGTGATTCTTGTGGCATTTATGCCGACCAAATGGCGTGGTCATGGTTCGGGTTCGACCAAGCCCCCAAGTGATTCTGTGGCCTTAGGCCGATCAAGAGGCATGACTGGTTCAGACATGACCAAGTCCCCAAGTGATCTGGTGGCTTTCGCCTATCAAGAGGCATGGTATTGGTTCGGACACGACCAATCCTCCAAGTGATATAACACGATGCTTTTAGCAAAGCGAACTCAAGGGGTAAACCGGAGGCCGCTTTAGAGCAACTCCGTGTAACCTCACATGATGTAAAAGAACAGATACCCCGCTTTAGCTGAGGTTCCGGTTTATTATACTTAATCATAGTATATACATTGTATGTACATAAGTATAGCCAATGGCTCAGGTATAGTAAGGCCGAAGATGAGCTATATTCCACGGCCTGTTAGTCTCCTCCTTTGATGTACGTGAGTCCTTATGCTCTCGAATATCGATCAGATAGTACGACCCGTTGTGCAGATTCTTGCTGACCACGAAAGGCCCCTCCCAAGGTGGGGATAGCTTATGCATATCAGTCTGATCTTGGATGAGCCGAAGCACCAAATCTCCTTCCTGGAAGGCTCTGGTTCTGACTCAGCGACTATGATAACAACGAAGATCCTGCTGGTAAATCGCCGACCGGGCGTCTGCGATGTCACGCTCTTCATCCAACCGGTCCAAAGCATCTTGCCGTACTGTCTCGTTGTCCGCTTCAACATAAGCCGTGACACGAGGTGAATCATGACGGATATCGCTGGGGAGAACTGCCTCCGCTCCATAAACCATGAAGAACGGTGTGTATCCTGTTGATCTGTTGGGTGTTGTATTGATGCTCCATAACACAGATGGTAACTCTTCTACCCAACAACCCGGCGTTCTTTGCAAAGGAACCATGAGCCGGGGCTTGATGCCTCTCAAGATCTCTTGATTAGCTCTTTCTGCTTGACCATTGGACTGTGGATGTGTCACTGATGAAACGTCGAGCCGGATGTGCTCCCGTTCGCAGAACTCCTTCATAACACCTTTGGACAAATTGGTACCATTATCTGTGATAATACCGTGCGGAAAGCCAAACCGGAAAATCACCTTTTTGATGAACTGAACCGTCGTGGCCGCATCACACTTGCTAACAGGTTCTGCCTCCACCCACTTTGTAAACTTGTCCACCGCCACCAGGAGGTGGTTCTTCTTATCTTTGGACCTTTTGAAAGGCCCAACCATATCCAGCCCCCAAGTCGCAAACGGCCAAGTAATTGGAATCATCCTCAATTCTTGAGCCGGTACATGAGCACGTCTTGAAAACCTTTGGCAACCATCACATCGTCTGACCAGATCCTTCGCATCAGCATGAGCAGTTAACCAATAGAAACCATGGCGAAACGCTTTAGCCACCAGAGACTTTGAACTGGCGTGGTGACCACAATCTCCTTCGTGGATCTCACGCAAAATTTCACGGCCTTCTTCAGGAGACACGCAACGTTGAAAAGCTCCTGATACACTGCAATGATGCAACTCACCGTTGATGACAGCCATGGACTTGGATCGCCGGATTATCTGCCGGGCCAGAATCTCATCTTCTGGCAACTCGCCTCGGTTCTTGTACGCCAGGTAAGGAAGCGTCCAATCCGGAATAACATGAAGAACTGCCACCAATTGAGCCTCCGGATCAGGAATGGCCAAATCCTCTTCACCATGGATCTTCACCGACGGGTTGTGCAGCACATCCAGAAAAACATTGGGTGGGACCGGTTTGCGCTGAGAGCCCAGCCGGCTTAAAGCGTCCGGCGCTTCATTTTTCCGCCGGTCCACGTGGTCCACCTGATAGCCTCTGAAATAACCTGCAACAATATCCACCTCACGATGATATGCTGCCATGAGTGGGTCCTTGGAGTCCCAAGTGCCAGACACTTGCTGAGCCACCAGGTCCGAATCACCGAAGCACTTAACTCGACTTAGATTCATCTCCTTAGCCATCTGAAGACCATGGAGCAAGGCTTCATACTCAGCTGCATTGTTAGTACAAGGGAACATTAAACGGAGAACATAACAAAACTTATCACCTTGTGGGAAAGTTAATACGACTCCAGCCCCCGAGCCTTCCAACTGCCTGGATCCGTCAAAATGGATGGTCCAATACGTATGATCTGGCTTTTCTTCAGGTGCTTGCATTTCTGTCCAATCATTGATGAAATCAACAAGTGCTTGAGACTTAATCATTGTCCGAGGCACATATTTCAAACCATACGGCCCCAGCTCTATAGCCCACTTTGCAATCCGGCCAGTTGCTTCCCGGTTCTGGATGATATCTCCCAAAGGAGCAGAACTGACCACCGTAATTGGGTGCCCTTGGAAGTATTGCTTAAGCTTCCGGCTTGCCATAAAAACTCCGTACACCAGCTTCTGCCAGTGCGGATACCTTTGCTTGGACTCAATGAGTACCTCGCTGATATAATAGACCGGACGTTGAACCGGATGCTCCTTACCTGCCTCCTTTGGTTCCACCACAATAGCCACGCTGACCGCACGAGCATTAGCAGCAACATATAGCAGTAACGGCTCCTTGTCAATGGGAGCGGCGAGCACAGGAGGATTGGCCAATTGCCGCTTTAAGTCCTCAAATGCTTCATCAGTAGCAGAACTCCAGACGAACTGATCCGTCTTCTTCAACATCTGATACAAAGGGATCGCCTTCTCACCATGGCGGCTGATAAACCGGCTTAACGCGGCAATCTGGCCTGCCAGGCGTTGAACATCATTGATACACTTCGGTTTAGCCAGGGAGGTGATGGCTGTGATATTCTCCGGATTAGCCTCAATTCCCCTGTTGGACACCAGAAAACCCAATAACTTTCCCGCCGGTACACCAAAGACACACTTGTCCGGATTAAGCATCATCTTGTACGTCCTTAGGTTATCAAAGGTTTCCTTCAAATCATCAACCAGAGTCTCCTTCTCCCTGGATTTAACCACGATATCATCCACGTAAGCATGTACATTACGGCCAATCTGCTTGTGAAGACAATTTTGTACACACCGTTGATAAGTTGCCTAGGCACTTTTGAGCCCAAAGGGCATAGACACATAGCAGAAGGCTCCAAAGGGAGTTATGAATGTCGTCTTCTCCTGGTCCTTAACTGCCATTTTGATCTGATGATAGCCAGAATATGCATCCAAAAAACTTAAACACTCACAACCCGCCGTAGCATCAATGATTTGATCAATACGGGGGAGGGCAAAAGGATCTGCTGGACAAGCCTTATTAAGATCTGTGTAATCCACACACATACGCCAGGTGCCGTTTTTCTTAAGGACTAGCACCGGATTGGCAAGCCACTCAGGGTGAAAAACTTCAACAATAAAACCAGCTGCTAAGAGCCTGGCTACCTCTTCTCCAATCGCCTTGCGTCTTTCTTCATTAAACCGGCGGAGGAACTGTTTCACCGGTTTGTATTTAGGATCCACATTAAGTGTGTGCTCGGCGAGTTGCCTTGGTACACCTGGCATGTCAGAGGGCTTCCATGCAAAAATGTCCCAATTCTCACGGATGAACTTGATGAGCGCGCTTTCCTATTTCGGATCCAAGTTGGCACTAATGCTGAACTGCTTGGACGAATCGCCAGGTACGAAGTCAACAAGCTTAGTTTCTGCTGCCGATTTGAACTTCAGGGCCGGATCATGCTCCGTAGTTGGCTTCTTCAACGGAGTCATGTCCGCCGGATCAACATTGTCTTTATAGTACTTCAACTCCTCGGTGGCACAAACCGACTCTGCATAAGCCGCATCTCCTTCCTCGCATTCCAAAGCGATTTTGCGGCTTCCGTGAACCATTATTGTCCCCTTGTGACCCGGCATCTTGAGCTGCAAATACACATAACAGGGCCGAGCCATAAACTTGGCGTATGCCGGACGCCCAAACAGGGCATGATATGGACTTTGGATTTTCACCACTTCAAACGTTAATGTCTCCGACCTGGAATCATGATCATCCCCAAAGGCCACTTCAAGAGCTATCTTACCAACGGGATATGCTGATCTGCCAGGCACTACACCGTGGAATACTGTATTGGACGGTTTGAGATTCTTATCTGTTAGTCCCATACGACGGAAGGTCTCATAGTATAGGATGTTAATGCTGCTCCCTCCATCCATGAGCACCTTGGTGAACTTATAACCTCCCACCTGAGGCGCCACCACCAGAGCCAACTGACCCGGATTATCAACCTGGAGTGGGTGATCCTCTCTGCTCCATATGATTGGCTGTTCAGACCAACTTAGATAACGGGGTGTGGCCGGTTCAACAGAGTTGACTGCCCGCCTCTGAACCTTCCGGTCTCGCTTGTCCAGGCTAGTGGTAAAGACATGGTACTGCCCATTACTCAACTGCTTTGGGTTGCTTTGGTAACCTGACTGTTGCTGCTGTTGGTTGTAACCACCCTGGTTGTTCTGACTATTTTGACCATTATGTCCGCCCGGATTACCATTAAATCCTGAACCGGAACTTCCTCCACCGTAACCCGGCCCGGACCCTGAGCCACCGCCAGATCCGTGATCATACCAGAAATTATTAGAATTCTTGAACTCCTGCATAATAAAGCAATCCTTCCAAAGGTGGTTTGCTGGCTCCTCCTTCGTCCCATGTCTTGGACAGGGCTGGCTTAGCAGATAGTTCAGGCGGTTTGGGTTGGGGTTGGGCACTCCACTACGATTTTTTGGCCTACCCTTGCGCCGCTGGCCATTGTCCTGTACGTTGGTATTAGCCACAAAATCCATGTTGCCATCCGCTTTACGCTCGCCTCCTCCGCCATTGCCTACCCAGTGATGCTGCTGACCTTTGGAGCTGTTGTTCTTCTTCCCCTTCCCTGTCTTGTCATCATCAGATTTGGGATCCTTGGTACTATCAGAATCAACATATTTTACCAAAGCGGCCATGAGGGTCCCCATGTCGGTGCAATGACGCTTCATCCGTCCCAATTTCAACTTCAGGGGCCCAAACCAGCAGTTGCCTTCTAGGGTTAATACTACGGTGTCAGCGTTGATGCGGTCTAAGGAGTGCAACACTTGTGAAACCCAGCGTACCCAATGAGTCGTTGACTCTCCTTCCTCCTGGACGCATGCAGCTAAGTCCACTATCAACATAGGCTGTTTACAGGTATCCTTGAAATTGTTGATAAGCCGGGCTCGTAATTGGGCCCATGAACTGATAGAATTAGCGGGCAAGCTTTTTAACCAAGTATGGGCCGTTCCTTCAAGCATCATGGTGAAGTATTTCGCACACGCCGTGTCATCCACATCAAGCATCTCCATGGCCATCTCATAGCTCTCTACCCATGTCTCTGGTGGTTGATCCGCCGTATAATTTGGTACCTTGCGTGGGCCTTTGAAATCCTTGGGCAGGCGCACGTTGCGTAAAGCGGGGACGAGGCAAGGCACCCCCAAAGAACTAGAAGTAACACCAGGTTCGGTCGAAATGGTTGGACGAACCGGCGTGAGCTGCCGAGCCTGATGCTGTGCGTCTAACTCGGCCTCCCTACGCGCTCGGGTCCGGTTCACCACTTCCTGAGCGTCATCAGCACCACCCGTCGGGTTGTTACCACGGGGTGCTCCACGTCATTCATTACTCGACACTGCTGGTTCATCCATATGCCTGCTATAGCTCCGGCTTGGACGGGGGGTCGAGTGGATCCGGTCGCGGCTGTACGAGTACGCCTCCTGTTGGGCCAAAGCTGTCCTCAGAAGTTCCTTGACCCGTCGCGTCTCTACTGCCTGCGGCGAGTCACCTTCAACTGGAATGGCCTCCAGTCGTGCAGCAGCGGCAACAAGATTGTCCATTGGGTTGGAGTAGTGACCCGGAGGTGTTAAAGCATCCCGAGGTATAACGGTGTTTTGACGAGGCGGGTCCATCTGACGGGGCTGAACCGGTGCACCGGTCCCAGGGGCTTCTGCCCGGTTCCCCTCCAGCGGATTACTGGCTCTTGGTCCTGGAGTGTTGAAAAGGTCTCTGGCCTCGAAAACCGGAGGTAAGCGGGACCGGTGCTTCCTCCTCATGACTTCATGCGACGCGCTCTGATCCAACATAATCCTATAGGCCTGTGCGTCTAAAGCGGCCCGCTCTGCGGCCATCCTGGTGTCCTCAGCCGCCAGATCCGTTTTGGCCTGGGTGATTTGTTCCTGTACCTTTGCAATCTCCGTGTTGTGAGCGTCCTGATCTGGCGGATTAACTTCTGCCATAAGCACAGCCAACGCATCAAATAGTTCTGATAGAACCTGAGCCGGTGAGCGCACAGGGCCTCCCGCCCCGGCAACCGTTGCCGCTGCTGAACCGAAGATCGTTGCCGCGGCTGTCGAAGAGTGAAGCGCTGCTTGTGTTCCGGTCATGAATATTCCAACCCGGTTAGGCAGATCAGAGGGGTCGGAATAATGTCGCCATCGGAACAGCTCTCAATCAGGCCATCTTGTAGCTGATAAAGTGATTTGGTTTCTCCGGTCGAAGATTCGTCACCGGAATGAACGGCAGTCGCCCCGTGAAGCTCCGATCCATCCTCATAACTCCCTCCATGGATCATTCCCACGAAGGCATGCTTCATGGCCGGTTTAACCCGGGCGGATCACGCACGCTGAGCCGTCTCGACGAGGTCGGTGCAGATGTCCGGCTCAGGGCCCGGTTCACCAATCTTGCCAATGAAAACGTGAATGCTACCAAAGGGGACCCGGTACCCGTACTCAATTGAGCCGGCCTCGGGGCCCCAGCCTGCGCCGTCGATGTAGAGTTTGCCGTGATGACTCTTAGTCATCCGGCCTACAGCGTAGCCCTCGAGTCCTTTAAAGCGGCCCTCCAAGAACCGGAAACCATCGTGCGATAGCCCCACGGTGGGTGCCAACTGTCGTGGTTTTGTCACAGCAGATGTCCTAGAGAAAGGACTTAGTCGTGGAGCCATCGCCACGGGTTAGCTTGAAGGGGTTAAAGCGGACACAAGGATGCAAGAGAGTTTATACTAGTTCGGCCCCTTCAATGAAGGTAAAAGCCTACGTCTAGTTGTGATGGAATTGATGGGTGTTTCGATGACTAGGGAGCAAATAAGCTTCGCCTATGTCTCGAGTTGTTGTCTGTCCTTGAACCACCGCCGGGTCGTCCCCTTATATACATGGGTGACGCCCGTCGGTTTACAGAGTCCCGATACCGGCTCATAGATGCGTCCGGTTCGGTCTCCACTATTGCTAACTTATAACACAAGTTACATACCGACGCCGGTTTATAACTATAGGCCTTAAACCGATTATGGGCCTTCAGCCCTCATCTGCCCTCATGGGCTTTTATCATACTCAACGACTGATGAAGTTAACCCGGCCTGTCCTAGCCGGTTTACGCCCAGTAGTAATATCCCCAACAATATGGCTCCTGCCAGTTGCCGATAACTTGGTTACAAAACATGATCATCTCATACAATAAAATTTAGCATCATGTCTTGACCATATCACATCACAACATGCCCTGCAAAAACGAGTTAGACGTCCTCTACTTTGTTGTTGCAAGTTTTACGTGGCTGCTACGGGCTTAAGCAAGAACCAATCTTACCTACGCATCAAAACCACAATGATAGTTTGTCAAGTTGGTGCTGTTTTAACCTTCGCAAGGACCGGGCGTAGCCACACTCGGTTCAACTAAAGTTGGAGAAACTGTCACCCGCAAACCACCTATGTGCAAAGCACGTCGGGAGAACCGGTCTCACGTAAGCGTACGCGTAATGTCGGTCCGGGCCGCTACGTCCAACAATACCGCCGAACCAAAGTATGACATGCTGGTAAGCAGTATGACTTATATCGCCCACAACTCACTTGTGTTCTACTCGTGCATATAACATCAACATATAAAACCTAGGCTCGGATGCCACTGTTGGGGAACGTAGTAATTTCAAAAAATTTCCTACGCACACGCAAGATCATGGTGATGCATAGCAACGAGAGGGGAGAGTGTGATCTACGTACCCTTGTAGATCGACAACGGAAGCGTTAGGTTGATGTAGTCGTACGTCTTCACGGCCCGACCGATCAAGCACCGAAACTACGGCACCTCTGAGTTCTAGCACACGTTCAGCTCGATGACGATCCCCGGACTCCGATCCAGCAAAGTGTCGGGGAAGAGTTCCGTCAGCATGACGGCGTGGTGATGATCTTGATGTACTAATGTCGCAGGGCTTCGCCTAAGCACCGCTACAATATTATCGAGGACTATGGTGGAAGGGGGCACCGCACACGGCTAAGAATATGATCACGTGGATCAACTTGTCTCTCAAGGGGTGCCCCTTGCCTCCGTATATAAAGGCTCAAAGGAGGGGGGTGTGGCCGGCCATGATAGGGCGCGCCAGGAGGAGTCCTACTCCCTCCGGGAGTAGGATTCCCCCCTTTCCTAGTTGGAATAGGATCCGTTAAGTGGGAAAGAGGAGAGAGAGAAGGAAGGGGGGCGCCGACCCCCTCTCTCCTTGTCCTATTACGGACTAGGGGGGAGGGGCGCGCGGCCTAGCCCTGGCCACCTCTCCTCTCTTCCACTAAGGCCCTTTAAGGCCCATATACCTCCCGGGGGTTCCGGTAACCTCCCGGTAATCAGGTAAAATCTCGATTTCACCCGGAACACTTCCGATATCCAAATATAGGCTTCCAATATATCAATCTTTATGCCTCGACCATTTCGAGACTCCTCGTCATGTCCGTGATCACATCCGGGACTCCGAACAAACTTCGGTACATCAAAATTCATAAACTCATAATATAACTGTCATCAAAACTTTAAGCGTGCGGACCCTACGGGTTCGAGAACAATGTAGACATGACCGAGACACTCCAGTTAATAACCAATAGCGGAACCTGGATGCTCATATTGGCTCCTACATATTCTACGAAGATCTTTTATCGGTCAGACCGCATAACAACATACGTTGTTCCCTTTGTCATCGGTATGTTACTTGCCCGAGATTCGATCGTCGGTATCCAATACCTAGTTCAATCTCGTTACCGGCAAGTCTCTTTACTCGTCCCGTAATACATCATCTCACAACTAACTCATTAGCTGCGATGCTTGCAAGGCTTATGTGATGTGCATTACCGAGAGGGCCCAGATATACCTCTCCGACATCGGAGTGACAAATCCTAATCTCGAAATACGCCAACCCAACATGTACCTTTGGAGACACCTGTAGAGCTCCTTTATAATCACCCAGTTATGTTGTGACGTTTGGTAGCACACAAAGTGTTCCTCCGGCAAACGGGAGTTGCATAATCTCATAGTCATAGGAACATGTATAAGTCATGAAGAAAGCAATAGCAACATACTAAACGATCGGGTGCTAAGCTAATGGAATGGGTCATGTCAATCAGATCATTCACCTAATGATGTGATCCCGTTAATCAAATAACGACTCGTTGTCCATGGTTAGGAAACATAACCATCTTTGATTAACGAGCTAGTCTAGTAGAGGCATACTAGTGACAATCTGTTTGTCTATGTATTCACACATGTATTATGTTTCCGGTTAATACAATTCTAGCATGAATAATAAACATTTATCATGATATAAGGAAATAAATAATAACTTTATTATTGCCTCTAGGGCATATTTCCTTCAACTAGAATAACCAACTGTAAGAAATTGGGTGAAGATATTTTGGTGGAGATTTATCATATTAGGTAAGAAAAACAAAACTAGGCTACAAAAATGTGGGTGGGGGTGTACTCCAAATCGTGGCAACCAAGCTATTGATACCAAATTATGTAGGGCTAATCCTAATTGTTGCCCCTTCGCAATTTGCAGGTGGGTTGAGAGAAACCTCAAATAACACAAGAAACACAAGAGGAAACTCAAAATAACAAGGTTCACACCACAAGTTTTACTCAAATCACAAGCAAGAAGAGATACACATCCAACAAGCAATACAAGTAAAAGTAAATATGTAGGGTTCTCCCCAAATATCTAAGAGAGATGGGGTCTTGAGAGGTATTTCTTCCTCAATCCAAAGGATATGAAGGACTTAATAATCCACAAGGGGATTCTTCTCCTAGAAGGAGGTCTTGATCCTCTAGGAGGAGACAGATGAGCAAAGCCCTCTCAAGATATGTTCTAAATGCTTTTCTAACCCTAAAAAAGAGACGATGTACTAATTATATAGGTGTTGAAGGTAGGTGAGGAAGTCAAGGGTACAAGGGACATTTCCCCATCACTGCTCACATGCATGAACGTGTGCATGGGATCAGGGCGTGTGCATGAGTGGCCATAGAACAGACGAGGGGGCACATGTGCACAAGGGTTGAGGGCCCCGTGTGCACGGGTGTGCAGAGAGTTTTCTAGGTACCCTGTACCCATGGAGGGTCTAGGATACTGTGTGCACGGTGTGTCCAAAGAGCTTTTGTCGATCTTCATTCATGTTGGGGAACGTTGCAGAAAACAAAAAAATTTCCTACGTTTTCACCAAGATCCATCTATGAGTTCATCTAGCAACGAGTGATCGGATGCATCTACATACCTTTGTAGATCGCGAGTGGAAGCGTTCAAGAGAACGGGGATGAGGGAGTCGTACTCGACGTGATCCAAATCACCGGAGATCCTAGCGCTGAACGGACGGCACCTCCGCGTTCAACACACCTACGGTCAGCGTGACGTCTCCTCCTTCTTGATCTAGCAAGGGGGAAGGAGAGGTTGATGAAGATCCAGCAGCACGATGGCGTGGTGGTGGAGGCAGCAGTCACCGCAGGAGGGCTTCGCCGTTCTACTGCGAGAGGGAGAGGTATAGCAGGGGAGAGGGAGGCGCCAAGACTTCAGGGGTGCGGCTGCTCTCCCTCCCCCCTTTATATAGGCCCCTAGGGGGTGCGCCGGCCCTAGGAGATGGGATCTCATAGGGGGGCGGCTGTTGGAAATATGCCCTAGAGGCAATAATAAAAGGATTATTATTGTATTTCCTTGTTCATGATAATTGTCTTTTATTCATGCTATAATTGTGTTATCCGAAAATCGTAATACATGTGTGAATACATAGACACCAACATGTCCCTAGTAAGCCTCTAGTTAACTAGCTCGTTGATCAACAGATAGTCATGGTTTCCTGACTATGGACATTGGATGTCATTGATAACGAGATCACATCATTAGGAGAATGATGTGATGAACAAGACCCAATCCTAAACATAGCACAAGATCATATAGTTCGTTTGCTAGAGTTTTCCAATGTCAATTATCTTTTCCTTAGACCATGAGATCGTGTAACTCCCGGATACTGTAGGAGTGCTTTGGGTGTACCAAACGTCACAACGTCACTGGGTGACTATAAAGGTATACTACGGGTATCTCCGAAAGTATCTGTTGGGTTGACACGGATTAAGACTGGGATTTGTCACTCCGTATGACGGAGAGGTATCTCTGGGCCCACTCGGTAATGCATCATCATAATGAGCTCAAAGTGACCAAGTGTCTGGTCACGGGATCATGCATTACGGTACGAGTAAAGTGACTTGCCGGTAACGAGATTGAACGAGGTATTGGGATACCGACAATCGAATCTCGGGCAAGTAACGTACCGATTGACAAAGGGAATTGCATACGGGTTTGCTTGAATCCTCGACATCGTGGTTCATCCGATGAGATCATCGAGGAGCATGTGGGAGCCAACATGGGTATCCAGATCCCGCTGTTGGTTATTGACCGGAGAGCCATCTCGGTCATGTCTACATGTCTCCCGAACCCGTAGGGTCTACACACTTAAGGTTCGGTGACACTAGGGTTGTAGAGATATGAATATGCAGTAACCCGAAAGTTTTTCGGAGTCCCGGATGAGATCCCGGAAGTCACGAAGAGTTCCGAAATGGTCCGGAGGTAAATAATTATATATAAGAAGTGAAGTTTCGGCCATCGGGAAAGATTCAGGGGTCACCGGTATTGTACCGGGACCACAGGGTGGGTCCACCCATCCCGGAGGGCCCCATGGGCTGAAGTGGGGAGGGGAACCAGCCCATAGTGGGCTGGTGCGCCCCCCAAGGCCCACCTCTTGCGCCTAGGGTTGAAACCCTAGGGGGGGCTCCCGACTTGCCTTGGGGGGCACTCTACCCCCCTTGGCCGCCACCCCCCTAGGCCCCTATATATAGTGGTGGGGAGGAAGGGCTTCACACCCACGCCTTTGGTGCCTCCCTCTCCCTCTCCAACACCTCCTCCTCCTCTATAGAGCTTGGCGAAGCCCTGCCGGAGTACTGCTGCTCCATCACCACCATGCCGCCGTGCTGCTGCTGGAGCCATCTTCCTCAACCTCTCCTTCCCCCTTGCTGGATCAAGAAGGAGGAGACGTCACGCTGACCGTACGTGTTTTGAACGCGGAGGTGCCGTCCGTTCGGCGCTAGGATCTCCGGTGATTTGGATCACGTCGAGTACGACTTCCTCATCCCCGTTCTTTGAACGCTTCCGCGCGTGATCTACAAAGGTATGTAGATGGAATTCGATTACTCGTTGCTAGATGAACTCATAGATGGATCTTGGTGAAACCGTAGGAAATTTTTTGTTTTCTGCAACGTTCTCCAACAGTGGCATCATGAGCTAGGTCTATGCGTAGTTCTCTTTGCACGAGTAGAACACAATTTGTTGTGGGCGTAGATGTTGTCAACTTTCTTGCCGCTACTAGTCTTACCTTGCTTCAATGGTATTGTGGGATGAAGCGGCCCGGACCAACCTTACACGTACGCTTACGTGAGACCGGTTCCACCGACTGACATGCACTAGTTGCATAAGATGGATGGCGGGTGTCTGTCTCTCCCACTTTAGTTGGAGCGGATTCGATGAAAAGGGTCCTTATGAAGGGTAAATAGAAGTTGACAAATCACGTTGTGGCTTTCACGTAGGTAAGAAAACGTTCTTGCTAGAACCCTATTGCAGCCACGTAAAACTTGCAACAACAATTAGAGGACGTCTAACTTGTTTTTGCAGCAAGTGTTTTGTGATGTGATATGGCCAAAGTTGTGATGAATGATGAATGATATATATGTGATGTATGAGATGTTCATGCTATTGTAATAGGAATCATGACTTGCATGTCGATGAGTATGACAACCGGCAGGAGCCATAGGAGTTGTCTTTATTTTTTGTATGACCTGCGTGTCATTGAGAAACGCCATGTAAATTACTTTATTGCTAAACGTGTTAGCCATAGTAGTAGAAGTAATAGTTGGCGAGCAACTTCATGGAGACACGATGATGGAGATCATGATGATGGAGATCATGGTGTCATGCCGGTGACAAGATGATCATGGAGCCCCAAGATGGAGATCAAAGGAGCTATGTGATATTGGCCATATCATGTCACTATTATTATTTGATTGCATGTGATGTTTATCATGTTTTTGCATCTTGTTTACTTAGAACGACGATAGTAAATAAGATGATCCCTCATTATAATTTCAAGAAAGTGTTCCCCCTAACTGTGCACCGTTGCGACAGTTCGTTGTTTCGAAGCACCACGTGATGATCGGGTGTTTGATTCTAACGTTCACATACAACGGGTGTAAGACAGATTTACACATGCAAACACTTAGGTTGACTTGACGAGCCTAGCATGTACAAACATGGCCTCGGAACACAGAAGACCAAAAGGTCGAGCATGAGTCGTATAGAAGATACGATCAACATGAAAATGTTCACCGATGTTGGCTAGTCCGTCTCACGTGATGATCGGACACGGCCTAGTTAACTCAGATCATGTTATACTTAGATGACTGGAGGGATGTCTATCTGAGTGGGAGTTCATTGAATAATTTGATTTAGATGAACTTAATTATCATGAACTTAGTCTAAAATCTTTACAACATGTCTTGTAGATCAAATGGCCAACGTTGTCCTCAACTTCAACGCGTTCCTAGAGAAAACCAAGCTGAAAGGCGATGGCAGCAACTGTACGGACTGGGTCCAGAACCTGAGGATCATCCTCATAGCTGCCAAGAAAGATTATGTCCTACAAGCACCGCTAGGTGACGCACCTCTTCTCCCTGCAGAACAAGACGTTATGAATGCTTGGCAGACACGTACCGATGATTACTCCCTCGTTCAGTGCGGCATGCTTTACAGCTTAGAACCGGGGCTCCAAAAGCGTTTTGAGAGACACGGAGCATATGAGATGTTAGAAGAGCTGAAAATGGTTTTTCAAGCTCATGCCCGGGTCGAGAGATATGAAGTCTCCGACAAATTCTTCAGCTGTAAGATGGAGGAAAACAGTTCTGTCAGTGAGCACATACTCACTATGTCTGGGTTACATAACCGCTTGACTCAGCTGGGAGTTAATCTCCCGGATGACGCGCTCATTGATAGAATCCTTTAGTCGCTTCCACCGAGCTACAAGAGCTTTGTGATGAACTTCAATATGCAGGGGATGGAAAAGACCATTCCTAAAGTATTTGCAATGCTGAAATCAGCAGAGGTAGAAGTCAAAAAGGAACATCAAGTGTTGATGGTGAATAAAACCACTATGTTCAAGAAAGGCAAGGGTAAGAAGAACTTCAAGAAGGACGGCAAGGGAGTTGCCGCGCCCGGCAAGCAAGCTGTTGGGAAGAAGCCAAAGAATGGACCCAAGCCCGAGACTGAGTGCTTTTATTGCAAGGAAAGTGGTCACTGGAAGCGGAACTGCCCCAAATACTTAGCAGACAAGAAGGCTGGCAAAACGAAAGGTATATGTGATATACATGTAATTGATGTGTACCTTACCAGTACTCCCAGTAGCTCCTGGGTATTTGATACCAGTGCGGTTGCTCACATTTGTAACTCAAAACAGGAGCTGCGGAATAAGCGGAGACTGGCAAAGGACGAGGTGACGATGCGCGTCGGGAATGGTTCCATGGTCAATGTGATCGCCGTCGGCACGCTACCTCTACATTTACCTACGGGATTAGTTTTAAACCTCAATAATTGTTATTTAGTGCCAGCTTTGAGCATGAACATTGTATCAGGATCTCGTTTAATTCGAGATGGCTACTCATTTAAATCCGAGAATAATGGTTGTTCTATTTATATGAGATATATGTTTTATGGTCATGCTCCGATGGTGAATGGTTTATTCTCAATGAATCTCGAGCGTAATGCTACACATATTCATAGTGTGAGTACCAAAAGATGTAAGGTTAATAATGATAGTCCCACATACTTGGGGCACTGCCGCCTTGGTCACATAGGTGTCAAACTCATGAAGAAGCTCCATGCAGATGGACTTTTAGAGATTCTTGATTACGAATCATTTGACACGTGCGAACCATGCCTCATGGGTAAAATGACCAAGACTCCGTTCTCAGGAACAATGGAGCGAGCAACCAACTTATTGGAAATCATACATACTGATGTGTGCGGTCCAATGAGTGTTGAGGCTCGCGGTGGTTATCGTTATGTTCTCACCCTCACTGATGACTTGAGTAGATATGGGTATGTCTACTTAATGAAACACAATTCTGAGACCTTTGAAAGGTTCAAGGAATTTCAGAGTGAGGTTGAGAATCAACGTGACAGAAAAATCAAGTTCCTGCGATCAGATCGTGGAGGAGAATACTTGAGTCACGAATTTGGCACACACTTAAGAAAATGTGGAATAGTTTCACAACTGACGCCGCCTGGAACACCTCAGCGTAATGGTGTGTCCGAACGTCGTAATCGCACTCTATTAGATATGGTGCGATCTATGATGTCTCTTACTGATTTACCGCTATCATTTTGGGGCTATGCTTTAGAGACTGCCGCATTCACTTTAAATAGGGCTCTGTCAAAATCTGTTGAGACGACACCGTATGAGTTATGGTTTGGGAAGAAACCTAAGCTGTCGTTTCTAAAAGTTTGGGGATGCGATGCTTATGTCAAGAAACTTCAACCTGAAAAGCTCGAACCCAAGTCAGAAAAATGCGTCTTCATAGGATACCCTAAAGAAACTATTGGGTATACCTTCTACCTCAGATCCGAAGGCAAGATCTTTGTTGCCAATAATGGATCCTTTCTAGAGAAGGAGTTTCTCTCGAAAGAAGTAAGTGGGAGGAAAGTAGAACTTGATGAAGTATTACCTCTTGAACCAGAAAACGGCGCAACTCAAGAAAATGTTCCTGAGGTGCCTGCACCGACTAGAGAGGAAGTTAATGATGATGATCATGAAACTTCAGATCAAGTTGCTACTGAAATTCGAAGGTCCACAAGGACACGTTCCGCACCAGAATGGTACGGCAACCCTGTCTTGGAAATCATGTTGTTAGACAACGGTGCACCTTCGAACTATGAAGAAGCGATGGCGGGCCCGGATTTCGACAAATGGCTGGAAGCCATGAAATCCGAGATAGGATCCATGTATGAAAACGAAGTATGGACTTTGACTGACTTGCCCGTTGAGCGGCGAGCCATAGAAAATAAATGGATCTTTAAGAAGAAGACAGACGCGGATGGAAATGTGACCATCTATAAAGCTCGGCTTGTCGCTAAGGGTTATCGACAAGTTCAAGGGGTTGACTACGATGAGACTTTCTCATCCGTAGCGAAGCTGAAGTCCGTCCGAATCATATTAGCAATTGCCGCATTCTATGATTATGAGATATGGCAAATGGACGTCAAAACGGCATTCCTTAATGGTTTCCTAAAGGAAGAATTGTATATGATGCAGCCGGAAGGTTTTGTCGATCCTAAGAATGCTGACAAGGTGTGCAAGCTCCAACGCTCGATTTATGGGCTGGTGCAAGCATCTCGGAGTTGGAACATTCGCTTTGATGAGATGATCAAAGTGTTTGGGTTTATGCAGACTTATGGAGAAGCCTGCGTTTACAAGATAGTGAGTGGGAGCTCTATAGCATTTCTCATATTATATGTAGATGACATACTTTTGATGGGAAATGATATAGAGCTTTTGGACAGCATTAAGGCCTACTTGAATAAGAGTTTTTCAATGAAGGACCTTGGAGAAGCTGCTTATATATTAGGCATCAAGATCTATAGAGATAGATCAAGACGCCTCATAGGTCTTTCACAAAGCACATACCTTGATAAGATATTGAAGAAGTTCAATATGGATCAGTCTAAGAAGGGGTTTTTGCCTGTGTTGCAAGGTGTGAAATTGAGCTCAGCTCAATGTCCGACCACGGCAGAAGATATAGAAGAGATGAGTGTCATCCCCTATGCCTCAGCCATAGGTTCTATTATGTATGCCATGCTGTGTACCAGACCTGATGTAAACTTTGCCGTAAGTTTGGTAGGTAGGTACCAAAGTAATCCCGGCAAGGAACACTGGACAGCGGTCAAGAATATCCTGAAGTACCTGAAAAGGACTAAGGAAATGTTTCTCGTTTATGGAGGTGACGAAGAGCTCGTCGTAAAGGGTTACGTCGACGCTAGCTTCGACACAGATCTGGATGACTCTAAGTCACAAACCGGATACGTGTATAATTTGAATGGTGGGGCAGTAAGCTGGTGCAGTTGCAAGCAGAGCGTCGTGGCGGGATCTACATGTGAAGCGGAGTACATGGCAGCCTCGGAGGCAACACACGAAGCAATTTGAGTGAAGGAGTTCAGCACCGACCAAGGAGTCATACCCAATGCGTCGGGGCCGATCAAACTCTTCTGTGACAACACTGGAGCTATTGCACTTGCCAAGGAGCCCAGGTTTCACAAGAAGACCAGGCACATCAAGTGTCGCTTCAACTCCATTCGTGAAAATGTTCAAGATGGAGACATAGATATTTGTAAAGTACATACGGACCTGAATGTAGCAGATCCGTTGACTAAACCTCTCCCTAGAGCAAAACATAATCAACACCAGAATTCCATGGGTGTTCGATTCATCACAATGTAAATAGATTATTGACTCTAGTGCAAATGGGAGACTGTTGGAAATATGCCCTAGAGGCAATAATAAAAGGATTATTATTGTATTTCCTTGTTCATGATAATTGTCTTTTATTCATGCTATAATTGTGTTATCCGGAAATCGTAATACATGTGTGAATACATAGACACCAACATGTCCCTAGTAAGCCTCTAGTTAACTAGCTCGTTGATCAACAGATAGTCATGGTTTCCTGACTATGGACATTGGATGTCATTGATAACGAGATCACATCATTGGGAGAATGATGTGATGGACAAGACCCAATCCTAAACATAGCACAAGATCGTATAGTTCATTTGCTAGAGTTTTCCAATGTCAAGTATCTTTTCCTTAGACCATGAGATCGTGTAACTCCCGGATACCGTAGGAGTGCTTTGAGTGTACCAAACGTCACAACGTAACTAGGTGACTATAAAGGTATACTACGGGTATCTCCGAAAGTATCTGTTGGGTTGACACGGATTAAGACTGGGATTTGTCACTCCGTATGACGGAGAGGTATCTCTGGGCCCACTCGGTAATGCATCATCATAATGAGCTCAAAGTGACCAAGTGTCTGGTCATGGGATCATGCATTACGGTACGAGTAAAGTGACTTGCCGGTAACGAGATTGAACGAGGTATTGGGATACCGACGATCGAATCTCGGGCAAGTAACGTACCGATTGACAAAGGGAATTGCATATGGGGTTGCTTGAATCCTCGACATCGTGGTTCATCCGATGAGACCATCGAGGAGCATGTGGGAGCCAACATGGGTATCTAGATCCCGCTGTTGTTTATTGACCGGAGATCCATCTCGGTCATGTCTACATGTCTCCCGAACCCGTAGGGTCTACACACTTAAGGTTCGGTGACGCTAGGGTTGTAGAGATATGAATATGCAGTAACCCGAAAGTTGTTCAGAGTCCCGGATGAGATCCCGGACGTCACAAAGAGTTTCGGAATGATCCGGAGGTAAATAATTATATATAGGAAGTGAAGTTTCGGCCATCGGGAAAGATTCGGGGGTCACCGGTATTGTACCGAGACCACCGGATGGGTCCCAGGGGTCCACCGGGTGTGGCCACCCATCCCGGAGGGCCCCATGGGCTGAAGTGGGGAGGGGAACCAGCCCATAGTGGGCTGGTGCGCCCCCCAAGGCCCACCCCTTGCGCCTAGGGTTGAAACCCTAGGGTGGGGGGGGGCTCCCCACTTGCCTTGGGGGGCACTCTACCCCCCTTGGCCGCCGCCCCCCCTAGGAGATTGCATCTCCTAGGGCCGGCGCCCCCCCTAGGCCCCCTATATATAGTGGGGGGGAGGAAGGGCTTCACACCCACACCTTTGGTGCCTCCCTCTCCCTCTGCAACACCTCCTCCTCCTCCATAGAGCTTGGCGAAGCCCTACCGGAGTACTGCTGCTCCACCACCACCATGCTGTCGTGCTGCTGCTGGAGCCATCTTCCTCAACCTCTCCTTCCCCCTTGCTGGATCAAGAAGGGGGAGACGTCACGCTGACCGTACGTGTGTTGAACGTGGAGGTGCCGTCCGTTCGGCGCTAGGATCTCCGGTGATTTGGATCACGTCGAGTACGACTTCCTCATCCCCGTTCTTTGAACGCTTCCGCGCGTGATCTACAAAGGTATGTAGATGGAATACGATTACTCGTTGCTAGATGAACTCATAGATGGATCTTGGTGAAACCATAGGAAATTTTTTGTTTTCTGCAACGTTCTCCAACAGCGGCGGCCAAGGGGGAGGAGTGCCCCCCAAGGCAAGTGGAGGCGCCCCCTCCCCTAGGGTTCCCAACCCTAGCCGCATGGGGGGCCCAAAGTGGGGCGCACCAGCCCACTGTGGGCTGGTTCCCTCCCCACTTCAGCCCAAGGGGCCCTCCGGGATGGGTGGCCCCACCCGGTGGACCCCCGGGACCCTTCCGGTGGTCCCGGTACAATACCGGTGACCCCAAAACTTTCCCGATGGCCGAAATAACACTTCCTTTATATAATTCTTGACCTCTGGACCATTCCGGAACTTCTCGTGACGTCCAGGATCTCATCCGGGACTCCGAACAACTTTTGGATTACTGCATACTCATATCTATACAACCCTAGCGTCACCGAACCTTAAGTGTGTAGACCCTACGGGTTCAGGAGACATGTAGACATGACCGAGACGACTCTCTGGTCAATAACCAACAGCAGGATCTGGATACTCATGTTGGCTCCCACATGCTCCTCGATGATCTCATCGGATGAACCACGATGTCGAGGATTCAAGCAACCCCGTATACAATTCCCTTTGTCAATCGGTATTTTACTTGCCAAGATTCGATCGTCGGTATCCCAATACCTTGTTCAATCTCGTTACCGGCAAGTCACTTTACTTGTACCGTAATGCATGATCCCGTGACCAGACACTTGGTCACTTTGAGCTCATTATGATGATGCATTACCGAGTGGGCCCAGAGATACCTCTCCGTTATACGGAGTGACAAATCCCAGTCTTGATCTGTGTCAACCCAACAGAGACTTTTGGAGATACCCATAGTATACCTTTATAGTCACCCAGTTACGTTGTGACGTTTGGTACACCCAAAGCACTCGTACGGTATCCGGGAGTTACACGATCTCATGGTCTAAGGAAAATATACTTGACATTGGAAAAACTCTAGCAAACGAACTATACGATCTTGTGCTATGTTCAGGATTGGGTCTTGTCCATCACATCATTCTCCTAATGATGTGATCTCGTTATCAATGACATCCAATGTCCATAGTCAGGAAACCATGACTATCTGTTGATCAACGAGCTAGTCAACTAGAGGCTTGCTAGGGACATGTTGGTGTCTATGTATTCACACATGTATTACGATTTCCGGATAACACAATTATAGCATGAATAAAAGACAATTATCATGAACAAGGAAATATAATAATAATCCTTTTATTATTGCCTCTAGGGCATATTTCCAACAGTCTCCCACTTGCACTAGAGTCAATAATCTAGTTACATTGTGATGAATCGAACACCCATGGAATTCTGGTGTTGATCATGTTTTGCTCTAGGGAGAGGTTTAGTCAACGGATCTGCTACATTCTGGTCCGTATGTACTTTACAAATATCTATGTCTCCATCTTGAACATTTTCACGAATGGATTTGAAGCGACGCTTGATGTGCCTAGTCTTCTTGTGAAACCTGGGCTCCTTGGCAAGTGCAATAGCTCCAGTGTTGTCACAGAAGAGTTTGATCAGCCCCGACGCATTGGGTATGACTCATAGGTCGGTGTTGAACTCCTTCACCCAAATTGCTTCATGCGCTGCCTCCGAGGCTGCCATGTACTCCGCTTCACATGTAGATCCCGCCACGACGCTCTGCTTGCAACTGCACCATCTTACTGCCCCACCATTCAAAATATACACGTATCCGGTTTGTGACTTAGAGTCATCCAGATCTGTGTCGAAGCTAGCGTCGACGTAACCCTTTACAACGAGCTCTTCGTCACCTCCATAAACGAGAAACATTTCCTTAGTCCTTTTTAGGTACTTCAGGATATTCTTGACCGCTGTCTAGTGTTCCTTGCCGGGATTACTTTGGTACCTACCTACCAAACTTACGGCAAGGTTTACATCAGGTCTGGTACATAGCATGGCATACATAATAGACCCTATGGATGAGGTATAGGGGATGACACTCATCTCTTCTATATCTTCTGCCGTGGTCGGACATTGAGCTGAGCTCAATTTCACACCTTACAACACAGGCAAGAACCCCTTCTTAGACTGATCCATATTGAACTTCTTCAATATCTTATCAAGGTATGTGCTTTGTGAAAGACCTATGAGGCGTCTTGATCTATCTCTATAGATCTTGATGCCTAATATATAAGCAGCTTCTCCAAGGTCCTTCATTGAAAAACTCTTATTCAAGTAGGCCTTAATGCTGTCCAAAAGCTCTATATCATTTCCCATCAAAAGTATGTCATCTACATATAATATGAGAAATGCTATAGAGCTCCCACTCACTATCTTGTAAACGCAGGCTTCTCCATAAGTCTGCATAAACCCAAACACTTTGATCATCTCATCAAAGCGAATGTTCCAACTCCGAGATGCTTGCACCAGCCCATAAATCGAGCGTTGGAGCTTGCACACCTTGTCAGCATTCTTAGGATCGACAAAACCTTCCGGCTGCATCATATACAATTCTTCCTTTAGGAAACCATTAAGGAATGCCGTTTTGACGTCCATTTGCCATATCTCATAATCATAGAATGCGGCAATTGCTAATATGATTCGGACGGACTTCAGCTTCGCTACGGGTGAGAAAGTCTCATCGTAGTCAACCCCTTGAACTTGTCGATAACCCTTAGCGACAAGCCGAGCTTTATAGATGGTCACATTTCCATCCGCGTCTGTCTTCTTCTTAAAGATCCATTTATTTTCTATGGCTCGCCGCTCAACGGGCAAGTCAGTCAAAGTCCATACTTCGTTTTCATACATGGATCCTATCTCGGATTTCATGGCTTCCAGCCATTTGTCGGAATCCGGGCCCGCCATCGCTTCTTCATAGTTCGAAGGTTCACCGTTGTCTAACAACATGATTTCCAAGACAGTGTTGCCTTACCACTCTGGTGCGGAACGTGTCCTTGTGGACCTACGAAGTTCAGTAGCAACTTGATCTGAAGTTTCATGATCATCATCATTAACTTCCTCTCTAGTCGGTGCAGGCACCTCAGGAACATTTTCTTGAGTTGCGCCATTTTCCGGTTCAAGAGGTAATACTTCATCAAGTTCTACTTTCCTCCCACTTACTTCTTTCGAGAGAAACTCCTTCTCTAGAAAGGATCCATTCTTGGCAACAAAGATCTTGCCTTTGGATCTGAGGTAGAAGGTATACCCAATAGTTTCTTTAGGGTATCCTATGAAGATGCATTTTTCCGACTTGGGTTCAAGCTTTTCAGGTTGAAGTTTCTTGACATAAGCATTGCATCCCCAAACTTTTAGAAACGATAGCTTAGGTTTCTTCCCAAACCATAATTCATACGGTGTCGTCTCAACGGATTTCGACGGAGCCCTATTTAAAGTGAATGCGGCAGTCTCTAAAGCATAGCCCCAAAATGATAGCGGTAAATCGGTAAGAGACATCATAGATCGCACCATCTCTAATAGAGTGCGATTACGACGTTCGGACACACCATTACGCTGAGGTGTTCCAGGCGGCATCAGTTGTGAAACTATTCCACATTTTCTTAAGTGTGTGCCAAATTCGTGACTCAAGTATTCTCCACCACGATCTAATCGCAAGAACTTGATTTTCCTGTCACGTTGATTCTCAACCTCACTCTGAAATTCCTTGAACTTTTCAAAGGTCTTAGACTTGTGTTTCATTAAATAGACATACCCATATCTACTCAAGTCATCAGTGAGGGTGAGAACATAACGATAGCCACCGCGAGCCTCAACACCCATTGGACCGCACACATCAGTATGTATGATTTCCAATAAGTTGGTTGCTCGCTCCATTGTTCCTGAGAACGGAGTCTTGGTCATTTTACCCATGAGGCATGGTTCGCACGTGTCAAATGATTCGTAATCAAGAGACTCTAAAAGTCCATCTACATGGAGCTTCTTCATGCGTTTGACACCTATGTGACCAAGGCGGCAGTGCCACAAGTATGTGGGACTATCATTATCAACCTTACATCTTTTGGTATTCACACTATGAATATGTGTGGCATTACGCTCGAGATTCATTAAGAATAAACCATTCACCATCGGAGCATGACCATAAAACATATCTCTCATATAAATAGAACAACCATTATTCTCGGATTTAAATGAGTAGCCATCTCGAATTAAACAAGATCCTGATATAATGTTCATGCTCAAAGCTGGCACTAAATAACAATTATTGAGGTTTAAAACTAATCCCGTAGGTAAATGTAGAGGTAGCGTGCCGACGGCGATCACATCGACCTTGGAACCATTCCCGACGCGCATCGTCACCTCGTCCTTCACCAGTCTCCGCTTATTCCGCAGCTCCTGCTTTGAGTTACAAATGTGAGCAACCGCACCGGTATCAAATACCCAGGAGCTACTACGAGTACTGGTAAGGTACACATCAATTACATGTATATCACATATACCTTTCGTGATGCCGGCCTTCTTGTCCGCTAAGTATTTGGGGCAGTTCCGCTTCCAGTGACCACTTCCCTTGCAATAAAAGCACTCAGTCTCGGGCTTGGGTCCATTCTTTGACTTCTTCCCGGCAGCTTGCTTACCGGGCGCGGCAACTCCCTTGCCGTCCTTCTTGAAGTTCTTCTTACCCTTGCCTTTCTTGAACTTAGTGGTTTTATTCACCATCAACACTTGATGTTCCTTTTTGACTTCTACCTCTGCTGATTTCAGCACTGCAAATACTTCAGGAATGGTGTTTTCCATCCCCTGCATATTGAAGTTCATCACAAAGCTCTTGTAGCTCGGTGGAAGCGACTGAAGGATTCTGTCAATGACCGGTCATCCGGGAGATTAACTCCCAGCTGTGTCAAGCGGTTATGTAACCCAGACAAAGTGAGTATGTGCTCACTGATAGAACTGTTTTCCTCCATCTTACAGCTGAAGAACTTGTCGGAGACTTCATATCTCTCGACCCGGGCATGAGCTTGAAAAACCATTTTCAGCTCTTCGAACATCTCATATGCTCCATGTCTCTCAAAAGGCTTTTGGAGCCCCGGCTCTAAGCTGTAAAGCATGCCGCACTGAATGAGGGAGTAATCATCGGTACGTGTCTGCCAAGCGTTCATAACGTCTTGTTCTGTAGGGAGAGCAGGTGCTTCACCTAGCGGTGCTTGTAGGACATAATCTTTCTTGGCAGCTATGAGGATGATCCTCAGGTTCCAGACCCAGTCCGTATAGTTGCTGCCATCGTCTTTCAGCTTGGTTTTCTCTAGGAACGCGTTGAAGTTGAGGACAACGTTGGCCATTTGATCTACAATACATGTTGTAAAGATTTTAGACTAAGTTCATGATAATTAAGTTCATCTAATCAAATTATTCAATGAACTCCCACTTAGATAGACATCTCTCCAGTCATCTAAGTATAACATGATCCGAGTTAACTAGGCCGTGTCCGATCATCACGTGAGACGGACTAGTCAACATCGGTGAACATCTTCATGTTGATCGTATCTTCTATACGACTCATGCTCGACCTTTCGGTCTTCTGTGTTCCGAGGCCATGTCTGTACATGCTAGGCTCGTCAAGTCAACCTAAGTGTTTGCATGTGTAAATCTATCTTACACCCGTTGTATGTGAACGTTGGAATCTATCACACCCGATCATCACGTGGTGCTTCGAAACAACAAACTGGCGCAACGGTGCACAGTTAGGGGGAACACTTTCTTGAAATTATTATGAGGGATCATCTTATTTACTACCGTCGTTCTAAGTAAACAAGATGCAAGAACATGATAAACATCACATGTAATCAAATAATAGTGACATGATATGGCCAGTATCATATAGCTTCCTTTGATCTCCATCTTGGGGCTCCATGATCATCTTGTCACTGGCATGACACCATGATCTCCATCATCATGATCTCCATCATCGTGTCTCCATGAAGTTGCTCGCCAACTATTACTTCTACTACTATGGCTAACATGTTTAGCAATAAAGTAAAGTAATTTACATGGCGTTTCTCAATGACACGCAGGTCATACAAAAATAAAGACAACTCCTATGGCTCCTGCCGGTTGTCATACTCATCGACATGCAAGTTGTGATTCCTATTACAAGAACATGATCTCATACATCACATATATATCATTCATCATTCATCACAACTTTGGCCATATCACATCCCAGAACACTTGCTGCAAAAACAAGTTAGACGTCCTCTAATTGTTGTTGCAAGTTTTACGTGGCTGCAAGAGGGTTCTAGCAAGAACGTTTTCTTACCTACGTTAAATCCAAAACGTGATTTGTCAACTTCTATTTACCCTTCATAAGGACCCTTTTCATCAAATCCGCTCCAACTAAAGTGGGAGAGACAGACACCCGCCAGCCACCTTATGCAACTAGTGCATGTCAGTCGGTGGAACCGGTCTCATGTAAGCGTACGTGTAAGGTTGGTCCGGGCCGCTTCATCCCACAATACCGCTGAAGCAAAATAAGACTAGTAGCGGCAAGAAATTTGACAACATCTACGCCCACAACAAATTGTGTTCTACTCGTGCAAAAAGAACTACGCATAGACCTAGCTCATGATGCCACTGTTGGGGAACGTTGCAGAAAACAAAAAAATTTCCTACGTTTTCACCAAGATCCATCTATGAGTTCATCTAGCAACGAGTGATCGGATGCATCTACATACCTTTGTAGATCGCGAGCGGAAGCGTTCAAGAGAACGGGGATGAGGGAGTCGTACTCGACGTGATCCAAATCACCGGAGATCCTAGCGCCGAACGGACGGCACCTCCGCGTTCAACACACGTACGGTCAGCGTGACGTCTCCTCCTTCTTGATCCAGCAAGGGGGAAGGAGAGGTTGATGAAGATCCAGCAGCACGACGGCGTGGTGGTGGAGGCAGCAGTCACCGCAGCAGGGCTTCGCCGTTCTACTGCGAGAGGGAGAGGTGTAGCAGGGGAGAGGGAGGCGCCAAGGCTTCAGGGGTGCGGCTGCCCTCCCTCCCCCCTTTATATAGGCCCCTAGGGGGTGCGCCGGCCCTAGGAGATGGGATCTCCTAGGGGGGCGGCGGCCAAGGGGGAGGAGTGCCCCCCAAGGCAAGTGGAGGCGCCCCCTCCCCTAGGGTTCCCAACCCTAGGCTCATGGGGGGCCCAAAGGGGGGCGCACCAGCCCACTATGGGCTGGTTCCCTCCCCACTTCAGCCCATGGGGCCCTCCGGGATGGGTGGCCCCACCCGGTGGACCCCCGGGACCCTTCCGGTGGTCCCGGTACAATACCGGTGACCCCGAAACTTTCCCAATGGCCGAAATAACACTTCCTATATATAATTCTTCACCTCCGGACCATTCCGGAACTTCTCGTGATGTCCAGGATCTCATCCGGGACTCCTAACAACTTTCGGATTACTGCATACTCATATCTATACAACCCTAGCGTCACCGAACCTTAAGTGTGTAGACCCTACGGGTTCGGGAGACATGTAGACATGACCGAGACGACTCTCCGGTCAATAACCAAAAGCGGGATCTGGATACTCATGTTGGCTCCCACATGCTCCTCGATGATCTCATCGGATGAACCACGATGTCGAGGATTCAAGCAACCTCGTATACAATTCCCTTTGTCAATCGGTATTTTACTTGCCCGAGATTCGATCGTCGGTATCCCAATACCTCGTTCAATCTCGTTACCGGCAAGTCACTTTACTCGTACCGTAATGCATGATCCCGTGACCAGACACTTGGTCACTTTGAGCTCATTATGATGATGCATTACCGAGTGGGCCCAGAGATACCTCTCCGTTATACGGAGTGACAAACCCCAGTCTTGATCCGTGTCAACCCAACAGACACTTTCGGAGATACCCATAGTATACCTTTATAGTCACCCAGTTACGTTGTGACGTTTGGTACACCCAAAGCACTTCTACGGTATCCGGGAGTTACACGATCTCATGGTCTAAGGAAACGATACTTGACATTGGAAAAACTCTAGTAAACGAACTATACGATCTTGTGCTATGTTCAGGATTGGGTCTTGTCCATCACATCATTCTCCTAATGATGTGATCTCGTTATCAATGACATCCAATGTCCATAGTCAGGAAACCATGACTATTTGTTGATCAACGAGCTAGTCAACTAGAGGCTTACTAGGGACATGTTGGTGTCTATGTATTCACACATGTATTACGATTTCCGGATAACACAATTATAGCATGAATAAAAGACAATTATCATGAACAAGGAAATATAATAATAATCCTTTTATTATTGCCTCTAGGGCATATTTCTAATAATTCATTGGGCACCATCTTCCATGCTCCTTTTCTAATACTTGGAGTTTCTTTCTCGCTTCGTCGTGGTGATCATCATTGTACCTAATCATGCATAGGGTAGTTAAATCTCATCCAAATGTATATGGATCTCAAGCAGGAAAGAATTCACCTCAGTTTTCTATGGCACGTGCACAAGCTCTTGTCAACGGTCCACTTAAAGCTTGTGGGGTTATTGGTGGATCTATGGACTGGTCCGCACCAAGCTGAGGTACTACTAATCTTCCAGTCGTCCAATCCTTGTTCCTTGATCAGTTGTGAAGCAACATTTCGTCTGTTCAAATGAGAACGAGAAGAACATCTATGACTCTACCTATAGTCTCATGTTGTCATTGTCGCCAACACTAGTTACGGTCGTTCTTAAACAAACATCCACGACACAAAACATCGGTACATCCAAGCCAAAGACATCCAGTTCAACTAGAAGTAACTTGCCTAAAAACCGAATTTGGGTTAGGCGATTTCGTTGGGAAGGAAGGAGGTGCAGCATAACACCAAGGCCGCCGATGGCGACACTTGGGCGAGCGAAGCAAGATCCGGGCACACTGACAAGGCTTTGGCCCAGGAACAAGCCGCAGTCGGCAGCGAGCCGGTGGAGGCGAGTTAGAAGGTTTACCGGTGTCAGTGTGATGGTTCATCGATGCTCGAACTGGAGGTCGGCGGGGCTTAGAGGGAAGGCCTTGGGCGACAAGCACGACAATAGGTGGAGGTTGAGGGGGAGGGCGGGGCAGCGGAGACAGTTGGTTCGCCTGGCTGGATCATCGGTGGTCAAAGAAGAAGGGGAGCAATACGTACAATTCGACCTGGAAGACGATGCGCAGTCCGTCGGATCCTGACCCAACGGTTCAGATAGAACAAGGTAAATCGACCGGCCACATAAACATTTTCGGTCGACCGACGACTAGCCCGCTCGCAAAGAAATTCCCCTTCTCTCGCTCCCCCCGTCCCGTGATGGCGACATCGACGTTCGGCACCGGCGACGGCAAGGTTTCCATGGTATCCCTCTCTCGCTCTCCCTCTCCCTCTCTCAGACCTCGTGGATCGTCAAGTGCTGATCGGCCGGCCTAAGCTTCCGCGATTGCTGATCTATCGGGGTGGTCGAAATCAACTAGGGTTTCACGAATCGGCGTTCGTGTCATGCAGGACGCCAAGGCCAAGGCGCTGGTGGCCGCGAAGATCCAGGAAGGGGAGTACAAGGTGCGGATGATAGGAGAGTACGCGGTGCGGACGGACCGCGCGATCGATGCGCTGGAGAAAAAGGTGCAGGACATCGAGGCGGTGATGGATCTCGAGCTGATGCTCGGCGAGTACTGCGCCGACCTCTCGGACATGCACAAGGCGCGCCACTACTACCGCGCCACCTCGCTCTCGGAGGAGGAGAAGCTGTACCTCCACCAAATCGACGACTTCGCCGCCGCCACCATCGCCGAGTACGAGGCCAGCGTCGGCCCCGTCCCGGCCTTCGACAAGCACCTCAGCCTGTTCAGCCAAGAAATCCCACTGGAGTTCCCCGAACCCTTGGCTCCCCCTCCCCCTTCTTCGGCTTCGGCTTCTCACCACGAGTGAGTTCTCGCTCCTTGCACCAGCATTCATGGTCACTATGCCTTCTGCCGGTTCCTTGTGATTGCAAACTAATTAGTCTACAACCATTTCAGAAATTCAGAGTAGTATGCCTAGAACAAGCCTGTATGTTTGCCCAGTTTCAACTCAAAAGATGGAGTAGTGGTGTAGGCATAATGGGAGATCTTAGAGCATCTCCAGCCGTTTGCCCCCCCAGGAGGCATTTTTTTCGCCCCTTGGGGGCTGCCGGCGAAAAATTTGACTTGGGGGGCGAAAATGTTCCACTCGTTGCATCCCCACAAGCAGTGTTGGACTCCCACGAACAGAGCGGCATTTCGTCGAGCATCTTGCCTGCGGCGGCGTCCGACTACCTCCTCGTCGCGCAGCTAGAGCAGGTTGCGCCGGTCTTGGCCTTGACATTGACCTTGAGCCCCTTGGCCACGAGCAGGTCGAGGCGCGCGTCGTGGGCGCCGGTCGTCTTCGCCGCTGCCGGAGACGCGCTGCTCGAGCTCGGCGCGCCCGTGCTCCTCGCGTGCGGCCTCGACAGTGCCCCCATGCTCCCGTTCTGCGTGGCCCGCGCCCTCCCTGCCCCGCCGTCGTGTTCGACGCCGCCGAGAAGACCTGGGCGCGGTGCTGTGGCACCCTGGACCATGGTGCCGAGCACGCCCGTCCGGCTGCTGCTGCCTGTGCATGCCCGGCCACGCAGAGGCGGGCGCGGGCCGTCCCGGCCACACCCCGGCGAGCGCGGGCGAGCTCCGCCTCGGCCACGCCCCGGCGGGCGCGGGCGAGTTCCGCCCCGGCCACGCAGAGGCGGGCGCGGGCCGCCCCGGCCACGCCCCGTCGGGCGCGGGCGAGCTCTGCCCCGGCCACGCAGAGGCGGGCGCGGGCGCGGGCCGCCCCGGCCACACCCAGGCTGGCGCTGGCGAGCTCCGCCCCGGCCACGCGCAGCCGCGCGCTCCTCCTCCGTGAAGGCAAGAAGACACGATGGGCAGCTTGGCCGGCGCGCGACGAGCAGGGCGGCGACGGCGGCGCGCTGTCAGTAGGGCGGCGTGGCGGAGCTATGTGAGCAGAGGGCGGCGGAGGAGGCAGAGGCCGGCGTGCGGCAAGGAGGCGGCCGGCCGGCCGCGACCAGCAAGGGGGGGGGGGGAGTATGTGGGCACGTGGGTGGGGACCGGGAGGAAAAGTATGAAGAGGCGAGTGAGAGGCTGACAGTGGGCCATTGACATGCAAAATCTTCTCTCTCCGCCCCCAACAGCCCCCCGGTGGCCTGGGATCGCCGTGGTACCGCCGGCTCTGTTTTTTGTCAAATCCGGCGTTTTTTAAGGTCGTGGGGGTGTGAGTGGAGAGTTTTTCGCCCGCCGGCAATGAAAAAGTGCCTCTGGGGGGCTTCTTGGGGAGCCTAGTGGAGATGCTCTTATCTCCTTGGAACTCTTCTATGTATCCGATTGTAGTAACCAATTAATGGTTGAGATTTTGTATAGTTCATAGATAGATTAATCACAGGCCAGTAGAAATGTGCTAGTACGGTAGTACCTTGATTTATTCCACAAACAGCAGAGCTGTAGAGGTGTGGTTATAGCTCTATTACCATGGCTAATAGTAAACTGGTCATCGTCAGGGGAATAAAAGTAGCAGCTAGGTAAATTATTCAGGGTCAAACCAATCTATAATTCGTTCCTGGCTGCCCTCAAGATCTGCAAAGGGTCTTCACCAATACACCCCCTCTCTGGTTTTGTCTTAGCAGCGAAACGATGTGACTGTCTAGATTGAGTAAGTTAGTACTTGTTTCTTAATCTGGTTGAGTTAATATCAGGTTCGCCATTGATTTGTTTCCTGAATGGCCTTTCATCCCAAACTAAAGTACCAGACTGTAGATTAAAGTGTTAGGTATGGCGTGGCTTGGGCTGTGGACAATGCCTTCAGACTTGCCCGTCCCAGCTCCAATTATGTCTTGTTCTATCTGCCTCGGAGCCTGGCATTAACTATTTCACTGCACACTTGATTATTCAAACTAGAAATGAATTGCTTTAGGGTTATAGAATAGATATCTTAACGTGTTCCGTTTGGTTGGAGACACTAAGAACTGGAGAACTTTGTGAAAACAGTAAGACCAATCACAACCGGTGAGTAGGATAACAGGATGCAGCTACTGATTTAGCAGCCCTACTAAATAGATGTAGGTGGTATTCCATAGTATAACCCCAGTAACTTGTGCTGAGAAAACAAATATGCCTTTGTGAACAGACATTTGATCGCTTTTGTTCTATTTATATATTAGCTACATAATGTTTGTGCATATATATAGGTGGGAGCCCAGCTCTGGCTTCTGTCTGACCCCCCGTGGAAGCAAGTTTAGCCACTTTCAACTCAAAAGATGAAGTAGGATGTAGGCAGAATGGGAGATTCTATCTCCTTGGGACTCTTCTACGTGTCCGATTGTAGTAGTCAATTAACAGTTGAGATTTGGTATAGTACCTACATAGTGGTTGTAGCTCTATTAGCGTGGCTAGTAGTAAATTGTTCAGGGGCACAAAAGTAGCCGCTCAGTAAAGTATTCAGGGTCAAACCAGTTAATCTATAATTTGTTCCTTGCCGCCCTCAAGATCAGCAAAGGTCCTTCACCAATTATTATTCTCTTTCGCCAAACGTTTAGCATTGCATTGCTACACACTGTTTAGAGCCCCTCCAGTTTTGTCTTAGCAGCGAAACAATGTGACCGTCTAGATGAAGTAAGTTAGCACCTGAATTTTGATCTGCTTCAGTTAATGTCAGGTTCACCATCGATTTGTTTCGTGAATGGTCTTTCACCCCAAACCCATGTACCAAACTCTAGATTAAAGTGTTAGATGCGGCGCGGCTAGTGCTTGTGGACAATGCCTTCAGACTTCTCCATCCTAGCTGCAGCTATGTCTCGTTTAAACTATTTCTATACACACTTGATTTTTCAAACTATAAATGAATTGCTTTGGGGTCATAGATATCTACACGCGTTCCATTTGTTTGGGGACACAAAGAAGTGGAGAACATCGCAAAAATGGTGAGATCAATCACAAACAGTGAGTAGGATAACAGGATAAGTACACTTGGAAAAAAGAGAGGCAGTTACTGATTTAGCAGCCCTACTAAATAGATGTAGGTGGTATACCATAGTATAATGCCATTATATGATAATTCTATTTATACATTATCTACATATAATGTTTGTGCATATATGTAGGTGGGAGCCCAGATGTGGTTTCTGGTTTGACCCCCTGTGAGTTTAGCCACTTCGGTTAAAATTTGTCGGGTTCGGCTCGGGGTCTCCTGTAGCTCCTTAATATAATTCCGCGGGGTTCCTCCCCTATTGGATTATATTTAAAAAAAAATGTTTGTGCACATATTCAGTTGTGTTGTTGACTATCATGTAGGCCTGCTGTGGACAATGGAGGGGATGTTGCATGCTAAGAGATGATCACCTGGAGCACCCCATCCCTTTCATTTCTTCGCCCCGGTCATCCAAGTCGGCTATCATGGTTCTAGGGGCTTTGTACCTATTTTAAGCATGTCTGCAGTTTGACTGACGGTGATTAATTTAAACTTGGAGCTGTGAGAGTATCAGTACGGGTGTAGCTATGAACGTGTTGGTTCTGGAGTGTGATCCATGCTTGCATTACTCTGTGCCTAGGTGAATTACGAATGCTATCATCACATCGTTTCTATTACTGGATCATGGCTGTTGGCGTGTTGAGAATTGGTCGTATGTCTGTTCATATGGATGATTAATTTAAGCTGTCCACGGTTTCACCAATTTCAAGTCTGTTTTAGCAATGCAGTTTTGCTTGTCGACTCGTTTTCCTTTTGAAAAAAAAAGAAAAGGAAAAAAATCATGCAATATGTGTGGGGATTGAAAAGTGATCACAAGGCAGAGAAAGGGCCTAATACTTTCCGTTAGCTCGTTCCACATAATTAGCTGGAACTTCACATCCGTGGGTGCCGGCAAAACAGGCTAGTGGCAGACGAAGGTAAATACTTAGGATATAATATAATAATACTAGTAAATAGGCAGAAGTACAAGCCCTCACAACCAGTCAAAGCTGAGAGATGCTATCAATCTTGCAGTCATCCGATCCCAAGTTCCCTCCCTGATCTGATGTGAAGCAACACATTTCCTTTTGTCCAAACCGTTGGTCTAGTTTCCGTTTGTCAAGTACTATATGTTTTAAGAACGAATGTAGTACTCCATTTGTTCTAGTAACTAGTTAAGCTTCACAGGGATGAACTGTAACTACTTTTTGGCTTAACTGGGTCTGCAATGAAAAGATGCGGCATAAACACGGCAACAAAAAGGGCACAAACAGGCTCAGCTAGTAGAAGCAGCAGCAGTAAGGATATGCAAGGCAACAACATAAGCCACCAGCACATCCAAGCAGAACACGGCACCTGCTATCCGTTAGGTTCTACAGTGATGGGATTATATAGCACTTGCTCTACTTTGGTTCTACCTTCTACGGTGATGGGATATACAAGTTTTTCTCCAATGTAGGCAAATGTTTCACAACAGGGAAACCGCAGCGCCTACGGGCCACAGCTACAGCAGCTCACTTCTTGCCCCGGCCCTTGGACTTCTTGGATTTCTTCTTGCTCTTCTGCTTCTGCACCGCCTTTCTGGAACTGGAAGTCGAGGCCGCAGCTTCTCCTGTGTCAGGTTCGTCGTCATCTGAGCATACGTCGGCATCAGCCTGAGGCTGGACAGCAGCAGCGCTGCTCCAGTCATTCATGCTTTTCTTTGTCGCTTCAATCCTCCTTAGGCTTGCTTCAGTCAGCACTCGGAAGATCAGCTGCAGTTTGTTCTCGCCTTGGCACAACTTCTCCACAGCAAGAAAAGCTCTTCCCCTCACCCTGTGATGACCAAAACAATTCACACGAAGTGGTAAATTTTCACAAGACATGGGGGTAACCTGGTCATGTCTCTTACACTAGTCTTGAGGGTGCATATCTGCGGCATTTGTACTGCATTTAAGAATTGAGTAAAATGCAAACGCGGTCCTAATTCTTTCCCAAAAGTGTTGATTGAGTCCTAATTCTTTCAAAATGCATAATTGGGTTCTAATTCTTTCTAAGTTGTTCATCCGAGATCCTAAATTCGCCTGACCGCCGCTGACCAGCTCGCGTGGCGCTTTGACCGCCGCCACGTCGACTCGAGGGCCCAGCAGTACAAGATAGCGTGGGCCCTCGAGTCAATGTGGCGGCGGTCAAAGCGCCACACGAGCTGGTTAGCGGAGGTCAGACGAAATTAGGACCTCGGATAAACAACTTAGAAAGAATTAAAACCCGGATGTGCATTTTGAAAGAATTAAGACCCAATCAACACTTTTAAAAAAAATTAGGACCGCGCTTGTATTTTACTCTTAAGAATTTTATAGTTGACCCTGAATTAACATTCGCTTACCTGCCAGAACCATTTTCGAATTCACTGCAGATGCACCTGACATCGTCCAACAATCGTTTATCAATCCCTGCTGGAGTGTTAATTTCCAGCCATGGAAGGACACTTACAAGGAGTTTAATGAGAGCAATTTTAATGGGGCGACCCATTTCATTCGCGGCCGTCCGTTTGGGTCGGCGCGGACAAGAAAGTCGGCCCAAGCGGACAAGAAAGTCGACCCAACGCGCTGACCCAAACGGACGCGCGTCCGCTTTCGTCCACCTGCCGACCCATTTTCGGTTCATTTTTGAGTCGGATTTGCGTCGGCGTGGACACAAGACGGACGTGCGCGCGCTCGCCCTCTTTCCTCACTGGGCCCGCTGGTCGGTGGCACATTGTATTGGCCTCTCTATATCAAACAGTACACCCTCGCCCGCCTGCTTCGTCGCCGATGTTGTCGGCCATTTTTTCCCCAATAAAATGGATACATAGATAGTTCTAGCGTACACAGATAAAAGAAAAGACCACTACTCGTCGCTTTCTGACTCCGACTCGGTAATGTCCTCCTTCGACGTCTGAATGTAGGCGTCAGCATGCTGCTCGTCATCAAAGTCCCAACCTGACGTTTCTCGTAGCTTCAGTTTCAATTGAGCGGCCTGCTTCCGCAAACGCTTGTCCTCCTGATAGGCGGCTCGCTCCGTCCTCCTCGCGTCCCTCTCCAACCTCCTTTGCTTGTAGAACTGGCGCTCGTCGATGATGTCCTACGGGAAGCGTTCGTGCCACATCACCATGGCTTCCACGTCCATCTCGGCGATGGCGAGGCGACGCTGCCGCCTCCGGTGGACACGATGGTCCTCGTCGATAAAAAGCCGTGGGAGAGGCGCCAGATCTTGCGCCAGCTGGCTCGACACGTCGGAAAAATTCATATCCCGACGAGGCCTCAGGAGGCGCCATGCCGCCGTATCGTGCGCGCGGGCCGCCTCCTCTGCGGTGTCGAAGGTGCCGAGGATGAGACGTTTCTCGTGAAACCAGATCTCGGAGGAGAAGGCGCCGCAGCGGCGCTCGTGGACTCCGCGAAAATCCGAAGCGCCCAGGCGGCGGATCGACATGGTGGCGTAGAGGCGAGACGAGTGGGCGGCGGACAACGAGCCGGGCACAGTGTGGAGGGAGCGCCTTCTTATAGCGAGCGCCAGCCGCGGTGCGCGCACGCGAACCTTTCCCGTGCGCTGGAGTGCCAGCTGGCATGATTTAAAGCGCGCACGCGGTCATGAAATGGGTCGGCCCATTGGACGCACTACCGACCCAAAACTAAAAGAGGATGGACGGCGGGCGGGCGGCCGACCCAAACGGATAAACAGCGGATAAAAACACCGTCCGTTTAGGTCGGCCCGTTGAAGTTGCTTTGATGGCCCTTGGATTTTCCTGCACAAATTAACTTTTTTAGAATAACTTGGCAGCTGGGTACATTGGGACCAACTGGATGATAACAAAACAAGCATTATAACATTTGAAACTCACCAGGCCTTCGGCTCGAAGAGTCTCAAGCTTCTCAATGAGTATGTCATCAGCTAAAGCCATTTCACTACTACGCTCCATCTCATTATCTTGTGCAGCCTTAGGAATGTTTTCAGAAATAACATTGCCAGACTTATTACCATTAGATTTTTCACGCAACGGAGTCTCTTGCTTTACAAAACTTGCTTCTTCAGGACACAGAAGAGCCATTATCTTCGAAACAGAAGAGCCATATGGAGCTGGTGAGTCGAGTAGACGCAAGAGGCTCCTTGTTGTCCCATCTCTCCACACAAGAAAAACTAACTCAAAGAAGCGACGCTGGCAGAGAACAAAAAAGCTTCTTAACTTCATGGAACTTTTTGGCATACTGAACTGTGGTTCTTCCAGAAACTTTGCTATCTCATTTATGATAAGGATGGTTCTCACCAGGGTATAATAAGATGACGACTTTGGAGAAATTTGAACAATGGACTCCAACTTCTTAAGTACACTGAAACCAACAGAAGACAGCTCATTCATCCAGAAACACTGAGCACATGAATAACACTGAGGGGCACCCAAGAAACATCTGTTGCCATCTTGCTGCAAAGAATTTCTGCCAGCGGTAGAAAGCCAACTTGCATTCACATTAAGCACCACATATTTGTCAGCTTCACCATCTCTTCTCAATCCAAAGTACTTGGCACAAAGATCTTCGTACATAACTGCATAATCATTTAATTCTGGACCATTGGCGTGGCAAAGTTGAGATAGTACTTTGATTATGATTGACTTCCAGTTATTCCAAACATAAAACAGAGTTTGGGGTGACATTTGGTTAGAGGCCAACATATCATTACAACTATTTTCATTCTCAGATCCTGGCCCTAATTCTATATTGTATCCAGAGGCTCGAGACTGGTGTTGAACGTGACATATTTGTATAGCTTATCCTATCTTCTCTAGCCTTGTATAGTTGATTTCTAGAGATATGGTAGGATTAGTTTCCTTGTCACGCAAGACATCCTATGTATATATTGTGACCGACTCCCTGGAATACAATTGAGTTGCACCAAATATTCTCTCTACATGGTATCAGTTTTACCGCGATCTTTTCTCGCTTCCGCAACCCGCAGCCGCCGCGCCTTCCTTTAGTCGCCGCCGCCGCGCCAACTCCAAACCCTACTGCCGCCGCCGTCGCTGCTTTTCCCGTAGCCACCACCGCCGCCCACTCCTCCCCAAACCCCTCACGTTGCTGCCGCCGCTGCCACCTCTCCCGTAGCCGCCGCCGCCGCTTCCCTTCTTCTCCCTACCGCCGCCACACTCCTCCCCAAACCCTAACAGTCGCCGCTGCTCCCATCTATCTTCTGTAGCCGCCGCCGCACCCAAACCCAAACTACCCGACGCCACCATGGCCAAGGCTGACGCATCCAACGCCGGTTCCTTCTCCGGTGCCATGTTCACCTCCGACCGCCTCAACGAACTTCACATCAAAGACCACGTACCGGTCATCCTCGACCTCGACTCGCCGTCCTACAACCGCATGGCGCACCTACTTCGTGTTGTTGTTCCGCTCTTACCGTCTCATCGAGCATGTTGATGGGAGCGTCGACTTCCGCGACATGAAGGACGACGACGAGTGGCTTGCTGTGGACGCCTGCAACGTCAAGTGGCTCTTCCTCACCATCTCCGGCGGCCTCTTCAACATGAGCGCCCGCGATCCGTCCGCGCATGCTATGTGGACGCGCCTTTGTGATCTCTTCCTCGACAATCAACTCCAGCGCCGCGTCTTTCTTCAAGGGGAGTTCTTCACTATGCAGCAAAACGGTCTTTCGATCGATGAGTACTACACGCGGCTGAAGGTCCTCGCCGATGAACTACGCGACGTCGGCATGACCATCGACGACTCCTTCCTCCTCACCAACCTCCTCCGTGGCCTCCACCCCGACCTTGGCCAGTCCGCCGCCAACCTCTCCCTCGTCACGCCGACATACGCGAAGGCGGTCACTTATCTTCGCATGGAGGAAAAGCGTCTCCGTCACACCGCTCGGCAGGCGACCCACGCCGCCCTCCACGTCGGTCTTGCCGCTGGCCACGGCGCTCCGCCAACTCCACCAGCACCACGCGTGCCTCCTCCGACCCCACCACCCGCGCCCGCGCCCGCCGGTGGACGCAAGCAGAAGGGCCGCGGGGGTCGCGACCACAACACCAACTCGGCGCCGCGTCCTCCCGCTGCAACTGCGGCCGCCCCTCCTCCGCCATGGCTGTCGGGGTATAATCCCTGGACGGGGGTTGTGCATGCTTACTCCATGCCGATCCCCCGCCCTCCCGCTCCAAGCATCCTCGGGCCGCGGTCGTCTTCTCATCAGACGCTGCTGACCACGCCGGTTCCTGCGGCATACGGCACCGCCCGGCCTACAGTGGCCACTCGGCCTCCGGCGGTTACCCAAGCTACGACGCATATGGCGGCGCCCCGCCGGTCTACGACCCGACGCTCCTCTCCGCCCTTCATGCTGCACCCTCGCCAAGCACCTACAACGGAGGCGGCGATTGGTGTTGGAAATATGCCCTAGAGGCAATAATAAAAGCATTATTATTATATTTCCTTGTTCATGATAATTGTCTTTATTCATGCTATAATTGTGTTATCCGGAAATCGTAATACATGTGTGAATAACAGACACCAATATGTCCCTAGTGAGCCTCTAGTTGACTAGCTCGTTGATCAACAGATAGTCATGGTTTCCTGACTATGGACATTGGATGTCATTGATAATGAGATCACATCATTAGGAGAATGATGTGATGGACAAGACCCAAACCTAAACATAGCACAAGATCGTATAGTTCGTTTGCTAGAGTTTTCCAATGTCAAAGTATCTTTTCCTTAGACCATGAGATCGTGTAACTCCCGGATACCGTAGGAGTGCTTTGGGTATACCAAACGTCACAACGTAACTGGGTGACTATAAAGGTAGACTACGGGTATCTCCGAAAGTGTCTGTTGGGTTGACATGGATCGAGACTGGGATTTGTCACTCCGTATGACGGAGAGGTATCGCTGGGCCCACTCGGTAATGCATCATCATAATGAGCTCAAAGTGACTAAGTGTTTGGTCACGGGATCATGAATTACGGTACGAGTGAAGTGACTTGCCGGTAACGAGATTGAACGAGGTATTGGGATACCGACGATCGAATCTCGGGCAAGTAACATATCGATTGACAAAGGGAATTGCATACGGGGTTGATTGAATCCTCGACATCGTGGTTCATCCGATGAGATCATCGTGGAGCATGTGGGAGCCAACATGGGTATCCAGATCCCGCTGTTGGTTATTGACTGGAGAGTCGTCTCGGTCATGTCTGCTTGTCTCCCGAACCCGTAGGGTCTACACACTTAAGGTTCGGTGACGCTAGGGTTGTGAAGATATGTATATGCAGTAACCCGAATGTTGTTCGGAGTCCCGGATGAGATCCCGGACGTCACGAGGAGTTCCGGAATGGTTCGGAGGTAAAGAATTATATATAGGAAGTGCTGTTTCGGGCATCGGGACAAGTTTCGGGGTTATCGGTATTGTACCGGGACCACCGGAAGGGTCCCGGGGGTCCACCGGGTGGGGCCACCTATCCCGGAGGGCCCCATGGGCTGAAATAGAAGGGAACCCAGCCCATAGTGGGCTGGGGCGCCAGCCCCTATAGGCCCATGCGCCTAGGGTTTCCACCATGGAAGAGTCCATGTGGTGGAAGGCACCCCTAGGTGCCTTGGGGGGGAGGGAAACCTCCCCTTGGCCGCCGCCCCCCTAGTAGATCTCATCTACTAGGGCCGGCGCCCCTTCCATGGAACCCCTATATATAGTGGGGGGGAGAGGAGGGATTTGAGATCAGCCCCTGGCGCCTCCCTCTCTCCCCGTTACGTCTCTCCCTCGCAGACTTGGCGAAGCCCTGCTTCTGTGACGCCCTGCATCCACCACCACGCCGTCGTGCTGCTGGATCTTCATCAACCTCTCCTTCCCCCTTGCTGGATCAAGAAGGAGGAGACGTCTCCCGTCCCGTACGTGTGTTGAATGCGGAGGTGCCGTCCGTTCGGCGCTGGTCATCGGTGATTTGGATCACGTCGAGTACGACTACATCATCACTGTTCTTTTGAACGCTTCCGTGCGCAATCTACAAAGGTATGTAGATGCATTAGATGACTCGTTGCTAGATTAACTCCTAGATGATCTTGGTGAAACGAGTAGGAAAATTTTTGTTTTCTGCAACGTTCCCCGACAGTGGCATCATGAGCTAGGTCTATGCGTAGTTCTTCTTGCGCGAGTAGAACACAATTAGTTGTGGGCGTAGATTTGTCAACTTTCTTGCCGTTACTAGTCTTTTCTTGCTTCAGCGGTATTGTGGGATGAAGCGGCCCGGACCAACCTTACACGTACGCTTACGTGAGACCGGTTCCACCGACTAACATGCACTAGTTGCATAAGGTGGCTGGCGGGTGTCTGTCTCTCCCACTTTAGTTGGAGCAGATTCGATGAACAGGGTCCTTATGAAGGGTAAATAGAAGTTGACAAATCACGTTGTGGCTTTAACGTAGGTAAGAAGACGTTCTTTCTAGAACCCTAATTCAGCCACGTAAAACTTGCAACAACAATTAGAGGACGTCTAACTTGTTTTTGCAGCAAGTGGGTTGTGATATGATATGGCCAAAGTTGTGATGAATGATGAATGATCTATATGTGATGTATGAGATGTTCATGCTATTGTAATAGGAATCACGACTTGCATGTCGATGAGTATGACAACCGGCGGGAGCCATAGGAGTTGTCTTTATTCTTTTATATGACCTGCGTGTCATCGAGAATCGCCATGTAAATTACTTTACTTTATTGCTAAACGCGTTAGCCATAGTAGTAGAAGTAATAGTTGGCGAGCAACTTCATGGAGACACGATGATGGAGATCATGATGATGGAGATCATGGTGTCAAGCCGGTGACAAGATAATCATGGAGCCCCAAGATGGAGATCAAAGGAGCTATGTGATATTGGCCATATCATGTCACGTTTATTAATTGATTGCATGTGATGTTTATCATGTTTTGCATCTTGTTTACTTAGAACGACGGTAGTAAATAAGATGATCCCTCATAATAATTTCAAGAAGTGTTCCCCCTAACTGTGCACCGTTGCGACAGTTCGCTGTTTCAAAACACCACGTGATGATCGGGTGTTTTATTCAGACGTTCACATACAACGGGTGTAAGACAGATTTACACATGCAAACACTTAGGTTGACTTGACGAGCCTAGCATGTACAGACATGGCCTCGGAACACAGAAGACCGAAAGGTCGAGCATGAGTCGTATAGAAGATACGATCAACATGAAGATGTTCACCGACGTTGACTAGTCCGTCTCACGTGATGATCGGACACGGTCTAGTTAACTCGGATCATGTAATACTTAGATGACTAGAGGGATGTCTAATCTAAGTGGGAGTTCATTAATAATTTGATTAGATGAACTTAATTATCATGAACTTAGTCTAAAATCTTTGCAATATGTCTTGTAGATCAAATGGCCAACGTAGTCCTCAACTTCAACGCGTTCCTAGAGAAAACCAAGCTGAAAGACGATGGCAGCAACTATACGGACTGGGTCCGGAACCTGAGGATCATCCTCATAGCTGCCAAGAAAGATTATGTCCTACAAGCACCGCTAGGTGATCCACCCGTCCCACAGAACCAAGACGTTATGAACGCTTGGCAGACACGTGTTGACGACTACTCCCTCGTTCAGTGCGGCATGCTTTACAGCTTAGAGCCGGGGCTCCAAAAACGTTTTGAGAGACATGGAGCATACGAGATGTTCGAAGAGATGAAAATGGTTTTTCAAGCTCATGCCCGGATCGAGAGATATGAAGTCTCCGATAAGTTCTTCAGCTGTAAGATGGAGGAAAATAGTTCTGTCAGTGAGCACATACTCACTATGTCTGGGTTGCATAACCGCTTGTCTCAGCTGGGAGTTAATCTCCCGGATGATGCGGTCATTGACAGAATCCTCCAGTCGCTTCCACCAAGCTACAAGAGCTTCGTGATGAACTTCAACATGCAGGGGATGCAAAAGACCATTCCTGAGTTGTTCTCAATGCTGAAATCAGCGGAGGTAGAAGTCAAGAAGGAACATCAAGTGTTGATGGTCAATAAAACCACTAAGTTCAAGAAAGGCAAGGGTAAAAAGAACTTCAAGAAGGACGGCAAGGAGGTTGCCGCGCCCGGCAAGCAAGCTGCCGGGAAGAAGCCAAAGAATGGACCCAAGCCCGAGACTGAGTGCTTTTATTGCAAGGGAAGCGGTCACTGGAAACGGAACTGCCCTAAGTACTTAGCGGATAAGAAGGCCGGCAAAACAAAAGGTATATGTGATATACATGTAATTGATGTGTACCTTACTAGTGCCCGTAGTAGCTCCTGGGTATTTGATACCGGTGCAGTTGCTCACATTTGTAACTCAAAGCAGGGGCTGCGGAATAAGCGGAAACTGGCAAAGGACGAGGTGACGATGCGCGTCGGGAATGGTTCCAAGGTCAATGTGATCGCCGTCGGCACGCTGCCTCTGCATCTCCCTTCGGGATTAGTTTTAAACCTTAATAATTGTTATTTAGTGCCAGCTTTGAGCATGAACATTGTATCGGGATCTCGTTTAATTCGAGATGGCTACTCTTTTAAATCTGAGAATAATGGTTGTTCCATTTTTATGAGAGATATGTTTTATGGTCATGCTCCTATGGTGAATGGTTTATTCTTTATGAATCTCGAACGTGATGCTACACATGTTCATAATGTGAGTACCAAAAGAAGTAAGGTATATAATGATAGTCCCACATACTTGTGGCACTGCCGCCTTGGTCACATAGGTGTCAAACGCATGAAGAAGCTCCATGCTGATGGACTTTTAGAGTCTCTTGATTATGAATCATTTGACACGTGCGAACCATGCCTTATGGGTAAAATGACCAAGACTCCGTTCTCAGGAACAATGGAGCGAGCAATCGACTTATTGGAAATCATACATACTGATGTGTGCGGTCCAATGAGTGTTGAGGCTCGCGGTGGCTATCGTTATGTTCTCACCCTCACTGATGATTTAAGTAGGTATGGGTATATCTACTTAATGAAACACAAGTCTGAAACCTTTGAAAAGTTCAAGGAATTTCAGAGTGAGGTTGAAAATCAACGTGACAGGAAAATCAAGTTTCTACGATCAGATCGTGGAGGAGAATACTTGAGTCACGAGTTTGGCACACACTTAAGAAAATGTGGAATAGTTTCGCAACTCACGCCGCCTGGAACACCTCAGCGTAACGGTGTGTCCGAATGTCGTAATCGCACTCTATTGGATATGGTGCGATCTATGATGTCTCTTACCGATTTACCGCTATCTTTTTGGGGCTATGCTTTAGAGACTGCCGCATTCACTTTAAATAGGGCTCCGTCGAAATCCGTTGAGACGACACCGTATGAATTATGGTTTGGGAAGAAACCTAAGCTGTCGTTTCTAAAAGTTTGGGGATGCGATGCTTATGTCAAGAAACTTCAACCTGAAAAGCTCGAACCCAAGTCAGAAAAATGCGTCTTCATAGGATACCCAAAAGAAACTATTGGGTACACCTTCTACCTCAGATCCGAAGGCAAGATCTTTGTTGCCAAGAATGGGTCCTTTCTAGAGAAAGAGTTTCTTTCGAAAGAAGTAAGTGGGAGGAAAGTAGAGCTTGATGAAGTATTACCTCTTGAACCGGCAAATGGCGCAACTCAAGAAAATGTTCCTGAGGTGCCTGCACCGACTAGAGAGGAAGTTAATGATAATGATCAAGATACTTCTGATCAAGCTCCCACTGAGATTCGAAGGTCCACAAGGACACGTTCCGCACCAGAGTGGTACGGCAACCCTGTCTTGGAAATCATGTTGTTAGACAACGGTGAACCTTCGAACTATGAAGAAGCGATGGCGGGCCCGGATTCCGACAAATGGCTAGAAGCCATGAAATCTGAGATAGGATCCATGTATGAAAACGAAGTATGGACTTTGACTGACTTTCCCGTTGAACGGCGAGCCATAGAAAATAAATGGATCTTTAAGAAGAAGACAGACGCGGATGGTAATGTGACCATCTATAAAGCTCGGCTTGTCGCTAAGGGTTATCGACAAGTTCAAGGGGTTGACTACGATGAGACTTTCTCACCGGTAGCGAAGCTGAAGTCCATCCGAATCATGTTAGCGATTGCCGCATTCTATGATTATGAGATATGGCAAATGGACGTCAAAACGGCATTCCTTAATGGTTTCCTTAAGGAAGAATTGTATATGATGCAGCCGGAAGGTTTTGTCGATCCTAAGAATGCTGACAAGGTGTGCAAGCTCCAACGCTCGATTTATGGGCTGGTGCAAGCATCTCGGAGTTGGAACATTCGCTTTGATGAGATGATCAAAGCGTTTGGGTTCACGCAGACTTATGGAGAAGCCTGCGTTTACAAGAAAGTGAGTGGGAGCTCTGTAGCATTTCTCATATTATATGTGGATGACATACTTTTGATGGGAAATGATATAGAACACTTGGACAGCATCAAGGCTTACTTGAATAAAAGTTTTTCAATGAAGGACCTTGGAGAAGCTGCTTATATATTAGGCATCAAGATCTATAGAGATAGATCGAGACGCCTCATAGGTCTTTCACAAAGCACATACCTTGATAAGATATTGAAGAAGTTCAATATGGATCAGTCTAAGAAGGGGTTCTTGCCTGTGTTGCAAGGTATGAAATTGAGCTCAGCTCAATGTCCGACCACGGCAGAAGATATAGAAGAGATGAGTGTCATCCCCTATGCCTCAGCCATAGGTTCTATTATGTATGCCATGCTGTGTACCAGACCTGATGTAAACCTTGCCGTAAGTTTGGTAGGAAGGTACCAAAGTAATCCCGGCAAGGAACACTGGACAGCGGTCAAGAATATCCTGAAGTACCTGAAAAGGACCAAGGAAATGTTTCTCGTTTATGGAGGTGACGAAGAGCTCGTCGTAAAGGGTTACGTCGACGCTAGCTTCGACACAGATCTGGATGACTCTAAGTCACAAACTGGATACGTGTATATGTTGAATGGTGGAGCAGTGAGCTGGTGCAGCTGCAAGCAGAGCGTCGTGGCGGGATCTACATGTGAAGCGGAGTACATGGCAGCCTCGGAGGCAGCACATGAAGCAATATGGGTGAAGGAGTTCATCACCGACCTAGGAGTCATACCCAATGCGTCGGGGCCAATCAAACTCTTTTGTGACAACACTGGAGCTATTGCACTTGCCAAGGAGCCCAGGTTTCACAAGAAGACAAGGCACATCAAGCATCGCTTCAACTCCATTCGTGAAAATGTTCAAAATGGAGACATAGAGATTTGTAAAGTACATACGGACCTGAATGTAGCAGATCCGTTGACTAAACCTCTCCCTAGGGCAAAACATGATCAACACCAGAATTCCATGGGTGTTCGATTCATCACAATGTAACTAGATTATTGACTCTAGTGCAAGTGGGAGACTGTTGGAAATATGCCCTAGAGGCAATAATAAAAGCATTATTATTATATTTCCTTGTTCATGATAATTGTCTTTATTCATGCTATAATTGTGTTATCCGGAAATCGTAATACATGTGTGAATAACAGACACCAATATGTCCCTAGTGAGCCTCTAGTTGACTAGCTCGTTGATCAACAGATAGTCATGGTTTCCTGACTATGGACATTGGATGTCATTGATAACGAGATCACATCATTAGGAGAATGATGTGATGGACAAGACCCAAACCTAAACATAGCACAAGATCGTATAGTTCGTTTGCTAGAGTTTTCCAATGTCAAAGTATCTTTTCCTTAGACCATGAGATCGTGTAGCTCCCGGATACCGTAGGAGTGCTTTGGGTATACCAAACGTCACAACGTAACTGGGTGACTATAAAGGTAGACTACGGGTATCTCCAAAAGTGTCTGTTGGGTTGACATGGATCGAGACTGGGATTTGTCACTCCGTATGACGGAGAGGTATCGCTGGGCCCACTCGGTAATGCATCATCATAATGAGCTCAAAGTGACCAAGTGTTTGGTCACGGGATCATGCATTACGGTACGAGTGAAGTGACTTGCCGGTAACGAGATTGAACGAGGTATTGGGATACCGACGATCGAATCTCGGGCAAGTAACATATCGATTGACAAAGGGAATTGCATACGGGGTTGATTGAATCCTCGACATCGTGGTTCATCCGATGAGATCATCGTGGAGCATGTGGGAGCCAACATGGGTATCCAGATCCCGCTGTTGGTTATTGACTGGAGAGTCGTCTCGGTCATGTCTGCTTGTCTCCCGAACCCGTAGGGTCTACACACTTAAGGTTCGGTGACGCTAGGGTTGTGAAGATATGTATATGCAGTAACCCGAATGTTGTTCGGAGTCCCGGATGAGATCTCGGACGTCACGAGGAGTTCCGGAATGGTCCGGAGGTAAAGAATTATATATAGGAAGTGCTGTTTCGGGCATCGGGACAAGTTTCGGGGTTATCGGTATTGTACCGGGACCACCGGAAGGGTCCCGGCGGTCCACCGGGTGGGGCCACCTATCCCGGAGGGCCCCATGGGCTGAAATAGAAGGGAACCCAGCCCATAGTGGGCTGGGACGCCAGCCCGTATAGGCCCATGCGCCTAGGGTTTCCACCATGGAAGAGTCCATGTGGTGGAAGGCACCCCTAGGTGCCTTGGGGGGGAGGGAAACCTCCCCTTGGCCGCCGCCCCCCCTAGTAGATCTCATCTACTAGGGCCGGCGCCCCCTCCATGGCACCCCTATATATAGTGGGGGGGAGAGGAGGGATTTGAGACCAGCCCCTGGCGCCTCCCTCTCTCCCCGTTACGTCTCTCCCTCGCAGACTTGGCGAAGCCCTGCTTCTGTGACGCCCTGCATCCACCACCACGCCGTCGTGCTGCTGGATCTTCATCAACCTCTCCTTCCCCCTTGCTGGATCAAGAAGGAGGAGACGTCTCCCGTCCCGTACGTGTGTTGAATGCGGAGGTGCCGTCCGTTCGGCGCTGGTCATCGGTGATTTGGATCACGTCGAGTACGACTACATCATCACTGTTCTTTTGAACGCTTCCGTGCGCAATCTACAAAGGTATGTAGATGCATTAGATGACTCGTTGCTAGATGAACTCCTAGATGATCTTGGTGAAACGAGTAGGAAATTTTTTGTTTTCTGCAACGTTCCCCGACAATTGGTACATGGACACTGGCGCCGCAGCTCACATGGCCTCCAACCCCGGTATCCTCTCCCGTGCCTCTCCCTATCCCTTCAAATCCCGCATCGTGGTGGGTGATGGCTCCTCTCTTCCCATCACTCATCACGGTTCATCCTCTCTTCCGTTTCCCTCTTCGCCTCTTACTCTTAATAATGTGCTAGTTTCACCGTCCTTGATCAAACACCTATGTTCTGTTAAAACTCTTACTCGTGAAAATCCTGTCACCGTTGGGTTTGACGCTCTTGGTTTCTCTGTCAAGGATGCTCGCACCCGGAGGGTTCTGCACCGATGTGATTCACCCGATGATCTCTACCCATGTGGTCCTACGACGAGTGGTGGTCCGGTTTCTCTTCATGTCGACGTCTTGCTTTGGCACGCTCGACTTGGTCATCCCGGCGCCGACGCTCTTCACAAAGTTTTGAGCACCTTTTCTTTTTCTTGTAATAAATCGGCGGCTCACACATGTCATGCTTGCCGCATAGGAAAACACGTTCGCTTGCCGTTTCCTTCGTCTACATCCATCGCCACTTTTCCTTTTGATGTTATTCATTATGATGTTTGGACATCTCCCGTGCCTAGTAATTCGGGCTTATCATATTATCTTGTGATTTTAGATGATTTTTCTCACTTCACTTGGACTTTTTCGTTACGCCGTAAATCTGACGTCGCCTCCACTCTCCACATCTTTTATGCCTACGTCCACACCCACTTCCATCGCACCATTGCTCATCTTCAAACGGATAACGGAAAAGAATTTGATAACCTCGCCATTCGACATCTTCTCTCCACTCATGGCACTGTTTTCCGCCTTACATGTCCATACACCTCCCAACAAAACGGTCGCGCCGAACGTGTTCTTCGCACCCTCAATGAGAGTGTTTGTGCGCTGCTTTTCCATGCACACATGCCCGCCCGGTTTTGGCCCGATGCTCTTGCCACCGCCACTCTCCTTCTTAACATCTGGCCATGCAAACCGCGATGGAGCTATACACCTCATCATCTTCTGTTCGGGTCTCCCCCTTCCTATGACGATCTTCATGTTTTTGGTTGCTTGTGTTACCCCAACATCACTGCCACCGCCCCCCACAAGCTTGCGCCTCGGTCTCTCGCTTGTGTATTTCTCGGCTATCAACCAAACACCAAAGGATTTCGCTGCTATGACCCGGTCTCTCATCGCGTGTTTGTCTCACGGCATGTATACTTTGATGAGGTTGTCTTTCCCTTTGAGCAGGCTACACCGACAACAAGTCCGCCTTCGGATGATCTCCCTCGACGGCCTCGTGGAGCGCTTGCGCTTCCTCCGCCACGACCACGTGCACCTCCAACGGGTCCTTCGGCGGGGCCTTCTTTGCCGGCTCAGGCGGAGCCGGCCTCGCCCCTCCAGGCTTCGGGTCCCTCTGGTCCGGTCGGCTCAGGTGGAGCTGACCTCACCCCTCCGGGCTTCGGCACCCGCCCTCGCTGGCTTGGTGCAGGAGGCATCTCGGCCGGGTCCTCTCCCGCTTCGCCCGCATCCACGTTGGAGGCGGCCTTGCCCGCCCCCACGTCGCCTGCGGCCTCGTCTGCCGCCTCGTCCGTCTTGGCCATGGCGTCATCTTCGCCACCCACGGCCTTGCCCGCGGTCCCGTCGCCGTCACCCACGGTCGTCCCCGCGGATTCCTCTTCGCCACCCGCGGCCTCGCCCACGGTCTTGACGCTACCGTCTGCGGTCTTTGTTGAGGCCTTGACGGCCGCCTCACCAGCGGCTTCTCCCATGGCCACACCTTCGTCCTCTTCCGCGGTTGTGCCTCCGCCTCGACGCCGGGCTCGGCCCCCGCCTCGACCGCCTCATCATTCCATGGTGACGCGTGCTAAAGCCGGGATCCATCAACCGAACCCTCGCTACCACAATCTCAGCGTCACGGTTCTCTCTCCAGTACCGCGCTCGGTGCATTCTGCACTGAGTGATCCGCATTGGCTAGCGGCTATGCGTGCTAAGTATGATGCTCTCGTCGCCAACCGGACCTGGACGTTGGTTCCTCACCCCCTGGTGCTAACATTATCACTGGCAAGTGGGTTTTTCGGCATAAGCTTCTTCCCGATGGCTCTCTGGACAGGTACAAGGCCCGCTGGGTTGTTCGCGGTTTTGCACAACGTGCCGGTGTTGACTTCTCGGAGACCTTCTCCCCGGTTGTCAAACCCGCCACGATTCGTGTTGTTCTTCAACTTGCCGCCTCTCGTCACTGGCCTGTTCATCAGCTCGACATCAACAACGCTTTCCTCTATGGTCATCTTCAGGAGCGTGTTCTCTGTCAGCAGCCTACTGGTTTTGTCGATCCCTCTCGGCCTGATGATGTTTGCCTGCTCTCACGGTCTCTCTATGGTCTGAAGCAGGTGCCCCGTGCGTGGTATCAACGCATTGCATCATTCCTCACTGCTCTTGGTTTTCGCAGCACCACCTCCGACACGTCGCTGTTTGTGCTTCATCGAGCTGATCATGTCGCCATGCTCCTTCTATATGTTGACGATATTGTCATCACCGCCTCTCAAGCGGACTTACTTCGCGACATCATCGGTCGTCTTGGTTCGGAGTTTCGGCTTAAGGACTTGGGAGCTCTACACTTCTTCCTCGGCATCAATGTGCGACGTGACACTTCCGGGTTCTTTCTTCATCAAGGACAATATGCTCTTGATCTCCTGGATCGTGCTGGCATGACTGATTGCAAACCTGCTACTACTCCTGCTGAGGCCAAGCCGAAGCTCTCTGCCACTGCTGGCCAACCTGCCACGGATGCCGCCCTCTACCGCAGTATTGTTGGTGCTCTTCAGTACCTCACGCTCACCCGACCAGACATTTAGTTCGCAGTGCAGCAGGTTTGCCTGCACATGCACTGGCCTCGTGATGTTCACTGGTCTTTGGTCAAGCGCATTCTTCGGTACATTCGTGGCACACCGACGTTCGGTCTTCGTCTTCGCGCCTCCGCCTCCACTGAGCTCTTTGCTTACACTGATGCGGATTGGGCCGGATGCCCCGACACTCGACGATCTACGTCCGGATATTGTGTCTTCTTCGGTGACTCTCTCATCTCATGGTCCTCTAAGCGGCAGCCCACCGTCTTCTGCTCGAGTGCTGAGGCCGAGTACCGCGCCATTGCCAACGTTGTTGCCGAGACATGTTGGTTACGACAACTACTTGGCGAACTTCGGGTCTCCATCCCGAAAGCTACGGTGGTTTTTTGTGATAATGTTTCGGCCACCTATCTCGCGGCGAATCCGGTGCAGCATAAGCGCACCAAGCACATTGAGCTTGATATTCACTTCATTCGAGAGAAGGTTCAGTTGGGTCAGCTTCGTGTTCTTCATGTACCGACCACCCAACAGTTTGCCGACATTATGACCAAGGGGCTTCCAACCGCTGCATTCCAGGAGTTCCATTCCAGTCTTTGCATAGCCGACGCTGACGCTTCGACTGCGGGGGGGGGGGGGTGTTGAACGTGACATATTTGTATAGCTTATCCTATCTTCTCTAGCCTTGTATAGTTGATTCCTAGAGATATGGTAGGATTGGTTTCCTTGTCACGCAAGACATCCTGTGTATATATTGTGACCGACTCCCTGGAATACAATTGAGTTGCACCAAATATTCTCTCTACAACTGGAGATGAACATCAAGAATCGAACGGGAAGCAACGAGTTCAACTTACAAGTTTGCACATTTTCTGCCCTCAACCAAAGTGCAATTTAAACTGGGAAGAGACTTATTCACATCTGACAGTGCATCAGCTTCCACGCAAACAAAGCAGTAGAAGCACTCAGAGACCTTTTCTGCCATCTCTTTTGCTTTTGAAAGCAATTGTTCCTTATCTACATATCTCAGGCCACCCTCTACTATTTGAAGACCACAAGGAATCCACAATGATATGGAGGAGGAGAAGCCATGTCGTATCCTCAAACAAGCCTGCCTTCTCGAGCATGTCTACCTCCAGTAAGACATCTCCATTATGCTTTGCTATTCCCGTAGCTTCTAGGAAATTACCCATCTCCATCTCTAAACTCAACAATTCATCAACAAGATTCCGAGAATTTAGGAATTCCCGTACATGATCCATAGAGTTGAAGGCTTTAACAAAAGGCATCATATGCTTTATGTCACCATGCTCAAAATAATGTTGAGCACAATTATCCAGATACTTTGTTCTAATTGCAGAAACCTCCAAGGATTTTTAATTCTCAAGCGAATGTTCCTCCTCTAACTGCTGCAGAAACTATAGGCCCAGATTGAATAATTTCTTTCCTTTCAAGCACATGGAGAAACACTTTGTGTAACATTTAGCTTACAAGAACACTTCAGCTGCCTCCGACCATCATTCAACCATAGAAAAACAATCACCAGCATCCTCAAGTTTAGAGGTACCACATTTTTGCATATAGACCATACCTATGGCAAGGAACACAATGTTTAGTCACACAGAGCTTCATGGAGTGTGAGGTAAAACTATCCATATGAAAGCTAAAATTTAGCATGTCCGTAATTTATGTAGGGATATCATTTCGAAAAAACTTTTCAAAATTTGATGACATTTACTTATATGGCAGCTCTTTAAGGACAACGTAAAATGTTATGGAATGATGAAATCTCAAAGTATGGATACATCTTGGAAATTATGGAGAGTTGGCACACCTGCTTTTTTGTAGTCACCTAATTTGATATAGCAAGTAGCAGCTTTCTCATGCATGCCTATGGACTCATAAATCTCTGATGCTGTTTGCAATGAAGCCTTGCCCAACTCCGAATTTGTTGAGATGACACGGTTAGCAGTCGCTATAAGTCCAGCAGCTCTTGCCAACTTCTCTCTGTGTGCACCACCGGCCTTTTCAAAGCACATAGTAGCCATCTCGAATTGCCCCTCATTGAATAACTATAAAAAAGAGAGAGAACTTGTGACATGGAATAACAATGGTAAAACTGTAAGTAGGTACACGCCATGACCCTCCTAACAAAGAATTTGTGTGCATAGAACAATTGTAAGACAAAAAACATGAATTTCACAAGACTAAGAACACACAGAAATTACTCAATAGGAAACATAATGCATAGCATGGTAAATTAAAATTGGCCTTCCAGACTAAATAAGTAAGATCACCAACCTTGGTTCCCCATAGCATCCAATCATCACTGCTGCTCCCCGTCTGCATTGCTTGAATGAGGGAAGAATCTAGTAATCTAACTTCTACTAGACACAACTTCTTCCAGTAGTCAAACATTGGTCGATAGTAATCCTCCGTATTTTCACATATCCAGAGTCTTTGCCTAGTGCGTGTGATTGCAACATATAGTTGCTTCAGGTCTGAACAGAGAAGATAATGCTTGCTTCTGTCGAAACTCGGATGAGAGATCTCCTTAGAGTGTGATATAATATCTTTATCTTTCATGTAGCCATAGAGAACTCTCCATTTGTTTCTTAAAGGCGACGAACCAAAAAAGTTGTACAATAGCACATCCTACACAATATATATGAAGTAAGTACACATTTTGAAACAGTGTTCTACAACTAAAATATTTTGCAAAATGAACAGAGGTGAAACTAAATTTATAGGCCCATACCTGAAACTCAAGGCCCTTACATTCAACAATGGTCAAAACAAGAGCTTGTTTACCAACATGATCAATAATTTGTTTTTTGGAAGCATCATCATGAACCAGTATGACTTGCTCAGCACCAAACCCGTGCAGGTTACCATGTTTGGTTTTGCTTTCTCCAAAAATGGTCATAATTACATTTTCATCGTTATCAGACTCCAGCAGCACATGAGCTTCTCCATATACAAGTCCAGTCTCTAGATTAAGCTTGTCAACACTTGACGGGAAAAAGAAGTACAGAAGGCTCATGATACTTTGTGCCACTGAAATTTCTTTGCAAATGGCCGATAAATCAACTGCTATACCCATCGGTATTTGTGAGGATGTGCCTGTTGTGGTTGCGAACGTTACTATCTTAACGGACTTTGTTATTCTTGATATCCCCGAGGACGACAGTATGTCGATCATCCTTGGTAGAACCTTTTTGAATAATGCAGGGGCTGTTATTGATTGCAACAAAGGCAATGTCACTTTTCATGTTAATGGTAATGAGCATATGGTACACTTTCCGAAGAGACAACCTCAAGTTCATAGTATCAATTCTATCGGAAAAATTTCAACTATTACAATTGGAGGTTTTGAATTTCCTCTTCCCACTGTTAAAAAGAAATATGATATTCTTATTGTTGGGGACATGCATATCCCCGTTGAGGTAACCTACTGTTATTCGAAAATTCTCTGGTTTCATGTCATTTAGAAGAAGTTTGTTAATAAGACTTGATCAACCTTGTTAATGGATTACTTTTGATGGGCATGAGATGGATGAATTTAGAAAGCACAACTTTCTGTACCCATCTTTTACTTTCTGTTATTTATAATAAATAAAGAAAAATTAGTTTTTTGTCTGTTTTCTGAATTATCTGTGCAATAAAAAATGCCCCGATAATAAAAATTCTCCAAATGCCCTGAAAATTTGATATGATTTTTTATATAATATTTTAGAATTTTTGGTGCTAAGAACACACCAGGGGCCTCACCAGCTGGCCACAAGGGTGGAGGGCACGCCCACCCCCTGGGGTGCGCCCCTGTCCTTGAAGGCCCCACGTGGCCCCCTCCACTTATTTCAGCACCCATCCTCTTCCTCAAGAAAAAATCACTCCATAGCTCAAACTCGCGTTCTTGCTCATTTTGCTGCCATTTTCGATCTCCTTGCTCAAAGCTCCATTCATAAAACTGTTTTGGGGGATTGTTCTTCGGTAGGTGACTCCTCCAATGGTTCAATTAGTGTTTGTTCTAGTGCTTTATTTATTGCAAATTTTGGCTGCCTTGGTGACCCTGTTCTTGAGCATGCATGTCAAATTTATATGGTCCAAAGTATTTTTTATGCATGATATGGCCTCTAGGCACCTGTTGGGAGTAGTTGCTATCAATCTTGTTGAGTTTGGTTCACTTTTATTTTGAGTCACTAAAAATTTCAGAAATTTTCAGAGGAAGAAAATGATGAGGAGATTGTTGAGAGGCTCCTCAAGCCGGGGTTCAAAGGAAAAAGAAAATGAGGAGAAAGAGAAGCCCAAGTATAATCTTCCTCGTGCCGCAGAGATTCGGCCGTGTGAATGGCCATGTGATGCATTCTTGCAGGCGGCCGGAATTTATGATGGTCTCTATTATTTGGCTGAGAATGCAGGCATCACCGACTTCCTCCTTGACCAGTGTGATCAGTATCTCCTACTCACTAATACTTTCATGCAAAATTATCATTTTCATGCTATGAGATCACCACCCATGGTAGACTTTTACTTATATGATGAGTACAAGGAAATGACGCTTTATGACTTTTGTGAGGTTTGTAAATTACCTTATGAGGGTAGTGTTGAGGAACCATGTCCTGGTGATGTGGAAGATTTTATTTATGAGGTCACTGTAGGGGAAAGGAGAAGGGTGTCGGAAGCGAGAGTGGCTAGTTTACATTTTCCTGTTTTGCGCTACTACTCATTATTTGCTGGGAGATGTTTAATTGGTCATGGAGAGAGCAGAGGCCTTACTACTCCTGACCTTGCCATTTTGCGCCATGCTTTACTTCGTGATAGAACCTTCAGTTTAGGCGCTATGGTTGCTAAACGATTGAATCTCAACCGTACAAAGGGTCCTATTTTCGGAGGTATCTTCGCCTCCCGCCTTGCTAGACGCTTCGAGATACCCATTAGGCATTATGAAAAAGAGGAGAAACTGCTACCCACTATATATTTAGATTATGACAGCATGGTAGCACATAAGTTTATTCGCCATGATGAGGAAAAGAGACTCATTTATAATTTGATATTTAGTGAGGATTCTATTCAGATTATTACCTTGCCTGCACCTACTTTGTTCGATATTCATTCAGGCAGGTACTTCATTTTGCCCGCGGACATTCATGCATACTAGGAGGGGACACGATCCCCACCCCTTGATCCAGAGCCATCACCTAATCCATATCAGGAGTCTATTTATCAGTGGGATCCAGAGGAGCTCGCTAACCAATGGAACCCTCAGGATCCTCCTCAGTACACTGGAGAGGGCTACTTTGATCCATGGGCGTAGACCAACTTAGGCCAAAATCCTAAGCTTGGGGGAGTACGTATTTCTCACCGACATTACATTCATGTTCACACACTCATTTCAGTTGTCAGTGTTCATACTTTTTCATTGTATTATCCATGTTAGTTTATTTCTTTTTCCCGCTTTCTTCTTGTGTGTTTGATAAACCTTAAGAAAAACCAAAAAAATTAGTTGTAGTTAGTTTACTTTCCATGCATGCTTAGTTGTAGTATTAAAATAAAACCCAAAAAGATTTCTCGTTCTTCTTTTGCTTGTTGGGAGCTTTCTCGTGTAAATAGTTTTTCTCGTTCTTGTTTTACTTCCTTTAGAAAAAAACAAAAACTCCAAAAATATTTCAGTGTGTTTCTTTGAAATTCTTTTCTTTTCTTTGGGGGTCGAGAGGAGAAGACCACGATGAAAATGTTGAGTGGCTCTAATATGCATTGTTGTTGATCTAACAAAGAGCCTATATTACCTTTTCCTCTCCTTTGAATAAATGTTTACATATTCCAGCTTAGTCCAATGCACGTGCACTATTATTACTATCCACACCGTTTGGTCGTGCAAGTGAAAGACAATAATGATGATATATGATGAGATGATTAAGATGAGGAAAAGCTGGTATGAACTCGACCTATCTTGTTTTTGTAAATATGATTAGTTCATCGTTCCTGATTCAGCCTAGTATGAATGAAACATGTTTGCAATGACAATTAGAGATTATAGTTAGTCATGCCATTCTTAATTAGCTAGGAGTTTATAATGGTTTACCTTGCGTGCCAACATGGGAATTAAAATGGTTATGATGTAGTATGATAGCATGGTCTCATCCTTTGAATGATTCGAGTGGCTTGACTTGGCACATGTTCACACATGTAGTTGAAACAAAATCAACATAGCCTCCACGATATTTATGTTCATGGTGATTTATATCCTACTCATGCTTGCATTCAATGTTGGTTAATCTCAATGCACGTTTATGACTGTTGTCGCTCTCTAGTTAGTCGCTTCCCAGTCTTTTTCTAGCATTCACTTGTACTAAGCGGGAATACTGCTTGTGCATCCACTTCCATAAACCCCAAAGTTGTTCCATATGAGTCCACCATACCTTCCTATAAATTTACCCGCCGTTCCAAGTAAATTTGCATGTGCCAAACTCTAAACCTTCAAATGATAATCTGTTTTGTATGCCCGAATCGTGGTCATTTGATTCATAGGATAGAATGCTATAGGATTCTTTCCCTATGTAATCATGTTTTAATTGGCAATCTAGCATCCACTCCAACTTTGTTTCACTTCCTTTGTTCCTACGAAGAGAGTACTTGCTCTAAATGATGTGCCGCTGCAAGAGCCGCCTACATTAATTAACCATGCTCTAAAAAGGTGGACCAGCTTTGGCTATAGTAGTACTATACTAGGTTAGTAGGTGACCTTGCACTTGGCTCTTATCCTCTTCCGGAAGTCGAAAAATAATGATGGTACTACAGTAGTACTTCTGGCAATCTGACACCAAATGAACTACTGCACCTCCACCGCTTGTAAGCAAAAGTTTCTCCTCGTGCTATGAGCCACCGCGCACGCGTTGGCGAGGGAGAAGGCGTAGTAAGAAAGCTTCTCGTTCTGCGAGGTGACGGGACACATCAAAGTTATTTATTAGTACTCTCTTCAAAAAGGGCCGACCATGTCCATGGCTACCATCCCGTGCTCTGTCATTGAGTACATGCACTATTCATGTGGCATCGATGAGAAAAAAATATTGTGTAGTAGTACTAGGTGCCATCGAAGTGCACGACTCACTTACGCACTGCATATATCCATTTTCTTGCATGACACACCACCTTGATGCTAGATGTCCCGCGTGTCATGGAGGCATATAGTAAGATTTTGTAAAATGGAGGCATATAGATGTCCCGCGTGTCGGCAAAAGGATGAACAAAGCTCATGTCTTAGACGAAAGAGTGGAAGAACATAGATTCCCGACGACCGAGAAGGAGCAACAAACCTCGGGGTGGAGCGTCTGCACTCACAATATTTTATATTATTCAGCGATATAAAATCAACCAAATCTCTCCACGTTCCTATACCATTCTATAGTATGAGAATAACTTTGAACGTAAGCCATTGATTCACTCTATCCAATGGTCATAGTTGGAAAATCCAAACAAAACCAAGCATTGGATCAACTCTTTTTCGAGATCAACTCTTTTAGCACTTAGATTGTTGCCGCCTGCCCACCTAGCCCACCTATATATCCGCTCACGTGTGATGACCATGGGAGCTATCCACTCAGATTATATGTTAAAAAAATAAAGGTCGATAACTAATGCGGCACCTCGGGCCAACGCGGCCAGATCGCATTTTGCATGAGAAATTACACACCATGTTTCGTTGACATGTGGTCCCGTTCCAACATGTCAGTGAGACGATGGCGAGTCCTTTTGTACAATTTCTGAAAGGACGTGTAGGCCGGGGCGCCTCTTCATGTACCGTGGCAAACTGGCAACCGTCCATCGACTCTTCGCATTTCCCTCTCGATTTGGAACTGCTGTCGCACGCTCTTCCTCCCTCCTCCATTTGCCTTCACCCTTCCTTCCGCCATTGTTCAATCGTCTTCTCCATGGAGGGAACAAGCTGGAAACGTCCCTGTTATTCTTGCTCCGATCTGAAAGATGACGTGGTGGGGGAACTCATTGATCGGTGCGACGTCATCACCTCGGCTAGCATGGCAGGTTCGTTCAAGCCCATTCTCGACTCAACTAATAACATCATTACAAGGAACCGAAGGGTCCAGGAGTGGTTTGATCTCCCTTATCTTCTTTGCTATAAGCCTATTTGCATGGGCGCGGACGACGGAGGCCTCGCCTTGTGCAAGTTGATGCCGCTTGATAACGATATGTGTGATGTCAAGATGCCATCGCTTCAGGGTAAGGCCTGGGCTGGCGCAAATGGAGATTGGGTTGTTTATATTGGGTACAATTGCGAGTGGGAACTTGTGAATGTGTACACTCGTCAGCGGATTCCACTTCCAAAAATCTCCGAGTTCCCCGAGGTTGAGCACACAGATGATCTACGTACGTTCAAATACGATCATGGTGACTGTCGTCTACGGAAGATAGCAATTTTTCGAGTTCCCAACCGCTCTTGGAATTACAAGAACTATCAAGTTGTTGCTATCTTCGACAAGCTTGTTGTCGTCCTTCGTGGTTCGACTGGATGTATATTGTTCAACAATCACTTTCTATACACGGATGTGTACTGTGATGCAATTCAATACGAGGGTCTTGTGTTTGCTGCCACCACTCGTGGCACTGTTTTTGCATGGGATCCTCGTAGTTTCGGTACGTTTGTCTTCCATCGTAATTATAATTGTTTCATCCACATGCATGCGAGTTAGCAAGTTTTCCTTCTCTACTAATTAACCTTCTTCTTGTGTTTCCAAGGTCCTGTGAACATTCCACCACCTATACTTGAAAAATTTTATAACCAAGGGGGAGACGACGAAGGTGATGATCACGAGCATGAGGACGAGCAGGGCCCATATGCTCTCTGGCGGATGGCAACTAATTCCGATGGATCACCCCTTCTTGTCTGTATACAGCCCACTGCTGATGTTACTACTGAGGGAGCAGGTGTTGTCTCCCATGGTCGCACTCTCCGAACCTATTCCAACACCAGTTGCATGGTATTCGGGATGGATACTAGTGTGCTAGCGCCAACACCTTCTCCCTGGTATAGTATTGATAGTCTTGGAGAAAACTCGCTCTTCCTTGGACAAAACTATCCAACGATGGTGAAAGGCGATCCAACTGCTGTTGACACAACGTTACTACCATTTATGAGAAGCAACTGTATCTATACGTCGGACATTACGGTGGTTCCCTACCCTGGTCCTGATATAGTAGGCCACTTCAGCCTGGATGATCAGTCCTGCGTTGGTCTCGAGATTAACAGTAGCTGGCTCTTCCCAGAGAATCGCTTGTGGTTCAAAGCAAGCGTTTCCAACGCCGAGGATTGGTTGAGTTGAAGTTCATTTCATTGCTTGTTATTTATTGTGTGATGAAAACTTTAGTATTTATAATGTATCCTCGTTGTCGCTGTGGGTTGATGACCTGTTGTATGTAATAAAATGATATGCCTGTGATAAAATTACTAAATTTATGAATGGCTTTCGAGTCGCTTCTCTGAGTGGGTGCTGCGACGAGGCAAAAAAATATTTTCCGAATACATAATTGTACGTGCATTGCAACAGGTTATCGGATGAGGCCAATCAACAATAGTACACTATTTGTACTAGCTTCACATGTTGCACTATCTCTACGTCTACGTACATAATACAACAAGTTTTAAACTTGAGACCAGCCACCCATCCTCACAAAGAACACTTTTTAACCTAGCACAGACTCCAGGAAATTTGGCCACAGTGTGAGGTGGGCCATATGTTAATGTGTTCGTTGTATGTAACCAGCACTTTGAATCCTTGATACTACTACTACTACTATAAGTACAGTAGTAGGAGTAGTATGGTGGCATGGGCCAGAACAAGCATTCACGTCCAGGAGTACGGCACACGCCACCAGCACGACTTCCATCTGACACCATATTTCTTGGAGTCTGTGCTACAACAATCTCTTCAACCTCGTGATTCTCTAACTCAGCCATCGCGCGACGGACAAGGTGGTGGTTTGCCGATAGTCAGTTTCCTCAACTGTGGTCCCACTTGTAAGGCCAACTCCAACGCACGACCCCAAATGGACCTCCGTTTTGCCTGGATTCTGTCCGTTTGGGTAGGGCAATGGGGTCGTGTCTGGGCCATTTCTCGGATGCGGTGGCCATGCGCCGAACGCGCCGACGCATCCCGGCCGTGTACATTTTTCTTTGCAAACACATATCTTTTTTTCATCATTGATTTTTTGGTACATGGAAATACATCACCAAAATTTTGACTAGAAAAGCAAGACCAAAGAAAACAAGAACCAAAAGAATACATTTTAGAAGATATCCAACTTCCATAATTGTTCCTCTAAGTTGGATTAGTGCCTTCTCGATGCATTCATTGTTGATCTCTAGAGGCTCGATCTTGTGTGCTTCTTTCTTCTTTGAGTGTAAAGAAGTAGACGTGTCTAGCCTCTATTCTATCAACAAGTGCACTAGTCTCATCTCTAGCCTCCATGCTAGCTAAAAGTGCTAGAACATCTACTAAATTGCGCTCTATCAATATATCGTTGTACTCTTCTTCCCAATACCAAAGCTTGGACCCATTATACACAATAAAATTTTAAGCTAGCACAACTAGTCTAATCCGAGAGCACAACCGAAGATTTGGTCGAGTTCTTCCTCCTTTTGCCGACACGTGGGACATCCAGCATCCAGGTCGTGTCATGCAAGAAAATAAGTGGTAGTTGAAGCCACGTGATGTGCATCTTGGGTTAAACTATAAATAGAATCTTACTACTCTTGAGTAACTCCAAAAGCGGCCACCTAAGATCTTTATTGGATTTGTTTTTTATCAACAACACGTCGAGGTGAAAGATGTGCAGGTTCAGTGGGTCCTCTTGCGTTTTCACTAACATGTGGGACTGCATATGAGCAAACAGACGATAGGCTCCGCGCGTCTGCTGGTTGGCTGAGAAGAGAGATAGAGGAGGGCTAAGCACGGACTCCAGGAAATTTGTTCTCCGTAACCAGCACCTCGATATAGTGGGGTGGCATGGGCCATAACTAGCATTCATGTCTTGCAGTACGGCACACGCCACCCACACGAGTCCCATCCGACACTAATTTTCTTGGACTCCGTGCTACAACCATCTCTTCTCCCTCCTGTTTTCTCAGCCATCGCGCGGTGGGCGGGGTGGGGGTTTGCCGATAGTCGGTTTGCTCAAATGCGGTCCCAATTGTAAGTGAAAATGTAACACAGCACGCATTCCCCTTGAGCGGCGTGCCAGACCAACCATGTGGGAGTGCGACGCGAACACGGCAGGCTTTTCCTTTTGAACTTGTAACTTGTAAAATTTGGTTCTGCTCCATGGCATGACCGATAGATAGAAATAATGATTTTCCCTAGAGTAATGAGAAGTTTGGTTCTGGCGCGGTTCATGCATGGAGTACGTACGAAAATTATGAAGTTGATGCGAAAGGTAAGATAATTACTAGCAGTACCATATACTACTTGTGACGCCTGGATAATTAGGCTTTAGTGAACCTTTGCTAATGATGCCACGTCACCTCGATTACTATTGCTAATCTTGCGTTAGTTTGAAACCGATTCAAATTCAAATTCAAGATAAAGCAAACAATAAAAGTTTCAAACATTTAAAACTAAAGTGTTCAAAATGTGGCAAATAATTCATAGTCAATATTGGTCGAGGAGCCAACTTTTTGCAAAAGTATTTAAGGGTCCTAAAATCAGTAAAATAGTGGTAAAATAATTAATTAAATGCCTTTTTAAGAATTGTAAAAACGTAAACTATTTTGATTGTGTACCAAACACTTTGTGTCAGTAGGGTAAACTAAAGCATTAATTTAGGGACTAGGCTTATGTTTTATAAAACTAAAAATAAAACAGAAAATAAAAAAAATAAGAAAAGTAAAAGAAAACAGAACACAAAAAAAGGGAAAGAGGAGACCCCCCGGGCCAACTGGGCCGAACGGCCCAGCTGGCCGCCGAACCAACCGGCCCAGGCCGCCCCCCCTCACTCCCTTAACTCCCTGTACCCCGTGACCTAACCGAACCCCTCCCCCACGATCCCCACAATCCCCCCGTATGGATCGGGATCGCGCCTCGGCGCGCTCGGACCCCGCCGCCTCGTCACAGCGTCCCGTCGCCGGTGTCGCCTCCTCGTCTCCTCCCCACGCGGGACCTCCTCGACCTCCTCCCTGACAGCCTCCCCAAGCCAAGCCGCGCCCTGTCGCCGCTCGCCGTCTCTGGTGCCACCTCGCCGACGCCGCCCCACCGCCTCTTCCTCGCCGGACCTCCTCGAGCCCCGCTGCCAGCCCCCTACACCGCTGGTGTGGCCACAACCTCCTCTTCTCCTCCCTCCCTGTTGCACGCCGCCGACCCGTGTTGCCGCCGCTCGCCTCGCCGCCGCGCGCATGCACCCCGGCCACTACCGTGGTCGCCCGCCGTGGCCAGCTCTTGCTGCTGCCGCGCACTGACCTCGCCCCGCTCCGGCGTCGTCCTTGCGCTGCCCCGCGCCCGCCGTTCCCGCACGCGCCCTCGTCCACGCGCTGCCCGACCACCGCGCTCCGCAGCCGCTCTCGCGCCCGGCTGCACCACTGCATGCGCACGCACACCCGCAGCCGCACGCCTCTGCGCTGCCCCTGCATCCCGCTACGCGTGCTCGCCCACCCGGCCGCGCCTCCAGCTGCGCCGCTCCCACCGGCGCACCGCCCCTGGCCTTCTCCCCGCTCACCCATGCGCCTCCTTGGCCCTGGTTCGCCGGCGCCGTTCGCCAAGCCCCGCCCCGCAGCTAGCCTGGGCAGGCGCCCAAACGGCCTCTGCCCCGTTAACCCGCGCCGTTAACCCGTTTTGGCCCAGTGCCAATGACACATGGGGCCCAGCCCCAAAACATTAAAAAAGGAATTAAAAAGTTAATAATTAATTAATAAATTAACTTAATTCAACATAATTAGATTAACCTAATCGCTAATTAACCTAATTAAATTACAGTTAGCTAAACAGTCCTTGACAGGTGGGACCCACCTGTCAGGTTGACCGGTCAACGGTCAGAGTTGACCGCTGACATCATGCTGACATCATGCTAGCGTCATAATTGTATTTCCTAAATTAATTAATTTTGTTAGTCCTAAAAATGATTTAAATCTTTAATAATTAATATAAAATAAACCGTAGCTCGGATGGAAAAACTTTCTACATGAAAGTTGCTCAGAACGACGAGACAAACCCGGATACGCAACCCGTTCGTCCTCCACGCATCCCTAGAATAGTGAACATGCAACTTTCCCCCCTCCGGTTCATCTGTCCAAAAATGCAAAACACCGAGGATACTTTCCCGGATGTTTCCCCCCTTCACTGGTACCACCTCGTACCGCGTTAGGGCACACCTAGCATCACGCCTTGCTTTGTCATGCATCGTTACGCATCTGTTTGCATTGTATTCATTGTTTCTTCCCCCTCTTCTCTCGCTAGACACCGAGACCGACGCCGCTGCTACCCAGTACGACTACGGTGTTGACGACCCCTCTCTCTTGCCAGAGCAACCAGGCAAGCCCCCCCTTGATCACCAGATATCGCCTACTCTACTCTCTATACTGCTTGCATTAGAGTAGTGTAGCATGTTACTGCTTTCCGTTAGTCCTATCCTAATGCATAGCCTGTCCTTGCTACTACTGTTGTTACCTTTACCTGCAATGCTAATGGTTAGTATAGGATGCTAGTTTACCATCAGTGGCCCTACATTCTTGTCTGTCTGCCATGCTATACTATTGGGCCGTCATCACTCGGAAGGTGATCACGGGTATATACTATATACTTTATACATGATACATGTGATGACTAAAAGACGGGTCGGTTCGGTGGAGTACCCGCGAGTGGATCTTTGTGGCGAAGTGACAGGGCAGGTTGAGACCACCTAGGAGAGAGGTGGGCCTGGCCCTGGTCGGCGTTCACAGTTATTTCAAGATAACACGTTTAACGAGATCTTGGTATTTGATCTGAGTCTGGCCACTGGCCTATACACACTAACCATCTACGCGGGGACAGTTATGGGCACTCGACGTCGTGGTATCAGCCGAAGCCTTCGTGAAGTCAGCGACTGAGCGGCACGCACCGGATTGGAACGTAAGCCTGCTCTTGTATTAAGGGGGCTAGTTCTGCTTCCGGCCGCCCTCACAACGTGCAGGTGTGCAATGGGCGATGGGCCCAGACCCCTACGCCATAGGATTTAGATTGGCGTGCTGACCTCTCTGTTGTGCCTAGGTAGGGCTGCGACGTGTTGATCTTCCGAGGACGGGCATGACCTAGGAAAGTGTGTCCGGCCAAATGGGATCGAGCGTGTTGGGTTATGTGGTGCACCCCTGCAGGGAAGTTAATCTATTCGAATAGCCGCGATCTTCGATAACAAGACGACTTGGAGTTGTACCTTGACCTCATGACAACTAGAACAAGATACTTAATAAAACACACCCTTCCAAGTGCCAGATACAACCGGTGATCGCTCTCTCACAGGGCGACGAGGGGAGGATCGTCGGTTAGGATTATGCTATGTGATGCTACTTGGTGAACTTAACATCTACTCTCTTCTCCTGCCGCAAGATGGAGGTTACCAGAAGCGTAGTCTTCGATAGGACTAGCCACCCCCCCTCTTATTCCGGTATTTTGCAGTTCAGTCCACATATGATACTCTTAATCCTTTTGATACCAATGCATACATATGTAGTGTAGCTCCTTGCTTGCAAGTACTTTGGATGAGTACTCACGGTTGCTTTGCTCCCTCTTTCCCCCCTTTCTATACCCGATTGCTACGACCAGACGTTGGAGCCCAGGAGCCAGACGCCACCGTCGACGACGACTACTACTACTCGGGAGGTGCCTACTACTACATGCAGCCCACTGACGACGACCAGGAGTAGTTTAGGAGGATCCCAGGCAGGAGGCCTGCGCCTCTTTTGATCTGTATCCCAGTTTGTGCTAGCCTTCTTAAGGCAATCTTGTTTAACTTATGTCTGTACTCAGATATTGTTGCTTCCGCTGACTCGTCTATGATCGAGCACTTGTATTCAAGCCCTCGAGGCCCCTGGCTTGTATTATGATGCTTGTATGACTTATTTATGTTTTAGAGTTGTGTTGTGATATCTTCCCGTGAGTCCCTGATCTTGATCGTACACATTTGCGTGCATGATTAGTGTACGATTGAATCGGGGGCGTCACAAGTTGGTATCAGAGCCGACTGCCTATAGGAATCCCCCTTCCACACTCCTTGGCCAAAGTTGAGTCTATACATTTCAAAAACTTTTACTAACATGGCTGTGTGCCTTACAGGCCCACGTCGCCATCTGGGTGGTATTAGGATCTTTTACTCCTCGATCCTTACTCTGGGACTCTGAACTCTCTTTTATTCGGGTTAAATGAATTTTGCTAAATCTAACATTTGGATCTCGTTATCACTTTCACTCAGAGAGCCCCTTATTACTGATGATCGTCTGCTGCACGTGAAGACCCTGAAGATACTCTCCGCTGTTAACCCGAGAACTTGTGTTCATCGCGTTTGCAATTCCCCTTCCATCGTCAACCCTTATGGATAACTACTTGCAGTTGTTATTCTTACGTTCATCCCCAGTTGTTTATGTGTTTCACAAAATTCTTAGAAATGCTATTCGATCTTCTGAAATCCTCGGTAGCCTATTGCTCCTCATCTTCCTTACGTGCTTGCAATATGGTTAATTCCATATGACTAGCGATATTCATTAGCATCCTTTGACATCGTCATAATGAGCATTTGATTCGATATGTTGTGAATGCCCACAATCATCGTTGATCCTTATAAATTACCTTTGCGGCTGAGTTGCCATTCTTTTAACTGGAATTGGTCCTCGACCAATCAAATTGCCGTCAATTGTACCCTTAGGTCTATTGAATTTATCCATCCTTGATCAGAGCGTTTGCTTCTGATCCCTTGATTTGGAAATGATAATTTCTTTGCATTTGAGCTTTGAGTTAGTCAGTTGTTTCTATACTCCAATGCCTTTGCATTGTTTTCTTCTTCTGATTGTGTGTCGATGCTCACATCAGCTCCGTTGTGGACCGCCATACCCATTGTCGGGTTATTATTCGAAAATGTCCCTCACAACCAAAATTCTTGTGATTTCTTTACATGATACATAATGCCTTTGGTAAATTGTATCCTCTACTTTTGTCAACCATGCTCTACTTTTGAGCTTGTGGTATTTACTATTGAAGCTTGTGGTATATGTTTCCACGATACCCTGACGGGTTGAACCTATGCCTTCCTTATTAAGTGTGAACCCAAAAGTTTTCACAAGTCATACTCTTTCGGTGTTCTACCAGATAAAATTCCAACACTACAGTTATATCAAAGTGAGAGGTGAATGAAATGATCTACATTAAAGAAGTGGGAGTCGACCTTGAACTTTGTGTTCATGCCCATGAAAATGACATAGACCATCTCGGAAGCTTCTTGCAAAATGATTATCCAGCTTTGATTCATTCGGTATTCTTGAAATTGATTCCTTACATTTATGGTTCCGACCAGGCTGTCCTAATCTGATATATCTTATGGGAATTCATTCGAGTGCCTCGTCTATTTTTGGCAAGGTTGAAGTATCTACTGTCATAGGTCAATGAACCGGTTCTACATTTATCATGTTCTACCTTTGAGTATTACCTCCTGGTATCTCGGAGATGTCTTGCCATTGCACCACATCTTACTAACTTTGTTGAAGTAATGTCTTTCCTTGTCGTAATCACTATATGGGTTCTGGGTTGTTATCAACCGAGGACACCGACTAGTGAAATTATTCCGCACTACAAATCAAATACCCCTAGTATGTTTACTAGGAAATTCTGAACTCAATCTTGTCATTCCTAGACTATCGGCTGCATCCTGGTCTTGCTACCTTTGACGATGCTACCTTGTCCTTCTCTGGTGCACGTATTCTTCAGTGTGTGAGCACGACTTACATCCAGCTTTCAACATCTTGTTGCTTGCCTTGAAAGGCAACTTTGGTTCCGAGCTTGCCTCTTATATTTTGATCCTATAACTTGCCACTTTGTCATTTCCTTGCTTGTTGCCGTTGTTATTTGATTGCATCCTCTTGAAACCTCCCGGCAAATGTGTCGGATTACCTTCAACACTTTGACTTCTTCCGAGATGTCAACTGTGTTCATGATGAGAAATACCCTCCTTGCCCTCGATGATTTTTATTATCATCAACAACACCCTTGACTTCCTTTCATCGCGAACTTGTCCACATAATGAATGCTACTTGCTCTCCAGCTAGTGTTGTGTTCTACCTTGAAGTATTACTGTCTATTATGTCAAGAATGTTGCTGGGATTGCTCCACCTCTTACAAATTCTCGGCATGATGATACTTCTGACCATCACCATTCTTCCTTGGTCCCCCTGTTGTTTTTAACCAGGATACCAATATGCTAACGATGTTGTTTGAGTTCTGTACTTCTAGCAACCCTATTGGTTTGAAGTTAATGATCAACAGTTCGTTCTTAGACTATTGGTTATTGAGTCGTCACTCTAACATTGATCTTGCTGCCTAAGGTCATACTTCGGGCACGCCTTTCAACTAATGATTGATGGTGTATGTTTTCCTAGAGCATACAACATTATATCATTTAAATTGACAAGTGTCATCTTCTTGTTCACATTATTGTGGAAAGCCATCCGTTTGGATTTCTCGATGAATTGTCGCTGCGCCCATTAGCCACCTTCTCATCCCCTCCTTGGTTTAATGATGAACTATTGTTTCAGGAACCCGCTCCCATAGTTCATTTCCCGAGAATCTTGCAATGTCATTTCGTCTATTTGTGTTGCACCTTTTCTTCTCGGACATCCCGAGTCTGAGGTATCATGACACCTATCGGATCTGAATCTCGGTCAGATATGATGGTTGGGACATTTCCAAGAGTTATAACATTGGTCTTTATATGACCCGGTAAGGTGATGTCATGCCTAGCACACCTGGGCGGAGGACCTATTCTTATAGTTTCCTTTTTGGCAAGGTTAGTTATTCTTCCTTGAGGAAATTGTAGGACTTATTCTATAAGTTGTTCCTGATGGATCCTTTTTGTTTCCAAAGTCTAATCTTCACCGGATGACCATGTCAATGCTATCTCGAAGCATGTCCATGGTACTCCGATTTTGAACAGGAACAATTGAAGCCCAATGTTAAATGTTTCCTGCTCAATTATCCAAACACCGCTGTATGGATAATGTCATGAAAATTCTCTCCCGTACCTAAAGAGTTCTCTACATTATATCCTGTCATGGATATCATGATCTGCTTGTCCTTGGGAAGGATATACCCTTGAAATATGTGTTTAAACACATTTTCCTTTCCATTGTTCTTTTTAATCTGATAATCGTATTTTCCCTTCCATTGGTTGGTTTAACATTTCTTGTGATCTATATGATCTAAGCAGTAATATTCTCCTGCTTATGTAAACACCTCGATGTACCACTCTATCAGTAAGTCCCTGTTACTATTGTTGATGACATTCCGGTAACCGCCGATGGAGGAGAACCTTGCCTATTGGTCTGCCTCATTCAACGAGCAGGAAAATGGTTCTCTTCATCCCTCGCCCTTGGTACCGATGTTGTTGCGACATAACTGACAGACTATCCTCTGACGTGCCATGCTTACATGGTCATACAAGACGTCACCGCCCTTCCTACCGTTAACTCACATGGTGGGCCCATAACCCACAGTTCCACAGGATCGAAACCTAACTATCCTGTACACCCTGTTGTCCAAGTTAATTATTTCTTATGCCTGACTTCGTATGTAATTCATGGGTCACCTTCCTAGTGATCTATTCTAGAATCAGACACAATACTTATTCCCGTTGCTTTGAACCCCTTTCATGCCCTGTTTCAGGCATCGGACGATTGCCTGCCCGCTCAAAATTTCTCATGATACCTTCTTCCTTTGCTCTCGATATTTTCTTAAGTTTCAAATTCGAGAGTTACTTTCCACCACCTTCCCCGATGTTATTGACCAGATAGTTAACCTTGTCGAGGTCCGTTCTCCCGGAATACCCACCTTATTCTGTCGTAAGTACGATGGAGATCCTGAAGAAAGGATGACAACATCGTCATGATGACCTGAAGCAGAGGACTGAAGACATCAATGTAATGGATCGACCTCTTCGAGAAGAGCAACTATGACCGAGAAGAATCGTTAGAATTTCGTAACCAGATCCCTTACCCTTATAACCGCTCCTAAATCTCGGGACGAGATTTCTTGTAGTGGAGGAGAATTGTGACGCCCAGATAATTAGGCTACAGTGAACCTTTGCTAATGATGCCACATCACCTCGATTACTATTGCTAATCTTGCGTTAGTTCGAAACCGATTCAAATTCAAATTCAAGATAAAGCAAACAATAAAAGTTTCAAACATTTAAAACTAAAGTGTTCAAAATGTGGCAAATAATTCATAGTCAATATTGGTCGAGGAGCCAACTTTTTGCAAAAGTATTTAAGGGTCCTAAAATAAGTAAAACAGTGGTAAAATAATTAATTAAATGCCTTTTTAAGAATTGTAAAAATGTAAACTATTTTGATTGTGTACCAAACACTTTGTGTCAGTAGGGTAAACTAAAGCGTTAATTTAGGGACTAGGCTTATGTTTTATAAAACTAAAAATAAAACAGAAAAGAAAAAAAATAAGAAAAGTAAAAGAAAACAAAACACAAAAAAAGGGAAAGAGGAGACCCCCTGGCCAACTGGGCCGAACTGCCCAGCTGGCCGCCGAACCAACCGGCCCAGGCCGGCCCCCCTCACTCCCTTAACTCCTTGTACCCCATGACCTAACCGAACCCCTCCCCCCACGATCCCCACAATCCCCCCCGCCTGGATCGGGATCGCGCCCCAGCGCGCCCGGAACCTGCCGCCTCGTCACAGCGTCTCGTCGCCGGCGTCGCCTCCTCGTCTCCTCCCCACGCCGGACCTCCTCGACCTCCTCCCCGACGGCCTCCCCAAGCCACGCTGCGCCCCCCCGCCGCTTGCCGTCTCTGGTGCCACCTCGCCGACGCCGCCCCACTGCCTCTTCCTCGCCGGACCTCCCCGAGCCACGCTGCCATCCCCCTACACCGCTAGTGAGGCCACGTCCTCCTCTTCTCCTCCCTTCCCGTTGCACGCCGCCGACCCGCGTTGCCGCCGCTCGCCTCGCCACCGCGCGCACGCCCCCCGGCCACTACCGTGGTCGCCCGCCGTGGCCAGCTCTTGCTGCTGCCGCGCGCTGGCCTCGCCCTGCTCCGACGTCGTCCTTGCGTTGCCCCGCGCCCGCCGTTCCCGCACGCGCCCTCGTCCACGCGCTGCCCGACCACCGCGCTCCGCAGCCACTCTCGTGCCCGGCTGCACCACTGCGTGCGCACGCACACCCAAAGCCGCACGCCTCTGCGCCGCCCCGTGCTAATTAACCTAACTAAATTACAGTTAGCTAAACAGTCCTTGACAGGTGGGAACCACGTGTCAGGTTGACCGGTCAACGGTCAGAGTTAACCGCTGACATCATGCTGGCGTCATAATTGTATTTCCTAAATTAATTAATTCTGTTAGTCCTAAAAATGATTTAAATCTTTAATAATTAATATAAAATAAACCGTAGCTCGGATGGAAAAACTTTCTACATGAAAGTTGCTCAGAACGACGAGACGAACCCAGATACGCAGCCCGTTCGTCCTCCACGCATCCCTAGCATAGTGAACACGCAACTTTCCCCTCCGGTTCATCTGTCCGGAAACGCAAAACACCGGGGATACTTTCCCGGAAGTTTCCCCCTTCACCGGTACCACCTCGTACCGCGTTAGGGCACACCTAGCATCACGCCTTGCTTTGTCATGCATCGTTACGCATCTGTTTGCATTGTATTCATTGTTTCTTCCCCCTCTTCTCTCGCTAGACACCGAGGCCGACGCCGCTGCTACCCAGTACGACTACGGTGTTGACGACCCCTCTCTCTTGCCAGAGCAACCAGGCAAGCCCCCCCTTGATCACCAGATATCGCCTACTGTACTCTCTATACTGCTTGCATTAGAGTAGTGTAGCATGTTACTGCTTTCCATTAGTCCTATCCTGATGCATAGCCTGTCCTTGCTACTACTATTGTTACCTTTACCTGCAATCCTAATGGTTAGTATAGGATGCTAGTTTACCATCAGTGGCCCTACATTCTTGTCCGTCTGCCATGCAATACTATCGGGTCGTGATTACTCGGGAGTGATCACGGGTATATACTATATACTTTATACATGATACATGTGATGACGAAAAGACGGGTCGGCTCGTAGGAGTACCCGCGAGTGGATCTTTATGGCGAAGCGACAGGGCAGGTTGAGACCACCTAGGAGAGAGGTGGGCCTGGCCTTGGTCGGCGTTCGTGGTTATTTCAAGATAACACGTTTAACGAGATCTTGGTATTTGATCTGAGTCTGGCCACTCGCCTATACGCACTAACCATCTACGCGGGGACAGTTATGGGCACTAGACATCGTGGTATCAGCCGAAGCCTTCGTGACGTCAGCGACTGAGCGACACGCGCTGGATTGGAACGTAAGCCAGCTCTTGTATTAAGGGGGCTAGTTCTGCTTCCGGCCGCCCTCGCAACGTGCAGGTGTGCAATGGGCGATGGGCCCAGACCCCTCCGCCATAGGATTTAGACTGGCGTGCTGACCTCTTTGTTGTGCCTAGGTAGGGCTGCGACGTGTTGATCTTCCGAGGCCGGGCATGACCCAGGAAAGTGTGTCCGGCCAAATGGGATCGAGCATGTTGGGTTATGTGGTGCACCCCTGCAAGGAAGTTAATCTATTCGAATAGTCATGATCTTCGGTAACAGGACGACTTGGAGTTGTACCTTGACCTCATGACAACTAGAACAGGATACTTAATAAAACACACCCTTCCAAGTGGCAGATACAACCGGTGATCGCTCTCTCACAGGGCGACGAGGGGAGGATCATCGGTTAGGATTATGCTATGCGATGCTACTTGGTGAACTTACCATCTACTCTCTTCTCCTGCTGCAAGATGGAGGTTACCCAAAGCGTAGTCTTCGATAGGACTAGCTATCCCCCTCTTATTCCGGCATTCTGCAATTCAGTCCACATATGATACTCTTAATCCTTTTGATACCAATGCATACATATGTAGTGTAGCTCCTTGCTTGCGAGTACTTTGGATGAGTACTCATGGTTGCTTTGCTCCCTCTTTTCCCCCTTTCTGTACCCGATTGCTGCGACCAGACGTTGGAGCCCAGGAGCCAGACGCCACCGTCGACGACGACTACTACTACTCGGGAGGTGCCTACTACTATGTGCAGCCCACTGACGACGACCAGGAGTAGTTTAGGAGGATCCCAGGTAGGAGGCCTGCGCCTCTTTCGATCTGTATCCCAGTTTGTGCTAGCCTTCTTAAGGCACTCTTGTTTAACTTATGTCTGTACTCAGATATTGTTGTTTCCACTGACTCGTCTATGATCGAGCACTTGTATTCGAGCCCTCGAGGCCCCTGGCTTGTATTATGATGCTTGTATGACTTATTTATGTTTTAGAGTTGTGTTGTGATATCTTCCCGTGAGTCCCTGATCTTGATCGTACACATTTGCGTGCATGATTAGTGTACGATTGAATCAGGGGCATCACAAGTTGGTATCAGAGCCGACTGCCTGTAGGAATCCCCCTTCCACACTCCTTGGCCGAAGTTGAGTCTATACATTTCAAAAAAATTTACTAACATGGCTGTGTGCCTTACGGGTCCACGTCGCCATCTGGGTGGTATTAGGATCTTTTACTCCTCGATCCTTACTGATCTGGGACTCTGAACTCTCTTCTATTCTAGATCCTTACTCTGGGACTCTAAACTCTTTGTGGTGAAGCGATAGGGCAGGTTGAGACCACCTAGGAGAGAGGTGGGCCTGGCCCTGGTCGGTGTTCGCGGTTATTTCAAGATAACACGTTTAACGAGATCTTGGTATTTGATCTGAGTCTGGCCACTGGCCTATACGCACTAACCATCTACGCGGGGACAGTTATGGGCACTCGATGTCGTGGTATCAGCCAAAGCCTTCGTGACGTCAGTGACTGAGCTGCGCGCGCCGGATTGGAACGTAAGCCTGCTCTTGTATTAAGGGGGCTAGTTCAGCTTCCGGCCGCCCTCGCAACATGAAGGTGTGCAATGGGCGATGGGCCCAGACCCCTGCGCCATAGGATTTAGACCGGCGTGCTGACCTCTCTGTTGTGCCTAGGTAGGGCTGTGACGTGTTGATCTTCCGAGGCCGGGCATGACCTAGGAAAGTGTGTCCAGCCAACACTACAAGAATCTTGTTAGTCCATGACGGATTGAATCTGTCATGGAACAGTGCAAAGCTGTCATGGAGAGAGGTCCATGACGGATCTAGAATCTGTCATGTATATCGCGTCATTATTTGACAACTGTACTACCATGACAGTTCCTGGCCGTCACAATTTGTCCTCAGGCCCGCCCCAGGCCCGGTCCTCAGTGACAGACTAGTCCGTCATGGATTGGCATGAGATTGAACCAGTATGGACCAAACGTGGTGTCTACATGGTTGTAGAATCTGGAACCTCTCTCACTGTTGTTGTGGCTCCACCAACTGCTAATGGGCAGCCTGCCAGGTGGGCGAGAGCTACGGCCCCCATCTCCACTACTGAAGTTAGGCGCAGCTTGCGATCCAGCAAGTACGATGGCTTCAGGACACATGCTCCCAGGGACACGCGTGTTGCCTCCTCCAAGGTTAGGCCTCGCCTTATGCCCTCGATTGGCTCTTCCAGTAATGTTCCTAGTCCCGATGATGAAGTCCCTCCTCCTACCCCAATTTCCACTTTAATGGAGATTGGTGTCAACAGATGTGCCATTCCTGAAGAAGAAATTACGCCTGAGGCTCTGCTTGCTACTCAGATGTTGGCTGACCCCTCTGGTGAGCTGGGGCAGCCGGCCTCCTCTTCCCAGGAGTAAATTAATCTTCCATGGCACCCCTGCGCTGCTGAAACGTCCTATCTTGGAACATCAGGGGTCTCAACTCTGAGAAGAAACAGCTAGCCCTCTCCAATGCCATCATCTCAAGTGGTTGTGCGGTAGTTTGCTTGCAGGAGACTAAAATGCCTGAAGTATCTTTTGCGTTCCAGAAAACTTGTTTCTCCAAACAATTTGATCGCTTTGCTTATGTTCCCTCCCATGGATCCTCTGGTGGTATTCTCACTGTTTGGAAAAGCGCTTTATTTACGGGCACGATTATGTTCTCTGATGTTTTTGCGCTAGTGGTCAGTTTCGTCAGTACTCAGTCCTCGCAGATCTGGTCGCTTGCGAATATCTATGGTCCCTGTGAGGGCGATGATCGTTTGGCGTTTACTTCTTGGTTATACGATGTCCACATTCACAATGACCATGATTGGTTACTCTTAGGGGACTTCAACTATATACGTGCGCCTGATAACCGTAATAAACCGGGAGGGAATATGAATGACATGCTTACTTTTAATGATATTATTCGCAAGCAACAAATGATTGAGCTCCCGATCCAAGGTCAATCCTTTACATGGAGTAACATGCAATCTGATCCACTGCTTGAACAATTAGATTAGTTCTTCACCTCTTTACATTGGACCCACTCGTACCCCAAAACTTTTTTGAAACCTCTTGGTAAGCCTGTTTTGGATCACATTCCATGCGTGGTTTCCATTGAAACCAACATCCCTCGGAGTAAGCTCTTTCGCTTTGAATCATATTGGATTTTGCACCCGGGGTTTATGGATGTGGTGCAACAAGCTTGGGACAAACCAGTGTTCAAAAAAAATGCTGCAGCCGCTCTTTCTCATAAATTCAAAACCCTCCGTCATGCGCTCAAGGCTTGGAGTAAGAACATCTCACGACTCTGTGTTGCTATCGCTAACTGTAATGAGGTGCTTGCTGATATTGATGAACTGGAAAACAAGCGTAGCCTCACAATTCCAGAAGCAAACTTTAGGAAAATTCTTAAAGCTCACCTACTCAGGCTACTCAAATATCAGAAACTTTACTGGAAAAAGCGATGCACCATTCGTTGGATCAAATTTGGTGACGAAAACACAAAGTTTTTTCAAGCGATTGCAACTGAACGATATCGTAAGAACAATATTGCCTCATTCCGATCTGATGATGATCGTGTGATCGAAGACCACCCTGGGAAGGAATCTCTTTTGCACTCCACATACAAGTCCAGACTTGGAACCACGACTCAATGTGAAATGAAATTTGACTTGCCTGCTATCATCCAACGAGCACACAATCTGGATCTCCTTACTGAGCCTTTCACTCCAGAAGAAATCGATGGAGTAGTCAAGGAAATGCCACCCGACTGCGCTCTGGGGCCGGATGGATTTAGTGGTGCATTTCTAAAGGCTTGTTGGCCAATCATCAAACAAGACTTCTACTTGCTCTGTTCTCAGTTCTATGAAGGAAATCTTGACATCACTAGCATCAATGATGGCCACATCACACTGATCCCCAAGGTGAATGCACCCATGACAGTTAATGATTACAGGCCGATCACTTTGCTCAACTGTTGCCTCAAGCTACTGACGAAGCTGCTAGCTAATCGATTGCAACGCATTATCCTTCAGCTAGTCCATCGAAACCAATATGGCTTCCTCAAGGGGAGAACCATACAAGATTGCCTTGCTTGGGATTATCAATACATCTATCAATGCCAAGCATCTAGGTGGGCGACCATCCTGCTTAAACTTGATTTCGCCAAAGCTTTCGATACAGTGGCACATGCTCCCATGATTAACATAATGAGACATATGGGTTTCAACGAGCGCTGGATATCCTGGATTAACTGTCTCTTCTCCTCCGGTCGATCTTCGGTCCTCTTGAATGGCGTTCCCGGTCATCAATTCCCTTGCAAGTGTGGGGTCAGACAGGGTGACCCTCTGTCACCTTTAATCTTTGTCCTAGCTGCAGAGTTGCTTCAGGCAGCTATTAATGATGCTTTCCATCAAGGCCGTCTTGATCTTCCGATTCCTTGTGCTGGGCAAACTGACTACCCGGTCCTTCAGTACGCCGATGATACGCTTATTGTTCTCCCTGCATGCATGCATCAAGCCACTCCAGTTAAGCAAATTTTGACTGATTATGCCTCCTCGATTGGCCTCAAGATCAACTTCCACAAATCCACGTTGATCCCGATTAATTTGGATGCCACTGCTATGACCAATCTTGCTGGCATTTTTGGGTGTGCTGTGGGGACGATGCCATTTACTTATCTAGGACTCCCAATGTGTACCACTAGACCTACACTCCAAGAGTTTATGCCCCTGGTCTGCAGGTTAGAGCGACAATTGACACCCACTATTGCGTTGATGTCGTATGGAGGCAAGCTTTCTTGGTTAAATGCTTCGGTCACGTCCCTCCTAGTCTTTGCCATGTGTACCCTTAAATTTCCCCTGAAGCTCATTGAGATCCTTGACAAAATCAGATGCAGATGCCTCTAGACTAAAAAAATAGAACAAGGCGATAAGTGTAACTCGCTGGCTGCCTGGGACCTGGTCTGTCGGCCAAAGAAGATAGGGGGATTAGGTGTGATCAATCTGAGAGTTCATAATGAGGCGCTACTTCTAAAATATCTCCACAAGTTTTACAACAAGCTCGATGTGCCCTGGGTCAACCTAACCTGGGATAACCATTACAATGACAAAATTCCGCATGCGGCTGATCCTGTTGGTTCATTCTGGTGGAAGGACATTCTCAAACTGACTCACATCTTTCGGGGTGTCTCTCGCGTTCAAATTGTTGATGGCCTGTCCGCATTATTTTGGAAAGATCTCTGGAGGGAAGAAGTGCTTCAAACCTCACATCCTCGTGCTTTCTCATTTGCCTTACATGAGGATCTTTCCGTGGCTGCCATGGTGAATCCTATGGACATGCATGCAACCTTTCATCTTCCTCTATCGCCCCTGGCTCTTAATGAGGTCCAAGACATTCAGCAACAAATAACATGGACATCTCCTTCGATATCTCTGCATGACGTTTGGCACTACTCTTGGGGGGCTACGGTATACAAGCCAAAGGACTACTACAACAATTACTTCAGAGATGGAGTTTCTCACCAAGCATTTCGCCACCTTTGGAAGTCAAGGTGCACTATGAAAATCAAAGTTTTTGGTTGGCTTATGTTTCATGATAGACTCAACACTCGCAATATGCTGAAGAGACATTACTACATTGGTGACAACTTTAATTGCGGCCTTTGCAATCACCTGGTTGAAGAGATAGTGGATCACATGATCTTCTCTTGCCCTTTTAGCCAAAGTTGCTAGACGAGACTCAACATTACTTGGCCAACTTTCTCTTGCCGCCTTGACCTTCTTCGACACACCAAAGAAAGCTGGCCTAACCCATTCTTCTATGAAATGTTTCTTACCGCAGCGTGGATCATTTGGAAAGAAAGGAACAATCAACACTTCAGAGGCTTGGCCCCCAGTATTGGATCCTGGCTCACAAGGTTTAAAGCAGACCTCTTTCTTCTGCAACATAGAGTTAAAGCAGCCCATAGGGCTGCGTTCATCACCTTTTGTACTTCTATTGTGTAACATACTCTTTCCCTTCTGTTGGAGCAACCATACTCCTGGTTATGCTGACTCCTTGTGTGGTGTGTTGTAAGCTGATATGTCTATGTAAACATCCCATTTATATAGATATATGATTATACAGTAGGGGTTTTCCCCCTACTGTCTTTCCTAAAAAAACGTACTGTAGTGTGAGCACAGTAGTGACTTCCATTATTGATGAAGGTCCTGAAGAATTGACACACCAAGTTCTTCTGTTTACAGAATAGTAATTCGGCTCTCTTTAATTATGTCAGTGGACTGATTCAATCGTTCAGTTGTTATCATAAACCTTCCTCACTGATCAGTGGGCACCTGAGCTAGGAAATAATACCCATGTACAGCATGAGTACTAGAAAGTGCTAGAACTTAAAGCGACATCCAGTAATACATAAAGTGGATAACCCCTTTACCAGATATATCAAGCAACATTCTGGAAGTGACTGAACCGGTACTACATTCCCTTTTATTAGGCAGTGAGAAGAGGTGCAATTCTTTGTTTCTCTTTTGGTTCTGGAAACATACAAAAAGCACAGCAGATACGATTTTGCACTCTGGAGCTTACTTTCACAGGATACAGATAAAAAGTATCTTGAGGACACATCTATACATTTCAATACTAATTTCTTAGTAAAAAATGGCATCTTTATAGGAAGTACCAATGAGTTACTATTTTCATCACTTCTTCCTCTGTCACTATATTATTGTAAGGTACAAGCCGAATCAAAACACATGAACACTAGGAGATGGCTGAATCAAAAGACATAAGCAAATAGACCCATTATATTCAGCATAGCAGTTTTTATGCAAACACCAGGACACATGCTAAGATAAGTATGATAACAAAATAATTTATCATACTTTTCCAGTTTGATGATCAACCTTTTGCACCAATTATTGTTGAACATAAAACATGGAGATACACATTCAGTGATTATGAGAATCAGTTAATAATACAATAAAAGAGAAACACACAGAACATGCAGCATAGAAGAATTATGCATCGATCATCCTTTAGGGGTACAAGATCATGTTATTGGTTCTCCAAAAAATTCAGAATGGTTGCCACAAGAGACTCATCAATACCAACAACAATCTACATCTAACTGATTGCCACTGTCATTTTCATCAAACCAAGAAACCATCAGCACTTGACTGACTATGAACCTAATTTGCTACTACACTTCAAATGCTACAATGGAGAGATTAATATTGGGAAAGATTACATCATCAATTCTTGACAGTAAAGATACAAAATCCAGCCAAATCAAATAGAGGAAGGACGCAGATGTACAAGTGCTCACTAGACAAGTTTGTAGGCAATGCAGTGGTCACAGTGCAGGTGAGGCACTGTTGTCGCGCGACAGAGGAAGTCTCCACAGGTTGCCCGACCTCGTCGGTGACACGGCAGAGGGGGTCGCTGTCGCTGTCGCCGCCGCGCAGCCCAACGCGCGAGCGCACAGATCTAGGGGGCGGCATCCAGGAGGCAGAGAGGGCGTGAGGGGCGCGATGTACGATGGAGAGGAACTGCCGGAGATACGCCGGCGACGGATGCGATGCCGCAGCCGAAACCCTAGATAAGCTAGGGGTCGCTGGCGATCGCCGGAGGCCAGCAACAGCATATCTAGCCGGACTGGAGGACGGAGGGGTTGGAGACGAGCTCGTGAACATGCTGCAAGGTGGCTGACATCGCCGGAATTGGCGGTCGTTGGTGGCGGCGCGAGGGTTCGCAGGAGAGGGAGAGATGGGCCGCGAGATGGATGGATGGTTGGGTGGGGGATGCGTGGATCTGGTAGCTGCCGGAGGTACAAGGTGAGAGGAGAGGAGGGAGAGGGCCGGCAGGGAGCAGTGGGAGGAGGGAGGCGAGAATGTGGTGGGTGATGGCGGCGGGGAATTGGGAGGGGGTCGGGGAGGAGGGTTAGGGTTAGCTTTTTATACCGGGCAATGTTAGGCGGGCTTTAGCGGGCTTTGGCGGGCTTGCGGGGCTGTACCATGCTGTTCATGACAGTTTTCAAAAATGTCATGGGAAATCCGTCATGGATTAACAGATTTCTTGTAGTGCAAATGGGATCGAGCATGTTGGGTTATGTGGTGCACCCCTGCAGGGAAGTTAATCTATTCGAATAGCCGTGATCTTCGGTAACAAGACGACTTGGAGTTGTACCTTGACCTCATGACAACTAGAAGAGGATACTTAATAAAACACACCCTTCCAAGTGCCAGATACAACCGGTGATCGCTCTCTCACAGGGCGACGAGGGGAGGATCATCGGTTAGGATTATGCTATGCGATGCTACTTGGTGAACTTACCATCTACTCTCTTCTCCTGCTGCAAGATGGAGGTTAACAGAAGCGTAGTCTTCGATAGGACTAGCTATCCCCCTCTTATTCCGGCATTCTGCAGTTCAGTCCACATATGATACTCTTAATCCTTTTGATACCAATACATACATATGTAGTGTAGCTCCTTGCTTGCGAGTACTTTGGATGAGTACTCACGGTTGCTTTGCTCCCTCTTTTCCCCATTTCTATACCCGATTGCTGCGACCATACGTTGGAGCCCAGGAGCCAGACGCCACCGTCGACGACGACTACTACTACCCGGGAGGTGCCTACTACTACGTGCAGCCCGCTGACGACGACCAGGAGTAGTTTAGGAGGATCCCAGGCAGGAGGCCTGCGCCTCTTTTGATCTGTATCCCAATTTGTGCTAGCCTTCTTAAGGCAATCTTGTTTAACTTATGTCTGTACTCAGATATTGTTGCTTCCGCTGACTCGTCTATGATCGAGCACTTGTATTCGAGCCCTCGAGGCCCCTGACTTGTATTATGATGCTTGTATGACTTATTTAGGTTTTAGAGTTGTGTTGTGATAGCTTCCCGTGAGTCCATGATCTTGATTGTACACATTTGCGTGCATGATTAGTGTACGATTGAATCGGGGGCGTCACACTACTACATGGATTTGACGGAAAGATAAAGATACATACGGATCCATCAACGACATCCTCACGCGCTAGTGCACCGGGTCACCAACCGACGTGTGAGGAGCAGCGGCGTTGGCGGCAAGCTCAACGTGCTTCTGAACAATGCCGTCCAAGGTTGCCCTGTGGTCCAAGAAGGCCAACGTCCTATCGTCCTCCTCTTGCATGTAGTAGTCCTTGTGGACGATTTGCACGTAGACGTGGGTGATTATGTCGATGGTGTCTTGTTGCACCAGGCGCTGCGTGGCAAGCGCGACCTCGAGGTGGACATTCTCCGGCGCGACGTCGGACAGTCGCAGGGCCACCAGTGCATCGAAGAGGTTGTCACCATAGAGGTCGTTGAGGGTGGCAGTCATCGCAGAGCCTGGGCGCGTGGGCTGGAGGCGTACGTCAAGGTCATCTGCGAGCTTCGTGATGACGGTGAACTTGTCGAGGAAGCCGACGAGGACCTCATCGAACAAGGAGACGAAGCTATCGTCCAAGCGGCCCCTCGCCCTGGCAGCCTCAAGCACTACCTGGAGACGTTCCTCGGTGCCGGGCCATAGGCCGGCGTCGTGGACCATCTGGCACAGCCGGCTGATGCTCGCACTCATCCCCTCCATTGGTCTAGCTTCTAGTCAACTGGTCTTGCGATTGGAGTGATCACTCTTGCCCTTGGGTGCGTAGGTGCATAGGATTTCGTAGATTGGACTAGCGGGAGCCTTTATATGAGAAGTGCAGATTGCGTTGAATTCACGTGCGTGTTGGCCATCTACTCCTCGCCCCTCTACTGCACCTGCCTTTGGCTGTATGACAGGTTGGCCATCCACCCGTTGGGCCCACATGTCATACACCCAAAGGCAGGTGCAGTAAGTCAATGAAGCTGCGTCCCCCTTCGTGCCGGTGCAGTATAGTCATCTCACCGGACCTCTAGTTGGGGCCAAACGAGAGAACTTTGATGTTTACTGGTTTATTGGTCCCCTTTGCATTTTGTGCCAATTTTTAACCTTTGATTTAACTAATAAAATGTTAATGCATGTAACCAGAAATGTTGTGTAAGTCACCTTACGAAAAACAAATAATCCCAGAACACTTAGGCACGGTACATTAACTCCCTCCTCGTTTCTTATTTCGTGACATATCAACCAATGAGAGATGTGGGCCGTGCATGCTTTCAGTGACTTGAGACTACCAAACATCACATGCGGTGGTTAGTTCATTGCATGTAATCCTATTAAGTAGCAAAAAGACATTAAGTTATCTCGCCGATAGGAATAAAACAATACACCATGTATTTATTTACAGAGGCAGTAGTACATTTTTTGTGACATGCATTACTAGATATTGCTTGTCAAATACTAAATCCAGATGGACGTGGTAGTACTACTAAATCCAGACGACGGTGCTAGTACTAGTAGTAGTACTACCAATGTAGTAGCACTGTACAACCCGTTGGTCAAATAATTACGTGATTCTCCTCACAGTGAAGTGAGAAGACCCAACGTCGGAGATGACACATGAGTATAGGCGCCGTGTTCGGCATACCATAGTCAGCCTCACCGTCTGTAGTCACTATCATCATGGCTGTAGACCTAGACTGCTTACAACTAGCCGTGTTCGACATAATTTCCCGTGCGTAATTGCCTGTGTATTGCACGGAACACCAAGATTGGGGGGTGGATAGCGCCGGCAGCGGCCATCGCACCAGATTTTTCCATGGCCTTCTAGATGTGGTGGGGAGGAGATAAGGCTGATTGTGAGAAACAAGGAGTTGTTTGTAAATAGGGAACAAGTGCGGGCATCTTTTTGCAAAACTGGAGAAGTTTGGTTTGTATGCGTCAGATCTAGATACGACGGCTATTGGTGGAAGATGGCAGGCACAACATCATCACCAACTCATGACCTGTTTGATTCGCAGGATTTTGAAAACGCAGGAATAGGACATGGCAATATTACAAGTTTCAAACTGATATTACAAATGTTAGGAGTAATGCTGCACCTACGAAGAGGGAATTACTAGGAAGGTTATGTAAGAACTTTCGTTACTTTAGCTGGATGCAACATTATCGTACAAACTAAAATCCACCGCCTTGACACGTCACTAATGGGCAAATAAGTTTTCGAGTCTCTGGCCACTTGATGTTTCAAAAACAAATTCAGCTTCTGCGGAGACTTTGTCATTTAGGCTTAGACGCTTGCGGTGATCAGCACGCCATTCATTGTTTCGCCAGAGAACGCCAAACCTCATTATCTTGAGCACACTTGCCTCTAGAACAAAGAACCTGGGCAATTTAATCTCTGATGTGCTACCTCGGTAGTCGATCAAATCAATTTTTGTAAGATGGAGATCAAGGCATTCGATGAGATTGTTATAGTGCAGCACATTTTTCACTTTCCTGTCTTTTTTTATCTGCAAAAGAAGAGAACATATTAGAGTAGATGGCTGTATAAGATTGCCGTGTCATCAAGAGGTACCAATATCATTCACTCATACGATAGGGTTGGCTGGCTAGTGATATTTTTTCACTCACTCACTCTCTCTCTCCTGTCATTTACCTAGGAGTACGTGAAGAGCTTGGGTGTAACACCCACTATGCTGGTATGAAGGAAGGCCGAGGACGAGCATCGGCGAGCGGATCCAGGCGGGATCCGCCTGGATCCGACGAGGAAAATGGCCTGGGCAGGCAGATCCGAGAGGGCAACCTCGTTCTCGACGCGGACCGGCGATGGACAATGGCAACGGGAGGAGCTCCGAGCTCGGCACGCCATGGAGACTCACTGCGAGGAAGACCGAGAGGGCGTGAGGGAGAGAGCGGGGAAAGGAAGGAGGCAAGGGCACACTGGCCTGCTGGAGGACTCCGGCGATAGGTGGCTTGTTGGGTTTCGTAGTAATTTCAAAAAATTTCCTACGCACGCGCAAGATCATGTGATGCATAGCAATGAGGGGGAGAGTGTTGTCTACGTACCCAACGCAGACCGACTGCGGAAGCGATGACACGACGTAGAGGAAGTAGTCGTACGTCTTCACGATCCAACCGATCAAGTACCGAAACTACGGCACCTCCGAGTTCGAGCACACGTTCAGCTCGATGACGATCCCCGGACTCCGATCCAGCAAAGTGTCGGGGAAGAGTTTCATCAGCACAACGGCGTGGTGACGATCTTGATGTACCACTGCAGCAAGGCTTCGCCTAAACTCCGCTACAGTATTATCAAGGTATATGGTGGCAGGGGGCACCACACACGGCTAAGGAATAGATCACGTTGATCAACTTGTGTGTCTAGAGGTGTCCCCTGCCTCCGTATATAAAGGAGTAGAGGGGGGAGGCTGGCCGGCCAAGGAGGGAGGCGCAGGAGGAGTCCTACTCCTTCCGGGAGTAGGACTCCCCTCCAATCCTATTCCAACTAGGATTCCCCAAAGGGGAAAAGAGGGAGAGGGGGGCCGGCCACCTTCTCCTAGTCCTAATAGGACTAGGGGAGGGGGAAGTGGCGCAGCCACCTTGGGCTGCCCCTTTCTCCTTTCCACTAAGGCCCATGAAGGCCCATATGGCTCCCGGGGGGTTCCGGCAACCTCCCGGTAACCCGGTAAAATCCCGATTTCACCCGGAACACTTCCGATGTCCAAACATAGGCTTCCAATATATCAATCTTTACGTCTCGACCATTTCGAGACTCCTTGTCATGTCCGTGATCACATCCGGGACTCCGAACAACCTTTGGTACATCAAAATGCATAAACTCATAATATAACTGTCATCGTAACCTTAAGCGTGCGGACCCTACGGGTTCGAGAACAATGTAGACATGACCGAGACATGTCTCCGGTCAATAACCAATAGCGGGACCTGGATGCCCATATTGGCTCCTACATATTCTACGAAGATCTTTATCGGTCAGACCGCATAACAACATAAGTTGTTCCCTTTGTCATTGGTATGTTACTTGCCCGAGATTCGATCGTCGGTATCCAATACCTAGTTCAATCTCGTTACCGGCAAGTCTCTTTACTCGTTCCGTAATACATCATCTCACAACTAACATATTAGTTGTAATGCTTGCAAGGCTTATGTGATGTGTATTACCGAGAGGGCCCAAAGATACCTCTCCGACAATCGGAGTGACAAATCCTAATCTCGAAATACGCCAACCCAACATCTACCTTTGGAGACACCTGTAATGCTCCTTTATAATCACCCAGTTACGTTGTGACGTTTGGTAGCACCCAAAGTGTTCCTCCGGCAAACGGGAGTTGCATAATCTCATAGTCATAGGAACATGTATAAGTCATGAAGAAAAGCAATAGCAACATACTAAACGATCGGGTGCTAAGATAATGGAATGGGTCATGTCAATCAGATCATTCAACTAATGATGTGACCTCGTTAATCAAATAACAACTCATTGTTCATGGTTAGGAAACATAACCATCTTTGATTAACGAGCTAGTCAAGTAGAGGCATACTAGTGACACTTTGTTTGTCTATGTATTCACACATGTATTATGTTTCCGGTTAATACAATTCTAGCATGAATAATAAACATTTATCATGATTATAAGGAAATAAATAATAACTTTATTATTGCCTCTAGGGCATATTTCCTTCAGTCTCCCACTTGCACTAGAGTCAATAATCTAGATTACACTGTAATGATTCTAACACCCATGGAGTCTTGGTGCTGATCATGTTTTGCTCGTGGAAGAGGCTTAGTCAACGGGTCTGCAACATTCAGATCCGTATGTATCTTGCAAATCTCTATGTCTCCCACCTGGATTAGATCCCGGATGGAATTGAAGCGTCTCTTGATGTGTTTGGTCCTTTTGTGAAATCTGGATTCCTTTGCCAAGGCAATTGCACCAGTATTGTCACAAAAGATTTTCATTGGACCCGATGCACTAGGTATGACACCTAGATCGGATATGAACTCCTTCATCCAGACTCCTTCGTTCGCTGCTTCCGAAGCAGCTATATACTCCGCTTCACATGTAGATCCCACTACGACGCTTTGTTTAGAACTACACCAACTGACAGCTCCACCGTTTAATGTAAACACGTATCCGGTTTGCGATTTAGAATCGTCTGGATCAGTGTCAAAGCTTGCATCAACGTAACCTTTTACAGTGAGCTCTTTGTCACCTCCATATACGAGAAACATATCCTTAGTCCTTTTCAGGTATTTTAGGATGTTCTTGACCGCTGTCCACTGATCCACTCCTGGATTACTTTGGTACCTCCCTGCTAAACTTATAGCAAGGCACACATCAGGTCTGGTACACAGCATTGCATACATGATAGAGCCTATGGCTGATGCATAGGGAACATCTATCATATTCTCTCTATCTTCTGAAGTGGTCGGGCATTGAGTCTTACTCAACTTCACACCTTGTAACACAGGCAAGAATCCTTTCTTTGCTTGATCCATTTTGAATTTCTTCAAAATCTTGTCAAGGTATGTGCTTTGTGAAAGTCCAATTAAGCGTCTTGATCTATCTCTATAGATCTTAATGCCTAATATGTAAGCAGCTTCACCTAGGTCTTTCATTGAAAAACTTTTATTCAAGTATCCTTTTATGCTATCCAGAAATTCTATATCATTTCCAATCAGCAATATGTCATCCATATATAATATTAGAAATGCTACAGAGCTCCCACTCACTTTCTTGTAAATACAGGCTTCTCCGAAAGTCTGTATAAAACCAAATGCTTTGATCACACTATCAAAGCGTTTATTCCAACTCCGAGAGGCTTGCACCAGTCCATAAATGGATCGCTGGAGCTTGCACACTTTGTTAGCTCCCTTTGGATCGACAAAACCTTCCGGTTGCATCATATACAACTCTTCTTCCAGAAATCCATTCAGGAATGCAGTTTTGACATCCATCTGCCAAATTTCATAATCATAAAATGCGGCAATCGCTAACATGATTCGGACGGACTTAAGCATCGCTACGGGTGAGAAGGTCTCATCGTAGTCAACCCCTTGAACTTGTCGAAAACCTTTTGCGACAAGTCGAGCTTTGTAGACAGTAACATTACCATCAGCGTCAGTCTTCTTCTTAAATATCCATTTATTCTCAATTGCTTGCCGATCATCGGGCAAGTCAACCAAAATCCATACTTTGTTCTCATACATGGATCCCATCTCAGATTTCATGGCTTCAAGCCACTTTGCGGAATCTGGGCTCACCATCGCTTCTTCATAGTTCGTAGGTTCATCATGATCTAGTAGCATGACTTCCAGAACTGGATTACCGTACCACTCTGGTGCGGATCTTACTCTGGTTGATCTACGAGGTTCAGTAGTATCTTGTTCTGAAGTTTCATGATCATTATCATTAGCTTCCTCACTTATTGGTGTAGGTGTCACAGAAACAGTTTTCTGTGATGTACTACTTTCCAACAAGGGAGCAGGTACAGTTACCTCGTCAAGTTCTACTTTTCTCCCACTCACTTCTTTAGAGAGAAACTCCTTCTCAAGAAAGTTTCCGAATTTAGCAACAAAAGTCTTGCCTTCGGATCTGTGATAGAAGGTGTATCCAATAGTTTCCTTTGGATATCCTATGAAGACACATTTCTCCGATTTGGGTTCGAGCTTATCAGGTTGAAGCTTTTTCACATAAGCATCGCAGCCCCAAACTTTCAGAAACGACAACTTTGGTTTCTTGCCAAACCATAGTTCATAAGGCGTCGTCTCAACGGATTTTGATGGTGCCCTGTTTAACGTGAATGCGGCCGTCTCTAGAGCGTATCCCCAAAATGATAGCGGTAAATCAGTAAGAGACATCATAGATCGCACCATATCTAGTAAAGTACGATTACGACGTTCGGACACACCATTACGCTGTGGTGTTCCGGGTGGCGTGAGTTGTGAAACTATTCCACAGTTTTTCAAATGTACACCAAAATCATAACTCAAATATTCTCCTCCACGATCAGGTCGTAGAAACTTTATTTTCTTGTTACGATGATTTTCAACTTCACTCTGAAATTCTTTGAACTTTTCAAATGTTTCAGACTTATGTTTCATTAAGTAGACATATCCATATCTGCTTAAATCATCTGTGAAGGTGAGAAAATAACGATATCCGCCACGAGCCTCAATATTCATCGGACCACATACATCGGTATGTATGATTTCCAACAAATCTGTTGCTCTCTCCATCGTACCGGAGAACGGTGTTTTAGTCATCTTGCCCATGAGGCACGGTTCGCAAGTACCAAGTGATTCATAATCAAGTGGTTCCAAAAGTCCATCAGTATGGAGTTTCTTCATGCGCTTTACACCGATATGACCTAAACGACAGTGCCACAAATAAGTTGCACTTTCATTATCAATTCTGCATCTTTTGGCTTCAACATTATGAATATGTGTATTACTACTATCGAGATTCAATAAAAATAGACCACTCTTCAAGGGTGCATGACCATAAAAGATATTACTCATATAAATAGAACAACCATTATTCTCTGATTTAAATGAATAACCGTCTCGCATTAAACAAGATCCAGATATAATGTTCATGCTCAACGCTGGCACCAAATAACAATTATTTAGGTCTAATATTAATCCCGAAGGTAGATGTAGAGGTAGCGTGCCGACCACGATCACATCGACTTTGGAACCGTTTCCCACGCGCATCGTCACCTTGTCCTTAGCCAATCTTCGCTTAATCCGTAGCCCCTGTTTCGAGTTGCAAATATTAGCAACAGAACCAGTATCAAATACCCAGGTGCTACTGCGACCATTAGCAAGGTACACATCAATAACATGTATATCACATATACCTTTGTTCACCTTGCCATCCTTCTTATCCGCCAAATACTTGGGGCAGTTCCGCTTCCAGTGACCAGTCTGCTTGCAGTAGAAGCATTCAGTTTCAGGCTTAGGTCCAGACTTGGGTTTCTTCTCTTGAGCAGCAACTTTCTTGCCGTTCTTCTTGAAGTTCCCCTTCTTCTTCCCTTTGCCCTTTTTCTTGAAACTAGTGGTTTTGTTAACCATCAACACTTGATGCTCCTTTTTGATTTCTACCTCCGTAGCTTTCAGCATTGCGAAGAGCTCGGGAATAGTCTTGTTCATCCCTTGCATATTATAGTTCATCACGGAGCTCTTGTAGCTTGGTGGCAGTGATTGGAGAATTCTGTCAATGACGCAATCATCTGGAAGATTAACTCCCAATTGAATCAAGTGATTATTATACCCAGACATTTTGAGTATATGCTCACTGACAGAACTGTTCTCCTCCATCTTGCAGCTATAGAACTTATTGGAGACTTCATATCTCTCAATCCGGGCATTTTCTTGAAATATCAACTTCAACTCCTGGAACATCTCATATGCTCCATGACGTTCAAAACATCGTTGAAGTCCCGATTCTAAGCCGTAAAGCATGGCACACTGAACTATCGAGTAGTCATCAGCTTTGCTCTGCCAGACGTTCATAACATCTGGTGTTGCTCCAGCAGCAGGCCTGGCACCCAGCGGTGCTTCCAGGACGTAATTCTTCTGTGCAGCAATGAGGATAATCCTCAAGTTACGGACCCAGTCCGTGTAATTGCTACCATCATCTTTCAACTTTGCTTTCTCAAGGAACGCATTAAAATTCAACGGAACAACAGCACGAGCCATCTATCTACAATCAACATAAACAAGCAAGATACTATCAGGTACTAAGTTCATGATAAATTTAGGTTCAATTAATCATATTACTGAAGAACTCCCACTTAGATAGACATCCCTCTAATCCTCTAAGTGATCACGTGATCCAAATCAACTAAACCATGTCCGATCATCACGTGAGATGGAGTAGTTTCATCGGTGAACATCATTATGTTGATCATATCTACTATATGATTCACGCTCGACCTTTCGGTCTCCGTGTTCCGAGGCCATATCTGTATATGCTTGGCTCGTCAAGTATAACCTGAGTATTCCGCGTGTGCAACTGTTTTGCACCCGTTGTATTTGAACGTAGAGCCTATCACACCCGATCATCACGTGGTGTCTCAGCACGAAGAACTTTCGCAACGGTGCATACTCAGGGAGAACACTTCTTGATAATTTAGTGAGAGATCATCTTATAATGCTACCGTCAATCAAAGCAAGATAAGATGCATAAAAAGATAAACATCACATGCAATCAATATAAGTGATATGATATGGCCATCATCTTGTGCTTGTGATCTCCATCTCCGAAGCACCGTCATGATCACCAACGTCACCGGCGCGGCACCTTGATCTCCATCGTAGCATCGTTGTCGTTTCGCCAATCTTATGCTTCCACGACTATCACTACCGTTTAGTAATAAAGTAAAGCATTACATCGCGATTGCATTGCATACAATAAAGCGACAACCATATGGCTCCTGCCAGTTGCCGATAACTTGGTTACAAAACATGATCATCTCATACAATAAAATTCAGCATCATGCCTTGACCATATCACATCACAACATGCCCTGCAAAAACAAGTTAGACGTCCTCTACTTTGTTGTTGCAAGTTTTACGTGGCTGCTACGGGCTTAAGTAAGAACCAATCTCACCTACGCATCAAAACCACAACGATAGTTTGTCAAATAGACTCCGTTTTAACCTTCGCAAGGACCGGGCGTAGCCATACTTGGTTCAACTAAAGTTGGAGAGACAGTCGCCCGCAAGCCACCTGTGTGCAAAGCACGTCGGGAGAACCGGTCTCGCGTAAGCATACGCGTAATGTTGGTCCGGGTCGTCTCGTCCAACAATACCGCCGAACCAAAGTATGACATGCTGGTAGGCAGTAAGACTTGTATCGTCCACAACTCACTTGTGTTCTACTCGTGCATATAACATCAACATAAATAACCAGGCTCGGATACCACTGTTGGGTTTCGTAGTAATTTCAAAAAATTTACTACGCACACGCAAGATCATGTGATGCATAGCAACGAGGGGGAGAGTGTTGTCTACGTACCCAACGCAGACCGACTGCGGAAGCGATGACACGATGTAGAGGAAGTAGTCGTACGTCTTCACGATCCAACCGATCAAGTACCGAAACTACGGCACCTCCGAGTTCGAGCACACGTTCAGCTCGATGATGATCCCCGGACTCTGATCCAGCAAAGTGTCGGGGAAGAGTTTCGTCAGCACGACGGCGTGGTGACGATCTTGATGTACCACTGCAGCAAGGCTTCGCCTAAACTCCGCTACAGTATTATCGAGGTATATGGTGGCAGGGGGCACCGCACACGGCTAAGGAATAGATCACGTGGATCAACTTGTGTGTCTAGAGGTGTCCCCTGCCTCCGTATATAAAGGAGTAGAGGGGGGGAGGCTGGCCGGCCAAGGAGGGAGGCGCAGGAGGAGTCCTACTCCTTCCGGGAGTAGGACTCCCCTCCAATCCTATTCCAACTAGGATTCCCCAAAGGGGAAAAGAGGGAGAGGGGGGCCGGCCACCTTCTCCTAGTCCTAATAGGACTAGGGGAGGGGGAAGTGGCGCAGCCACCTTGGGCTGCCCCTTTCTCCTTTCCACCTTACGAAAAACAAATAATCCCAGAACACTTAGGCATGGTACATTAACTCCCTCCTCGTTTCTTATTTCGTGACATATCAACCAATGAGAGATGTGGGCCGTGCATGCTTTCAGTGACTTGAGACTACCAAACATCACATGCGGTGGTTAGTTCATTGCATGTAATCCTATTAAGTAGCAAAAAGACATTAAGTTATCTCGCCGATAGGAATAAAACAATACACCATGTATTTATTTACAGAGGCAGTAGTACATTTTTTGTGACATGCATTACTAGATATTGCTTGTCAAATACTAAATCCAGATGGACGTGGTAGTACTACTAAATCCAGACGACGGTGCTAGTACTAGTAGTAGTACTACCAATGTAGTAGCACTGTACAACCCGTTGGTCAAATAATTACGTGATTCTCCTCACAGTGAAGTGAGAAGACCCAACGTCGGAGATGACACCTGAGTATAGGCGCCGTGTTCGGCATACCATAGTCAGCCTCACCGTCTGCAGTCACTATCATCATGGCTGTAGACCTAGCCTGCTTACAACTAGCCGTGTTCGACATAATTTCCCGTGCGTAATTGCCTGTGTATTGCACGGAACACCAAGATTGGGGGGTGGATAGCGCCGGCAGCGGCCATCGCACCAGATTTTTCCATGGCCTTCTAGATGTGGTGGGGAGGAGATAAGGCTGATTGTGAGAAACAAGGAGTTGTTTGTAAATAGGGAACAAGTGCGGGCATCTTTTTGCAAAACTGGAGAAGTTTGGTTTGTATGCGTCAGATCTAGATACGACGGCTATTGGTGGAAGATGGCAGGCACAACATCATCACCAACTCATGATCTGTTTGATTCGCAGGATTTTGAAAACGCAGGAATAGGACATGGCAATATTACAAGTTTCAAACTGATATTACAAATGTTAGGAGTAATGCTGCACCTACGAAGAGGGAATTACTAGGAAGGTTATGTAAGAACTTTCGTTACTTTAGCTGGATGCAACATTATCGTACAAACTAAAATCCACCGCCTTGACACGTCACTAATGGGCAAATAAGTTTTCGAGTCTCTGGCCACTTGATGTTTCAAAAACAAATTCAGCTTCTGCGGAGACTTTGTCATTTAGGCTTAGACGCTTGCGGTGATCAGCATGCCATTCATTGTTTCGCCAGAGAACGCCAAACCTCATTATCTTGAGCACACTTGCCTCCAGAACAAAGAACCTGGGCAATTTAATCTCTGATGTGCTACCTCGGTAGTCGATCAAATCAATTTTTGTAAGATGGAGATCAAGGCATTCGATGAGATTGTTATAGTGCAGCACATTTTTCACTTTCCTGTCTTTTTTATCTGCAAAAGAAGAGAACATATTAGAGTAGATGGCTGTATAAGATTGCCGTGTCATCAAGAGGTACCAATATCATTCACTCATACGATAGGGTTGGCTGGCTAGTGATATTTTTTCACTCACTCACTCTCTCTCTCCTGTCATTTACCTAGGAGTACGTGAAGAGCTTGGGTGTAACACCCACTATGCTGGTATGAAGGAAGGCCGAGGACGAGCATCGGCGAGCGGATCCAGGCGGGATCCGCCGGATCCGACGAGGAAAATGGCCTGGGCAGGCAGATCCGAGAGGGCAACCTCGTTCTCGACGCGGACCGGCGATGGACAATGGCAACGGGAGGAGCTCCGAGCTCGGCACGCCATGGAGACTCACTGCGAGGAAGACCGAGAGGGCGTGAGGGAGAGAGCGGGGAAAGGAAGGAGGCAAGGGCACACTGGCCTGCTGGAGGACTCCGGCGATAGGTGGCTTGTTGGGTTTCGTAGTAATTTCAAAAAATTTCCTACGCACGCGCAAGATCATGTGATGCATAGCAACGAGGGGGAGAGTGTTGTCTACGTACCCAACGCAGACCGACTGCGGAAGCGATGACACGACGTAGAGGAAGTAGTCGTACGTCTTCACGATCCAACCGATCAAGTACCGAAACTACGGCACCTCCGAGTTCGAGCACACGTTCAGCTCGATGACGATCCCCGGACTCCGATCCAGCAAAGTGTCGGGGAAGAGTTTCATCAGCACAACGGCGTGGTGACGATCTTGATGTACCACTGCAGCAGGGCTTCGCCTAAACTCCGCTACAGTATTATCAAGGTATATGGTGGCAGGGGGCACCGCACACGGCTAAGGAATAGATCACGTTGATCAACTTGTGTGTCTAGAGGTGTCCCCTGCCTCCGTATATAAAGGAGTAGAGGGGGGAGGCTGGCCGGCCAAGGAGGGAGGCGCAGGAGGAGTCCTACTCCTTCCGGGAGTAGGACTCCCCTCCAATCCTATTCCAACTAGGATTCCCCAAAGGGGAAAAGAGGGAGAGGGGGGCCGGCCACCTTCTCCTAGTCCTAATAGGACTAGGGGAGGGGGAAGTGGCGCAGCCACCTTGGGCTGCCCCTTTCTCCTTTCCACTAAGGCCCATGAAGGCCCATATGGCTCCCGGGGGGTTCCGGCTGTTGGGGAACGTAGCAGAAATTCAAAATTTTCCTACGTGTCACCAAGATCTATCTATGGAGAGACCAGCAACGAGGGGAAGGAGAGTGCATCTACATACCCTTGTAGAGCGCTAAGCGGAAGCGTTCAAGTGAATGGGGTTGATGGAGTCGTACTCGTCGTGATCCAAATCACCGATGACCAAGTGCCGAACGCACGGCACCTCCGCGTTCAACACACGTGCAGCCCGGTGACGTCTCCCACGCCTTGATCCAGCAAGGAGAGAGGGAGAGGTTGAGGAAGACTCCATCCAGCAGCAGCACAACGGCGTGGTGGTGGTGGAGGAGCGTGGCAATCCTGCAGGGCTTCGCCAAGCACCACAGAAGAGGAGGGAGAGAGAGATGCAGGGCTGCACCAACGAGAGATCGAATCGCGTGTCTTATGGGAAGCCCAATGCCTCAATATATATAGGGAAGGGGAGGGGCTGTGCCCCCTCTAGGGTTCCCACCCCTAGGGGGGGCGGCAGCCCTAGATGGGGATCAAGGATGGCGGCCAAGAGGGGGAGAGGAGAGGGAGGCGCACCAATATCGGCCTTAAGGCCCATATCCCTTAGGGTTTGCCCCCTTTCCACCTCTTAGGCGCCATGGGCCCTTGTGGGAGGCGCACCAGCCCACTAAGGGGCTGGTCCCTCACCACTCTTAGCCCACGCAAGCCTCCGGGGTTGGTGGCCCCACTTGGTGGACCCCCGGGACCCTCCCGGTGGTCCCGGTACATTACAGATAAACCCCGAAACTCTTCCGGTGACCAAAACAGGACTTCCCATATATAAATCTTTACCTCCGGATCATTCCGGAACTCCTCATGACGTCCGGGATCTCATCCGGGACTCCGAACAATATTCAGTTACCACATACAAACTTCCTTTATAACCCTAGCGTCATCGAACCTTAAGTGTGTAGACCCTACGGGTTCAGGAGACATGCAGACATGACCGAGATGTTCTCCGGTCAATAACCAACAGCGGGATCTGGATACCCATGTTGGCTCCCACATGTTCCACGATGATCTCATCGGATGAACCACGATGTCAAGGACTTAATCAATCCCATATACAATTCCCTTTGTCTAGCGGTACGATACTTGCCCGAGATTCGATCGTCGGTATCCCGATACCTTGTTCAATCTCGTTACCGGCAAGTCTCTTTTACTCGTTCCGTAACACATCATCCCGTGATCAACTCCTTGATCACATTGTGCACATTATGATGATGTCCTACCGAGTGGGCCCAGAGATACCTCTCCGTTTACACGGAGTGACAAATCCCAGTCTCGATTCGTGCCAACCCAACAGACACTTTCGGAGATACCTATAGTGCACCTTTATAGTCACCCAGTTACGTTGTGACGTTTGATACACCCAAAGCACTCCTACGGTATCCGGGAGTTGCACAATCTCATGGTCTAAGGAAATGATACTTGACATTAGAAAAGCTTTAGCATACGAACTACACGATCTTTGTGCTAGGCTTAGGATTGGGTCTTGTCCATCACATCATTCTCCTAATGATGTGATCCCGTTATCAACGACATCCAATGTCCATGGTTAGGAAACCGTAACCATCTATTGATCAACGAGCTAGTCAACTAGAGGCTTACTAGGGACATGGTGTTGTCTATGTATCCACACATGTATCTGAGTTTCCTATCAATACAATTATAGCATGGATAATAAACGATTATCATGAACAAGGAAATATAATAATACTCAATTTATTATTGCCTCTAGGGCATATTTCCAACACCGGCAACCTCCCGGTAACCCGGTAAAATCCCGATTTCACCCGGAACACTTCCGATGTCCAAACATAGGCTTCCAATATATCAATCTTTACGTCTCGACCATTTCGAGACTCCTCGTCATGTCCGTGATCACATCCGGGACTCCGAACAACCTTCGGTACATCAAAATACATAAACTCATAATATAACTGTCATCGTAACCTTAAGCGTGCGGACCCTACGGGTTCGAGAACAATGTAGACATGACCGAGACATGTCTCCGGTCAATAACCAATAGCGGGACCTGGATGCCCATATTGGCTCCTACATATTCTACGAAGATCTTTATTGGTCAGACCGCATAACAACATACGTTGTTCCCTTTGTCATCGGTATGTTACTTGCCCGAGATTCGATCATCGGTATCCAATACCTAGTTCAATCTCATTACCGGCAAGTCTCTTTACTCGTTCCGTAATACATCATCTCACAACTAACATATTAGTTGTAATGCTTGCAAGGCTTATGTGATGTGTATTACCGAGAGGGCCCAGAGATACCTCTCCTACAATCGGAGTGACAAATCCTAATCTCGAAATACGCCAACCCAACATCTACCTTTGGAGACACCTGTAATGCTCCTTTATAATCACCCAGTTACGTTGTGACGTTTGGTAGCACCCAAAGTGTTCCTCTGGCAAACGGGAGTTGCATAATCTCATAGTCATAGGAACATGTATAAGTCATGAAGAAAAGCAATAGCAACATACTAAACGATCGGGTGCTAAGCTAATGGAATGGGTCATGTCAATCAGATCATTCAACTAATGATGTGACCTCGTTAATCAAATAACAACTCATTGTTCATGGTTAGGAAACATAACCATCTTTGATTAACGAGCTAGTCAAGTAGAGGCATACTAGTGACACTTTGTTTGTCTATGTATTCACACATGTATTATGTTTCCGGTTAATACAATTCTAGCATGAATAATAAACATTTATCATGATTATAAGGAAATAAATAATAACTTTATTATTGCCTCTAGGGCATATTTCCTTCATGGCTATCATCGCCGGTGAGCGTGGATGGCGGGTCAGTGAGACGGCGGTGCAGGGATCCGCGGCTGGCGAGGCGCTCTTGCCCGTGGGGAGGAAGACGGGGCACTGGGGCAGAAGCTCTCGGGCTCAGATCCGGCCCAGGGCGGGCCGGTTGCAGGCTCGAGCGGGCCTCACGGGGTGGAGGAGGCTGAGGGGCGATGTGGCGGTGTCTGGATGGCTGGGGCGCCGACGCTGGCGGCGGCTGGCGAACGGTGGCATGCCAAGTGGCAGAGTGGAGGTGGCTGGGCACAGAAATGGAGGAGAAGGTGGGAGGTGGCGGCGGCTGATGATTAGGGGTGCGGAAATTTAGGAGGGGTAGGTAGCTCCTCAAAAATGGAAGGAGAGGTCTATATATAGACATAGGGACTAGGTTAGGGGGATTTAGGGGGGTTTTTGGACCCTCCGATCGCGATTTAATGGCTCCGGTCGGAGAGGGGGTTTGGTGGGCTGTGAAGAGAAGGTTTGGGCTGAGATGAGAGGGAATGAATGCAGCCCGGCAAATGTTCCCGGAGACCGAAAATGTCCGACGTTAGACCGACTATATTGCCGCTATAATTATCCGTTGGGGCATCAAACGAACTCCGAATGCGATGAAACTTTGCAGGCGACCTACTAATAACATAACAACACTGCATGCCAACTTTCAACCCATTCCGAGAACATTTTCCGGCCACTTATAAAATAATATTTCGGACGTGCCGTTGGCACGTGCAAGTGAGTTTGGGCTCAGAATGGACAACGGAAGGAACGGGGAGACCGGGACGGATGCAAGTTTTGAAAACATGATGATGCAATGCAGATGATGACATGATAAGATGCAACATGCAAACAAAAGACAAGGCAACAATAGCGAATAACTGGGAGACACCTGGTGCAATGGTCTCGGGGCATCACATTGGGCATTTGTTGCCTTCCACTATATGGCCAATGCCATATTTCGCAAAAGTATGCCACATAATACGCATCAATGTCAAATCAAAAGATTTTGGCACCGCTCTCGCGATGTGAGAGAGTTGGCATCGTTGTGCACACAGACCCACATGTATAAAAAAAATCAATCAAACCAACTACACCAGCCTCTCACTCTCCCAAACAAGTGTTTTTTATTGCCTCAGTCCTCTATCTCTCCCACGCAAGTGTTTTTTCATTACGTGAGTTAATTTGGCACCGGAGCAAAGTAGGTGATCTAGATTGGGGCACCAAGTGAGCAATGGAGGGGCATCGATGCCAAATGCATCACAAGTGAATTTGGCACGTGTTTTGGCCTACATAGTGGAGGGCCGTTATAGCCCACTTTTGTACTACCTCTTATTTAGTATAATATTTTGACCATAGATTTACGTAAGAAAATGCCAGTGCATGTCACTAAAAATTACACCATTTGAAATTATGTTCAAATATGAATCCAACATATAGTTCTTGGTGACATGCATTAACATTTTGTCAGTTAAATCTATGGTCAAATTTTTATACTACAAAATAGGAAGAGTAAACCAGTACGGAGGTAGTACTTGCTCTTAGGGTAACCATAGAGTTACTGGAGTAGTCTAAGTTACTTTCCACTATGACTAGCCTAGGCTACTATAGTAGTACAACAAAAAACGATGCAGGTGATCACGTGAGAAAAAATACTAAAAACATTTCTTTCGGTGCAGTGCGTAGATGTAGTTTTGAACAATGCACTTGTCATCGTAATCTGGGAAAATTATAAAAAAAAATTGAGCTACGTTGTGATTGCCATTTACTAACAGGAAAGAAGTTTCACCTCGATGAGTAGCTTCTCCGTGCATGAAAAGCATGCAAGGAATCCAACAACTTGATCCAGACTAGGGCCGATAGATTTTATTGCCAAGATCTTCACTGTGCGCATAGACTGGGTCAAGCTTGTGGGAATCATTTTCTGGAAGACGGTCGTAAATACATCAAGAAGAAATTTAAAAATGTGAATTTCAAGAAGACGGAGAAGAAGATGAGTGCTGTACCTGAACGATTACAGATCCAGTAAAGAGTTCGGAGAATTTGGCAGACGAGTGCACCAACGCTGTCAATTTCGGCGCGTCAATGACCCTGATTTTTGTTGGACCTTCTAGATCCGATACAAACAATCTCTTAAGGAAAGGCGCATTCTCAATGACCATAATGTGGAACAGCTGGAGTGATCTCTTCCCAATTGATGTCTTGTTGCGGGGCCAGCAAGACACATAAATCCATCGAAGATTCGTCGAGGCAATGTGGAGGCTAATGAACCCGTGGATCTGCTCAAGACGAAGGTACTCGAGCGTAGTACAGCTGCGGAATAGGTGCTCCATAGCCTTCTTCGAGATGACAACGTTGAAGAGGTCGAGCTGCTTGAGTTGAGGGAGAAGAAGGGCGGGCACGGCATTAATCTAGGGAAGATAGCAGGAGCTAAAGCTGGCGCGGCGCAGCATTGGCGCGAGGCGGAGCGCGGACCGCGGCAGAGAGCGACATCGTCCAGCTTCAAAGCTGAGCTCCTCGAGCTGATCTAGGGCGAGGGATAAGAACCAATCGTCGAACTTGGGTTGGACCTTGCAGTTGGTACATAACATGCGGATGTCAAGGCACCTGGCTGGCCTAGGGTGCGATGAAAAGATCTTGGAGACTGCGGCCATGCGTTTGCAATCCCCGTCGCAGAGGCAGCTGTCGACGGTGAGGTTGAGGGGGACACGGCGCCAGAGGGGCGCCACCGCTGGGAGAGCAGGGCGGTCCGCACGACAGATTTGGTGGGGAGGAGGCCGATGATGATGAGCAACATGTCATCGGGGAGGCTGCTGATGAAGTCCAGGCTCGCCGGATGCGGTTTTGGCTCGAGCCGCCTCCGCTTGTTGGCTGGCTCGCCGTCCATCTCAACCAGCAGCGACGCCGGTGTACACGTGTGCTGGTGTGTGTTGTGTGCTGAGTGTGCGCGAGTGCGTCCTTCTGTGCATGCCGCCGCGCAGTGGTGATGAATTGTGCGCGAGTGCGTCCTTCACGTGGAAGAATTGTGTCCTCAATGCAGACTCAAGTTACTAGCGTGCGGGGTGCTACCCCGAGTGGTTTCAACTTTGTTTACTTCACCGCGTGTCATATGGGCCTCTAGTTTACTTATTTTCACCCACTGCCACATGGGCCAGCACACGAAGATACAGAACATGAGCTGACAAGGCAGCATGTGGACTGGTTGACCGGTCAACTAAACAATATACGGAGCTATACGCTGACACAATGAGCGTATAATCCGTCGGTATAGAGTGTTTGAGTGAGAGGGGAGGCCCGTGAGAGATAGCAGAGAGAGAGAGACAAAGAGCTACTCCCTCCGTTCGATAATGTAGTTCCAACATTTTTTTAAAAGTCAAACTTTTGAAACTTTGACCAAGTTTATAAAGAAATTACTTATATCTACAATACCAAAGATAAATTATAGTATGAAGTAAGTACATGTTGTGATGAATCTAATGATCGTTCCAGATGTAAATGTTTTTATCCACATATACCTAGTCGAACTTTTCTGAGGTTTGACTTTTCAAAACATCGATATGCTTATGGACGTGAGAGAGTCCCTAACTAGAGAGATAGAGAGAGAGTGAAATAGAAAGAGTGAGTGAAAAAAGTGTGTGTGCGTGTGTGAAAGAGACATGGACAACACTCGATAAAAGTCGAGAAAAAACATGTGTGTCTTATGCAAACATATCACACATGCATCTTCGACAATGGAAGCAAGGTCAGGAGATAGTGTGTGGTTGTTTGCAACCGAGAGAGCAAGACCCCTAGCACGTGGCCAGGAGGGGCCTGACCAACAAGGGAGAGAGGTCAAGAGAGACATACGGAGAAAATGCAGACATGGGGAGGAGAGAGTGTATGTTTGTCATAGAGAGGTCCCCTAGAGATCGTGATGGGACTACATGGTGGGAGATCGAGTGACAAGGTGTGTGCGCGATACAAGATACCCCGAGAGATATCGAGATAGACTTATGGATGGAAGGAGACAATACGTGTGTTCCTGATGGCTAGTGAGAGATAATCATACTTAGGGGGGAGTGCTTGCGCCTGTGATGGAGTGAGGGATTATGGTACTTATTAGGGGGTGCGTGTCACATAGAGAGAGAACAAGGGCGGAGAGTGTTGGATGGGTCTATATGTATAGCGTGAGCGAGACATGTGTAAGTGTGAACCAGGGAGATATAAAGTTTGAGAGAGATTGAGGAGCCCCGATAAGGCTGAGTGGTGCGGTAGATAGCTGAGAGGGGGAAAGAGATATTCCATCTGCTAGATAATGCCGTGCATGTAAATTTTTTAGAAGTCAAACTTTGGAAACTTTGATCAGGTTTACGCAAATGTTATTTATATCTACAATACCAAAGATACATCATACGAAACTGCATCTCATGGTGAATCTAATGGTATATGTTTGCCGTTCTAGATGTAATTGTTTTTCTCCACGTACATGGTCAAATTTTGTGATGTTTGACTTTTCAATACATCAATATGCTATGGACCGAGGAGAGTGCCTAAGTCGAGAGAGATCAAGTTTGTGTGAAGGAGAATGAGTAAGTGTGCAAAAAGAGTATGTGTGTGAAAGAGAAAGTGACAACAAACGATAAATTAGAGAGAGTGTGTGTTTTTTCGTTTATTAGGTGAACATCTCATGCATGAATCTCCGAGATAGAAAAGCAAGGCGAGGAGATACATGAAGATAGCTAGTGTGTGATTGTTTGCAACGGAGAGAGACACCCCTATAGCACATGTCAAATAGAGGTCTGGCCAAAAAGAACAAAGGTCGAGAGGGACACATGGATAACATGGACGCATGGGGAGGGCGAGAGGGTGTGTTTGTGATAGAGAGATCCCCTCGAGATCATGAGGGGACTATATGGGTGGGAGATCGAGGGAGATGTGTGCGCGATAGAAAGATGCCCCAAAGAAATCGAGATATGCCATGCACATCTTTGTGATGGAGACTAATATTAGCTAGTCATATACATATGGGGGGGACTGCGTGTGCCTACAATTGAGTGAGAGACCATCATACTTGGCTAGCTAGGCATGAGATTGTGTGTGTGTGCGTGTGAGATGGAGAGAGAATGAGGGAGAGAGATAGAGTTTTAGATGGGCCTATAGAGTGCGAGTGAGATATGCATGTGTATGTGTGACCTAGATAGATGGAGAGTTTGAGAGAGAGGGGGAGAGCTCCGAGACGATAGAGTGGTGCGTGAGAGAGTTACGGGTAACGAGCCAAGGAATTTGTGTGCATACGATGAGTGCACCCAAGATATCTAGCTTGGACTAGAGAATCATACATAGTCTGCGAGAGAGACCTATAGATGGAGTATATATGCATGCGAACTAGAAAGACCCCCCCCCCCCAGACACACAGAGAGAGAGAGATGGAGAGAAAGCGAGAGGGACAAACAAGGTTTGTGTGTTGGATGCGTGCGACAGAATTTAAGATTGTCGGCGAGAGAGAGAGAGAGAGAGAGAGAGAGAGAGCAGGAGTCCGGGAGAGGGGGAGGTCGCGTTTTATGCATCAAAGACCTATATAAACCATGTTTCGATATAAACTTGCATTCAAATATTTAAATTGGAGAACATGTTGTCTGCAATCCACAGATGAACGGATATATGCGTCTATCAAACAAGTTCATTAATTTGACTTTCAACATGTTCGTGGAGTACTATAATACTGTACAACATTCTACTCGATTGAGGTGTTCAATTTTGGATTTAGTTCACTATTTTGACCTGGTGAACGAGCTATTTCATTGAATTGAGATTCATTTTGGGTTTGATTCCCGTTTTTGAGTGGGTCAACTATTTGTCATATAGTAAATCGCTAGCAACGAGCATGTAAAAACACATTACTCCTGAGCATCATCTCTCCATCTAAAAAAGAAGTGGCAAGCTAATATTCCAAAATTTGATTCGAATCGACTTGGTAAGGTAGACGTGGATGCTTGTTCTCCCAAAATTTGAACGAACCGTTAAACATCCTCTGCTCAGTGGAATTCGCCCGAGCAAATAAATGGGAGACGCGAAATTACCGTCCTATGTGGGACACGCATCAATTGGCCCGTTGTACATCGAGGGTAGGTTCGTAACTTCATCCAAGCGCGCCTTCTCCTCGACTAAAATGACATGTGCCGAATAATTCATAAACCATGGTCGGCAAAACACGCTCCCCTCGCCCGAAATAGCTCGCGCCCACTATTTCAAAACACACCCTCCTCGCCCGAAATCGCTCGCGCCCACTATATTTCAAAACACGCCCTCTTCGCACGAAATCGCTCCTGCCCACTATTTGGGGAGAAGCAAAGTTACTCTACTATCCCCGACCCTCAGTACACAGACCCAAGCCGAGAAGCCTAAAGGCAGGGGTAGAACTGTAACTTCCCCTCACATTTCAGACAAATGCGTCCGTAAAACATGGTTCCACTCCCCTCCCAATTCCCCCCATTCATACCTAGTGGGCGCCAAATCACCTTCTCCCCGGAAGCTCCCTTCTCCCGAGCCACAAAACCTCAGCCCCTCCTCCATGGCGCCCCCACTGAACCAATTTCACAGCCGCCCTCCTCCCTAATGCCGGAGACGCTGTCCATTTGCCGTCGTGCACTGGGTCGTCGTGCCTCTTACTCTGTGCTGCTGGAGCTGCCTCGTCGACAGCCGTGTGAACCGTACCGGAGCCGATTCACCCCCGCCGTTGTTCACGGCGCCGGAGCAGCTCCAACTTCGGATCCGTCCAGAGTCCCGGCACTGCTTCCCCTTAGCCATCGACTGTCGCGACATCGTTGTTTCCCTGCCGCCGGTCGCCACCGCAACCGCGCCGACCTCACGGACTCGGCAGCTGGACCTGCCTACTTCACCATGCCGCCAGATAGGTCGCACCCTCATCTCAAACCACTTTATTTAGGCATCAGTTGTTTGAATTTTTATTTTGGGCCAATTGATTCCCAATGGGAAGCAGCACCCCTCGAGGCGGCGGAGGTCCTAGGCTGGTGTCTAACGTAAGGGTGCGGGGCCACAAGTTCGCCGTAGAAGCAGCGCTTAGATGGCTATCTTAGAGTTGCGTGGGTTGAAGGTACTGCCGCCGCCGGATCTAGATGATGGGGAGTCTTTGTGGATTGGCTCGGGGGCGGCGCAACCACGGCAGTGCGGTGGGCGGGGAGCGGGGTTTTGGCCGGGGCCACGGACGGTGGAGGCAGGCTGCTCTGCCGTTGGTCGCTGGCTCTTCGGGGAAGATTCCTAACAGTGTCAGCCGGGACGCACAAGATGGCCATCAAGCCATCCGGCGTAGATCGGACAGTAGCAAAATAAAATAAAATCGTGTGACCCCAATTTAGTCTTCAGTCAACAGACGTGTGACCACTCTCATACCTTGCTGTTGATCTCTTAGTGTATTTCTTTAGATCAAAGAGATGTGTCGTTCTTAACATTATGCGTTATTTGTATCTTCAGCCACACCGTCTTCCGACTCACTGCAGCTGCTCCAACAAGGGAATCATACACCAGAAGGGAGCTATAGTCCCCACTCAACAGTTCCCTGCATCGAATGCGCGTGCCCGACATGGACAGCCACAACAACTGCAGGGCCATCGACAAGTCAGCACATGATGCTCACTCCTATGGATGGCGGCCAGATAGGTTGTACCCTCATCTTACTTGTGTGCAACATTTATGGCTTAGTTATTCATCTAAGCATGAAAAATAGATTATCACATTTCATTGTATATTCATGCTGATCTCTTACGGGTCTTGTTCAGGAGTTAACGTTGTTCCATAGTTCAGCTAAGATACTTGTTATTTAGGTAACGCTATTCCATAGTTATCATCCATCAGCCAATGCTATCCCACAGGCTGGTGATTATAGTATTATACCACTTCTAGTATTACCTATGTTGTTTTTTAATACTTCTATGTGCCATCTAGTTAATCTCGAGTACAAACGATACAAATTCTGTAGCTTTCATCTGTGTTCTCCCTTTAGTTTTTGAGACCTGTTGCTGCTAGTTAACCACAGTCCTACTATTTATGTTGTCTCCTACAGGCACTCATTACATAAATCTAACTACTAGTTGTCTTCCATGCATGTCAGATATAATTGCACACACTGATATATCCACAAGAACCTCACGGAGCAATGTAAAGGCCAATAAACTTGATGTCAATGATACCCAATATGATGGAACATGTAAAGGCAGTTCTTCAGAAGACTTGCAGAAATATGTTGAATCCTCTTCACCCCACAAGGTCCTTGCTCTAACTTGGCCCGTGATATGGGTACAACATGCATATAATGTCCTCGAGTGTATCTAATCTGTTGCAATGCCATGTGCTTAGCATGCTGATCATGCATGTAAATATGTCATGCCTTCTGTTTTTCAGTACCTATTCCATTCATGATAACATGTTTTCAAATTCAAGTACTGTCATTCTACTCTATCGCAATGCCATCTACTTAATTTGGACATCATGCTTCTGAATATCTTATGCATTGTTATTCATCAGTATGTACTTCATCTGTCTACCATACCATGCTTTTTTTACATTGAAGTGTTGTTCTAGTGCTCTGTTGCAATGCCATCTTAGTTTCCCAATCATACACGTGTATGTTGCCTTAGTTTTTTTGTACATATTCTGCTAGCATACAGTTTTACATTCAACTAGTGTTTTTTTACTGTGTTGTCCTGTCGTATCCCTAGCTCTTACACCATACTCCCTCCGTCCGGATTACATGTTGCCGAAATGGATAAAAAAGCATGTATCTAGAACTGAAATATTCCTAGACCCATCCATTTTTTTCCAGATGGAGGGAATACATGTCAATATGTCATGCCTTTCTATTCTTCAGTACCTATTCCATCTCTCTGCTGTAGCATGCTTTATAATTGAAGCACCATTCTTCTATACAAGGCATGCAAGGGGAAGACGACTATGTTAGAATCTGAAGGGTTACAAACTAGGTCTTTGCAAAAGATCCAAACGCCAGGAGATAATAAACCAACTCCAGTTTTTATAGATACTGCTCCAGCATAGAGAAACCCAACTCCTATTGATAATAAGCAGATTCCAGTGGCCAAAGAACTAGTCCGCTCCAGTCCAGCAAAAATATGTCAACTCCATTCTAAGAAGCGTGTGCGTATCCTTGCATCATGAAATTTTATAGCATGCTGATCATATTTTCTACATGTTTCTTACCCATCTCTCTTTTAGAAAATAAGCTTAACAGATAGAAGAATTTCTGCACTGGTATCGTCTGTGAGGAAAGATTCTTGCGAGAATTCTTTGTGCTCCAATGCAGATGTAAGTACCTGTTGTATATCACTATATTTTTACATCAGCATGTATTTTGTTAATCGGCGTGAATCCAACCTTTATCTGATATAAATTTAGTTGTAGCAAAATGTATGATTAAAGGCCACAATGTTGATTTTTGTAAGGAAAACTGCCTGGTAGTTTTGCATCCTAAGCTGCATGAGTGTACTATCTCATATCAGTGGGTTTGATCACTTTGGTTCTGCAGTGGGTTTTCAGTGCTTTTTTACTGTGTTGTCCTGTCGTATCCCTAGCTCTTACATCATACTCCCTCTGTCCGGATTACATGTCACAGAAATGGATAAAACTGGATTAATCTAGAACCGCAATACGCCTAGACCCATTCATTTATTTCTGGATGGAGGGAATACATGTCAATATGTCATGCCTTTATATTCTTCAGTACCTATTCCATCTCTACTGTAGCATGTTTTATAATTGAAGCACCATTCTTCTATATAAGGCATGCAAGGGGAAGACGGCTATGTTAGAATTTGAAGGGTTACAAACCATGTCTTTGCAAAAGATCCAAATGCCAGGAGATAATAAACCAACTCCATTTTTCATAGATACTGCTCCAGCACAGAGAAACCCAACTCCCATTGATAATAAGGAGATTCCAGTGGCTGAAGAACTAGTCCGCTCCAGTCCAGCAAAAGAATGTCAACTCCATTCTAATAAGCGTGTGCGTATTCTCGCATCATGAAATTTTATAGCATTCTGATCATATTTTCTATATGTTTCTTACCCATCTCTCTTTTAGAAAATAATGTTAAATGATAGAAGACTTCCTTCATTGGAATTGTATTCGAGGAAAATATCTTGCGGGAATTCTCTGTGCTCCAATGCGGATGTAAGTACCTGTTGTATATCACTATGTTTTTACATCAGCATGTATTTTGTGGTAGCAAAATGTTAAAGGCGACAATGTTGATTTTTGTAAAGAAAACTGCCTGGTAGTTTTGCATACTGAGCTACATGAGTGTACTATCTCATATCATGCACATTACTGAACTGTAGTGCTGCTCTGGTTGCCCATTCATTCATTCATTCATTGTGTCAATGTTGCTTTCGTATTACCTTACCTGACTGATGATAGTTGTGCCATATTGTGTTAAGTTAGTGTTGGCTAGTTGCCCAAACGTTCGTTGTGCCAATGTTGCTTTCTTATTATCTGACTTGGCCAATGATAGCAATGCTAGTGTCTTAATTTGGTGCAGGCTGCTGAAGATAAGAAAACAAACTCTGAAAACAGCAAGGCAACCCCATTGTTTCTTTCAAATAAATCTAGGCCAGGTAATATGGCAATAACTCATGATTAATCTGTTTGGTTCCCTCCTAATTTATGTTATGATGAAGTGGTCGAGACACTCTCCACTATCAATAATACAAGCCTGCCAAATTCGCCATCTGAATATGTTAGTATCCTCTGTCTCGAATGCAACAGAAAAAATGTATGTTTGTGAAGGAATGATGGAAATGGTGGAGGAATCAGAGGTGCAGAGTTGTGCGACACAACAACTGATCAATGTTTTCAGAGACAGTGTAGTAAAGCAGCAAGAACTTGCCCACATGCTTATGGGCGTCATCCGTGCTGAGGTTGCAGATTGTGACGTTGTAGACCGTTAGGTTCTTTTCATTTATTTGCACTGGCATCAATCTTTGATTGCCCAGTGGATGTAATTTCCTGTAATATATGCTGGATGTGCAACGTTTTCCCCTGTATGCCGTACCTTTGCTTGATCGGTTTTGGTCCTGTGCATAATTGCTCGTCGTAATGGGCTCAAATTATCTAATTTGGCCTAAAGGCATGTACGGACTTTAGTGGGCCCATTAAGTTAATGGGTCATTACCAGGCCGAAAGTTAATGGTCGTCCCTCTTAACTCCTGGGTCGTTAACAGGCTGACATCGAAGTGGGCAATAGGTGGGCCCAATTGATTTCACGGGCTGTTAATAGGCCGTTACTAAGTTCGTGCTACATATGGCCCAACTATACTGTGGGCCTTTAGCAGGCCGAAAGAGACATCGGGCTTGTACTGGACCATGAAGAGCATGGGCCGCTAAGAGCCGAAAGTCAGGTCGTATTGTAAATGGCCCAACTGTATTGTGGGCCTTTAGCAGGCCGAAAGAGAAATCGGGCTGGTATTGGACCATGAAGGGCATGGGCCGTTAAAAGGCCAAAACTCAGGTCTGACTACAAATGGCCCAACAGATATATGGGCCGTCAACAGGCTGAAAGACACACTGGGCTGGAAATTGGCCCAACACTTAAATGGGTCGCTAAAAGGCCAAAACTCAGGTCCGACTACAAATGGCCCAACTCATTTATGAGCCATTAACAGGCTGAAAGACACACCGAGCCAGAAATTAGCCCAAGATTTAAATGGGTCGCTAAAAGGCCGAAAGATGTACATCATGAAAATTGGCCCATCCACTGAATGGGCCGTTAACAGGCCGAAATCTCATCGGGCTGATATTGAGCCCAAATATATAGCGGGCTGTTAACGGGCTCGAACTGACGATGGCCATCAATGGTGTCAAATCTTTAACGGGCCGTTGACAGGCCGAATTTCACATCTCGTATGGGCCGTGGGCTTAAATGGACCTGACATAAGTAGGCCTTATATGGGCCGGCCTGCTAATTTTTACAGGCCGGCCTTTTTCACCGGAATGGGCCACTGTTGGGCCATGCCACACGTCGACCTATCATAGGCACCTCCAGTCCAATGAGTGGATGACATCTGTCCCAACGGTGAGGCAACACATGTTTCCTTTGGCCAATGATGATTTTACACACGGAAAATCCCCATTGGTCCGGGCTGTTAACGGGTTATCGGATCCAAAACCGGACCCGATAGCTTAACGGCGTTCCGTTACGATGGATGCCACGTGTCGGTCACCCTTGACGAAAGCACTTCTGTGACACACGATTTATCGTCATGGAAGTGGACACTTCTGTGATGATAATTTTGGTAATGTCATGGAACACTTCTACGACAGCACAGGTATGACTATCTCGATTTTGTCATAAAACCATCATGGATGTACATGCATGACAAAAACGCGACCTACTGTGACAAACACGTATCATCACGGAAGTGTATTTTTTTGTAGTGATATTTTTATCCTTGATGGCAACAATACAATACGTGCCTTGCTGCCCCTGCTGTCACTGGGAAAGGACACCACAAGATTGAACCCAAAGCTAAGCACTTCTCCCATTGCAAGAAAGATCAATCTAGTAGGCCAAACCAAACTGATAATTTGAAGAGACTTGCAAAGATATTAAATCATGCATAAAAGATTTCAGAGAAGAATCAAATATTGTTCATAGATAATCTTGATCGTAAACCCACAATTCATCGGATCTCGACAAACACATCGCAAAAAGAATTACATAGAATAGATCTCCAAGAGAATCGAGGATAACTTTGTATTGAGATCCAAAGAGAGAGAAGAAGCCATCTAGCTAATAACTATGGACTCAAAGGTCTGTGGTAAACTACTCACACATCATCGGAGAGGCTATGGTGTTGATGTAGAAGCCCTCCATGGTCGATTCCCCCTCCGGTAGAGCGCCGGAAAAGGCCTCAAGATGGGATCTCACGGGTACAGAAGGTTGCGGCGGTGGAAATAGGGTTTCATGGTGCTCCTGGATGTTTTCGGGGTATATGAGTATATATAGGTGAAAGAAGTAGGTCAGCTGAGCCATGAGGGGCCAATGAGGGTAGGGGCGCTTACCCCCCTAGGCACACCGTCCTACCTCGTGGCTGCTTTGTTTCTTCCTTGGCGTCCACTCCAAGTCTCCTGGATTGCGTTTGTTCCAAAAATAACTCTCCCGAAGGTTTCATTTCGTTTGGATTCCGCTTGATATTCCTTTTCTGCGAAACACTGAAATAGGCAAAAGAACAACAATTTGCACTGGGCCTTTGGTTAGTAGGTTAGTCCCAAAAATAATATAAAAAGGTATATTAAAGCCCATTGAACATCCAAAATAGATAATATAATAACATGGAACAATAAAAAATTATAGATACGTTGGAGACGTATCAAGCATCCCCAAGCTTAATTCCTGCTCGTCCTCGAGTAGGTAAATGATAAAAACAGAATTTTTGATGTGGAATGCTGCCTGGCATAATTCCCAATGTAATTTTATTTATTGTGGCATGAATGTTCAGATCCAAAAGATTCAAGGCAAAAGTTTAATATTAATATAAAAATAATAATACTTCAAGCATACTAACAAAGCAATCATGTCTTCTCAAAATAACATGGCCAAAGAAAGTTATCCCTACAAAATCATATAGTCTGGCTATGCTCTATCTTCATCACACAAAGTATTTAATCATGCACAACCCTGATGACAAGCCAAACAACTATTTCATACTTTTGATGTTCTCAAACTTTTTCAATCTTCACGCAATATATGAGCGTGATATATGGACATAGCACTATATGTGGAATAGAATGGTGGTTGTGGAGAAGACAAAAAAGGAGAAAATAGTCTCACATGAACTAGGCGTATCAATGGGCTATGGAGATGCCCATCAATAGATATCAATGTGAGTGAGTAGGGATTGCCATGCAACGGATGCACTAGAGCTATAAGTGTATGAAAGCTCAACAAAAGAAACTAAGTGGGTGTGCATCCAACTCGCTTGCTCACGAAGACCTAGGGCATTTTGAGGAAGCCCATCGTCGGAATATACAAGCCAAGTTCTATAATGTAAAATTCCCATTAGTATATGAAAGTGACAACATAGGAGACTCTCTATCATGAAGATCATGGTGCTACTTTGAAGCATGAGTGTGGTAAAAGGATAGTAACATTGTCCCTTCTCTCTTTTTCTCTCATTTCTCTTTTTTGGGCCTTTTATGGCCTTTTTTTCTTTCCTATTTTTTTATTTTTCGTTCGGAGTCTCATCCCGACTTGTGGGGGAATCATAGTCTCCATAATCCTTTCCTCACTTGGGACAATGCTCTAATAATGATGATCATCACACTTTTATTTACTTACAACTCAAAAATTACACCTCGATACTAGAACAAAATATGACTCTATGTGAATGCCTCCGGCGGTGTACCGGGTTATGCAATGAATCAAGAGTGACATGTATGAAAGAATTATAAAGGTGGCTTTGCCACAAATACGATGTCAACTACAAGATCATGCAAAGCAATATGACAATGATGAAGCGTGTCATAATAAACGGAACGATGGAAAGTTGCATGGCAATATATCTCGGAATGGCTATGGAAATGCCATAATAGGTAGGTATTGTGCCTGTTTTGAGGAAGGTATATGGTGGGTGTATGATACCGGCGAAAGGTGCGCGGTATTAGAGAGGCTAGCAATGGTGGAAGGGTGAGAGTGCGTATAATCCATGGACTCAACATTAGTCATAAAGAATCACATACTTATTGCGAAAATCTATCAGTTATCGAAACAAAGTACTATGCGCATGATCCTAGGGGGATAGATTGGTAGGAAAAGACCATCTCTCATCCCCGACCGCCACTCATAAGGAAGACAATCAATAAATAAATCATGCTCAGACTTCATCACATAACGGTTCACCATACGTGCATGCTATGGGAATTACAAACTTTAGAACAAGTATTTCTCAAATTCACAATTACTCAACTAGCATGACTCTAATATCACCATCTTCATATCTCAAAACAATTATCAAGTATCAAACTTCTCGTAGTACTCAATGCACTTTTTATGAAAGTTTTTATTATACCCATCTTGGATGCCTATCATATTAGGACTAATTTTATAGCCAAAGAAAATTACCATACTGTTCTATAAGACACTAAAAATGATATAAGTGAAGCATGAGATCAATAATTTCTATAAAATAAAACCACCACCGTGCTCTAAAAGGGTATAAGTGAAGTACTAGAGCAAAATTATCTAGCTCAAAAGATATAAGTGAAGCACATAGAGTATTCTAATAAATTCCAAATAATGTGTGTCTCTCCAAAAGGTTTGTACAGCAAGGATGATTTTTGTAAACTAAAAATCAAAGACTCGAATCATACGAGACGCTCCAAGAAAAACACATATCATGTGGTGAATAAAAATATAGCATCAAGTAAAGTTACCGATAGACGAAGATGAAAGAGGGGATGCCTTCCGGGGCATCCTCAAGCTTAGGCTTTTGGTTGTCCTTAAATTTAACCTTGGGGTGCCTTGGGAATCCCCAAGCTTAGGCTCTTGCCACTCCTTATTCCAAAATCCATCAAATCTTTACCCAAAACTGGAAAACTTCACAACACAAAACTCAACAGAAAATCTCATGAGCCTAGTATAAGAAAACAAACCACCACTTCAAGGTACTGTAATGAACTAATTCTTTATTTATATTGTTGTTGAAACTACTGTATTCCAACTTCTCTATGGTTCATACCCCCGATACTAGCCATAGATTCATCAAAATAAGCAAACAACACACGAAAAACAGAATCTGTCAAAAACAGAACAGTCTGGAGTAATCTGTCGGTTTCGAATACTTCTGTAACCCCAAAAATTCTGAAATAAATTGGTGAGCGTGAGGAATTTGTCTATTAATCATCTGAAAAAAGCTTCAACCTAATCTAACTATCCAATAAAAAATGGCGGCAAATCTCGTGAGCGCTAAAATTTCTGTTTTTTACAGCAAGATCGCAAAGACTTCCCCCAAGTCTTCCCAAAGGTTCCACTTGGCACAAACACTAATTGAAAACATAAAACCACATCTAAAAAGAAGATAGATGGATTATTTATTACTAATCAGGAACAAAAAAAGAAACAAAAATATAATTGGGTTGCCTCCCAACAAGCGCTATCGTTTGATGCCCCTAGCTAGGTATAAAAACAAGAATAGATCTAGGTATTACCATCTTTCGTATGCAATCCATAAGTGGCTCTCATAATTGATTCATAAGGTAATTTAATATTCTTCCTAGTAAAGTGTTCCATGCCTTTCCTTAACAGAAATTGGAATCTAATATTGCCTTCTTTCATATCAATAATTGCACCAATCGTTCTAAGGAAAGGTCTACCAAGAATAATAGGACATGTAGGATTGTAATCTATATCAAGAACAATGAAATCTACGGGAACATCATTCCTATATGCAACAATAAGAACATCATTAATCCTTCCCATAGGTTTCTTAATAGTGGAAACCGCAAGATGCAAATTTAAAGAACAATCATCACATTCACGGAAACCTAACACATCACACAAAGTTTTTGGAATCGTGGAAACACTAGCACCCAAATCACATAAAGCATAGCATTCACGATCTTTAATATTAATTTTAATAGTAGGTTCCCACTCATCCCAAAGTTTTATAGGGATAGAAACTTCTAATTCAAGCTTTTCTTCATAGGATTGCATTAAGGAATCAACGATATGTTTGGTAAAAGCTTTAGTTTGATCATAAGCATGAGGAGAATTTAGCACGGATTGCAACAGGGAAATACAATCTATCAAAGAGCAATTATCATAATTAAATTCCTTGAAATCCAAAATAGTGGGTCCAAAATCCAGAATTTACCACGGATATGAATCTCACTTTTACCAATTTTTGCATCAAGATCTAAAAACTCCGAATCCTTGGGACGCCTTTTAACTAAAGTTGACTCATCTCCAGTACATCATTATCAAGATTCATATTGCAAAACAAGGACTTAATAGGATACACATCAATCACTTTTAGATCTCCATCCTTATTATCGTGAAAACTAGAAGAACACGCTTTTATAAAGCAATCTTTTTTAGCACGCATCCTAGCGGTTCTTTCTTTGCATTCGTCAATGGAAATTCTCATAGATTTGAGAGACTCATTGATATCATGCTTAGGTGGAATAGATCTAAGTTTCAAAGGATCAACATCAAGAGAAAATTTATCCACGTTCCTAGCCAACTCATCAATCTTAGGCAATTTTTCTTCAAGCAAAGCATTGAAATTCTTTTGCGAAATCATAAATTCTTTAACACTAGTCTCGAAATCAGAGGGCATCTTATTAAAATTTCCATAAGAGTTGTTGTAGGGATTACCATAATTATTAGAGGAATTACTAGGAAACAGCCTAGGATTAAAGTTTCCTCTATACGCGTTGTTACCAAAATTGTTCCTACCAACAAAATTCACATCCATAGATTCATTATTATTCTCAATCAAAGTATACAAAGGCATATCATTAGGATCAGAAGAAACACTCTTATTAGCAAAAAAATTCATAAGTTCATCCATCTTTCCACTCAAAACATTAATTTCTTCTATAGCATGAACCTTTTTACTAGTAGATATTTCGGTGTGCCATTGAGAATAATTAACCACAATATTATCTAGGAGTTTAGTAGGTTCTCCTAAAGTGATTTCCATAAAAGTCCCTCCCGTGGCTGAATCTAAAAGATTCCTAGAAGCAAAATTCAATCCAGCATAAAAAATTTGTATGATCATCCATAAATTTAAACCATGAGTAGGGCAATTACGTATCATTCATTTCATCATCTCCCAAGATTGTGCAACATGCTCATGATCAAGTTGCTTAAAATTCATAATGTCGTTTCTAAGAGAGATGATCTTAGTGGGAGGAAAATACTTAGAGATAAAAACATCTTTGCACTTATTCCACGAATCAATACTATTTTTAGGCAAAGAAGAGAACCAAGTTTTAGCACGATCTCTAAGCGAAAACGAAAATAGCTTCAATTTAAAAATATCATTATCCACATCTTTCTTCTTTTGCATATCACACAAATCAACAAAGCTGTTTAGATGGGTAGCAGCATCTTCACTAGGAAGGCCAGAAAACAGATCTTTCATGACAAGATTCAGCAAAGCAGTATTAATTTCACAAGATTCAGCATCGCTAAGAGGAGCATTCGGAGTGCTAATAATTTCATTATTTTTGGTATTAGAAAAGTCACACAATTTAGTATTATCTTGAGCCATCGTGACAAAAAATCCAACACACAATCACACAAGAAGCAAGCGAAAAGAGACAAACGGAAAAGTGGCGAATGGAAAAGAGGGTGAATAAAACGACAAGGGTGATATGGGGGAGAGGAAAACGAGAGGCAAATGGCAAATAATGTAATGCGAGGGACAAGATTTTGTGATGGGTACTTGGTATCTTTTGACTTGTGCATAGATCTCCCTGGCAACGGCGCCAGAAATCCTTCTTGCTACCTCTTGAGCATGCGTTGGTTTTCCCTTGAAGAGGAAAGGGCGATGCACCAAAGTAGCGTAAGTATTTCCCTCAGTTTTTGAGAACTAAGGAATCAATCCAGTGGGAGATTACACGCAAGTCGCCTAGTACCTACACAAACAAAGAAGAACCTCACAACCAACGCGATAATGGGGTTGTCAATCCCTTCACGGTCACTTACGAAAGTGAGATCTAATAGAGATAATAAGATAAATATTTTTGGTACTTTTTATGATATAGATTGGAAAGTAAAGATTGCAAAATAAACAACGACATAAATAGCAAGTTGATAGGAAAATAATATGATGGAATATAGACCCGAGGGCCATAGGTTTCACTAGTGGCTTATCTCAAGATAGCAAATTCTACGGTGGGTGAACAAATTACTTTCAAGAAATTTATAGAAAAGCGAATATTTATGAGAATATCTAGGCATGATCATGTATATAGGCATCACGTCCACGACAAGTAGACCGAAACGATTCTACATCTACTACTATTACTCCACACATCGACCTCTATCCAGCATGCATCTAGAGTATTAAGTTCATAATAACAAAGTAACACATTAGGCAAGATGACATGATGTAGAGGGATAAACTAAAGCAATATGATATAAACCCCATCTTTTTATCCTTGATGGCAACAATACAATACGTGCCTTGCTGCCCCTGCTGTCACTGGGAAACACTAGTAGAAAAATGGTCAAACGTGAAGCACATTAGTGCCGGTTTGTATTTGAGCCGGCACTAATGTATACATTAGTGCTGGTTCCAACGGATAGCCGGGCCGCTTTCATTAGTACCGGTTCGTGGCGAACCTTTAGCACCGGTTTGTGCCACGAACCGGTACTGATGAGAGTGGTGGCAGGATGTTGTCAGAGTGGGGCCCCTCCAGCACCTTTAGTACCGGTTCGTGCCACGAACCGGTACTAAAGGTCGTCCTATATAAACCCTTCGTCCACCAGCACTCTGTTCTTCCCCCTTTACCCTCTCCGGCCCTCTCCTCTATTCTTCCCTTCTTCCTCTCGAGTTCATCACAAAATTTGCCCAAATTTTTTCAAGATTTGAAGGCCCTCATCCATTCAAATGATCACAAAGGTTAGCAACTTTGTCCTTTCATCTCTCATTGCTAGATTAGCTCTTGCATTGGTTTATATAGTGATTAATTTGTGAGTTTAGTAATTTGGGAGGATATATATATATATATATATGTGCTAGTATTTGATTTATATGCAATTTGAGGTCAAAAATAACACTTAGTTTGCATATGTAGGTGTGGTTTACTTAGTGCCTTCTAAATCTCCATTGTCGCCACCGTCGATCGCCCGCACCGTCCCGTCGCCGGCACCACCTTGTGGTGAGCCTCTTGTTCATGAAATTTTATATAAAAATTGATGTTTGTGTGATTTGGATATATAGTTACTCGTATAATTATCTTACCCGTACGTTGTTTGTTATACATATAGTGCCATGGTTTTGATATCCGTCCCCGTCGGCCCTAGTCCTTGTTATGATTCGGATGTGGTATGTATATTCTCTTTTAAAACTAGTTGCATTTCGTGTTTATGACAAATTATGCCCATCAAGTTGACATAGAATTTTTTTCTAGGAGGTATCTGAACCAGAAATTCCAACCGACCCTATTGCCGAGAGGTTAAATTTAGTTGAAAGAGAAAACGAGTACTTGAAAGAAAAATTGAAAAGAATTGAGGGGGAGAAGATGGAATTGGAGTTGCATGTTGCCGATGTCGTCGATGATCACAAGATCAAGATGGAGAAAATGCGCTTGAAGATTAGAAAGATTAGAAAATATGCCATCGATAGTGAGGCTTGGTATCATTATGCTGTTGGATCCATTGTTACCTTAGTTGCGATCTTGATCGTATTTGTTGTTGCATTTAAATGCTTTAGCTAGAGAGTTATTTGTTTGTTGCATTTAAGTGTTGTATGAACTTTATGTATGAACTTGTATTAATTTGGTCTATTCGGTGTTGTGTAATGAAGATGAGCCGGCAATGGATGTACGATGACCGATGCTCTCCCCAGTTCGTTGAGGGCGTGCGTGCTTTTCTGCTTGCGTCTGAGGCAAACAAGCGGGCGGATGGTTTTATGCCTTGTCCATGTGCTCGCTGTAAGAATGGTCACAATTACTCTACGTCAAGAACCATTCACGTCCACCTGTTTAAGACCGGTTTCATGCCCCATTATAATGTTTGGACCAAGCATGGAGAAAGAGGGGTTATGATGGAAGACAATGAAGAAGAAGAAGAGGACGACGACAGCTATCCTGGCCATGGGTTCCCTGAATACGATGATACAACAATGGGGGAAGAAGCTGAGCCGGTAATGCGGGAAGAAGCTGAGCCGACAATGCGGGAAGAAGCTGAAGAAGAGGCATCAGATGAGCCCGTTGATGATCTAGGTCGGGCCATTGCCGATGCAAAGAGAAACTGCGCAAGTGATTTGGAGAAGAAGAAGTTGCAGCGCATGTTAGAGGATCACAAAAAATTGTTGTACCCGAATTGCGTAGGTGACAAGAAAAAGCTGGGCACCACACTGGAATTGCTGCAATGGAAGGCAGAGAATGGTGTATCTGACAAGGGATTTAGAAAGTTGCTGGTAATGATAAAGGATATGCTTCCAAAGGACAACGAATTGCCCGAGAGTACGTACGAAGCAAAGAAGGTTGTCTGCCCTCTAGGGTTAGAGGTGCAGAAGATACATGCATGCCCTAATGATTGCACCCTCTACCGCGGTGAGTACGAGGATTTGAACGCTTGCCTGGTATGTGGTGCATTGCGCTATAAGATCTGCCGCGATGACCCTGGTGATGTCGAGGGCCGGCGCCCCAGGAAGAAGATTCCTGCCAAGGTGATGTGGTATGCTCCTATAATACCACGGTTGAAACGTTTGTTCCAAAACAAAGAGCATGCCAAGGCGATGCGATGGCACAGAGAAGACCGTAAGAAAGACAGAAAGTTGAGAGTACCCGCTGACGGGTCGCAGTGGAGAAAAATCGAAAGAAAGTACGGGAAGGAGTTTGCAGATGACGCAAGGAGCATATGGTTTGGTCTAAGCGCAGATGGCATTAATCCTTTTGGGGAGCAGAGCAGCAACCATAGCACCTCGCCTGTGACTATGTTTGTATAACCTTCCTCCTTGGTTGTGCATGAAGCAGAAGTTCATTATGATGCCAGTGCTCATCCAAGGCCCTAAGCAAGCCGGCAACGACATTGATGTGTACCTAAGGCCATTAGTTGAAGAACTCTTACAACTGTGGAATGGAACAGGTGTACGTGCGTGGGATGAGCACATGGGGGAAGAATTTGACCTAAAGGCATTGCTGTTCATGACCATCAATGATTGGCCTGCTCTCAGTAACCTTTCAGGACAGACAAACAAGGGATACCTCGCATGCACACACTTTTTGGACGGTACTGACAGTATATATTTGGCTAATAAGAATGTGTACCTGGGACATCGTCGTTTTCTTCCGAGCAGGCATCCCGCAAGAAAGAAAGGCAAGCATTTCAAAGGTGAGGCGGATCATCGGACGAAGCCTCGCCACCGTACTGGTGCTGATGTACATGATATGGTCAAGGATTTGAAGGTGGTCTTTGGAAAGGGTCCTGGTGGACAACCTGTTCCGAATGACGCTGACGGACGCGCACCCATGTGGAAGAAGAAATCTATATTTTGGGACCTGCCCTATTGGAAAGACCTCGAGGTCCGCTCCGCAATCAACGTGATGCACGTGACGAAGAATCTTTGTGTGACCCTGCTTGGCTTCTTGGGCGTGTATGGGAAGACAAAAGATACACCTGAGGCACGGGAGGACCAGCAACGTATGCACGGAAAAGACGGCATACATCAGGGTCATGCAAGCTACGCTCTTACCAAAGAAGAGAAGGAAATCTTCTTTGAATGCTTGCTCAGTATTAAGGTACCATCTGGATTCTCGTCGAATATAAAGGGAATAATAAACATGGCAGAGAAAAAGTTCCAGAACCTAAAGTCTCATGACTGCCACGTGATTATGAAGCAACTGCTTCCGGTTGCATTGAGGGGGCTTCTACCGGAAAACGTTCGATTAGCCATTGTGAAGCTATGTGCATTTCTCAATGCAATCTCTCAGAAGGTAATCGATCCAGAAATCATAACAAGGTTACAGAATGATTTGGTGCAATGTCTTGTCAGTTTCGAGTTGGTGTTCCCACCATCCTTCTTCAACATCATGACGCACGTCCTAGTTCACCTATGCAAAGAGATTAACGTTTTGGGTCCTGTATTTCTACACAATATGTTCCCCTTTGAGAGGTTCATGGGAGTCTTAAAGAAATATGTTCATAACCATGCTAGGCCAGAAGGAAGCATCTCCAAGGGCCATCAAAATGAGGAGGTCATTGAGTTTTGTATTGACTTTATTCCTGACCTTAAGCCGATTGGTGTTCCTGAATCGAGGCATAAGGGCAGACTGGATGGAAAAGACACGCTAGGAGGGGAACAAATAATATGTATGGACGGACATTCTCTCACTGAAGCACACTACACAGTTCTACAGAATTCCGCCTTGGTGGCTCCGTATATGGATGAACACAAGAATTTTCTACGCTCCAAACACCCGGAGCGGTCTGATGACTGGATTACACGTGAACAAACCAGGAGTTTCGCCAGCTGGTTGCAAGCACGTACCATGCATGACACCTCTATTGAAGATGACCTGTACTTGCTGTCCTAGTTACCATCTTCGAATATAATGACTTTCAAAGGGTACGAGATAAATGGTAATACATTTTACATGATCGCCCAAGATAAGAAGAGCACCAACCAAAACAGTGGTGTCCGCTTTGATGCAGAAACCAAGACGGGAAAGGAAACATATTATGGTTATATACCGGACATATGGGAACTTGACTATCGATGTGGTTTGAAGGTCCCTTTGTTTCGGTGCAAATGGGTCAATATGACACGAGGCGGGGTAACGGAAGACCCGCAGTACGGAATGACAACAGTGGATCTCAACAATCTTGCGTATGCAGACGAACCATTCGTCCTAGCCAATGATGTGGCACAGGTTTTCTATGTGAAGGACATGTCTACCAAGCCAAGAAAAAGAAAAGATAAGGAAGCGAATGCATCGTACGATGAGTCAAAGCGGCACATAGTTCTTTCTGGGAAGAGAAACATCATGGGAGTGGATGACAAGACAGACAAGTCAGAAGATTATGAAAAATTTGATGAAATTGCTCCATTCACAGTGAATATTGACCCGAGCATCCCGTTAAATGATGAAGATTTTCCATGGCTACGACGCAAAGGGACACACGCGAAGAAAAAGTTTCACACCCAAAGATCTGGGATGTGATCGGCTTAACTATCATCACTTTCTTCTGTGTTTCACACCCAGGAGGGAATCTCTGTAATAGTTAGGGTATCTAGTTATGTGTTTTGGCATTTGAAACGCGAAGAAATTTTATGTGCAAGCAAATTCTTTCATGCATTTATTGATTTTTTCAGCTAAATGACCCTGAAATTGAAAAGCATTTCTAATGAACTCAGAAAAGGATGAAAGTTGGCATGGTATCATAATTTCACCCACATAGCATGTGCAAAAAAGTAGAGAGGGTTACCGCAAAAACTGGATGCACTTCGTGTACAAAATGGACAATCTGTTTCAAAGTATCAGGGTTTCGGACGAAAACTCATCCGTTACAAAGGCATTTCATTTTTAAATAACTTAAGCATTACCAAATTGAATATAATGATAAAACACACTAATATTAAACATAAGAAAAAAGAATCACTGGAAAATTTATTTTTAAAGTTAAGTTATTCACAAACTAGTGATTCACACAAATTTCAAATAATTCAAAATTTAAACTATTCAAATTTAAAAACTACCGGCACTAACTGAAAGTTTCTAAAAACTATAAAAAATATTCACAAAGAAACTCTAAATACAGCAAAAAACAACTAAAAATAAATAAAACAAAATAAATAAAGCAGAAAAGAAAAAACTAAATGAAAAAAGCCCACCTACCGGGCCACAGCGGCCTGCATACGACTAGAAACCCAACCTGTTGTTGGGCCAGGATGCAGGCCCGCAAGCCCAATAGGCCCCAAAGGGCAGAGTAGCAGAGGTAGGCCCAGAAGGCCTGCTTTAGAGAGGAGCTCGAGACAGCAACGGCGGCGGGGCTTATAAGCAGGTGTGAGCGCCCTTCGGCTAGCGAGGTGGGACTAAACTTCTGCGCCCCTCGCCTGCCAGCGCACACCCTTTAGTACCGGGTCGTGGCACCAACCGGTACTAAAGGGGGGGCCTTTAGTACCGGTTGGAGCCACCACCCGGTACTAAAGGGGGTCGCTTCCCGCCACTTGGGCTAGCCAAAACAGACCTTTAGTACCGGTTGGTGGCTCCAACCGGTACTAAAGGTGCCTTCTATATATACAACACTTCGAAAAATTTCATTCTCCCCCTTTGTTTCTTCCCGATCGATCGACGCCGCCGCCGTCCTACGCCGCCCCGTCGCGCGCCATTGCCGTCGCCGCCCCCATCCTCGTCGCCGCCCTCATCCCCGTCGCCGCCCCTGTCCCCGTCGCCGCCCCCGTCGCCGTCGCCGCCCTCGTCTCTGTCGCCGCCCCGGGCCCGTCCCCGTCCACGTCGCGCCGTCCCCGCGTCGCCGCCCCATCACGCCCCGGGCCGTCGCCTCGCCGTCGTCGTCGCCCCGCTGTGAGCTCTCCCCCTCTAACCCCTCTCCGATCCCTCGCCCCCGGTGGCCGCCGCCCCTCCCCGAGCCCATACACACACAAGCATGAACACACACACACACACATTTCCTTAATTAAGTTAATTAGTATATACGTATTTTGTATGTTTAATTAGTTTAGATTTTTTAGATTATTATTTTTTCACTAGTATATATGTATGAATGCATGTTAGATGGATGTATAGAAGTTGTTTTTTCTGTTTTTAGTGTTAGATGCTTAATTAGTATGAAATAGCATATAGAATTTTGACATATGCAATGATAGCATAATTAGTGTTACATTTGCATATAGTATTTGTTGTCGACGATGCCCGGCCCGCATCCTCGCCGTCGACCCGTTCGCGACGACGTCCTGCTTCAGAGGACCCATCTCCGGGACTGGGCTCCGCCGGGCTGGCACTGAGAGGTGCTACCTTCAGGGGCGCGACGCTTGGTGAGGAACCCGGCCCTGGGTCCCGTCGTCGACCCTCATCTCCTTTGGTGGCATTCGCGTGGGCCACTTTCGGTGCGGAGGGAGCCGGCCCCGCCGGAGGTGGTACGTCGCCGTGTCAGGGAGGAGGACGAGCATGTCCATCGCTACATGGCTGCTATGGACGTCAGGTTCTCCAATACCTGGCAGGTTCTTTGGGGAGATCACCCGAGCTATGATCCAGTGATGGTTCCTTCACTTTGGTTGTCCACCGCCTAGATTAATCTCTAGTATTCGATCTTTATTAGCTAGCTAGCTAGTGATGTATTCGATATATAATATTCGAGATGATTTATTCGAGATTATATATATTATTTGAGACGATGTATTCGAGATTATATCTATTATTCGAGACGACATATTCGAGATTAAATCTATTATTCGAGACGATGTATTCGAGATTATATCTATTATTCGAGACGATGTATTCGAGATTATATCTATTATTCGAGATTATACTAAATTGTTTTATATTTCTTTTGGCATAGTTAAATAAAAGCTATGGCGGACAATACCGACAGAGAGAGAGAACAGACCATGTTCGATATCATACGCGGGCCAGATGATGATCAGAATGAAGAAGATTTTGACGGCTCCGAATTTCTAAACAACACCGGAGAGGGTGATATGATATTCGATCGCGACGACCGAGAAGATGAAGTCATGAACTACGACGAAGAACATGTTGATCCTGAAACAACAAACACCAGCGAGGTATATATATTTATATAATCAGGAATCTGGTGATCATCGCATGTTTTAAATGAGTTGAAGATATATTAACGAATCGATCTTTCTTCTTTTAGCCATCCGGATCGAGCAAATCTTCAGGCAAAAGGACGAAACGAGGCCCGAACAAAAAGTTGAAGGAGGGCGTAAAGTACAATATCGAGGCATTCAAACCTAATGGCGAACCATTAGCGCCTAAGAAGATTGCGGACAAGTTCGTTTGTCAGTGCGGAGTTCTTGTGAAGGACCAACTCCTGATCTCCCTTCAAGAATGGCGAAAGCCAACAAATCCACGTCCAGATGTTACTTTTGTCGACGAGAATAAAAAAAATCTGCTTTGGGATACTCTCATGGAACATTTCACCCTACCAGATAATTTCACAGAAGCATATGTGCGGAAAGTCAAGGACGCTGCTTTTAGGAAGATGGCGGTTGCATTCAAGAACCACAAGAGAATGACGTGGGAGAAGTACGTCAAGGGAGGAAGGAAGACTCCAATATTCGAGGGGATACTAGAGAATCAAAGTGCTCATTGGGACGATTTCGTGAAATTCAAGGATTCAGAATTAGCTAAGGAACGGTCGAGAATAAACAAGAAGAATGCCGAAAAAAAGGATAAGTTCCATAAGCTGGGGCCAGGTGGCTACGCGGTGGCAATGCCTAAGTGGGATAAGTCTGAGAAAGAGATGGAGGATGCAGGTGTCACTCCGGTTACTAAGAGCTGGCCCCCCAGGTGCAGGACTTGGTTCTATGCGCATGGGGGGGAGTTGGACCCGAAGACAGGCAATGTTTCGACGAAGGCATGTCTGAACGGAGCCGACGATGGGCTACTTGTTGCAATAGAAGAGGCTCGATCGGGGGTGTTCCAGCCCAACAGAGAGAACGACGAGCTTACGCGTGCCTTGGGAAATCCTGAACACCCGGGAAGAACACGAGGCAAGGGCGCTCTTCCGTGGTATGAGGGGTTTTCGGACTGGAACGCCGACTACAGAACCCGTGCGAGAAAGAAGATTGCGGAGGAGAAGAAGAGGAAGATGGAGGAGGAGCAGAGGAAGCGGGACTATGAACACCTTCAAGGCCTAGAAGCAAGTCAAGCGGAATTGGCAGCTAAATTCCAGCGGCAGCAGGAGCAGATCGACTCACTTAGCCAGCAAAGGGGGTCTCAGCATCTGCAGCAGCTAGCGTATGATCCAGCATTGGATACCACCGCCCCATCCATGCCGAGAAGCAGCGTGGGTTCCACCCCGGGCGACGCAGTAGTGCTGGATAGATACCCCGTTTATGACATCACGGAGAACACTAACTGCGAGCTACACTTCAAAATGAAGAACATATCCATGAAGGTGGCAGACGCCGTTGCTTTTTCAAATTCCCCCGAGGCAACCTTCCATTGCAACCCGATTCCAGCGGGCTATGCTCGTGTCTTGGTTGATGAGGTGGTGGACCCATATTCGGAGCTACAGCTTGACATTCCTGGAGGTGACGACGAGCACACATTGGGAGAGGCCATACATCGTGTCATCCTATGGAGAAAGGATTGCATCATCTTTCGAAGGCCACCGACACCGCGTCACCCGACTCCTCGTCGAAGTTCGCCACCGAGTCAGCAGACTCCCGCTCCTCCAAGTCCACCAATGCGTGAGGCCACTCCTCCTCCTCCAAGTCCGGCAAAGTGTCAGGCCACTCCTCCTCCAAGTCCGACACAGCGTCAGACGTCCACTCCTCCTCCAAGTCCGGCACAACCTCAGGCCACTGCAAGTCCGGCACAGCTTCAGGCCACTCCTCCGCGTCCAACTCAGCCCCGTCAGCCGTCTCCGCCGCCTCAGCAGTCGCAGAAGAGACACCCCGCAGCTATGGTGCGTAGCGGTACGAGTCGAGGTCATAGTACAGGAAGTACAGGCGGAGGCAAGCGATATAAATATGGTCCAAACCTCACTACTCCTCTTCCTGTGAGGGCTTACGACAGGACCGAGGAGCAAACCAATGCCATAGTGCAGGCAGAAGTTGACGCCCATTTTGGACCGAAACCGCCACCGCCGCCAAGGGAGAAAGTGCCTGTGGAAGTAGTTGACCACTTCATTCGTATGGCTCAACCACCAGCTCCTAAGCCTGTTGACTCAGACTATGAGCGCCACATCAGGAAGTTACATCGACGACGTCTACAGAAGGAGGCGAGCTCGAGCTCGAGCAAACAACAAGCAGCTGTCAAAAAATGCAGGAAAACCGTTGCCCAGCTGGGAAAACAGGCGGCGCAATCGACCCCCCCGCTTGTTGTGCCGCCAACAACACGTGACAGTACGCGCGCCCAATATTATTGTGGCCAAACAGTTTACGTTCCCGAGGTGGGCGATGTGGTAATAACCCAGGAGCATATAATGTAGACTGAAGAACTCAAGATCACTGTTGGACAACTCCTCGAGATCGAGGACATGCCTGGGATAACAGAGGAGGAAATAAAACGAAAATATGTCCGGGGCCAACCTTTGGTCGAGCCAGAACATGTCAACAAGCTCCCAACGAGAATGTATGAATTGCATCAATGGTACATGTACATTACCAAGAGATCCAATCAAGAGTCCCTCATGGTGAATGTCAAGAAGGATGATTACTACCATGAGAAAGCTGTGGCCGTTGAGTATCCTGAACTGTTTCAGTTATACAATCAAGACGCACTCGACAAATCTATCGTCAGTTGCTATTGTCTGTAAGTGATTTCTTTCTGTAATTTAAGTCTCAAGCTAGCTGTAGTGATCCTTTTGATCAATCATTACCTGTAATTATCCTCACTATATTCTTTTCTGTGGTATTATGCAGGATGAAGATGTATGAAATGAGAAAAGGTGGACGCTATGGCATTGGGTTCATTGACCCAAACACCGTTAATGAATACACATGGAAAATGAACAAGCATCAAGAAAAAGAGGTAGAGGACAGCATGCTAGAGTTCTTGAAGCGCCTCAAATACAATGAAGATATACTACTTCCTTACAACTTCCAGTGAGTCACACTTTCTTGTACTACAAATTCTCTATTTTTGCCTACTAGCTAGCTACATGTTTTTGCTTACATATGCCCGCTTAATTAAGACATGCAAATGTGTGTGCATGCAGATTTCACTGGATCTTGTGTATCATTAAAGTTGACGCCGGAACAGTTGAAATACTGGACTCGCTACTCAAAGCAAATAGTGACTATAACATCTTGTTTGGGATAGTCAACAGGTAATTTCAATCATTATTAACTATATATCTCGGCCTATTTAGTTCGTCATTAATTTCATGATATGAACTATTTAATAACCCCTTTATTCATTTTCTTTGTCGGCGGGCAGGGCTTGGGCAAGGTTCATCAGCGTCACGGAAGGTGAATGGAATCCAAAGCTGAAATGGTTTCGATCCAAGGTAAGTAATTAAGTAGTACTAGCTAGCTAGCTAGCTAGCTGCCATCTCTTTAATTACCATGCTTGATTAATTATTATCTGATCAAATTAAATTCCATTCTCATAATAAAGGCCCTGAAGCAGGCGCAGGGGACTGATCTGTGTGCATTCTGTGTTTGCGAGAACATTCGCATGATGGCGTCCGAAAGGAGCAGATCTCAAAGACAGGAATGGGTACGCTTGTCAGAACACTATTCACAATTTTTACACCATTATCGATATCTAGTCACACAACTAATACACATGCATATTAATCTCCTTCTTAACAGTTTAAAGAGGTGCGGGACAAGCTCCTACCAACGGAGCGCGTAGAAGCACTTCAAGAGGAAATAGCGGGATTTTTGCTCGACCAAGTCATAAATCCGAAGGGAGAATATATTACCCGCTACCGCCCCCATGAACCACTTCCAATTGTCATTGTGCTCCGAAGGCACCAATTAGGCTAATGCCACTGGCTCCGAAGGCAACATGCATATGTAGGAGAAATTGTATATAGCTATACATGTGTGTATGTGTAAATTAATATGGTGGTTTGTGAGACATTGATGATATATATATATGATTGGTTCTACTAGAAATTCTATATATATATATATATGCATAACGTGTACAATGTGTAGTACCGTAAAATACCAGCAAACGAAAAAGAATTAAAATGGAAAACACAAAATTAAATGAAAAATAAATCATAAAACCAAAAACCCCACAACCATTTAGTACCGGTTGGTGTTACCAACCGGTACTAAAGGGCTCCCGGCCCCCGGAGCTGGCTCGTGCCACGTGGATCCCCTTTAGCACCGGTTCGTGCTGAACCGGTACTAAACGCGGGGGGGGGGGGGGGCCTTTAGTGCCGAAACTTTAGTGCCGGTTCCTAAACCGGCACTAAAGGGCCTTACGAACCGGTGCTATTGCCCGGTTCTGCACTAGTGAAAGGACACCGTAAGATTGAACCCAAAGCTAAGCATTTCTCCCGTTGCAAGAAAGATCAATCTAGTAGGCCAAACCAAACTGATAATTCGAAGAGACTTGCAAATATATTAAATCATGCATAAAAGAATTCAGAGAAGAATCAAATATTGTTCATAGATAATCTTGATCATAAACCCACAATTCATCGGATCTCGACAAACACACCACAAAAAGAATTACATCAAATAGATCTCTAAGAGAATCGAGGAGAACTTTGTATTGAGATCCAAAGAGAGAGAAGAAGCCATCTAGCTAATAACTATGGACCCGAAGGTCTGTGGTAAACTACTCACACATCATCGGAGAGGCTATGGTGTTGATGTAGAAGCCCTCCGTGATTGATTCCCCCTCCGGCGGAGCGCCGGAAAAGGTCCCAAGATGGGATTTCACGAGTACAGAAGGTTGCGGTGGTGGAAATAGGGTTGCGTGGTGTCCTCGATGTTTTCAGGGTATATGAGTATATATATAGGCGAAAGAAGTAGGTCAGTGGAGCCACGAGGGGCCCACGAGGGTGGGGGCACGCCTACCCCCCTAGGCGCACCCTCCTACCTCGTGGCCGTTGTCGGTGTCAAAACCGGCGGATCTCGGGTAGGGGGTCCCGAACTGTGCGTCTAAGGCGGATGGTAACAGGAGGCAGGGGACACAATGTTTACCCAGGTTCGGGCCCTCTCGGTGGAGGTAATACCCTATGTCCTACTTGATTGATCTTGATGATATGAGTATTACAAGAGTTGATCCACCACGAGATCATAGAGGCTAAACCCTAGAAGCTAGCCTATGATTCTCATTGTTTTTTCCTACGAGCTAAACCCTCCGGTTTATATAGACACCAGAGGGGTCTAGGGTTACATAGAGTCGGTTACAAGGGAGGAGATCTACATATCTGAATTGCCAAGCTTGCCTTCCACGTAAAGGAGAGTCCCACCTGGACATGGGACGAAGTCTTCAATCTTGTATCTCCATAGTCCAATAGTCCGGCCAAAGTATATAGTCCGGCTGTCCGAGGACCCCCTAATCCAGGACTCCCTCAGTAGCCCCTGAACCAGGCTTCAATGACGATGAGTCCGGCGCGCAGATTGTCTTCGGCATTGCAAGGCGGGTACTTTCTCCGAATACTCCATAGAAGATTTTGAACATGATGATCGTGTCTGACTCTACAAAACAAATCCCACATACCGCCATAGAGAGTATATTATTCCACAAATCCAATCTGCTGACAACTTTTTCGTAATGTGACGTCTTGCCGTGGCCCGGTCATTGCGAACCATTTTTCCCTGCCTGCCATCGCACGTGTTGTGAGGCGGTTTTCTAGGCACGTCTTGTCGAAGCAGAGATCGTGTCCCCCCATGAAGGGATTCTCATCAATACGGGTGTGGGTAACCCAACCGTGTTTGTTAATATGACTCCTCGATTTTAGGCAAGTTCCAAACGGGCATGCGGAGGACGCTTGATATTTGCCCTCTTTATAAAGGGGCCAAGGCCTGTCCTTTTCTTCTCATGCTCGATCCTTCCCTTCCCCCACCTTGAGTTCCGACACCCAAGGCCCAGGCTAAGTGCTTCGGACCATCAACCATGTCCGGAGCCAACCTTCAAGGCCGGTGGGTGCCCTCTTCTGTCATAGAGGAGGACATCAGGAAGGTAAGAGAAGCTAGGTACCTGACCGCCGAAATCTCGCACAGGCTGCCTACTCAAGGGTATGTCATCCCCACTCCCGAACCCAACGAGAGCATCGTATTTGTTTCCCACTTCCTTCGAGGGCTAGGTTTTAGTCTTGATCCCTTTGTTAGAGGGCTTATGTTCTATTACGGGCTCGATTTCCATGATCTAGCCCCAGATTCCATCCTTCACATCTCGTCATTTATCGTCGTAATGTGAGGCCTTCCTCCGCATCTCCCCACACTTCGGCTTATGGCTCAAGACCTTCAATGTGAAGCCGAAGACGATCGATGGGCGACACGTAGAATGCGGAGGCGCCACAATAAGCAAAGGTGTCGATGCCCCATGGCCAAAGGGTTCCTTCCCGGAGGTGTCCAGCTTATGGCAGTGGGAGTAGTTTTACATCACAGCTCCCTGAAGCACTAAGTGGGTAGCTCCCCCGCCTTCTGTTCGGGCCCCCCACCGCAACTGGCATCATGGGTCAACAAGGGGCTGGACTGGGGGCCAGTTAATGACGTGCCGACATTGCAGACTCGCATCCGGGATCTCCTCAAGAGAGATGGCAGCCTTGTTAAGGTAATGCAAGTCATGCTAGTTCGTCAGGTCCTGCCGTGCCAACGTTGATCTCTCCATATGTGGGAGTTCAACCCAGAAGGACTGTGAGCTATTCAGCAGTTCTTCAGCATGACGCTCGAAGAGATGTATGGATTGTTCTTCAGATCATGAATAAAGTGTCCGGACACCACCGAGGATGCGGGTCTCAACTGCAATCGTCCAGATACCCAGGTCAGTAATTCTAAGGCCGAACATGCTGTCTTTTTATTTGTTACAACATCATTCTGAAAAAATCAATCTTGGCCAGGACTGGATAACAAAGGAGAAGATGATCAGGTGTTCGGCCCCCCTTCCCAAAGGCTCACCGGATCCTGTACTAGCCAGGATGCTCGAGCACACACCTTATCAAGTGCCATCAGGGGAAGATAAAGGGAGGGATAAAGAAGCCAAAAGCGGGCCTCACGCATCACTCGTCCAAACCGGGGGAATTAGTGTCTCCACGAGGGAGGATGATCAAGGATAAGAATTTAGAATCCCCTCCCCCCTAGGAAGGAAAAGGACTGTCTCTGACGACTTGGAAACGAAAGGTTCCAAACAAGGGAAGAAATCTTCGTCAGGAGGCACTGCCCCGGAGGGCGTCCTTACCGCACAGTGCCCGCAGTGGGGCCAGCCCTCCACCGAGCTGTAAGTGAATCAAGAGTGCTTTTGGTAAATATATCCTGCTTTATCTCTGAGGACAATAACCGAGACATATATCTTGCAGTCCGGCCCGTAGCCCTTCTCAACAGAGTTCGTCTTCGGGGGATCTTCTTCCGGAGATGATGGAGAGTGAAACGCCTCCCCCTGCCTCCTCGCCTCCTGGGGCAGACGACCCTGAGGTGCCATCATGGAGGGTTTCTCCTGATCCGTCAAGGCCTGAAGGTAACCCTTCGGCCGACCGCAGTCCGGAGTATTTGTCTCCTATGGAGAGCAACAAAAAGAGTCCGGGACTGTCCAGTGGGCAACCGGACACACTGATGAGTCTTTTGGAGAAAGCGGCTATTTCAGAGGAGCATCGTACTTTAATGGGTACGGTGGTTGAGAGGATCTCGTCCGCCACAAGTGGGTTGCATGAAGCTTTTACGAGCCTGTTAAGAGGTTTTGAGGTACACAAAGTAATATATAACAATTTTTTGATGGTACCGCACACGCTAGGTGTGCTCTATACAGATAGTAGCCCCTGAGACTCTGGTTGCTGTCCGGAGGCGGCAAACAGAGGATCGCAGTACCAGGTAATTGTTGCACTGCTTTCATGTGCAGGCGGCTGACGGCCCAGTGGCTGGCCGGACTGCTGACTTGGCCGGATTTATCCGGCAACTTGACGCGGCAGATGCTGACATCGCACTTGTGACACTACAAAAAAAAGACACATCCGTGACATTTTGGGCCGAATGAATTTTTTTTCTGTCATACATATGACACTTCTATGATGATAATTGTGACAAAACCCGGTATCATCATAGATGTGGTGGGCTCCTACTTCTATGACAAAAAATCATGACAGAAAATTTCCTTTTCGTCCTGGGTGGGCCAGAGACGCAGCTGCATGACATTCTTTGCACCGTCCATGATGGAAAAAACCGTGGTAGAAGCGAGGGGGAGGAAAATTTCAGGGAGTTCCCGGTTACGGTGGGAGGTCGGGGGCCGAGCGATGCGCGTTTCTCTCGTACACGTATGCGCGTGTGTGCGAGGCGTTGGCTCTAACTGAACCCGAGCGAGGCATTGGGCTCTAACTGAACCCGAGCAATTGCACTGCAGGCTACGCGTTACTGAACCTGAGCGATCGATCGATGGGTGTTAACTGAACCCGATCGAGCGATTCCTTCGCTACTGCTGCTAACTGAAGCCAATCGATGCTACCTCTAGGATGAACAGTGAGCGTTGCGGGGGGTTTGGATGAACAGTGAGTGGTGCCGTTGCCTCTGGATCAACAGGACCCCATGGTGTGGTGGAGGGGCTGGATGAACAGTAGACGGTGGAGGGGTGCCCGTGGAGGGGTGGTTGAGCAGGACCCCGTGGTGTGGATGGCTGGATGAACAGTAGACGGTGGAGGGGTAGTTGAGCAGTAGCCGGTGGAGTAGCGCACGGTGGAGGCTGGATGAACAGGAGCCCGTGGAGGCTGGAGGAGGTCGACGGTAGCCCGTGGAGGCTGGAGGAGGTCGACGGTGGAGATGAACAGTTTCCCGTGGAGTCCTGTTTTGCGGTACGCCACACCCCTCCCGATGAACAGGACCCCTGTTTCGACCGTAGCGCTCCAACACAAGTCTGTTTCGTCCATTTTGCGGTACGCCACACCCCTCCCGATCAACAGGACCCCCGTTTGGACCGTAGGAGGTCCGTTTCCTCCGTTTTGCGGTACGCCAGACCCCTCCCGATCAACAGGACCCCGTTTCGAACGTAGGAGGTCCGTTTCCTCCGTTGTGCGGTACGCCAGGCCTCGTTTCCATTGCCTGTTCCGTCCAAGCCCTCCCGATGAACACGACCACGCATTCTGTTCCGACCCAGCCAGTTGGCTCCCACGTGTTCCGTTGCCTCCCGATGAACACGGCACATTCCGTTGCCTCCCCATGAACACGACACATTCTGTTGCCTCCCCATGAACACGACGACCACGCTGTTTTTCCGTTCTGACCCAGCCATGTACACGAGCCCTGGCCGTACGTATGCGTGAGTAGGCGTTCGAGACCCCGCCCGTATGTACACATACGTGGCCGTATTTTCTTTCTTGCACCCTGGCCGTTGTACGTACATGTACATGCTACGTGCGCGCCTCTACTACGACACGTACGCGCCTATACTACGACACATACGCACCTCTACTTGGATACGTGCGCGCCTCTACATCCACCAGTATATATGTACATACACGTTCGTGACCAGAATGACAACGCTACATACGCTTCGACTAGGTGGGTCCCGACTGTCAGGCACTTCCTTGCGTGCGAAGATGTAGTTGGTGGGTCCCAGCAGTCAGGGTGGTGAATCATTTTGTTTTTTTGCCCGGACGCACTTCCTTGCGTTCAAAGGTCTAGTTGGTGGGTCCCAGCAGTCAGGGGGAATTTTTTTTTTTGTGAAATACGATGGCCCGTCCGGTGGGTCCCCGCGGTCAGGGGGAGGAATAATTATTTTGCGCGTAATAAGGATGCACTTCCTTGCTGCGGCCGTGGACCCAACTGTCAGCGTCTCCACACATAGTACTCTTCCGATGGAAGCCAGTCATTGACCACATTGACCATGCCGCGCAGAGAGCACCACGACGGTGGACGACGGCGAGGCCTAGGAAGGGGACAATACGGAGGCAGGGAAGACTCGGTAGTTGTTTCCCATGCGGAGGGGAGTACGACTGTACGAGGGTTTACTGGTTCGTATGCCGTCGCCGGAGAATAACAGCAGGTGTGGGTGAGTAGAGGGATGGCTAGGCCAGTGATGGGAGTACGGTGGGGCGGTGAGGCCTGCGCGGCAGCACAGCCGGCCGCGGGGAGGAGGGAGCAGGCAGTCCCGCTGGCGCTTGTTTGAGCGGCTGGAGCAGGAAGAGCAGAGATTGAAGAAGCACGACAGCCGTTCGATGTACATCCAACAGTCACTGCTTGTGCGTCAACCTTTTTTTTATTAAAGCCTCAAATCTATGGAAAACAGCATACAACCCATCTGCCATTATTTCTAATAATTTACTGCCCATTTGCTAATTCTTAAGGTTTTTTGAGCCCATATTCTTTTTGTGAGCATTACAGCCCATATTGTGGCCACGGCTAAAAAGTTATACGAAATTTTGCATATTTCGGTGCGGTCCGAACTGTTTTTAATCCCGAAATTTCGACTCACATTCAAACTGATTTTAAAAATAAATGTATATCAATATAAAATCCAACAAATTCTCCACGCATAAAAAATAATGTAATTTAAAATCCCGAAATGAAAAAGAGATATTTGAAACTAATTGCCGGTTTGATGTGTTTTAAAAATGTACAACCCATTTCTCATTACTGATGGGCCATTTTCTCGGCCAGCCGAATGAACGCTCTCCTCCTCTTGAAAGATTTGCAGCCCAACAGGCTTGACAAAGCGACTTACTTGGCAAATCACAAAAAACTGGGCTGTGGCCATGGACCCAGCTGTCAGCCTCTCCACGTCCAGTACTCTTCCGATGGAAGTCGTTCCTTGACCACGTTGACCACGCCGCACGGAGAGCACCACGGCAGTGGACGACGGCGAGGCCTAGGAAGGGGACGACGTAGAGCCAGGGAAGACGCGGCAGCGGAAGCCCGCGCGGAGAGGAGTACGAGGGTTCACTGGTTCGGCTGCGGTGTGAGGCTGCCGTCGCCGCAGGGCCTAGCCAGCGGAGGGAATAGTAGGGGGCGGTGAGGCCTCCGCGGCAGCACAGCCGGCCACGGGAGGCAGGAGCATGGGGCACGACCGGCGCTGCTTTGGGCGGCTGGAGTAAGAAGACCAGAGGTTGAAGAAGCACTACGGCCGTTGGATGGACATCATACGGTCACTGGAGCTAGAATCGTTCATATTGACTAAGTTGACAAAGCCCTTCGTCCCCGTCAACTTAGTAGGCTCACAAGTCAGCCTCCCACCAATGTGGGTCCCAGGTAGCCGGGGGAGTATTCTTTTTTTTTGCGTAATAAGGAGGCACTTCCGGTGGGTCCAAACTGACAGCGGGCGGAATGTTTTTTCATGAAATACGGTGGCCCGTCCGGTTGGTCCCAGCAGTCAGGGGGCAAACGTTTTTTTCGCAAAATATGGTGGCCCGTCTAGTGGGTCCCTACTGTAAGTTGGAGGAATCATTATTTTCCGCATAATAAGGAGGCACTTACTTGCTGCAGCCATGGACCCAGCTGAGACTCTCCACGTACAGTATACTTCCGATGGAAGTCGTTCCTTGACCACGTTGACCTCGCCGCGTTCTGTTGCATGAATGTGTCCATGGGCGTGGTGCGTCCCCACTGTCAGCCTCTCACGTACAGTCATCTTCCGATGATTCTCGGTTGTTGACCACGTTGACCACACCGTGCCGAGCGCACCCAGACTGGAACGACCCCGAGATGGGGAAGACGGGGCAGTGGAGTCGCAGATGGAGAGGAGTGGGAAACTTCACTGGTTCGGGTGTGCGGCAGCACAACCACGGTGCCGCCCACGGGAGACAGGAGCAAGAACAAAGGTTGAAGAAGGAGCATGGCTGTTGGACTAACATCCAATGGTCCAGCTGCTAGAATCATTTGTTGATTAAGTTGACAAAGCCGTGGGTACACGTTCTCTTAGTAGGCCCACAAGTCACTCACCAAATCTGACGGGTCCGAGCTATCAACGGGACGAATAATTTTTTTCACAAAACAAGGAGGCACTTCCTTCCGTGTGAAGATACAGCCGGTGGGTCCCAGTTGTCAGGTGGAGGAAACATTTTTTTCCAGCTTAATAAGGAGGAACTTTCCTTGCGTGCGACCATGGACCTCGTGGGTCCCAGCCGTCAGGCTCTCCACGTATAGTCCTCTTCCGATGACTCTCGTTTGTTGACCACGCCGCACCGAACGCAGCGAGGCGGTGGACGACGGCGAGGCCCCGGACGGGAACGACTCGGAGATGGGAAAACGCGGCAGTGGAGTCGCAGATTGAGAGGAGGAGAAGGGTTATAACTGGTTCTGTTGCGGCGTGGGGCTGTAGTCTATGGACAATAACAAGATGTGTCGAGGGGTGGAGGAATAGCGTGGCCGGCGGTGGGGTAGCGCTTCGTAGCGATGCGTGCTAAGCAGAGCCGCTAGCCGGCGGAGGCCAGACCAGGCGGTCCCGGCGACGCTGGAGGAAGAAGACGAGAGATTGAAAGTGCATGCCGGCCATTGGATATAACTCCAATTACTGTGGATGACACAATCCTTTGTTGACCAAGTTGACAACACCCTGCGTAGGCTTCGACCTATTGGCCCACATGTCAGCCTGCAAAAATGTGGCATATATTTAACCCATGTTTTCTAGAATGTACAGTCCATTTGCTAGGCTGGGTGAACAAATAATTTCACGTCAATCAGGCCCATTTATATTTTCTAAGAAATCCCAGCCCATTTGCACTTCCTTGAAATACACGTATTAGGTGGGCTCGTTATATATATAATGTTATGTTAGAAGGAGCAATTAATATCAAAGAATAAACCGGAGAGGCACATTTTTTATATATATAATTAAGAAATTAGCGAGTTATTCCTCAAAATAAAAATGAGCGCGTTATTATTAAATTGGTCCTTAAAATCTTCGCAAGCTTTTGTACGCAATCACCAGGATTTTCCTTGCGTGTGAGTCAAAAACAACTAGGATTTTCCTTGCCAACTTCCGTTAAACATTTACTTTTATAAGTTAATAACACGTGGGATGTTTTGATAATGCATATATAAGTCTCTATAAAATATACGATAATAGTAATAATATAAATCTTTCCCTAATAATAAAGCACATATTGACTCTTTGTGTTCAACGTCACAATACGCTTCTTTCCGTGAATTTACACTTTCAGTTTTTTTCCGTTAGTTTTAATCGACAGTCCGTCCAATTTCTGTGAGGCGGTACTAAAAACTTTGTCCATCCAATTGGTCCACGTCCACATTCTCTTATTGGGCCTGCACGCATGTTTCGGCCTGCATGCATAGTTCTGTATCTGTACCTTACCTAATTTTCACACATGTACTCAGAGTAATCTCACCTCAATTGCTTACATGAAAGTCTACCTGTTTATATACCTAGGAAAATTGCATATCAACAACGAGCCTCTTGAATCAACAAACACAGAATGAGAGCGAAGGGAAATTCTACAACAAAACGGCAGTCCGGCGGAGGTGCAGCGCGCAGATGCCTGCGACACAGCCTGTTCCACACGCTGGCGACCTCTACACCACGCACAACATGGACACGAGCGCGGCGGCAGGGCGGCTTGAGGCTCGTGGTGGATCGGATCCAGCGAGGGGAAGGTCGGATCCGTCGGCTTGGAGAGGGAGGTGTGGAGGAGCACGTGGGACAGAGGGCGGAGGAGGATGGAGGCGGAATGCCGAGGTCGGGCTGTGGACTCGGAGTGGAGGAGCCACAGAGAGGCCCGGGAGCCACCACGGCAGCCATGAGAGCGAGATCGGCCTGGCCATGCTCGGCGGTCGTCAGCCGACTTCGTGTTTCTCTGCTGATGATCCCTGACCACCTGGTGCCCGGGGTCGGCTACTGTTATCTCAGTTTGCTTGGCAGTTTCATTCTTGCTTAAGATTGGACCTAGCCGTGTAGATGCAGATGGACATTGGAGGTACAGTGTTGGCACTGACGACTTGGATAAAAATATTTTTGTATGCACTCTGAGTGGGTCAGTCTATATACACTTAAATTTTCACATTCAGTTTCCTTCAGTTAGACGACAACAAGGAGATAATGCACTCCTTTTTTCTGAAAAAATGTCATAAGGGACAACTTTTGGAAGAATGACGAGCCATGTTGGCCGTAGTTAGAGTGAAAGAATTACAACTTTTTTGTGCCAAATAATCAAATATAGCACTGGTTCAGAAATAAAACCGAAACCATGAGAAATGTTGTTGTTGGATGTTAGTGTGCATCATATATCCTCTTGGCCATGCCGGTCAGAACATCAACAACTTTCTTCAGGCTGGTGATGCTCATATTGTCAATCATTCTCACTATGGTGCCTGAGACAAAAACTCCTAAGCCAGTTTGGTAATTTATGATGTTATTACACCAGAGCACATGTAATGACAAACCCGGTAAAGAAGAATAGAACATAAATGTGTGCCATATTTTTTCCCGTTGCAACGCACGGGCCCTTTTGCTAGTATATATAATGTGGTTAGAAGGGAAAACATAAATTGGACACAGCATTACCTTTATAAGAGACCTGCGTTTTATACCCCACAGTAGGCATACTAACAAGTTCACACACAAATACAACAGAAAAGGTAAACATTCATATCAAACTCAGGTTCACAGGACACGTTCATATTCATAGCCAACATTCACTATCAACAACTCAAAAGATTCATATATACACAAGCTCAGCATATCTATGCATCTAAATGATTGATAGATCACACGACAATATTCATACATAATTCACAAAAAGATTCAGATATACACATGTTCAGTATGTTTATGCATCCAAATGATTGAGATCACAGCCAATATGATCCATGGACGAACTTTAATTACCTAGGGTACAGACTGGTAAATGGTGTTCAATCGGAGGTACTTCTTGCTAAAATTAGTTCTTGTACGAGTAAACTTTCGAGTACATAAGAGGCAGCACAGACAATATGAACTTTGCTTGTAGGTTTATCCTCAAATACTGGCCTCGTGCCGAGGGAGGTTTGAGAAACTTGGCCACTACTTTCATACTACTAGTTTACTGGCTCACTTGGTCCTGTATCTCGCAAAAATTCTACATTGCAGACGAGAAAGGAGGCGGTTGAGAAAATGAACCACCCAAATTTTTTGTGCAGTTCAACTGAAATGGAGCATCCTTGGCGTGCAGACTGATTAAGTGCCAGATTAATATACGCGTCAACCAACTTGTCTGGAATCTTTAGACTCCATGCCATATAGTTCGCTACCATATGTGCCAATAACCAAATGGCGCAAGTTGGGACCAAAGACTGGACTGCGTTTTTCTGGGCTATGCACCAAGCAATATTTTTGGCGTTCACTCTCCTAATACTTGGAGTTTGACAATTGGTTGACGCCGGTTGATACTCGAATGAATATAGGCACTTCTTGTCAACATCGATGCTTGTCTGAGTGAACTTTGGAGTACATTGCAGCAGCAGAAGTACCTGTCCATCAGATCATTTTGTGCAGTTCTACTGAAATCACCTGATGTAATGATTTGCCTGCGAGTTCAGGCTCCAAATTACTCCTTTATGAAATCGGCAAACAGTAGCACAATACCAAATTACCAATACATATGACAGGCACAATAATCAGGATAAAGATCAGTACCAACCTGTGTGAGGATCGTCTCACATGTAAGGTAGTCGTTATCGAAGCCCTTGAATGGCCTCGACTGAGGCCTCAGGCTTCAGCAAGATCGCCTTGGCACTGTTTATTCTTCTTCTTCTTTCTCTTCATGCTTTGTTTCTCTTTCTCCTCACAAGTTGGTGAAACCAAGTACATGATTGGCCTTCTAATTCAGAATTGGTTTTGTCGGTGAGGGAGTACAAGTGTACTAGTAAAAAACAACATTATTTTCTCATGGCAGTCGGAAAATAGAGATGAACACATGCATTAAATATCATTCTTACCTAAAGGAAGGTTATGGCGCAAATATGGATGATGAGGATTGGAACACAGATCTCCCTTTGTGCAGTTCCACCAAAATGAACCAACTGTTCCATTCTGACATTCCAGTTAAACGACACAAAAGTAACTTCTTTTAAGAAGAGTGTTGTGCAGTGCACCAAAAGGTCACAACAGCAACTAGGTGAATTGGATATTCCTGTTTGCACAAAAAGGTACAGACGAAATAGTCAGAGTCTCAAACAATTACAGGCAAAAACATTTGGCTAAACTTGTCATGGCTTATAATAGTGGCATGGCTTCATTTTTACCAGCGACATTAGATTAAGAACAGTGGGTGCACCAGCAGTCCAACACCATGTACGTAAACAGGGGCATAAAGTGGTGATTCATAGTTTGTTGCCCCAAGAAACAAACATCCAAGAAACATATCCGGGTTGGTCCCATTTTTGTTCACTCTAGCCACCTACTCCTATGTGTGGATAACAAATCTAGTCCTAGTCATACCGCTGTGTACAGCGTTACCCCTATATTTCCCTTTTCGACCAAGAGACCGATTGGATGACCAGTCTGTACTACTTTCACCCCCTTTCCTTCCTGTTTGTACCAAGTCCGATGTACATACTAAATTCCCCCACCCCCACTTTATTTCTTGTTTGAACCAAGTACTACAAGATTCGACTCCATGAAGTAGCTTTACCTCTAACAATAGAAGAAAAAAAATATGTGACATTGGACCATCCGATCGAGAGAGCCCGAGAGGTAGAAAATGATGCACATGTGGCGACGTAGCGAGCTGGGGAAGTAGAGCTAAGACGGTTTCAAACGAAGATATACCTGAAGGTCGTCGGGATGTGGATAGGTGGGTGGCGGGATGCCGGATCCGCCCACAGGCAACGACAAAGGGATCAAAGGACCTCCCGCGCCGGCTCTCGGCCAGAGATAACGGTGCGGCCGGCAGTGGGTCTCCTCCCTCGCTATCGACGATGGCCTAAATGCTGCCCCTCCTCCCCTTCACCGGCGGAGGGGGATACATCCACATCTGTAACCAGCGGTGAGGATAGAAAGCCAGTGTTTTTTGAAGGGAGAAAGACAGTGTTACTACCCCTATCTTGTTTAGATGTGGAGAGGATGAGAGTGTGTGAATAGAGCAACCCTAGCAAACAAGCACGGAGGCTCCGGCCTATATATACGTAGTGGGGTAGTTTCCCTTTTTCACTCCATCAAAACAATCATTTAAAATTGTGTACTACTACATGCCAGGTCGCGGTTTTTTAGTTGTTGATTGTTTTTCGAGATAGCTACCCACTTGTTCCAAGTGGTGTTACGGTGTGCCAGGTCGCACTTTGTATCGTTCAAGTCTGGTACTACAAGTCCCTCCATTAAATGAACAACCACCCCCTCGTAAAAATTGTGAACAAGCCCATGGCTAAAATTAGCGGAAACGTGGGTTACCCCAACATGCATTATTATTTATATTTTCTACTCCCTCCGTTCCTAATATAAGTCTTTTTTATTAGCCACACCTAAGACAAGAATTTTTTTATTAGCAGTGAACCCCACATGCACTAGTGCAGAACCGGGCAATAGCACTGGTTCGTAAGGCCCTTTAGTTACGGTTCGGTAACCGGCATTAAATTGTAGGCACTAAAGCCCCCCCCTTTAGTGCCGGTTCAGCATGAACCGGTGCTAAAGGGCAACCACGTGGCACGAGCCAGCTCCGTGGGCGCGTAGGACATTAGTACCGGTTGGTAACACCAACCGGTACTAAATGTTTGGGTGTGTTTTGGTTTTATTTTTTATTTTTACTTTAATTTTGTGTTTTCAATTTAATTTAGTGATTGTTTTACATTATAATGAGTTGTTAAATCATTAGGTGATTAGTTTGACTGGATGCGTGGATCCTAGCTAAGTCATCAAGTATATGTCATATCCATATTATATATACTTGATCACCTACTTAAGTGATCGAGGTAATATGGATATGGCATATACTTGATCACTTAGCTAGCTAGAATCCATCCAGTTGAAACTAATATGCAATTTCTTTCATAAATGATATAATAACTGATCATCATCATATTAATTAATATAAAAACTCTTGCATCATATATATCATCACCAACGGTTTTCATAGCAAAGATATCATCAAGTTCAACATGGTAATGATATAATAAGCGTTCATAACACCACAAAAGCCAATCACTCTTTGAGATTAAGTTCAGGACGAAGAACACGGACATGAGAGGACAAGTACTAAGAGCATGAACTAGCTAATTAATCACTCCTACTGCTCTCTCTCAGGTAAAATAGCATAGAACATGTATAGCTTTGCTGATTCATCATATTGGAGCATGCAGATGAACTTGTCTCCTAATTGTGGGTTGCGCTTCTGATTGCTGCCCCCCAGTACTTCTCTGTGATCGTTCACAATTTTGCTCCAGTCTTTTACTATTAAGCATTCCTCGCTATTAGAATTCCTGAATGCACTAAAGTGCATTGTAGGATATCTTGGCCGTAAGCTAACAATATTCATGGTACCTTTAGTCTCGATCCAATCAGGCACAACATTCATCGGGAGTCCCTGTTGAAGAACATCGTATAGTAACATACTTAGCAATGAAGTTTAGCTTAAAAAATAATGTATGCAAAAGATGCACTAAGGAGAAATAGTAGAAATCTTACCATCTTTCCTAAATATATGTGACCATAGTTCAGTACGAACACTATTGGTCGCACGTTTTGAGTACTAACATTTCTAAGTGCAGGAAAGAAATTTGTCTTGACAGCATCAAGATCCTCAAGCCATGAAACATAATGACTTGTCTCCTCGCAGTTTAGTTCAGCCCCGGGACAGTGTACGGTCCTGTCTACCAAGCGCTGGACATGTTTGCTTGATTGGAAGTAAGCTGTCAATATAAATTGAGATCTATTAATTATTCAACTGGTTCAAATAATCTCATATCGAAGACATAAATATGGTTGAGAAACTCACATAATGGTAGAACTGGAGGCGTCTGCACATCGACCCAGATGTCTCTATTACCTTCAATATCATCTTCCGGACGAATATCAAAGGTGATAAACATATCAGGCTCAAATGCATAAGCCTTGCATAGTGCTTGCCAAGATTTGCATTCAAAATAGGTGTATGTGTCTGCATTGTATAATTTGACGTTGAAGGTATAACCATGCTCGGTCTTCAAGTAAACTGTTTTTACCTCCATAGTTTCGTTAGGACTAAAACCTATCTTATCCAAGACAAAAATTCTTGCATGGCAGGGGATACGCTAGTAGAATAGTGAAATATTAAAATTAAAAGTTGAAGCAAATGAAGCATAAGTCATGCTTAATTACGAAAAAAGACTTGCCGTTGTGACTTACTTTATCCACTTCGAAGTTCTCATCCAGCTTGATGTTGAAGCGTCTATCATCAACTAGAAAATTTCTGCCGCACAGGCCGCGCTGGTCTTCACAGTATTCGCACATAATGAAATCGTGTTCGTCGTCAGACGACATTCCTATGTTCATAGGTGAAACATTAAACACTTATTAGTTCTATTAATTCAACTAATTCTGTTAATTCAACTAGTTCAACTAACTAATTGAACTAACTCAACTAAGCACTTACGAAAAATATACCTAATTAATTGAACTAATTCAACTAACTAGTTCAACTAATTAATTCAACTAAACTAGTTCTATTAATTTTCTTACTAAAAATAAGGTAGCTAGTTCTATATAATAAAATGTTAATTAGATAATGAAATCTCATATAACTAAATTAAATATATATCTAACTTATAATTTATATCTAATTCATCTAACATTTGACATTAATATCTAACATATGTTCATATATAGGTGAAACATTAAACACTTACTAGTTCTATTAATTCAACTAAATAAACTAGTTCTATTAATTCAACTAAACTAGTTCTATTAATTTACTAAAATAAAGTAGGTAGTTCTATATTGTAATATTTTGATTAGATCATCAAATCTCATATACCTAAATTTTCTTACTAAAAATAAACTTGTTCTATTAATTTTCATACTAAAAATAAACTAGTTATATTAATTCAACTAGTTCAAATCTCATATATATACCTAATTAATATCTAGCTATACTAATTCAACTAGTTCAACTTGTTCTAATTCATGTAAAATATATTTGACATTAATATTTAACATCTTTTCCATATAATTCATCTAGCATTAACATTCTAACATTATTATCTACATAATTTATCTAACATTAATCTAAACAAAAGAAAATAGAAAATAAGTAAAAACAATGTGTATGTGCGTGTGTATGTGTGTGTGTGTACGAGCGGGGGGCGGCGGCGTACGGGCGGCGGCGGGCGATGACGGAGACGGGCGCGGCGGGCTAGAGGCGGTGGCGACGGGGGCGCGGCAGGGGCGATGGCGGTGACGGCGACGACGGGTGGCGGGGGTGACGGCGGTGACGGCGACAACGGGTGGCGTGGGCGACGACGGTGACGGCGACGACGGGCGGCGGGGGCGGCGAGGGCGGCGCGCGATGGGCGACGGGCGCGGGTAAGAAGTTGGATCGAGAAGAAGTACTGGTGGTCGATGAAACTGATTTTTTTGTAGGTGCCATATATATAGGAGGGGTCTTTAGTACCGGTTGGAGCCACGAACCGGTACTAAAGGCCAATTTTCACCAGGCCAAGGGGCGGGAAACGGCCCCTTTAGTACCGGTTCGTGCCACGAACCGGTACTAAAGACCCCCCCCCCTTTAGTACCGGTTGGAGCCACCAACCTGTACTAAAGGTTGTGCGCTGCCACCGGCGGTGCACAATGTTTAGTCCCACCTCGCCGAGCGAAGGGCAGCCGCACTGGTTTATAAACCCAGCCACGGCTGGTCCTTCGAGCTTCTTATATAGCAGGCTTCTGGGCCTATTAACTAGGATGCGCTGCCATGTGAGTCTGCTGGCCCTTCTAGGCCTGCATTTGCACACCCTAGGTCTGGCAGGCCCACTAGGCAGCGTGCCAACAAATTTTTATATAAATTTTTCTTTTCTGCATTATTTATTTTCTTCTATTTATTTTTGAGTAGTTTTTTACATAGTTTTTTTCTGTTCTGCATTATTTATTTTCTTCTATTTCCAGTTTGTACACGAAGTGCGTCCAGTTTTTGCCGTGACCCTCTCTACTCTTTCGCACATGCTATGCGGGTGAAATGATGATACCATGTCAAGTTTCAACATTTTCAGGATTCATTTTGTAGTGATTTTCAATTTCACGGTCATTTAGCTCTCTAAACAATTAGGTAAATGACCGAAAAACAACAAATGATGTTAGAACATGTTGGAAATTGATGACGTCGCTTTGAATGCTGCATACTGAACACGAAAGAAGTCCGGAGTTCAAATAAGTTTATAAAACATTGAAGTGGCCGTGTAACAGATGAGTTCTTGTCCGAAACCCTGATACTCCGAAAGAGTTTGTCCAGTTTTTACACGAAGTGCGTCCAGTTTTTGCCGTGACCCTCTCTACTCTTTCGCGCATGCTATGCGGGTGAAATGATGATACCATGCCAAGTTTCAACATTTTCAGGATTCATTGTGTAGTGATTTTCAATTTCACGGTCATTTAGCTCTCTAAACAATTAGGTAAATGACCGAAAAACAACAAATGATGTCAGAACATGTTGGAAATTGATGACGTCGCTTTGAATGCTGCATACTGAACACAAAAGAAGTCTGGATAAGTTTAAAAAACATTGAAGTGGCCGTGTAACAGGTGAGTTCTCATCCGAAACCCTGATACTCCGAAAGAGTTTGTCCAGTTTGTACACGAAGTGCATCCAGTTTTTGCTGTGACCCTCTCTACTCTTTCGCACATGCTATGCGGGTGAAATGATGACACCATGCCAAGTTTCAACATTTTGAGGATTCATTTTGTAGTGATTTTCAATTTCACAGTCATTTAGCTCTCTAAACAAATAGGTAAGTGACCAAAAAACAACAAATGATGTTAGAACATGTTGGAAATTGATGACGTCGCTTTGAATGCTGCATACTGAACACAAAAGAAGTCCGGAGTTTAAATAAGTTTAAAAACATTGAAGTGGCCGTGTAACAGATGAGTTCTCGTCCGAAACCCTGATACTCCGAAAGAGTTTGTCCAGTTTGTACACAAAGTGCGTCCAGTTTTTGCCGTGACCCTCTCTACTCTTTCGCACATGCTATGCGGGTGAAATGATGATACCATGCCAAGTTTCAACATGAGGATTCATTTTGTAGTGATTTTCAATTTCACGGTCATTTAGCTCTCTAAACAATTAGGTAAATGAACGAAAAACAACAAATGATGTTAGAACATGTTGGAAATTGATGACGTCACTTTGAATGCTGCATACTGAACACAAAAGAAGTTCGGAATTCAAATAAGTTTAAAAAACATTGAAGTGGCCGTGTAACAGATGAGTTCTCGTCCGAAACCCTGATACTCCGAAAGAGTTTCTCCAGTTTGTACACGAAGTGCGTCCAGTTTTTGCCGTGACCCTCTCTACTCTTTCGCACATGCTATGCGGGTGAAATGATGATACCATGCCAAGTTTCAACATTTTGAGGATTCATTTTGTAGTGATTTTTAATTTCACGGTCATTTAGCTCTGTAAACAATTAGGTAAATGACCGAAAAACAACAAATGATGTTAGAACATGTTGGAAATTGATGATGTCACTTTGAATGCTGCATACTAAACACAAAAGAAGTCCGGAGTTCAAATAAGTTTAAAAAACATTGAAGTGGCCGTGTAACAGATGAGTTCTCGTCCGAAACCCTGATACTCCGAAAGAGTTTGTCCAGTTTGTACACGAAGTGCGTCCAGTTTTTGCCATGACCCTCTCTACTCTTTCGCGCATGCTATGCGGGTGAAATGATGATACCATGCCAAGTGTCAACATTTTCAGGATTCATTTTGTAGTGATTTTCAATTTCACGGTCATTTAGCTCTCTAAACAATTAGGTAAATGACCGAAAAACAACAAATGATGTTAGAACATGTTGGAAATTGATGATGTCGCTTTGAATGCTGCATACTGAACACAAAAGAAGTCCGGAGTTTAAATAAGTTTAAAAAACATTGAAGTGGCCGTGTAACAGATGAGTTCTCGTCCGAAACCCTGATACTCCGAAACAGTTTGTCCAGTTTGTACACGAAGTGCGTCCAGTTTTTGCTGTGACCCTCTCTACTCTTTCGCGCATGCTATGCGGGTGAAATGATGATACCATGCCAAGTTTCAACATTTTCAGGATTCATTTTGTAGTGATTTTGAATTTCACGATCATTTAGCTCTCTAAACAATTAGGTAAATGACCGAAAAACAACAAATGATGTTAGAACATGTTGGAAATTGATGACATCGCTTTGAATGCTGCATACTGAACACAAAAGAAGTTCGGAGTTCAAATAAGTTTAAATAAACATTGAAGTGGCCGTGTAACAGATGAGTTCTCGTTCGAAACCCTGATACTCCGAAAGAGTTTGTCCAGTTTGTACACGAAGTGCGTCCAGTTTTTGCGGTGACCCTCTCTACTCTTTCGCACATGCTATGCGGGTGAAATGATGATACCATGCCAAGTTTCAACATTTTCAGTATTCATTTTGTAGTGATTTTGAATTTCACGATCACTTAGCTCTCTAAACAATTAGGTAAATGACCGAAAACAACAAATCATGTCAGAACATGTTGGAAATTGATGACGTTGCTTTGAATTCTGCATACTGAACACAAAAGAAGTCCGGAGTTCAAATCAGTTATTAAAAATAAAAAAGAGGTGCAATGCTGGTTAATTTGCTTCAAGCCTTTCGGAATAGTGTAGACTACACTGCACATAGCTCACTACAAGCTATGCTATTCCGAAAGGCTTGAAGCTAATTAACATGCAGGTGCGCATTGCGCCTCTTCGTCATTGTCTGTGCACTCACGGCTTATAAACCGCTCATACTGCCTCTCTCTTGGCGAGGTGGGACTAAAAATCAGCTTACTAATAAACTCTAGTACCGGTTCATGGCATGAACCGGTACTAAAGGTCTTCGTGGGGGCCCCAGCCTGACCATAGCCTGACACAGCCTCATTAATACCGGTTCATGGCATGAACCGTACTAAAGGTTGCCCACGAACCGGTACTAATGATGCCCGCCCGCCTAGACGTTGGAACCGGCACTAATGGTCACATTAGTGCCGGCTCAAATTCAAACCGGCACTAATGTGCTTCACATTTGACCCTTTTTCTACTAGTGATGTCATAGACACAAAAATTGTGGCAAGATTCCCTTAGGCAAGCCAAAGTGTGTCTAAAAATTTGAGCAACTCAGGTTAGGCAAGTGTGGCAAGTGTGGGAAAAATAATGTGGCAACATAAGACAAACATAGTCACAATCCAAACAGCCCCGTAATTTTTGTGACATGCATGAAAATTTGGTTAGTTAAATTTATAGTCAAAATTTGGCAAGGTGCATCAAATCAACACATGCAAGTATCAAAAGGAAAGTCATGGCATGCATGCATACATTGTACTCCCTCTGTTTCCAAATATAAGTCTTTTTAGAGATTGCATCAAGTGACTACATACGAAGCAGAATATGTCTACTCCTACATACGAAGTAGCCCATTTGAAATGTGTAAAAAGACTTATATCGAGTGAAGTTCTTTGATGTGTCGCGTCAACTCATACAAGACCGAGAAATTTGATTACTACAACGCCCTCTCCCTCGCGGACTGAGCTCCGGTGCCTTAACTGCACCTGCCTTTGGCTGGATGACAGGAGGGCCAACCACCTGTTGGGCCCACCTATCATAGACGCAAAGGCAGGAGCAGTAAGTAGAAGCTTTCGCTACATGCTATCCCTCCTGCACGAGCTGGACGGACATGCAGCAGTGGATTCGATATTGTAGAAGTAGGAGTAACATCATTGTTCGTCTTCTCAAAGAGGCGAAGAACCAAGCGCAACCCGAACGTGGCAGTTGCAAACGCTCGCGTGGTGCGGTTCCTTGGAGTACTAGCCAGGCTCATGCATGAGACAAAATTGCTATTGTTTAACAATTAAACTCCATTATCCATTGGTTGATACTCATTCTGCATAGGTCCACGCACTTAGCACCATTTCCTCCTGGGGTCACCAATGTTTATTTGCTAATTAATAGCATTGCATGCAATGACCTAGCCATTGCAAGTCACTAAAAGCATGCACACATCTCATCTCTTATTGGTTGATATGTCAAGAAACAAGAAACAAGGTAGAAGTTAATGCACCGCGCCTAAGTGTTTTGGGACTATTTGGTTTTCGTAAGACGACTTACACACCTAGACGGAGGGAGTAGTATAGCCCTGTAAACCGGAAAAGAGTATTTGCTTTTCTAGAGATTTCAACAAGTGACTAGACTACACCGTGTGCAGTACTCCCTCCCTTCCGGTTTATAGGGCTCAAATCTCAAATCTCATGAACCAAGGCATTTTGCGATTGGAGGAATGTATCTCATACTTTACAAAACTACCCTAATTAAACTCATGCATTAATTACGTAGTTCTCTCGTTTTCCTCTCCGCCTTGGTCGCGGTGCACAATATTGAGTACTCCTATATGACTAGCCGCTCTATCTACATGCGGGAAATTTCAAAGCATCCGGGCCCGCGTGCCATCCACCAAATCACAGCGAGGTGCTACAGTTGAGACTCACCTGTAACCCCGGTGTGGCCGTCATGACCCGTCATATCACAAAACCCACACCTTTACCAGCAGTGGTAAGGTGGCCTCCAAGTTGGACTGGACAAAGCAACCATCATTTCACTGGAACGCTCGTTCAAGCCCTTTCTTCCCTTTCTTGAAGAAAACCTCAGTCCAGACTACTCACTTCTGCCATTTTTCTTCTGTACCAACGAAGGAAAGGTGGGCGAATCAGTTATGCTGCTATATTTTCATTCCAAGAATCTTCTTTTTGAGAAGCACCGACCGATCCTATTCTTTTCCCGTTTTCATTGCGATTGTGGTTTCCTTTCGATTGCTTTTTGTTTGTTAGTTCATTGATGGATCTTGGAGCACTAGGCAAAGAGTTGCCGGCGGACAACCCACTAGAGACAGCGATCTCCAGGAAGCGAGCACCGACCAATGAGTTGACCATGTTGGCGGGCCAACCCATGGAGACGAAGAACTCCAAGAACAAGCACTGGCCAAAGAGTTGAGGACATTGGCGGACGAACTCCTCAAAGGAAGTTGGAAGAATAGCAAGGGCCCCACCGTGCCTACCCCAGGAACTCTGATTGACACCTATGTGAGGCTCAAGACCGAGTTTGAGGAGATAGTCACTGTTGAGAAGCAGTATTCCACTGGCAAGGTGATGGCCCCCATCGAGGACGAGGAGATGGCCCCCGGAGGGATGAGATCCCCCGGTGAGCTGCACAAGGTAAAAAATAATGGCTTATTACCATAGTTGTGGTTTTTGATTATTTGCAATGTGCTTGCTAATATGTTAGGGTTGTGTAGGTGCCGGTGGTCGTCCTTGATGATTCCGATGTTGTGGCCCGTCTTGTTGGCATCGCCCCGGAGATTGATTCCGATGCCGCTGTCCATCCTGTGGACATCGCCCCAGAGATCGATTCCGATGTTGCGGTCATTCCTGTGGACATTGCCCCAGAAATCGATTCCCATGCCGCTGTCCATGCTATGGTCATTGCCCGAGAGATCGATGACAAGAAATAGTTGGTCACGCTAATCCTTCAGGGTAGTTTGCATTGCCCTGTGTTTAATTACCAGAACGATGCATGTTATCAAACCATCTTAGGGCTAGTGCACTGTCTTGTGTGGGCAGATCTTGCTACTTTTGTTTGATAATGAATCATGCGATGAATCATGCGAACCCTCTCCGAGTTATGGAAACAGATCTATCCTCACCAGCTTTTGACGTAATATATGGCATGCTTAGATGTAAGTTTGAACTGTTTATCATATCAGTAGGGCTTGTTTGATGATTCTTGGTGTTAGTAGGCTAGCTACTGTGCGAGCTATAGTACTTGCAGAACACTCACCGAAGAGAAATGTTGGGGCTGATGAGCTCGTGGTACGCTTATACTTATCCCTTGTTGATCGACCAATAGCCCTAGGTCCTAAAATTGTAGGCTTAGCGATCGATCAGACAATAGTCGACATACATTCAGGCCTCATTTGGTTCATAGGGTAGGAAAATTGTAGCAAAAGTATAGAGAACGTGCAAAACAAAATCATAGCAGTGCAGAGACGTACTCCCTCCGTTCCAAAATAGATGACCTTGGCGCGCTAGTTTGGCCTAGTGGGTTTCAGTGAGATGACGTGGTACAATGCCGTCCAGTCTTCGCGTGTGGTAGCAGTATTGCGGGTACAGTAAGTTTTCTTGAAGAAGCGGAATTTAACGAAGTCATGATGGTTCCTTCGTCCGAACAACTTACAGTGGGAAAGGTTGGGCCTGCGATACGACCGGGGTAGACCAGGATAATTTTGTGCATGGCAGGTGGACCAGGATGATCGACATCCCACATGTCGGCGAATGAAAGTATTCTTTCCGATATAGAGGATGAGCAACGAGTATTCATTGTTTATTTTTTATGAAAGCTATTGTCTCCACTGTTACGACGGAGGAGTGTGAAACACGGCAGCCCAGTGAACTTGGCATGTGCACCACTCCCTCCTTCCTCATGTAATGCCCTGGTTACAGCTTTTTCTCACTTTCTCTCTATCTATTTCCTCTCAAATGTTTTTACCTTTCTTTTTTTTAAGACACAATTGTTTTTTATGCCTTTTTAGAATTATTTTTAATACCTAGGAGCACGTGTAGAGACGGGCTCTTGCAGAGCCCACTCCTTGACTTTGTCAATGCCTCTCTCAGCTCCACATAAGGAGTACTACTTCCTATGCATGCATGCGGCGGGCAGCTGGCGTCTTGAGGGGCCAGGGTGGTGAGAGCGGGCTCCGGAAGCGGTCCGGACTCCAGCATGGCCCACCTCACATTATCACCATATATTTCTTGGAGTCCGTGCGCAGCAGGCGGGCGATCTCTTCTCCCTCCCCCATTTCTCTCTTCTCAGCCGACGCCCGCCGAGCGATTAGATTTCGGCTATCGACGGTTTATTCAATTACGGTCCCACATGTCAGTGAAATTGCAAGACAACGCGTGTCCAATCTGGTGAGTGGCGTGCGAGCTGGACTGTCGGGGTTGCGACGCGTACGAGTCGTAAGTGTGCCGCCTTTTCCTTTTGAACTTGCGAAGCGTAACATTTTCGCGCGATCGATCGATAGAAATCCAGAACAAAATGACGAGGGCGGTGCTTTCCCGCTCGTTAGGCAGGCTAGTTCGAGTGATATGACGTGCTACAGTGCCGTCCACTTGCTCCATTTTTATGTAAGCAAGAGGTTACACACTTACGCCGGAGGAGTGCGAAACACCGCAGATCTGATTTTGATCGAGGGATAACTGTTCCCTGCCAAATAATGGAGGATTATTAGCGATTATAGCATGATAGTTAGGGCATCTCCAGCGCAGGCCCACAAATTTACACCGGCATCTGTCTGAGGACACTGATGGATGCCATCCGATGCTGCCTGCATACCTTTCAACAACTATATGAACTAACCAGACGAAATTCATGCAAACAAAGCAAATTTCAAATTAACCGGATGAAATTGGTTACATTTCGAACACTTTTCCTACAAACTAGAAAAAAATCATTACATATTTCGCACAAACCGTACTAAAACCTACTGTAAACCTAATCTAAATGATCGCTGGCGCCCAACCACCATGTCCGGCCATGAACACGAGAAAGCCGGCCATTGCCTTTGCCTCCTCCTCATCCGCCTCGATAACCTCCTCCTCTGGAGTACAAGGTTATGAAGATTTCCGCCTCCACGTCGCCGTCAAGTGGCTAATCGGCCGCCGATGTTTACCCCACCAAGCTTGGCATCAACTGAGTGGAGTAGTAGTGGCCTTCTCGGGACCAGAGCGGTGGCGACCTACCATGTACTACTCTTCCTCACTGCCGGCTGCGCCCGCGCACCAGCTTCGTGGTCGTGGCGTCGGAGGGCGGCCGCGGGGGGGGGGGGGGGGTGTGGCGGCGATCTCCTTCATTTGCTCCTGCGACAGTACGTCGAAGAGAGCTTTGGAGCGCACCCGGAGCGGAGCCACCGATGTCCCTCGTCTGCTCCTGCGACAGTACGTCCAAGAGAGCTTCTGAGCGCCAGGAGGCCATGGTTGAAGTGGTGCTGATAGAAGGAAGGGACCGGAGGAGAATAAGTGTGGGTCTTTGGCTATGGCTGGGAGCTGGGGCTCAAGTTAATATAGCGGGCGAATGGCAATGAGCCGCGGCAGACGGATGGACAACTGGCACCGGAGTAGGTTCGTCGGGCGTGAATGCGGACGCTGCTTCAGTGAGTTAACTACGGATGCGTTTGGGTTACTAACATGTGGGCCCAACGGGCATCTGGCCCACATGTCAGTGACACACCAATTGCACCTGCAGTTAAGTCCGGTGAATGCGACATTGACATTCTGGAGAGACGGTGACCGTTTAAGGCGGTAAGCGCGCGCTAGCGATGGAAGGGGTTTCGGTGTGCAGTGGCACTAAGATCGATCGCTCACGATAGTACATACTCCGTACCATACTACCATAGTACCCATATACATGAGCAAGGCGGTCCGAGTATGACCGTTGGTGTTGAGCCAGGTGAATACATGCTCGGCTTTCGCGTAGGCCTCCATCAAATGTCTAAACAGTAATGTCGGGCACCACCGGGGCGCGCAGGTGATGGGCTCGCCGTTTGCGTTGCACCCTGAGCAGGACTTTGATTTAGAGGGCGACGTGCATGCATTAGCATGCTTTGATAGCGTGAGCGTGAGTGTCTGACGCGAAGTATTTCAGTTTCATTTGGCTGACGAGGGTGCATTGCAGCGACGAGTCCGTGGTTTGATTCCCCACATACGCATAATTTTGGTTTTTACAGTATTTCTTTCTCCATTGATAGGTAGGCCCGCGTAGATAGATAAAGAACACAAGCTGATGAGGCGCATGCGGACTGTTTGACTGGTCAACCAGACAAATCCGGAGCTATACGCTGAGCCAGTGACCGTATAATCACCATATCTCGTATACAATGATCAAAGTGAGCTATCAAGACAAGTTCAACGACCGCCAATGCATTTTACTCGGTAATAAATGACCAGGATTGAAGGGGAATCCAAATTTGCTTCGTCTTCTGTCCTTGAGCTCTTGAAAAACCAATGCACTATACGATTGTCCGGCCACTTCACCCCAGAGCTCTCACCAAGCGTCGTTCATGCCACCACGCCGCACACTAACCGGTAAGGCAGCGATGGCATCCTGCCGCGCCGAGTTCCTCGCTGCCCACGCCACACACAAAATGGTAGGGAAGCGATTGCATCCCGCCGTGCCGAGTTCATCGCCGCTCGCGACCTCACAACTATGTGGGAGGAATTTGAAGATGCCAAGGCCGAATGGGCGGTAGAGCAAGAGGCGGCCAAAGCCGCACAGAGGGAGCGGAAAAGTCAGAAAGCACTCAAGAAAAGAGAGGTCCACCGCCGCAAGAAAGAAGAGGACGCACGCGCTGCTGCGGAGAGGTCGGCGGAGATCCAAGCATGGTGGGGTGTCGCCGACAAAGCCAGGAAGGAGAACGACGGTGTCTGGCCAACATGTGAGAAGTAGTATTACTAGTAGTTAGTGTGTGTGTCTGTGTCTGAGTATGAGCATGTACCAATACTACTAGTTACTACTGCAGTTTTTAGAGCAAATTACCAGTACATTAGCCTAGACTAAATGAAAAAAATTCCTATCCTAAGCATCAAATGGCATCTCTTTCTCTATAGGAATTGAGATGCATGTCATCTCACTTCCTATGATTTTCATATTCCTATCCTATGAATGAAAGGACGCCTCTGTTGGAGTAACTACTGTAGCTAGCAGTACTGCTGGTACAGTAGTTTTCTTCAAGAAGCGGAATTCAACGAGGTCATGATGGTTCCTTCGTCCGAGCAACTTCAAAGTGGGAAGTGGGCCTGTGATTTGACGGCTCATTAGTCATTGTTACTGCGGCGCGATGACCTGGGTGACTCTCCGTTGGAGTTCTGCGTGCATGGCAAGTGGACCAGGATGGTCGACCTCCCACATGTTGGCGAATGGAAGTATTCTTTCCGATATCTAGGAGCAAGGAAACCGCGTGGTATAGTATCACCGCTGATTGGTTCACAAAAAATAGTATCACTGCCGATTTATAATTAGTAGTTTTTATTTCTGATGAATGCTAGCATTTCAACTCTTACAACGAAGGGTGCCAAACACAGCATGTGCTGGATGTCCCACACGTCAGCGAAAGGAGTGGGACATGAACAAAGGGGTAGAGCCTGGCGTAAAAAAACAGCGTGGTAGAGCGTCTCCACTTCTTCCACTTCTGGGTCGGAGACCACACGTAGTAGTACTTAGTGGTATGAACGATACAAAGTGCAACCTGGAGAGAATGACACGTCTAGTTGGAAGGTCTCGGGGCATACACGTAAACAAATATAAAAGTTAATATGTGCCTCCAACTAATATAGTAGTAGTAGAGTACCTAGGCACGTACTCCATAACATCACCATGCATTGCACGTACAACATTTAGTGGTAGTACATAGTAAGAGACAAATGCCGCCCACGAGTTCCCTTCTCGACCTACTTTTGGGTGTTTGGTAGAGTGTATGGAGGGTGCATGAGTCCACACTAGTTTAGCACAAATACACTAGAAGCATGCATGAAGAGGGGTGTTGAGTGGAGCATGCATGAAGAGGGAACAACTATGCTGAGACGAGAACGCAACCGAACACACCCTATATGCCACGCATGTTCATACCATTTGTGCCTTTCTACTTCACTTACTGCGCTACATTACTCAGGTTCGTACGTCCACTCCTGGGTTCATGTCCGTCTCGTAGTTCCAGTCCCACGTGTTCTTCATATAGATGGAACGATCCTTGCATAACACGTGCACCTTGATGCTAGATATCTCGCGTGTTGGCAAAATGATGAACAAAGCTCACGTAAAAAATAGAGTGGAAGAACATAGATTTCGGAAGACCGAGAAGGAGAAAGGAACCTCGTGGTGGAGCGTCTGCACTCATAATATTTAATATTATTAAGCGATATAAAATTAACCAATCATCTCCGCAGTGGACTGGAAGAATACGAAACACGGCAGCCCAGTGTAGTTACATCATACCAGTACATGGCTAACCCATGCTATCACCATATTTCTTGGCTTCCGTGCGACACCTATCTCTAGTAATCCAGCAGCCCGTATCGCTTCTCCCTCCTCGTCTCTATCAAAGTGTGGCGGGCTGGCGTTTCTGCCGTCTATTGAGGTCGGTTAACTATCACATGTTAGCGACATGCCAATAGCATTCTAAAAAAAATTCCTTTCACGTTCCGTTTTCAAAAAGAAAAAAATCCTTTCACGTACGAATTTGCATGTATGCTTTGAGCAACTTGCATGTCCTATACTTCTCCTGTTTGATACTCTAACTTAGCTAGAGGTTAGACTAACTCATGACTAACCCTGAACTAACTATAGCCAAAGAGGTGTTTGGGTAACAGGGTTAGATTGACAATAAATGCACTTCACGGAGAGAGAAAAGTGATTTTTCAGTGGTCCCAATGAGAACTATCTCCAGTTAGCACCTCTTGGGTGGGATAGTTTTTTTGGTGGGTTCGGTGCAACTTGCTCCAATTTAAACCCTCATGCTTGGATACTTTAGGGCTATTTGAGCCCCAACTAGCTCAAACTAACTCTAACTCATGGGCCATGTTTGGATCATGGGGTTAGAGCTAGTTTGGGTTAGTTGGAGGCTCAAATAACCCAAAATTATCCAAACAGGGAGGGTTAGAGTGGGTTAGTTTCATCTAACCCAACTATCCCAATGGAGAGATGCGTATTTGGGTTAGAGTGGGTTAGAAAATAACTCCGATCCATAGTGGAAATCTCTAACAAGACTTATATTTTGGAACGGAGGGAGTATGATAGTAGTACAATATGTTCCTTGTACTGAAGATGAGCAAGGACATTTGCAGTGTAGAGGTCTATACAGTCGGTTGTGATGGACACTTTGAGCCTCTTTGATTCGTAGGATCTTGTAAACATAGGAATAGGATTTGTAGTGGCCTGCCCACTTGAATCCTATAAGAATAGCAAGGAAATGCGGGGAGCTGTGTCGCCTTTGATAGTTACACTGATATTAACAGTACTGCACCTTCACTTGAAGAGAGCTCGTATCCGAAGCCTTTCTAGCCGTACCGGCAATACTAGCACATATATTCCAGCAAGTTCCACTTTGCTGATTTTACTCTGATGCTTAAGGTTTTCCCGTTATATCTACACTATGATCTGTGTAGATGCTTTGAGTCACACTAGCAGCAGTCCACTCTTGAAGCTAAACACTGCAATGACTTTCAAAATTGGCACCAAGGCATTGAGTGCCATTCTAGATGCAATGAAACTCATACGCTCCCCACCTGTTGATTCTTGTTCAGAATATGATCCTAATGACTACCCTAACCTCGAGGAGTCAAAGGCAGATGGCCTGTCCTGTTCACCCATCAAGGTGCCTGTTCTAATTTGGCAATGTTTTATTGATTGCGGGTATCTTGCATATGTTGTCTTACATTTCTTCTACTTTGTTTCACCGCCATCTTCTTAGTTTACTCATCATATATGTCGAGATGCCATGCCCATCCATTATCAATACATATTCCATCTGTCATCATACCATGTTTTCCCACTCAAATGTTGTTCTTGTGCATCAGACATCAAAAAGGAATAGGGTGATTGCCGAACCTGAAGGAGCACCAGCAAAGTCCTTGAAAAATGTGGTGGTGCCGGAGAAATCAGACAGCACCCCACTTATATTGGCTGTACAACCAGTGACACAAAACGTAGGACCGACTCTAGCAGACTGTACCCATACTTCACTGGCCACACCACTAGCCCCACCATACAGGACCTGCACTCTAGAAAAAGGTATACCGATTTCATTTGCCATAGCACCAGCTGTACCACAGAAAAATCCCACTCCAGCAAAAAGTACAGCAAGTCCACCGGCCGAAGACCTATCCCAACTACAGAGATGGCCAATTCCTGCAGATTGGAACCCCATTCCATTTATTCCCAGTTTAAAAGACAATGCTTTCAATGTTGTTAGGGACTACGTGCATATATTCCCATCATGGGAAGATTATTGTGAAGACAAACACCATTTTCACATCTTCCTGTCCAACTTACGTGTAAGTGCTATTATTCATGGTCATTATTTTCCTGTTTTCTGCTGATTGAACACATCAATGATTTACATTACATTGTTGTAACTAGGCGAGGGTCAATCTGGATAGTCATGACGAGCAAAGCTTGCTTGTGCTTTTCAAGGAAGCATTGCAGCAGTATCGGTGTTACCTGAGGAAATCACACTTTGATGGAAAGTCTATAAACGAATTTCCGGTGAAGTCTCCTGTGCTAAATTTAGAAGACATTGAATGGAAAAACCTTGTTATGCACTGGTCTCGTTCCCAGGATGAGGTACTATCTATGAAATCACATGAAAATTTGAACTTCTACTTTTCCGCATGTGCCTTACGGATCTTTTTTTGCAGGAAATCTGCTCGAAGAAGAATTCCGGTTTGACAAGAACGACAAGATATCGCAAATATGCTGCCCACTGCTTTGCTCTTGTTAGTACCTGTTGTCCTGTATCACTGTACTTGCATACATACCTGGTTCATTATGTGACAGCAGTATGCATGATAGCTTGCTTATCAATTGTTTGCTCCAAATTATCTGATTTGTACGAATGGTTACATTAGTGTAGAATATATCCAATGCCAATGTTTTTTTAGCTCTGCATTGTTCTTGTAAGTACATACTATCCTTTATCAGTGTACTTATAATGACACGTAGTTGGTCATGTACCATCACTCTGCAGCTTATTTTCCTTTGCCCTCCATTTTCTACACATCAAGATCTATATTTACTCTTACCATAAGGTTGGTACTGAAGAAGTTTAGCTGTGCATTGTCCTTGGCTGTACCTTTTGCCTGTATCGTTGCACTTATATTTATAGCTACTTTGTTATGTAGCATGACTCTTCATCTTATCTTAATATTATCCATTTTTTCGTATATTATCACACCTATATTTAGACTTAACAAAATGTAGAATAAAGGCAATGCTTTTGAAGAAGATTCTGTGGTAAACTTCTTGAATTGCCCCCCCCCATCAGCATGGACAAGGCCTTTATAGAGCCTGTCTTGCCCGTGTTAAGACATACTGGGCAGAGATGGACGCCACCGCTATTTCAACCCGGGGTCCGGCCGTAGGCCAGGTCTCGTCTGAGCACTATTTTGAAGAAGTCCTAGAAGGCGCTCGTCTAATAGAGGTTGAGTGCTCGAAGAGTATCATGTTCGAGTGACATGTATCCCAATTTGTAAAAACAATGCTATTTGGCTTATAAAAGGCTGTGTTTATACTTTTGCCTGAAAGTATTATGACGCCTCCCGTGTGGGCGTTTTATGTATGGATATAACCTAAAAGTTTGCAGTCATCGGCTTCAGCCCCCACGCATATAATGCCAGGGTGTTCGGAAAAGCATGTATTCACACTTGATCCAACGTCTTGGTCCATTAAGGAGGTGATAGCGCGGTGAACAAGGCAATCAGACTATATTGCTTTAACACTTTCACTTAGCCATAGGAGTTTGACAGTGGGGCTACTATATAGCTGATAACCCACAAGTATAGGGGATCGCAACAGCTTTCGAGGGTAGAGTATTCAACCCAAATTTATTGATTCCACACAAGGGGAGCCAAAGAATATTCTCAAGTATTAGCAGCTAAGTTGTCAATTCAACCACACCAGGAAACTTAGTATCTGCAGCAAAGTGTTTAGTAGCAAAGTAATATGATAGTGGTGGTAGCGGCAACAAAAGTAAAGACAGCAAAAGTAATGTTTTTGGTATTTTGTAGTGATTGTAATAGTAGCAACGGAAAAGTAAATAAGCGTAAACCAGTATATGGAAAACTCATAGGCACTGGATCAGTGATGGATAATTATGCCGGATGCGGTTCATCATGTAACAGTCATAACATAGGGTGACACAGAAATAGCTCCAGTTCATCAATGTAATGTAGGCATGTATTCCGTCTATAGTCATACGTGCTTATGGAAAAGAACTTCCATGACATCTTTTGTCCTACCCTCCCGTGGCAGCGGGGTCCTATTGGAAACTAAGGGATATTAAGGCCTCCTTTTAATAGAGAACCAGAACAAAGCATTAGCACATAGTGAATACATGAACTCCTCAAACTATGGTCATCACCGGGAGTGGTCCCGATTATTGTCACTTCGGGGTTGCCGGATCATAACACATAGTAGGTGACTATAGACTTTCAAGATAGGATCAAGAACTCGCATATATTCATGAAAACATAATAGGTTCAGATCTGAAATCATGGCACTCGGGCCCTAGTGATAAGCATTAAGCATAGCTAAGTCATAGCAACATCAATCTCAGAACATAATGGATACTAGGGATCAAACCATAACAAAACTAACTCGATTACATGATAAATCTCATCCAACCCATCACCGTCCAGCAAGCCTACGATGCAATTACTCACGCACAGCGGTGAGCATCATGAAATTGGTGATGGAGGATGGTTGATGATGACGATGGCGACGAATCCCCCTCTCTGGAGCCCCGAACGAACTCCAGATCAGCCCTCCCGAGAGGTTTTAGGGCTTGGCGGCAGCTCCGTATCGTAAAACGCGATGATTTCTTCTCTCTGATTTTTTTCTCTCCGAAAGCAAATATATAGAGTTGGAGTTGGCGTCGGAGGGTCAACAGGGGGCCCACGAGGTAGGGGGGCGCGCCCTAGGGGGGGGCGCCCCCCACCCTCGTGGAAAGGGTGTGGGCCCCCTGGTCTTCATATTTGGCGAGGATTTTTTATTATTTTTTCTAAGACCTCCCGTGGAGTTTCAGGTCATTCCGAGAATATTTGTTTTCTGCACATAAAACAACATCATGGTAATTCTGCTGAAAACAGCGTCAGTCAGGGTTAGTTCCATTCATACCATACAAGATAGAGTCCAAAACAAGGGCAAAAGTGTTTGGAAAAGTAGATACGACGGAGACGTATCAACTCCGCCAAGCTTAAACCCTTGCTTGTCCTCAAGCAATTCAGTTGACAAACTGAAAGAAAGAAAAACGTTTACAAACTCTGTTTGCTCTTGTTGTTGTAACTATGTCAAGCCAGCAATCAAGTTTTCAGAATAAGTCATGACTAACCACATTTGCAATAATTCTCAGGTCTCATCATTAGTCATATCAATAGCATAATCAACTAGCAAGTCATAATAATAAATCTCGGATGTCAACACTTTCTCAAAACAATCATAATATGATATAACAAGATGGTATCTCGCTAGCCCTTTCTGAGACCGCAAAACATAAATGCAGAGCACCTTTGAAGATCAAGGACTGACTAGACATTGTAATTCATGGTAAAAGAGATCCAATCATAGTCATGCCCAACATAAATTAATAGTGATGAATGCAAATGACGACTGTGCTCTCCAGCTAGTGCTTTTTAATAAGAGGGTGATGACTCGGCATAAAAGTAAATGGATAGGCCCTTCGCAGAGGGAAGCAGGGATTTGTAGAGGTCCAGAGCTGGGTTTTGAAATAGAGATAAATTGTATTTTGAGCGGTATACTTTCATTGTCAACGTAACAACTAAGAGATGGCGATATATTCCATGCTAAACACATTATAGGCGGTTCCCAAATAGAATGGTAAAGTTTATACTCCCCCTCCACCAACAAGCATCAATCCATGGCTTGCTTGAAACAACGAGTGCCTCCAACATACATCAGGTCCCAGGGGGAGTTTTGTTTGCAATTAATTTTGATTTAGTTTGCATAAAGCATGGGACTGGGCATCCCGGTGACCAGCCATTTTCTCATGAGGGAGGAGCGGAGTCCACTCCTCTTGAGAATAACCCGCCTAACACAGAAGATAAGGACAACCTTTGTTGATACATGAGCTATTCGAACTTACAAAACAGAATGTTTATTTGAAGGTTTAGAGTTTGGCACATACAAATTTGCTTGGAACGGTAGGTAGATACCGCATATAGGAAGGTATGGTGGACTCATCTGGAATAACTTTGGGGTATAAGGGATTGGATGCACAAGCGGTATTCCCACTTAGTACAGGTGAAGGCTAGCAAAAGACTGGGAAGCGACCAACTAGAGAGCGACAACAGCCATGTACATGCATTAATATTAATAAACATTGGATGCAAGCATGAGTAGGATATAATCCACCATGAACATAAATATTGTGAAGGCTATGTTGATTTTGTTTCAACTACATGCGTGAACATGTGCCAAGTCAAGTCACTTAAATCATTCAAAGGAGGATACCACCCCATCATACCACATCATAATCATCTCAATAGCATGTTGGCATACAAGGTAAATCATTATAACTCATAGCTAATCAAGCATGGCACAAGCAACTATGATCTCTAATTGTCATTGCAAACATGTTTATTCATAATAAGCTGAATCAAGAACGACGGACTCATCATATTTACAAAAACAAAAGAGGTCGAGTTCATACCAGCTTTTCTCATCTCAGTCAGTCCATCATATATCATCATAATTGCCTTTCACTTGCACGACCGAACGGTGTGAATAATAATAAGAGTGCACGTGCATTGGACTAAGCTGGAATCTGCGAGCATTCAATAAACAGGAGAAGATAAGGCAATATGGGCTCTTGGTTAAATCAATCAATAATGCATATAAGAGTCACTTCAACAATTTAATTATGGTCTTCTCCTACTGACCCCAAGAAAGGAAAAGAAATAAAACTATTTACACGGGAAAGCTCCCAAAAAGCGAAAGAAGAACGGGAAATATTTTTGGGTTTTCTTTTTAATTATTAGTACTACAGCAAAAAAATAAACTACCACTATTTTTTTGGTTTTTCTTAAGGTTAAGCAAACACACAAGAAGAAAGAAGGAAAAAGAAAATAAACTAGCATGGATATTACAATGAAAAAGTATGAGCACCGACCTCTAGCAATGAGTGTGTGTGAACATAAATGTAATGTCGGTGAGAAATACGTGCTCCCCCAAGCTTAGGCTTTTGGCCTAAGTTGGTCTATGGCCATGGCTGGCCTGGCCGATATCCATAATAATAGTTGTTGGGGTCGTACTGTGATGAGGAAGAACAGTTGGGATCATACTGATGTGCAGCGGTTATCGCCTGTTGAGCTGCAGCGTGGAGTCGAGCTGCCTCCGCTCTCCTCTCGTACTCTTCTGCCTCCTCTCTGGTAATAACATATCTTCCTTTTGTCTGTGAATCAAAGAAGGCAGGAGCAGGGAGAGTAATACGGAAAACACGTCGTTTATCAAAAATTAAGCGATATAAGAGAGGTGATTCAGGCCTCTCGATAAACTGGTGCGAAGCCATAGAGTTATAATCTAAATATGCAGGAGGCAACTCCATATCACCCTCACGAATGTCTATTTCAAGAAAATGAGCTAAGAGGGTTGCATAAATTCCTCCAAAGAAATCTCCATTATGTCTATTATGATGCAACCTTTGAGCTACAGTGGCTCCCATATGATAGGATTGGTCTCCTAACACAGCACTCCTAAGAATGTTGAGATCAGGGACACACATGTGACATGCTTCATCCTTAGCATTTATGCATCTACCGATGAAAAGAGCAAAATAATGTATAGCAGGAAAGTGAATGCTCCCTATGGTAGCCTGCGTTATGTCTCTGGATTCCCCCACAGTTATACTAGCAAGAAAGTTTCTAAATTCAGATTTAGGGGGATCCCTAATACTGCCCCATGATGGAAGTTCACAAGCAGAAGTGAAATCCTCTAAGTCCATGGTATAATATTTACCATAGAGATCAAACATGACTGAAGGAGAATTACGCGAAGATGAATACTCAAACCTCCTCACAAATGAACTTGTGAGATCATGATACTGGGGGCATTTGTTAGCCTCAAAATCCTCAAGACCGGCATTGCGCAAATATGATTTGAATTCTTCTTTAATTCCCGCACAGTCCATAAAATTTTCTGACGGCCATTCGCAAGGCCGTACTAGAGCGGCTCTTGGTGGATCCTCGTCAGCATCGCGCATAGCAATTCTGGTTCCTTGCTTCTTAGAGGAACCACCTTGGAACATCTTCCTAAACATAATTTTTTTCTGAAAAATTCTGAAATTTTTAGTAACTTCAAAATAAAACTAAACCAAATTCAATAAAACTGATAGCAACTACTCCTACAAGTGCCTAGAGCCTATATCAAGCATTAGAACTACTTGGAACCATATAAATTTGCCATGCAAGCTCAAGAACATGGTCACCTATGCAGCACAAATTTGCAAAGAATAAAGCACTAGAACAAAAACTAATTGGACCAATGGAGGAGTCACATACCAAGGAACAATCTCCCCAAGCAGTTTTGCGGCATGTGCTTTGAGCAAGGAGATCAAAAATCATAGCAAAAGTGGCTGGAACTCGTGCTTGAGTTGGTTTTTCGGGTTTGTGTGAGATAGAGGAAGAGGATGGGTGCTGGAATAAGTGGAGGAGGGCCACCATGGGCCCATGAGGCAGGGGGCGCGTCCTATAGGGGGCGCGCCCACCACCCTCGTGACCAGGTGGCAGCTCCTCCCGCGGTAATTTTTGCATAGTAAATCCTCAAATATTCCCGAAAAAATCTTATTAAATTCGCATGGCATTCTGAGGATTTTTATTTTTGGGATATTTTTATATTGCACGGATAAGTCAGGAACCAGATAGAAAAATACTATTTTTACTTTATTTAATATAAATAACAGAAAATATAAAGAGGGTACAGAAGTTTGTGCTTCTAGTTTCATCCATCTCATGCTCATCGAAAAGAATCCCTAACAAGGTTGATCAAGTCTTGTTAACAAACTCATTCCGATAATCATGAAACCAGAGAAATTTCGAATAACACTAAGTTACCTCAACGGGGATATGCACATCCCTAATAATAAGAACATCATATTTCTTTTTGACAGTAGGAAGAGGAAATTCAAAACGTCCAAATCTAATCGATGGAATTTTTCCAATAGAGTTGATACTATGAACTTGAGGTTGTTTCCTCGGAAAGTGTACCGTATGCTCATTACCATTAACATGAAAAGTGACATTGCCTTTGTTGAAGTCAATAACAGCCCCTGCAGTATTAAGAAAAGGTCTTCCAAGAATAATAGACATACTATCATCCTCGGGAATATCAAGTATAATAAAGTCCGTTAAAATAGTAACGTTTGCAACTACAACAGGCACATCCTCACAAATACCGACAGGTATAGCAGTTGATTTATCAGCCTTTTGCAAAGATATTTCAGTAGGTGTCAACTTATTCAAGTCAAGTCTACGATATAAAGAGAGAGGCATAACACTAACACCGGCTCCAAGATCACATAAAGCAGTTTTAATATAATTTCTTTTAATGGAGCAAGGTATAGTAGGTACTCCGGGGTCTCCAAGTTTCTTTGGTATTCCACCCTTAAAAGTATAATTAGCAGGCATGGTGGAAATCTCAGCTTCCGGTATCTTTCTTTTATTAGTAATGATATCCTTCATATATTTAGCATAAGGATTCGTTTTGAGCACATCAGTTAATCTCATACGCAAAAAGATAGGCCTAATCATTTCAGCAAAGCGCTCAAAATCCTCATCATCCTTTTTCTTGGATGGTTTCGGAGGAAAAGGCATGGGTTTCTGAACCCAAGGTCCCCTTTCTTTACCATGTTTCCAAGGAACAAAGTCTCTTTTATCATAACGTTGATTCTTTGATTGTGGGTTATCAAGATCAACAACAGGTTCGATTTCTACATCATTATCATTACTAGGTTGAGCATCATCATGAACATCATTATTAATATTTTTACTAGGTTCATGTTCATTACCAGATTGTGTTTCAGCATCAGACATAGAAATATCATTTGGATTATCAGGTGGTTCAGCAATAGGTTCACTAGATGTTTGCACAGTTCTATCATTTTTCTTCTTCTTCTTTTTAGAAGAACTAGGAACATCAATATTATTTCTTTGAGAATCTTGCTCGATTCTCTTAGGGTGGCCTTCAGGATACAAAGGTTACTGAGTCATTCTACCAGTTGTAGTAGCCACTCTAACAGCATAATCATTTTTCTTACTATTCATTTCATTAAGCACTTCTTTTTGAGCTTTAAGTACTTGTTCTATTTGGGTGGTGACCATAGAAGCATGTTTGCTAATAAGATTAAGTTCACCTTTAATATCAGCCATATAATCACCCAATCGTCTAATCATATAAGCATTTTCTTTTAATTGTCTACCAAAATAAGCATTGAAATCATCTTGCTTATACATAAAGTTATCAAACTCATCCAAGCACTGACTAGCAATTTTAGTAGGAGGGACTTCATCTTTATCATATCTATAGAGAGAATTTACCTTTACTACCTGTGTCGGGATATCGGGATCAGGAGGTTCTTCAGTAAATAAATGATTGAGATCATAAGTTTCTTCAACAGGCGATGAATTAAGACCATGTATTTCTTCAATAGGAGGTAAATTCTTAACGTCTTCAGCTCTAATACCTTTTTCTTTCATAGATTTCTTTGCCTCTTGCATATCATCGGGACTGAGAAATAGAACACCTCTCTTCTTCGGAGTTGGTTTAGGAATAGGCTCAGTAATTGGAGCAGGAGTTGGCTTAGGAGGTGGCTCAAGAGGTGCCCAATTACTTTCATTTGTCAACATATTATTCAATAGAATTTCAGCTTCATCTGGTGTTCTTTCCCTGTAAAGAGAACCAGCACAACTATCCAGGTTATCTCTGGAAGCATCGGTTAGTCCATTATAAAAGATATCAAGTATTTCAGGTTTCTTAAGAGGATGATCAGGCAAAACATTAATTAACTTGAGAAGCCTCCCCCAAGCTTGTGGGAGACTCTCTTCTTTAATTTGCACAAAGTTGTATATTTCCCTCAAAGCAGATTATTTCTTATGAGCAGGGAAATATTTAGCAGAGAAGTAATAAATCATATCCTGTGGACTACGCACACAACCAGGATCAAGAGAATTAAACCACATCTTAGCTTCGCCCTTTAATGAGAATGGAAATATTTTGAGTAAATAGAGGTAACGTGATCTCCCATTATTAGTGAACAGGGCAGCTATATCATTTAACTTAGTAAGATGTGCCACAATAGTTTCAGATTCATAGCCATAAAATGGATCAGATTCAACCAAAGTAATTATATTAGGATCAAGAGAGAATTCATAATGTTTATCAGGAACACATATAGGTGAAGTAGCAAAAGCAGGATCGGGTTTCATTTTATCTCTAAGTGATTCTTTGTTCCATTTAATTAATAACCTCTTAAGCTCATATCTATCTCTGCAAGCTAAAATAGCTAAAGAAGCATCTTGATCAAATAAATAACCCTCAGGAATAACAGGCATATTTTCATCATCACTATCATCATCGTATTCAGATTCAATAATTTCTTTTTCTCTAGCCCTAGCAATTTGTTCTTCTAGAAAATCACTAAGTGGCACAGTAGTATCAGGCATAGAAGTAGTTTCATCATCACTTTCATCAGTATTATCAGATTCAATATTTTCATCCTCTCTAGCCCTAGCAAGTTGTTCATCAAGAAATTCACCAAGTGGCACAGTAGTATCAAGCATAGAAGTAGTTTCATCATAAGTATCATGCATAGCAGAAGTGGCATCATCAATAACATGCGACATATCAGAACGAATAGCAGAAGCAGATGTAGGTGTCGCAAACTTACTCATAACAGAAGGTGAATCAAGTGTAGAGCTAGATGGCAGTTCCTTACCTCCCCTCGTAGTTGAGGGATAGATCTTTGTTTTTGGATCTCTCAAGTTCTTCATAGTGTCCAGCAGATATAAATCCCAAGTGACTCAAAGAATAGAGCTATGCTCCCCGGAAATGGTGCCAGAAATTTGTCTTGATAACCCACAAGTATAGGGGATCGCAATAGCTTTCGAGGGTAGAGTATTCAACCCAAATTTATTGATTCGACACAAGGGGAGCCAAAGAATATTCTCAAGTATTAGCAACTTAGTTGTCAATTCAACCACACTTGGAAACTTAGTATCTGCAGCAAAGTGTTTAGTAGCAAAGTAATATGATAGTGGTGGTAGCGGCAACAAAAGTAAAGACAGCAAAAGTAATGTTTTTGGTATTTTGTAGTGATTGTAACAATAGCAACGGAAAAGTAAATAAGCGTAAACCAGTATATGGAAAACTCGTAGGCACCGGATCAGTGATGGATAATTATGCCGGATGCGGTTCATCATGTAACAGTCATAACATAGGGTGACACAGAACTAGCTCCAGTTCATCAATGTAATGTAGGCATGTATTCCATATATAGTCATACATGCTTATGGAAAAGAACTTACATGACATCTTTTCTCCTACCCTCCCGTGGCAGCGGGGTCCTATGGGAAACTAAGGGATATTAAGGCCTCCTTTTAATAGAGAACCGGAACAAAGCATTAGCACATAGTGAATACATGAACTCCTCAAACTATGGTCATCCCCGGGAGTGGTCCCGATTATTGTCACTTCGGGGTTGCCAGATCATAACACATAGTAGGTGACTATAGACTTGCAAGATAGGATCAAGAACTCGCATATATTCATGAAAACATAATAGGTTCAGATCTGAAATCATGGCACTCGGGCCCTAGTGACAAGCATTAAGCATAGCAAAGTCATAGCAACATCAATCTCATAACATAATGGATACTAGGGATCAAACCCTAACAAAACTAACTCGATTACATGATAAATCTCATCCAACCCATGACCATCCAGCAAGCCTACGATGCAATTACTCACGCACGGCGGTGAGCATCATGAAATTGGTGATGGAGGATGGTTGATGATGACGATGGCGATGAATCCCCCTCTCCGGAGCCCCGAACAGACTCCAGATCAGCCCTCCCGAGAGGTTTTAGGGCTTGGCGGCGGCTCCGTATCGTAAAACGCGATGATTTCTTCTCTCTGATTTTTTTCTCTTCGAAAGCAAATATATAGAGTTGGAGTTGGCGTCGGAGGGTCAACAGGGGGCCCACGAGGTAGGGGGGCGCGCCCCCCACCCTCGTGGAAAGGGTGTGGGCCCCCTGGTCTTCATATTTGGCGAGGATTTTTTATTTTTTTTCTAAGACCTCCCGTGGAGTTTTAGTTCATTCTGAGAATATTTGTTTTCTACACATAAAACAACATCATGGTAATTCTGCTGAAAATAGTGTCAGTCAGGGTTAGTTCCATTCAATTCATACAAGATAGAGTCCAAAACAAGGGCAAAAGTGTTTGGAAAAGTAGATACGACGAAGACGTATCAATAGCCCTTGGTACTTCCACGCTTATCTGAATACGATGCGCGTACATACATGACCGGGAAACCGGTCCTTCGTTAATGCGGAGGAATCACAAAGATTCCACTGAGTCCTCGAATGGTTGGCCAGTCTCGCACTTTATCATGACAGTGAGTTTTCGGATTTCTCTACTGAGGTGCTCATCCTGATGAACCAGGGCACAATCGCAGTTGTTCTCCCGGTGCCACCTTAGCCGATAGAGCGGAATGTAAGGTAGCAAAACACGGGAGCCGGGCAAACCCAACTATTGACCAAAGACATGATTCGGAGCTGATGCATATAAGGCCAAACTCGCGACGCCGAACACTCCCTAAGGTATTCGGTCTTTATGACGTATACTGGGCTGAGTAACGCCCTTGATAATAAGCCCTGAATTTCCAGGTACGTGCACTAGTCTGACGTGACGAAATTTCTATAACGCCAGCATCCCTCTTGGTTATGTTGAGTATCTCGAGGGTGTGAAGCAACAAGAGACAGTAAAAAAGGTTTACACAGGGTTTTAATCTAAAAAGAAACCTTTGAACGGGGCCCTGCTGCACGTCTGCGCCTGTGTCTCTGTTGTGCCGTATCCTGGAAGGGTGTAGCACGATGATCATCTGTAAGAGAGGAAAGCCCAGGTGAAAGTTTTCGTGCTAAAAATTGGTTATTCTCAATAAACCATTAAAATTCAATCTAAAAAGATCAAGCTGAACTATAGTCTTTTTTACATGTGGGAAGCCCCTAGCACCACCTATAGGGGTATATCCATCAACCCAGTTTTAAGTTTTATCTGAGATGTTATAGCTAGTGATTCGCCGGACTCGTCTAGCCGTGTCCGCGTTCGTGATGACCGATCATTTGTTCTGGTTGCAGAGGGCGTTCAGTGTTCGGCTACTAAAGCCGCTGCACGTTCTTCCGCATGTAAGAACGTTCTGTGTTTCCGCTAACTGTGATGATGCCATGTGGACCGGGCATCTTAAGCCTAAGGTAAGCGTAATGCGGTATTGCATTAAAACAAGCGAAGGCCGTTCTTCCGAGTAGCGCTTGATAGCCGCTTCAGAATGGAGCGATGTTGAAGGTTAACTTTTCACTTCGGAAGTTGTCGGGAGAACCGAATACAACCTCTAGTACTAGAGAGCCCGTGCAGCGGGCCTTTGAGCCTGGTATTACTCCTTTAAATGTAGTATTGCTTTGGCTGATTCTTGTCAGGTCTATCCCCATATTGCGGACTGTGTCCTGATATATCAGATTAAGACTACTACCGCCGTCCATAAGGACTCTGGTGAGATGGTATCCGTCAATTATTGGGTCTAGTACCAAGGCGGTCGATCCTCCATGCCGGATACTAGTTGGGTGATCCCTACGATCAAAGCTGATCGGGCAGGCCAACCTGGGGTTGAGCTTGGGGGTGACGGGCTCTATGGTGCGTGTGTCTCGGAGTGCGCGTTTGCTCCTCCTCTTCGTTACGTGAATCATGTTCACTGTTTTGACCTCTGGTGGGAATTTTTTCTGCCCCCAGTGTTCGGCTGGCGAGGCTCATCGTCGTGTTCACTTGGCGTCTCCCTCCCCTTGTGGTTGGCGTTTAGCCTGCCGGCCTGCTTAAAGACCCAGCAGTCCCTATTGGTGGGGTTTGCCGGTTTGTCGGAGGTGCCATGAATCTGACATAATCTGTCTAGAATCTTGTTTAGGCTGGACGGTCCATCTCTGCTGCCTTTAAATGGCTTTTTCCGTTGACCGTGTCGAGAGCTCCTGAATCCGGCATTTATCGCCGTGTTGTCTGGGTTGTCTTCCTTGTTTCGACGCTTGCTTTTATTGCGTCGTGGATTTCCATTGCCATCCCTAACTTCGTATGTGCCTGGGTCGTTGGTGCCACTACGGGCCAGCTAACTATCTTCGCCCACGCAAAAGCGGGTCATAAGGCTTGTTAGGGCTGCCATTGTCCTCGGTTTCTCCTGGCCAAGGTGTCTGGCGAGCCATTCGTCACGGACACTGTGTTTGAAAGCTGCTAAGGCTTCGGCGTCCGGGCAGTCGACAATTTGATTCTTCTTAGTGAGGAATCTGTTCCAAAGCTTTCGGGCTGACTCTCCGAGCTATTGAATTATATGACTGAGGTCGTCTGCATCTGGAGGTCGGACATAGGTCCCTTGAAAATTAGCCCTAAAAGCATCTTCGAGCTCTTCCCAACTTCCAATTGATTTTTCAGGGAGGCTCTTCAGCCAGAGCCGAGCTGGTCCTTTCAACTTGAGGGGTAAGTATTTGATGGCATGGAGATCATCTCCACGAGCCATGTGGATATGAAGGATAAAGTACTCAATCCAGACCCCAGGGTCAGTCATTCCGTCGTATGCCTCTATGTTCACGGGTTTGAATCCTTCGGGAAATTCGTGATCCAGCACCTCATCGATAAAGCATAGGGGGCGCGCAGCACCCCTGTGTTTGGATGTGCCATGGCGTTCTGACGGTTGTATTGTTTTGTTTTGATTCTGTGCCGGAGCGCGCTTCCTAGATCTGTAGATGGATCTGGTCAGAACGGCTTTTTGGTGCAAGTCCTCATGTAAATCGTGCACTGACTTCTGTTCGACATCGTTAGCCGCCCTATCGCGGCCACGGGGTGGTCGATCCGGCTGATCGGCCGTTTTATTTTTTGGCTGTGTAGGCTCTAAAGCCTCATCATCGAATTCAGGCAACAACTTGCGCTTTGGATAGATTTTTGTGTGGCAACTGCCACCGTGCTTTTCTTCAGTGTCGAGCACTTTGTTCCATCTACTGTTGAGTGTATTTTGCATGGCTTTAAGCCTTTGCTTCTGCTTCTTTAAACTCCTCGTGGTGGCAATAAGCCTTCTATGGAGGTTCTCTTGCTCCAAGTGCCTTTCCGGGATGATGTGTGCATCGTGGTCCGGACTATTCTCCTCTCCGGAGACAGGTTGGTGAGCTTTTCCCTCGGTGTCGCCGTGATTGGGCAACGGTTCTGTACTATGTTCGGCGTCCGCTAGTTCATCCTGCTCTATCGCTAGGTCCATGTGGTTGTCGTTTGCTTTGGAGCCGTCCGGGGTATTATTCTTTCCTGCGTTGTTATCGATGTTTTTGCCGAGGTGGGATTTGGAACGGCGCCTATGTTGTCTCTTTGGCTGCTTCTCGAGGGGATTACCCTCACTACATCCCTCCGTTCCTTGTCATTGTTTTCTTTGGGTGTATCCACCATGTATATATCGTGTGATGAAGTGGCCGTCTAGCGCCCTCTGGGCGGTGGTTCATGTTCCTCTCTTTGCAGCATCGTCCATACCGTCGATGTCTTCGGTGCCAAAATTAACCATGTCAGTTAAGTCGTCGACAGTGGCTATTAAGTGGGTGGTGGGTGGGGAATGAGTTTCTTCATCCTCCGCTTCCCATTCAAGCCGAACATAGTTCGGCGAAGGGTCTCCCAACAAGGAGAGAGATTTCAATGAGTTTAGCAAGTCGCCCAAGGGCGAGTGCTGAAAGATATCCGCGGAGGTGAACTCCATGATCGGTGCCCAATCAGATTTGATAGGCACGGACACGGGCGGTTCAGAGCCTGTGGCCGGGGATGAATCCAAGGGTCCGGCAACATAGGTCTAATGGGGGTGAAGTCATTATTCGGCTCCATCGCCGCTGAGTGCGCGGCCTCCGTGGCGGGGTCTATCCACACGTCCTCGGATGGCACGATCTATTCCGAATGGAAGGCCGGAGTAGCCACAGGTGTGATCTCCCGAACACCGTCCGACAGTAGAGCTAAGTCATGCTTATCGAGACTATGCGGCGCACCTGACATGGGCTCGAATCCCTCGAAGATCAAGTCTCAGCGGATGTCGACAATGTAGTTTAAGCTTCCAAACCTGACCTGATGGCCAGGGGCATAGCTCTCGATCTGCTCCAGATGGCCAAGCGAGTTGGCCCGCAGTACAAAGCCGCCGAATACGGAAATCTGCCCGGGAAAAAAAACCTCACCTTGGATCGCATCATTGCCGATGATCGGAGGAGCCATCAAGCCTTATGGCGACGACACAACGGAACTCTCAATGAAAGCACCAATGTCAGTGTCAAAACCGGCGGATCTCAGGTAGGGGGTCCCGAACTGTGTGTCTAAGTCGGATGGTAACAGGAGGCAGGGGACACAATGTTTACCCAGGTTCGGGCCCTCTCGATGGAGGTAATACCCTACGTCCTGCTTGATCGATCTTGATTATATGAGTATTACAAGAGTTGATCCACCACGAGATCGTATAGGCTAAACCCTAGAAGCTAGCTTATGATTCTCATTGTTCTTGTCCTACGGAGTAAACCCTCCGGTTTATAGACACCGGAGGGGGCTAGGGTTACACAGAGTTGGTTACAAGGGAGGAGATCTACATATCCGAATTGTCAAGCTTGCCTTCCACACAAAGGAGAGTCCCACCCGGACATGGGACAAAGTCTTCAATCTTGTATCTTCATAGTCCAACAGTCCGGCCAAAGTATATAGTCTGGCTGTCTGAGGACCCCCTAATCCAGGACTCCCTCAGCCGCTGTCGGTGTCAAAATCGGCGGATCTCGGGTAGGGGGTCCTCGGACAGCCGGACTATATACTTTGGCCGGACTGTTGGACTATGAAGATACAAGATTAAAGACTTCGTCCCGTGTCCGGGTAGGACTCTCCTTTGCGTGGAAGGCAAGCTTGGCAATTCAGATATGTAGATCTCCTGCCTTGTAACCGACTCTATGTAACACTAACCCCCTCCGGTGTCTATATAAACCGGAGGGTTTAGTCCGTAGGATAACAACAGTCATTATCATAGGCTAGCTTCTAGGATTTAGCCTCTACGATCTTGTGGTAGATCAACTCTTGTAATACTCATATCATCAAGATCAATCAAGAAGGAAGTAGGGCATTACCTCCATCGAGAGGGCCCGAACCTGGGTAAACATTGTGTCTAGTGCCTCCTGTTACCATCAGCCTTAGACGCACAGTTCGGGACCCCCTACCCGAGATCTGCCGATTTTGACACCGACATTGGTGCTTTCATTGAGAGTTCCAGTGTGCCGTCACAATAAAGGCTTGATGGCTCCTTCGATAATCGGCAACGATGCAATCCAGGGTGAGGTTTTTCTCCCCAGACAGATCTTCGTATTCGGCGGCTTCGTACTGCGGGCCAACTCGCTTGGCCATCTGGAGCAGATCGAGAGCTACGTCCCTGGCCATCAGGTCAGGTTTGGAAGCTTGAACTATATTGCCGACATCCACGGAGACTTGATCTTCGACGGATTCGAGCCCACAGAAGCTTGAACTATACGACGAGCATGACTTAGCTCTTCTGTCGGACGGTGTTCGGGAGATCACACATGTGGCTACTCCGACCCTCTATCCGAGCAGATCGTGTCGTCCGAGGACGGGTGGATAGACCCCGCCATGGAGGCCGCACACTCAGCGGCGATAGAGCCGAATACTGACTTCACCTCCTATGAGACCTGTGTTACCGGACCCTCGGATTCGTCCCCGGCCACAAGCTCCGAACCTCTTGCATCCGTGCCTATCGAATCTGACTGGGCGCCGATTATGGAGTTTACCTCTGCGGATATCTTTCAGCACTCGCCCTTGGGCGACGTGCTAAATTCATTGAGATCTCTCTCCTTGTTAGGAGACCCTTGGCCGAACTATGTCCGGCTTGAGTGGGAAGCGGGCGACAAAATTCATTCCCCACCCACCACCCACTTAATAGCCACTATCGACAACTAACCGACATGCTTGATTTCGACTCCGAAGACATCGACGGTATGGACGACGATGCAGGAGAAGAACAGGAACCACCGCCCACAGGGCGCTGTACAGCCACCTCATCATATGATATATACATGGTGGACACCCCCAAAGAAAGCAATGGCAATAAGGCAACGGAGGATAATCCCCTCGAGAAGCAATCTAAGCACTGACATCATCGACACCGCTCTAAACCCCGCCACAGCAAAAGCAGTGATACCGGCACAAGAGAGAATAACGCTGCGGACAGTGCCGAAGACGAAGACAATCCCCTCCAGCCAGGCTTCAAGCGGGAGGATGGGCATACGAGCCCTAAGGAACAGGCGACACACGGAGAATCAGGGGATGACAACTACATGCCCCTCTCCGAAGATGAAGCGAGCCTCGGCAACGAAGAATTCATCGTGCCTGAGGATCCCGTCGAGCAGGAGCACTTCAAGCGCCGGCTTATAGCCACAGCAAATAACCTAAAGAAAAAGCAGCAGCAGCTTCAAGCTGATCAAGATCTGCTAGCGGATACATGGACTGAGGTCCTGGCAGCCGAGGAACACGAACCCGAACGCCCCACCAAAAGTTACCCAAAGCGCAGGTTGCTACCCCAACTCGAGGAGGAAGCATTAAAGCCTACACTACCAGTGTATGATGCGGCTGACCGGCCACCTCGTGGCCGAGACAAAGCGGCATATCAGCCCGAAGTCTAGCCCGCACCTCGTCGCCAGTCAAACAAAAACACCAAGGCCCGGGGCTACACGCAGGACCTGCGAGACGTATTGGAAAACAAAGCAGGACATACAAAATCGATCTACGGATCACGAGGGCGCGCCACAACGCGTGACGAAGAATGTCACACCGGATATACTAAAAGCAAATCCGGTCGGGCTGAATACAGCAGACAAGACTCGTACGAACTGCGTCGTGATATAGCCCGGCACAGAGGCGCCGCACACCCCCTATGCTTCATCAATGAATTAATGGATCACAAATTCCCAGAAGGGTTTAAACCCGTAAACATTGAATCATATGATGGTACAACAGACCCCGCGGTATGGATTGAAGATTTCCTCCTCCACATCCACATGGCCCGCGGTGACGATCTACATGCCATCAAGTACCACCCACTAAAACTCAAAGGACCGGCTCGGCATTGGCTGAATAGCCTGCCGGCAAACTCCATTGGCAGTTGGGAGAACTTGGAAGACGCATTCCTTGACAACTTCCAAGGCACTTATGTGCGACCACCGGATGCTAATGACTTGAGTCACATAACCCAATAGCCCGGAGCGTCAGCCAGGAAATTCTGGACTCGGTTACTAACTAAAAAGAACCAAATTGTCAACTGTATGGATGCCGAGGCCTTAGCGGCATTTAAACATAACATCTGTGACGAGTGGCTCGCCCGACACCTCGGCCAAGAGAAGCCGAAGTCCTTGGCAGCCCTCACGACACTCATGACCCGCTTTTGTGCGGGCGAGGACAGCTGGCTGGCTCGCAGCAACAACACATCTAAAAATCCTGGCAATTCAGATGCCAGAGATAGCAATGGCAAGCCATGTCGTAACAGACACAAGTGCCGCAACAACGGTGACAACGCCGAAGACACGGCAGTTAATGCCGGATTCAGTGGCTCTAAATCCGGTTAGCGGTAAAAGCCGTTCAAAAGAAGCAATCCGGGCCCATCCAATTTGGACCGCATACTTGATCGCTCGTGCCAAATTCACGGCACCCCCGATAAACTAGCCAACCACACCAACAAAGAATGCTGGGTGTTCAAACGGGCTAGCAAGTTGAATGCCGAAAACAAGGAAAAGGGGCTGCATAGCGACGACGAGGAGGAACCTCGGCCGCCGAACATAGGAGGACAGAAGAAATTTCCTCCCTAAGTGAAAACAGTGAATATGATATATGCAACCCATATTCCTAAGCGGGAAAGGAAGCGTGCACTAAGGGACGTCTATGCGATGGAGCCAGTCGCCCCAAAGTTCAACCCATGGTCTTCTTGTCCGATCACTTTCGATCGCAGGGACCACCCTACCAGTATCCGTCACGGCGGTTTTGCCTCATTGGTCCTTGACCCCATCATCGACGGATTTCACCTCACTCGAGTCCTTATGGACAGTGGCAGCAGCCTGAACCTGCTCTATCAGGATACAGTGCGCAAAATGGGTATCGACCCCTCAAGGATCAAACCCACAAAAACCACCTTTAAAGGTGTCATACCATGTGTAGAGGCCTGTTGCACGGGCTCAATCACACTGGAAGTGGTCTTCGGATCCCCGGACAACTTCCGAGGCGAGGAGTTGATCTTCGATATCGTCCCCTTCCGCAGTGGCTATCACGCACTGTCCGGACGAACCGCATTCGCCAGATTCAATGCGGTACTGCATTATGCATACCTCAAGCTCAAAATGCCAGGACCTCGCAGGGTTATAACATTTAATGGAAACACAGAACGCTCGCTCCGTATGGAGGAGCACACTGCGGCCCTCGCAGAAGAAGTACAAAGCAACCTTCTGAGGCAAACCGCCAATTTGGCGATAAAGCCCCCGGACACCTTCAAGCGAGTCTGGAGTACCCTGCAACAGGATCGCCCGGCATGTTCTGAGTTCGCCTAGCAATCCGGCCTCTGTCCCAGTCCCAGTCAAGCGGCGAAATTTGCGCCACGCGTACATAATTACGCACTCAATATACCATGGGCATAGGAGGAGGCACGGCTATGGCATGGCCCACAATGCAGCTCAACCACCTCAGGACCAGTATATCTTTATCATCTCTTCCTTTCAGGACCCTATTCTCTGAAGGCCCTCTCCGATACCCTGATCATTGGACCCATCACGGGAAGGAAATACCAAGGAAGCAAGAAGCTTTGACGTACAAGGGAATCCCCAGGTGGTCTCTGATAACGATCGCTATACCTGTTTTACATACCCACACGCAGCCTACCCTTGGATAGGACATGTCAAATAGTCCTATTTTTGCTTATTGCACTACTTGTATACATACGCTTTAACGTATCATTTAAATAACAATGCATAGCGTTAGCTTATTATTGCTTTTTTCCCTGTCTGCTCATTTACGACAAATTGCAACCGTACATTCTGGTATGTCCAGTGCGCCAGGGGCTTCAGTGTACCCCATAACACGGCAAGAAAAGTCCGAACACTTTTGACAGTGCAGCACCCTGAACTTATAGCACTATATGCATCAGCTCCGAATCATGTCTTGGGTCAATAGTTGGGTTTGCCCGGCTCCCATGTTTTGGTACCTTACGTTCTGCTATATCGGCTAAGGTAGCACTGGGAGAACTACTGCGATTGTGTCCCGGTTCTTCCGGACGAGCACCTTAGTAGAGAAAGCCGAAAACTGCCTGTCATGATACGGCGAGAGCTGGTCGCTATTCGAGAGGTCTCAAATCCTTAAAGATTTTTTCCGCTTCGGGCGAGGAATCGGCCTTGTCCGATTTAGGCGTATATAGCGCCCCAAGTTCGGCCTTCCGAATACTAGGGGCTTCGCCGAAATTTAAAATTGTAGACTTCTATGGCTAAGTGAGAGTGATAAAGCTGAATAGTCCGATTGCCTTGTTCACTGCGCTAAACACCTCCTTAAAAGGACCATTTTTTTGTGGATAAAGAGTGATTAAGATTTATCCCGAACACCTCAGTACTAGTTACATGGGGGTAGAAGCCAACAACTAGCCAACTCTTAGATTTTATAAACGGCCACACAGAAGGTAATTTTTAAATCACCAAGCGTTATATAGCGCACATGAACTCGTGTTCATATTACAGGATCACATGAGTATATTCATTCAAATATTACATCCTTAGCACATTCCTCCGCCGCAAGGCGGGTACCCTTCAGGACACTGTCATAATACTTTTCGGGGTGGCGATGCTCCTTGCCCTTCGGTGGCCCCTTCTTCACCAGCTTTTCGTCGTCCATCTTCGCCCAGTGCACTTTCGCACGGGAAAAGGCCCTGCGTGCACCTTCAATGCAGACGGACCGCTTTATGACTTCAAGCCGTGGGCAGGCATTCACAAGCCGCTTTACCAGGCCGAACTAGCTGCCAGGAAGGGGCTCGCCATGCCACATCCGGACTATGAGGCCCTTCATAGCCAGTTCGGCCACCTTGTGAAGCTCGACCACTTGCTTTAGCTGGTCACTCAAGGGCATCGGATGTTCGGTCCCAGTATATTGAGACCAGAACAACTTTTCCGTTGAGCTCCCTTCCTCGGCCCGGTAGAACTCCGTGGCATCTGATACGCTGCTAGGTAGATCTGCGAACGCTCATGGAGAGCTCCGAATTCGGGTAAGTAAAAGGAAATTTTCCTTCACATGCTTTCTTTGCATAATGAATTCCTTACCCGCCGCTATCTTTTTGACTGCCTGAATCTCCTGGAGGGCCTTTTGAGCTTCGTCCTTGGCATTTTGTGCGTTCTCGAGGGCCTCCACAAGCTCGGACCCCTGCGTCTTAGAGTCACGCTCCAAGGACTCGTATTTTTTGACGAAATCCTGGAGCTCTTTCTGAACCTCACCGACTGGGGCCTCTTGCTTCTCACGCTCGATGCGCTCCTGGGCCACTCTGTCTTCGGCCTCGGATAGTGCTTTCTTTAGGGCTGCCACTTAGGTCGTGGCCCCTAGCAAAATTCATGATGATCCCATGATCTAGTAACCACTTTCTTTTTGTTCTTTATCAGTATACAGACGGGGTATCACTTACCTTTGTTCTCTTTGAGCTGCCTCTTGGTAAGGCCGAGCTCTTCCTCGGACCGCTCAAGGTCCCGCTTCAGTTCAGATACCTCCGCAGTACGAGCGGCAGTGGCCAGCAGCGAAGCCTGCTTATTCACATAGACATGTTCTAATTAGACTCCTGTGATTATTATTTGATCCTCTGTTCGGCCTTTCTTTGCGAACACCAAACAGAGCATCAGGGGCTACTTTCTATACTATGATATTTTCTCATAATTTGATTACTTACCTCAAAGCCTGTTAGGAGGCTGGCACAGGCTTCGGTCAGTCCGCTTTTGGCGGACCGAACCTTCTCGACAACTGCACTCATGATAGTGCGGTGCTCTTAGTCAATGGAAGCGCCGCGAAGCGCTTCGAGCAAGTTATCCGATGCCTCTGGATGGACAAAGGCCATCGGCACAGACGGCTCGCCCCCCTTAGCAAGGGGTGATACGTCTCCAACGTATCTATAATTTTTGATTGTTCCATGCTATTATATTATCTATTTTGGATGTTTATGGGCTTTATTATACACTTTTATATTATTTTTGGGACTAACCTATTAACCCTGAGCCCAGTGCCAGTTTCTGTTTTTTCCTTGTTTTAGAGTATCACAGAAAAGGAAAATCAAACGGAGTCCAATTGACCTGAAACTTCACGGAACTTATTGTTGGACCAGAAGAAGCCCACGGAGTATCGGAGTTGGACCAGGAGAGTCCCGGGCTGCCCACGAGGGTGGGGGGCACGCCCACCCCCTTGGGCATGCCCCCTGCCTCGTGGACAGCCCGGAGGTCCACTGACGTACTTCTTCCTCCCATATATACCCATATACCCTAAAAACTTCGGGGAGCACAATAGACCGGGAGTTCCGCCACCAAAAGCCTCTGTAGCCATCGAAAATCAATCTAGACCCGTTCCGGCACCCTGCTGGAGGGGGCAATCCCTCTCCGGTGGCCATCTTCATCATCCCAGTGCTCTCCATGACGAGGAGGGACTAGTTCTCCCTCGGGGCTGAGGGTATGTACCAGTAGCTATGTGTTTGATCTCTCTCTCTCTCATGTTCTTGAGGTGATACGATCTTGATGTATCGCGAGCTTTGCTATTATAGTTGGATCTTATGATGTTTCTCCCCCTCTACTCTCTTGTAATGGATTGAATTTTCCCTTTGAAGTTATCTTATCGGATTGAGTCTTTAAGGATTTGAGAACACTTGATGTATGTCTTGCGTGGGATAACCGTGGTGACAATGGGTTATTCTATTGATTCCCTTGATGTATGTTTTGGTGATCAACTTGCGGGTTCCATGACCTTGGGAATCTATGCATAGGGGTTGGCACACGTTTTCTTCTTGACTCTCCGGTAGAAACTTTGGGGCACTCTTTGAGGTTCTATGTGTTGATTGAATAGATGAATCTGAGATTGTGTGATGCATATCGTATAATCATACCCACGGATACTTGAGGTGACATTGGAGTATCTAGGTGACATTAGGGTTTTGGTTGATTTGTGTCTTAAGGTGTTATTCTAGTACGAACTCTAGGGTTGTTTGTGACACTTATAGGAATAGCCCAACGGATTGATTGGAAAGAATAACTTTGAGGTGGTTTAGTACCCTACCATAATCTGTTTGTTTGTTCTCCGCTATTAGTGACTTTGGAGTGACTCTTTGTTGCATGTTGAGGGATAGTTATATGATCCAATTATGTTATTATTGTTGAGGGAACTTGCTCTAGTGAAAGTATGAACCCTAGGCCTTGTTTCAACGCATTGCAATACCGTTTGTGCTCACTTTTGTCATTAGTTACCTTGCTGTTTTTATATTTTCAGATTACAAAAACCATTATCTACTATCCATATTGCACTTGTATCACCATCTCTTCGCCGAACTAGTGCACCTGTACAATTTACCATTGTATTGGATGTGTTGGGGACACAAGAGACTCTTTGTTATTTGGTTGCAGGGTTATTTGAGAGAGACCATCTTCATCCTACGCCTCCCACGGATTGATAAACCTTAGGTCATCCACTTGAGGGAAATTTGCTACTGTCCTACAAACCTCTGCACTTGGAGGCCCAACAACGTCTACATGAAGAAGGTTGTGTAGTAGAAATCAAGGGGTTGCCTGAAAAAATCCGGAACCCCTGGAGGTTCCGGCGCAGTATCCGGTTGGGGGCCAAACTTGCTGCGGGCCCCGTCAGTAGAGCCCACGGGAGTCTTTCCCCCCATGCGCGCAGTCGGTGCCCTTTGAGACAACACCTCGATGTCGTCCGTGGGCTGGGGGGAGGTGGCCGTCGGGAGTGAATCGTTGTTCATCGCCGATTGGCCCAAAGACTCATCTGAAGAGGATACGTCGATATGGGCTTTGGAGGGACTGCATGATCATGTTTGACATGATAAGAAGTAATAAAACAAAACATACCAGAACTATTATAGTATCCGGATACTTACGACTTCGCCATGGGCTTGTCCCTGGGCAGCCACTCCTCGTCGCTGTGAGCGGCTGTTGTGGAGTGGTCCGGAAGGAGGGTCCTTCCCTTCTTGGACCCTTCGGCCTCCCCAGATGGGGCGGCCTTCCTTTTCTTGTCTCCCCAGCTAGGGGGGAGAACTTTCCTCTTGCTCCTCCTCGTTTTCATGGGAGGAGTGTGTCTCGGTGTTTTCAGACGATGAGTCTGATACGACCTTGCGCCGAAGACCTTTTCTGGTCCCCGCGGCCTTCTTCTTGACTTTCTTCTCCGGCGCCTCATAGGGCGCCGGAACCAGCATCTCCATTAAGAGAGCCCTTGCTGGATCTTCATGCAGTGGGGACGGACAATCAATCTGCTCCGCTGTCGCTACCCAGTCCTATTAAAATGGCATGGAGGCTCAGATCCCTCACATGATTATACTGGGGAAAGGAACATCTTATGAGATATAAAGAGCTTACCGGATTGGCAGGGCACTTTGCGCTGAGTCCGCGATCCTCGATAAGGGGAGGAGGTACCTCGGCGGCCTTGAATAACACCCTCCAGACGTCTTGGTGCGTCATGTCGAAAAGCTCTCGCGGTGTTTGGTGCTTGGCCGGGTCGAACTCCCACATATTGAATGCCCGTCTTTGACACGGAAGGATCTGGTGGAAGAGCATGACCCCTAGACCACGTTGACAAGCTTGATTTTCTTTCTTATCATATTTTTAACACAGTTCTGGAGTCCGGTCATCTCCATCGATGAACCCCAGGATAGGCCCTTCTCTTTCCAAGAGGTGAGCCGCATGGGGATGCCGGATCGAAATTCGGGGGCCGCCACCCAGTTGGTGTCGCGCAGCTCGGTGATGTAGAACCACCCCGATTGCCACCCCTTCACGGTCTCCACATAGGAGCCTTCGAGCCAGGTGGCGTTGGGCATTTTTCCCACCATGGCACCTCCGCATTCCGCTTGCTGGCCGACCACCACCTTCAGTTTCACGTTGAAGGTCTTTAGCCACAGGCCAAAGTGGGGCTTGATGCGGAGGAAGGCCTCGCACATGACGATAAACACCGAGATGTTGAGGATGAAATTGGGGGCAAATCATGGAAGTCCAACCCATAGTAGAATATGAGCCCGCGGATAATTGGGTGGAGGGGAAATCCCAGCCCACGGACGAAGTGGGTAAGGAATACAACCCTCTCGTGGGGTCCTGGAGTAGGGACGATCTGCCCCGCGTCTGGGAGCCGGTGCGTGATGTCTGCGGCCAGATATCTGGCTTCCCGGAGCTTCTTAATGTTCTCCTCCGTAACGGAGGAGACCATCCACTTGCCTCCCGCTCCGGACATGTTTGGAATGGCTTTGCGAAGAAAATGAGAACTTGGGCGCTGGAGCTCGAGTGCGCGAGAATGGATGGGCAGGGGAAGAAGAAGGCGTGGGTGAAAAAGAGGAGTCCTTGTCCCTTTATAAAGGTAGTAGAAACTGTGCGCCTCCCTACTTGCCCCATAAAATCGCTTATTCCCCAAGCGCCGCGATTGATGGCGCGGTTGGGTTACCCATATCCATATTGATGAGAATCCCATGATAAGGGGAACACGATCTCTGCTTCGACAAGACGTGACAATAAAACCGCCTCGCAACACGTGCAGTGGCAAGCAGGGAAAAACGGTTCGTAATGACCAGGACACGGCAGGACGTCACGTTATGAAAAGTTGTCAGCAGATTAGATTTGTGGAATAATATGCTCTCTACGGTGGTATGTGGAATTTGTTTTGCAGAGCCAGACACGATCCTTGTGTTCAAAATCTTTTTTGGAGTATTCGGAGGAGGAACCCGCCTTGCAATGCCGAAGACAATATGCGGGTCGAACTCATCGTCATTGAAGCCTGGTTCAGGGGCTACTGAGGGAGTCCTGGATTAAGGGGTCCTCGGACAGCCAGACTATAAACTTTGGCCAGACTATTGGACTATGAAGATACAAGATTGAAGACTTCGTCCCGTGTCCGGGTAGGACTCTCCTTTGCCTGGAAGGCAAGCTTGGCAATTCAGATATGTAGATCTCCTCCCTTGTAACCGACTCTGTGTAACCCTAACCCCCTCCGGTGTCTATATAAACCGGAGGGTTTAGTCTGTAGGAAAACAACAATAATAATCATAGGCTAGCTTCTAGGGTTTAGCCTCTACGATCTCGTGGTAGATCAGCTCTTGTAATACTCATATCATCAAGATCAATCAAGCAGGAAGTAGGGTATTACCTCCATCGAGAGGGCCCGAACCTGGGTAAACATTGTGTCCCCCGCCTCCTGCTACCATCAGCCTTAGACGCACAGTTCGGGACCCCCTACCCGAGATCCGCCAGTTTTGACACCGAGAGCCGCCTCATTGCTTCCTTGACGTCCACTCCAAGTTGCCTGGATTGTGTTTGTTCCAAAAATAACTCTCCCGAAGGTTTCATTCCGTTTGGATTCCGTTTGATATTTCTTTTCTGTGAAACACTGAAATAGGCAAAAAAAACAGCAATTTGCACTGGGCCTTTGGTTAGTAGGTTAGTCCCAAAAACAATATAAAAAGGTATATTAAAGCCCATTAAACATCCAAAACAGATAATATAATAGCATGGAACAATCAAAAATTATAGATACATTGGAGACGTATCATCGAACATCTTCGCGATCCAACCGATCCAAGTACCAAGCGTACAACACCTCCGTGATCAGCACACATTCAGCTCGATGACGTCCCTCTAACTCTTGATCCAGTTGAGGTCGAGGGAGAGTTCCGTCTGCATGATGACGTGGCAACGGTGATGATGAAGTTACCGGTGCAGGGCTTCGCATAAGCACTACGACGATATGACCGAGGTGTGTAACTGTGGAGGAGGGCACCGCACATGGCTAAGAGAAGACTTGGTGTGCCTTTGGGGTGCCCCACTCCCACGTATATAAAGGGGGGAGGAGAGGTGGCCGGCCCAAGGGGGCGCGCCAGGTGTGGGGAGTCCTACTAGGACTCCCTAGTCCAAGTAGGATTCCCCTCTCCTTTTTCCTTTTTCAGAATAGCAAAGAGGGAAGGAGAGGAGTAGGAGAGGGAAAGGGGGGGCGCCGCCCCCACCCCTTGTCCAATTCAGACTGGGCAAGGGGGCGCATGCCACCTCCCTGGCCGGCCCTCTCTCCTCCACTAAGGCCCATGTATGGCCCATTAACTTCCCCCGGGGTGGGGGGGGTCCGGTAACCCCCGATACTCTGAAACTCATCCGATATGACCCAAACCATTCCGGTGTTTGAATGTAACCTTCCAATATATGAATCTTTACCTCTGACCATTTCGAGACTCCTCATCATGCCCGTGATCTCATCTGGGACTCCGAAGAAACTTCGGTTCTTCAAAACACATATAACTCATAATACAAATCGTCATTGAACGTTAAGCGTGCGGACCCTACGGATTCAAGAACTATGTAGACATGACCTAGGCACATCTCCGGTCAATAACCAATAGCGGAACCTGGATGCTCATATTGGTTCCTACATATTCTATGAAGATCTTTATCGGTCAAATCGCATAATAACATACGTTGTTCCTTTTGTCATCGGTATGTTACTTGCCCGAGATTCGATCATCGGTATCATCATACCTAGTTCAATATCATCACCGGCAAGCCTCTTTACTCATTCTATAACGCTCATCCCGTAACTAAATCATTAGTCACATTGATTGCAAGGCTCATAGTGATGTGCATTACCGAGAGGGCCTAGAGATACCTCTCCGATACCCTGAGTGACAAATTCTAATCTCGATCTATGCCGACTCAACAAACACCATTGGAGACACCTGTAGAGCATCTTTATAATCACCAAGTTGCATTGTGACGTTTGATAACACACAAGGTGTTCCTCTGGTATTCGGGACTTGCATAATCTCATAGTCTGAGGAATATGTATATGTCATGAAGAAAGCAATAGCAGAAAAACTAAACGATCATTATGCTAAGCTAACGTATGGGTCTTGTCCATCACACCATTCTCTAATGATGTGATCCCGTTCGTCAAATGACAACACATGTCTATGGGTAGGAAACTTAACCATCTTTGATTAACGAGCTAGTCAAGTAGAGCATACTAGGGACACTCTGTTTGTCTATGTAACATGTACTAAGTTTCCGGTTAATACAATTCTAGCATGAATAATAAACATTTATCATGATATAAGGAAATATAAATAACAACTTTATTATTGCCTCTAGGGCATATTTTCTTCAAAAACCCCCTCAATGCAACAGGAAGCTGTTGCGTCATAATCACGTGGCAGTCATGAGACTTTAGGTTCTGGAACTTTTTCTCTGCCATATTTATTATTCCCTTTATATTCGACGAGAAGCCAGACGGGACATTCATACTGAGCAGGAATTCAAAGAAGATTTCCTTCTCTTCTTTGGTAAGAGCGTAGCTGGCATGACCTTGATGTATGCTCATACGTCTCTGTCGTATCTACTTTTCCAAACACTTTTGCCCTTGTTTTGGACTCTAACTTGCATGATCTGAATGGAACTAACCCGAACCGATGTTGTTTTCAACAGAATTGCCATGGTGTTATTTTTGTGCAGAAATAAAAGTTCTCGGAATGAACTGAAAATCAACGGAGAATTATGCTGGAATATATAAAAAATACTGGAAGAAGAATCCACGTCGGGGGGCCTCCACCTGTCCACGAGGGTGGGGGCGCGCCCTACCCCCTGGGTGCGCCCCTGCCTCGTGGGCCCCCTGACTCTCTGCCGACCTCAACCTTGACTCCATATATTCACTTTCGGGGAGAAAAAAATCAGAGAAAAGGATTCATCGCGTTTTATTATACGGAGCCGCCGCCAAGCCCTAAAATCTCTCAGGAGGGCTGATCTAGAGTCCGTTCGGGGCTCCGGAGAGGGGAATCCGTCGCCATCGTCATCATCAACCTTCCTCCATCACCAATTTCATGATGCTCACCGCCGTGCGTGAGTAATTCCATCGTAGGCTTGCTGGACGGTGATGGTTTGGATGAGATTTATCATGTAATCGAGTTAGTTTTGTTAGGGTTTGATCCCTAGTATCCACTATGTTCTGAGATTGATGTAGCTATGACTTTGCTATGCTTAATGCTTCTCACTAGGGCCCGAGTGCCATGATTTCAGATCTGAACCTATTATGTTTTCATCAATATATGAGAGTTCTTGATCCTATCTTGCAAGTCTATAGTCACCTATTATGGGTTATGATCTGTTAACCCCGAAGTGACAATAATCGGGATACTTATCGGTGATGATCGTAGCTTGAGGAGTTCATGTATTCATTATGTGTTAATGCTTTGGTCCGGTACTCTATTAAAAGGAGGCCTTAATATCCCTTAGTTTCCATTAGGACCCCGCTGCCACGGGAGGGTAGGACAAAAGATGTCATGCAAGTTCTTTCCATAAGCACGTATGACTATATTCGGAATACATGCCTACATTACATTGATGAACTGGAGCTAGTTCTGTGTCACCCTAGGTTATGACTGTTACATGATCGATCGCATCCGGCATAATTCTCCATCACCTACGAGTTTTTCATATATTGTTCTTTTCTTATTTACTTTTCCGTTGCTACTGTTACCATCACTATAAACCCATAAATATTACTTTTGCTACCGTTACTTTTGCTATCGTTACCACTACTATCATATTACTTTGCTACGAAATACCTTGCTGCAGATATTAAGTTTCCAAGTGTGGTTGAATTGACAACTCAGCTGCTAATACTTGAGAATATTCTTTGGCTCCCCTTGTGTCGAATCAATAAATTTGGGTTGAATACTCTACCCTCGAAAACTGTTGCGATCCCCTATACTTGTGGGTTATCAAGACTATTTTCTGGCACCGTTGCCGGGGAGCATAGCTCTATTCTTTGAGTCACTTGGGATTTATATCTGCTTATCACTATGAAAAACTTGAAAGATCCAAGAACCAAGATTTTTCCCTCAACTATGAGGGGAGGTAAGGAACTGCCATCTAGCTCTGCACTTGATTCACCTTCTGTTTTGAGTAAGCTAGCGACACCTAAACCTGCTTCTGCTATTAATTTTGATATGTTGCATGTTATTTATGATGCCACTTCTGCGATGCATGATACTTATGATGAAACTACTTCTATGCTTGATACCACTGTGCCACTTGGTGAATTTCTTGATGAACAACTTGCTAGGGCTAGAGAGAATGAAATTATTGAAACTGATAATATTGATGAAAGTGATGATGAAGATTCTCCCCCTAGATATGAATTGCCTGTTGTTTTTGAGGGTTATGTTATGGATGAAGAAACTGCTAGAGACTTTCTTGCTTGCAATGATAGAAGTTATCTTAAGAAATTATTAGCTAAGCTTAAAGAAAAGTCTTTGAATGCTAGAATGAAATATGATCCTGCTTATGCTAGTTCACCTATCTTTATTACTGATAAGTATTATGATTTCTCTGTCGATCCTAAGTTAATTACTTTGGTTGAATCTGATCCTTTCTATGGTTATGAATCTGAAACTGTTGTGGCACATCTTACTAAATTAAATGATATAGCTACCCTGTTTACTAATGATGAGAAAACTCGCTACTACTATATCCTTAAATTATTTCCGTTCTCATTAAAGGGTGATGCTAAGATATGGTTTAATTCTCTTGATCCTGGTTATGTGCGTAGTCCCCAGGATATGATTTATTACTTCTCTGCTAAATATTTCCCCGCTCATAAGAAATAAGCTGCTTTAAGGGAAATATATAATTTTGTGCAAATTGAAGAAGAGAGTCTCCCACAAGCTTGGGGAGGCTTCTCCAATTACTTAATGCTTTGCCTGATCATCCTCTCAAGAAAAATGAAGTACTTGATATCTTTTATAATGGACTAACCGATGCTTCCAGAGACCACCTGGATAGTTGCGATGGTTGTGTTTTTAGGGAAAGAACTGTTGATCAAGCTGAAATTCTATTGAATAATATGTTGACTAATGAAAATAATTGGACACTTCCTGAACCAACTCCTAAGCGAACTCTGAAGAAAAGGGGTATTCTATTTCTCAATCCTGAAGATATGCAAGAGGCAAATAAATATATGAAAGAAAAGGGTATAAAAGCTGAAGATGTTAAGAATTTACCTCCTGTTGAAGAAATACATGGTCTTAATTCATTACCTATTGAAGAAACACACGGTCTTGATAACCCGACACAGGTAGTAAAGTTAAACTCTCTCTATAGATATGATAAAGCTGAAATCCCTCCTGCTAAGTTTGCTAGCCAATGTTTGGATGAATTTGATAACTTTATGGTTAAGCAAGAAGATTTTAATGCTTATGTTGGTAGACAATTGAAACATAATTCTTATATGATTGAACACTTGAGTGATTATATGGCTAGTGTTAAATGTGAACTTAAACTTATTAGTAAACATGCTTCTATGGTTACCACTCAAGTAGAACAAGTTCTTAAAGCTTAGAATGATTTGCTCAATGAATTGAATAGTAAGAATAATGATAATAGTTATGACAAGAGGTGGTAAAATGACTCAGGAACCTTTGTATCCTGAGGGCCATCCTAAGAGAATTGAGCAGGACTCTCAGAGAAATAACGTTGATGCACCTAGTCCTTCTAAAAGGAAGAAAAAGAAAAATGGTAGGACTTTGCATGCTTCTAGCGAACCTGTTGTTGACACACCTAAGAATCCCAATGATATTTCTATTTCTGATGCTGAAACACAAGCTGGTAATGAACATGAATCTAGTGATAATGTTAATGATGATGTTCATGTTGATGCTCAACCTAGTAATGACAATGATGTACAAACTGAACCTGTTGTTGATCTGGATAACCCACAATCTAAGAATCAACGTTATGATAAGAGAGACTTTGTTGCTAGGAAGCACGGTAAATAAAGAGAACCATGGGTTCAGAAACCCGTGCATTTTCCTCCTAAACCATCCAATAAAAAGGATGATGAGGATTCAGAGCGCTTTGCTGAAATGATTAGACCTATCTTTTTGTGTATGTGTTTGACTGATATGCTTAAAATGAATCCTTATGCTAAATATATGAAGGAAATAGTTACTGATAAGAGAAAGATATTGGAAGCTGAAATTTCCACCATGCTTGCTAATTATACTTTTAAGGGTGGAATACCAAAGAAACTTGGAGATCCAGGAGTACCAACTATACCGTGCTGCATTAAAAGAAACTATGTTAAAACTGATTTATGTGATCTTGGAGCCGGTGTTAGTGTTATGCCTCCCTCTTTATATCGTAGACTGGATTTGAATAAGTTGACACCTACTAGAATATCTATGCAAATGGCTGATAAATCAACTGCTATACCTGTCGGTATTTGTGAGGATGTGCCTGTTGTGGTTGCAAACGTTACTATTTTAACGGACTTTGTTATTCTTGATATTCCCGAGGACGATAGTATGTCTATTATTCTTGGAAGACCCTTTTTGAATACTGCAGGGGCTGTTATTGATTGCACCACAGGGAATGTCACTTTTCATCTTAATGGTAATGAGCATACGGTACACTTTCCGAGGAAACAACCTCAAGTCCACAGTATCAATTCTATTGGAAAATTTTCAACAATTACTATTGGAGGTTTTGAATTTCCTCTTCCTACTGTCAAGAAGAAATATGATATTCTTATTGTTGGGGATGTGCATATCCCCGTTGAGGTAACCTAGTGTTATTCGAAAATTCTCCGGTTCCATGTTATTCGGAATGAGTTTGTTAACAAGACCTGATCAACCTTGTTAGTGGATTCCTTTTGATGAGCATGAGATGGATGAATTTAGAAAACACAACCCTCTGTACCCTATTTTTACTTTCTGTTATTTATATTAAATAAAGCAAAAATAGTAATTTCTGTCTGTTTTCTGAATTATCTATGCAATAAAAAATACCCCGAAAATGAAAGTTCTCCAAATCCCCTGAAATTTAAATATGATTTTTTCTAGAATATTTGAGAATATTTGGCACTGAGAACACACCGGGGGGAGCAAGCACCTGGCCACAAGGGTCCAGGGCGGGCCCACCCCCTGGGCGTGCCCCCTTGCCTCGTGGACCCATGGTGGCTCCCCTCCACTTATTCCAGCTACCACACACTACTTCTTCCTCCCAAAAAAATCACTAGCCAGCTCAAACCCGAGTCCAAGCTCATCTTGCTGCTATTTTCGATCTCCTTGCTCAAAGCTCCATTCACAAAACTGCTTTGGGGGATCGTTCTTTGGTATGTGACTCCTCCAATGGTCCAATTAGTTTTTTGTTCTAGTGCTTTATTTATTGCAAATTTTTGCTGCTTAGGTGACCCTGTTCTTGAGCTTGCATGTCAAATTTATATGGTCAAAAGTAGTTTTAATGCATGATATAGCCTCTAGGCACTTGTAGGAGTAGTTGCTATCAAATTTGTTGAGTTTGGTTCACTTTTATTTTGAAGTTACTAAAAGTTTCAGAAATTTTCAGAAAAAGATGAAGAGATTTTTGAGGGGCTCATCGAGCCGAAGCTCTAAGGATAAACAAAGTGAAGAGAACAAGAAGCCCAAGTATAATCTCCCTCGCACCGCGGAGGTTCGGCCGTGTGAATGGCCTTGTGATGATTTCTTGAGATCAGTCGGGATTTATGATGATTTCTATGAATTGGCTGAGAATGCAAGCCTCACCGCCTTCCTCCACGACCAACGCGAACAATATCTCTTACTCACCAATATCTTTGTGCAAAACTTTCATTTCCATGCTAGGAGCTCACCACCTACGGTGGAATTTTATTTATATGATGAGCATAAGGAGATGTCACTTCGTGACTTTTGTCGGATTTGTTTGATCCCTTTTGAGGGCAGTGTAGAGGAACCGCATCGTGGCGATGTGGAAGGGTTTATTGATACAATTGCTGTAGGGGAAACGAGGAAAGTTTTCGATGCGAGAATCATAGCATACATTTTCCTGTTTTACGTTACTTCGCAATATTTGCTAGTAGATGCTTAATTGGTCACAGAAACTGTGGAAACCTTAGTGCCCCTGATATAGTTATTTTGTGCTATGCCTTGTTCCGTGATGACACATTTAGTATGGGCGCTATTGTTGCAAAGCGGTTAAATCTTAACCGTACTAAGGGCCCCGTCCTTGGAGGCATCTTCGCCTCGCGCCTCGCTGCACACTTTAACATACCTATTAGGCATTATGAGAAGGAAGATAAGTTGTTGCCTCCTGTTTTTCTAGACTATAAGAGTATGGTAGCACATGATTTTATCGTTAAGAATAAGGAAAAGATGCTTAAGTACAAGCTGATATTTGATAAAAATCACCCTGGGACTATTACTTTGCCTGCTCCTTCCTTGTTTAACTTATCTGCAGGCAAGTACCTTGTTCCGCCGGAGGCCATTCACGCCTACCGAAACCCCACACCAGCTACAGAGCCAGAGCTGGGACCGCAATTTGATCCTCACCGGTAGTTTGTTTATCAGTGGAATCCGGAAGAGATCGCCAACCAGTGGCGCCAGGGGGATTCTTCTCAGTACGACCCCAACTACAACTTTGGATATCCGCCAGGCCAACCGTGGCCATAGACCAATTTAGGCCAAAATCCTAAGCTTGGGGGAGTATGTATTTCTCACCGACATTACATTTATGTTCACACACTCATGCTAGTTGTCGGTGCTCATACTTTTTCATTGTAATATCCATGCTAGTTTATTTCCCTTTTTATGCTTTCTTCTTGTGTGTTTGATAAACCTTAAGAAAAACCAAAAAAATTAGTTGTAGTTTTAGCTAGTTTACTTTCCATGCTTGTAGTGGTAGTAATTAAAAAGAAAACCCAAAAAGATTTCATGTTCTTCTTTTGTTTGTTGGGAGCTTTCCCGTGTAAATAGTTTTATTTATTTTCTTGTTCTTTGGGGGTTGAGAGGAGAAGACCATGATGAAAATGTTAAAGTGGCTCTCATATGCATTATTGTTGATCTAACAAAGAGCCCATATTACCTTGTCTTCTCTCTTGAATTGAATGACTGTAGATTCCAGCTTAGTCCAATGCACGTGCACTATTATTATTATCCACACTATTCGGTCGTGCGAGTGAAAGGCAATAATGATGATTATATGATGAACTTATTGAGATGAGAAAAGCTGGTATGAACTCGACCTCTCTTGTTTTTTGTAAATATGATTAGTTAATTGTTCCTGATTCAGCCTATTATGAATAAACATGTTTGCAATGAAAATTAGAGATTATAGTTGCTTATGCCATGCTTAATTAGCTAGGAGCTTATAATGGTTTACCTTGCGTGCCAACATGCTATTAAAATGGTTGTGATGTGGTATGATAGGGTGGTATCCTCTTTTGAATGATTCGAGTGGCTTGACTTGGCACATGTTCACGCATGTAGTTGAAACAAAATCAACATAGCCTCTACAATATTTATGTCCATGGTGCATTATATCCTACTCATGCTTGCATTCGGTGTTAATTAATTTTAATGCATGTTCATGGCTATTGTCGCTCTCTAGCTGGTCGCTTCCCAGTCTTTTTCTAGCCTTCACTTGTACTAAGCAGGAATACTGCTTGTGCATCCAATTCCATAAACTCCAAAGTTGTTCCATATGAGTCCACCATACCTACCTATATACGGTATCTACCTGCCGTTCCAAGTAAATTTGTATGTGCCAAACTCTAAACCTTCAAATAAACATTCTGTTTTGTATCCTCGAATAGCTCATGTATCAACTAGGGATGTCTGTATCTTCCATGCTAGGCGGTTTATTCTCAAGAGGAGTGGACTCCGCTCCTCACTCACGAGAAAAGGGCTGGTCACTGGGATGCCCAGTCCCATGCTTTATGCAAATCAAATCAAAATAACTGCAAACAAAACTCCCCAGGACTCTTGTTAGTTGGAGGCACTCATTGTTTCGAGCAAGCCATGGATTGATGCTTGTTGGTGGAGGGGGAGTATAAACTTTACCATTCTGTTTGGGAACCGCCTATAATGTGTGTAGCATGGAAGATATCGAGATCTCTCGGTTGTTATGTTGACAATGAAAGTATACCGCTCAAAATATTATTCATATATATTTCAAAACCGAGCTCTGGCACCTCTACAAATCCTTGCTTCCCTCTGCGAAGGGCCTATCCATTAACTTTTATGTTGAGTCATCATCCTCTTATTAAAAAGCACCAGTTGGAGAGCACCGCTGTCATTTGCATTCATTACTGTTAGTTTACATTGAGTATGACTTGACTGGATCTCTTTTACCATGAATTACAATGTCTAGTCAGTCCTTGATCTTTAAAGGTGCTCTGCATTTATGTTTTGCGGTCTCAGAAAGGGCTAGCGAGATACCATCTTGTTATATCATATCATGATTTGTTTTGAGAAAGTGTTGTCATCCGAGATTTATTATTATTGCTCGCAAGTTGATTATGCCATTGATATGAGTAAACATGAGACCTAAGTACTATTGTGAATATGGTTAGTTCATAATCTTTGCTGAAAACTTGAATGCTGGCTTTACATATTTACAACAACAAGAGCAAACAGAGATTGTAAAAGTTTTTCTTTATCACTTTCAGTTTATCAACTGAATTGCTTGAGGACAAGCAAAGGTTTAAGCTAGGGGGAGTTGATACGTCTCCGTAGTATCTACTTTTCCAAACACTTTTGCCCTTGTTTTGGACTCTAACTTGCATGATTTGAATGGAACTAACCCGGACTGACGCTGTTTTCAGCAGAATTGCCATGGTTTTATTTTTGTGCAGAAATAAAAGTTCTCAGAATGACCTGAAAATCAACGGAGAATTATTTTGGAATATATAAAAAATCCTGGAACAAGAATCCACGTCAGGGGGGCCTCCACCTGCCCACGAGGGTGGGGTGCGCGCCCTACCCCCCTGGGCGCACCCCCCTGCCTCGTGGGCCCCATGACGCTCCACCGACCTCGACCTTGACTCCATATATTCACTTTTGGGGAGAGAAAAAATCAGAGAGAAGGATTCATCGCGTTTTACGATACGGAGCTGCCGCCAAGCCCTAAACTCTCTCGGGAGGGCTGGTCTGGAGTCCGTTCGGGGCTCCGAAGAGGGGAATCCGTCGCCATCGTCGTCATCAACCTTCCTCCATCACCAATTTAATGATGCTCACCGCCGTGCATGAGTAATTCCATCGTAGGCTTGCTGGATGGTGATGGGTTGGATGAGATTTATCATGTAATCGAGTTAGTTTTGTTAGGGTTTGATCCCTAGTATCCACTATGTTGTGAGATTGATGTTGCTATGACTTTGCTATGCTTAATGCTTCTCACTAGGGCCCGACTGCCATGATTTCAGATCTGAACCTATTATGTTTTCATCAATATATGAGAGTTCTTGATCCTATCTTGCAAGTCTATAGTCACTTATTATGTGTTATGATCCGTTAACCCCGAAGTGACAATAATCGGGATACTTACCGGTGATGACCGCAGTTTGAGGAGTTTTTCATATATTGTTCTTTGCTTATTTACTTTTCCGTTGCTACTGTTACCATCACTATAAAACCCATAAATATTACTTTTGCTACCGTTACTTTTGTTATCGTTACCACTACTATCATATTACTTTGCTACTAAATACCTTGCTGCAGATATTAAGTTTCCGGGTGTGGTTGAATTGACAACTCAGCTACTAATACTTGAGAATATTCTTTGGCTCCTATTGTGTCGAATCAATAAATTTGGTTTGAAAACTCTACCCTCGAAAACTGTTGCGATCCCCTATACTTGTGGGTTATCATATGCCGTCTTTTCTGTGCATACGTTGCTGGTCCTCCCATGCCTCCGGTGTATCTTTTGTCTTCCCATACACGCCCAAGAAGCCAAGTAGGGTCGCGCAAAAATTCTTCGTCACGTGCATCACGTCGATTGCAGAGCAGACCTCTAGGTCTTTCCTATGGGGTAGGTCCCAAAATATAGATTTCTTCTTCCACATGGGTGCGCATCCGTCTGCGTCATTCAGAACAGATTGTCCGTCAGGACCCTTTCAAAAGATTACCTTTAAATCCTTGACCATATCATGTACATCATCACCAGTACGGTGGCGAAGCTTCGTCCGATGATCTGCCTCACCTTTGAAATGCTTGCCTTTCTTTCTTACGGGATGCCTGCTCGGAAGAAATTGACGATATCCCAGGTACACATTCTTCTTACAATTATCCAAATATATACTATCGGTATCATCCAAACAGTGCGTGCATCCGAGGTATCCCTTGTTTGTCTATCCTGAAAGATTACTAAGAGTAGGCCAATCATTGATGGTCACAAACAGCAACGCATGTAGGTCAAATTCTTCTTGATCAGCTCATCCCACACACGTACACCATTTCCATTCCATAGCTATAAGAGTTCTTCAACTAATGGCCTTAAGTACACATCAATGTGGTTGCCGGGTTGCTTAGGGCCTTAGATAAGCACTAGCATCATAATATACTTCTGCTTCATGCACAACCAAGGAGGAAGGTTACACATACATAGAGTCACAGGCCAGGTGCTATGATTGCTGCTCTGCTCCCCAAAAGGATTAATGCCATCTACGCTTAGACCAAACCATACGTTCCTTGCGTCATCTGCAAAGTCCCCCCACTTTCTCTCAATTTTTCTCCACTATGACCCATCAGCGGGTACTCTCAACTTCCCGTCTTCCTTACGGTCTTCTTTGTGCCATCGCATCAACTTGGCATGCTCTTTGTTTTGGAACAAACATTTCAACCGTGGTATTATAGGAGCATACCACATCACCTTGGCAGGAATCTTCTTCCTGGGGCGCTCGCCCTCGGCATCACCAGGGTCATTGCAGTTGATCTTATAGCGCAATGCACCGCATACCGGGCATGCGTTCAAATCCTCGTACTCACCGCGGTACAGGATGCAGTCATTAGGGCATGCATGTATCTTCTGCACCTCTAATCCTAGAAGGCAGACAACCTTATTTGCTTCATACACACTCCCGGCAATTCGTTGTCCTTTGGAAGCATCTTCTTTAACATTATCAACAACTTTCCAAATCCCTTGTCTGATACACCATTCTCTGCCTTCCATTGCAGCAATTCCAGTGTGGTGCCTAGCTTTTTCTTTTCAGCTTCGCAATTTCGGTACAACATTTTCTTGTGATCCTCTAACATGCACTGCAACTTCAGCCTCTCCTTTTCACTTGCGCAGTTTCTCTTTGCATCGGCAATGGTCTGACCTAGATCATCAGCAGGCTCATATGATGCCTCTTCTTTAGTTTCTTCCCGCATTGCCGGCTCAGCTTCTTCCCTCATTGTTATACCATCATATTCAGGGAACCCATGGCCAGGATAGATGTCGTCGTCCTCTTCTTCTTCATTGTCTTCCATCATAACCCCTCTTTCTCCGTGCTCAGTCCAAACATTATAGTGGGGCATGGAACCGAACTCAAACAGGTGCCAGTGAATGGTTCTTGAGTTAGAGTAATTGTGATCATTCTTACAGCCAGCACATGAACAACACATAAAACCATCCTCCCGCTTGTTTGCCTCAGCCGCAAGCAGAAAAGTATGCACGCCATTAACTAACTAGGGAGGGCATTGGTCATCGTACATCCATTGCCGGCTCATCTCCATTACACAGCACCGAAAGGAGCAAATTAATACAAGTTCATACATAAAGTTCATACACATTTATTCTCATAAAACAACATACAAAAGCTCTAGCTAAAGCATTTAAATGCAACAACAAATGCGATCAAGCTCTCAACTAAGGTAACAATTGATCCAACAGCATAATGATACCAAGCCACACTATCAATGGCATATTTTCTAATCTTTCTAATCTTCAAGCGCATTTTCTCCATCTTGATGTTGTGATCATCGATGACATCGGCAACATGCAACTCCAATTCCATCTTCTCCTCCTCAATTATTTTCAATTTTTCTTTCAAATACTCATTTTCTTTTTCAACTAAATTTAACCTCTCGACAATAGGGTCGATTGGAATTTCCGGTTCACATACCTCCTAGATAAAAATATCTATGTCAACTTGATGGGCATAATTTGTCATAAACACGAAATGCAACAAATAGTTATAAAAGAGAATATAGTACATCTGAATCATAAACCAGACGAGGGCCGACGGGGACGGATATCAAAACCATGGCACTATGTATAACAAACAACGTATGGGTAAAAAAATTATACAAGTAACTATATATATAAATCACACAAACATGATTTTTTTTATATAAAAAAGATAATGACAAGAGGCTCACCACAAGGTGGTGTCGGCGACGGGACGGTGTGGGCGATCGACGGTGGTTAGGATGGAGACGGGAAGAAACTAAGTAAACCACACCTACATATGCAAACTATGAGTTATTTTGAGCTCAAATTGCATATGAATCAAATAAACTACCACATATAATTCCCCTCAAACTAAAACCCACAAATCACTATACTTATAGAGCATTGCAAGAGCTAATCTAGCAATGAGAGATGAAAGGACAAAGTTGCTAACCTTTGTGATCACTTGGATAGATGGGGTGCCTTCAAATCTTAACAAATTTTGGAAAAATGGAGGATGAGCTCAAGATGAGAGGAAGAAAACAGAGAGGAGAGGAAAGGGGAAGAGCAGAGAGCTCGGGCTCGACGAAGGGTTTATAGGATGATCTTTAGTTTCGGTTGGTTATACGAACTGAGACTAATGGTGCATCTCTAGTCCCGGTTCGTGACACGAACCGGGACTAAAGGTGTTGGTGGGGCCACGGCCTGACACCAGCCTGCCACCACCTCTTTAGTCCCAGTTCATGGCACGAAATGGGACTAGAGGTTCAATATGAACCGGGACTAATGAGCGCCACCCGCCTAGCCTTTGTAACCAGGACTAATGGTCACATTAGTGCCAGTTCATTTACAAACCATGACTAATGAGCTGAACATTAGGTCGTTTTTCTACTAGTGTGACCCCAGTCCAGCAATTGCATATGAAGAAGCGAGCATCATAATGTTGAGCAACATAAGCTATGAATTCTTTATAGTACATTCCAAAATCTATAGATTATCATCTCTTCCTAACCAAATCCAAGGTCTCACCTATGATCCAAATTGAAATAATAAATCTTTAATTAAATGTATAAGTGTACATATGCAACAATCGAACATTCGTAGATCTTGCCGCGATGTGGATGAGGTCACATGAATGGGGCTTGTTGTCGAGGTCGGCCGGCTTCATCCAGTCCCATAGTACCCCGCCAACAGTGAGAACATGATCCATCTAGATGTCCAACCACCTTGCCCTCGGAGGAGATGCATGACCAGATCAAGCTGCGGCCATGGCGGAGAGGTGAGATAAAGGACACAAACAACCATGTGGGGAGTGGGAAAGAGGTAGCGATTCACCTCCTGGTTATAGGCACACGCATAGAGGACTGGGAGGTGGACTTTTTTGAATCTTCACCAGTGGCCACCGTGGGGAGGGCAGTCAACCTCTTTTTGTGTTCTTCGGTAAAGAGGAGGTGCGAGAGCATGAGGAAATATGGGTGGAGGGAGGGAGGGGTGTGATACGTCTCCAGCGTATCTAATTTTCCTAACACTTTCCTCTTGTTTTGGACTCTAATTTGCATGATTTGAATGAAACTAACCCCGGACTGACGCTGTTTTCAGCAGAACTACCATGGTGTTGTTTTTGTGCAGAAATAAAAATTCTCGGAATGGAACGAAACTTTGCGAGTAATTTTAATATAATATATAAGAATTTCTGGAGCCAAGACCTACCGGAGAGGGGCACCTGGGTGGGCACAACCCACCAGGGCGCGCCCCCTCTTCTAGCGCGCCCAGGTGGGTTGTCCCCACCTGGTGGTCCCGCAACCCTGAAAACGATGCTCTAAAATCCTATTTTTCCAGAAAAAAATCAGGGAGAAAGAATTATCGCGATCCACGAGACAGAGCCGCCGTCACCTCCTGTTCTTCATCGGGAGGCTAGATCAAGAGTCCGTTTGGGGCTCTAGAGAGGGGGATCTTCGTTCTTCGTCATCACCAACCCTTCTCCATCGCCAATTCCATGATGCTCCCCACCAGGAGTGAGTAATTCCTTCGTAGGCTCGCTGGTCGATGAGGAGTTGGATGAGATTCATCATGTAATCGAGTTAGTTTTGGTAGGGCTTGATCCCTAGTATCCACTATGTTCTTAGATTGATGTTGCGATGACTTTGCCATGCTTAATGCTCGTCACTTTGGGCCCGGATGCCATGATTTCAGATTTGAGTCGTTTATGTTATCAGCATTATATCCATGTTCTAGATCTGATCTTGCAAGTTATAGTCACCTACCACGTGTTATGATCTGGCAACCCCAGAATGACAATAGTCAGGACCACTCCAGGTGATGACCGTAGTTTGAGGAGTTCATGTATTCACTATGTGTTAATGCTTTGTTCCGGTTCTCTATTAAAAGGAGGCCTTAATCTCCCTTAGTTTCCAATAGGACCCCGCTGCCACGGGAGGATAGGACAAAAGATGTCATGCAAGTTCTTTCCATAAGCACGTATGCCTATTTACGGAATACATGTCTACATTATATTGACGAACTGGAGCTAGTGTCGTATCGCGCTAGGTTATAACTGTCTCATGATGAATATCATCCAACAAGTCACCCATCCAATGCCTACGAATTTATCTTATATTGTTTTTGCTAAGTTACTACTGTTATCATCACTGTTACACTAGCTACAAAATTACTGCTATCACTGTTACTGTTACCGTTGCTACTGCTACTGTTATCAAAACTATCATACTACTTTGCTATTGATCAATTGCTGCAGATAATTAATCTTCAGGTGTGGTTGAATTGACAACTCAGCTGCTAATAAATTCAAATATTCTTTGGCTCCACTTGTGTCGAATATATAAATTTGGGTTGAATACTCTACCCTCGAAAACTATTGTGATCCCCTATACTAGTGGGTTATCAGGGTGTGATCCTGCCAGCTCGATCTTGTCGGCGAGGGATGAAACCCTACCGCCGACGAGGAGTCAAACCCTAGCGGCGATGCAGTGATGGGAATGAACCAAATGAAAATTGTACTGAAAATATCCCTGAAATTTGTACAGAGAATACTCTCGAAATATTTTGAGAGGGAATACCTGATCAGTTGAAAAAAATCTTCCGAAAATGCCCATCGGGTTCTATTATAATAAACGTGACATCAGCGTATTGCATTGGATTTGGACTTTCGAATCCGCTCCGACGGACGGTCCATATCGACCGGATGCACTGTAAAAATACTCCAAGAGTTACCATTGTGGTAAATTTCCTATCCCCAATTTATAATGTTGTCCTTAGTGAGAGCAACTTATGCTATAACCTTCACAAATAACCTTTATAGATGGAACATGGGAGCAGACCTGGCCAAACGGGCCGGCCCAGCCCGGCACGGCCCGGCCTGTGCTAATCGTGCCTGGCCCGGCACAGCCCACCATGGCACGTTTAATAGCTGGGCCGTGCCGTGCCGGCCCACGGGCGCTGCTCCTTGGCCCAGGCACGGCCTGATTAGTAAACGGGCTGGCCGGATGGCCCGTTTAGCATGCTGGGCTGCACATTTTCAGTCTGTTGGGCTGGTTTTTAGGCCTATTGGGCTATATTTTAGGTATACATGTATAAAAAAATTCTGAAAAATATAAAAAAATTAAACGAGTCGTGCCGTGCCGGCCCGCGTGCCTAGGCTCCAGGCCCAGGCACGGCCCAAGGCATGCCGTGTGCCGGGCACGACCCGTTTAGCCCGTGCCGTGCCTGGCCCATGGCGGGCCGTGCGGGCGTGCTCGCGGGCTGGCCTGTTTGGCCAGCTATACATGGGAGTTGTTTCGGGTGTTTCGGCGATTGTTTCCAGGGGAAAGTATCTAGTGCTCCCAGGCTTGGGGTGCTCCCGGTGCTCCAAATGTCCGAAAAACATTTTCAAAATGCTCAAAAAATTCTGAAAAAAATGCAGCAGATCGATGGAACATCGATGTCTCTTGTCACAAAATTTCATATCAAAATTCGAAACATTGCTCGAGATACAAAAAATGAAAAAAATTTCTACATAACATAAGTTGGGCTTTAGTTTTGGCCCATTATGACATTGATGTCAAATTTGTCATTTTTGTATCTTGAGCAATTTTTCGAATTTTGATTTGAAATTTTGTGACAAGAGACATCGATGTTTCGTCGATGCGCTGCATTTTTTTCAGAATTTTTTGAGCATTTTAAAAAAATGTTTTTCGCATCGGAGCACCGGGAGCACCCCAAGCCTGGGAGCACTAGATACTTTCCCTTGTTTCCAGAGCGTGGCCTCCATTTGTATACACTAATTTAGGCGATGCAAAATATGTATCCCGTCTCTTCCTTGGGAAACCCTGAGTGATGGTAATCGTAGCATCAAGAAATGATGGTCGAAGGTGGCTGGCTGTGTGAGAGGTAATGGAGAGGGACCTAGAATGACAACGGTGGTGGCCTATAATCTGTAGTTTATTTAATAACATTTTTAGATTAGTTAGAGATGCTCAATTTGGCTTTAATCTGCAAGTCGTGATCATTTGTTTGCACCAATAAATGTCGTGCAATCTTGTTTCAAAATGAAAATATGTTACCTCTCAGTTCGAGTCAAATGTGTTTTCTTTCAGTTTTCTCAGTTTAGTTAGTTGTTAGCCTTTTATATTATTAGCTTCTTGATCGATTTTACAATAGCACATATACTCATGAACCAAACCACTTTAGCCAACGTGGGTACATAGACTAGGAGTTCTGTAAATATTCATATCACTTGACGGAATCCTGGGCATAACAAATTGAGTGCCTAACCTATTTGGGTAATTTGTTTTCGCAGGTTGTTGATTTGCTGAGGTGGACTATTGCTGATGTGGCTACCTTGCATGTTAAGAGAAATAACATAGTGGGGATCGATGAACTATTTAGGTATTATAGATTTGGCTTAGTCATTGGAGCTGATACTAGAAGCAACATAGTAGAGGGGGCTTAGTTTTCATCAGAAGATTCATTTTTAACTTACCCATTCGGTCATGCTTGATAGTGATATTGCACGAAAGATCACATGCATGAAATAGTTGCTTTGTATATGCATGAATCACATATGTTGCTTCACTTTTTAGCAATCTACGTTTGTGTTTCCTATTGTTTCCTTGTCATACATACATCGGAAATCAACTGTCACTATGGATGTTTGTTTTTTACATTTCCAGTGACATCGAAATGTGACCTTCAGGTACTGAATGTTCTATCGAAAAAGGGGATAGAGAAGTATGTTTGTAAATGGGGGTACTATTACCCACATTTTTCTTTATATGTAAGATGAATTGTTGGTCTTCTGGCAAAGTTGTTAAAAATTCAATGCTTCATAACCAATAGATAATATCATGTTGGTTATTTTTGATTCGCATCAGGATTTGATCCTTATATGTTTCTTTCATTGTGAATCGCTCGGAGACACCAGATCTGTCTTCTTGGCTCCGGAGGGGAGGGGGGGCATCACGGGAGGCACACATCTCCTCCACCTTTGATGGCGGTGGCGGATTGGCATGAACACCCAGTGAGGACGGATCAGGACGGCGAGTGAGCGGTTGGCGGGGCACTCCTCCTTGGCGGTCTATGGGAAAGTCCAGTGTGAAGGGGAGAGGCTCAATGGCAAAGATGAGGTGGGCGTCATCTGATTTTAGAGGACACGACTCCAACAATAAATGTCCCACTACGGTGGGAGGTCAAGCGGGCAGGGAAGGTTTGGCAAAAAAATGGTAGGGTGTGTCGTGGGGGTGGGGTTTTGTGTTGGGACCACGTGTTGGAGATAACATGGCGGATAGTCCAGACAACCATAATTTGGAGGCCCACGCCCCCCGCGTCGCTCCCGTGCGGGCGTCACGGACGGATCGTGAATCCTAGTGCCGCCGCCACCAAAAACATCACTCCTCCTCTCCGCTATTGCCGCAGGAAGCTGCAGGGCGAAGCTGCTGCGGCCGAAGGCGGCGTCAGGGACCTTGCTCGCGTCGTGGGGGTGTCTTTGGGCACAGCAGAGTCTCCCTTGGCGACGGCGACGGCGGCGGCGTTTTGGGCGGCTGCTCAGTTCCGGCAGGTCGGGCTGGTGGCTTGCCTCCTCAACTGCGCGCCGTACCCCTGCTGGTTGAGTGCGGCGCTGAAGTGCGGGGCGGGCCGGCGCGGCATGATAGCGGGCCGGTGCGGCATGATGGCGGGGCCGCACTGCTGTCGTTTCCGTCAGATATGGCGCCAGGAGCCATGAGTTGTGGACAGCGCGGGCCGATGTCCTCTGCCGTGATGTCGATGGCGTCAGCTTGCACTACTAGGAAAAGGCCTACTAATGGCGCATCAGTTTTGCCTACTAATGGCGCATCACTGGTGCGCCATTAGTATCACGCCACTAGTATTTTTTACTAATGGTGCACCACCCAGTGCGCCATTAGTATATAACATCATGCGCCATTAGTATGCCTCCCAGGGCCATATTTAACCATGTGCTTTGGCACACTAATGGCGCACTGCGGATGGATGCGCCATTAGTATACTTGGCATACTAATGGCGCACTCTTTAGTGATGCGCCATTAGTATGAATATTAGGTTTTTTTTACTTTTCTGATTTTTGCACAGGTTACGAAATATATTATTTGACAGAATATAGACAGTAGCACACAGCAACAGCAGATTCATCGAATACAATAGAAGATTAGTCTCCGAATACAATTCATCATATTAGTCTCCGAATTCAAAAGACCGAACAAATATAAAACATTACAAGTCTCGAGACCGCGAGTATCGAGTTTGTCAGAAGTAATACTAATCCTAACAAGTCCTACTAATCATCATCATACAACTTCTACTCGTTATTCATAACAAGTCATACGATCATCATCTTGATAGTCATCGAACCAACCCTACTTAATTGTTCTTAGCACATGATCATCAGTATTAGGAAGGACCTAAATACCCTATTTAAGCTAAAATAGCATAAAACAATATAGACCCTGACTCTCCATTATGGAGAATGGAGAACATCCTGTCTCCAATTCTTGCGCTTCGCTTCCTTTTGCTTCCAAGAAGCTCCTTACGACTGTCCATACATTTTTTCCATCCTTTGATTTTCATGTCTCCACTTCTTTTAGAAATCTCGTATGCATAGTTGAGATTCGTAGGATGACCTGGCTGTATGTTCAAAACATTAACACTACCTTTCTGATACATCATATGAGGCACACAATTCTCTGGGATTATCTGTTGAAAAACATAGTAATAACTTCATAGTTAGCAATGATGTACTAGTTTTAGAAGTATCCAAAAGATGCACGGATGTCGTAATAGTAAAAATCTTACCAGGGTATCTCCATGGTAGTTACCGTATTTGAAAACATGCACTAGTGGCACGTATTTACCATAATGTTGAGGAGTTTGATTGTGGATAATGTAATTCTCAATGTCAGTACAAAATCCGACCGGATGATTTTTCTCCTTGTAAGTTGTTAATTCGGAGCCATCGGTGTAGTGGGTTTTGTCTACCATCTCCCGCACATTCTTTGAACAATAAAAATAAGCTATCAATGGAAATAAGCTGTCAACTATTTTGAAATAAACAATATAAATTAGCTAATAACTATGTTTGAGAAACTCACATAGCGGTAGAACTGGAGGCGTATCAATAAGGACCCAAATGTCCATATTGTCTTGGTTGATGTCAGGATTACCAAGATCCATGGTGATAAGCATACCCTCATCAAAACCATACATCTTGCAAAATGCTTCCCAATTTTTGCAACCAAAATGGGTTACGCTCTCAGAATTATATAGATTTACTTCAAAGTCCACATCGTGATGAGTCCTTAGGTGAATTTTCTTTGTTTCAGAAATTTCATGGTCTTTAAAATCCATCCTCTCCAAGACATAGCGTCTTGCATGGCATGGGATAAGCTATACTCGAATTGTAAAAGATGAAAATTACACGTTGAAATAGTTGAAGTCATGCTTAATTATGAAAATAACACTTGTCGTCATTGTGTACTGTTTCAACTTCAAAGGTCTCCTCGAGCTTAATGCTGAAGCGCCGATCATCGTCCAGGTGAGGCATGTCGCACAGACCTCGATCGTCGTGGCACTAGTCGCACTCCGCCGGGAGACTTTCGTCGTCCGATGATGATGACGACATATCCTACGTTCATAATTCAAAACTACATCATTTATGGTTTGTCGACACCGAGGCATCCTAAAAGCTAAGCTTTTATCATTTAGGGTTTGTCGACACTAAGGCACCCTAAAAGCCTAAGCTTTCATCATTTAGGTTCTTATCGACACCGAGGCACCCTAAAAGCCAAGGTTTTATCATTTAGGGTTTGTCGACGTCGAGGCACCCTAAAAGCCTAAGCTTTCATCATTTAGGTTTTGTCGACGCCGAGGCACCCTAAAAGCCTAAGCATACATCATTTAGGTTCTCATCGACACCGAGGCACCCTATAGAAGCCAAGTTAAGGTTTCATCATTTAGGTTTATCGATGACGAGGCACCCTAGGTTGGGCCTAATCACTTGGCTCTATTGCCACCTATGTTGGGTTTATCATCTAGGGTTTAGGGCCTAATCACTTGGCTCCATTGCCACCTATGGTTTAATGCAGCAAGAATGGCGGGGCAGTTGATCCTACTTAACTAAGTACTAAGATACCCCGGCCCATGCATTAGTCACAAGTACCCCATATGTCCTATTTTTAGCAAAGTCATGCTAAAATTCACGGAAAATTTCAGCATGACCTTTGCTGAAAATAGGACATATGGAGTACCCGAATTTGCCGGAATGGAAGTTAATCAACATTCCGGCAAACTCAAGGGCCTCTCGGGGTACCTGAAAATTCATCACGACACAATGGTCGGAGACAAAACCCAGCAACTTTACAAGTCTTTCACAGATTTGTTTGCAAGTTCTGATATGTAATAAAGATGAGCCTCAAAGATGAGCCTCCAATGCTGATTTGTTTGCCTCAAGACAAGATGAACCTCCAATGCAACAAGTAATAAAATGTTTGCAAGTTCTGATATGTTTGCAAGATGAACCTCCAATGCAACAGTCTTAGACATTAGGACACTACAATGATCTACAACCTTATGTAAAGTGCCAACTCCACAGATTTCTTTTTCACAGCTTTTATATTATTTCTAGAAGCAACACAACAGGGTTAAACACCAGAATCTTGAGTCTAATTAAACCCTAAAATAAACATTTCTCTTTCCCCCCCCTCCTATCCCTCTGTTTCTCTTTCCCAGCTCCAACCCCAAACACAAATTAAGTTAGCCATGGTTTAAACACCAGCTCATTCATTCTCACCTCTGGTCCAGGTGCTCTTCTCCTCCTCGTGCCTCTATCCTCTCCCTCAGCCCAGGAACACCTGCACATTCACAGCAAAAAGCAACAGCTTGTTCAGACACTTCTTCTTTACTGTGTTATTCCAGCTAGGAAAAAAACTTTGCTTCAAAAGCAAATAAGAGCAGGAGTGCAAGCATCTAATGCTTGCTGCTCTTCTTCTTGCCACTTGCAGCACTGCAACTTGCCTCCTGATCCTCCTAATGCACCATCACAAAATTAAGTTCGGGTTACTTGAGAGGAGAGGAGGAAGAGAGGAGAAGAGAGGCAGAGGAGGAAGAGAGGAGAAGAGAGGCAGAGGGAGGAGGAAGAGAGGAGAAGAGAGGAGGAAGAGAGGAGAAGAGAGGCAGAGGGAGGAGGGTTACCTGACCACGATGAGGAGGCGCGGGGGCGGTGACGGAGACGGAGGCGCGGGGGGGTGGCGTGGGGGCGGCGACGGAGACGGAGGCGCGGGGGCGGCGGCGGTGTGGGTCGGGGCAGCGGGGGGAATTAGCTAGGGGCGAGGGAGAGGGACAAAGGGGATCTGGCGAGAGGGAGGGAATTAGCTAGGGGGAATCTTACTAATGGCGCACCTGCGGTCGGTGCGCCATTAGTAATCTTTTTTTTACATAGCAATGGCGCACCAGGCAGAGGTGCGCCATTAGTAATCTTTTTTTTACATAGCAATGGCGCACCAGGCAGAGGTGCGCCATTAGTAATCTTTTTTTATATATAGCAATGGCGCACCAGCCAGAGGTGTGCCATAAGTAAATTTTTTGTTGCATGTAATAATTTTTTAGAAAATGAATATGAATATGAAACAGTAATATTTTTTATAAAAATAGTAATAATTGTTGTTTAACAACAATTGTAGTCTACACTTTTTATTATTATTTTTTAAAAAATGAAGAGGGGAGAGGAGGCGCGGGTGGGATCGAGATCGAGATGGAGGGGGAATCGAGATCGAGATGGAGGGGGATCGAGATTGAGTGTCCTCGTGAATATTCAATATTTTATCATATTGAATATGAAAAAATATCATCAAATTTGAAAAATATTCATGAATTCAAAAAGTGCCCATGAAATTTAAAAATATTCATGATATCAAAAAGTGCCCATGAAATACAACCGAGAAATGAAGACTATGATTTAAATACAGTCGATCTTAGCTAGCTATCTGTTCATAATCTTCTTGCCCTTCTTTTTTGCAAATGGAGTTCTTCTATGGAACGGACGTCCTTTAGGTAGGGTGGTCCTATTTCTTCTTGTGGTGTATGCTACTACTTCATCATCATCATCATGTTCGATCTTCGGGTCGTCGTACTTGTCGAAGTCTTGCTCATTGGCTACTCCATCCATTCTGATGATCTTCCTTTTGCCTTTCCTCACGACAACACGACTGGGCTTTAACGGGTCGGTAATGAAGAAGCATTGGTCCACTTCGGAAGCCAGTACCCATGGCTCATTTTTCGCAGTGACGTTTGCGCCCGCGGTCTTGGATTTGGCTTCGGGTATAACCATGGTGGTGAAATACCGGTCTTCTTTTAGGACGCTCTTGGCCCATCTGACACGGAACATCGGGACCTTCTCTCCAGCGTAGCTCAGCTCCCAGATCTCCTCGATCCTTCCGTAGTATCTGTCCTTGTCGTTACCGGTGTAGGATTCCATCGTTACCCCGGAGTTCTGATAACCATCGCTCTTCATGTCCTTGTCCTTGGTGTAGAATGTGTAGTTGTTGATATCGTACGCCTCATAGGTCATCAGGTTGTGCTCGGCGCCCTGTGATAAGGCGAATATGAGTTGTTCTTCCGCGGAAGAATCCTCATGTAAAGGGTACGACAGAAGCTTCTGCTTGAACCAACGCGTGAAACATGAGTTGTGCTCCTTGATTATATCTCCATCCGTCCTCTATTGGCCTCGATCATTGTACGTCTTCTCAATAAAGGTTTTGTGCTCTACCACCCAAGGATCGACCACGTCTATGTGTTGTAGCGCGACTAGGTTTGCTCTTTCAAAGTCAGCGAGTCGACCCTCGAAGTCAACATGCATTTCGCGGCGACCCTCACGGTGACCCCATCCAGCGAGCCTGCCGAGGTGCCTGTTAACGGGCAGACCAATGGGGTTCTCGATGCCTAGATAATTCGTGCAGTAGGAGATGCACTCTTCAGTCAGAAAGCCCCTGGCTATACTTCCCTCTGGACGTGACATGTTGCGAACGTATCCTTTGATGACACCATTCATCCTTTCAAACGGCATCATGTTGTGCAGGAATGTTGGCCCGAGTTGGATGATATCCTCCACGATATGGACCAGCAGATGCACCATAACGTCGAAGAATGCGGGCGGGAAGTACATCTCAACCTCGCATAGTATCACCACGATCTCTTCCTGTAGCCTTCTAAGTTGCCTCACGCCAACCGACTTCCGAGAGATGACGTCGAAAAAGTTGCATAGGCCAAATAGCGTTTCACGGACATGCGCGTCCATGATCCCACGGATTGCAACTGGAAGTATCTGCGTCATCAGCACGTGACAGTCGTGAGACTTCATCCCGCTGAACTTCTGCTTCGCTGGGTCTAGGTATCTGCTTATCTTCCCCGCGTAACCATAAGGAAGTTTTACTCCTACGAGGCAGGTGAAAAACTACTCGATCTCCTCCTGACTTAGAGTGAAGCACGCGGGAGGGTAGTCATTTCCGGTCTTCTTGGCCTTTTTGCCTTTGCGACGACTTTCTGTGTCCTGCTTCGTCTCATCATCATCATCATCATTAGCGTGAAACTCCTGCCTGATGCCCATTGATTTCAAGTCTGCCCTTACTTTTGGCCCATCTTTGGTCCTCTCTGGCATGTTGAGCAGGGTACCAAGCAGACTCTCGCACACGTTCTTCGTGATATGCATGGCATCAAGGCTGTGAGCCACACAGTGGATCTTCCAGTACGGCAAGTCCCAGAAAACAGACCTCGTTTTCCATACCTTCAGCAGCGGCTCTAGTGCCTTTCGCTTCTTTCTCGGCTCTGGCGCCTTTTGCTTCTTTCCCGGCAGTGGGCAATCTTTCCAATTTTTCAACAGCCCGTCTATTTCCTCGCCGCTCCTCGTACGCGGGCGTCTTTGGAGTTCGGTTTCACCATCGAACAAATCCTTGCGTTTCCTCCACGGGTCATCGTCGCGAAGCCACCTTCGATGTCCCATGAACACGGTTTTCGAAGACCCGGGATCTCTATCTAGCTGGCGATACGTTGTGTCATCCATGCACCTGACGCATCCAGAAAATCCGTGGACCACCTGCCCGCGAGATATGCGTAACCGAGATAGTCGTGCACCGTCGTGAGCAGTGCGGCTCTCATAGGGAAATATTCTTTCTCTGCGGCGTCCCACGTATTGGCTGGCGTTTTCCACAGCGTGTCTAGCTCCTCTTTCAGCAGCCCCAGATACAGATTTATGTTGTTCCCTGTTGTTTCGGCCCTTCACACTACAAGAAATATGCCAACTTATGACCACCACTATTGGTCACTGAAAGGTCACAAATTTCCATTTATGACCTTTTTGTGACCAAAAACATAAGGTCAAAAGCTGGGCGTCGTAAACTGACTATAGCGACCTTTCTTCTGGAATGGTCGCAAACGTTTATGACCAAAATAAGTCCACTGTGGCGTTTTGGTCACTAGCAACCTCCCCAGGCCACGTAGGCATCCAGCGTGGCAAGCTGATGTGGCACAAGATTCAGCCCGGTCCAATTCGGTTTTCTACATGGGCTTAGCCCAACAATTCGGCCTTTTTACTGTATATTTTTTCTATGAATTTTGTCTAGCTACATGGGCCTGGCCCAACAATTTGGCCTTTTTTATATTTTGGGCCATGGCCTTTTTAGTTTTTCAATATATATTTTTCAATCTGGTCCCACAAGTCAGATGGGTCCCACTTGTCATAATCTCCTATATTGGTCCCACATGTCAAAAATGTGAGCATTGTTTAGATTATTTTCACAAATGGGCCCACTAATCAGGTTTCCATTTCACACGTCTTCAAATCACACAAATAATCCATATTTTAAATAGAACAGAAAAAATGTAGAATTTCTTAGGCCTGGAGCTACTGTACATAGTCTATTACAATCTATGCATAGTCTATTACAACCCAGATATGCCTACTATTACAGTACTATAATATTTACAGTTTATTACAGTCAAACAGAACAAATCTTTGCTGCTAGGGCTACACACCGCTTTGAACTTGAAATTTCCTAGGCCTGGAGCTCCTGTGGAACACCCCGGATGTAACTTTCCCTATTGGTACTCCAACTCTTGCCGTTTCCGGCATTAAGTTATATTTATTTCTCGGGTTCGGGTCTTTGTCTCCGTGTGTTGTTTTCGTTTTCATGCATCTCATATCATGTCATCATGTGCATTACATTTGCATACGTGTTCATCTCATGCATCCGAGCATTTTCCCCGTTGCCCGTTCTGCATTCCGGTGCTTCGTTCTCCTCCGGTGGTCATTTCTAGCTTTCTTTCGTGTTTGGGGATTAAACATTTCTGGATTGGACCAGGACTTGCCAAGCGGCCTTGGTTTACTACCGGTAGACCGCCTGTCAAGTTTCGTATCATTTGGACTTCGTTTGATACTCCAACGGTTATGTGTTGAAGGATGGATACAGCTGGATGTAGGATTTGCTAGTTTGGGTGAGGTATTATGCTTCCCCTGTATCCCCAACACCTGATTGCATAACCGGAAAGGTTCGAGAGTTTCATAGGTGGGAACTCTAGTAGCTCTAGTTCTTCTTCCACGGATATTGGTTTGAGATTGGGATTTCTTACCGATTATTCGTTCTTGATCGGTACCTTGTTGATTTATTTCTCTACCTTAATTCTACGTGGCTTCTCAATTTATGGATATGTGACCATTTGAAGAGGAATGCATTCGTTCATTTTGTTCGGATGTGAAGACTATATGTTGCAATTTTCATTCCGTTAGATTCAGCTTAAATATTTATCTGTCTATGTGCTAACGGTGGTCAACCTCTTCAGGATGGCTCCCGCTAAGAGCACCAGTCAGAACCAGAATCAAGATCCGCCACCGCCTCCACCTCCTCCAGAGGCATGGCAAGCTGTGATGGCCGCAACCAATGCAAACACTCAGCTGATCATGCAAATTCTTCAAGAGCGCAATCAAGGCAGTCAAGGGAATCAAGGCAGCAATCAGAGTCACTTTGCTACACTCAACCAGTTCCTTGCTAATGGGCCAAAGACTTTCAGTAATTGTGTTGAGGCAACCGATGCTGACGATTGGCTTGTGGATTTGTGTAAGCATTTCGAGTGCAGTAACGTCAGGCCTGAGGACTTTGTCAAGTTCGCTTCCTTCCAACTCAAAGATCAGGCAGCAGAATGGTTCCAGCAGTACAAGGATTCCAGAGGTGGACGTGTTATCACTTGGGATGATTTCCGTCGAGATTTCCGAGCTCATCACATTCCGCAGAGCGTGGTTGAAAGCAAGCGTGAGGAATTCCGCAATCTGAAGCAAGGCTCTTTGTCTGTCTATGACTACAACAAATTTTTCCAGAAGCTTGCCCGCTTTGCCAAGCAGGACGTGCCTGATGAGAAGAGTATGATATATCAGTTCAGGGGTGGTCTCAGAGAAGATATCCAGCTCGCTCTTGTTCTCTTCGAGCCCTTGAGATACGATGAGTTCTACAACATGGCACTGAAGCAAGAGGCTGCTCAGTTGAGGTGTGATGCTTCCAGGAAGCGAGTCAGAGATGTTACTCCTTCTTCCTCTACTCAAGTGGCCAAGCAGCAGAAGTTTTGGCTTCCTCCTCCTCCGTTCCGTCAGCCGTATCAGCAGAAGAGTAAAGGTGGTAGTGGTTCTTCCCACCCACCCAACCCAGGCTTTCAGAACAAGACTTCGTCTCAAGCTCCAAGATCGAGTGCTCCGTATCACCGTCCGCTTTCAGAGGTCACGTGCAACAAGTGCCAACAGAAGGGTCACTATGCCAACAAGTGTTTCAACCAGAGGCGTCTTCCTCCTCCTCCTATCAGATCGGCAAGTACAGTTGTGGTCAAGCATAACCCCAAGCACGCCAAGGTCAATTTGATGAATGCAGCTCAGGCAGAGGACTCGTCAGATGTGATCATGGGTAACCTTCCTGTTAATGATATTCCAGCTAAAGTACTTTTTGACTCTGGTGCATCGCATTCCTTCATGTCATTCCCATTTGCATCGGAGAACAATTTTAGTACTAAGGCTTTACCTAGAGCTATGCAAGTTGTCTCTCCAGCTAAGCGTCTGAGTTCTAGTTTGATGGTTCCGGATATTTCTATCTTGATGGGTGATTTCAAGTTTCTGGCTTCTCCAATGGTTCTTGGTAACTCGGATATTGATCTTATTCTCGGGATGGATTGGCTTTCTAAGCACAAGGCTCAGCTTGATTGTGCAGCCAGGCAGATTCAATTGACTCATTCGTCTAAGGATGTAATTGTCTTTGCCGCTCGGGATAATACTATCCGTCTGTTTTCTCTCAATGAGAAGGGTGAATTGGATGCCATCTCGCAAATTCCAGTCGTTTGCGAATATCAAAGACGTCTTTCCAGAAGAGCTCCCAGGAATGCCTCCGCACCGGCCAGTTGAATTCGTTATTGAACTTGAGCCTGGCACAGAACCTGTGTGCAAACGTCCTTACAAGCTCGGACCTGAAGAGTTGAAGGAGCTGAAGAAACAACTCGATGAGCAAGAAAGATTGGGTCTCATCCGGCCTAGTACTTCTCCGTGGGGTTGTGGTGTTCTTTTTGTGAAGAAGAAGATGGAACGGACCGACTTTGTGTTGATTACCGTCCAGTGAACAAGAAGACCATCAAGAACAAATACCCACTTCCCAACATTAATGGGCTGTTCGAACAACTCAAAGGTGCCCAAGTATTCTCCAAGCTTGATCTCCGTATGGGTTATCACCAGATTCGCATTCGTGAAGAAGATATTCCCAAGACAGCATTCAGAACAAGTTTTGGTTCATATGAATACACTGTCATGTCTTTTGGCCTCACCAACGCTCCTCCGACGTTCTCTCGCATGATGAATTTCATCTTCAACGCCTACACCAATGACTTCGTTTTGGTCTATCTCGATGACATTCTGGTTTTCTCGAAGAACAAGGAAGATCATGCCAAGCACTTGCGTTTGGTTCTCGATAAGCTCAGGGAACATAAGTTCTATGCCAAGTTCTCCAAGTGTGAATTTTGGCTCGATGAGGTTCTTTACCTTGGTCATATCATCTCTGCCAAGGGCATTTCCGTGAATCCCGAGAAGGTTTCCGCAATTGTGAATTGGGAACCTCCTCAGAATGTGAAGCAACTCCGAAGTTTTCTCGGTCTCGCAAGCTACTGCCGAAGATTTGTTGAAAACTTTTCTAAGATCGCGAAGCCTCTCTCAAATCTTCTTCAGAAGCACGTCAAGTATGTTTGGTCTCCAGAGTGTGATATTGCTTTCAAAACTTTGAAAGAGAAGTTGATCACTGCTCCAGTTCTGACTCCGCCTGATGAATCCAAGCCGTACGAGGTCTTTTGTGATGCCTCTCTCCAAGGTCTTGGCGCAGTTTTGATGCAAGAGAAGAAAGTTGTTGCTTATACATCTCGCCAGTTGAAGCCTAATGAGAAGAACTACCCCACTCACGATCTTGAGTTGGCGGCAGTTGTGCATGCTCTTTTGACTTGGAGACATCTTCTATTGGGAAGAAAAGTGGACATTTTCACTGATCACAAGAGTCTCAAGTACATCTTCACTCAGCCTAATCTCAACCTAAGACAAACTCGATGGGTCGAAATGATTCAAGAGTATAATCCGAGTATTGAGTATACTCCAGGCAAGGCCAATGTGATTGCTGACGCTTCGAGCAGAAAGGCCTATTGCAACAGTCTGATTCTCAAGCCTTATCAACCCGAGCTTTGTGAAGCTTTCCGCAAGCTTAATCTGCAAGTTGTTCCTCAAGGTTTCCTCGCCAACCTTCAAGTCTCTCCTACCTTAGAAGACCAGATTCGCCAAGCCCAACTTCTTGATGCTATGGTGAAAAAGGTGAAGATTGGGATTGCCAAGAGTCAGTCCAAGTACAAGTGCTACCACCTTGATGACAAGGACACTCTCTTCTTCGAGGATCGTATTGTTGTGCCCAAAGGTGAACTTCGTAAAGTGATCATGAACGAGGCTCACAATTCTCTCCTCTCCATCCACCCTGGGAGCACGAAGATGTATCAGGACCTCAAGCAAGCTTATTGGTGGACTCGAATGAAGCGCGAGATCGCTCAATTCGTGAATGAATGTGATGTCTGCAGAAGAGTGAAGGCAGAACACCAAAGGCCAGCTGGTCTCCTCCAACCTCTTGCCATTCCAGAATGGAAGTTTGACCACATTGAAATGGACTTCGTGACTGGGTTTCCAAAGTCCAAGCGTGGCAATGATGCTATATTTGTTGTCATCGACAGCCTATCAAGGAGTCGATCACTACAGCTCAATTGGCGGAACTCTATACCTCTCGCATTGTCTCTCTGCACGGTATTCCTCAAGTGATATCTTCAGACCGTGGCAGCATCTTTACCTCCAAGTTTTGGGATTCTTTTCAGAAGGCCATGGGCACCAACATCCGCTTCAGCACAGCTTTCCATCCTCAAACAAGCGGTCAAGTCGAGCGTGTCAACCAGATTCTTGAAGATATGCTCGGGGCTTGTGTGATCTCCTTCGGCATGAAGTGGGAGGATTGTCTTCCTTATGCTGAATTCTCATACAACAACAGTTTTCAAGCAAGTTCGGGCAAGGCCCCATTTGAAATTCTGTATGGCAGGAAGTGCCGTACCCCTCTCAACTGGTCTGAAACCGGTGAACATCAGCTGTTGGGTAATGACTTAATCACAGAAGCAGAAGAAATGTGCAAACTCATTCGTGATAACCTCAAAGCAGCCCAATCCCGTCAGAAGAGCTACTATGATAGTAAGCACTGTGATTTGGCTTTCGAGATCGGAGATCATGTTTACCTCCGTGTCTCTCCTATGAAGGGTACTCGTCGCTTCGGTATCAAAGGGAAGCTTGCCCCTAGATACGTGGGACCTTTCAAGATTGTCAGCAAGAGAGGCGACCTCGCCTATCAACTCGAGCTTCCCTCAAACTTTGCAAACGTTCATGATGTGTTCCATGTCTCTCAGCTTCGAAAGTGCTTCAAGACTCCTGACCGCACCGTCAACTTCGAGGACATTGAGCTCCAAGAAGATCTCTCCTATCGTGAGCACCCAGTTGCTATTCTTGAAGAGACTGAACGCAAGACTCGCAACAAGTCAATCAAATTTCTCAAAGTCAAGTGGTCACACCATTCCGACCATGAAGCTACCTGGGAACGCGAGGATCACCTCCGTTCTGAGTACCCGGAGTTCTTTCAGTCCTAGATCTCGGGACGAGATCTTTTCGTAGTGGTGGAGTGTTGTAACATCCCGGATGTAACTTTCCCTATTGGTACTCCAACTCTTGCCGTTTCCGGCATTAAGTTATATTTATTTCTCGGGTTCGGGTCTTTGTCTCCGTGTGTTGTTTTCGTTTTCATGCATCTCATATCATGTCATCATGTGCATTACATTTGCATACGTGTTCATCTCATGCATCCGAGCATTTTCCCCGTTGCCCGTTCTGCATTCCGGTGTTCGTTCTCCTCCGGTGGTCATTTCTAGCTTTCTTTCGTGTTTGGGGATTAAACATTTCTGGATTGGACCGAGACTTGCCAAGCGGCCTTGGTTTACTACTGGTAGACCGCCTGTCAAGTTTCGTATCATTTGGACTTCATTTGATACTCCAACGGTTAACCGAGGGACCGAAAAGGCCTCGTGTGTGTTGCAGCCCAACACCCCTCAAATTTGGCCCAAAACCCACCAAACTCTGCTCCATGTCCTAGAGCGTTCGATCATGATCGCGTGGCCGAAAACCGCACCTCATTTGGACTCTCCTAGCTCCACTTATGCCTATATATAACCCCTCCATTTTCGGATCTCGTCTTCCCCCTCGAAACCCTAGTTCTAAAAAAAAAGATCCACCGCGCCGGCCAGACACGTCCGATCCGACCGGACGCAGCGCCGCAGCCAGCAGGCGCCGCCACGTGGTGGGCGGACCACATCCCCGCGCCTCCCAGCCGCCGGCCCGTTCGGCCCGAGGCCGGCCCCCGCCTCCGCGTTTCGGGCCGAGCCGCCTCGCCACCCGCGCTGCCATCTCCTCCCTCTCCGGCCGCTGGCGCTGCCCTGCTCCACCGCCCGGAGCCGGCCGGACCTCGCCGCCAAGCCGCCGGAGCTCCGGTGCCGCGCCGCCCCACCGCCTCCTCCCGGCCACCACCGCCGAGCCGCCGCCGTCGTCCTCGACATCCGGGCCCGGCCCACCTCTCCGTCCCCGGCGAGCCCATCTCCTCCGGCCACCACGACCACCTCGCCGGTGACCTCGGAGTCCGCGCGATGAACAGTACCTGCTACAGTGTCGCCCAGATCTAGATCCAAAAAAACCCTAGCCGGTTGATTTTTCCCTCTCCTTCCAGATTTTTATGCCTACTTTGACCTGCCGTAACTTTGCATCCGTAGCTCCGATTTGGGCATATAATATATCAAAATGTTCGTCTCGATGAGTTCATCATTTCATTCCATTGCATCATTTTCATTTGAGTTCATCTTGATGCCCAAAATGCTGTTAGAAGGAGGCTTCGTGAGTTAATTGTCAGATCAACTAGTTCATCTTAGACTTTTGTCATTTTTGCCATGATTATTGTGTGCATGCTATGCCTGTGAGTCCTTCATATGTTTTGTTAAGCATTTTGTCTTCTTTCAAGGGGTGCAACCCATGCATTTTTAGGATGTGTGTGGTGACTTGTCCAAGCTTGCAAAGTGAGGCACCCGGTAAATCTGTTTTCAGGGACTTAGTTGTTTCACTAATTCTGGGATTATTTAGTTCATGATGCCATATGTTCAGCTTGTTTCCTAGTGATCCGTGCCTCTTTTGAGGATGATCAGTAAAGGAGTTTTTTAATCATGTTATGATCTATCCATACATGTCTTTGTCTGCAATTTTGGAGCACCATAGCTTGAGTCAATCGAGCTCTACTTTTGCTTCATGGTGAATCTGGGCAGATCGTCAACTCGTTTGCGATTTTGCCGGCGTTGTTGTAGTTGATCCGTGCATGCTATGCCATTGTTCTTGCCATGTCTAGCTTGTATTTTGTGTCTTCTTTATAGATGTATGCTTGCCTTGCTGTGACTTGCACCATGGTGAGTGCATCGAGCTCATTTACATGCCATCGTGAGTTATATTTCAGCATGTCTCAGTTTTCACCAAGTCTGAAAACTGATTGTGTTTTATGCTATGTTCGTGTGCCCGTTAATATATTTTGTGAACCCTTTTGGCCCCAGGTCACTTTGGGTCTTTTGTTAAGCTTGTTGAGTAGCTCCATGCCATGTTCTTACTTGTCATGTTCAGGTCATGTATCATGTTGTTTTGCTGCTCCGAAGAGGGCTTCGTGATCTGAAATTCCAGACAAGTGTTAATTTCACTAAGTCTGGAATCTGTTTTGCATTTACGTTTTTGCCATGCTTGTTTGAACCTCATAATGGATGAATTGGCCGTGGCTCAGTGCTAGTCTTTTGTTAAGCATCTTGTGTGCATCCCTGCCATGTATTTTGTTGTCATGTTTGGTGGCGGTAGCATGTTCGTTGCATTGCGTTTAGATGCATACTTGCTGTAAATCGCAGACCGGTGTCATATCTTAAAACGCTTGCCATTTCCAAACCGTAACTCCGATTCCAATGATCTTTATATCGTTTTCAAGCGATTTCATCTCATATTTCCAGTGGCACCCTTGGAATTCCAAGTTGAGGCCAGGTTCATGCATTTCCTGTCATATCTTGCATTTTGCATCCTGCATCGCATTCCATATAGCATATCATCATTTCATCATATTGCTTGTTCTTGCACGTGGTTGATTGTATCCTTGTTGCTTGTTTGACTTGTTGGGTAGAGCCGGGAGACGAGTTCGCTACCGAGGAGCCCGTTGAGTTTGCTTGTGAGGATCCAGTCAACTCTGACAACTGTGCAGGCAAGATGATCATACCCTCGAAATCACTACTATCTTTGCCATGCTAGTTTGCTCGCTCTTGCTATGCCAATGCTACGATGCCTACCTTTTGTTTGTCAGCCTCCCAATTGCCATGTTGAAACTCTAACCCACCTTGTCCTAGCAAACCGTTGATTGGCTATGTTACCGCTTTGCTCAGCCCCTCTTATAGCGTTGCTAGCTGCAGGTGAAGATTGGAGGCGTTCCTTGTTGGAACATTTATTTACTTGTTGGGATATCATTATATTGCTATGTTATCTTAAGGCATCTATATACTTGGTAAAGGGTGGAAGGCTCGGCCTCTCACCTAGTGTTTTGTTCCACTCTTGCCGCCCTAGTTTCCGTCATATCGGTGTTATGTTCCCGGATTTTGCGTTCCTTACGGGGTTGGGTTATAATGGGAACCCCTTGATATTTTGCCTTGATTAAAGCTTGTCCAGCAATGCCCAACCTTGGTTTTACCATTTGCCGCCTAGCCTTTTCTTTCCCTTGGGTTCTGCAGACCCAAGGGTCATCTTATTTAGCCGCCCACGGGCCAGTGCTCCCTCTGAGTGTTGGTCCGAACTGAGCTGCCTGCGGGGCCACCTCGGGAAAACTTGAGGGTTGGTTTTACTCGTAGCTAGTCTCATCTGAGTGTGCCCTGAGAAAGAGATATGTGCAGCTCCTATCGGGATTTGTCGGCACATTCGGGCGTTGTTGCTGGTCTTGTTTTAACCTGTCGAATTGTCTTGTTGTACCGGGTTACCGAGTCTGATCGGTGTGTCTCGGGTGGAGGTCTATTCCTTCGTTGACCGTGAGAGCTTGTCATGGGCTAAGTTGGGACTCCCCTACAGGGATTGAACTTTCGAAAGCTGTGCCCGCGGTTATGGGCAGATGGGAATTTGTTAATGTCCGATTGTAGATAACTTAAACCTTAATTAATTAAAATGAATCAACTGTGTGTGTTACCGTGATGGCCTCTTCTCGGCGGAGTCCGGGAAGTGGACACGGTGTTGGAGTTATGCTTGCGCAGGCTATTCCTCTAGTCCCTCGCTCGCGCTTTGCCTCCTCTTCTCGCTCTCTTTTGCGTATAAGATAGCCACCATATATGCTAGTCGCTTGCTGCAGCTCCACATATATTTGCCTTATCCCTTCCTATAAGCTTAAATAGTCTTGATCGCGAGGGTGCGAGATTGCTGAGTCCCTGTGGCTCACAGATACTATAATTCTAGATGCAGGTCCAGGTGATTTCGCTCCAGATGACGAGTACGAGCTCAAGTGGGAGTTCGACGAGGACTCTCAGCGTTATTATGTTTCCTTTCCCGATGATCAGTAGTGGTGCCTAGTTGGGGTTTGATTCAGGGCCTTGTCGCATGTTGGGTTCTTTTCTATTTTAGCGCCGTAGTCGGGCCATGAGTGATTGTTTGATGGATGTTATTTATGTACTCTGAGGTGACGTGGCGAGTGTAAGCCAACTATGTTATCCCCCCCTTTTAGTACATATTACATGGGATGTTGTAATGATTGCCTGACTTGCGACATTGCTTTCAATGCGGTTATGTCTCTAAGTCGTGCCTCGACACGTGGGAGCTATAGCCGCATCGAGGGCGTTACATCCTGTAAAAGGGTGAACACAAAGGCATTAGAGTACCATCTTCATTCCTGGAATAGATATTCAAACCTCCAGGTTTAGTGTATAGACAATCTAGAAAATATATATTTAACAAAATTTCACAAAAATGCAGATGTCTATAATGTAATGAAGATGTAATCACAACAACTGATGTATACATGAGAAGCAGCAACTAAAAGAATTCTACAATCTTTCATAGCAAGATATTGTATATTACTGTACTATGATGTATTGTATATTACTGTACTTCAGATGTATTGCCACACCAAATTCTACAATACGTCTGAAGTACAGTAATATACAATACATCATAGCAAGCTGACTAGACGAGTTTAGTTTGAACAACCCACTAAACAATTTAGCAATAAGAGCATACAACTACAGCAAAACAGAGCATAATTCAGTTCTAATATGCACAACTAAAACAACTCCAATTTTGGTTTTAATATTTATACAGCATGCATCATTGACCACGGAGCATACAGCCACAGCAAAACAAGGGAGCAATTCAGGGAAAGGAATACTACAGTTGCTTGAGACATGTGCTACTCGCTCGAAAGTAATCAATAACCAACGAGTCAATAAAAGTGTGCAAGTAGGCCACTCTACCCAGTGAGATTAATACACTACAGAATCTATCTAAGACAAGACCACCACCGACATTAAACTATACTATATTTCTGGACAGCAAACTAAATAGACGGCTGCTCTCAAACCATACATCCAAACGAAGCAATACTCTACGGAAACCTTAGAGCATGCTTTACAACTCATATGTAGAGGCCAACTTGAAATTATGAGCATAACAAACTCGTTTTTCAGTTAGAAGCTTGCTTCCCAAAACTGTCAAGTAGTGCAGTTTTTTAACTGAACCAAATTTAGTTACGGAACGGCCAGAGAAATCCAATTCTACAGGAGACATGATCATATTCCTAATCATCATGCATTTGCCATGCAGATCAACCAATTCTTCTTGAAAAATGAAAAATACAGCAGTGATTCTGAAATGGCATTTACCTTCCATATCAAAGATGAAGAGTTCCCTTCTTTTAACTTCTTCAACCTAGAGCTCATGTAGAAGAATGAAAATGACTGTTATCATGGCCGCCAATTCAAAATGAAAGCAATACCTTCCAACAGAGAACAGCTAGGAAAAGAATAATTAACAGAATAATAAATAGATACACAAGCAGCTAGGAGTCGATCCTGAAGCATGAGGGCATGGATAACAGTAGCAACCATGAGGACTAAATAGTAGCAAATATTATATTGGTGGAAAAAGGTAAATACCAGCAAGCTCTAAGAAGACTCCAAGAGCTTGATGGCTCACAATACAATCATGTTTTCGATAACAAATACTACTAGAATTAAGGCACTGAACATATTCTAAGAAGTATCAACATCATGGCAGTAAAAATTAGTAGTAGCAGCTAGCAGGACATCAATCGAACACAACGTAATTATCATTTGAACAATCGAGACAACAAGTTACAGAACAAGCATGTATTGACAGGATAGTTATCAATAGTATAGAACAGAACTAAATCAAACAGAACTAAATATGCAAACGACAAGTGTACAAAAGCTGTATATACTGATACATACATGCTAACTGATTTCTGTTTGGCCTTTAAAGCATTAGTACGCTTGTTACTCTTTTTAGAGAGACAGGTATGTATATGGTCCTTTTTGCGCCTGTGGTTGCAAGCATATGCAGAAGAAGCAACTGCCGGACGACACTTATATGTGTACATTCAAAAGTAAGTACAAAATGGCTTTAGCCTCGAAACAAGAGAACCAGATGCATGCCCCGTGCAGTATTTAATTTCAGGCGAGTGGGTGCAAACACCAACCATAACCAGGAATACTGGAGAACTACAAGTTAAATGTACTCAAAGAAACCACCAAAATCTCTCAATACCGGTCACAACAAGTAATCAGAATACAGCAGCAACAAGTACCAGGAATAAATCACGTAAGTAACTAGAACAGAGAAAGAAAATGTAGAAGTGGCACGAGTCATGAATGGTGTCTTGAGTTACTGCTGCATCGTCCGTAACAGAGGCCGAGGAACTCGCTGTGATGGGTTGTAGCATCTATGCTGATGCAGTCTCAGCCACAGGCTCCTCCTCACACCTGAAGTGAAACACGCAGGTTGGTCAGCAGAACTACAACAGTTTAGCTTTTGGAGATGACAAATAACTCAAATTACCCTTGATATCTGTTTCAAAAAAATTAACCTTCTAGTATGGCCATGTTAATACATAAAATTAACCTTTTCCCTTTTACTTTCTATGAAAAATGTAAGAGACCAGAATTCTACATGTAGCTTCTGTAGACATAAATCCTAGAGAAATACAACTCTGTACGAGAATCACCCCAAATATGAACAGAACAATTCGGTATCGCCTAGACGAGGAATTGAAAATGCATGAGCTGATGCTATTGTATGATACAGCTATATACTCCCATAAAATAAGTGTTGTTTAAGTACACTCTCTTCTCTTTATTCCATCTATTAAGTATATACTCCCATAATAGATAAAATAAGTATATACTCCCATAAAAGACTTCCAGCTGCCTTTCAGTGCCTACGTACAGTGCTTTGCAGTCAGGTTTAGGACTAGCACAGTGAAAACAAAACTATCTACTTGTTGTACTTGTTATGTTAAACCATTGAAATCAATCTGGTGTGACACAGGTGGGTTATGCTATCCACGACACGAGCACTGCATTTGTTAATATCGACTGCAGTAACGAGGGACTGTTCAATGCTACGATTCAACCACGGAGTAAACTCAAATGAGCGTGGAAGAAGAGCTCACCTCGTTGAAGGCGAGGATCTAGCCGTAGCTCTTCTTCACGCATTCTCGAGAGGCTTCCGAATTTGAATCATGTCCTCACCAGAACTTGGACTTGGCGTGGATCTCGCTGGTGGCCCAGAGCTTCATGCGGTAGATCCTGGGATGCTCCTCGGTCGGCGTCGGTAGGCCCCTCCCGACAACCTCGTACTGGTGGAACTGCACGAGTGCGAGCGCCAAATGGTCAGTTCAGATCACACGACAAGAACTAATCCCCATGATAATGGTGCGTACGAGTAAGAGGGGCTCACCCTGACCGTGACCATCCTGGCCGGAGTTGCTGAGGTCGCCGTGCGTCGGTCTGGGGCGATGGGATTGCTGTTGTGCGATGCTGCGACGGGCTTCTGTTCGCGGGAGCCACGCCAGCCCAGGGCCCCACCGGTGAGCTCCAACGAGGGGAAGGGGAGGGAGGCGACCCCCATCACCATGGCTGCCAAATCCCTCCCTCCGGATCGAGGCTGTGTCCGCCAGATCGGTGTGACCAAGGCTGCCAATCCGCCTCGCCTGCTCGAACTGGGCCTCGAGGAGAGGAGGTGGTGGCCATCGGCGGTGGGGATGGGGGGCGACGGCGGCGGCATCCATCTCCGCCTGGATCACGCGCATGGGGGTTTGGGGAGGGGAGGGGAATTGGCTCGCGAGATTTGTTCGCGAGGGGGCGACTCGGACAGGAGGGGTGGTGGAAGGAAGGATGGCCGGTGCTGGGGGTGATGAGGAGGTCGGCGGCGGCGGGGGTGGGGGAGGCCGGCGGCGGGGTTGGGATGGCAGGGAGAGGGAGGTCTGGGTCGGGGACAGGGGGATCTGGGAGGAGGTGGCGGCAGTGAGGAGCTGAGGGAGGAGGAGTGTGGGTGCGGGTTAGGGTTTGGGCTGTGGATGGATGGCTGGATGGAGAGGTGGAGAGTTGGACGGATGGATGGGCGCCATGTCATCGATCCGTGTGACAACTAAACCCACCAATGAGAATAGAGCACATATAATTGTGTTTTTCCTTTTGTTTTTCTTCTACTTTTACACATTAAAAAATCAAAAAATGGTCTCACATTATGCACAAGTTTGTATCTTGAATGAAGAACAATGTTGCCTAAGAAATTTTTCATTTTCGTTGCATGAAATATTCATTTTCCATTTCTCGAGTGCTCAAAATGAGTTTTTTTGTGAAGAACATACCAAATATTTGTTGCAAAATTGTATCAAATCATTTTTCTAAAATACTAGACCATATTTAATGTACAAATAACCAAATGGTTGGGTGTCAAAACTTTTAATCCACCTCTCGTGAAAAAGACAAATTTCCGCTGATTCAGCTGGAAGCGGGTCAAATTTGAACTACAGTTGCCCCATAGTTTGCTATTTATTTTTTTCCAAAAATCATTTCTAGGTACATAAGTATCTATTTAATCAAAGAAACATCAAAAGTTTTCCAAGATTCAACCACTAGCTAGGAACGGTCAAGCCCGCCGTTTTGACCGCATTTTGAAACGGGCATAAAAAATTCAAAAAAAATCAAAAAAATTGGAAAATCTTCGCATTGTGTCATTATATGTGACCAAGTTTCCAGGAAAAATAATAAACTTGTAATACGGTAATTATTTTAAAAAAGTGTTCTCAGAAATGAGCTATCATGTGTGAAGATTCATGGATTTCAACCCAAACGCTCAATCTCATGGTCACATTCATGGCATAGTTTGTTCAAATGATCTCATATTGTGCACAAGGGTGCATCTTGGAATTCCAAACAATGTTGCCAAAGGGAGTTTTCATTTTCTTTGCACGGAAAATTCATTTTCCATTTTTCGAGTGCCCGAAATGAGGTTTTTTGTGAAGGACCTACCATATATTTGTTGCAAAATTGTACCAAATCATTTTTATAAAATACTAGACCATATTTAATGCATGATTGACAAAATGTTTGGGTGCCAAAAGTTTTGATCCACCTCTCGTGAAAAAGACAAATTCCCGCCGATTCAGTTGGAAGCGGGTCAAATTTGAACTGCAGCTGCCTCATAGTTTGCTATTTATTTTTTCCAAAATCATTTCTAGGTACATAAGTATCTATTTAATCAGAGAAACATCAAAAAATTTCCAAGGTTCAACCACTAGCTAGGAACGGTCAACCCCGCCGTTTTGACCGCATTTTGAAACGGGCATAAAAAATTCAAAAAAAATCAAAAAATTAGAAAACCTTCGCATTGTGTCATTATATGTGACCAAGTTTCCAGGAAAAATAATAAACTTGTAATACGGTAATTATTTTAAAAAAGTGTTCTCAGAAATGAGCTATCAAGTGTGAAGATTCATGGCTTTCAAGCCACATGATCAATCTTATGGCCACATTCATGGCATAGTTTGTTCAAATGATCTCATATTATGCACAAGGGTGCATATTGGAATGTCAAACAATGTTGCCTAAGGAAGTTTTCATTTTCGTTGGACGAAAAAACCATTTTCCATTTTTCGAGTGCCCGAAAGGAGGTTTTTTTGTGAAGGACCTCCCAAATAATTGTTGCAAAATTGGACCAAATCATTTTTCTAAAATATTAGGACATATTTAATGCACAATTGACCAAATGTTTGGGTGCCAAAAGTTTTGATCCACCTCTGGTGAAAAAGACAAATTCCCGCCGATTCAGCTGGAAGCGGGTCAAATTTGAACTGTAGCTACCTCGTAGTTTGCTCTTTATTTTTTCTAAAAATCATTTCTAGGTACATAAGGACCTATTTAATCAGAGAAACACCAAAAAAATTCAAGATTCAACCACTAGCTAGGAACGGTCATTCCCGTCGTTTTGACCGCATTTAGAAACGGGCATAAAAAATTCAAAAAAAATCAAAAAATTGGGAAACCTTCGCATTATGTCATTATATGTGGCCAAGTTCCTAGGAAAAATAATAAACTTGTAATACGGCAATTATTTTAAAAAAGTGTTCTTAGAAACGAGCTATCACGTGTGGAGATCACTGGCTTTCAAGCCAAATGATCAATCTTATGGCCACATCCATGGCATAGTTTGTTCAAATGATCTCATATTGTGCACAAGGGTGCATATTGGAATGGCAAACAATGTTGCCTAAGGAAGTTTTCATTTTCGTTGGACGAAAAAACCATTTTCCATTTTTCGAGTGCCCGAAAGGAGGTTTTTTTGTGAAGGAACTACCAAATAATTGTTGCAAAATTGGACCAAATCATTTTTATAAAATACTAGTCCATATTTAATGCACAATTGACAAAATGGTTGGGTGTAAAAAAATTTGATCCACCTCTCGTGAAAAAGACAAATTTCCGCCGATTCAGTTGGAAGCGGGTCAAATTTGAACTGCAGCTGCCTCATAGTTTGCTATTTATTTTTTCCAAAAATCATTTCTAGTTACATAAGGACCTATTTAATCATAAATACATGGTTTGGTGGCGATACGTCGAGGTTTGGGCGGTGGCCGAGGGCCCCAACTCTAGAGCGCGTAAACTCGCATGCCCGTCGCGTGATCACCGCGTGACCGTAATGTTGCCATGTGTTCTGGGCGGCCTAGGCATGTCTAGTGGGTTAGGCACTCCCCAGGTTGGTGCTAGGAAGAAAATTACAACATAAGATTCTCACAAGGAGACCGATCGATGCTCAAACATAGCAGCCAAGTGTTTGATTAGCGGTACAGGAAATGCACATGGCCAATGGGCGTGAGTTTTGGCTGAGGATGATCATCTACTAAGGAGAATGTCTTCACAAATTTTTAGCTCAAAAGGAGGATCCTAGGTGGTACTTGCTTTGCAAAGTACCACGCTGGACAAAAATATGAATGTTGAAGCTGGGCTCAAAATAATGAATGGAGTGAGCTGAAATTTTGTGGAGGATGGTTATTTGAGCATAGGAAAGCATTGTAGAAAATTGATACCATTTGGACATGCCAAAGAAGTACTTCCTTCACAATGCTCTTCTATGGACAGAAACTTGGGAAAACTAGTGAGAGAGATTGGATGAATGAAATGATCTCAAAATTGGTGTAGGTAAGTTACTTAGGTATGGTCATACGCTGGTAAATTTTCAGATCATTTGGGTAAGCCTAGCTAGTACTTACTTCACAAAGCTTCTCTCGAGGTAGAAACTTTGAAAATTTCTCGAGAAAGATTTACTAGGAAAATTGAGCTGAATATTATCATGTGGCAATGATTTGGGTATGGAAGAGTGCCCGAAAAGTTTGAGGGTAATAGGAGGGGTCTATATAACACTTGCTTTGCAACGTGCCAATTTGGCCATAAAATATAAATTGAACCTGGGCTCACATAGATGATTTGATGAGCTGCAATTTGGAGGAGGTTGATAATTTGGGCATATGAAGGAACTGTATAAATTTCATGTCACTTAGAGATATAAAAAAGGTACTTCCTTCACAATGCTTCTAGGTGGACAAAAACTTTGAAAATTTGCCGAGGAAGATTTGCTAGGCAAATGGAGCTGAATTTTGTCATGCAGTAATAATTTGGATAGGAAAGAGTGCCCAAAAATTCTGAGGGCAATCAAGAATATATAAATAGCACTTCCTTCATAAAGTGTTGTTGTGAACATAATAGGAAAATGAATATTGTTGAATTAGTTTTGAACTAGGCAAGGAAGGATTTTAAAATATTTGATGAAGATATGCCCCAAAGAATTTATGAGATTTTTTTGGGAATTTTGGGAATGATAGAAATATAGGTTGCTTCACAACCGAGGGCAAAAACTGCCACATGGACATGACACATAGGCAAAACTGATGAGATGGCGCCTAGTCATCACAACCCACCACAATCTACAAGGCTATGACCATCTATATTGGTCATTAACAACTAGAAATAAGGCAGCGGACTAGCACTATTTGCTTTGTGACCATTTCGTGTAAGGAAATTACGACCTTTCTAACCAAAATGGTCGCAATGGTTTAGGGTTTGGAGCCCCCTGAACAGCTTTTGACCAATTGGTCTAAAATGGTCATAAATTTATGACCAATTCTTCGAGGGTCACTGACAGAAGGTCATAAGTTGACATATTTCTTGTAGTGTCAATTAGCATACTCATGTGAATGTACTTCCTCTTCATGCACAATCAGGGGGGAAGGTTGTACATCCACACAAACACAGGCCAGGTGCTATGTGCGCTTCTCTAGCTGCCAAACGGATTGACTCCATCGGTGCTCGCGCCCAGCACGATGTTCCTTGGATCCTTCCCAAATTCTGGGTGTTCGAAGTTCAACGCTTGCCACTGGCTCCCATCCTTAGGGTGACTCAGCATCTTGTCTTTTTTATTTATCTCTGGATCATTTGCATCATCTTCTCGCTTCTTCTCCTCCATATCCGCGTGCCAACGCAGGAGCTTTGCTACCTTAGGGTCCGCGAAATACCGCTGTAGACGAGGAGTGATCGGAAAGTACCACACCACTTTTCGACGAGCTTTCTTCCTCTTCTTGTATCGAGTGACGCTGCACACCGGACATATGGTAGACTCCACATGCTCGCCCCGATAAATGATGCGATTGTTCATGCACACATGGTATTTCATGTGCGGTAAATCCAGAGGACACACGACTTTCTTCGCCTCCTCGAAACTGGTCGGGCACTTGTTCCTCTTGGGAAGATGTTCGTGCCAGAATGACATGTTCTCGTCGAAGCATGCGTCGGTCATTTTGTGTTTTACCTTCATCTCCAAAGCCATGAGCGTTACTTTCAGGCGGGTATCCTCGGGTCTGCATCCTTCATACAATGGAGTAACCGCGTCTATCTCCAGTTGATCCAGCTTGGCTTTCTCTCGGGCGGCAGCTCTTGCGTTATCCGTTTGCTTGAGAAGCAGCTCTTGAATATGAGGGTCCTGCACCCAGCCCATCGATGGTCCATCGTCGTCTGCTCCTCCGGCATCTAGATCTTCATGATCATGCCCTTCGTCTGCTCTGACATCTTCCTCATCATCATGTCCGGCATCTTCTACATGATGACTGTGTACAGCATCACCGTCGTGATCATGTCCTGGAGATTCTTCATCTTCTCGCCCGCCCGAGCCGCGGTGGTTGTCTTGCTGCCCTTCCTAATTTCTTGCCCGGCCCCCATGGACGACTTTGTAGTCATCTTCATCACCTTGCCACCGATAGCCATCCATAAAACCACGCAAGAGCAGGTGGTCCCGCACCTGCCCGGAATCCGGGTCCGCAATAAGGCTCTTCAGCTTGCATCTTCGACACGAACATCTTATCTCCGTCTCGTTCTTTTGAAGCATTTCGGCCTTCGCGGAGCTCAAAAACCTATTCACGATGCCTTCGGTCATCGTGCGGACCATGGTCTCCTGCGGGGTAGAGCAAAACGATATTTTAGAACCAAGAAAAAATTTGGCATGACTTTCCCTAAAAATAGGACCAAAAAGAAAGTATAGTGCCAAAATTCTCGCCGAAACGGAAATGAATCAACATTCCGGCAAAATATTGGCAACTATCGCATTTCAAATACCGGTACCTGCAAACACAAACATATATGCAACACCACAAACATACATAGATCTAGCTAGGCCACAAAAAGTGCATGTGCACGTTGTTGGAGCGAGCTAGGGAGAAAAAAAGTAGATCTACAACATGAAGATAGCTTTCCCCTTACTTACCTATCAAAAAAAGGTAATTTCAACACTTAATTTTGATGAATCTATGGTGCAAATGAGGTGAGGAGGAGGAGGCAGCCGACAAGCTTAGAGAAGGAGGTGGGGGGAATGAAGTGGGGAAAGTGAGTGTGTAGGTGTGGCTGTCCAAAAATATTTAGCTGGTTCCAGATTACTAATGGCGCACCACAGAGACATGCGCCATTAGTAACCCAACATACTAATGGCGCACCAACAGACATGTGTCATTAGTAGTTTTGCAAAAAAGTAAAAAAAAATAAGTTTTATACTAATGGCGCACCGTGGCACAGTGCGCCATTACTAGTTTAAACTAGTAATGGCGTACTATGCAACAGTGCGCCATTAGTAGTTTTGCAAAAAAGTAAAAAAATACAGTAGTAACGCACTCTATGGCTGCTGTGCCATTAGTAGTTCTAACTACTAATGGCGCACTCTGCCCGGATGTGCCATTAGTATGTTTGAAAAAATGAAAAAAAACATTTTGTTACTAGTGGCGCACCGTGTGCCTGGTGCGCCATTAGTGTCTTCCACACTAATGGCGCACCAACAGATGGTGCGCCATTAGTATATAGTAATGGCGCACCACATGTCTGGTGCGCCATTAGTGTCATTTCCATTTATAGCCCCTTTTCCTAGTAGTGTTGGTGGAGGCAGCGGTGTGGTGGCGGCCTTGTGCTCTTATCGCATGACGACAACGTTCTACTTGATCGGTCCTCCTCTATCTGGCCATTGACGTGTTCCGGAACTATTGCCAGAGATCTTGCCCAAGGATATCTCGGTCAGATAGTATCCGGTCACTTGCGTCCATATAAGCCTATGTGGCTGCAGGAGGGCGTGGCGCGAAGCTCTGCTATTTGTTTACACCATGGGACATGTCGGCATCTCGGTTTCCATGGCACAGACAACGGCGGAGAAAATCTTGATGGCTTAGATAGAAGGATCAGTAAGGTGGAGGGGGCCTTGAAGGCGATGGATTGAGCCATGTGTTTGATAACTTTCAGTAATAGTAGTGTCTAGTGGGGGCGACAACACTGGAGGATTTCATTTTTGATGGTGCTTCTCGGGTGTCGAGTCGTGATTTTTAGGGTGAAAACCTAAGGTCTGGGCAATTGCCTTGTTGAAAGTATTGTTTTGATATCCCGGTCTTTCTTCGGGGTTAAAACCTATAATCTTGGATCGGGCGACAACGGCGCTTGTGTACTGTTTCCTTCTTAAAGGCGTCGCTTTTAAAGACCTTTTATGTTTTCTGGGTGTTGTCTTTGGTGGTGGTTCGTGTACTGATGCTGAGAGGAGTTGATCACTGAGGCGACGTCTTTTTTCATTTCTTTTTTTCTTTTCAGGCTGTGTGCATTCTGAATGTCTTTGTGACTTCTTGTTGATGCGAGGCTGGATGTATAATTGATATCTTCGCGTTATTAATATATTCTTTTTTTCATTCATATGTGGGATGAATTTGGATGAGCCGGACTGTATACACGGTCTAATTTTAGGGAGCCTGTTGGTACCCGTTTGATGTTCGAAGCCTCCCAACATATGAAGGAGAAATAAACTTCAAGATTGAAAATGATATTTCCTCTGTCCGAAAATATTTGTCATCAAATGAATAAAAGGGATGTATCTAGACGTATTTTAGTTCTAGATATACCTTTTTATCTATTTTGATGACAAATATTTCATCTATTTGTTTCATCTGTATGCGTGCATTATAGCCCGAGCAATGCGCTGGTTTGCTCAGTTTTAAGTGCTTCCTAAATTCGTCACGTTAAACCGGGCTGAAAAAAAGACAACGGTCCAACTTTTCTTTTAAGCATTCATCGGATGACTCCACCGCACCGCACCGCACCCCGACCCGACGCAGCGCGCCACAGCGCGACGCGACGCAGGCGCGCGCGATAGTTCTGGGTCCCACGGATATAATCACCGATCCCCCGGCGCAGTCCAGTCTCATCCCCTTGGCGCATCAGCCAGCTAGCAACGGCGCGAGAGCGATGCGGCCCCCCACCCGCAGCGAGTTCGGCTTCTCCGTCGCAGGCAAGCGCAAGCGCTCGCCGGAGTTCCCCTGCGTGACGCGCTTCCGGCAGCGGCGGCTCATCTCCTTCCTCGGGCACCACAACTTGAACCGCACCGTGGATGTGTAAGCACGCAGTCGTGTCTCCCCCTCCCCCCACTTCAAACCTGCCTTTGCGAATGCATCTCTTGATTCGGGCAAACGCACGCGTGCGCGCAGGTTGGTGACCCAGACGGACGTGTTCCTGTGCCTGAAGCACATGGCCGAGCTGGTGGACGCGGGCTCCTGGGACAAGGCCATCGACTACCTCTCGCGCTTCCTGCCCTCCGACCGCCCGCTCGGCGTCCACGGCCGCGCCCTCTTCCACTACCTCCGCGTGCACAAGGCCATCGACGACGTGCTCGCCGGAGCCCCGGAGGCCCGCTCCGTCACCACCGCCCTCGACCAGTGCATCATCCGCCACCCCACCAAGAGCCACGCCCTCACCAGGCTCCGCGCCATCTTCTCCTCCCTCCTCTGCTCCAAGAGATACAGGTAAAACCCAACACTGCTATCGCTGCAAGCCTGCAATCGATTCGACAGATAAAATGAGCATTGGTCCGTCAAAATTCAAATGGGATCTTGATCTCGTTGCGTTGCGTTGCCTAGGGCTGTCCTGGACATAGAGCGCGTGAGGCACGAGGCTAAACTGACTATCGTCGACTTGGTTTGTAAGACTCCAGAGTTGAAAGACCATATGCGACCCGCCCGCGGCTCAATGGAACCCCAGAACGTGCTTCCCATTGGCTTCGGCTACGCTTGGTAATCCATTACCGATTTGATGCAATCATGTGGCTCTGTTTGATCACCTCTCATATATATGCTGCAATTAATCTTCGCTAGTTTCCGTCCGAGGCGCCACGTGAAGAAACGAGGCGGCCGGATCCCGGCGTCTGTGCTTGGCAGGCTTTATCTTGAGAAGAAGAAGAAGATGGTACACACAGCACAGGCTATCTTGTCACGAAACTGACATGCTCTTCAATTCTCTTTTGTTGCTGGCTCTTGATGGTACTCTGACAGACTAATGGGATACGTTGCTGCATGTTCCTTTCTTTGTGCAGGCTGCCTTCTTTGACTTCAGACCATCACTCCCGGGGTTAACTCGTGGTACGATACCCAAAAAGTTTTATGGAACCATGGTTCAGCCGAACCTACGCTCGACACCATTGATTTCTAGACACTATTCATGAGAATTCATGCATGGATGATTAAAAAAATGCAGTTGGCATGCATGTCACAGATCCACATGTAGTAGGATGTTAAATCATACGGCATAGACCATAGATTCGGCTGAACCATGGTCCTGAATCACGTCTCTCGTACGATACCGTCATACAAATTATGTTATATGGTTGTTTAGTAATTATGTCCCGAAAGTTGTGTACATGTGAACTCCTTGGTAATTAGTTTGTTGTTTTTCTCTTCCTGAATGGCAGTCATTAATTAAGGCCAAGGAATGGCTTGTGGATCTTGTTGGTACGCAAAACTACTCACTTATGAGTCTGTAACTCCAGAACACAACAACTGATGAACTTATGTGATCTAATTCAGAGATAAGTTTGGAAACCGGCAAGATGAGTGAAGCGGAACTGACTCAATCTGCCTCTAACAAAGGTTACTTCACACCTTCTCCGTCCACCAAACATTTAGCTAAGTTATAGTCTCACTTGAAGAAAGCCTTCAGTTTTGTCCACCAAAACACTTCAGTTTATTGTCATTGTCTCCACTTTCTATTTGGAGTATTTTCTGGCAGTAATAACTTTTTGAATCCTTGCTGCATTGCTGGTCACATCTGCACAACCATCCCTCTGTAGCTTACATATCCACACAATTAGAATGTGATAACTCATGCAACGACAATGCTTGCTTGCATCTCTCATTAACTTTGTTACTACAGTGCCCCGAGTGCTCTCTGCTGCAAACTTGCAATAGGTTATTTGCTCTTACCACATTGATTTCATGGCCTGCTATGGACCTGTAATACATCCTGATGCTACATTCTCCGGCAGCATAACTGGTTTGGCTGCCTAGATGCTACCGTTTCTAACTGCTGAACTCATGGCAGGTGGTCCGGTTACTCCAGTCTCACGGACTAATCTTGCTACCTTCAAAGTGGTTACTAATCGTAGTAAGTTTACTGAACATCCAAACCAGTACCATTGGTCCATGCAATTAATCCATGAAATTGTTCCCTGTTAAAGGCCACAAAATGTACAAGTCAAGTGGCTATATGCGCTTGACATTTAATCTGTGTGCCCTGTAATTTCTTTATATGCCCTTGTGATGTTTACTTTATTGTCCATGTAATACTGTAAATGTGCATTTGTTCATTTGTTGTCAATAATCTTATCTTTTTTCCAATGGCAGCATTATTCCGCAAGGCAAAAGAATGGATGGTATATTTTACAGGTTAAACTAGACTCTGCTCTGCATGTTTTCATTTGCTTGTATACCTGTTCATTTATGCATGAACAATTGTGCTCAACTTACTGTTGATCTCTAGCTTGGTTATGCGTTAGCAACTGATGAAACTTATGTGATCGTCAGAGGAATGTTTGAAAGCTTGGCCAGACGCGAGTCAAGATGATCTACATCAACTTTTCTGCAAGGATGGTAACTCTTTCACCCACCAGACATGTATTTCTTTAAGGACGTCGATAACTGCCACACGTGTGGCAGGAAGAGAGACGCACCACACGTTCCTAATGCAAATAGATTGTCACGTCATCGCATGCATGCATGCGAGAATCTTTTTGAATTTTCAGTTTTTAAAATGTTTTATCTCTTAAACGAAAAATCCGATTGAAGATCCGTTTTCACCATTAAATCCCTCGCGACGAGATCTTCGAAACTAGATCTCATATCAATATATTTCAACAAAAAAAAATTTTGGGTTAAAAGTTGCCATGTCTATTGCACATGAATTGCCATGGTGTTTACACTGAAGTTGCCATGATATGTTTCAGTTATTTTCTTTTACATTTAAAAGTAATTTTTGACATATTATAAATGAGGAATTAAGAAACTAGACTTGCCATGCACCATAAACAAAAATTGCCATGATACAATACATGCACTTAAAATTGTCATGGTTCAATAAAAAATATATTTTCATGGTCAAAGTACTGGAATTGCCATCATCAAAAAACTAAAATTGCCATGATCTACAAACTAAAATTGCCACATGGCAACTTTAGTTTAAGCACTATGGCAACTATAGTGTAAACATCATGGCAACTTCTGGGCAAAAAAATAATTCATCGAAACATATCAACATGGGGTCTAGTTTTGAAGATCTCGTCGTGAAGGATTTAATGGTGAAAACGATTTTTTAATTCGCTTTTTTATTTAGGAGATAAAACATTTTTAAGCCGAAAACCAAAAAGATTTTTGCTGATGTCATCTATTCATACGTGGCAAAATGAGTGGTGATGGAGGCGTGTGGGCGATCTGCAAACGCCCACACGTGTGGGCGTTAGTTTTTCCGTTCTTTAATGACCCCTTGTTTAGTCAATTGTCATTATCTCCCTTTTTTCCCATATAAATACTGGCGTCCCTTTTGGGACACTCCATTTGCCTCACTTATCACATTTCATTTTCACAACACTATAAGGTAATTATCTTCAAAATAGAATTAGCTAATATTACTGGCCTTAATTTGGTACCACGTATGTTTTTTCTACAGTCAGTTTATTGCTCTTATCACACCGACTTTGTTGATTTTACTTTTGAAGTGCTGCACTAGATTAATACTTAGGGCACTCTTGTGCAAATTGTTCTTACTGCACCAACTTGCTTTTGAAGTGATACACAGCCATTGTTTAAATTCATCAGCATCATTATGGTTGGATCCTATGCACATTGTTCTTACTGCACCAACTTGCTTTTGAAGTGCTCTACTTTGCTTAGCTGTGACCTGTGCATAAGCAGTGATAACCTTTATTATCTCTTCCACTTTTATTATTCGATTCATGTGCACATCGTTTGAGCTATTTGCAAAAGTTATCTATTATCTATAGAAGATCTATGGTGGACATATGTTTCCTTGGTTTTCCATTTCGTCATTCTTTTGTTTGCCATTTCGCATTTTGTATCTGATGTATACTGATAATTCAGTCTTGTCAGGATTGATGTTGTTCTTTGCACTTCTTCCCGCTGCCATTAATAACCACCAAACTTCTTTGCAGGTGATCCTGATGGCACAGTCTCCCGTACAGTGCCTGGTAGCTTGACTAGTCTTGCTGAAAATTCAGCGATTGCATAAGTCAAAAAGCCAGGTAACTTAGTTGCATATTCTGAAATCTCCATACCAGGCTAACCCCATCTGCAAAATTTGTCTAGATTGGTCGTTAAAAAACACCAAATATTGGCTGACAAGTTATTTATATCACGATTAACGGATTTTGATTTCCCATTCTTTGATTTCATTAATACAGATTATAACTGGTCATGCTGGTAATTTTCGTTTGATGTGCTTTCATGAGTCTTGCATTGGTTTGACTCTTCTCTTTTCCTTGAGTCCATGGTAATTCCAGAATAGCCTGCAGCAGGGACATGCATAAGCTTGTGTACTGTATTGCTTGGGAAAAAAGTACTATGTGTACTGGAAACATGCGTGCACCTTCTTGGTCATGTCCACATGTTCCTTTTTATACTGCACATTGGTCCTCCTAATTTCTTGATATATTCAGACATCAATGGAAAGAATTCAAATGCAGACTCCTGTTCTTTAATTGACAAGCGGAAAAATAGTCCTTCACCCTTGGTCCTTGAATCTATGGTGTTAGATAACAGTTTACATAAATTTTTGTAAAGGAATGTTATGCCCTGATGAACTGAAACTAGTGTCCGGCTTACTATTCTTGGGCAGGCACAAATAATCTTTTGAGCCAATAGAGCTGTTATACCTGTATCAAACATGATGACTTGGTTTAGCTCCCTCAAAAGTGCCCGGTAGCTAGAGTCGCTGTTATAATTCAGTATGCACTTGCCGACGTGCCGAAATGAAATGGAACAGTCAAAATTGCAGATAAGGCATGCCAACGTCAGTTCATTCCAAGACCTTGTCAGTAATGTTAACTTATTAATAATCAGATGAACCTTTATTGGTAACTGCTTGGTGGCAGCTGTCCTTATATGGCTTGTTGAGACTCAGTGATGCACTGCCCGTGATAGGTGCCTTAAAACTAGTTGCTTACTAAAATGTCTAATAACACTGCTAGTAATATTTGATCGACTCAAAACAGCCATTTCTAAATTCAAGTTTACAGGTGTTCTGCTTCCTGGAATTTTCTTGTGCACATATTCTCCCTAAGAGTATCAATTGGCGTGCAGTTGTGGAGGTTGGCCTCAAGAATACGAGGGCTGTCAGTGAATTCTCATACCTGTTCTATAACTCTATTATCTATACCTATTGATAAATATATCAATAGAAGATTATGACCAAAGTTGAAGTTGCATTATAGTACTGGAAGTTGGTTTTAACTAAAAACCCGTAGTTCTACTTACCCAAATGTATGGATAGGTGGCCTATTTGCCTAGGATATCATGTCTTGCTACATTGTGCTCCTGCTCTGTGTTGCCGAAAATTTCTCTTTGGAGTTCTACATTCATGTTTTATTTGCATGATAATTTGTAACTACAGTCTTTATGAGGCATGATCCGAGCGATTCATGGCGGGGGAAACTCCAAGTTCTTCCACATGTCCGCCTCACAACGGTTTAGAAAAAACAAAATCTTCTCCCTCGCTCGGGACGGCTCGGTGTTCACTTCCCACCACCAAAAAGCGGAAATCCTGCGGGATTTCTTTGTCACGCTCATCGGCTCTTCTGCTTCAACGGCATGGCCGTTTGACCTCACGACGATCTACCCTTCTCCCGTACCTGGTCTTCATGCCCTCGACGCACAATTCTCAGAAGATGAAATAAAATTGGCCTTCTTTCAAATGAACCCTCAAGCAAGCCCCGGACCTGATGGTTTCGGCCCATCTTTCTATAAATCTTTCTGGCCCTCTATCAAACCGGTGATTTTCTCCTTCTTCGCACAATTCCACCAAGGTACGGCGGACACAGAGCGCCTAAACCGTGCCCATATAGCTCTGCTCCCGAAATCTACCTCCTCCATCTCACCTGACGCCTTCAGACCAATTCCCTTGCAAAACTGCCCGGTCAAAGCTGTGGCGAAGGTCCTAACGTCGTGCCTCAAACCTTTCATTCCACATCTCGTCCATGGTAACCAAACTGGCTTCATCACAGGTAGGAACATTGCAAAAAACTACGTCTTTGCAGCAGATCTTATCAGCTCTTGTCACTCTCGACAACGCCCAACCATGATCTTCAAGCTTGACTTCAGAAAGGCTTTTGATTCGGTTGCTTGGAATGCCCTGGACAAAATCATGGCGGTCCGAGGCTTCTCCCAAACCTTCCGTGGATGGATTCAAAACCTCCTCCATACTGGCAAGACCGCCATCCTCCTCAACGGCATCCCAGGATGTTGGATCCCATGCAAGAACGGTCTACGTCAGGGAGACCCGGCCTCCCCCTACCTCTTCCTAATTGTAGTCGATCTGCTACAGCAACTTATCCTTCAGAGTACCGATCCCGACCTACATCACCCCATCTTTACCCACATGCCCCCTACTATACTCCAATATGCAGATGATACCTTGATCATCGCAGCCTCCTCTCCCACCGCTATTGCCTCTCTCAGGAAAATCCTTCAAAACTTTGCTCAAGCTACTGGCCTCACCATAAACTTCTCTAAAACAACCCTAGCAACCTTGCATGCAAACGAAACCCTAGCTGCCAACACTGCCCTCGCTATGGAATGCACGTGTGCACCCCTCCCTCAAATCTATCTTGGGCTCCCCCTCGCTCCTACCAGGCCACCTTCCTCTGCCTTCGCACCGTTAGTCCACCGAACCCGTAAGCTTCTAGCAGGCTGGCGTGCCAAGCTCCTCGACAGAGGTGACTGTTTCATCCTCATCTCGTCCGTTCTTGACTCCCTGCTCACTTACTATATGTCTGTCTTCCGCATCCCTAGGAAAACCCTAAAAGTCATTGATTCTCTGAGACGGTCATTTTTCTGGGCTGGTGAGGATGAATGCTCGGGTGCCAAGTGCTTGATTGCATGGAAAAATGTTTGCTCGCCAAAAAAATTCGGTGGTTTAGGGCTGAAAAACTTACAGGTTCAAAATGACTGCCTCCTATTGAAGTTTGCTGTCAAGGCTCTCTCATCCACGCCCTCTCCATGGCTTGATTGGCTTGAACTTCAACACCCCAACGCCCTAGTCTCCTCAGGCCCCCATGCTTCATTCCTATGCCGCACGATAGCTCAACAAATCCCAACCCTACAGTCAATCTCCTTCGTCTTAACAAATAGTGGCACGCACACTTACTTCTGGTTAGACACATGGCTCACCCCAAAACCCCTAGCTACCACTTACCCAAACCTCTTCTCACACTCAACACTGCAGCTGGTTAAGGTGGCTAACATATTGCGTTTCGGTATCGAAACAAACCTCCATAATCGTCTTTCACTTGTAGCAGAAATAGAGTTGGTCTCGCTTTTGGCTGTTTTGCAGGACTTCACGCCTTCGGCAGACGAGGACCAGCGGTTCCTCCATAGGGGACATGCATTCTCCACCAGAAGAGCTTACGGCACCATCATGGCAAGGCCAGAACCGGACCTCATTGCCCCTCTCATTTGGACCACCAAGGCCCCACGCAAGATCAAGATCTTCGCTTGGCTACTTTTCAAGGATCGTCTCAACACCGCCGTCAACCTTTACCACAAGAACATAATCGACTCCGACTTGTGCACTCGATGTAACTTGCTGCCGGAAGACTCCATTCACCTCTTCGTCTCCTGCCCCCTCGCTAACAGAATCTGGCAAAGAATTGGCGTTCTACCCCAAGATGAAGATCTCAATGAGCTATGGGATCTGCCACTGCCCCACCACTTACCTAGCAACGCATGGCCCTTCATTCTCCTTGCGATCCTCTCGTCCATATGGGCTGCAAGAAATGATATGCTCTTCAGAAACATCGACCAATGTTCTGTAATAACTCTTAGGAACCTAATAGCTAACTTGGATCTATGGTCACACCATCTTATGGATACGGTGGACAAGGAGGACGTCTTCTCGTGGCGGACCTACCTTTCTGCACGATGCATCGTGCCTTTGTAACCTGTTTCTGCTGTTGCGGCAACCATTTTGAGCAATATATTCAGGTGGGGAGCTCCCCCCCCCGGTGATTCTCAAAAAAAATGAGGCATGATCCTGTTCTTTCCACTCCTTGGTGTGTGCCTACATGCTGCACTTGCTAAGTTCTGAACTTGTTGCAGATGCTCTATTCTCGCCAACCATGCTTGGTACCTTGACAAATCCTGCTGAAGACTCTGGGATGTCATCAGTGACAAATGCAGGTAAATTATTTGACCATTCAGTACCTTACTGCCTGCTACCATTTGGAACCGCGGAACTCTGTGAAGGGGCTCTACTCTCACAGACCATATCTGGTACTGTCATAGGTCCTACTGAATACTCTGCAACTTCATCAGTGATAAATTTAATTTGTTTTAAGACGTGCGTAAACCTACAATTGCACAGCTGATCTCTGCAATTTTTCATTTTCTGACGTTGGAGGACACCAATTGAACTTCACATGGATATTATGTCATGATAATACTTAATTCAGGAATCCTTAAGGACATTATATTAATTTATTAGGCAGGTGCATATAAACCTTTGAGTGAAGAATATTTTTCCAGTTCAAGGAAGAATCCAAGGATGGAACTGGCAACTATTAGACAAGATTTTGATCCAAAAAGGCGACGGACAACTCTGGTAAGATACTGGATTTTGGTGCTCATTTCTGTCAGCAAAATGACAACTTAGATTCTCTACATGCCATTTTAGATTCTTTACATGATAAACAACAACCCCGAGATGGTCAGGTGGCAAATTATTTCATGCTACAAGAATTTTGTATGTTTCTTCATGAAATGCTTGGAGTGCCAAATTTGATTAAATACTTTGCTATTTTTGTAGTGAAAATGATCCCTTGTAAGTATTGAGAAGTATCTACATTGGTCTTGATAGACAATTTATGCCAATTCATCGGCAGCATGATTTTGCTTTCAAGCTTATTCAACCGTTTGGATTTGCTCTAAATTTGACTCCTACTTAAGCCATGCCACCATTAGAAAAAACACACTAACCCTTGTATCTTAAATACTTGGAAACTACTCCCTCTACATTTCTTTACGGAGGGAGTAGAAGTTTAACTGCATTCTGTATGAAAAGACATTAAATGGAGAACACATCCTAGCAAAACATAGGTGATAATACTAGTTGTATGCATCTTTTGATAAATTTTGAGACCCTCTAAAATTGTTATATTTACGTGCATTTAAGAAGAGAAGGCAATGCTTATGTACCGGACACTACTAATACTTTTGGATCGCAGACTTCGCAGATTGAAACCGGAACTGAAGATCAACAAGCAACTTGAACTGAATGGTAGTATTGATTGTACCACCTTCTGCTTTTGCCTTTGCGAAGACGGTCAATTAGCTAGCTACTGGTGTTACTTGACGTTAAGCTACTTGTTAGGGGCTTGCGAGTCTTGTGTATCTTCTATTGTTATGTTATTTCTCCTAGTTCCTACTTCCTACTATCATTAGGGCAAGTGAACCAGATCTATGTGTGTGTAAGCTGCGGTATGAAGTGTGTGAGGACTGAAAAAGTCGAAACCTGGATCTTCTTGTTTTGTGCAAAGTGTGAGTACAATTTCTTAAAATTTCTGACCAGTTGGTGGATCATGAAAACTTTCTGGAAAAAATACGATCATTTTAGGGCATCTCTGCTGGTACATCCCTCAAAAGTTATATTTGAGGGAAAATTTTCCATTTTGAGGGATTAGACTCCATCTAGCAGATCCCTATACTGCATTTTCCTCGAATTCGACTTTCTATCCCTTAAACTTTACCCCACTTCCCTACTTTTACTCCAACAAAGGCAAGTCTTAGGAAACTGAGCAGCTGCTCGCCTCGCGCAGTAATGGCACAACTGGGCGGTGGCTTGCCTGTGTTGGAGTAAAAATAGGCAAGTGGGGCAAAGTTTAAGGGATAGAAAGTCCACTGGTGTCGCACCCCAAAACTCGCCCACATCTCCCCAACCCATGTCCACCGCCCCCGCCGATTCGGCTCTACACTCACCTTGATTCGGGTCGTTGTTACCGCCTTCTTGAGCTCTCGTGTGGCTTTCTGAGCTCCCGCTCCTCCCCAAGCTTCGTGCCACCCCCCTGTTGTCTTCCTGGAGCTTCACGATGCCATGGTTCACGAGAGAATCACTACCAACAAGATGCTCACGCTCGCGTGGGCCAAGGAGCGCGCGTACCAAGGTGGCAGAGGAGGAGCAATGGCGCCGTGCTCGGACTTGGAGGAGCACCTGTTGGCCGAGGTGCAGCTCGAGGCCAAGCGCGCGGACACCGATATCATGGCAAACTTGGAGATCGTCACGGAGAACCACGCGTGATCGAGCGCAAGCGTCGTCAATGCATTTGTTGTGGCGTCGATTGAGTTTGCGGAGTTGTGCGAGGACATCGAAGGCGAAATCGTCGGCAGGTTCGCCTTGATGTCATGGATGCGGCATGCGAAGAGACCAGTCCCTCCGGCGCGGCGCGGGGCGATCAACATCTCATCCGACGAGTAATGGATTTTATCTATAGGTAGTGATGTTTAAGCTAGTTCTATGTCGATGTAGTAGTAATGTACTAGGTAAAACGTGTACGCTGTTTTATTTTGTGCTTGAGATGAGTTTGTGTGCAAAAGTATAGCGTTCAATTTCAGTTTTAGCCTTTTAGGGATATGCTAGGTGAGATAATCCCTTAAAAATTATAAGGAAAAGGGATAAAAGGGAGGTATTGTATATTCGATGAGGGATCTGCTAGAGATGCCCTTACTTATTTTTGGTGAATGCAAACTTTTGACGCAGTTGTGTTCCTTGACTAATGAATTTAGATTACTCATATATGATGTTTTGCTGGTAAACCTCTCCTACTAGCAGTTGAAAATAAAAAACTGACTGTCAGGCCTTGTTAACAGAAATGAGAAAAAAAGTAAAAAAAATTGGTTCAGAGAACTACAAATTTCTAACATTATTTCATTCGCAGGGTAGGATGCAACCAAAAAATCACATAAAAAACTATAAAAAAATCTGGGAACAGCTAACTAACTGAATCACAATAGAATGCATGAAAATTGAAGGCAAGCAAGCTAGCTCTAAAGCGGTTATTCTTAAGTTAGACTTTGAAAAAGCATACGACTCGGTCAGCTGGTCTTTTCTTAAGCAGGTCTTGCTCGCGAAAGGTTTTGATGGAGCTTACGTGCATCGTATCATGCAGTTGGTCACTGAGGGCCACACTGCCGTTTCGGTGAATGGGCATAATAGTAATTTTTTTGCCAATGGCAGGGGACTTCGTCAAGGGGATCCGGCTTCCCCTGTCCTTTTCAATTTTGTGGCCGATGCCTTTTCCTGTATTCTCGTGAGGGCGACTCAATGTGGTCACATTAGTCCGGTGGTCTCTCATCTCCTTCCGGAAGGGGTCTCTCACCTTCAGTATGCCGACGATACGATCATTATGGTTGAATTGGATGATGCGTGTATTGCCAATTTGAAATTCATCCTTCTTTGCTTCGAAGCGGTCTCTGGATTGAAGATTAACTTCTCCAAGAGTGAGGTTCTAGTTACTGGTGTGAATGATGCGGAAGCCCTGCGTGTGGCCAGGCTTCTTAAGTGCTCTTTAGGTTCCTTTCCATTCAAATATCCGGGCCTCCCAATTTCTCCTTTTAAACTTCTTGCTAAGGATTTTGCCCCGGCTGTAGCTAAAGTGGGTAACAGGGTCCTTCCATGGCGCGGTAGATACAATACTAATGCTGGCAAGGTGGCCTTAATCAACTCCTGTCTCTCAGCCCTATCGATGTTCCTTATGGGTTTCTATCTCCTTTCGGCTGGTATTCACGCCGGCTTTGACAAACACAGGGGTGCCTTCTATTGGAATGCGGCAGATAATAAGCGGAAATATAGATTAGTCAAGTGGCAGCTTATGTGTTGGCCTAAGAACCTTGGGGGTTTAGGCATTATTAATACGTTGGTGATGAATAAATGCTTATTAATTAAATGATGGTGGAAAATTATGACTACTGGGGCCGACTCTCTTTGGTATTCTATTCTCAAGGCCAAGTATTTCCCTCAATCTAGCCCCCTGTTTGCTTCTGCTAGACGTGGGTCTCAATTCTGGAAGAACCTTGTCAAAGTTAGACCATTTTTTTGGAGCATGTTAAGTTTATCGTGGGCAATGGTAGTTCTGTTCGTTTTTGGTGGGATTGGTGGTGTGGAGATGCTCCTCTGGCTACTCAATTCCCGGTTTTGTTTTCCTACTGTCCTAAGCTGGACATCTCCATCGCGGAGGTGGCGGATAATAACTGGGACCTGGCTTTTCGCCGTTCCCTGTCTCCTGAAGAGTTGGAGGATTGGCAAAATCTTTCTGCCCTCTTCCCCGTGCTCTCGGAGGCTCTGGATTCTGTAATTTGGCCTCATTCGTCTTCTGGCAGGTTTTCGGTCAAGTCTCTTTACTCTAGGCTTATCGGAGGTACCCCCTCGAATAGATTTACTAACATCTGGAAGTCTAAAGTGCCTCCTAAGATTAAGATATTTCTTTGGCAAGCCTTCAGAGGCCGCCTTCCTGCGGCTGATCAGATTCGCAAGCGCAATGGTCCGGGATCAGAGTTCTGTCACCTTTGTGGTGCTTTGGAAAACACGGACCACATTTTTTTCCATTGTGTCTTGGCTAAGTTCGTTTGGAGTTGCGTCAGATCTTGGCTTCAGGTCTCTTGGAATCCCTCGTCCTTCTCTGAGCTTAGAACCCTAGCCAAGGTTTTGGTTGGGGTCACCAAAAGGGTGTTCTGGGTTGGCTTGGGTGCCTTATGTTGGTCCCTTTGGACTACTAGGAATAAATTTACTATCGAGCATATCTTTCCATCTAAACCTGTTGATGTTTTTTTCAAATCCTGTATCTTATTGCAGCAGTGGAGATTATTGACTAAAGAAGACGATCGGGATGCCCTGGACGTGCTCATCGCCAAAATTCGGGCTTCGGCATCCTTCTTCTCCGGGCTGGGACCTAACGCCTGATCTCTGTTGCGGTGGTTTTATCGGTTTGGTTGTAGTCGTCTTTCCCCTCCGGCCTGCGCGCCGTGTATGGCAGGGTGCCATGTATCGCTCTGGATCTTCTTTCGCCTGCTCTAGGCTTTGGTCGATGGATTCGCGGTTCTTGTTATCTGTTTGGGTGTTCGGGTCTGTGACGCTGCCGTGTGGCTTTATTTATAAAGCCGGGCCAAGGCCTTTTATCTAAAAAAAAGCAAGCTAGCTCAGTCAATTGATGGATAGGCAATATAAACCATGGTGGACTCTGTATCCAGCGAAACCAAAAATAGTTGCCCGTGCCACGCCTAAGAGAGCAGGGGCTCTTACAGCAGCAGCGGCCGCAACACTTTAACGGCAGAGGAAATAGCGTTACCGGCCTAATAAGTTTACGTAACAATCTCCTGAACACAATGCGTCCATAGTAAGTGCTGCATCAATCAACAAGAAGAGTTTAAAGTTTCTGAGGTGAAAAAGAAGGTGCTGAGACTATTGGTCTTCAGAGTTGCCATCAGGTTCACAAGGCCACCATCACCTTCTTGATCCACGTAATCCCATATATGATCATACGGGGTAGGCGGTGCCTCAATGTAAACTTTCTCTTCTTCATTATAACCAAAGCAGTTCAAGAGGTCTTCAAGATTTAAGTTATCAAAATCAATATGACCAGTAGGCTGGACCATCTCTTGTTGTGGTGGTGCATTAGGTTGCTGCGGATGGGGTTGCTGCACTGAACAACAGATGGAGTTGAAGTAGTTACTCAGTTCTTTACACTGATCCTTTGTCACATCCGTCGACAGAAGCAGGTCTAGCATTATTGATCTCCCATTCATTGCCTGTAATAGGTTTTGTAGGGTTACAACTTGTCAGGAAAATGAACCTGTCTTTTCAATATCTGTTGGCTAATGGTCTAGTGTAGCATGAAGCAATCAGCAAATTGTAGTTAGATGTTACAATAAGCATTTCTCATGGGAGAATTTACCTCCTTCCAGCGGATCTCCTCGTCCATGGATTCATTAATGATGCCAATGCATATTTCCAACTTATCAGTGTATGCCTGAGGGATAACTGCAGAAAGACTCACTAGAAGGGCGTATCCAATATTACCCTGCTGAGAAATTTAATAATATCAGAACCATGATCTCTACAAAACAAGCACATCATGGGCAGCTGGAAGCTAGAACTAGTATGTATGTTGGCATCCTAATGCAACATGTATATGGGAATTCGAAAAGAGCAGTACGTACAAACTATTTGGCCGGTTCAATACAAAGTATCATCAAACAACAATAGAAAAAAAAAACGTCTCAAGAGCGTATTAAGTAGAAAGGACCCAAAAATAGGAGAAAAGAAGGTGAATACCGTTTCCATGGGCCTTGGATCTTCAACTGTGATCTCCTTTGAGGCTTTAGTACTGGCAGACTGAAGTCTCGGCATTTTTATACTTTCTGAATGGCCTTTGCAGACGACCTGGGAACTGGAAGGCCTCTTCAAAGCCGATTTCTTCTCTGCTTTAATCTGGAACTCAATTTCCCTCCATACATTCTTAGCATGCTCTGTCATTCCCGGGCAATTATTACCATCCAAATGTTTTTCAAGCTTTGACTGAATGCTACCTTTGTCAAATACCATTTGACACAAAAGGCATCTAAAAGTAGCATGTCCACTTGGTCGCATGCAAATTCTGAATGCGAAACGCCATAGTAAGTTCTTCCCCTGCCTCCATGGATACCTACATAACAGGAAGAAATCAATTTATAGCCTTAATTTTCCATAAACGGTGGGTTTTTTTTTTTTTTTTTGCGATAGAGGAGCTATTGGAGTTGCTGTTAGGCCCTAGGTGACAAGTACAGTTGCAGCACGCCTACAGCCCTACACTAGCCCTATTTAAAAAGATTTATCCCATAACACATATGATAGAAACATAACCCAAAACTAAGATGGATTACTATAGGTGTCATAAGTAAAACTGATTTTGAAAATGGGTCTTATTTATAGTCATTTACTGTATAGCAGTATGATGCAAAAACTCACTAAACTCACTAAATTGGATTCCACGAGCTAAACCAAAATTGTGTTGATGTCACAGAGCCAGAAAAGTTGTATGAGGGGGGCCAATTGTTGCCCCATAATCGTTGGGGAGGGCCAGAACAGCTAAAATACCAATTTTTGTTCCCAAAACATCATATTAGTAGCTCTAACTGTGTTGTTTTATCAATGTTGGCCCGGGCCATGGCCCCAGCTCGCCCCCTAGTGCCTCCATCTTGATGTTGTATGGCAAAGAAAACTAATTAGACCATACTCATCACTGCATGTGTGATTACTAATTACCAAAATTTGCACCACTTCCAAAGTATGGCACATGGTCTCAATTGAGAACAAAACAACATGCTGGCTGCCTACGTGCAAAGTGTGTGTGTGTGTATGTACCTAAAGGCATGCTAGTTCGGAGGCCTGGATGGCCTGCTGTGAGTGAACACTTGGAAAAATACCAAACAATTATACAGATTGCATACACCATACAGTAGGGCAACATGCCAAGAGGGGCAATCAACCAGTAAGCAAAAGTTACTAACATATATGGAGGACAGAATGTTTACCCGATTGCACGTATGAAATGGAATCTCATATAATCATTTATTCTCTAAGCAACATTTTCTGGTTCCTGTATGGGATTCGTGCAATCAAGTCAAACGATATGAGTGTTGCGTAGTATGTATTTAATTTTGTTTCTTGCACGAAGTTGAAATAATGTTAGGTGATTAAGACATTACCCCCTTGTGATGGACTGCCATATCATGTCCACCTCAGATTGATGCTGTCACCATTAGCAAACTGAGTGGGAATGTTTCTCATGGCATCTCCATTCAGCTGATCCATGAAGTATGCCATTGCCTGGGAGTGTTGCCCGGCAGCCATCAAATCCATCAGGTGACCACGACGACAGTGAAACATGGGGATATGGTGTAAGCGGTAATCATCACCGACGCATCGGATGAACTGACGCAGATACTCCTGAAGAAGTCCCCATTGCGGGTCCCTTACTACTGCTGCTGCTGCTTCCCAAACTCCCAACACAACAAGTGCTTCAGACATTGATCCACCTAGGGTGTGTTTGGTTGTAGAACCAAGTGAAATGGAATGTAATGGTTCCGTTCCACTAGAATGAAACGGTACCGTCTTCATATTTAGTAGAGCTAATGAGATGGAATGGAATGGTCCCGTTACAGCGTTTGGTTAGAGGAGTAGAATGTACTCCCTCCGGTCCTTTTTTCTCTGTGTTCTACGTCCAGCCTGCATACCAAGGAGAGAAGAGGGCAGCAAAATTTGGACGGCTTTACCCCTGGATTGCTAGGGAAGGGACATTGGGAAGTTGGCCCAGAGCAGCGCATTATTCCCACGCCGACGTTCTCCTCTCTCCATTTCCCTGCATGCATGCAGCTTCTCTCTCTGCATTAATGCGGCTCCTCTCTCTCTGTGCAAAAGAGGGCTAGCAGATTGGTTCGTGGAACGGTGGATAGGAGTTAATGCGCGCATGCGGTACAGTCGGATAAGAAAAGGCAGGGGCATAGTCGGAAAGACCAGCCAAAAGAAAGCTACGCGCAGACCATTGCGGGAAAACTGAAATTTTCTAAAACGCAAAGAAAAAAGGACAGGAGGGAGTAATATGTATCACTCAAATTTGCTAAGAATTATTATGTTCAAGTGCTAGTACTGCCGCGAATCAACCTGTGGTTGGGATGGTTAGGTGGACAGTGGTATTCCCAACCCACCAGGGTTCAAATCCTGGTGCTCGCATTATTTCTGGATTTATTTCAAGATTTCCGGCGATGCACTTTAAGTGAACATAGAGGTAGGGTGTGTATGTGTATGTTCATAGGGGTGAGTGTATGGGCGTGTATATGAGCGCTTGTGTCTGTACTGATGCTAAAAAAAAGTGCTAGTACTACCATTAAACATCATTTAGCAACTACTTAAATCCAAAGAATCGTTTGGTTTAGAGGAGCAGGCAGTCAAATCGTTCATCCCCTCCCACAAATCAATCCAATCGAATGGCTGCTGGACCTAAACAAAGAAAGATCCAAGCTAGAAGGGAATCTAAACCAATTAAATCCAAAGAATTGTTCATTGCCTCTCACAATGCTGTAAGACACTGCTGTCTCCCACTGATGCAAGCCGCTGCTGCTCTCTCTTTCTCGCCGGCCACCAAGACAGGAATAGAGACGGGGATGGGGATGCCCATCGGCTGCCCACTGAGCACCGAAAGACGGCGCCCGTCTTTCCGGCCGCGAGCCGCGCGCCCTTAGTTGTCACCCGCGCCGGCCGCGGTCGCCTCCCTGTCCGCCTGTCGCGGGAGCACCGGCCACGAGCCACACGCCCTCCAGTGCTACCCGGGCCGGCCGCCGTCGCCCGCCTCTCCGTCTGCCGCCGGAGTACCTGGTGCCGCGCCGGAGAGGAAGAGAGGTGGAGTGTTCGCCGGGATATCAGATCGAGGGAGGGTGGCGGCGCTGAGGTTCGGGAGGCTGTGTGCGAGTCGTGGGAGAAGAAGGAAACGCCCGTTCCGCATGGTCCGCTCGATCTGGAGGTATGCCTCGGTTCCGCATAAACCAGGAATATGTCGTTCCTTGGGACTGGTTTTTTTTAAGGGTGAACAAAACTTTTATTCATCATCGAAATTCACATAATGTGAGATACAACGAGAGTCATGAGGGGGTGCCAAACCAGACATGGCGACCCAAATCCCGTGAAAAAAAAACGAGCTAATTTATATGCTTTATAATTAACAACACGTCCCTCGAAAATGAACTTAAAATTATGTAAAGCGGCTTTCGCCATAATCTCAGCTATGATTGCCCCATGAACCCCTAGGGTTCCTCTCGTGATGTCGGAAACCACTTGCTTACAGTCACTGAAGATGACACAATTCGTCAGGTTCATATCCTCCACAAGGGCTAACGCCTCCCTGCATGCTACTGCCTCCAGCGTAGTTGGGTTGCTCACGCAGTAAACGACCAACGCCGAGCTTCCCAGATAATTTCCTTTGTCATCCCTGCAGACAGCTGCTGCAGCTCCACCTCGCTCATGCCTGACAGCAGCATCCACATGGATCTTGACAAAATCCAGTGGTGGGGCCTTGGCTCTTGGCCGGGCCGGTGTAGCAGATATAATCACCCGATCTGCTGCAGGTTTCTGCTGAACTAATACTATCTGTAGATCATCGATGAATCTACGTATGAATGCTTGAGTAGATTGTGGACTCTGAAAAATCCTTTCATGTATTGCTTTCCTCCTAGCTGACTAGATTGCCCATAAAATGACAGAGAGTAGCACAAACATGTCGTGCTCCAGTGTCTCCATTAATGAAAACAACCAGTGTTTGGTAGAAGGTTCAGTCAACATCATCATTTTATGCACAAGCTCGTCATTACTCAATGCGACGCATCTGGATGCAGCACATTCCAGTAAGGAGTGCCTCCATGAATCTGGTTCTCCACACAATCCGCAGCTAGCCGAGTCAGTCATGTGTCTGTGCAATCTTACGTCATTTGTCGGCAAGGAGTGTTTTGAAAGTCGCTAGAGAAACATTCTAACCTTTCCCGGGACACTCCTTTTCCATAGAGATTTCCAAGCGCCTTCCTCGGCGTTTGTAGTTGAAGAGCCGGGGTTGCCATCGAGCCAAGCTTCTCTCCGTTTCTTAGTGGCCACTAGCATTCGGTATGCCGATTTTACCGAAAAAACTCCATGCTTCTCGTAATGCCAGCTCCAGAAGTCAGGCAAGTTGCGGGTGCATAGTGGGATGCCCAATATAATTCGAGTGTCCATTGGCAAGAAGGTCGCTTCAACTTTCGCGCGATCCCAAGACGCAGACGTGTGGTCGATTAGCTCTGACACTCTGGACGGTGGGTTCGTTATCACACACCCATATGGCCGTAGCATCTCCTCCCGTGGTAGCTAGTTATCCCGCCATATGTGTGTTGTCTCTCCGTTCCCGATCCTTCTGATCAATCCCTCTTTTAGAATATCTCTGGCTTCGACTACAGCTCTCCACACTTGGCTAGGATGTCCGCCAAGAGTGCCTTGTAGAATGTCAGACTGCGGATAGTAGATGCTTCTTAAAAGTCTGGCACATAGAGTATCGGGGTGCTGCAACAACCTCCGTGCTTGCCTAGCTAGCATGGCAAGATTTAACAATTCAAAGTCCTTGAAACCTAAACCGCCCATCCCTTTAGGTTGTGTCATTGTTTGCCAAGAAACCCAATGTGGTTTTCATTTTCCGTCCTTGCTGCCCCACCAAAACTTCATTATCAACATATTCAGATGTTCACATAGGCCCCTGGGTAGTTTAAAGCATGACATGGAGAAAACAGGCACTTCTTGAGCCACTGATTTGACTAGAACCTCCTTGCCAGCTGATGACATGGTATTTTCAATCCATCCCTGCACCTTGCTCCACAAACGATCTTTTAAGTACTTAAAGGCACCATTTTTTGAATTTCCAATATCAGATGGCATCCCCAGATATTTCTCATTGAGAGTTTCATTGGGAACATTTAACGAAGCTTTTATCTCCACCCTTAAACTCTCGGGAACCCCCTTACTGAAGAAGATCGAGGATTTTGAGTAGTTAATTCTTTGCCCTGTTGCCTGACAATAGGTGTTCAGTGTAGGGTTTCGTAGTAATTTCAAAAAATTTCCTACGCACACGCAAGATCATGTGATGCATAGCAACGAGGGGGAGAGTGTTGTCTACGTACCCAACGCAGACCGACTACGGAAGCGATGACACGACGTAGAGGAAGTAGTCGTACGTCTTCACGATCCAACCGATCAAGCACCGAAACTACGACACCTCCGAGTTCGAGCACACGTTCAGCTCGATGACGATCCCCGGACTCCGATCCAGCAAAGTGTCGGGGAAGAGTTTCTTCAGCACGACGGGGTGGTGACGATCTTGATGTACCACTGCAGCAGGGCTTCGCCTAAACTCCGCTACAGTATTATCGAGGTATATGGTGGCAGGGGGCACCGCACACGGATAAGGAATAGATCACGTGGATCAACTTGTGTGTCTAGAGGAGTCCCCTGCCTCCGTATATAAAGGAGTAGAGGGGGGGAGGCTGGCCGGCCAAGGAGGGAGGCGCAGGAGGAGTCCTACAGAGTAGGACTCCCCTCCAATCCTATTCCAACTAGGATTCCCCAAAGGGGAAAAGAGGGAGAGGGGGGCCGGCCACCTTCTCCTAGTCCTAATAGGACTAGGGGAGGGGGAAGTGGCGCAGCCACCTTGGGCTGCCCCTTTCTCCTTTCCACTAAGGCCCATGAAGGCCCATATGGCTCCCGGGGGGTTCCGGCAACCTCCCGGTAACCCGGTAAAATCCCGATTTCACCCGGAGCACTTCCGATGTCCAAACATAGGCTTCCAATATATCAATCTTTACGTCTCGACCATTTCGAGACTCCTCGTCATGTCCGTGATCACATCCGGGACTCCGAACAACCTTCGGTACATCAAAATGCATAAACTCATAATATAACTGTCATCGTAACCTTAAGCGTGCGGACCCTACGGGTTCGAGAACAATGTAGACATGACCGAGACATGTCTCTGGTCAATAACCAATAGCGGGACCTGGATGCCCATATTGGCTCCTACATATTCTATGAAGATCTTTATCGGTCAGACCGCATAACAACATACGTTGTTCCCTTTGTCATCGGTATGTTACTTGCCCGAGATTCGATCGTCGGTATCCAATACCTAGTTCAATCTCGTTACCGGCAAGTCTCTTTACTCGTTCCGTAATACATCATCTCACAACTAACATATTAGTTGTAATGCTTGCAAGGCTTATGTGATGTGTATTACCGAGAGGGCCCAGAGATACCTCTCCGACAATCGGAGTGACAAATCCTAATCTCGAAATACGCCAACCCAACATCTACCTTTGGAGACACCTGTAATGCTCCTTTATAATCACCCAGTTACGTTGTGACGTTTGGTAGCACCCAAAGTGTTCCTCCGGCAAACGGGAGTTGCATAATCTCATAGTCATAGGAACATGTATAGGTCATGAAGAAAAGCAATAGCAACATACTAAACGATCGGGTGCTAAGCTAATGGAATGGGTCATGTCAATCAGATCATTCAACTAATGATGTGACCTCGTTAATCAAATAACAACTCATTGTTCATGGTTAGGAAACATAACCATCTTTGATTAACGAGCTAGTCAAGTAGAGGCATACTAGTGACACTTTGTTTGTCTATGTATTCACACATGTATTATGTTTCCGGTTAATACAATTCTAGCATGAATAATAAACATTTACATGATTATAAGGAAATAAATAATAACTTTATTATTGCCTCTAGGGCATATTTCCTTCATTCAGCACCTGGTTGACCTCATTAGCACCCACACTATTGGCCTTGAAGAACAGCAGGTTGTCATCTACAAATAGAAGATGGTTCACTGGTGGCGCCGTAGGAGCAACCTGTAAACCATCCAAATTGGATGACTCTTCTCTGGATTTTAAAAGGCATGAAAGGCCCTCTGCTGCCAACAAGAACAAGTATGGAGATATTGGGTCCCCTTGTCCGATTCCTCTCGAGGGTATAAACTCTTGCAGTTTCTTCCCATTGAAAAGCACAAAAAACTTTACTGTGGTAACTAAGCCCATCACTATATCCACCCACCTTTCACTGAAGCCCAACTTAAGCATTATAGCCCTTGATGTCTACTACACAACATTCTTCTTGTAGACGTTGTTGGGCCTCCAAGTGCAGAGGTTTGTAGGACAGTAGCAAATTTCCCTCAAGTGGATGACTTAAGGTTTATCAATCCATGGGAGGCGTAGGATGAAGATGGTCTCTCTCAAACAACCCTGCAACCAAATAACAAAGAGTCTCTTGTGTCCCCAACACACCCAATACAACGGTAAATTGTATAGGTGCACTAGTTCGGCGAAGAGATGGTGATACAAGTGCAAAATGGATGGTAGATAAAGGTTTTTGTAATCTAAAAATATAAAAACAGCAAGGTAACTAATGATAAAAGTGAGCGTAAACGGTATTGCAATGAATTGAAACAAGGCCTAGGGTTCATACTTTCACTAGTGCAAATTCTCTCAACAATAAGAACATAATTGGACCATATAACTATCCCTCAACACGCAACAAAGATTCACTCCAAAGTCACTAATAGCGGAGAACAAACGAAAAGATTTTGATAGGGTGCGAAACCACCTCAAAGTTATCCTTTCTGATCGATCTATTCAAGAGTCCGTAGTAAATAACACGAAGCTATTCTTTCCGTTCAATCTATCATAGAGTTCGTACAAGAATAACACCTTAAGACACAAATCAACCAAAACCCTAATGTCACCTAGATACTCCAATGCAACCTCAAGTATCCGTGGGTATCACTACTAGGGAAAACGTTATACACAGAACTTTAGCAGTAGCGCTTGTTAAAAGAGCACGCTACTACTATACAACAGTAGCGCGTGCAAAATAAGCACGCTACAGATGGACATATATCAGTACCGCGTCTCACCGAAAACTCGCTACTACTAAAATTCCAATCACTTAGCCGATGGGCTACACATAGTAGTAGCGATCTTCCAAAAACCGCGCTACCGCTAATAAACTTATAGCAGCGCGTTTATGCGTAAATCGCTACTGCTAACAAAAATAAAATAAAATGAAAAACAAATAGAGAAGTAAATGAAAATGAAAGAAATAGAAAAAAGAGAAAGGAAAAATGTAAAGAAAAATAAATGAAAAAGGGAAAAAATGATGAAGACGTAGCAGTAGCGCGCTCTCTGAAACGTGCTATATCTAACTTAGCTATAGCGCGTTTTCTGTAACGCTACCGTTACTTTTGACTTAACCAGAAATGGTTTCCCCCCGGCCACCACTTCTCCCCCAAATTGATCCCTCGCCCCACTTCGCCGTCGCCCCCACTTCGCCGCTGTCTCCTGCCGGCGTCGACGCCGCGCTCATCCTCATGGCCACCGCCCGAGGCCGCCCAGCTTCACCGCCGCCGCCTCTCGGGCTGCCCTCGACCTCACCGCCCCCGAGCCCGCCAGGACCGCCGCGTCCCGATCCTGAGCCCGCCCTCGCTGCCCCTACCTCCGTCGCCGAGCACCTCCCCGTCATCGTCTTGGTGCTGATCATGTTTTGCTCGTGGAAGAGGCTTAGTCAACGGGTCTGCAACATTCAGATCCGTATGTATCTTGCAAATCTCTATGTCTCCCACCTGGATTAGATCCCGGATGGAATTGAAGCGTCTCTTGATGTGTTTGGTCCTTTTGTGAAATCTGGATGGATTCCTTTGCCAAGGCAATTGCACCAGTATTGTCACAAAAGATTTTCATTGGACCCGATGCACTAGGTATGACACCTAGATCGGATATGAACTCCTTCATCCAGACTCCTTCGTTCGCTGCTTCCGAAGCAGCTATGTACTCCGCTTCACATATAGATCCCACTACGACGCTTTGTTTAGAACTGCACCAACTGACAGGATGTTCTTGACCGCTGTCCAGTGATCCACTCCTGGATTACTTTGGTACCTCCCTGCTAAACTTATAGCAAGGCACACATCAGGTCTGGTACATAGCATTGCATACATGATAGAGCCTATGGCTAATGCATAGGGAACATCTTTCATATTCTCTCTATCTTCTGCAGTGGTCGGGCATTGAGTCTTACTCAACTTCACACCTTGTAACACAAGCAAGAATCCTTTCTTTGCTTGATCCATTTTGAATTTCTTCAAAATCTTGTCAAGGTATGTGCTTTGTGAAAGTCCAATTAAGCGTCTTGATTTATCTCTATAGATCTTAATGCCTAATATGTAAGCAGCTTCACCGAGGTCTTTCATTGAAAAACTTTTATTCAAGTATCCTTTTATGCTATCCAGAAATTCTATATCATTTCCAATCAGCAATATGTCATCCACATATAATATTAGAAATGCTACAGAGCTCCCACTCACTTTCTTGTAAATACAGGCTTCTCCGAAAGTCTGTATAAAACCAAATGCTTTGATCACACTATCAAAGCGTTTATTCCAACTCCGAGAGGCTTGCACCAGTCCATAAATGGATCGCTGGAGCTTGCACACTTTGTTAGCTCCCTTTGGATCGACAAAACCTTCCGGTTGCATCATATACAACTCTTCTTCCAGAAATCCATTCAGGAATGCAGTTTTGACATCCATCTGCCAAATTTCATAATCATAAAATGCGGCAATCGCTAACATGATTCGGACGGACTTAAGCATCGCTACGGGTGAGAAGGTCTCATCGTAGTCAACCCCTTGAACTTGTCGAAAACCTTTTCGACAAGTCGAGCTTTGTAGACAGTAACATTACCATCAGCGTCAGTCTTCTTCTTAAAGATCCATTTATTCTCAATTGCTTGCCGATCATCGGGCAAGTCAACCAAAGTCCATACTTTGTTCTCATACATGGATCCCATCTCAGATTTCATGGCTTCAAGCCACTTTGCGGAATCTGGGCTCACCATCGCTTCTTCATAGTTCGTAGGTTCATCATGATCTAGTAGCATGACTTCCAGAACTGGATTACCGTACCACTCTGGTGCGGATCTTACTCTGGTTGATCTACGAGGTTCAGTAGTATCTTGTTCTGAAGTTTCATGATCATTATCATTAGCTTCCTCACTTATTGGTGTAGGTGTCACAGAAACAGTTTTCTGTGATGTACTACTTTCCAACAAGGGAGCAGGTACAGTTACCTCGTCAAGTTCTACTTTTCTCCCACTCACTTCTTTCGAGAGAAACTCCTTCTCAAGAAAGTTTCCGAATTTAGCAACAAAAGTCTTGCCTTCGGATCTGTGATAGAAGGTGTATCCAATAGTTTCCTTTGGATATCCTATGAAGACACATTTCTCCGATTTGGGTTCGAGTTTATCAGGTTGAAGCTTTTTCACATAAGCATCGCAGCCCCAAACTTTCAGAAACGACAACTTTGGTTTCTTGCCAAACCATAGTTCATAAGGCGTCGTCTCAACGGATTTTGATGGTGCCCTGTTTAACGTGAATGCGGCCGTCTCTAGAGCGTATCCCCAAAATGATAGCGGTAAATCAGTAAGATACATCATAGATCACACCATATCTAGTAAAGTACGATTACGACGTCTGGACACACCATTACGCTGTGGTGTTCCGGGTGGCGTGAGTTGCGAAACTATTCCACAGTTTTTCAAATGTAGACCAAACTCATAACTCAAATATTCTCCTCCACGATCAGATCGTAGAAACTTTATTTTCTTGTTACGATGATTTTCAACTTCACTCTGAAATTCTTTGAACTTTTCAAATGTTTCAGACTTATGTTTCATTAAGTAGATATATCCATATCTGCTTAAATCATCTGTGAAGGTGAGACAATAACGATATCGGCCACGAGCCTCAATATTCATCGGACCACATACATCGGTATGTATGATTTCCAACAAATCTGTTGCTCTCTCCATCGTACCGGAGAACGGTGTTTTAGTCATCTTGCCCATGAGGCACGGTTCGCAAGTACCAAGTGATTCATAATCAAGTGGTTCCAAAAGTCCATCAGTATGGAGTTTCTTCATGCGCTTTACACCGATATGACCTAAACGACAGTGCCACAAATAAGTTGCACTTTCATTATCAATTCTGCATCTTTTGGCTTCAACATTATGAATATGTGTATTACTACTATCGAGATTCAATAAAAATAGACCACTCTTCAAGGGTGCATGACCATAAAAGATATTACTCATATAAATAGAACAACCATTATTCTCTGATTTAAATGAATAACCGTCTCGCATTAAACAAGATCCAGATATAATGTTCATGCTAAACGCTGGCACCAAATAACAATTATTTAGGTCTAATATTAATCCCGAAGGTAGATGTAGAGGTAGCGTGCCAACCGCGATCACATCGACTTTGGAACCGTTTCCCACGCGCATCGTCACCTCGTCCTTAGCCAATCTTTGCTTAATCCGTAGCCCCTGTTTCGAGTTGCAAATATTAGCAACAGAACCAGTATCAAATACCCAGGTGCTACTGCGAGCATTAGTAAGGTACACATCAATAACATGTATATCACATATACCTTTGTTCACCTTGCCATCCTTCTTATCCGCCAAATACTTGGGGCAGTTCCGCTTCCAGTGACCAGTCTGCTTGCAGTAGAAGCACTCAGTTTCAGGCTTAGGTCCAGACTTGGGTTTCTTCTCTTGAGCAGCAACTTGCTTGCCGTTCTTCTTGAAGTTCCCCTTCTTCTTCCCTTCGCCCTTTTTCTTGAAACTAGTGGTTTTGTTAACCATCAACACTTGATGCTCCTTTTTGATTTCTACCTCCGCAGCTTTCAGCATTGCGAAGAGCTCGGGAATAGTCTTGTTCATCCCTTGCATATTATAGTTCATCACGAAGCTCTTGTAGCTTGGTGGCAGTGATTGGAGAATTCTGTCAATGACGCAATCATCTGGAAGATTAACTCCCAATTGAATCAAGTGATTATTATACCCAGACATTTTGAGTATATGCTCACTGACAGAACTGTTCTCCTCCATCTTGCAGCTATAGAACTTATTGGAGACTTCATATCTCTCAATCCGGGCATTTGCTTGAAATATCAACTTCAACTCCTGGAACATCTCATATGCTCCATGACGTTCAAAACGTCGTTGAAGTCCCGATTCTAAGCCGTAAAGCATGGCACACTGAACTATTGAGTAGTCATCAGCTTTGCTCTGCCAGACGTTCATAACATCTGGTGTTGCTCCAGCAGCAGGCCTGGCACCCAGCGGTGCTTCCAGGACGTAATTCTTCTGTGCAGCAATGAGGATAATCCTCAAGTTACGGACCCAGTCCGTGTAATTGCTACCATCATCTTTCAACTTTGCTTTCTCAAGGAACGCATTAAAATTCAACGGAACAACAGCACGAGCCATCTATCTACAATCAACATAAACAAGCAAGATACTATCAGGTACTAAGTTCATGATAAATTTAGGTTCAATTAATCATATTACTGAAGAACTCCCACTTAGATAGACATCCCTCTAATCCTCTAAGTGATCACGTGATCCAAATCAACTAAACCATGTCCGATCATCACGTGAGATGGAGTAGTTTCATCGGTGAACATCATTATGTTGATCATATCTACTATATGATTCACGCTCGACCTTTCGGTCTCCGTGTTCCGAGGCCATATCTGTATATGCTTGGCTCGTCAAGTATAACCTGAGTATTCGCGTGTGCAACTGTTTTGCACCCGTTGTATTTGAACGTAGAGCCTATCACACCCGATCATCACGTGGTGTCTCAGCACGAAGAACTTTCGCAATGGTGCATACTCAGGGAGAACACTTCTTGATAATTTAGTGAGAGATCATCTTATAATGCTACCGTCAATCAAAGCAAGATAAGATGCATAAAAAGATAAACATCACATGCAATCAATATAAGTGATATGATATGGCCATCATCTTGTGCTTGTGATCTCCATCTCCGAAGCACCGTCATGATCACCAACGTCACCGGCGCGACACCTTGATCTCCATCGTAGCATCGTTGTCGTCTCGCCAATCTTATGCTTCCACGACTATCACTACCGTTTAGTAATAAAGTAAAGCATTACATCGCGATTGCATTGCATACAATAAAGCGACAACCATATGGCTCCTGCCAGTTGCCGATAACTTGGTTACAAAACATGATCATCTCATATAATAAAATTCAGCATCATGCCTTGACCATATCACATCACAACATGCCCTGCAAAAACAAGTTAGACGTCCTCTACTTTGTTGTTGCAAGTTTTACGTGGCTGCTACGGGCTTAAGTAAGAACCAATCTCACCTACGCATCAAAACCACAACGATAGTTTGTCAAATAGACTCCGCTTTAACCTTCGCAAGGACCGGGCGTAGCCATACTTGGTTCAACTAAAGTTGGAGAGACAGTCGCCCGCAAGCCACCTGTGTGCAAAGCACGTCGGGAGAACCGGTCTCGCGTAAGCGTACGCGTAATGTTGGTCCGGGTCGTCTCGTCCAACAATACCGCCGAACCAAAGTATGACATGCTGGTAGACAGTATGACTTGTATCGTCCACAACTCACTTGTGTTCTACTCGTGCATATAACATCAACATAAATAACCAGGCTCGGATGCCACTGTAGGGTTTCGTAGTAATTTCAAAAAATTTCCTACGCACACGCAAGATCATGTGATGCATAGCAACGAGGGGGAGAGTGTTGTCTACGTACCCAACGCAGACCGACTGCGGAAGCGATGACACGACGTAGAGGAAGTAGTCGTACGTCTTCACGATCCAACCAATCAAGCACCGAAACTACGGCACCTCCGAGTTCGAGCACACGTTCAGCTCGATGACGATCCCCGGACTCCGATCCAGCAAAGTGTCGGGGAAGAGTTCCGTCAGCACGACGGCGTGGTGACGATCTTGATGTACCACTGCAGCAGGGCTTCGCCTAAACTCCGCTACAGTATTATCGAGGTATATGGTGGCAGGGGGCACCGCACACGGCTAAGGAATAGATCACGTGGATCAACTTGTGTGTCTAGAGGTGTCCCCTGCCTCCGTATATAAAGGAGTAGAGGGGGGAGGCTGGCCGGCCAAGGAGGGAGGCGCAGGAGGAGTCCTACTCCTTCCGGGAGTAGGACTCCCCTCCAATCCTATTCCAACTAGGATTCCCCAAAGGGGAAAAGAGGGAGAGGGGGGCCGGCCACCTTCTCCTAGTCCTAATAGGACTAGGGGAGGGGGAAGTGGCGCAACCACCTTGGGCTGCCCCTTTCTCCTTTCCACTAAGGCCCATGAAGGCCCATATGGCTCCCGGGGGGTTCCGGCAACCTCCCGGTAACCCGGTAAAATCCCGATTTCACCCGGAGCACTTCCGATGTCCAAACATAGGCTTCCAATATATCAATCTTTACGTCTCGACCATTTCGAGACTCCTCGTCATGTCCGTGATCACATCCGGGACTCCGAACAACCTTCGGTACATCAAAATGCATAAACTCATAATATAACTGTCATCGTAACCTTAAGCGTGCGGACCCTACGGGTTCGAGAACAATGTAGACATGACCGAGACATGTCTCCGGTCAATAACCAATAGCGGGACCTGGATGCCCATATTGGCTCCTACATATTCTATGAAGATCTTTATCGGTCAGACCGCATAACAACATACGTTGTTCCCTTTGTCATCGGTATGTTACTTGCCCGAGATTCGATCGTCGGTATCCAATACCTAGTTCAATCTCGTTACCGGCAAGTCTCTTTACTCGTTCCGTAATACATCATCTCACAACTAACATATTAGTTGTAATGCTTGCAAGGCTTATGTGATGTGTATTACCGAGAGGGCCCAGAGATACCTCTCCGACAATCGGAGTGACAAATCCTAATCTCGAAATACGCCAACCCAACATCTACCTTTGGAGACACCTGTAATGCTCCTTTATAATCACCCAGTTACGTTGTGACGTTTGGTAGCACCCAAAGTGTTCCTCCGGCAAACGGGAGTTGCATAATCTCATAGTCATAGGAACATGTATAAGTCATGAAGAAAAGCAATAGCAACATACTAAACGATCGGGTGCTAAGCTAATGGAATGGGTCATGTCAATCAGATCATTCAACTAATGATGTGACCTCGTTAATCAAATAACAACTCATTGTTCATGGTTAGGAAACATAACCATCTTTGATTAACGAGCTAGTCAAGTAGAGGCATAGTAGTGACACTTTGTTTGTCTATGTATTCACACATGTATTATGTTTCCGGTTAATACAATTCTAGCATGAATAATAAACATTTATCATGATTATAAGGAAATTAATAATAACTTTATTATTGCCTCTAGGGCATATTTCCTTCATTCAGCACCTGGTTGACCTCATTAGCACCCACACTATTGGCCTTGAAGAGCAACAGGTTGTCATCTACAAATAGAAGATGGTTCACTGGTGGCGCCGTAGGAGCAACCTGTAAACCATCCAAATTGGATGACTCTTCTCTGGATTTTAAAAGGCATGAAAGGCCCTCTGCTGCCAACAAGAACAAGTATGGAGATATTGAGTCCCCTTGTCCGATTCCTCTCGAGGGTATAAACTCTTGTAGTTTCTTCCCATTGAAAAGCACAAAAAACTTTACTGTGGTAACTAAGCCCATCACTATATCCACCCACCTTTCACTGAAGCCCAACTTAAGCATTATAGCCCTTGATGTCTACTACACAACATTCTTCTTGTAGACGTTGTTGGGCCTCCAAGTGCAGAGGTTTGTAGGACAGTAGCAAATTTCCCTCAAGTGGATGACTTAAGGTTTATCAATCCATGTGAGGCGTAGGATGAAGATGGTCTCTCTCAAACAACCCTGCAACCAAATAACAAAGAGTCTCTTGTGTCCCCAACACACCCAATACAACGGTAAATTGTATAGGTGCACTAGTTCGGCGAAGAGATGGTGATACAAGTGCAAAATGGATGGTAGATAAAGGTTTTTGTAATCTAAAAATATAAAAACAGCAAGGTAACTAATGATAAAAGTGAGCGTAAACGGTATTGCAATGAATTGAAACAAGGCCTAGGGTTCATACTTTCACTTGTGCAAATTCTCTCAACAATAATAACATAATTGGACCATATAACTATCCCTCAACACGCAACAAAGAGTCACTCCAAAGTCACTAATAGCGGAGAACAAACGAAAAGATTTTGATAGGGTGCGAAACCACCTCAAAGTTATCCTTTCTGATCGATCTATTCAAGAGTCCGTAGTAAATAACACGAAGCTATTCTTTCCGTTCAATCTATCATAGAGTTCGTACAAGAATAACACCTTAAGACACAAATCAACCAAAACCCTAATGTCACCTAGATACTCCAATGTAACCTCAAGTATCCGTGGGTATCACTACTAGGGAAAACGTTATACACAGAACTTTAGCAGTAGCGCTTGTTAAAAGAGCACGCTACTACTATACAACAGTAGCGCGTGCAAAATAAGCACGCTAGAAATGGACATATATCAGTACCGCGTCTCACCGAAAACTCGCTACTACTAAAATTCCAATCACTTAGCCGATGGGCTACACATACTAGTAGCGATCTTCCAAAAACCGCGCTACCGCTAATAAACTTATAGCAGCGCGTTTATGCGTAAATCGCTACTGCTAACAAAAATAAAATAAAATGAAAAACAAATAGAGAAGTAAATGAAAATGAAAGAAATAGAAAAAAGAGAAAGGAAAAATGTAAAGAAAAATAGATGAAAAAGGGAAAAAATGATGAAGACGTAGCAGTAGCGCGTTCTCTGAAACGTGCTATATCTAACTTAGCTATAGCGCGTTTTCTGTAACGCTACCGTTACTTTTGACTTAACCAAAAATGGTTTCCCCCCGGCCACCACTTCTCCCCCAAATTGATCCCTCGCCCCACTTCGCCGCCGTCTCCCCCACTTCGCCGTCGCCCCCACTTCGCCGCTGTCTCCTGCCGGCGTCGACGCCGCGCTCATCCTCATGGCCGCCGCCCGAGGCCGCCCAGCTTCACCGCCGCCGCCTCTCGGGCTGCCCTCGACCTCACCGCCCCGAGCCCGCCAGGACCGCCGCGTCCCGATCCTGAGCCCGCCCTCGCTGCCCCTACCTCCGTCGCCGAGCACCTCCCCGTCACCGTCTCTCCCCTCTCTGTAAGCCCCCCACCCATCCTTTTTAGTTAATAGATGTTAATGTTAAGTAGTAGATAATGTTGATGTTTTTTAGTTAGGGTAATAATAGACGATGTTAAGTAGTAGATAATGTAGATGTTAATTAGTTCAGTAGGGTTTAGTTTTTGAATTGAGTTTGTTTAACTAGATGTTAATTAGGGCAGTAGGGTTTAGTTTAGAGTAAAATTTAGTTTAGTAGTTAGCTAAATATAATCTATATTTGGTTTTTGAATTGAGTTTGAGAGAGCATGAGATTTGTGTAGATTTTCTTGAAGTATCAAACGCTAGGACATGGAAATTTGAAGTGGTCAGGATATATGCAAATTCCTCAATTGTGTTTGCCCATGTTTCGATTGTGCCCAAGTGGCCTTTTGTTGTTTCCAGGGAATGAAGCTGAGTGGCCTATGTTTTGCCAGAATGTTGATTCATTTCCGTTTCAGAAAATTTCAGGTTCTCGATTTGTCCACTTTTTAGCAAAGGTCATGCCGAAATTTTCCGTGAATTTCGGCATGACTTGTGCTACAAACTAGGACATATCGAGTGCCCGGGATTTGCCGCACCGGGAAGGAGTCAACGTTCCTGCAAAACATTGGCCTTTTTATGTCATTATTCATTTTATTAGGTCTAGAATTAATTGACTAGATTTAATCATAGGAAACATGGCTAGCAATGATGAAGGACAGGGTTCTGGTTATTGCGACGACGTCTACCTGGCGGCAGACGAATTTTTGAGCCTTGCCGACGATCAACCGATGTTGTTGCTGGGCCCACCGATCGCATTGGGGACTGAGACCGACACGCAGACCGGTGCTGAGACTGAGACCGGTGCTAAGACTGAGATCGACACTGAGACTCAGACCGGCATCGAAACTGGCGCTGAGACTGAGGTTGGCGCTGCCTCGAGGAGCGGAGCTGGTGTAGAACCGAAAGCAAAGAGGCAACGGCTTCCTAACAAACTCAGGACTACTAGACTGGTGGTCACGTCGGTGGACGACGGCAATTTTGAGCCAACCGCACCCAAGGAAGCACGCGCGTGCTTCGGTAATCAAATAGGCTGCATCGTATGGACAACCGCCGCCATCAACAATGAGAAACTACAGAAGATAGATAATATGAGGCCCTCCCTCCTAAAGAAGCTGCACCAGCTATTCTTGTTCCCGGGCCGGAATGAAAAGGATTATAAAGATCCAGATAAGGACCCGTCAATGAAGAAGATAAACAAACACGCCATGCCTAAGTTTAGCGATGCGTTCGCCGCCTGGAAAACAAGGGTGAAAGCAAAGATCGACAAAAAGGAACCCTACTCCAAGCTTGTAAAGGATAATCCGACAATGACGGCAGAGCAATTTGAAATATTCAAGGCGGCTTGCGAGGTCGAAGATGCCAAAAAAAGTCGAAGTACATGAAGGGGCTTCAACAGAGGAACATTGGGTGCCACCACCTCGGAAGCCGTGGTTACGACGGGAAGAGGTTCATATGGGCCAAGGAGGACGCGGAAGCCGCGAGTCTGGGCATCCCAGACCCCTTGGCGAAGTTCACCGTCCCGCAGGAGCATGACGTCCTCAGGGCCCGGCACTGTTGGGACCCAGTGAAGAAGGTTTTCGAGACAAACGCGCTCACGACGGAGTTCATGAGACTGTTGGTAATTTTAGTTTCTGATCAATTCGACTACACGTTAGTCATCATATTTGTAAACAATCACTGTGCCTTTTGAAGAGAGAGCAGCACAGGATTGCGGCCAAAAGTGACTCGCTGTCTGAGGCATTGGCGAGGCCCAAGTGGGACACTCCATTCAACCGGGCGTTGAACATATTGAAACGACTCCCGGTGGATACTCGACAGTCGTATGGACGCGTGAACGGTGTCGGAGACGGCGCCACATGGAAGAAGTACTACAGTGAGACCACGGAGGAGAGAAAGGAAAGACAGAGGTTAACCAAAGAAAACATCGACAAGAAGGTTGAGATTGCGGTTGAGAAGAAATCAACTCAGACAGTAGCAACAGCGGTAGCCGCGGCAAAACAGATGGTTGTAGATATGTCTACTTCCTTGGTTCCGGCCGTTTTCAATTGGACCAGGCAAAATCCAAAAAAAATGCAGCGGACTTTCCCCTTGCTGACTTCTTGGGGAGCAGCTCGAATAGCGTTGCACCAACACCTGCAGCTGCACCTGCTCCCACACCGGCTCCCGCACCGGACGTGCTCGGCCGTGCTTCGTCTTTAGCTCAGCTCAACGCCCTCACGGTATCTGTCACACCGGCCCCCTTCAATAAATGTATAATCTCCCGTTTTTGTTGCCTTTCAGATGTCTCACGTCGCAGACTTTTCTTTGCAGGCCGACGAAACCCCGTGCACCATATTGTACACCATCGCCAACCAGAAGGTGGACGTGGGGAAGGCGACGATAATGAAGCTGAAGGAACCATTGTTCCACAGCCGGCCGATCCCCTCGAACGTCTTCAAGGTTTCTGTGGCCAGTGTCAAACCGGGCCACGAGAATTTGCCTCCTCTGGTACTAGGGGGGATGACGACGAGACCCCATGGCGGCTTGGTGATTGTTGCAATGGGTGGGTCCTGTTGTGGCCAAAGAGTCTGCTTCGTCTAGAGGCGGCCGGGAGCACACCCACGAGCATGCAGCCTCAGCAAGGTATGAACATCAACACCCCACCTACCCAATTAGCATCGGGTGTGAGGTTGGGTGATAGCAGACGTGGTAAGGAAGAGGCTCCATTAGTCGCTGATGACGTTGCCATGGATGAGGATGAGGATGACGATGGCACTCAACAGTATGTCTATACTGGCGCCTACTCAGGGTTTGAGCATCATGAGTCGGTGCCTGAATTGCCGCCTCCGGAGGCTCAACGTATTATAGACGACCTTCCGGCAAAGAAGCCTAGGAAGAGATCGAGGAAAGGCAATAAAGCTGATTCTATGATCCAGCCGGCTCAGTAGCCTCGGGTTCAAGACCGTATAGATATCCTCGGTGCAGATAAATTGCATATCCCCGATCAACCAATCCTACCTGCAGCAGCGCTAGGGACCAGATTCGGTGATCTAAGGAGACTTCATGATGGTGTGCTGCGGATAGAGAAAGGCCTCATCGCCTCGAAAGATCCAGGATACCCACTCTACGTGGTTAATGTTCCGTGGCAATTGTCGTACATCGACTTCTTCCCCGCGGATAAGTTCTTCCTTCGATTCGATTACATATTCGACAGGTTTCACGTGAAGAAGCTGAATTTTACGTTTGTCCGCCTATATGCCTTGCACATGAACTACATCATCAGGGTTGAGCAGATACCTCATATCTGTGTCGTTGACCTGTACTTCATGCACGAGGACTTCTTGGGAGTCTGCGCAAAGCACCGTGAATACGCGAGGGAATACATCGTCAATTTCATGCTCGCCAATAAGGACAAGGAGGCGATTCTCGTGCGTTATCATCCCTTGTAAGTCATCCGCGCGGATATCCTTCCTTCGATTTCAATCATTCATTTGCACGGTGGAGGCTAATTAATTTGAGGTGTACTTATTTTGCGCAGCGGCGGGTGCGCCGTCCTCATCATCCTCTACCCCCGATACTCCCATGCTCTTTACTTGGACTCGTTGAAGAACATTAACAAAAAGGATTACACCCACATCAAGGATGTTCTCGACAGTGCTATGTTTTACTATGAAGCACGGGGTGGAGAGGTCCAGGACAAGAAGAGAAGGGGCGGCAGGCTCGCCTTCGGCCATAAGACCGACTTCTGCTGCATCCAGCAACCGAGTGATTCTCTTAATGATGGATTCTATGTAACGCCCACAATGCGGCTATATCTCCCACGTGTCGAAGCACGACTTAGAGGCATAACCACATTGTAAGCAATGTCGCAAGTGGGGTAATCATCACACAACCCATATACTGAATAAAGGAAAGAGATACATAGTTGGCTTACAATCGCCACGTCACACAATAGCATAAATAACATTACATTCATCCAGATACAATGAAGGTCCGACTACGGTACCAAAATAAGGACAACCCCAAAAGCAACAATGTCCCTGATCGCCCCAACTGGGCTCCACTACTGATCGTCTGGAAAGGAAATGTAGTATCGTCCTGAGTCCTCATCGAACTCCCACTCGAGCTCAGTCAAATCTCCTGGAGCGGTATCATCGGTCCCTGCAACTGGTTTTGGAAGTAATATGTGAGTCACGGGGACTCAGCAATCTCACACCCTCGCGATTAAGACTATTTAAGCTTATAGGTAGGGTAAAAGGTATGAGGTGGAGCGGCAACAAGCACTAGCTTATATGGTGGCTAACATACGCAAATGAGAGAGAGAAGAGAAGGCAAGGCACGGTCGAGAAACTATGATCAAGAAGTGATCCTAGAACAACCTACGTTCAAGCATAACACGAGACTATGTTCTCTTCCTAGACTCTGCCGAAAAGAGACCATCACAGCCACACACTATGTTGATTCATTTTAATTAAGTTAAACTTCAGGTTTTCTACAACCGGACATTAACAAATTCCCATCTGCCCATAACCGCGGGCACGGCTTTCGAAAGATCAAATCCCTGCAGGGGTGTCCCAACTTAGCCCATCACAAGCTCTCACGGTCAACGAATGATATTCCTTCTCCCAAGACAACCCGATCAGACTCGGAATCCCGGTTACAAGACATCTCGACAATGGTAAAACTAAACCCGCCCGATGTGCCGACAAATCCCGATAGGAGTCGCACGTATCTCGTTCTCAGGGCACATCGGATAGGTCAAGCTACAAGTAAAACCAACCCTCGAGTTGCCCCGAGGTGGCCCCGTAGGCTGGCCATTTCGGACCAACACTCAGAGGAGCACTGGCCCAGGGGGTTTAAAATAAAGATGACCCTTGAGTCTGCGAAACCCAAGGGAAAAGGCTAGGTGGCAAATGGTAAAACCAAGGTTGGGCATTGTTGGAGGAGTTTTATTCAAGGCGAACTGTCAAGGGGTTCCCATTATAACCCAACCCATCCGCGTAAGGAACGCAAACTCAAGGAACATAACACCGGCATGACGGAAACTAGGGCGGCAAGAGTGGAACAAAACACCAGGCATAAGGCCGAGCCTTCCACCCTTTACTAAGTGTATAGATGCATTAAAATAGACAAGATATAATAATGATATCCCAACAAATAAACATGTTCCAACAAGGAACAAACTCCAATCTTCACCTTCAACTAACAACGCTATAAGAGGGGCTGAGCAAAGAGGTAACATAGCCAAAACAACGGTTTGCTAGGACAAGGTGGGTTAGAGGTTTGACATGGCAATATGGGAGGCATGATAAGCAAGTGGTAGGTATCGAAGCATAGGCATAGCAAAAGAGCGAGCATCTAGAAAGCAAAGATAGAAGTGATTTCGAGGGTATGGTCATCTTGCCTGCAAAGTTATCCGAGTTGACGTTAGCTTGATCCTCGTAAGCGTACTCAACTGGTTCCTCGATCACGTACTCGTCTACCGGCTCTACCCAAAGCAAGAACACAAACAAAGGGAACCACAATCAACCACGTGCAATGCACAAACAACATGATGCAAAACATGGCATGATATGCGGGATGTGATACGCGATGCATATGCATGTTTCGGAAAGGAAAGATTGAATCAGGCCTCAACTTGGAAAACCAAGAGTGCCTCTGGAAATATGAGTTGATTTCGGTCGAAATCGATATAAAGATCACCGGAATCGGATGCACGGTTTGCAAATGACAAGCAAAACAAATATGGCACCGATCTGCGATTAACAGCACGAGGCCATCTAAATGCATCAAGAACAACAAGCAACATCACTCTAACATAACAACAAAGCACATGGAAGTGATCCACTCAAGATGCTTGAAAAAAGATGAACACTGAGCTACGGCTAATTCACTCAATAGCAGGTTCAAACAAGCATGGCAAAAGTGCAAAAGATATCAGGTTACAGACTTAGTGAAAATAACATCAAGTCAGGAATTTAACATCAGGAAGCAATGTTTAGAGCAAGATAACAACATGCTACAGGAACATATCATGGCAAAGAAAAGCATGGCACGAAGCTACTCAAAGCATACAATAGAAGTCTCTTACTGACCATAAGCCAAAAGGGATCATAAAATGCAATGGCAACCATGTGAACATAGCAACTTTCGTTAACAGATTCAGACTTGGTAGAAAACTGGAACATGGCAAAACAGATTCACGTAGGCATGCTTACGAGCTCGATGCACTCACCATAAGGCATTGCATGACAAACTAAGCATACACCCAGCAAGTAGACATGACATAGAAGCTAAACATGGCAAGAACAACCTCATAGCATGCACGGATCAACTACAACAACCTCGGCAAAAATTCTTAACACGTAAACATTCTGCCAGGAACATTTTATAGCAAAAGTAGAGCTCGATTGATTCAAGCTAGGGTGCTCCATAATTGCAAACAAATACATGGATGGATAGAGCACAACAATATCTACAAAACATCCTTACTGCTCATGCTCAAAAGAGGCATGGATAACTCTGTAGCAACAAGAATACATGACATAAAAATATTGACAGGGCAAAGACTTAGAAGATTTCTAAGACCCTGAAATCAGCAACATTACTAGAGCTACTTTGCATGCTTGTGCTAGTCACCACAAAGATCACAAAAATACATGGCATACACCCCTGTAAAGATGGCATGGCATACTTCAAAACACATGCAGGGCTCAAGTTCATAGGATGCACACAACAATCATGGCAAAAATGACAAATGTCCAATTACTGATAAGAATCTGAAACTAACATTACATAGCACTCTTGCAAAAGCATTTAGGGCATCAAGATGAACTCAAATGAACATGGTGCAATGAGATGAAATGAAGTACTCGTCGAGGCGAACAATTCAATATGCTACACGCCCAAAACGGAGCAACGGGTGCAGAGTTATGATGCAATGAAAAATGCCAAAAATTACTGAAACTAGGGATGGAAGTCAACCCTTAGGGTTTGGATTCAGATCTGGATCGGCACGCTGCACGAGGTTCATCGGAGGAGGCTCGCCGGAGACGCGCCGTGGTGGCCGGACTTGACAAGAACAGACGGGGACGGCCAGATCCGGGGTCGGGCGGCGCGGCAGCGAGGAAGGGGGCCCCGGGCGTGGCGTCCGTGAGGAGGGGCAGCGACCTGGCGGCGGAGGCGGATGGTCGCCGGCGAGCTGGTGATGGCGGCCGCGGTGGCCAGCTATGGCGGCGGCGGCGTCACGCGGTGAGGGCGGTGCGCGGATGAGGGAGGTAGGCGGCGGCGGGTCGTGGCCCGAGTCGGGCGCGGGGAGGGCCGGCTATGGGCCAGGTGGGCCGGCGGCGCGGGGGCGGCGGTCGGGCCACGTGGCGGCGCCTGGTTCGTTGGGGGGAGCGGGGCGGACGTGTCCGGCCCGATCAGACATGTCCGACGGCGAGAGGAGCGAATTTTTAGGGTTTGGGGAGGAAGAGATCCGAGATTTTCGGGGGGAGTAGCCTTTATATAGGTAGAGGGAGCTAGGAGGCTCCAAATTGAGCACGGTTTTCGGCCACGCAATCGTGATCGAACGACCTAGATGATGGAGGGGGTTTAGGTGGGTTTTGGGCCACTTTGGAGAGGTGTTGGGCTGCAACACACACGAGGCCTTTTCGGTCCCGCGGTTAACCGTTGGAGTATCAAACAAAGTCCAAATGGTACGGAACTTGACAGGCGGTCTACCGGTAGTAAACCAAGGCCGTTTGGCAAGTCTCGGCCCAATCCGAAAACGTTTAACACCCGCACACGAAAAGAGGTAGAAAGGGACACCGGAGGACATAGGAGCGCCGGAATGCAAAACGGACAACGGGGAAAATGCTCGGATGCATGAGACGAACACGTATGCAAATGCGATGCACATGATGACATGATATGAGATGCATGACAAATACAAAAGCAACACGAAGACAAAAACCCGACAGCGAGGAAATATCATAACTTAGTGGAAATGGCAAGAGTTGGAATACAAATATGGCAGGTTACATATGGGGCGTTACATTCTATGTCCTACACCACATGCTGGAGTACAGACGGGATCACCAGAACCTTCGCATGTCACCTACATCCAGCGATGCCCATATTCTGCAATGGGCAAATAACGTAGGAGATATCGAGGATCATCGACTTCGAGCTGAGTTCTATCACATCCAGCGCGAACTTGCCCAAATCATCATGAAGGAGGTCGTCGGAAAAATAGGGATGTTTTACGAAGAAGGGAAAATGCCGCGTGAAGAGGTCCGAACACGGGTAGCCTCTCAGCGTCTTGACCTGAAGCCTTTCACTAGGCTCGGGGACTATCTCCCTGACTTGGATGGATGGCACGACATGTTGGAGTGATTGTCGATATATGACAATGTGTCCGTTTAGTCCATAATTTCTGTATGACGAAACTTTGAGTTATGCACGACGAAACTTTATTTGTGATATAATTAAACCGTCCTCCTCAAGTAGCGACGTTCACTCTAGTTAGGGCATTTTGGGTACGATCAACTTTGTTATTTATGCTTATGATATGTTGCTTCTATTTTTGCCAAGTCTGTCTCTTTCTGTTGCTCAACTATATATGTTGCATATCATCGACTCATGTGATGATGCAGGTGCATAGATCATTGATGGCAAAGAAGTGCTATGCCAGGAGTATATATACGACGAGTGGCCAGAGTGTCAGGCTCAGGTGTACCGGTTTCCGGTTTCCGAGGGACAGGCAATAGTTAGTTTAGGTTCACGCTAATGCGAGAGAGGGATACGAACTCATGTACTGCATAGTTCCGCTCTAACTCAAAGTGATAGCTCTTCTCGTGTATATCATTGTTTAGATGGATGACGATGTAGTTGCAAGTAATCGAGACTTGTATCGCTATTTTCGAGATAATGACGAGAGACCACTTTGTGTTGGATGATGATTATGATGATGACATGATTTGATGAGACTAGTAGTATGTATATGCTATGATTACATTTGTATGTGTATGATATGCTAATGATTATTGTATAAAGCCTATTCAAATACAAAACAAATATGCAGAAAAAAACTAATAAAATGGGTAGTAGCGAGGGGAACAAAGTTAGCAGTAGCGCCGCCTTACCAGTAGCGCTTCCCTATAAAAAGCGCTGCAGATAACATCAGCAGCGCTCTTCACCAAAGCGCGGTGCTGCTATCCATGTATAGCAGTTGCGTGGCACGACAGGCGCTACTGCTACACGTTAGCTGTAGCGCCTTATCAGTAGTGCATCGTCCCGTGCTATTGATAGGCCTAAAACGCGCGCTGCTTCTAGGCATTTCCCTAGTAGTGTATGATTATACAATATGCATCACACAATCTCAGATTCATCTATTCAACCAACACAAAGAACTTCAAAGAGTGCCCCAAAGTTTCTACCGGAGAGTCAAGACGAAAACGTGTGCCAACCCCTATGCATAAGTTCACGAGTTCACGGAACTCGCAAGTTGATCACCAAAACATACATCAAGTGGATCACATGATATCCCATTGTCACCACAGATAAGCACATGCAAGACATACATCAAGTGTTCTCAAATCCTTAAAGACTCAATCCGATAAGATAACTTTAAAGGGAAAACTCAATTCATCACAAGAGAGTAGAGGGGGAGAAACATCATAAGATCCAAATATAATAGCAAAGCTCGCGATACATCAAGATCGTGCCGACTCAAGAACACGAGAGAGAGAGAGAGAGAGAGAACAAACACATAGCTACTGGTACATACCCTCAGCCCCGAGGGTGAACTAATCCCTCCTCGTCATGGAGAGCGCCGGGATGATGAAGATGGCCACCGGAGAGGGATTCCCCCCTACGGCAGGGTGCCGGAACGGGTCTAGACTGGTTTTCGGTGTCTACAGAGGCTTCTGCCGGCGGAACTCCCGATCTAGGTTATTTCTGGAGGTTTCTGTATTTATAGGAATATTTGGCGTCGGTCTCACGTCAAGAAGGTGCTCGAGTCGTCCACGAGGCAGGCCCACGTGCCTGGGAGGGGGGGGGGCGCGCCCCCACCCTCGTGGACGGCCCGGGACTCTTCTAGCCCAACTCTTTTACTCCGGGGTCTTCTTTTGGTCCATAAAAAATCATCAGAAATTGACACGTCAATTGGACTCCGTTTGGTATTCCTTTTCCGTAAAACTCAAAAAACAAGGAAAAACAGAAACTGGCACTGGGCTCTAGGTTAATAGGTTAGTCCCAAAAATCATATAAAATAGCATATAAATGCATATAAAACATCCAAGGTTGATAATATAATAGCATGGAACAATAAAAAATTATAGATACATTGGAGGCGTATCAAGCATCCCCAAGCTTAATTCCTGCTCGTCCTCGAGTAGGTAAATGATAAAAACAGAATTTTTGATGTGGAATGCTACCTAACATGTTTATCCATGTAATTCTCTTTATTGTGGCAAGAATATTCAGATCCATAAGATTCAAGCAAAAGTTTAATATTGGCATAAAAATAATAATACTTCAAGCATACTAACCAAGCAATTATGTCTTCTCAAAATAACATAGCCAAAGAAAGCTATCCCTACAAAATCATATAGTCTGGCTATGCTCTATCTTCATCAAACAAAATATTTAAATTATGCACAACTCTGATGACAAGCCAAGCAATTGTTTCATACTTTTGATGTTCTCAAACTTTTTCAATCTTCACGCAATACATGAGCGTGAGCCATGGACATAGCACTATAGGTGGAATAGAATGGTGGTTGTGGAGAAGACAAAAAAGAGAAGATAGTCTCAAATCAACTAGGCATATCAATGTGCTATGGAGATGCCCATCAATAGATTGTTGGGGAACATAGTAATTTCAAAAAAAATTCCTATGCACACACAGGATCGTGGTGATGCATAGCAACGAGAGGGGAGAGTATGTCTACGTACTCTCGTAGACCAAATGCGGAAGCATTAGCACAACGCGGTTGATGTAGTCGTACGTCTTCACGATCCGACCGATCCAAGTACCGAACACACGACACCTCCGAGTTCTGCACACGTTCAACTCGATGATGTCCCGCGAGCTCTGATCCAGAAAAGCTTCATAGGAGAGTTTCGTCAGCACGACGGCGTGGTGACGGTGATGATGATGCTACCGACGCAGGGCTTTGCCTAAGCACCGCTACGATATGATCGAGGTGGATTATGGTGGAGGGGGGCACCGCACACAGCTAAGAGATCAATGCTCAATTGTTGTGTCTATGGGGTGCCCCCTTGCCCCCGTATATAAAGGAGAACGGTGGAGGAGGCGGCCGGCCAGGGAGAGGCGCGCCAAGGGGAGTCCTACTCCCACCGAGAGTAGGATTCCCCCCTTTCCAACTTGGAGTAGGAGAGGGAAGGAAGAGGAAGGAGGGAGGAAGGGAAGGGGGGCGGCCCCCTTCCCAATTCGGATTGGGCTTGGGGGGGGTGCCACCTCCCTTGCTCCTTTCCCCTCCTTTCCAATAAAGCCCAATAAGGCCCATATACGTCCCGGGGGGTTCCGATAACCTCCCGGTGCTCCGGTATATTCCCGATCTCACCCGCAACCATTCGGTATCCAAATATAGTCGTCCAATATATCGATCTTTACGTCTCGACCATTTAGAGACTCCTCGTCATGTCTGTGATCATATCCGGGACTCTGAACTACCTTCGGTACATAAAAAACACAAAAACTCATAATATCGATCGTCACCGAACTTTAAGCATGCGGACCCTACGTGTTCTTGAACTATGTAGACATGACCGAGACACGTCCCTACTCAATAACCAATAGCGGAACCTGGATGCTCATATTGGTTCCTACATATTCTACGAAGATCTTTATCGGTCAAATCGCATAACAACATACGTTGTTCCCTTTGTCATCGGTATGTTACTTGCCTGAGATTCGATCGTCGGTACCTCAATACCTAGTTCAATCTCGTTACCGGCAAGTCTCTTTACTCATTCTGTAATACATCATTCCGCAACTAACTCATTAGTTACAATGCTTGCAAGGCTTATAGTGATGTGCATTACCGAGTGGGCCCAGAGATACCTCTCCGACAATCGGAGTGACAAATCCTAATCTCGAAATACGCCAACTCAACAAGTACCTTCAGAGACACCTATAGAGCACCTTTATAATCACCCAGTTACGTTGTGAAGTTTGGTAGCACACAAAGTGTTCCTCCGGTAAATGGGAGTTGCATAATCTCATAGTCATAGGAACATGTATAATTCATGAAGAAAGCAATAGCAACATACTAAACGATCAAGTGCTAAGCTAACGGAATGGGTCAAGTAAATCACATCATTCTCCTAATGATGTGATCCCGTTAATCAAATGACAACTCATGTCTATGGCTAGGAAACATAACCATCTTTGATCAACGAGCTAGTCAAGTAGAGGCATACTAGTGACACTCTGTTTGTCTATGTATTCACACATGTATCATGTTTCCGGTTAATACAATTCTAGCATGAATAATAAACATTTATCGTGATATAAGGAAATAAATAATAACTTCATTATTGCCTCTAGGGCATATTTCCTTCAGTCTCCCACTTGCACTAGAGTCAATAATCTAGATTACACAGTAATGATTCTAACACCCATGGAGCCTTGGTGCTGAGCATGTTTTGCTCATGGAAGAGGCTTAGTCAATGGGTCTGCAACATTCAGATCCGTATGTATCTTGCAAATCTCTATGTCTCCCACCTGGAATTGATATCGGATGGAGTTGAAGCATCTCTTGATGTGCTTGGTTCTCTTGTGAAATCTGGATTCCTTTGCCAAGGCAATTGCACCAGTATTGTCACAAAAGATTTCATTGGACCCAATGCACTACGTGTGACACCTAGATTAGATATGAACTCCTTCATCCAGACTCCTTATAGCGACCCGACCTCAGACGGTCAAGTCTCTGTGCTTAAGTGTCATCCCTGGATCAGTATGCTGACACACACAGTACTCGAGGATTTAGAACAGAGGTAAATCACATGTATAAAATAACGTAAATACTATTACCTCAATCCAAAATAGCGGAAGTAACGACAAGGTTGTGGATTCCCATCAACACCAACGGCAAAGTTGAGTGTAGAAATCGTAACCCTAACGTATCACTTACTCGTCGTAAGAATCCTGCAACATGAGACGTTGCAGCCACAAAGGGTCAGTACATTGAATGTACTGGCAAATTCACACCATAGGATAATGATGAATAATAGCTATCACTACATGCATATATGGCTGGTGGAAAAGCTCTATGGTTATAATGTTTTTGCGAAAAGCCAATATTTCCCTACTGCAAAGGAATACATTTTATTCAAATACAAAGTTGGTTGAAAATATTGAGAAGGTTCCTCCAACTCAATCCCAAATTAACATCAATAACCCAACAAATTATTTAAGTAACATGATGAGATCAATATGATAATCCAAGAACCAGATACTCAAGATGTCCATAACCGGGGACACGGCTAGTCATGATTAGTTTGTACACTCTGCAGAGGTTTGCGCACTTTTCCCCACAAGACCCAATCTTCCCCGTTGGATTTCTCGCACTACATGATGTTTGAGAAACGGATGACCGAGACATAGTCTTTAAGAAGCATTAACTCTTTACTCCGGATAGACTATGCCACCTACAACCCACTACCTGCTAGTCTATCTCTTCAAGAGCTTCACGCAACTTACTCAACTATGCTAGAGTCCATAATAGCTTGTGGCTGCACACGGAAGTTTCTAGCATGAATAATCTTATGATCCCTTTGAGCCTGGGTGGCATTCCATAGGGTGATCACACGGGTACTCCGGAATCCCCTTGGGCAAACACTGGGTTCTCCAGGTGCCCGGGCAAACCATTGGGTGCTCCAGGGTGCCCCAACCAATCCACCCAGATGTGTATTAAAGTAGCCACCTTAAGTTAACCATTAATGATAACTCTCACATCTGTCATGGATACACTCAAACCCAATCCACGTCTACTACCATAGCATAGCAATATAAGCAACGTAGAAGTAACTCCCAAGGTTTGAATGCAGGACAATAGGTTCCTACCTCATCAACTACTTCCCAATACCCACATGTTATCAATCCTAACCATGCAATGTTTGAGGGTAAAACTAATGCATAAAAACTGGGTATGAAAGGGATATGATCAAAGTGTGAACTTGCCTTGTACTGTTGATGAAGATGATTCGCACTCATAACTCTTGATATTTATACTCGTCACACTCTGTTCAATCTATCGTGAGCAAGCAATAGTAACCACACATAATCAATCATTCAAAAGATCGGGAAGAACGAAGAAGACAGTTCGAAAAACATCAAAACAAACAAATAACTCTTGCAAAATAAAACAATTTCTAACAGTACCAAAATTATGTGAATTTGGCCTTATCATAAAGTTTAAGTCAAGAGCTTCGATTTGCAAAAATAATCAACTAAATCGGAGTTATAAAACTCAAGTTATGAACAAAAGAAGTTTGAATACAATCTATTTGAATTAAAATTTTAAAACTTTCAAAAACATGTTTGAGTTGGATTACTGGATAGAGGAGATCGTAATGAAGAAGTGGGCGTTGGTTTCGTTGAATTTGGATAAACGAGTGAAAAATTATGGCTATTTGAAAAATCAGGGCAAGCTGTTTTACGGAAGAAAAATAGTTACGACTAAGGTCTAATGTATAACTACGTAGACTAATTGATAATCTAATTATTCTATCGTATTAGTCTAGAA